>NC_136060.1:54862045-57262045 GCF_964261635.1 Lissotriton helveticus
GCACCACCACATTATCACTCAGCACCACCACAGCACCACTCAGCATCACAACAGCATCACTCAGCACCACCACAGCATCACTCAGCACCACCACAGCACCACTCAGCACTACCACAGCATCACTCAGCACCACCACAGCACCACTCAGCACCACCCAGTATCACTCAGCACCACCACAGCACCACTCAGCATCACCACAGCACCACTCAGCACCACCACAGAATCCACTCAGCGCCATCCAAGCATCAATCTGCGCAACCATTCAACAACAACAGGTTCAAATATGTTCTCTCAATGTTTCAAACTTTATTACAAATGTCACAAAAAGATGTTAATATTTCACTTCTGTTCTTGGATTTTCGTCACAATAAAATACACTGAACATAATCTTCACAAAAGTTATTTACAAAAGTTTAAGCTATTGCCATTATAAATTAAATTAACTTTTATTTAAGTATTAATTATTAAAAAAAATTAAAAGCCATTGTAATTTGTAAGATCAATACAGCTAAGTCACGTAAATACAAAACATGTTGCATTACAAATGCTATATGCGAAAGTTATAACTATTGGCATTGTAAATGACAAAGCTATTAATTTAGCTATTTTCAAAACCAACACATAAATAAAAAAAATTGTCATAACAAGACCAATAGCTCAAACTTTCCTAATGTGAGACCTATTGCATTGCAAATGCTTGTTTTTATATCTGTCAGTGCTTCCTGTTGGTTTAATTTTCGTGACAGGCGCCTCATTGCCTACTTGTAGCTATTCTCTGACCCTGCTTAAAGGGTCAGAGCAGGGTCAGAGAATAGTTGCAAGTAGGCAACGAGGCGCCAGGAAGCACTTACAGGCTTACAGCAGCAGGTGCCCAAGTTGAAGTTAATTTCTTTGTAACCCTTTTGTAAAAGGTTACAAAAAATTTGCTTCAACTTTTGCACCTGCTGCTGTAACCCTGTAAGTGCTTGGCTGAAAATTCGTCCCCACTGATTTGCGGATTTTACCGCGATTTCGTGAGTTTCGCGGATCGCGAAATAGTGGAAAATCCGCAAATTCCGCGAGCGTAACGAATTTTCAGCCCATGCTTAATTTAAAGTTTGAAAATAGGTTGAGATCATTTCAGCCCCAAGACCTCTAATCATTCGCTTTACCAGAAAAAACTGGGGGCTCTGAGCACCAGCTATCTGGAGGGAAACTTCGGAGGGAACCAGCTACTAGATGGTTTGATTAGTCTTTCGTCCCTATACCCAGGTCGGACGACTGATTTGCACGTCAGGACCGCTACTGACCTCCACCAGAGTTTCCTCTGGCTTTGCCCTGCCCAGGCATAGTTCACCATCTTTCGGGTCATATCACGCTCGCTCATACTCCACCTCCCCGACAGAGCGGGCAAGACGGGCCGGTGGTGCGCCTGCCGCTGGAAGCGCAGCAGGATCCCACCTCAGCCGGCGCGCGCCGACACACGTTCATTGCGCCACAGGGTTTCACTCGGCCCTCTGACTTACGCACGTGTTAGATTCCTTGGTCCGTGATTCAAGATGGGTCGGATGGGTAACCGACATCGCCGCAGACCCCTGGAGCCCGGCATGGGCCTCCCTGCACAGTGGCGCAATGTGGCCCGGGTGCACTGAGAACAGTCCGCCCCAGTCAACAGTTGTGCCGGGAGCAGGGGGCCCGTCTCCCCTTCAACCGCCCCTGTGTGCCCCGAGGGGTGGCCGGGGATGGATGCCCGGGGGAGGGCACAGAGGCGGTTGAATCTTCCTCTGCCCCGCGGACAAGGCAAAGCTGCTGCCAGGGGGGCTGTAACAATCTCCGCCGGAGTGGATGGCCACCTGCCACCCCGAAGCCTTCCCAGCTGACCCGGAGCCAGTCGTGGTGTACCACCAAGGAGGAAATGCGCCCTGTGGGGGCCGGGTAGGGCCCGGGCGCCGGTCCCGCAGAGGGAATCCGGAACTCATGGGCCACCGACCTTCCTGCCGTGTTTAATCCCTTGGGCGGACTGCACGGACCCCACCTGTTAACCTCTTGATGGTTTCACGCCCTCTTGAAATCTCTCTTCAAAGTTCTTTTCAACGTTCCCTTACGGCACTTGTTGGCTATCGATCTCACGCCTGTATTTAGCTTTAGCTGGAGTTTACCACCCACTTTGGGCTGCATTCCCAAGCAACCCGACTCCGAGAAGACCCTATCCCGGCACGCCAGGGGCCGTTGCCGGCCTAACACCGACCGCGGGGTGAGCCTCGAAGGACTTGGGCCCCCTGAGCTACGCTGGGGAGTCGGTCTTCTGTATGCCGGCGCAGGGCTCTTCCCGCTTTACTCGCCGTTACTGGGGGAATCCAGGTTAGTTTCTTTTCCTCCGCTTAGTAATATGCTTAAATTCAGCAGGTCACCACGTCTGATCTGAGGTCGTAGTCGGAAGAATGATGCCGGAGCGTCAAAGGGGGTTACCGGGGAAGGCCAGGGCCCCCTGCCGGAGCAGGGGGGCCTGGCGTCCTAGCAGCGCGTGCCCTCTTTCCCTCGATCACATTTAGAAGGGTTTTGCCCTCCCCGGGAAGCCGGCCGCAGAGGTGGGCGCCCGAGGCGCGTGTGCGCAGGCAGCCGGTGTGACACCACAGACAGCCACGTGTGGCACGCAGACCGGTCGCCAGGCCCCTTCCTCAGGGGCCAGGCGCACCAGCAACATACCTCAGTGGCAGGGCCCGGCGAGGGACCCTGCCACGGGCAATTGGGGGGTATGACCTTGTGTTGGGACGAAGGGGAAGCGGAGCTAACCCTGCAACAGCACCAGTCCCGTCCCGGGGGAAACCCCGGGGCGATTGACGATCGAGCGAACCTCAGACAGGCGTAGCCCCGGGAGGAACCCGGTGCCGCAAGGTGCGTTCGAAGTGTCGATGATCAATGTGTCCTGCAATTCACACTAATTCTCGCAGCAAGCTGCGTTCTTAATCAACGCGCGAGACGAGTGATCCACTGCCAACAGTCACAGTCAACTTTTCAAAAACGTTTGCCCACCTGCAAGTGCAGGAGAGGCGGCTGGAAGCCAGCGCTGTCCGTCCGCTGCCCGCGTGGCAAGACGGCCTGGGTGCCCCGTTCAAGGCTTCCCCTCTGGGAGTCAGACTGCACCGTTGGGAAAAAAAAATATTGCCAAGCGCTCGGCCTGGGAGTCCCCCACCCATGGGTGAGGAAGGGGGCTCCCAGTGTGACGGGAACAGACAGCCCCATAGCGGCCGGTCCCTCCCGGGGACACCGGGAGGGACCGCACAAGTCTTTACACCCCTCAGTCTGGGTCAAACCGGGTACCTGGCAACGAGGGACGGTTGCTCCACCTGCACGTCAGCCGTCTGTCGCCGGGTGGCCTGAACCATGCCGGCAGGCTGGCAATTAGGCCACCACCATCCTCGCCCGGGTTGGAGGCACTGGAAGGGAAAGAGCCAGGTGGCTCCCCATCCCACACATCTCCTACCGAGAGGAGCTAAGGTCCCCCGACAGGCCCTTGGCCCCTTCTCTTCCAGGCCATCCTGCCGCTTGAGAGGAGGTGGCAGAGGGCTTCAGGCTGGCACCGTCGGTCACTCGGGCCGCTCCGCCGTTAATGATCCTTCTACAGGTTCAGCTACGGAAACCTTGTTATGACTTTTACTTCCTCAAGATAGTCAAGTTTGATCATCATCTTGGCGCTCCACCAGGGCCGTTGTCGACCCCGGCGGGGCGGATCCAAGGACCTCACTAAACCATCCAATCGGTAGTAGCGAGGGGCGGTGTGTACAAAGAGCAGGGACTGAAACAACGTGAGCTTATGACCTGCACTTACTGGGAATACCTCGTTCATGGGAAATAATTGCAATCCCCAATACCTTTCATGAACGGGGTTCAGTGGGTTACCCGCACCTGTCGGCGAAGGGTAGACACACGCTGATCCGTTCAGTGTAGTGCGCGTGCAGCCCCGGACATCTAAGGGCATCACAGACCTGTTATTTCTCGATCTCGTGTGGCTCACTTCTCCCTCTAAGAAGTTGGACGCCGACCGTTGGGGGTCGCGTAACTAGTTAGCATGGAGGAGTCTTGTTCATTATCGTAATTAAACAGACACATTTCTCCCCCAACTAAGAACGGCCATGCACCACCACTCACAGAATCGTGAAAGAGCTATCAATCTGTCAATCCATTCCGTGTTCGGGCTGGGTGAGGTTTCCCGTGTTGAGTCAAATTAAGCCGCAGGCTCCACTCCTGGTGGTGCCCTTCCGTCAATTCCTTTAAGTTTCAGCTTTGCAACCATACTCCCCCCGGAACCCAAAGACTTTGGTTTCCCAGAAGCTGCTCGGCGGGTCATGGGAATAACGCTGCCGGATCACTAGTTGGCATCATTTATGGTCCGAACTACGACGGTATCTGATCATCTTCGAACCTCCGACTTTCGTTCTTGATTAATGAAAACATTCTTGGCAAATGCTTTCACTTTGGTTCGTCTTGCACCGGTCCAAGAATTTCACCTCTAGCGGCACAATATGAATGCCCCCGGCCGTCCCTCTTAATCATGGCCCCAGTTCCGAAAACCACCAAAAAAGAACCGGAGTCCTATTCCATTATTCCTAGCTGAAGTATTCAGGCGACTGGCCTGCTTCGAACACTCTAATTTTTTCAAAGTAAACGCTTCGGAACCACAGGACACTCAGTCAAGAGCATCAAGGGGGCGCCGAGAGGCAGGGGCCGGGACAGGCGGTAGCTCGTCTCGCGGCAGACCGCCAGCTCGATCCCAAGATCCAACTACGAGCTTATTAACTGCAGCAACTTTAATATACGCTATTCGTGCTGGAATTACCGCGGCTGCAGGCACCAGACTTGCCCTCCAATGGATCCTCATTAAAGGATTAAAAGAGTCCTGTATTGTTATTTTTCGTCACTACCTCCCCGAGTCGGGAGTGGGTAATTTGCACGCCTTCTGCCTTCCTTGAATGTGGTAGCCGTTTCTCAGGCTTCCTCTCCGGAAACGAACCCTAATTCCCCGTTACCCGTGGTCACCATGGTAGGCACAGAAAGTGCCATTGAAAGTTGATAGGGCTGACATCCGAGTGTATCGTCGCCGTCACGGGGAAGGGCGATCGGCCTGAGGTTATCTAGAGTCACCAAAGCAGCCGGACTAGCCCGGATTGGTCTGATAAATGCACGCATCCCGGGAGGTCAGCGCTCGTTGGCATGTATTGGCTTTAGAATTAACACAGTTATCCAAGTAACAGATGGAGCGATCAAAGGAACCATACCTGATTTAATGAGCCATTTGCAGTTTCACTGTACTGGCCATGTGTACTTACACGTGGATGGCTTAATCTTTGAGACAAGCATATGCTACTGGCAGGATCAACCAGGTAGCCACACCTGATGACGGGGTGGGAGCCGCATGCCCATCTCCCCGACCGGCAACCTTTGTGCAACCCTCCATCTCTCGGGAGCCTGCCAGGGGAAGGAGCCCACCCGCCTGTGCGGGAGGGCTCGCTGGAGGTGTGTAGAGCGGTGCGGTTGCATGGGCACCGGTGGGCCCAGCTGTCTCCCCCGGGAGGGAGAGGCGGGCAGAGGAACAGCCTGAGCGGGATGCAGGGGTGCCGGGGCCTGGCAGCGGAGGAACCCCTCAGAACGATTGTTCCAAGCTGCTGTAGAAACATGCTGGGCGGAGAGGGGTGATGGCGTGGCGCACAGGGCCCACAGACCTGCTGGCAGCATCTGAGGGCCTGGCGCCACCCGACCCTTTCTGCTCTGGTCAGACCACTGGGGGGTTCTAGCTGCCGGGGCCAGTAGGCTTTTGCTCTGCTGGGTAGGGCGGACAACCTACCGCCATGCAGCAGGGCCTCCCTTGAGTCAGACGGTCCATGCGCCGTGAAAGCTCTTTGCTTGAATCAACAGCCGAGGCTGGCCAAGCAGTCCATCCCTAAATGGACCGAGAGTGCCCAATCGATCAGAGTACAGCCGGGGCATCCCCTGGCAGGCCACCCTGTGCAGGGGGTATGCTGGCTTAGCATCCCCTGCCTGCCTGCTGCTGGGGAAAGTAGACTCTGAGAAAAAGGACCATCGGAAAGGGGCCTGAGAGGCAGGTGCGTACCCGGGACCCTGTGGACCCTGGTGGGCAGGCCCTGGGTGCTGCCTTGCCCCATCTCGGCGTTGCCGGACCTCACTGAGGTTTGCCTGAACAAACTCGGAGAAAAAGGACCATCGTGAAGGGGCTGAGAGACAGGTGCGTACCTGGGCATCGGGGGGGGCATGGCAGGCAGGTTGGGTGCCACCTTCCCCTGTCTGAGCTTCGCCGGACCTCACGGAGGCCTGCCTGAGCAAACTCAGAGAAAAAGGACCATTGGAAAGGGGCTGAGAGGCAGGTGCATACCCGAGCCCCTAGAGGCCCCAGGGGGCCCCAGTGGGCGGTCCCGGGTGCCGCCTTCGCCGTCTCAGCATCACCGGACCTCACGGAGGTCTGTCTGGGGAAAAAACTCAGGGAAAATAGACCATCAGGAAGGGTCTGAGAGGCAGGTGCAAACCCGGGCCCCTGGGGGCCACAGCGGGCATGCCTGGTTGCTGCCTTCCCCTGTCTCAGTATTGCCGGACCTCATGGAGGTATGCCTGAGCAAACTCAGAGAAAAAGGACCATCGCAAAGGGGCTGGGAGGTAGGAGCATATGCAGGCCCGGCGGGCGGGCCCGGGTACTGCCTTCCATTGATTCAGAATCGCCGGACCTCATGGAGGTCAGATTGACCCTCTCCCTAGTGATCCAGAAGAAAATTACCCCCTTTCTTGTAATTCGTGCATACGAGGTGACAGAGGGGACCCAAGGCGCGAAAGTACCCGACCTCCTGGAGCCCTCGCTGGGATCCGGGAGGCAAATGGCACCTCATCGGGACTTCCAGGGAAGTCCGGCCATCTGCTCTCCCAATAGCAAAGCATTGCGGGTGACCATATGGCCGAGGGGATCCGGTTGACCAGATGGCTGTGTGGATCCGGGCGGCCAGATGTGTAAAAAGTTCAATCGGGTCGGGGACAATCGATATTTGCCCGGCGGTATTGCCTCTGTGACCCTCTAGTTATTTAAATCAATGAAGAGGCAGGCGCTGGAGACTGGAAAGCAGGAAACAAGGTTTTTTATTCTCTCCGGAGGAGAACACAACGAAACGGACAGAAGGTATCGTTCTGAGGTGCTCTAACTGTATTTCTGAGGCCCGGCCTCTTATACCAACATTTATGACTTTATTGCAGATTACACATACATGTTTAAAGCTTTGATGTATGGAAAAGACATTCTCGGAACTCCCCTTTGGGCCCGTTCCCACACACATTTACAGTTGAAGTCCCCACCCTAGTCACAACAGGTGATGAGCATCGCGCAGCTGGATAATCCGCCGATTCACGGAATGTGGGGAGTTTGATCGGATCTCATGGGGTGGGGGGCTTTGATCAACCCGGGGATTCTTTGATGGGGGAAGCTTTCTATTGTACGGGGAGAGGCAAGGATGGTATCGGCAGAGCTGGGTGTCGGCTTGGGAACGGGGAGGACAAAACGGGCACACGGGGAAAAAAGGGGGTTTGCATCTAAGGGCCGGAGATCATGAAAGGAAAGCAGGGAGGCGTCGCGCTGGGAACAGGATGAGGGCCTGGGGCAGAGCAGCGCCGAAGAGGGGTTTATGACTCAAGGCAGGTGCAAGCAGGGGGTGATCAGCGTGCGGGCTTTAGCGAAGGCAAAGGGCTATGTCAGGGGCCAGCGGCATGCAAAAGGGTTTGTTCTGATCGGGGCATCTTAAAATGGCGGGCGCGCACGGCAAAAGTGTGGCATCAGGGAAGAGGCAAGATGGCGCAGATAATGTTCACCAAAACGCACTAATTTTCCACAGTCCTCCCTTTAACATATTCAAGACATCTTGCTGGTTCATTTTCTATTCGGTTCTACTGTGGTGAGCATGAGAAAGAAAACGGTAGGAACCCTAGATGGAAAAGAGTTGTAAACAATACATTTTGAGGTTTCTAGCTTTTCAGGAGGCGGGCCTATTTGATAAACTGTGATAAACTTGTTCAGCAGGAAAGTCATAGGAATGCAATACAATAACGGCGAGCAGCAAGTACATATCATAACGTGAACTGGCAGGTTAATACATATTTCAGATTCGGATTGGAGCAGGATCAATACAATGGCGGCTGAGAGAGAAATGAGGCATAAAAACGGTGATTGAGGATGTCAAATGTTCGAAGTTTTATGAGTTCTCATTGTTCTTTGTGGTCTTTCGTTGGCGCTGTTGAGCACCGGCGGTGGAGCTACGAGTCCAGCTCTGTTCTAAGTTCTGCGTTGCAGGGCACGACCCTTTCCTCGCGTTTCTGGTCGAAAAGGTCCTTTTCGCCCTGTGTCCTTTGAGGTGATTGTCAGAAAGTTCCGATGGAAGAAGAGCGTTCAAAACAGTCCATAGGGTAGGTCAGAGGAAAAGGGGGATGGAGCAAGGCCAAATTGGGAACAAACTAGGGGAACGAGAGACTTCAAATGGGCGGGCGTGCGACGGAATTCAGAGAGCGGGGACTTGTCGAAAGGCACTGGACGTCGAGCAGGGGCATCAGGTCGACCCTTTCTTTTCATGTTGTCGAAAACAGTGCCTCGTCCTGCAGCTCCTTTCAGTCGTGGTCTCGCCTTGGCTAATGTCGCAGGTGTCCCTTAGTCTGCAGTCGGGCCTCGTGCTCCCACATCCGGTCCTTCTCTCCTCCAACAGCAGTACCCTTAAACAAGTTTGAAAAGACAGTCTTTAGAAAATTTGCAGATGAAGATAATCAAAAAGTCTATTTCTCTCCCAGCTTCAGGCAAAGAATGAAAAAGTCCGTTATATTTAATGTTCACAACTGGCATATGAATGACCGGTGGCGGACCTGTTGGATTTACTATGACTTTCCTTCATAATCATTTATTACAGGCATGACAGTTCATCTGATGGTAACCCACCTTCGGGAGACAAATCTGGCAAAGATATGCCGTTCTCTAGAGTTTCACATTTACAAAAGGGTACAGTGAGTCGTCAACATGGTACTACACAGGTATTTTGCTGAGAGACGAACATGGCTAAACATTTCCTTTCTATCGGTGCATCCTGTTTTTCAACTACTGCGGGGTTCATTTTGATGATTTCTTTACCTTGGTCTAGTCTGTTAACCTTGTAAAACATCATTCTGGGTCCTACGTAACCTTTTACAGCCCGGTTACTTCTAGGAAGGACAGGGGTTTTATGGGAAACAACCAGGGACATAGACAGGGGAGGTAACGGGGGTGATCGTTTTTCTGGTTTGGGTATTGCGACGATTCGGGGAGGGGAGGGTCGCGTATTCTGAGGTCCTTGTTTTATACTATAGGAGCCGTTGACAGGTAGTTCCCTTATTTCGGGCCAGATTAGGGAACCTCTGTCGTCTTACCTGTCCTTTCCCTTACGGCCCAACCTGGGTTCATTGACTTCTAGCGGAAAAGGAGAGGTAATGACGCGGCCTCAGGGTGATTGTATTAAAGACAAGCGTTTGTGCAAATACTGACGGTATTTGAAGCCAATTAGGTGGTGTGCTAGGGGTGGCAATCTGCCAATTTCGGGGCTAACCACTCGGAAGAGTGGTAGTGCAAAAATAGAGAGAGAGAGAGAGAGAGAGAGAGAGAGAGAGTGAGAGAGAGAGAGAGAGAGAGAGGGAGAGGGAGAGAGAGAGAGAGAGAGAGAGAGAGAGAGAGAGAGAGAGTGCAACGGCAGGCTAAATAGTACACGTGCAACAGAGAGGGCGGCAGTGCATTCAAGAAAGGCTATTTAGTGCATTACACAGTAAAGGGTATTCACGAGTCCGCGTTAGAATCTTGTAATCATGCAGTTTGAGCATTAGACAGGGTAGAGGGGACGTGCTTTGAGAAAAGGAAAGAAGAAAAAGGAGGTACCATTTTGTCGCACTTTCTCGCATTCTCGGTCCTTTGACCAGTTGGGTCAACGCCTCAGTCACACACACACATTCCCTCATAGTTTCGCATCATACGTGACATGGGTTCATTCATCCGGTCTGGTTTAAGGGTGATCACTTTTTATCAGGTTGTGCTAATTTTTCGGGTTTGTTCGATACGTGAGTAGTTTGCAGGCGTGCTTAGACACCACCCTGCGGCGCTAGTCCGTTTCGTGTATTTAGACATGGCAAGGTCTCAGATCTTCGCCACACCTTGGCTGTAATCTCTGATGTAACCTGCAGAGGGAGGAAAAAAGGGGGGGGGTGGGGGAGACAGCATTCGCGCGCATTCAAATACATGGATTCATAAGTCCTTTACTTACCTCCTACTCGTCTTTCCTCCTTGGGGCAGGGTCCCCGGGGATATGGTTTTCGGAGTCGGGGGGGGGGTAGTGTGTTCATGTAGGGCGTGTGCGGGGAAACATAAAAAGGAAACCAGAGGTGCCTAGTGCGAGGTATCTAGTCAAAGGATATATCTCACTATCGGGATCCTTAAACCTCTTTCAACGCCGTGGCGTTCTAAAGTTCTTCGGTTCTTGGGTCCCTGCTACTTTGGAACGTTGTACTTTACAATATTTACATTATTTCATTTCACCCTCCTTTTACATTCCCTCATTTACACCATTCGTTTTACTCATCCTTGGAAGTCACGGTCTTCCTCTACGCGAGAGTTCATGAGTCAGTCGCGTACTTTTAAGGCGGAGTGTCGTGTTGTCGATCCGATCCGTCCTCCAGGGCTGGGCAACCATCTTCCTTTAACCTTAAAGAGAGAGCAGAGTAGGGTGCACAGAAAAAGAACTTTCCTACCCATCCCATATTGTTTTAAAATAAAGCATGCAATACCCGTCCATAGTTTCAAAGACTTTATTTTGCAAATTCATTTCAGCATATGGATTAGGAGGGTGTGGTCGTATTTGGTCGGTCGTGGCAATGGCTAAAGTGCGTACAGTGGGGGGTGTCGTTTGCAACAATAAAAACATCGGAAAGTTTTACTCATTCATTTGTAAGAGACTAAAACGTCTATTAATTGGCTGGGGGTTCGGGGGCATATATTTTCATAATTTAGAAGCATAATCATAACAGTTGTGATCAGATTTCCTATATGCATACCGTACGTGTGCGTCGTAAATGAGGTTTACATCAGTTATAAAAATATAATACATTGTACATTCGTAATCAACATTTGTAACGGGGACCTTTTCACACTATTCGTCGAGTGAGTTCTCTTCGTCTTTTCTAGCCAAGTGTACAAAGGATCATATAAAATCTCAGAACATCAAGTTTATATTAGTGCGAAGGAACACCATGAGGTGTTCGTAAGTTCCGATTGATACCAGCGCCATTTTGGGCGGGGCCGGCACAGTCCGGAAGCAGCATCAGGGGGAAATGTTTCCATTACTGGCAGTTTGGACCAGAGTCCTTTTCGGCAGTTCTAGAATTCACGCTAACAGAAGGTGTGGCAATGTCATGTTTGTTTCGTTGGCGATCAAGGCAGCCGTCCCTTACCGGAAACCTGCAAAGGCCGAAGGTTCCGCCGGGGACCTTTGTATGATCTTCAAGGCTGCGGAGATGCTGTCGGAGATGGGGGCTCGTGCTCCATGGGACAAATGTTCGAGTTGTATGGTTGGCCAAAGTTACTCTAGTGGCCGGGGCCCGCCTTCCAGCGGATCCAGACGCCATTTTGAGGCCCTACAGGGGCCACTCTCGTCGAGTTTGCAAGAATGGAAGAGACCCTTCGGAGTGAAAGGAAGAGGTCCCTGTTTCGTGAGAGCGGGACGTTCAGCTGGGGTGCAGCTGTGATGCCCCCACCTGGGGGGCGAGGGAGACTCGTTCACATCGTCTCCTTCTCCCGGTGCACTCCATGCCGCTCCTTTTCATCGCCCCGCATGAAGGCCTCTCCACATACGGTGTTCCCCAAGTGCCACCATTGTACGTTCGGTGCTGCGCAAATACTGGGGTGCCACCATTGTACGTTCGGTGCTGCGCAAGTACTGGGGTGCCACCATGGTGTGTTCGGTGCTGTGGAAGTATGGGCACCATCGCCTGACTGGGGATGTTCGGCGTCGGGCCGGGGGCTGGGAAACCTCCTACCGGTGGAGGTGGGAGAGGCTCGTCCGCGTCGCCTCTCCCTCCCAGCCCAACTTGGACAAATTGTTGTGGAGGTACGTGCAGGACATCCCGCCGTCCAGGACTGCTGCGGCTGTGACGGAAGAGAAAAGGAAGAGGTGCCTCGCTCTCCTCTTGGACATGTGGCGGGACTACCTTAGTCTTTCCAGGCCCGTTGCGGCCGGCCAAGGAGACATGTGGCGGGACTACCTGCAAATGCCCAGGCTGCGGGCTCCTGCCTCTCCTCCGGCTCCCCCATACGTTAAGATTTCCTGACCAAGAGTTGGCGGCGGGGCTCGCCTTATATGGGTTGCCGTTGGTTGGGCGTAGCCGTAACCCTGTCCTACTTTGGAAGGTTCCAGAATGGGGGGGGGGCGAATGTTCTGTTTGACTTTCACTTTCTACAGTTTATCGTTATTATTCCTTGTTTGTTGTGTTAAATTAAAAGTTCAAGTTCATTAATGGTCTACGGATTTTGCTTTACCGTTTCTTTCTTTTCAGGTTGTTTTTATGCTAAGTTTCTGCTAACAGAGGTTGGGTAACACGGAAACACGTGTAGAGGGATGACGCAGATTTGTACATTACATACACACAAACTCAGACGGGGGACAGTACAAGTACGACATACAAAGACCCAAGACAAATATAAAAACAGTTATTGGTCATAATTATCTCTTTCCGTCTGTGAATTTTAAACGAGGCTGGGTTCCCGTCTTGACATTGCCCGACCTAGGAGAACTTGATCATGCCGCTGAGATTTTCCTGGCGAAATCTGTGCCATCGGGCATAATCAAACGTGGTGGTTCTGTCTGGTCTGTCTATGTACGTCGGGTTCTTCTCTGTCTCGCGCCTTTTCTCGTACTGTCGGTCTGTCGTTCTTGTCGGCCCTTTGCCTTTACTCACGCTCAGTAGAGTCGGGCATTGGGCTTTCCAGTGTCCGACATACCTACAAAAAGCGCATTGGTCTGACCCTAAGTCTGGTCGTCCTTTGCGTAGTGTCGGGGGATAAGTTGTGGGTAGCGGTGTCCTGGGGTTGTCCTGTCGGTATATTTCCCTACTTGGTTTATCCTCGTCTTTTCTCTGTCGTTTCGTAGCCTCTCTGCGCCACATACCGAGACTGTCGAGCATAATTGGCGTCGTCTTATTATTTCGAAGGGCTATTTCTAACGTTTCTATTTTATCAAGGTCAAAGGATCCTGCCAGTGGCCACTGTTTGTCTTGGCTATCTTCGGTATACCTGTGCCATAATTTATTATAAGCTATGGTGACTAACCCATAGTTTATGAACATGTCCTTATTAGGGGTGCCTTCTAGTGGAGCTATATGGTCCACCTCTAACACCCGGTCCGGGCTAAACAGGCTATTTATCAATGGGGAGAAGACAGACATGACGGCTCGTAACGAGGGACTAAAAAGTCAGCACTGCCTATCTTATCACTAGGTGCAAAGACTAGACAGAATATTTCTATTCTACGTTGTTTGCAGGTAGTGAATACCTCATGGATCCAAAAATCAAAAGACCAACAAAATAACAATGGGGAGAATGAGTAGGACCGCAAAGATCTGCGTTACCTACCCTTTTCACTATCTGCAAAAAGGGTGGTCTCTTCCCTGCTTGCAGATAGGGAATCTCCAGGAAACAATAGTTTTGTGAACAACAGTTCAGTTTCAAGCAATTATTGAGTGGGGGAGAAAAAGAACAAGCACGGCTGCTACCCTACTTATCCTCCACTGCTTGCAAAGGGAGAGGGAGCCTGTTGTTTCTCCGTTTGCAGACAGTGAATCTCTAAATAAAAATAAACAAAGCAATACTAGTATTTTGAACAATCAAGCAATCAAAACAAATTTTCGCAACTTGTCGTGGCAACACGACCTTACCCGGACCATGTGGACAGTTTCTTGTCTTCCGAATCCAGCGCCCGATCGTCCTCTTTTTCTCGTATTTCTCACGGCACTCCTGATGGTTCCCAGTCAGGACCGTAGATCACTCGAGAGAGGTCTGTTCGGAACTAGTGAAGTTCGGATGATCGGCTGCCAGACGAGGGTCTATTGGGCAAGAGCTCTCCCGATCGTTGCAGTCGTTCACTCTGTCGTCGGGACCTCTCCCACTGGATCCACGAGTCGCTGATGGGCCCCACGCTTGGGACGCCAATTGTAAAAAGTTCAATCGGGTCGGGGACAATCGATATTTGCCCGGCGGTATTGCCTCTGTGACCCTCTAGTTATTTAAATCAATGAAGAGGCAGGCGCTGGAGACTGGAAAGCAGGAAACAAGGTTTTTTATTCTCTCCGGAGGAGAACACAACGAAACGGACAGAAGGTATCGTTCTGAGGTGCTCTAACTGTATTTCTGAGGCCCGGCCTCTTATACCAACATTTATGACTTTATTGCAGATTACACATACATGTTTAAAGCTTTGATGTATGGAAAAGACATTCTCGGAACTCCCCTTTGGGCCCGTTCCCACACACATTTACAGTTGAAGTCCCCACCCTAGTCACAACAGGTGATGAGCATCGCGCAGCTGGATAATCCGCCGATTCACGGAATGTGGGGAGTTTGATCGTATCTCATGGGGTGGGGGGCTTTGATCAACCCGGGGATTCTTTGATGGGGGAAGCTTTCTATTGTACGGGGAGGGGCAAGGATGGTATCGGCAGAGCTGGGTGTCGGCTTGGGAACGGGGAGGACAAAACGGGCACACGGGGAAAAAAGGGGGTTTGCATCTAAGGGCCGGAGATCATGAAAGGAAAGCAGGGAGGCGTCGCGCTGGGAACAGGATGAGGGCCTGGGGCAGAGCAGCGCCGAAGAGGGGTTTATGACTCAAGGCAGGTGCAAGCAGGGGGTGATCAGCGTGCGGGCTTTAGCGAAGGCAAAGGGCTATGTCAGGGGCCAGCGGCATGCAAAAGGGTTTGTTCTGATCGGGGCATCTTAAAATGGCGGGCGCGCACGGCAAAAGTGTGGCATCAGGGAAGATGCAAGATGGCGCAGATAATGTTCACCAAAACGCACTAATTTTCCACAGATGGCCGGGCACGAAAGGGAAGCATCTGGTCACCCTGTGCCCCAATGAAAGAGTGAGCGGGTGTTGGGGCATGGTGGACAAGAGGCCCAGGGCCCCAGCTGGGCCCCAGCCATGGAGGCTGAAAGGGGGACCCGATAGGCCCTCCGACCTGGGGCCCGCGGACACCTTGACAAGTAGGGGAGGCCTGCATGGGACCGACGGACCCCTGTCAGGGGAAGCCTGCTGGACACCATTCCGGGCACCCTGCCACGCGGCAGGACCAAGAACGGAGCCCGGGGTGGTGAGGCCACCCTCCCTAGGGCCCTCAGGGGCCCCAGATGGAGCTCCTGAACCCAACCATGCAAAAGGAGGCTCCCCGGGCACAACGGAACCCCGACCCGGGCCTTTGGCAGTGCGGCAGGCTGGGGGACAGGGCCCAGGGCCGGAGCAGCCGACCTGGGGCCAGGCCGGGCCCCTGGACCCAGCCGGAGCTTCCAGGCCCAGAGGCGCAGGGGAAGCCTCTCCGGGCCCACTGGACCCCGTCCTGGTCACCCTGTGGGGCCCCTGGACCCAGCCGTGGCTCCCGAGCCAGGAGGCACATGGGAAGCCTTCCTGGCCCACCGGACCCCATCCCGGGCACCCTGCCATGCAGCAGGACCCAGAACAGAGCCCGGGGTGGGGAGGTCGCACTCCCAGGGCCCTCAGGGGCCCGACCAGGGATCCTGAGCACAGGTAAGCAAGGGGAGGCTCCCCAGGCACAATGGAACCCTGTCCCAGGCCTATGGCAGAGCGGGCGGCTGGGGGACAGGGCCCAGGGCCTGGAGCACCCGACCCTAGACCCAGCAGGACCCTGGACCCAGCCGGAGCTCCCAGGCCCAGAGGCGCAGGGGAAGCCTCCCCGGGCCCACTGGACCCCGTCCCGGTCACCCTGCCACGGTGGAATCGGGGAGGTCCATGGCACCCCATCGGGACTTCCAGGGAAGTTCGGCCATATGGTCGCCTCATTGGAAAGCATTGGTTGCGACCAGATGGCCGAGGGCAAAGGTGCGACCAGATGGCCGGGACCGAAGGGACTCCCAACTTCCCACCGAACCTTCTCTGTAGGGCTCCCACCTGCCCATGTAGGGCAGGGCTCAGGGGCTCTGCTTCCCGGGGATTTGGGGACCCCGGCTGGCCCTCAGACACAGGGAGGACCACCGGATCTCTCGGGCCCGGACACCCGGGGGAGGACTGCCCGGGACCCATGGAGCCCGTCCCGGGCACTTTGCCACTCCGTTGGCCCGGAGCCCCCCCGGACAGAAGAGAGGTGTTGTCTGAGCATAGCCCATCTGGTCACGGCAGAGAACCGCCAGCCCGAGAGGGGTGTACGGGCATACCCTGCCCCATGTAATCCGGAGGAAGGCTACCCCTCTTTCTTGGAACCCGTGCGCAGAGAGTGATGGAGGGGACCCATGGCCCAACCTCCTGGAGCCCTCGCTGGGATTGGGGTGGCAAATGGCACTTCATCAGGACTTCCAGGGAAGACCGGCCATCTGGTCGCCCCATTGCAAAGCATTGCATGCAACCAGATGGCCGAGGGGAAAGGTGCGACCAGATGGCTGGGACCGAAAGAAATGCCAGCTGCCCACCCGAGCCTTCATGGGAGGGCTCCTGCCCCGCCTGCTCTTGTAGGACTCCAGGGCTGCAGGGCTTGGGAGCTGCAGGACTCGGGAGCTGCAGGAGGTGGGGGCTGCAGGGCTCCGGGGCTGTACGGCTCTGGGGCTCCAGGGCTCAGGGGGGCTCCAATACCCCACACTGGGCCTCAGGCATGGGGAGTCCCACAAGCGCTCCTGGGGCCAAGCCGCCCTTGGGAGGACTGCCTGGGAGTATTGCAGGTCTCCAGGGCTCTGCACCAGGGACCCTTGTCCCGGGCAGATGGACTCTTGGTAGGCCGAAGGATGGGGGCTCCCAAACCCAGTACCCGGGGACGGTCCCTGCTTTCCAACCCAACCAGGCTGGGGAGATCAGGGAGTCTGCCCAGGCACGAGGGACCCCTGTGCCGGGCACACGGACCCTCAGGACGTGCCCTCGTTTTCCACACATTTTTTTCCAAAATTCTGCATAGTATGCATAGTGGCGCTCCGCAAACTATGCCCAGCCCTATTTATTAGTTTCACTCTTATTGGAGGCTGCCTTTTGTTAAGTATATTGTTCGGCAAAATACACCTATTGATGGGTTACATTTTTGTTTTTGAAAGAAAGTATTTATATTTAAATGATTTACAGATATATCTATATTACCAGGCAGCACACACATTTATTCTCTGTGCATTTTTCACATTTAACTGACATTAGTCAACATAGGCCACATATTAAAATGACCAACGCAAGTCAGGCATCTTTGATTTTGCTCTGTATCTTCTTTTATTGTTCAGATGAGAAGCTTTATCCGCAACTTTGGAGGATGTATCATTTGCTATTTTTTTCTCAGGTGAATGTTCACTCAATCCTAGGAGCATGCAGTAATGAGCACCTTCACAAGAACATCTTGGAATAAATGTATCTTCTTTTGTTGCGGACAACTTAAGTTTGAAGGATAGAGAGAGATGTTTTATTGTGCTTTAGCTTGTAAAAATAACGAATCTCCCTTATTGACATGTGCCTTAACCTGATTCGTGCCCTTGATGAGAACTGTGTGTAGTTGTAAAGAAATGTAGGAAAAAAATGATTTCAACAAATAGAATGCTGACTTTCTTCAGAGATGCCTTTCCCACTTGCTCGAAGAAGCTTTACTTGGCTCATACTAACTGCTTTTCAGATGCTTTATTGACTAATGCATTCTTGTATTGACTACTGAAATGCTCGTGATCCAGCGCTCCAAATGAAAAACTGTCTCACCAACGCTACCTAACTCCACAATACTCACCATTAATCAAGAATCACTTACCAAGGCCCATAAACCAACGAGACAATTATGAGCGACTGAATCATGTGACCTAATTAATCAGTTCTATTCACTAAATTATTTACACATTTATTTACAACTGCAGTATAACGTTTCTTACCATGGTTTTTAAACATTTATCATTTTAATTAAGTCACTTAGGCAAATGGATCAACTGCTGGTAACAAGACCATGAATAAACAAGACCAGCTTGTCGTTTCAAAATCTCATTTATTAACTATTTTTTCAA
Organism: Lissotriton helveticus; assembly: GCF_964261635.1. Classification (NCBI taxonomy): domain Eukaryota; kingdom Metazoa; phylum Chordata; class Amphibia; order Caudata; family Salamandridae; genus Lissotriton; species Lissotriton helveticus. Next base: position 54,880,302 of record NC_136060.1, read on the forward strand.
AGTAAGAGCATTTTTTGATTAAATCTTTATTTATTAGCAGCTTTATTTGAGAAAAAACATATTAGACTGGCAATTCAAAGCAAGTCGATCAGCATGATTAAGTAAAATAAACAGTTTCCATCCCCTAAGTTCTATTTTGCCTGTCTAAAACTTGCTCCACCTAAAAGAAATAGTCATTTAGTCTATTAACCTTCCGTGCACCAACAAGTCCTTCAGCACGTCACGCCCTTCTGGAATCCGAAAGCGAGAAGCGCCCTCCTGCCCATGGGGGCAATTTTTATACCTTTCTGCCTAGCTAATCTCACTAAAAAGTATATTTTTCTCTGCCATCCAGTGTTCTTATTGGCTGACTGATGTCAGCTCATATAGTGTCATCACCTTTCTCGAAGCCTAGATCAAACTTTTCCTAGAGTCCATTGTCTCTTATTCACAAGTCACGCAGCTTCCTCAAAATGAAACATTTTGTAAATCACAGGCTGTGACTTCCTTAGCTTGGCAATCTTTGCCGGTTCCCGTCCTTGATTCAGTCCTTACAAGAGCACGTATAATACAATTTTCATTTAAGTTTGCAAATATTTTCAACGTGATAAAAGTTTCCATGCAGGGCTCTTGCTTTCTCTGGACAGGACTCGACAACACCATCTTTAAAACGCTAAGCCTTAAGCCTCACTTTTTGGAAACTAGTATTCAAACAAACACAAGACAATAATTAATTAAAGTATTAAGATGTATTCTGTTACCCACCCCCTTTGCTAAATATTAACCCATTAATCTATGTTACCTAGCTGGAGCACATAAAGCAGCATTTATATTTACTTTTCTTCTTTTAGGCCGCAGGATTCTCCTCGAGCTTATGCCACATAAAGACGGAAAGACATAACATAAGCACACACAAATAAGCACATGCCATTAGTTAAACGGCCGCATTTAATACTGACAAAGACAATAGACAAGGTTAGTTTATTATTTTTCACGTACTTGCATTTGCAACATACAGCACATGTATTAGTCCCTTGTGTCATGTAATGCATTTTTAAACTAGGTTGGTTAATGCATTTCATTCACAAGCTCATTAATATGGTTATATTGTTATGGAACTTTAACTTTGCAAGTCAAAACAAAATATCATTCTGAACCTCGCTCCATCAACTCCCTCATCTGGTGATTTCAGAAACACCAAACTACACCCAAAAATTTTCAGCAAAAATGTTTTAACCCTTGAACATGTTTTGGACAATCACAGTATTAGTATTTCTAGACCTTTGATTCTGCTGTTTGCTTGTAACTCTCATATTGGGATCTATGAAACTCTTCTAATTCTATTTCTTTTTCCTGTTCTTTTCTAAGTTTGTAAATTCTCCTCTTTTCCCTTAGGTATTTCTTTCTCTTGTGTAACATGCAACTAATGTTACACAAAAGTATCACAAAGACTATAACTAATAAAGGAGTCAGTATTTTGCCTAATATTGAACTACCAATCTCTTGAAACCAGGTTTTGATTGCTGCAAATCTTTTGCTCAAACGTTCTGAAAAATCTTCATCTTCTAAAGGTACAATTTCTGAATGTAATTCTGTAATGTTTTTAATGTACAATTCAATGTTCTGACTCTTGTCAGGAATGTATGTGCAGCAATGCTGGACATGTAATATTCCACAAACTCCTCCCTCTTTAGCTAGCAGAATATCAAGGGCAAGACGGTTCTGCATTACCATGGATCTCATGGCAGTAAGTTCTGTATCCATTAATTGGAAACCACTAGCAGTATCAGTAGACAATCTGTCAACAATTGTAGACAATTTTCTGATTTTAACTGCATTCAGGGTTATGCCCACCAAAGGTATTACTGCACCAAAAATATCTCCCAAAATTTCTGAAAAACTTTCTCTTTTGAATCTATTCAGATGATTGCTGATTTCAAATGAACTTTTTACATTTCTGTCAACATGGAAAATTTTGGAAAAACTAAACCAACATAACAAGTCCCATACCAATGGTCTGGGGGATTGTAGTAGGCTTTGTCACCACACACAAAATAAATTCCAGGAAAAATTGGATCCTTGCCACCTTTGAATCCCCATCCACTCAAGATTTGATAAGTATCCTCGCATTGACTTGCACCCACAAAGTAATTGTCAAAAAGCGTGTTATCTCTTCTAATACAAAGCTTTCCACTAACAGGTTTATCTATGTGAATAGCAACATTCTCTATTCTACCATTAAGCTTTTCATCTTCAATTTGCCAAAACTTAGATTTGGTTTGATTCAGCATTTCATTTCTCTTATAAATTGCCCTTCTCTCTTCAACTAAATTCAAGAAAGATTCCTCCTCAGTTCTCAATTTACAAGTTAAATTGTTTTTAAAAGCTTACTCATAAGTGAGTTCATTAGTTACAATGACAAATTCCCTCATCTGCTTAGCATGTTTATGTTTATTCAAGCTTTTATCAATAAGTTTGCAAAGATCTCATCATAATTCGAGTAATAATACTCTAGACGACCTGTCTGATAAAATAAAGTAGCTATCACACTGCAAGTAATGCCATAAGTAAGAGGAAGCATATTGTAGGTCACCCTCTCCGAAACAGAAGCGGGCAATTTCACACAAATATAACAATCCTTAACATCCATAACCTTAAAATATTCTGATAAAAGTCTTGAAAAAGTATTACTAGAAAAATCACCAACAGATCTATCTTGGTGGATCTCTGGCTTGTGATCAATAACTCTGTTAGTTTTACCTGCTGCACCATGATTATCTTGTTTAGCCATAGCTTTACTTGTCATGTTAGCTTTGTACATCTCCTTGTCAACTCCAAAAGGGAAAATGACAGCTAAAATTAACCAAACTAGAATTAATAAAACCACACAAATAGAAGACATTTTACAACATCTCCTTAGAATAGAACATCTTGAATTGTTATTAGTAGAATGCATCTTTACTCAAAAAACAAGAGGCATTACAACAAAAATCAAAAATCAAAAATTCAAAAATTTCTAAATTCTAACATAAATTTCTAACATCCCCCTATTTTTGATTTTTTTTTTTAAGAAAACCCTACTTTCTAACAGCTTGTCTTCGACCTTGCGTCTTACATCAATGTGTTTTTCCAGCTAACACAATTTCTTCGACCTTGTGTCACCTAACACAATTTCTTCAGCCTTATGCCAAATGCAAATCTTCAAATTTTGACAGAAACAAAATCAATCATTATCACTTGTGTCATCTAAGTCTTCCTGACTACTGCTATTCACCTCCACCACAGGTGGGATGATTATGTATGTCCACTCAGGGGACTTGTACTTTTGGTTAGGCTTTACAACTGTTTTTGCTCTACTGCTAATCACTTCTATTTTCTTTCCTGCCTGAATTTTCTTATCTGTATCTTCTTTCTGACATGATATTTCATTAATTTGCTCTTTCGATCTGTTCACCAATTTGAATTTTAAGCCTTCATTTTCACTTGGCCAGTTATCACCTTTTCTTGGTAATTTCTTCTTTGGTTCAGTCAGGTTACACTCTGCTCTCCAAGCTCTTTTCCTGAAATTTCTTATTTCGGAATCTTCATCACTTTGATCTGATTCAGTTTCTGAGATTTCAAATCTAAATTTAGGTTCTTCTTTACTCTGCAGTTTCACTCTGTTAGGAACATCATCCTTATAGCTGGTACTCGGAATTTCATCTTCTTCTTCTTCCGCAATAACTTCCAACTTCCCAGTTTCAGAACGTTCGTTCCTGCTTTTAGAGCTTCCAATCTGCTTTTCAATACTTTCCTGATTTTGAATAGTTTCTTTTTCAGACTCCTTTTCTGCTTCTTTTTCTAGCAGATCTTCATCATTTTCAGAGTCTAGTATCACGATTTCTTCAGTATCTTCATTCAATGCCTCATTCGCATTTGAATTTTCCAGATGTCGACTTCCTTGTCGATCTTCAGGATCTGGATCTTTTTCAGGTTCTTCTTCAGAATCTGAACCAATTGTAGTGTCACCTTCGTCAGGATTTTCAGGTGGTACTACTCTGATAGTATGACTAGGTTGAATCCATCTCTTCAAACCTTTACACACTTTACTGCATTTGTTGTGACAAGTATCACCTGTCTTGCCTTTTGCCACCTGGGTACTAGACAATTTCTTCTTCGGTGCACTTTTGTCCTTACCCAGTCTCCTGGTAACAGATCATGAGCTTGCTCCTTTTCTTTTGTTATCACATCAGTTCCCACCTGATGGAACACAGAAGTCACCACATCAGACAGGTGTTTGCAATATTCCAATATGACACTATCATTAATGCTCAATAGTTTGTCAACTGGAACAAATGCTTGCCTCATGACTCTGCCTATGAGTATCTCATGTGGGCTTAAACCTGTTTTTCTATCTGGGGTACTACTCAAAGACATCAAAACAAGTGGAAGTGCATCTTTCATTAACACATTTTTGCTATTCTATTTTTGATTGTGCCATTCACTTGTTCAACAACACCTGATGCTTCTGGTCTGTAGGCACAGTGCAATTTTTGCTCTATGCCCAATGCTTCAGAAATCATTTGCAACAATCTGTTTTCAAAATGTGTTCCACGATCAGTTTCAACATTCACTGGAAACCGTACCTAGGTATGATTTCCCTTAAAAGCAATTTTGCAATAGTCACTGAATCATTGTGACGTGTTGGGAACGCTTCCACCCACCTTGAAAACAGACAGATTATCACCAGTACATATTTTAACTTGTTGTGGGGTGGCATGTCAATGAAATCCATTTGCAATCTGGTGAAAGGACCACCCTCCCGTCCTATGGTTCCCATGCTCACAACTATTTTTCTGTTTGGGTTGATCTGTTGACAGATCAAACATCTTTGACAAAAAGATTCTGCAATTATCCTGAATTTTGGGTTATACCATGTTTGCCTAAATAACCTTATCATTGAATCTCTGCCTAAATGTCCTGGACCATGATACATTCTTGCCATGTCAGCAATCATGCGATCTGGCATTACTGGTCTGTCATCTTTGTAAACCCAAATGTCATCTTCTTCTCGCTCTCTGCAACCTGCTTTTAACCATGTGTCTTTTTCCTCATCATCTGCTTCATCTTGTAAATCTCTCACTCCTTGTCATGTCTCAACTACAGATGTTAGCATAAGTGAATTCAAAACATGTCCATTGTCTTTTTCTTGATTGATTGAAAAATTGTTTTTCGCGCAGTACTTTGCAATCTCATCTGCATAGGCATTACCCTTTGTTATATAGTCATCGCCCTTTTTGTGTGCTGCCATTTCACAACAGCGATTTTCTCTGGTAGTTGAATACCATCGATCAATCTCTTGATTAATTTTGCATTCCTGATTGGTGTTCCCGCAGAAGTTAAATAACTTCTTTGAGACCAGAGCTGACCATAATCATGGACTACGCCATATCCATACTGACTATCAGTCACTATGGTAATTTTTAACTCTTTTGCTCTTTCACAAGCACGAATCAAAGCAATCAATTCTGCTACTTGAGCTGAACGAATTCCTACGAGACAGGAAGCTTCAACTACATCTCCAACTGTGCAAATAGAATATGCTGCTCTCAGAACACCTTCATCTGTTCTCAAGCATGATCCATCAACAAAATAAACAAAATCTGATTCAGCTAATGGGACATCTTTAATGTCCTGCTTGGGTTTGGTGCAATATTCTAAAGCATCCAAACACTCATGATCAATGTCATTCTCATTTCTGATTACCGTTACAGTACCATCAGGCAACAATTTGGAAGGATTTAAATTCACACATCTCGCAATCGAGACGTTATCTGATCCCAGAATAACTTTCTCATATTTTGTTAACCTGTTACTTGTCAAATGCTGTGTTTTGCTTCTGGTAAGCAGAATTTCAACTGAATGGGGCACATATTCTTTTACAGGAAATCCCATAATTATGCCCTCACTCTGCTCAAGGCTCACACTTATTGCAGCTACTGCTTTTAAGCAGCCTGGTAATGCTTTTGCAACAGGATCAAGAACTGCTGAGAAATAAGCAATTGGCTTTCTCAGTTTTCCATGTCTTTGAATTAGAACTGATAATGCACATCCTTCCCTTTCACTGCAATACTGCTCAAACTCCTTCTCATATTCTGGCATACCTAATGCAGGTGCTTCATATAAACTTTTCTTTAACTGCTCAAAAGCTTCTAACTCAGTTTCTGTTAGGGTAATCGGGTCTTTTATGTCTGCCTTTGTCAATCTCTGCAAAGGTTTTGCAATTACTGAAAATCCACGAATACATTGGCGACAATAGCCAACCATTCCTAGAAACATTCTGACCTGTCTCTGTGTTTTTGGAGGTTGCATTCCCTGAATCATCTTAATTCTCTCAATTGTCATTTGCCTGATTCCTTTAGCAATTCTGTGACCAAGGTATTTTACTTCCTGTTTGCAAAACTGTAATTTTGCAGGGGACAATTTATGTCCCTCATTTGCCAGATGATTCAAAAGAGTAATAGTATCTGTCACACAGTTATCTCGTGTTTTTGCAGCCACAAGGTGGTCATCTATGTATTGCACTAATGTTGATTTTCCAGGTAAATCTAGATTTTCCAAAGATTTCTGATTAAGGATAGATGGACTCTCTGTATACCCTTGAGGGATACGACACCATGCTAAGATACGGTCTTGAAACCTAAACGCAAAAATTTGCTGGCTATCTGGATGCAATGGAACAGTAAAGAATGCATTACAGAGGTCAAGAACTGTATACCATTCTGCATCATGCGGAATCTGATATAGAATTACTGCTGGGTTTGGAACAACTGGGCAACATGGAACAACTATTTTATTAACCTTTCTCAGGTCTTGAACAATCCTGAAAGTTCCGTCTGGCTTTTTAATTCCCATAATCGGTGAATTACATGGACTACTCTCAATTTCTTTTAAAACACCTTGTTTTATGAACTTATCAATTACAGGTATAACACCTTCAATAGTTTCTGCTTTCATTTAATACTGAGGAATGTTTGGAAAATCTACTCCTTGTTTCTCTGTGATTTTAACTGGGTCCACATTTTTCATCAAACCCATATCATTTCCTGTCAAATCCCAAATTTCAGCTTTGACTGTCTCTTTTAATTCTTCTGGAAGAGTATCTTTATCAAATGCAGGAAATAATTTACTTTCCTCTGCTTCAACCATTAACAGAGTTAATTTATAAAGTCCATCTTCCTCTTGAGTTTGGAGCTCAATACCATCTGGTGAGCAATATATCTTGCAATTCATCTTACAGAATATGTCCCTACCTAACAAGTTTACAGGACTGTTGTTACAAACTACAAATCTATGTTTATCTTTAAATTGACCAATTTCAACATCGACTGGTTCTGTTAAATCTGTTTTAATTTGTTGATTAGCTACACCAACTACTTGGATGGTGTCCCCCAGAGAGAGGCAGGTTTTCTATTTCCACTGATCTAACAGTAGAACGGGTAGCACCTGTGTCCACTAGAAAAGTGATTTCTACATCATTCACTTTACCATTTACAAATGGACCAGACTGATCTACCTCAAAAGTGGCTCCAAGCACACACTCTTCCTCCTCTCTCAGGCACCGTCATAAGTAATCCTCAGAATCACTCCCTCCATTTTCTTTCATCAAATATTGTTGAGAAACGTTTGACACATTCAGTCTTTACGGTCTGTTTACCTGTTCACCTCTGCAGAATCCCGTTTCTGTACTGTATCTCTGCACATTCACACAGTTTGGAAGTGGCGGTTGTGGAATTTGACTCTGCTGATTCACTATCTGTCGCTGTAGCTGTTGCTGCTGATTTATCTCATTCTGTATCTGTGGATTTAATGATGCATTTTTTAAATTTCTGGGCGGATTTTTACATTCACGCTTCCAGTGTCCAATTTCGCCGCAATTAAAACATGGGAGTTTTTGCTTTAACTCTTCAATATTACCCATCAATCTTGGCTTATTAAAATTACCTTTAAATTTACCTTGATTCTGATTAACATTTTTATTTTTCAAATTTGCAATTTGTTGCTCAGCCACTTTTACTTTTGCCCACATAGCTTTTCCTTTAAGTTTCTTCTGTTTTGCGTCTATTTCATCACTGCAGTATTTTGCTTTTCACAAAATATTATCAACTGAAAGTGATTGCCATCCTACAATTTCATTTCTAATCATTTCACCAATTTCAGGTCTTAAGCCATAAACAAACCTATATATAAAGTGGCTCATGTCCTTTTCACTTAATTTTTCATAGCCACTATATTGTTTAAATACCAGCAGTAATCTTTCATAAAATGAATGTACTGATTCTTTTGGCTCTTGATTTGTTCTATCAATTTTAACCAAATCAACTTCTTTAGGGGCAATCTTGTTTTTCATCCACACAATTACTTTATCATACAAATCCATAACATCTGGTGACGGAGCACCTGTTATTCTATCTCAAGCAGGTTCTTCTTTTGGCCAACTTACAGAAATTTTACATTCTGTCCAAAGATCCGATGGAACAACAATGTCAAAGAATCCATCAAGATCAATCCACAGAACTTTTGAGACCTTAATAAATCTGTCCACCTGTCGATACAATTCCACAGGCTTTTCTCTCAGCCCGGGGAAATCATTTGTGAACAATAAGATGTCCTGTCTTGTCCAAGTAACATGCACATACCCACCTCCTGCTATCTCTCTCATCGGAAACTGATTTGCTACTTCACCACTTTCTCTCCTTTCTTCCTCTCTTTTCTTAGTCCTTTTTACTCTCCATTTACTTAATTCACCTCAGTCTTTTTAGAAACACAATCCAATACTTTTATGGTGTTAATGAAATGCCGAATAAAGAATATGATGATGATGATGATGATGATGACTACTGAATTACAACTGATTTGATGATTTGAATTTGCAACCATGATAATCTTTTAATATTCAATTCAATTCAAAAGACTTTATTCGGTTTTGATTCAAACCATAAAAGTACATTAACATTATAGACAATTTAAAACATTGAAACACTCAATAATTCTAAGACCTGATCAGAAAGTGCAAAGTTTGAATTGAATTAATCTTTTAATAAACCATTGCTTGCAAATCTAATGTTCTCTGTCTTCCTTGCGAAGCATAATGTGCTTTATGTTATTGAACTGTGCTTATTGTAAGATCAGTCTCAGACAGAAGAAAAAAATCCATTGGAGGGTGCACAGCGTGAACCAGATTTGCTTCAAATAATTTGCGTGGTGCAAAGTGTGCCTTAATTTTGAATAAGGTGGATATTTGGGAAGTTTTATTTGCCAGGGTTATCTGGTCCTGTTGATGTTGATGTTGATGGACTAGTGAATAATCCTGTAATTATTATGGGCTGGTGTCAATAAAATTGGTGGGCAATCCACAGAAGGCACTAAGTCAAATTATGCCACAAAAAGTGCAGTTTCCGTTTGTGTCTTCCTCTAACTCGGCCTTATTAGTTATGCCCAGTGAAAAAGCTCAAAAAAAGAGTTCACAAACACATTTATGCAGAGGTGACAACTCTAATCGACTGAACTCAACCATGAATCCTCAAGTTTATTTAAAATATTTTTCCAACCAAGGATATTTGTGAGAAATTGGTTAGTTGGTTGAAGGCGGTGGGAGCCCTTCTCAAGCAACAGGCACAATCCGTGGCAGGGTGAACCACAAAAGTCACTAAATTACCCTGTGCTTAACCTTCTGGTAGTTTGGCACAAAAGCAGTCAGGCTTCTCTCAAGGGCAATGTGTAAAGTATATATTCAGATTCTAAACAGTAATAAAGTGAAAACACAACACAAGAAAACTCCCAAACCATTTTAGAAATACAGAGTAAAATGTAATCAATTATTGGCACTAAAACAATAAATATCCAATCGTTAGAGCCAGGGATTTCATGTAAGTACAGCGTGTAAAAGCACAAAGTGCCACTTGTGTTTATCTGGTTGTGCAAGACTGGGTGAAAGTCACAAGTTCAGGCCGACCGTGATGGAGCACGGACCAGATAGAGGGGCTAGGTTTGTCCAGCTAAAAAAATCACCTTCTAAAGTCCAGTGTGAAGAGTTCCGTTCATGGTGGAGGTGGCATTGAGGAGAAGTTAGAGCTTTGCAAATAGTGTCTTTTTAGCGCAAAGAGGGGGCTGGGTGTCACAGACATTTCTTAGTGTATCATGAAGATCCTGTGGGATTCGTGGATGGTCATTGCTGCAGATTCACGTTGGTGGTCACTGTGAGCTGTCGATGCTGTAGCAGAATCTTGCAATGACGGTCATCGATACCAGTCCCTCACTGCAAGATTTTGCCGGGAACTGGCACGTTGATGGTCACGAAGAGCCAAAAACATCAGGGTTTCTCCTTTTAGAGTCATAGAAGTGCCCTATGATGCAAGCCAATGGTCCAAGACCCGGGGAGACACCTCTTGCAAGTCAGGGTCTAACTCTTGCAGAGGGAAGCAGGGCTCAGGCTGTTCCAGTTCCAGTTGCAGGTCCAGCCTGAAGGTTAGCTGGGTAGTCACAGGATGCCTTGGAAGCTTCTTATGTCCATGTAGCTCAGAACAGGTGGCCAGACAGCTAATCCTTAAGAGTCACTCAGCCTGGGAAGATGGAAAAGGTCCAGTCATACTTCTCAGCAAGGAGGGCAGGACTCAAGCATCAGGACGTCCTTCTTCTGTTGTAGCTACAGGTCCAGGAGTGTACTGAAAAGTTAGTCTGTGGGTCCCCTTTTATACAATGCGCCTATTTTGAAGGGAGAGAAGCTTCTGCAGTTTTCTCCCTACAGAGGCATCTGGAATTTCCTGCTTCTCTACCATGGTCCCAGTCTGTCTGGGGGCCCAACAGGCCAGTGAGAAGTACTGTGTGAGTGTTCTGAGCCAGTGCCTTTGAAGTGCAAGTGTGGTAGGTGACAGCTTTGCTCCCATTAAGTCAAGATGGCCCATCCTGCCAACTCCCAGACCCGCTACAGTGTCATTTAAGTGTGGCATTTTCAGAATTGTGACTTTAACTCCAACTTTTCCATTAAAGTTGATTTGAAATTACAATACCTCAGACAGCTAACTTGACATTTCCACCTGCCCCCAACCAAAAGTTATTATTTTGAAAATGTAATAAGTAAACCCAATGTTATCATTCAGGAGAGGTAGCCTAGCAGTAGTGAAAGACAAATTTAAGAGTGTTTCGCTACCAGGACATGTAAAAAGTAAGAGTACATGCCCAACATTTTCAATACAATGCACCCTGCCCTAGAGCCAGTGTAGGGCCTTCGCTAGGGGTGGCTTGTATGTATTACAAAGGAAGGTTTAGACATGGCAAAAGCTTTATTTTACCAGGTCGAAATGGCAGTTGAAAGCTGCACACACAAGCTGCAATGGCAGGCCAGGGGCATGTTTTAAAAGGTTACTTAAGTGGTTGACACAGTCAGTGGTTGAGGGTCGCTGGCTTGGCTGGCCAGGTCGAGCAGGTCCACTTGTGCAGCTTTTTTCAAAGTTGCCCCAAAGTTGCTTCAAACTTCTAGAACTTCTTCCAGAATTTCTTTTGGGGTCCCAAAGTGTCCAAAACACAATCCAAGGGTCTGGAATCTCCAAGATGGTCCTCGAAATTTGGGACTTCAGTTCCTACAATCCACTTGGACAAAACCCTTGCAAATCCACTGGACTCACTCCAGGCTGGGTATTCTTGGTGGTGTGGTCCAGATAAGCTCTGTTAACCTAACGCTTGCAGGGCGTCCTCTTTTTATTTCCATTGAAGCCAGTTAGGTCTACAGGGCTGTAGTTCCAGATAGTGCAGCATCCGTAGTCAGTCAGAGTGCAGGTCCTGGTTGGTGCAAATCAAACTTCCAGCATGGACTCTTCTCCCAAACTCCTTAAGCCTACCATCTGGCTGGTTTCAGAGTACAAGGCGGTAGATGAACCCGGCTGTCTCTCTACCTTTGAAGCTGATGCTTTACGCTCTGGCATTCCTATGGAGCAGGGTCCTCTTATAAGATATAGCCTTTTCTCCCTGGGTTCCACTTCTCACTTCATCAAAGCAGTCTGGCTAAATCACTTAACTCTGACCAATCAGGGAAGACCACTAGAAGGCTGAAATTTGGCTCACAGACAAGAAAGTCGTATACATTTTTTTCTGTGCATTTTAGGATACACTCAACAACACGTATTGTTGTATTTATCAATACATTCTCTTAAGTCCTTGAATGATATTTGTCGGTTGTTCCTTGCAGTAGTTATGAATTCATAAACTAATACAATGTTAACCTATGTGACTAGGGATCTACAATGGGGAAAATGAAATGTCCAATTTCACCAGCACAAGGGCCTGCAAAACTTCTCTTATAATGACACTGCAAATAGGTTTTGGAAAAGGGGGGTGGTGATGGACAGAGTTTCTGAATGATGCAGAATACTCTTACCAAGTCAAGAGATCATGGTTTTAATCCATCACCGTTTTTTAGCTCAATGCACCATCCCAGCTCAGAACCTGGCTATATGCAAATTAGTCTGTTCCTGTCCCAGTGCATGATGGGAACAGGGCAAACCAAACTACCAAGCCAATTCTTATACTGGTAAGGAAACAAGCTTCCGGGGACCGGTTTCTGGCATCACAGCCTTCTTCGGCCCGGCTTGCTTGAATCCTGATGGTGCAATGAGCAAGGGACTCACGTCTGAGCATACCCTCCCACACATAGTGCAAATAGGTACATGACCCCCACTGCTGGGACACATAGGAGAGACTTTAGGGGTCCTAAAGATACAAAAATAATGAAGATCATCCCTCTACAGGGCTCCAAGTTCAAAATAGATTTTGGGAAGCACTTTACTACAATGAGGGAAGTGCAATTTCTCTATCCCTAGGGCATATACAACGTATTCTATAAGGGTCTCCCTTATAAATACTTGACCCACCCTCACCTCTGGGACACTCTGGGGGGACCCTGGGGGGACCTAATTTGCCTAAATATTGTAGTTTATCAATTTGTAAGTGCTCCTAATGCCAAACTCGAGTTAGGGCAACATTTACATTTAAAAGCAGTTCAGCAACACTGGGCTGCTTTTAAAATGACCCCATGCTTTCAGCAGTGCATCCAATCAAGTGCAAATAAGGCTGCTGGCCTCTAAACTGCCCTGCCCTCATACATACTATGGACTTAAAGGTAGTTTTAATCCCCCTGTCCTATTATCTACTAGGGACTTATAGGGGAGGTCATGCCAATCATAGGGTTACCCTAACTCATAGTGTATCCTAGTGTGTGTAGGTTTTTTCACACTATTCTAAGTGTTTTCAGCATGGTACTGGCCCTGGGCCTGGGTAGAAGAACCCAGGACACTCACTCTCAGAGTCAGAAAATCACTATCTAGGTGTCTGAAATGGGACAAAAAGGGAGGGCGCACTGCAAACAGGTCGTGATTTCCAACACATGGGTACCTGTAATACCATTTTACTAGGAACTTGTAAGGAGATTAAAACATGCCAATTGGGTGTAAGACAATTTTACCATCTATACAGGAGACAGCACAAACACTTAGGAGCTCTTTCACAGTGGTGAAGGGCACGCTTTCCTAAAAGTCAACAAAAATGCGTTCAGAAAACAGGAGAGGTGAAGGCAAAAGGTTTGGGTGTCACACTACAGAGAAGACAAGATCCAACACTAATACTTACACTTTGACCACAGATATAAGGCCCTTGACTTTGTCTGCACCATATCTGAAAACATATATTGGAAACTGGGTATTACGCCCTAATTTGTTCAATGTTTATAGGGAATAATTATTCTCCCTTTGAACAATATTGGATAATTTGCTTACTATTGAAGTGGCACACAGAACATATGATTCAAAGAGCTTGTGCAAATTTATATTATTGGTTTCTACACAATACCAGCAGGGTATGACCAGTACAGAGTATAAGCCCATCATACAACTAGGGGAGGGATCCTAGGCATAGGTTTACAACACAGCCTCCCCAACTCCTGATAATCATAAGTGGGAATAAAAAGCAACTTCTTTGGAGTTCCCAAGAAAGATTTAATGGCCTTCTTTAAAACAGTAATATTCCAACCACCCTCCCATGAACTTTGCTCTAACCCCTCCCCACCTGCAGCTTGCAACCATAAAGTATAGCTCCTCTAGCACCCAATTTTGAAAACAATTGCTAATATTTTATCATCAAGCTTGGAGTGACAGCAAGAAAAAGAACGTCGGAAAAGGGAGACAAAAAGGTTGTATAGAAAGTTGGTCAAAAAATTACAAAGAGAGGATGCTGGGAGGTAAAAGATCCTGTACTTTTCAAAAATAGAAACAGGATTAGAATTAATGGAAGTGGTGCACCTTAGACAGTACTCAAATTCGATATTGTCCAGATAGTGAGTCCATTAATTCTTTTATGTTGTTCTGCATCTGCAGCTGCAGCTGCACCTAACAACGGAGGATGCAGGGGTGGTTGCGCAGTAACCATTGTTATATAAAAAGGAAACGGAAGAGCGAAGTGCGGCGATCACAGTCACTGTTGGTAGCGCCTTTATAGAAACAGGAATTCTAGGGTGCTGGAAGAAAGAAGCATGAGGTGGAATCAAAGTAGGGCAGCCTTGCTATTCGGCAACCTCAGGATCCAGCAGTGTGCTCCTAAGAAAAGCATTTGGTACCTTCACTTATTAACTTATTTGCAAATTAAGTTGTATGGCATTAACAAGCCCAAGAGTGTCTTTGTGCATCCCAGATTAGCCTGGGGCTTCCAGTGTTGTCTTTAATACCTAGCTATGATTTCCAGGATCATCACTGGTCGTACGTTTTTCTGGGGTTTAAATACTTAAGAAAACACAAGCGAATGTTAGAAGCTATAATGAAATAAACTTTCACGATCATTAAAACATATAAACGTAAATAAAACAGTAGTTAGAATTAACCTCTGCACCCAAACATATGCAGTAAATGGAACTCAGCTGACGTGGTCCTGACCTCGGCTGGAATCTGATAGACAGGCTGCTTATCCACCCCTCATGCTGCCGGTCTCCTGGCAGCCGGCGGTAATTATGTTTCACTTTCCGATTTATTATTTCAACCTGAATTTATAAGAAAAGGGGGGAAGGGGTGCACTGTACTGCCAGCATCATAACTCAAGGTTTGTCAATACTCACAGGATAAAAATGAAATATGCGACAGAGAGGAACTCGTGTGAGAAAAACTCTTTGAGGCACATTTCAATACATGGAAAACATCTCGATAGAAACTGCTTGACGATGGCACTGGCAGGCATACCTGCTGTATAAAACGACATCTACAATATCTTGAATAAAATCTGCTGATGTGTCCAGAAATTGTGAACTAGAGACTGCATATTTTTTGGAAGGTACCTGACGATGGTAATCTGGTTTTATTTCTCCTTAATACCCTCCACATGACCATAGTTCATGTGTGTTTAGGTGCCAATATAGATTATCGAGACTTGATCCTGCCATTAAGTGTTGCGAAGGGGAGCAAAATCTGAAGAAAGTATTTAGTTTAAAGTGCCAACCTTTTTTTGTGTTAGAAAGTTACTCTTAAATGATAGCAAATAGCCTCTGACTAATTTGCCTCTAGGAGGTAATCCATGTTTGTCACTTGGGCGTTCCAACACTACCATTCAAGGTTCTAGATGCAAAACCAGATCTCAACTGATTGTTAGACCCCCGTTCTGTGTTAAAAAAATAAAGGTTCCTTGAGGCAGGTGCAAAGTCAGAGAAATGTTTTCGTTTCTTTAAACATTTTATTAATTGCATGCATGCTTCTCTGTTCAACACACATGCAATAAGCGTGCAACATAGGGTTTTTACTGAAAGATTATCCTGTCAGGTCAAAATCTGTGTTACACATTATGCAAACACCTTTGCACTATAGTGCTAAGATGTGTGCATGGTTCTAGGCTTCCTGTTTATGCTCCAGGGCAGGACAAAAGATCAGCAGCAAAACATATTTAGCAACTATGGATCCAGCCTGCTGTCTTGCCCTAGCGCACCACAGTGCAGCAACTTTGGTTGCCATGCTGCGTTGCTCAATCTTTTTTTTTTGTTCTGCTTCTCCATCTCTATGTGCACACCACTGAAAACCTAAGAGTCAGTAGAAAATGAATGAGCTCTTAAATTGAGCCGTTTGTTTTTATTTTCTAAAGCTAAATAGTGTGTATATGAAGTCAGAGAACAATCAACTTGGTTAACCATTCCTACGGTTTATTTGCTGAAATTGCTTTCAATTAGTTTTTCACCTTGAATGACATTCCCAAGGCACATGGAACCAACCTCTTGAATACTCTTCTTGGTGAAAAACCATTTAAACCAGGTTGTTTGTTCAATGAATTATCTTCCTTGTTTTTAGGGGATCACATCTAAACCTACCTTTTTTCTTTTCTAAATCCTCCACCAGCCTAGAAATGTTTTTTAGGGTTTTTCCCACTTAACTATTGGAAGAAATCGAGTTATTGGTTGAGGGGGTGGAAGTCCCACTAGGGCAACAACGGCAATACTTGTCAGAGTGACCCACAAAACTCCCTGAATTCACCTCTGGTAGCTTGGAACAAAAACAGTCAGGCACAGCTTAGATGCAACGTGTAAAGTATTTATTGAGCGCACAAACAGTAATAAAGGGAAAACACAGTACAAGAAAAATCCCAAACCAATTCAGACAAATAGGGTACATTTTAATAAATTATTTGACACCAAAATGACAAGTAGAACTGAAGTAATGAATTTTTTACGTTTTAGTTAAAAACCAGTGCCTAAAAGCCAGCCACGGACATCTAGACATACAAGACTGGGTCAAAGTCGAAAAATATGGATGAAAGGATGACTGCAATGGAGCTCAGGTCAGATACAAGAAGTGGATTAGGCCCGGTAGGCATATACTTTTGGATTTGGAAATGTTCTGAGAAGGTAAAGTTCCATTAGGCAAGGTTGCAGGTGATGTCCGAGGTGCAAGGATCATCATTGGGGAGCTTCTGGATAAAGTTGCTGTGACGATTTCTACATATGGACTTAGTTACTCTTCTGGAGGTTGAACATCTCCAGCAGGACGGAGCATGAGGCTGTAGCTGATGAGAATTCCAGGAGGCTGGCTACCCCTTTGGTGAAGGACAGCTAAACAGGGTTTGCTTTGCGAAGAAGAAAGTAGCGGGGATGCCATGAAGTCAGATCGACCAGTGACGCACCTAGGGCAGATTGACAAGCAGGTTGGTTTCGTTCTTCCCTCAGTTCCCCAAGCAGTTTTTAGCCCAACTTTTTTAAAGTCACAAGTTTTAGATGTTACCTGTCTTGGCACCTATAGCTCCACCTCCAGGGGTCAAGGACTGGAGCGGCACCACATGGGGGGGTTAAGACTTACTCTGGCTTGGTTCAGGTGTGGATTCAGGATAGTGGGACTCTGTTTATGTCTCTGTGGCTCTGAATAAGAGCCCAGTAAACTAGCCCTTGGAGTCCCTCTGGTAGACCTGGGTTCAGGTTGAGAAGCAGGGCTCAAAAAGCAGGGATGGCCTCTGAGGGTTCAAGGCAGGGTCCAGGCAGCAAAGCAATCCTTCCAAGTGCAGCAAAGCAGTTTTGTGGAGTACACAGCGGGCCACTGCAACAGGTAGTCCTCTGAGAGTCCTTCCACAGGTACAGAAAGTGAATTGAACAGTGGGTCTGAGGGTTTATTTTTTTACCTGGTGCCTTCTTTGAACTACAAAAAGTTTCTAGAGGTTTCTCTGTGAAGTGCTTGGAATTTCTGACTCCCTTGCCCTGGCTCCAGGCTGGCTGCAGGGACAATGCAGTGGTGATAAGCCATTTGTGTGTAGGCAGAGCATATCCTATTCATTTTCAAGTTGGGCTGTGCCCAGTTACCCCTCCCCATCCTGCCAGCAGATGGCCCATTTAGGCACACCAAATCCCTCCATTGTGCAACTGTCTGGGAGGAAATCATAAAGTTCAGTTATCAGTCGCATCCAGTCTTGTGACACAGGCTTAGCTGAAGGCATAATATGGTTAAGGGCAGGAAAATGCCAACTTTCTAAAAGTTGAGCAGCTAAAGGGGGTTTAACCTATAAGCAGTAAGGCTAGGCCTATTTAATAACAAAGAACAACACACATGCCAATACTGATATCAATTGTCTATCCCGGTCACCTCCTCTGATGCCTGGTTCAATTACAGATATCACAGTCCATTGAAGCTCTTTTTCTGCATGGTTCACTGAAGTTAATAAGGGGGATAATACAAAATGAGCCGAATTGGAACACTTTTTGCTTTTTGCTCATGCTGTAAGAAGTAATTAAGTAGAGTGTCGTACGGTCAAACAAAAAGGTGGGGCTGCTAATGTAATTTTTGTTTTTGTTTTTGTGTGTTAATGTCTTTCCAAGGTACAGAACCAGAGCTATCCGATCATTTTCTTTGTATGTGTTTATGTTATACATGGTCAAAAAAATGTTTCCTGTTGTTGTGAGGCAATGAATGTCTGTTTCGATGTTATTGTGATTTATGGTGTACAAGGTTGTGAATAACAAGGTTATTCCAACCAATGATGATTGTATTGTTGATCATTTAAAAAGAAAAAAGAAAAATTGTAATGAAAATACATGATCAAGTATTTAAAATCAAGAAATTAAAAAAAAAATCAATTGGTCATATCAAAGGTGTGGTGTGATCCTGAAGTAAGTGTGTAAAGAAACTTTCCAAAAGAAGCATTTTATTAAATTTTAACTTAATTCCGACTTTTCCATTAAAGAGGAATTTTAATTACAATTTCATAGATACCAAACATGAAATGTGTATCTGTCCCCAATTAAAAGTAAGCACTTATTAAATGTAATAGGCAACATAATATTATACTATGTGACAAACAGGCCACACAGTAGTAAAAACAAATGTAGGAGCTTTTCACTACCAGGACATGTACAATTTAAAACTACATGTACAACCTTTTAATCACAAGGCACCCTGCACTATGGGTTTCCTATGGCCTACCTTAGGGGTGTATTAAATGCAATGAAAGTGGAGTTAAAGGCATGGCAAAAGAGTTACATTGCCAAGACGAATCGGCAGTTTAAAATTTCATTTAGGCTGCAATGGCAGACCTGGGACATGTTTTAAGGGGCTGAGTAAGTGGGTGGCACACTAGGTGTAGCATTTAATTTACAGGCACTAGGTATATGGTTTATCACTGTACAAGGGACTTATAAGTAAATGAAGATATGCAAATCAGGTTTAACCATGTTTAGGCGAGTGAGCACAAGTACTTTAGCCCTGGTTACCAGAAGGGTCCGTGGGTGCCGGCCGACACCCATGGACCCTTCAGCTGTCATCGCTGCCACCAAACCTACAGCACCGCCAGGGTCATGGACCAAACACAACCCAACCGCAAGAACACACCCGTACCGAATACCTGCAATGCATCCTCCTCAATGTCTGATCACTCCACAAACACACTGCCAAAATCTGAGACCTCCTCAAAAGCACAACCCCGGACGTAGTGTTCTTCACCGTAACCTGGATCAACACCACCTTGGACCAGACATCACCATCGCCATTCCCCAAGGATACAATATCTCCAGGAAGGCCCACCCGGGTGTAGAAATCACCATAGTCCACAAATCCACCTTCCGCCTGCGCACACTCCCTGACGAGCCCACAAACATGATGGAACATGTACATTTCAAGATACAGACCAACCCTACAACCACCCTCCGAGGGACCCTCATCTACTGACCCCTGGACCCTGTGGACCGTTCTCCAACTCCATCGCAGACATCATCTCCCTGCATGCCATCGCTTTAACGAACTACACCATGCTGGGAGATCTCAACTTCCACCTCAACAACCAACTGGACACCAACACCATATCCCTCCTGAAAAACCTCCACAACATTGGACTCCGCTAAATTGTGACCGAACCCAAGCACTCAGCAGGACACACCCTCAACCCCCTCTTCACTACGGTAAACTCCATCACCTTCAGCCACACCACTGAACTCCCATGGACCGACCTCCGATGCATCCACTTCACCTTCAGTGCACCCACCATCCACAGACACCAGCACCTGCTCCTACAAAAAAACCTGGACCAGAATCACCGTCGACCAGCTCACCTCCTCACTCAGCAACTCAACCCCCCAACCATCACGGAAAACAATGACCTCCACACAGCAGCCCAAACCCTGCACAGATGGATCTCCGACAACGCCAATACCATAGCCCCCTCAAGAAAAACAACAACACCCACGCCAAAAAGCAAGATGGTTCACCACCAAACTTTGAGACTCCAGACGCACCTGCCACTGCCTCGAAAAGACCTCGATTAACACCAAATCCACAGAATCTCACAAAAACTTCAAAGCCGCTACCAACGCCCACCACCAAGTCATCAGAAAAATGATCAAACAAGCGATCGAAGACAGAATATCCACACACGCACAGAACTCTTCAACATCATCAAGGAGTTTGCCCAACCCACCAGCGAGTCGACTGACATTCCTCCCTCACAAGACCTCTGCGACAAACTCAGCACCTTCTTTCACCACAAAATTAAGAACATCTACGACAACTTCAACATAGACAACCAACACACGGAACCCCCACCAAACACCCCTGACACCCCGAAGTCAACGCTTGGCAGATAGACAGCCCTCACCACCGAAGACACTGAGGATGATGAAGTCAATCCACTTCGGGGCCCCCACGGACCCCTGCCCCAACCACATCTTCAACAGAGCCGTTCACACCATCGCACCCATGCTCCGCCACACCATCAACAGCTCCCTGGTGACCGCATCGTTCCCTGACGACTGGAAACACGCCGTGGTCCCATGCACTAGAAAAACCAGATCAGGAGGCCGCTCCTTCCTTCCTCGCGGCCCAGGCCTGGAAAGCCCTCCCGCTCCACCTCAGACAGACATCGCTCCCCATCTTTGCAAGAGACCTCGTGACCTGGCTCTTCGATGGACCACCTCCTTGATGGACTGGAACCTGCACCCCCCACCCCCAGCGTCTTGAGACCCTTATTGGTGAGTAGTCACGCTTAAGAAACTCTTTATTGATTGATTGATTGACTATTGGTGCAGCTAATGCTTAATATCTCTAGACACATGTTTCAGGATATTTGTTCTTCTTCAGTAGAGAGTAGTAACACCTTAAATTTGGGGGTGCTGGGGATACTGCACACCCACTTCTCAGGTTTCTGTACCACTCCCAGTCCGCAGTTGCATCCCACTGAGCTTGTTCGTCCAAAAACTCAAAGGTCACAAACACAAAATGTGAACCTAAACATATATATGGTTTTAGAGTCAAATCCATTATTGATAACCTTATTATTGAACAACTGACATTACCAATTATAAGGAACGCTTGGGAGTGTTTGTACTTTTTCATTGATTTTAATTATAGAATAAGGTTCAAACTTGACATGTGGTTGATGTAATTAATATGATTACACCCTGACAAGGTCTGTTTCATATATACTGATGCCCCTTGTAATGGGTCACATTGAGAAAGGATAACATATTGTTATTTTTATTAATGAGCTGACCCCTGACAAAGCCAGAAGGTCTGCCATATTTAAAGTTAATCCTCCTTATATTGTGATGTTTTATCTGGTACAAGTGGGGGATGTAATGTGATATGAGGGTATCAGCTAAGGTATTTACATTTACCTGAATGTATATATTTATAATTTAATGTGTAGTATTTCATAGTGTGTGCAATACATTTACTTTTCATTTTGGTAATTTATTTAGTGTTGTTGATGCATGCCACCTCCCTTGAGTTGGCTTTGAACTGCTCTGCTTCACTACCCTGAGAGAGTCAAGTGCTGCAATACGGTTCTTGATTCCCATTACTAAGACAATTGCAGACCTATTACTTGTGAAGGATTCCCATACTTCACAGCTAATATTCACGGTTCTTACGTCCACCATTCAGGAAATATGCCTGTGCAGGGAGTCTGCTCCACTCTTTCCGTCGGTGCAACATTCCTTCTTTTGAATCCTGCTGCTCTGCTAGTTTAGCTTTTTTAAATGCTTGCTGATTTTCAGCATGGCTTTATTATTCGACTGTTGGACTATACTAGTCTGATATAGTTTTTTCTTACACATCTTTGACTCTATTACCTTATTTCTTCCTTTTTTTCTACAGTACATTGGAACTAATTGATTCATACCAAGCCCATCTCAAGCAAGTAACCTCTTCCTTCATTAGTACCACTGAAAGTTCTACCCACAGTTAAACATTTATTCTTAAAGACCTCAAACATTGCTCTGATGACATTTAAGTGAGAGAACTATTATATAAATCTGTGTTCAGTAATATTACTATGCAGCCTTGAAGTGTCACCCAACGGAAATCTTAATATCCCACAGGATGGTAGCCTGAAAAGATAAATCCCAGGAAGCGTTAAGTGGTACCTTGTACCACACATGCACAATCTAATCATGTGTTTATTGTTATTTCAAGTCCCTCTCTCGGCATCACATTTTCTGTTAGACCTGGCACCATTGGCATGGGTCTCCCTTCTAATTTTAGCTGTTGCCTTATGCGTTTTTGTTGGTGTTAGATGCTTTGGGCACTGTGCCACTGCTGTCCAGTGCCACAGTGCAAGTGCTACCTATTTTAATTTAATGTATGAATTGGTGATACCCTTATTAACTGGTTTGGTTTACCTGTCAGACCCTAGTCCAGTGCACCAGGAGAGCCCAGGGCTTGTAAACCAAATACTGCTGGTGGGCTCTCAGCACTGGTTGTGCCACCCACAGAAGCGGCCAGTAAAAGTGTGTCTAAGGTCTGGCATTGCAGAGACTGTGTGCAGTCTCGGACTGCCATGTTGACTGAGCACGTGCACCCCCTTACCAGTCGCTAAACCTACCCTTTTCTTCATATCAGACACCCCTATGGAAAGACCCATGGGCAGGGTGCATTGTAATTATAAGGTAGGACATGACCTGGTGTGTGTGGCATGTACTAATAGTGAATTACAGCCATTTAAATTTTTCACTATTGCAAGGTTACCTGTTCTTCATAGGCCAGAATAGGCAGTTAGATTATTACATCTTATAATCCTAACTGACTCAGGGAACACGGTAGAAATTCGAGTTTAGTATGCCTGAACTCAGAATGATAAAATACATCTTTAAGTGAAGTTGATATTAACATTCTGTGTTTGAAAATACCACTTTTAGAAAGTAGGTATTTTCTTGTCTAACTATCCAGGCCTGCCTCTGCTCGGTTGTGTATTCCTTGTCTGGAGTTTGACTAACAGGGCTCGGGGATTGCAGGAGACAAAATGAGTCAGCCCAGTGGTGAATAGAGAGATCTGCATCTAGATGGGTGTGAGGAGTTGCACCTAGGTCCTGAATAGGGCTGTGCCTGCCTTCCACAATGCTGGCTCCACCTCCTGGGGTGCGGCTGATGTCTCTGCCCTGCACTGTGAAAGAAGAGAAGGAATCATGTCAACAAAGTGCTTCAGGGCTGTGCTTTCTTTCCACAATGCTGGCTCCACCTCCCGTGGGGCGTCTGATGTTTCAGCCCGGCACTGTGAAAGGAAAGAAGGAGTCTTGTCAACAGAATGCTCCAGAACTGGTTTGAACTGGGCAAAAGCCTCTCTGCCCTCAGAGGACAAAGGATTTTGGAGTATAAATATTGGGACCCTCATCCCAAGAAATTAGATCACTTTTGGACTACAAGAAGAAACCTTTGCTGAAGAGAGGAACCTGAAGAAACTGAGGAGAGATTATCCCTAAGCTGAAGTGCTGCTTGGGGGATTGGCCTGCAGCGGTTGCCTGACTGCCAAAGAAAGGAGAAAGGGACTTTGTGCACTTTCATCAACTTGTAAGGATCTCCGAGGGCTTGGAACAGAGCTTGCCTCCTGCTGAAATCTCAGGGACAACAGACTTCAACTCCCAGCTCCCCAGAGTTCCTTGGGAAGTGCCTGCTGCTGTTTTGGGCCTTCTAAGGGACTGTGTGTTGCAAGGAGCTGGAAGCGCGACTCAAGAGGAAGAAGCGAGTTGCTGTCGCAGCCGCTGCCGTCGCATCTCTGAACAAGGGTGTCACCGCTGTAGCTGACGCTCTGCACCGCATCGAGAGAAGCGTCTCACACCGAAGAAGAAGCGTGTCGCCGTCGCAGCCGCTGCCGTCGCATCTCTAAACAAGGGTGTTGCCGCTGCAGCTGAAACATTCTACCTCATCGAGAGAAGTGTCTCGCACGAAGAAGAAGCGTGTCGCCGTCGCAGCCGCTGTCGTCCCATTTCTGAACACGGATTTTGCCGCTGTAGCTGACGCATTGCACTGCATCAAGAAAAGCGCCTCGCATACATGGAGAAGCATGCCTCAGTCGGAGTCGCTGTTGTCGCATCTCTGAGCAAGGGTGTCGCCGCTGCAGTTGTCGCATCGAGTGGAAGCATCGAGGGAGAAGAGTGTCGCTGACAAAGCCACCGTCGTCGCATCTCTGAACAAGGGTGTCGCCGCTGCAGCTGATGCATCGAGCAGAGATTTCTCTTGGCATCTGCGAAGCATGCCGCATCTGGAAGATCTTCACGTCTTTATTTCTTTGCACCGGAACTTTGCCACATTTCCATCGCTGCAACACTTTTGTTGTGGAAGCGTAACGCATCGCAAGGTACATTGACTTAAAGTGTTGCATTTTAAGAACTGAACAGAACTAAGCTAAAACTGCCATTTTAAATACAGTATTGTGGATTTTTGTCGCTTGTGGTCTAGTGTTGAGTCTATATAAAGAATACTTATTTTTAATATACAACTGTGTGGTGTCCATCTGTAGTGTTGTCACTGGGTTACTGTATGTGGTCACAAATGCTTTACACTCTGCCTCTGAGATAAACCTGTCTGCTCGTGCAAAGCTACCAAGGGGGTGAGCAGGTTTTTTTTTAGAAGTGTGCCCCCTTACCCTGACTAGAGGCAAGGGTCCCTATTTGTCACAAGTACCTACCTTTGCCAACTAGAGACCCCCAAATCTAAAAGTTTCCTATCCACTTCTCTTTCTTTGAGCTCTTGCGATCTCCATGCCTGTAGGTAGAGTCAGTGCTTCTGAAGGCTGAGTTTCTAAAAAGGTGTTTTCCCTGAGGGCTAAGGGTTTAGCACAATACCCTGCCACAAACTGAAATTCATCCGGGAAAGAATACATTCATCCTGAAAGTATTTACATTCAATAGTATTATACATTTCTCTTTGGTCAGTATTCTTTATCTCTTTTGCCACAATAGAACACAATTCTTTTGCATTTGCATAGTGAAACGCTTTCAGTTACTGCACAGATGGCATTTGCACTTATCCAGACAACCAACAATTATTTCACCCCTTATGGCATGCAAGGCAAACGAGTGATCATGTCATTCATCAGTACTTGCAAATATACATATTTAGCCTATTGGAAGATGATATGTGTAACCAAGCATTGGTGTATTGGCAGTAAACCCTCCAGGCAGGAGTAAAATTAGATAAAAAGAACAACAAATGTTTTTAAAATATTTCTTTTAAATGCAAAATGGTGAGCGTGGCTATTATTCTGATAATGTTGTATAGAAATAAAAAATGTGTCATTTTAAGATTATCAATATCAGATCATGTATTTGAAAGATTGCTCTCCGATGGGAGATTCTGTCATCGCAATGTCATTGAACAAACTATTATTTTAATATTTAAACTGTATAGTAAGTAAATACAACTGTGATATATTTCTAAATAACAGAGACGTGTCTAAAACAATATAAATTCCCTTTGAAAGCTACAATTTAGTGCCTTTATGGTTACAATGGAAACCTAAACCCAGACATATTGAAGCTGTGCAAATCATAACTCACGGACAGTCATGTCCTCTGCAGTAAACATATTGTGGGGAAAAAAAACCTGAAAAAAATTTGTGTCAAAAAAGTAGTCTACTGAAGAAAAATAATTTCAACTTTTTTGGCTACAAAAAAGTGGAAACATTTAATGCTTTATAGGTGTATTCAGAGTTGGGTCTAAGGGCCATCCTCTTGCAAAAGTAGAGTGGACCATTAACAGTGTGGTGGGAAATGGGGCGGGGGACTAATAAGGGCATTTTTTAGGATTCAGAGAACGGTATTGTTAACAGGTAGTCAAGAGTTGGTAGGGTTCAGGGATCGATAGTGAAGGTTGGTGTTAAGTGGTATTAAGGGTTTTTTTGGCTCTGGGAAGAATATTGTTAATGGGTAGGAATACGTTTTTGGATTCAGGGAAGGGAAGCATTAGGTGCTATGAAGGGTTGTTTAGAGCTCAGGGAAGGGTAGCATTAATGGGTACTGAGGGGCTGATTACAATGGCGGGGAGACCACCACCGGCTGCAATACAAAACATGGTCAATGCGACCACCACGGTGGTGCTCATATTTTAATTAGCCCTGTGGGACTGTCGCCATATAGGCGGGTGGTCCCAATCCCCAATATGATGGCGGATGGACTGAAGTCTGTCTGCCAATCGTAATCAGCAGCTAGGAGTTTAGTAGGTTTCATAGAGGGGTACCAGTAAAGTGTGGTTTGGGTTATTACGGTGCACAGAATGGGTAGTGTTAAGCAGTAGTTAGGTTTTTTTAGGATTCAGGGAAGTGTAACCTCAAGGGGTAGTAAGGTCATTTTAGGGCTCATGGAAGAGTAGTTTTAAGGCGTAGTATAGGGTTTTTAGGATTCAGCAACGGGTTGCCTTAAGCAGTTGTTTAGGGTTCAAGGGAGGCTGCGTAAAGGGGTAGTATGTAATTTTTTATAGTTCAGGGAATTACAACATTAACAAGTACCTAAGAGTTGGTAGTGTTCAGGGATTGGTAACACTAAACAGTAGTTGGGGCTCTTTAGTGTTGAGAGAGTAGAGGCGTTAAGGGGCAATAAGGGTTCAGGGAAGGGTAGCATTAAGAGGTAGTTTTGGGTTTAAGGGTTTTGGGTTTAGAAAAAAAATTACATTCATGCAATCAAAACAACTTTAAAAATGTGATATTTTTGGAATTATCATGGATGATAATGGAGGACAAGACATTGGCACCTCAACAATTTCAACTCGATTTTTATGTGGTCTTTTAATGACTTTAATGGATTTTATTGAATACAAATTTCATGTGCTGTTTATGCCCTCGCTCATTACATCAATGGGCAAGATTTTCAGAGGAATGGAGAGTAGATACAGGGTGCAGCTAAATGACACAACCGGTAGACAGTCCCCATCGTGCATGGCCAAGTAACAAACACAATTCGTTTTGAGAATTTAGGAATAAACAAAAATATGTAAAAACAGCTGGACTTGACAGAAACGTGAATTGGGGATTGTCTGCTATTATGTCAGGCCATGGGCCCAGAACTCAAGGTGTTTGGTCAAAATCTATGTGCAAATGATTTGGCTGTGATAGGGATGGTGCAGGATCTGGCCACATATTAAACTCTGCTCCAAGATCCCTCTGCACACGTGCTACCTGTTTCACTAAAGTAAACTTACACCTTTGTGTAAGTTTATAAAAAAATGATCAATTTACTAAGCAATGTTACTAGTAGTGTCTTTACGACTGTCTATATTTTTGTGTGCGGAGGGTCCTCCATGAGTGCAGAGGCTCCGCAGTCATAAAGTACAACTCGTGAAATTCCTTTGTGAATCGGAAAAAAATGATAAATGTACACACATGTGTACATTTTCCTTTGCTAATCAAGCCCTCAGTTTCTTTGCGTAGAACAAGGGATAGCACTGAGATCCTGCAGCAGAACTGAGGTCCCAGTGCATTGCTAAAGGTGATGGCATTTGTGATGTTAACCGTAATATCATGTGTGAGGACATGAGTAATGCATAAGGTGTGATCTATGGTCTGCTCAGTTATTCATAACTCATGATTCTAAGTGTCTTTTTTTTCATACTGGTCAGCAGGGCCAGCTTTAGGGCAGTGCGACTGGTGCGACCTCACTGGGCACTGACCTGTGGAGGGGGCGCTGACCTCAGGGGAGTGTGCTGTGTTTAGCAATAACTTTTGATTGGAGCGGCACTTATGTCCAGTGGTAGTGAGAGAATCCGAGGAGGCGGTCATAGTGTTTGGGGGCGCCAAAAATGATTATCGCACCAGGCGCCACCAGCGCTAAAGCCGTCCCTGCTAGTCAGTGTGAAACAGCCAACCAGGACTTGTTTAACATAACGTTTGAAGTAAAATTGCTCCTGTTACAGACCGGACACAAGGACTCAATGAAAAAGAACAGAGTCTATTAATTGCTGGTTCCAAAAAATTAATCAATGTCTGCAGCATTGTTTAT
Organism: Lissotriton helveticus; assembly: GCF_964261635.1. Classification (NCBI taxonomy): domain Eukaryota; kingdom Metazoa; phylum Chordata; class Amphibia; order Caudata; family Salamandridae; genus Lissotriton; species Lissotriton helveticus. The sequence goes on from NC_136060.1 coordinate 54,908,512, forward strand.
GGTATTTCTTTTTCAAATCATAAGCTTATATTCACAAATACCATTATTCAAAAGCAACCTGTTCAACACTTTTAGAATGAAGCATTTTGTTTTTCACATCAAAATAACAGGAGACAAAATGTAAATGAAACAAGTACTAACTTCATGAAGCAATGTCAAGTGAAAGCAATATTACCAACACATAATTAATGTATTTGTGTAATTAGCAAGAAATAGACAATATGATATTTGGCGTATAATTCAATTTAAAGGTCCCATATATTGCTGTACAATTTCTCTCTGCTAGGTGAAGGATAGTCCTTTCTATTTGCCAATTGATGACATTTATATCTTCTAGTTGTGCTGTGAAACATTTGTAAAGGACTTCCAGCTAGTTAGGGAAATGACACCTCTGAAATACTCTTCACAACAGTCACTTTGAAATGCTTAGTAAAGACAAGGAAACATTTTTTTTTAAGGCAGGCTTCCAGGGTAAATCCGATACACAACATCCAATAACAATATGGGAAAACTTAGCCTGAGATGTTTTGCATGTCCAAAAATAAGTTATATTTCAAATACATTTCCTGCATCCATTGAGGGGTCTAATCCCATCCATTGGCAATACAATCCTTTGATGATAAAAACTGTCCCAAGATTGAGACTCATATGAGATGTACTCCTCACTACCAGACCAGTCTTTTTATGTTACCAATCTAACCTATGCTTTTAGGTTTGTCATATTGCCATCAGAAAAACTTTTATATAAGCTGATTATTTGTAACAGACATTATTGTTTAATAATTTCAAGAGGATGGATATTTATAGATATGTATTTATGATTGATAAACAAGAGTCATTGTGACCAGACCTGCTGATTCCTTAACTATAATATAATGTTATGCTAGAGATCAAACTCAGCTGGCTTGTAATACCACCTGAGGACTTTGAAAGGAGAGTCCAGAGACTATGTCAGAATGGGCTGTGCAACCTCAGCACAGACCCTGTGTTTATTTATGCACCTGCAGCGCGCAAAGTGAATTAATTTAACTCAAAATTGCTTTGAGTTAATGCATTATTCGTGGCAGTACGGCTCAGAAACAGAAAGAGGTAAACCCTACTCACTGTTTCCGAGCTGTAAGGTCTAAATAACAAGCCCTAACCTGGAGAAATATTGATTTTTATAAATTCACTTTGTACACTGCAGCAGGGCCGTAGCTAGAGCTTCTGGCGCCCGGGGCTATCCCTCAGATTGCCGCCCATGGGTGATAGCGGGAAGGAGAGGGGCAGGGGGGGTAAGGGGGCTGCAGAAAAAAAAGAAGTATTTGCTCCGGAGCCCCCAATGAAGTCAACCGTGTAGCTTTGCTCTATCGCGCCAATAACCTTCAGCTTGTTATTGATATATAGAAGTGCATTTCACACAAGGTCTAGTGATTTAGAGAAATCACACTCTGCTTTTGTGTTCTGACATTCTTGGCATGCTTTACGCCATAACGTTAGACATACTCCATTATTCCATACCGTTACCATGTATTATAAACCTTATTCCTAATCACCACATTCAGTACCTTCCAGTCTGGGTTGTGACCCCTAGCTATGTGTGTGCCCATCCATTTCTGGTGCTTGTCACTAGCGCAGGACATTATGAAGTTGTCTGCTCTCTAAGTGCAGAACCAGTTTTGAAAAGCATGCTAGCGCCCAGGACATTATGAAACTGTCTGCACCCTAAGAGCAGCACTTGTTTTGCAATGCAGACTAGTGCCAGGACATTATAGAAAAGGTCTGCAGATGTGGACCGTTTTTTTTTCCTTTTAAGGCGGAGAAAAACTTGCAGAATTGGATCTGTTATTACTGGGTTCGCATGTTATTCTCCTTTCCAAGGGGAAAACTCAGGGAAAATACCAGTCTGTATTGTAAATTCCATCCCTGTTATCTCCCTGCAGAGGTAATGGGGAACTCAGAATACGGTCCTTAGTGTTTTAATGATTTGGAGAAGTTGTGTACTTTAGCAGAGGCTCAACTTGATTATAGGCACAGTCGGCAGGTCTATATGCCGTGCGTATGCAAGAGGCTATGCACTTTTGATATGTCTGTGGGATACATACATTCTGCTTATATGTAGAGAGTGTCCAATGTGCATACAATAGAGGCCTGCCTACATACTGTGCACATTTGACAGTGCACCATGTACATATTTTACATGCTGAGAGAATTGCTACTCATAATCGATCCAGTGTAACTGCAGTTATCGCCTATATATACAGAGACCTCATGTGCACGTTGTGGCAGTGCTGGTCACTGACCAAACGTTTAGCTGATAGGTTGCCTACCGACAGTTTGGAACCCTAAATATAAACTTTTTGAGTGATAGTGCTGCATAGGATGGACACTCCCAGGTTTCTTTTTTTAAGTTGTGAAAGAAAAATGCACTTTGTTTTCACAATATTTATACTTCTACAAGTAAGTTTGTTCCTTGCATAATTGTGTTTCATATCAAAGTCAAATCTTTATTATTTAGCTACTAAAAACCATTGCGAATAGAGTATTTCGATAAAAAGGGTAGGGCAGGCAGGGATTCAAAGTGCATTTTACAGCACCGCTGTAATAGAAAGCTATACAATTGATGGTATAAACATTAAAACCAATAAAAGCTCTCAGGATGGTCGGCAAGATACTTGTTATACTGGGTCTAGTGATATCCTAGTCTGTATTTGCTACCAAAGGGGTGCTGTTGTCTTTAATTGAGAAAGCTGCTGTTTTTACATTTTCACTCATTTGGCTTATCTCCCCAATGCCACTGAGGACCGGCTTCTAAAGCAAATCATAGATGCCTGTGCGCATGCGCGTGCACCCTCGGCCAAAAAGACTGGTTTGAGCAAAAGTCTCTTTAGGTTTTCATATCTCTTCAGTTAATTCTTTTCATATCTCTTTTTGAAACGTGTGCATGTTATCACTAACCAGTTCATGTTTGACTCAGACTGTATATGTTCGTTATTAAACGTTCTGACTGGTTTTAATTAGAACAAAATAATTTATGATTTTATGCACTTCCAATTTGTCTGCCACACAGCATCAATTAGGTATATACCATTCCAAAATAAAGTTATGCACAGGTGATGTCTAACATGAAAAACAGGCTTTGACAAATACAACCACTTTCCACAAGTAACCAGATGTTCCATAACCTGATCTTTCTCAACCATTTTATCTACTTCACTTACAGGACACGTTTGATGTATACATTTGGAAAAGTAAAAAACTATTTCATTTCTAAGACCCACCTTTCAACGTTTCACAAAACTGTACACATTAAAACCATGATGCTGCCTGGTCATTGGCTATAAAAGAGCCATGACGGCATGTGCTGGGAGCATCCCGAGAGAAGACACCAAAGAGTCATGACAATACGAATGTCCCTATAAAAGATGTCAAACATGTATCGCGCACATCTGTACAAATGCAGGAAGTGCAGAACCTTCTGAGCTGACTTACTTTGGGAGGATACTGAGTCATGGTTGCCCAGTGTCTTTATCATTGACAATACAATTTGTGGTAACTAACTCTTACTTCTCTAACTCATGGTCAGTTCACAGCTTTGCCTCCTCTGGAGCTGCCAGTAAACAACAGTAAGTCTCAAAGAGATATTACTTTCTATTGCCACTCGTGCTTCACAGACAGATGACCCTGTTTGCACAGAGTGTGCCCACCTGAAGCCAGTTTTTGATCAAGAAAGAAAGGCTCAGAAGAACAATATAAAAAACGAAGCACCCAAACACAGACAACATTGAATCCTTGAAACATATGGGCTCATATTTCCCCTCTGCGTAAAAGAGGGGCCGCTGTGAAAATCCTAGCGACTACGCGCAAAAAAAAGCAAGTCATTTTTGTGCTTCTTGAAGTACAACTATCTCATCAAAATCAAAATACAATAAAGATGCCTTTTCTGCCACAAACATATTTCAGTTTACGTATATAATAGCCAAAAACCAAACATGTTTAAAAGAAAGTCATTGACAAATAAAACGATGCATGTTGTTTTTAAATGCTGGACATTAAACTCCTTAATTGGTATCAGACCCTGACGCACAGACAAGTGCAGAACGATCAATCTATTGCGTCGCAAATGAACGCAAGCCCAAGCATTTTATCCTTGTTGGCATTTTATTCTTTTTTTGATGGATTTGCAGCTCATAGTTTGTTAAATACACCAGAGTGTGGTTACTGAAAATTCGGAGCACAAAACTGCAGTTGATAACACAGTATGCGTGTGAGTGCTGGGCAGCACACCAGACAACTTCCAGGCCATTGCTTCCCATCACTGTAGATAAATCACTTAAGAGAAGGACATTCTACACGTCTGGTCTAACTCCTGTTTGGTTCTTAAAATATACATATTAAACTGGCCATACATATGTAAAAATGCACACATAAGGGACGATGGGATCTAAATAGTTTTACAGATAAAGTATCAGATAAATTGGCCTGTCACCTGTCGGAAGCACGAACACAGATTAGGACACGCAGCTGCGCCTCACGTCAGCGGAAGAGGCTGTAAAGACCCAGAGGCTGGTGCTCTGCTTACCACCTTGGAAAGCACTAATAATGAGGACATCACAGAGCGTGTGCTGGCGATAATAAATAAGCATTTACAATGCAATGGTTTCGCCTTTGGAAAAGTTATAGCTATTGGCATTGTAAATGACAAATTTTGTATTTAAGTGTTAGTTTTGAAAACAGATAAATAAATGCCATTGTCATTTACATTGCCATTAGCTTAATCTCTCGCAAATGTGAGACCTATTGTACCCTACGGACGAGCTTAGCAGACAGACCAACCCTGCCACATACTTTGGCCCTACAGTGCCGCATAATTCCAATGTCCCTGCCTATACCTCCTTAGGAGTGCCCTGAGGTGCGGGTCCATTAGCCAGGCGAAGGCCAATAATTGGCTTCATTGACTGACTTTGTGTTCAGTAATTTTAAATTATATGGCTTGCCAAATGTTTCAATCTGAGACACTACATCCCACATTATTGACTAGTTTTCAAAATTATTTTATGAACCGATGTGTGTTTTTTATGATTTTTTTTGACCATTAACATTAATTGTACAACTTTTCTATGAAATCGTGAATTTTTCTGTTGTGCTTTTATGGTCATCTATATGTACCGAATAAAGCTTCATGAATTGAATTGACTTGTAGGTTAAAAGTCCAGCACTAGAAATGGTGTCCTTGATGACACGGAGGTGGGCATCCTACTATCTTACCACCCAACACAGGGCAAAGGCTTACTGAGAAAAAGTGAAACATCAAAACTGTACCTTCCTAGAGCTTTCAAGTTGCTCACCATCAGACAGCAGCTGCAGTAGCTTTGACAAGGTTCTCAAGTCCTTGTGTGATGTGCTGCTCCAGTCCAGTTATTTTTCTTTGAATTCTAGGACTAGTCATGCGTATTCCTTTATGAAACAGAACTACAAGACTCAGAATATAAAAGAAAAAAAACCTTTAACAAAGTAGCACCTCACGCATGGACCTGGGAAATGTGCAGGTATGCAGCCTGACAAAGACGTGGGTGTACTCTTTACACTTTAGCAAATGTAGTTTTGTTTCCCGTATTTTAAATGCAGGATTACATATCCCAAAAATTAAGAAAACCGGAAACGGCGAGTTAATCACACAGAACATGGTGGTAACGTGTAAACGCTAGGTTTACAGAATACAGATTACCCACTGAAACAGCAGCTGGCCTTGTTACAGCGTATCTCTGATTTAGATATGAAATGTATTCATGTACACGTTTTTGTCCGAACAGCAAAGTAGCAGCACAAAATTCCAGCTAATTCATCTATCTACTTGCTTCAAAGAGTCTGTTAACTTTGCAAAGATGGTCACGACACTGGCATACCAATAAAGTTCCACTGAGTTTGAAATTCTGCCTCATTCTCAGCCCCGCCTTCCCTGTGCAGCCAAACCTCTCCTCACCTGCTGACTGCCTCCTTGCTGCCCTCAATAGGCTTCCCCCCTCCGGCTCCGCCGCTGTCATAAAGCACCCCACTAACATCCAGCAGCAGCGCCCGGAGACCCTGCAGCGCCCCCACCCAAGCCGGAGCCGCCATCACAGCGTGAGCCTGAAACCAGCCTCTCGCATGAACCCGCCCACAGGTCCTCCCCGTGTCACTCAAACTCAGCCAGCCCGCCCCTTGTATCACCCACATCCGGCTGTCACCCGTGCTTCCCGGGTAGACCCGCACCTGTCACCCCCTTCGGTGACCACGGCTTGTCAGTAATCAGGCCTTATCGGCGGCAGCTCCTCCCCAAAAACTACGTGACCTGGATGAATTTACTACGATACGAACCCTGCAAACATGCGAGGTCTGCTGCTTGACCACCACCTGCGTTTCGGGAGAGCGGGGAACATTTTTCTACAGCGAAGTCGAACGCTATCTATGTTTGCAAACAAAGAAGCATAACTGAAGCGTGGAGACTGGATACTGTTATTTCCGGTGTAAATAAAACAACCGTAGATAAAACAACCGGAATTAGTAAACATTCTTAGTACAAAACAAATTTAAGTACAACACCCCTGATTAAAAAAAAAAAAGTCAGGTCCCGGGACGGCAGCCAATCACAGCGCGGCCCGGGGAATGACGTCACGGGGGTGTCCCGGGCCGGCAGCCAATCACAGCGCGGCCCGGGACACACGGCAACAAGGGGCGGGACTTAAAAAAAGACCCAGAAACGCCCCCGAATCGCGTTTTCACGGGGAAAGCGTGATTGACGGCCAATCTCTTCCAATGGCTAGCCTCCATTTATGGAGCTAGCCAATGGAAGACAGAGGCTGAACCAAAGCCCCATATGTAGAACATAAGATTTCGCCGGTGCACTGCAGGTGGATAGAAACAGACACACAGCTCCACAGTGATTCAGCGCAGCCCATATTATGCGCGGCATCAGCCAATACACTAATTGTTGCTTTCTTAGGTATATACTTACCGATTGGCTCAGGCTATGGGGCCACGTCTTTTTACGACAAATAAATACAGTCATGCAAATAAGCCGCTGATGATTAGAATACATTCTGAATTTTGTTCGTATATTTTTGACAAAATTAACGAGATAGTATCCAGTAGCATTTTCTGTAAGTTCTGTTGGGGTTTGGCAGGAGGCATAGAAGGAATCATAAGCAGCAGAGAGGGAAGGGGTGCCTCCTTGATTTTTATTCAACTTCTTTGCCACCTGGCAGAATAAGATGCACGTGAGTCAGTGATAATCCACTTTCTCATACGGAAACAGATGTCGACTTTCTTCCCTTTTAGTGGGTTTCATTGTCACAACTATAAATGTGAGATAAAAAAGGGTCTGCCTAGGAAAGCAAAACATCACTGTTCACACATGATCTAAAGTACCAACCTCCAGATGTTCTAAGAACTGTTCGCAAAATATTGAGTGCAATTTACCACCAGTATTTTTGCAACCAGTCTGTTACTTTGCAAAATGACCTATATGCTAATAGATTCGTTTGTAAACTACCCATTCCTAGTGTGTGGTAGTTCGACCTACCTCAAATATATTAATGAGGCAGATGGCAAACTGCGAACCACAAGGGATCGCTACCATCACAGGTATGATAGCTACTAAGGTCAGCAGACCACCATGGCTGCTATTGCTTTTAAATAAAGCATTTACCGTAAAGGGAAATAGAAATGCATTACAAAAAATAAAGTTTATATTTTACTTTTTATCAGTAGGCAATGGTTCACTGGTTACTCTTAAAATATGTTTTAATCAACATTCAGAAAGGGGAAGGAATCCCTTTGGGAGCCCTTCCAGTTTGCAAATGGCTTATCACCTCCTTTGAGGAGTAGGTAAGAGATGAAGGTTTTACTATACATACCTCTGGGATTTAGCATTTGAAAAGGAGCCCTAAACCCACCCATTTCAAACACCAAATCGGTATTGGGTTACAAACCCAAATTGCGATTCTGTAACTTTTGAAAGAATCGCAACTTGTATTTTCTACCTAAGGAAAAGCATGTTTGTGATAGTAAACGGCCCAATTCTGCAAATCGGGCCATTTGCGACCACAAAAATGATTTGCACATCGGATCCAAATGAAAAAATGTTAGTCTATGCTCGAGTTAAGGCAAGGACATTTCAGGCTCATGTTCAGACCCACGGTCACGCATGCCCAGTGCAAACGTTTCTAAAGATATTTGGGTTCACCTATACCCTTGAGCCCATCGTGCCTACGGATGAGGGTCGGTAAATAATACCAAACCTGTGCAGTTGCAGCCTAGGGTCTCAGCATGCAAATAAGGCATTCCTAGGGTTAGCGCCCCAAGAGGGCAATCTAAGTTCTAACCTGAGCATCCTAAATGTGGGCATCTACTATTGTAAGACAGAAACCAGTGGGACTATAGATGCATAACAGTTATAGATAGAACTGAATCAACTCATACCTTCAAAAACCTGAGTTTCGGTGACAAGAAATTATTTTATTCTTCAATGATTCTTATCCAACCATCAAAAGATACTGTCCATTGTCCATAATTGTCAACAAATCTCTTGTTTTAACACAAAAATGTGGAATCCTTATTCTGTGTCACTGCTGTCACCTATAATATGCATTCAATGATTTTTAATGCTAAATAAATGGCAGCACGGACATATAAGGAGACTTCATACATATCCACCATCCTAAAATGATGCAATGGTTAGCTTCATTTTGAGCAACAACTGCAAGCCAATTGAAAGGGAATTCTCCAACCCTCCTGGCTCCTCCAAATCACATATATCTCTATAAGATCCACTGCGTGCCCCCTCAGAAAGAAGAGTACTCCTAGAGCTGATGATCATCACCATAACATATAAAGAGCAGCAATTGGCTAGGGAGGATTCAGATATAGGAACGAAGCAAATCTCCAGCTCTTCTTACTATGGACACACAGGAAGCACTAAGTGTAAGGCTTTATGGCATTGACGTAAAAAGATTATTAAATAAGATCTACTGCAGGTAGCGAAAATAAACTGAATTTGTGTGTAAAATATTGCTCGTGGGTCTGCTGTTCCCAGCTTTTCAAGTTTATGTAAATGGGTGATTCTATGCGATGTGGCCCATGCTTTCCAAGGCAGACAGGGTGAGGACACTCTACTCTCAGTTTTTGACAACAAGAAGCTGACACATGTTGAGTGCTCATGTCCTTACTGGAGGATACCCTTTCCCTTTAATTTTGTTGAAGTCTGGCTCCACCTTTAATATACTGCTTATCGATGGACTCCTTTGCCTATCGGAGCTCCGGATGAGAAAGAAGACATAAATAAACAAAATTTTATCACTCACAATGTATCATATTCCAAACATGATATGGCAGCTTGAGGGCTGATCCAAAATGTGACTGGCACCTACAACAAAGTTAATGGCTAAAGAAGGTGGCAGATCCAGTCCCATTCAATGTATGCTGTCTTGTGCTCTGACCCAAAAACAGTGGCTGGTTGCGGAAAAACATATCGTATTATTAGCGCATATATATATATTTATATATATATATATATTCACTGAAAAAACCATAGGTTTCACACCAGTTATAGTTAGGAATTAGCATTTAAAAAACCTATTAAATTCACTGAAAAACCATAGGTTTCACACCTGTTATAGTTAGCTGGAAGTTTTACTCGCATAAAACCATCGGAATTCCCACGTTATAGTTAGTTGGACTCACAATAACTTGCGCGTGCAATGCACTGCTGATGACGTCACATATTACATCACTCATGACATGGTCAGTGACATCACTCATGACATCACTGATGACACCATCCAGTGAATGTGTGTATTTTAAAAAAATAAATATGTGTTATATATGTATATGTAAAACTTGATGGAAGAATAAATGTTTAAACAAGTGTTTACATGGATGTTTTTAAAAAAAAAAATTGATTGGTGAACTGGCTTATTAAGTGTATCTTAGTGAATACATATATTAGTGAGTAATGTTTAAATATTTAAATATATGGATTAGTGTTTCACTTTGTGTATAAGTGGCTGCATGGGTTGGTGAGTAGCTACATGTGTAGGTATATGAGTTATTAGATGTTTTTCTTAGTATCAGTATGAGTGTTTGTATGAGTTGGTGGGGGTATTACTTAGCACATAGATGCAGGAGTGACTGACTCTCTGTTTGTATGTGTTTCGAAGACAGCATATTAGCAGGACTGTATGGGTGGGTGACTGTATATAAGTGAGTATATGTGAGAGTAAGAGATTGTAAGAGTTCCTGTTTAATAAGTATGTGTTTCTATAAGTGATTGTTTAAGAGAGTAAGTATGTGTAAGTTTCCTTAGAAGTAAGGTGGTTGTGTGTATAGCTGTATATGCAAATAAATGGATGTTCAATAGTTTATTTGCATGTGTGAGTATGTGTGAGATTATCTTTTGGATGATTGTCGGTGTGTAACAGGATGTATAGGTGCATCACTACATATGATGAGTGAGTATATGTATGAGTGACTATATAGAACTGTTGATGAATGAGTGGATGTGTATATAGATGGTGGAATTATTGAATTGGTTGTTGTAACTGGTATGGGTATCTCCATTTTTTTGAAAATTTTAGTTTCTATTTTTGAATATGTGTTTCAAGGTTTACATTACAGTGAAAGGAGGTCTGTCACTCTGTCACAAGGATGGTGTCATCAGTGATGTCATGAGTGATGTCACTGACCATGTCATGAGTGATGTAATATGTGACGTCATCAGCAGTGCATTGCACGCGCAAGTTATATTGAGTCCAACTAACTATAACGTGGGAATTTCAATGGTTTTATGCGAGTAAAACTTCCAGCTAACTATAACAGGTGTGAAACCTATGGTTTTTTCTGTGAATTTAATAGGTTTTTTAAATGCTAATTCCTAACTATAACTGGTGTGAAACCTATGGTTTTTTCAGTGAATTTCAATGGTTTTTTAATAGCAAATCTCTATAGGTATGAAAAGTAATATTTTTTATAACGAATTTTATATTGTATAATTATGTAATTTTTTATTTTTATTTATTTATTTATTTATTTTTGCCCCGGAGCGCTCCCGGGGCACGTACCGATGCGCTCACCGGTAAGCGCAGTGCTACGGCACGCCCCGGGGCACGTACCGGTGAGCGTCCCGTTAGCGCTATTCACGCGAAGGAAAACAACATCGTGACGTATCGCGTAGCCGCGTGATGCGTCATATGACGCACTGCGTAAGCGCCCCCGGAAGCGCCCGGACGTATACGATCACGCAACGTCCTGACGCGCTTACGCTACGCGCCCCCCGGGGCACGTAGCGTAAGCGCGTCGGGTCATGTGATCTGAAAATAACACTTTTCATTGGTGCAGATCAGTTTTGGTTTCCAAATGATGAAAGCCCGGATCATGTGACTTGAAAATAACACTTTTCATTGGTCCAGAACAGTTTTGTTTTTTAAATGATGAAAGCCCCCACCTTTTTTCCTTATTCTGACTTTGTCCTTTGACTGAGGAAGACCTGTTTGGAGATCTGTCTCTAATCTTTTGTACTTTAAAATGGCTACAGTAGCAGCAGCAGCTGGAGCATCTGCACCACCACCACCACCACCAAGAGGACCACCACAACATCACATTGGTGGTCAAGAAGAAGAAGAGGAGGAGGAGGACGAGGAGGGGAGAAGGACATTCCTCCCAGAAGACAATACCCCATATATGCCAAAGGAGCACATTGTATGGGAGTTTTTTTCCATCCCAGAGGGCAAGAAGAAAGTGAATGCGCCAAAGGTAACTTGCCGAATCTGTGGCATTGAACTTTCAAGGGGGAACCCTAATAAGAAATATTCATTTGGTAACTACACCATGATTCGGCATATGCAGCGCAAGCATCCCAACAACTATGCTGCTGCAGAGGTGAGAGAACTGGCCAGTAACCCTCCCCAATCTTCACCCCGCACCTCCAAAAGAAAGCAACCCACTCCATCGGGACCAGACACAAGGGAGACGATGCCAATTATACAACCACGGTTTGGTGAATTCAGGATCACATGTATTTTTTGTGGTAAGACCATCAGCTATGGTGAGCAGAGCGTAAAGCTCATCGTCCTTGCTGGTGACAACCACTTTTGCCCCAAAAAACCCTAATTTTTTCCTGATTTCTTTTGCTCCAGTTGAGCCGATAAAATTCCCTGTTTTTTGTTTCTCCCTATAAAAAATACAAAAAAAATATAAAACTGTTCTGAAAAACCAAAAAAATAAAAAATGTTCAAAAAAACAATAAAAAATATCGAACAACAAAAAGAATAAAAAAAACAGTTCTTTTTAGAACTACCTCCAATTTATAAAAAAATGCTATATTTTTTAAAAACTCTTTTTTCTTCAGGGTACGCGCACCAGGGCGCGCACCCAAAAAAAAGAAGAAAAAAAATAATGAAGGAGTGAGCATGAGGGAAGGGGACAGAGAGAGTGATGTTAAGAGAAAGAGAGCTAGAGGGAGCAACACAGATGGACTGTGTATTACATAGTAAGACAGAGAGAAGGTATAATAGAGTGTAAGTGAGAAAAAAAATGATTAAGGGAGCGGAAAAAGGGAAGAGAGAGGAAGAAAACTAAAGCAGAGGTACTGGGAGAATGTGAGTGGGTGTTGAACGTAAAGGGAAGGACAGTAACTGATGAAGAAATTCTTCAAGAAGATTTATTTGACTTCCTAGATGACTCTCTTGACCAAGAATTCATAGACTGTGCAGATAATATAGAATCACGCAGTACAAATTTGGAGGAGATTTCGGATAATGAAATGTTGCAAGTTTTATTAAATTATGAAAATGCAAAATAATAAATTAATATTTAATAATTAAAAATTGTTTGAGACATTATTCATTTTATATATAATTCATGAAGTAGTACCAAAATGATTATAATATAAAGTGATACTTACAGTATACTGTGCATACTATACAACTTTTTTGTGTTACATAATACGTTTGCTCATAGTTACTTCCTTTCTCCCACTATATTATCTCCAATGTGTATTTGACATCTCTTTTTGATCTACAGCCTTCTTTATCTCACTGTCTGTCTCTAATACACCATATCACCACCAATTTTGTGTAGATTCACAAGAGAGTAAAATGACATCATCTAGTGTCTGTGTGTTTTTGTAAAGTTTAAATATGTTTTACATATTGAAGAATGAGTGGATGTATGGAAGACTGAGTGTGTCTGTGGCTGGCTGGGAGGTGTGTGACTCTGTGCATATCAATGTGTACTTGTATCAGTGATTGTATAAGAGAGTAAGTATGTGTTAGTATATGTGTGAAAAAGTATGGTGTTCTGTGTTTAACTGTATAGATGAGGAAATCGAAGTGTGATTGATTCTTTACAGGACTGACTAGGTGTGTGAGTAACTCCATGGATGAGTGGCAGTGTGTGAGTTTCTGCATAGGTGTATGAGTGCATATGATAGTGTTGTAATAATGAGTGACTGTATGTATGAGTGATTGTATGGGTGAATGAGTGAATGTGTGTGTAGACGTAGGAATCAGTGAGTGCGTATGTAGTAACTGGTATTGGTGTGTCATGATGTCATCAGTGATGTCATTTGAGATGTCATCAGTGATGTCATCAGTGATGTCATTTGAGATGTCATCAGTGATGTCATCAGTGATGTCGCTGACCATGTCATGAATGATGTAATATGTGACATCATCAGCAGTGGATTGCGGGTGCGCGATATATAGTTAGTGCAACTAACTATATATGGAATTTCATTGGTTTTATGTCAATAAAATGTCCAGCTAACTATATATGGTCTCTAACCTATGTTTTTTTCAGTGAATTTTCAAGGTTTTGTAAATGCAAATTCCTAACTACATATGGTCTATAACCTATGGTTTTTTCAGTGAATTTCATTGGTTTTTTAAAAGCTAATATCTATAGCTGTAAAATATATTCTTTATTACGTGACGTATCACGTAGCCACGTGAGACGCCTCATGACGCGTCGCATAACCGTGACGTATCGGCTCTGCAGCGCAAACAAAACCCGTAACGTAAGCGCGCCGGAGCACGCTTACAGATATATATATTTTTTTTAACCTTAATTAGACAAAATCCACACGTGCACATATCTTGAGGCCTTGCAAAGGCACATCAAACAAACAGTCCGTACAATTTTTCAAAGTTTGCTGGAAATCTATTCCCTTAATTTTTTTTTTTACTGTTTCTCTTGGTTTTCCCCTTGTTACGCTTACCGGGACGCTACCCGGTACGCGAACCGGACGCTCCAAAAACACAAGATGGCGGACTCCCGTTACGCTGCCGGTTAGCTGCCCGGTTCGCGTACCGGGAAGCGCCTCTACCGCGAAAAATCGCAAATTTTATTATTTTTTTTTTTGCCCCGTGGGGAACTTTAATATCCCCTTCATCAATCCTAGGGGGTCAGGAGGGGTTTACCTTGCCCCCTTTCCTTAATTCCCCCTTCGTTTTTCACCACATCTTGTCTCTCGAACCTACCGAGAAACAAGATGGCGGCCGCTCCGGACTGTTTACAATGTTGACAGCTACGCTGCCGGTTACCTGCCCGGTTATCTGCCCGGTGAGCTGCCCGGTTCGCGTACCGGGACGCGCCTCTACAGCGAAAAATCGCAAAAAATAATGTTTTTTTATTTTTTGCCCCGCGGGGCACTTTAATATCCCCCTCATCAATCCTAGGGGGTCAGGAGGGGTCTACCTTGCCCCCTTTCCTTCATTTCCACCTTCGTTTTTCACCACATCTTGTCTCTCGATCCTACCGAGAGACAAGATGGCGGCCGCTTCGGACTGTTTAGAATGTTGACAGACACCGGAGAGCCAATCAGCTTCGCTTCGCGAAGTTCCGTTACGCTTCAGGTACGCGAACCGGGGCGCTAACCGGAGCTCTGTTACAGATATATATATTTTTTTAAACGTTAATTTCTCAAAATCCACTGGAGCACATATATTGAGACATAGCAAAGGCATGTCGGGCAAACCATATCTACAATTTTGCCAAGTTTCATGTAAATCCATTCAGCCGTTCGAGCTAAAAGTGAGTCCAACCGCCCTATGGAAAAATGAATGGGAAAAACGCGTTTTGGGACCCCCCTTTTTTCTCGGCCCCCCCTTGACGAACCCCCCCCAAATTTTCAGGGGCTGCTCAGAAACAAAATGTGCCATTTTCCAGAAAATTTCAGCCACTTCCGTCCACAAACACCAAAGTTATTAGACATAGAATTTTCAGAAATCCCATAGAGAAAAAATCCTAACTATATATACCTACTGGCTATCGCCAGTAGGTAATATATATATATTCAATGAAAAAACCTTAGGTTTCAGAGACGTTATAGTTAGTTGGACATTTCACTCGTACAAAACCAGAGAAATTCGGCTGTTATAGTTAGTTGAGCTAACTATAACTCGTGCCCCCGTAATGCACTGCTGATGATGTCACATATTAAATCATTCATGACATGGTCAGTGACATCACTGATGACATCTCAAATGACCACTGATGACATCATCCAGTGACTGTCTGTTGCTTTAAAGTTTAAATATGTTTTTTATATATATATTAAATATATATTCATTAAAAAAACTATAGGTTGCAGGGACGTTATAATTAGTTGGACATTTGACTAATATAAAACCAGAGAAATTCGCCTGTTATAGTTAGTTGAGCTAACTATAACTCTATGCACTGCAGATGATGTCACATATTACATCACTCATGACATGGTCAGTGACATCACTGATTATATCACTGATGACATCTCAAATGACATCACTCATGACATCACTCATGACATCATCAAGTGAATGTGTGTTTCTGTAAAGTTTAAATATGTTTTATATATATATATGCCAAGGTGTATTGAAGAATGAATGCATTTACAAGTGCCTAAGGGATTATTTCGTAGGTGCGTGACTTATAAGTGAGTGATTGAACGTGTCTTAGTGAATGCATGGGTCAGTGACAAAACTGTGTGAAAGTCTGTATTAGTCTCTCAGTTGGTGTGTAAGCAACTGCATGGGTTGCTGAATGACTACATGAGTGTCTATATGGGTTATTGATTTGTTGTCAGAGTATCTGTATGGGTCCCTGAGTGTCTCTGTGGGTGGGTGGGGGGTGTATGAGTCTGTGCATATATGTCTGAGTGGGTGATTCACTGGTTGTTTGGATTAAAAAGTGCATCTGGGAAGGGCTATATGGATGTGTTAGTGTGTGTATGGCTAAGTTGGTGAGGGAATGAATGTCTCAGTAATATATCTGTGACTAACTATATATGTTTTAAGGCATTATATGTGAGTGTTGGAGAGTATAAATGACTATACGTGAGACTAAGTTATTTGAAGAGTGGGTGTATAAATAAGTGTCTGCTTCTATCAGTGATTGTATAAGACAGTACATATGTGTTAGTATCTGTATAAATAAGTGATGCGGTATGTCTATAAATAACGGAGTTGGTGTGTATAACTCTATACATGAGTGAATGGGTATGTGATTGATTCTTTGCATTACTGACTAGGTGTGTGAGTAACTCTATGGATGAGTGGCAGAGTGTGACTGCATGTATAGATATATGAGTGCATATTTTAGTTACGTATTGATGAGTAACTACATCTATAAGTGACTGGATGTGTGTAGACCTAGGAAATAGTGAGTGGTATGTAGTATATGGCATTCTTGTGTGTATGGTTTAAAAAATAGTAGTCTGCATTTTAGAATGGGGTATCAAAGTTTATATTATGGCATCAGTATGTGCATCAGATTATCACGCGGATGAAGTCATGAGTGATGTCATCAGTGATATCATTTGAGATGTCATCACTGGTGTCATCAGTAATGTCACTGACCTTGTCATGAATGATGTAATATGTGATGTCATCAGCAGTGCAATGTGGGGGCCTGAGTGATAGTTTGCTCAACTAACTATAACAGGGGAATTTCTATATTTTTTTATGAGTGAAATGTCCAACTAACTATAACACCCCTGAAACCTATGTTTTTTTCAGTGAATTTCTAAGGTTTTTAAAAATCATAATTTCTAACTATAACGTCTGTAAAACCTATGTTTTTTTCAGTGAATTTTGAAGGTTTTTTCATGTTTTAATAAATTATAAAACCTATATTTTTTCTAATTTTTTAAATAATATTTTGGAACTCTATTATCCTTTTTTTTAACTTTAAAAATGATGTATTGTTTTATATCTTCAAAATAAATATGTATATCTCTTTTTAGGGGGGAGAAAACTAGAGTCCCGTACCGCTAGTCTACCAAGCTCCATCAGAACGCAAATCCTATCCGCCATATTGAAATGATGTGCATTTCGTATCCGACATGTTCGTGGCACCGCGTACCACATAAGAACATATACGTATGAGGTTGCACCAGCTGCTACGTTGGTATGCGACAGGTACGTAGTACCAAGCCGCGCGACGAGTGCACTCTGCCAGGCCCTGTGTTACATCATAGATGTATGGTGTCGCGCCGGGTCCGCCGTTCCCTCATTTTTTTTGTATGTCTCAAAACTTTAAATCCATAACTTTAAAGTGTATATGAGAGCAAGCAATAATCTAAAATATTGTAAACATTTGTATATTTCTAACTGTAATAAACTTATATTATAGTGAATATATTTCCTCAAAATCGCGTTGGGTGCGGTCTCCTTGCACGCTGGGTGCGCGATTGCCATGCGACCTTAAAAAAAGCATTTGATTGGTTCATAACATTTCCCATTGTACCAGTTGGAAAACACCACCCATTTTAGTCATTCTCTCTACCGCATTTGATGGGACACACCTCTTCTGCTTAGAGAGCTTTTTTGAAACCGTTTGCTATTTACACATATCTTATACAACACACAACATGCAACCATCATCTTCATCAATATTCAAGGTCTGTAAAGTAGCCTTCCACCTGTTATAGGCATACACATAAAAGTTACATAACTGAAGTTTTCCCCACGCTCAGAGGTAACATGGTTGCATACGCTGTCCACAGCAAAATGTAATGTGGTATGGCTCAGGGGCAGTATCATGCATAGATAATGTACACACAGACACAGATAGATAGTGCAAGTGGGTACGGGTACATGCACTTGACACCTTTTTTTTTACCAGGGTCACATATCCAGTGACGTCTGTGCTGGATGCGTGGAGGGTGAGTGTAAACCAGCCCTCAGGGAATGGTTGCTTCTAGCATCAACTACAACAGTAATCATTGGACCACACACAGAGATTCAATAATAAAAGAGTCAATAGTTCGTGCTGCAGTAAGGTAGGGAGAGAAGATGTAAAATAATACATAAAAAATTCTATCGTAAAAGAACAATAACTTGTGCTATACTGAGACACAGGCAATAGATCTGAAATAATACACAAAAAGATTGTATCATAAAGAGTCCAGCAGTTCTAGTGCACTCAGATAGCCACATCAAAAGCATTCAGCATATGCACAGCCAGCGATGATGCGTGCTGTGGGCGGGCCGGACTAGGAGCAATGTCTGTTGCCATCAACACTGCATCATCTGCAATAGCGACTCAATCTGAATTGTGAACACTGCTGCCTGCAGTGTAGGCCAGAGAAAGCGGTCAGCAAGGACCCACAGCTACGTAACGTTGACTTGAGCTGCCCAGTTTGTCATACACAAAGCAACAAAAAGCGTGTGCGGACCCAGCAATGATGTGTATGGGAGGTGCAGACCGAGTGCACTGGAGCAATGTCTTTTCCTACAGGACTGCGTCATCTCCAATACCGACTCAATCTAAATTGTGAACACTGCTGTCTGCAGTGTAAATTGAAGGTAGTAGTCACACATAAACCCATGAATACTTTTCTCACTTCCTCTTCACAAAATACAACAACATAAATTACAGAAAACTCTGCAATAAATAAATCAAAACAATTTGAATTGGGATTTCTGCTGTCCACAGTGTAGACTATTTAGTGTTCATTTGAACTTGCAAGATGAATTTCATCATTGAAGTAAATCTATAACTCATCTAACAAAAGTTCTTCAAGCAAGTATAGTAAAAGGATATTCTTTATATTTCAATAGACGTTGTAGTTAGTTGCCTACTGGATTCTGTAATTAAACAATCACCACACTATCTAAATTGTGTTCCCTGCTGACTGCAGTGTAGGCCAGAGGCAGTGGTTAACACCTCATAGTCACGTGTCATTGGATTCAGAAGCACGGAGTTGGTTGCACCTGATCACAGTTGGTACACAGAAATAATCACAGAATTTAACTTCTGACTTCCTCAAATAATCAACAATCAAGACCCTGTTTCACTGTTTGGACCTGCTATACCGCGGTGTAGTCCAGCGACTACAGTCAACCAAGCCCAATAATTCTGTACAGCAGTTACCTACGGAAGCACATAGTCTGATGCACTTCAATGGAGGGAGTTCTATGAAAACCATACCTTTTAAACTTTCTTTTCTAACCAATAAGAAACATGCTTTTTAATGACAATGAAATGCATCCTATTTTTGAGTGTACAATGTTCTTAAAAAGCCAATCATTTCTCTTCTTTTTTAAAAACTGAATCTTGTCCACCATTTGAGATACCTCTCATTCTACCAACTGACTACTTCAGCTACAGACATCTTTTCCATAGAGCCAGACTTCCCTTCAAGATGCTTAGAGTGTGGATTGTGGGACACAGCTATGTTTTATGGTGCAAACAGTATGCTGAAAACAGAGGTATTGACAAAGACCTGGCTTTGCAAAATGTGGACATTAAATGGATTGGACACAGAGGACTAAAGTGGCACCAATTGATGCCTTTGGTTAAAACCTTTTTACATCTCCAACCCCCTGACCTCATGATTGTCCACTGTGGTGGAAATTACCTGGGCACATTAACTGAGGTACGTCTAGAAATGCTAATGAAGGACACTTTTGCAGAATTGATGTTGTTTTTCCCCAAAACTGTCTTTGTATATACTAACATATGCCAAAGACAGAAATGGAATTGGTCCAATCAATTCTGTCCACAAATTGAGAAAGCTAAAAAAAATGTCAATAAAGCTGTTTCTGCTTATCTCAGAGACCATAGTATGGGCTCCATATACAACAACAATCTGCATTTAAATATGGATGGCATCTACAGGAGTGATGATGTACATTTTACAGAAAAGGGAAACAGAGTCCTTCTCAACAACCTAAGGCACTGCATCTGCACTTACATGTAGCTAAAAAAACTCACAATAAACACAGGGGCTCTTTTTAGAGCCACCCAATAACCCAACATATAACTTACTTTTTGAAAAAATATCTTAGTTTTTTTTTTGCTTGGCGTCATGCACCCACTGCAACTTCAGGAGCCGCGCACCCATCGCGTTCACACTAAAGGGCCTCGCTGAGAGCCACATTTTACAAAGTGCACTGCATAGATTAGGTTGTCAATATGTTTACTAAGTTACATGGAGCAACCCCTGGGCATGTCTGTATCTGCACCAACCGCCCACCAAGTGACTCCAATCTTCCAGAACATTAGGAGTCTAACATAGTAACCATTACTAGGCTACATACACAATAGCAAGAATTCTGAGATACTACACATTTCCCCTTTTTAATAACACAATGTACTAATATGTTAGCAAATAGAACATAAAGAAAACATCAACAAAAAAACCCATCAATACCGTACTATCATCAACATGGATAAAGAAAGCATTAAAAGTGATCAATCAACACACATAATCGTCCTGCCACTTTGGCCGTTTTTTAATCCGTGGTTCTGTGTTCGCAGTAATCTTAACATCATCCACCCCATCTAATGAACCACCTCTCGATCTTCTAAACCACATGTTCTTCTCAACTGCATTGCATAATGTGACCCCACGGACTTTCCACTTCTTGCCATCCGACAACCACGCATTATTCCTCCTTACTTTAATAATGCACTTTGGTACCGACCATTTTGACAAATTTGTCCTTTGGGTGCTATTAATATTTGTTCTTACCCAATCACCGACAGCAAACACTCTCCTTCCCTTTTTTAATTTGTCATTATGTCTCTTTATATACCTGTCCTGGTGTTCTTGAACCCTATCTACCAAACCCTTCCTGTCCAGATGATATGTACACCCTCTAAGCATCCATTTAGGAGACACTCTTGACCCAGGCTGCCTTCCCTTTAATAGCATGAAAGGAGTTTCTTTGGTGACTGAATGGGGTGTAGAACGATAGCTCTACATTATTTCCTTCACAGCCTCTTTGCAGTCGCCCCTGCTACTTTCACACAACTGAACACACTCCTTCAACACACGGTTGAATCTCTCGACAAGATCGTTTTCCCTGGGGTTATAAACTGCTGTGGTATGGTGGACAATACCCATTTTGGTCAAATACGTTTTAAACGCCTCCGCCGCAAATTAAGGCCCATTGTCGGTAACAAGAGTACCTGGACAACTTTCTCTGCAGAATATTTGGTCGCATTTGGTGGCCATTTAGAATGATAATCAATCATCACAAGGGCAAATTTGTTCATTATACCTTTAGCACTAAAAGGCCCACAGATATCCATAGCTACTCTCTCCCATGGTTTGCTGGGAAACTTGGTGGGAGCAATGGGGGATTCTTCAACCCGATGTGACTTATCACTACACATACACTCCAAACAATTATGTACACACTCTTCTACATCCTTGTCCATTCCTGGCCACCTACATGTCATTCTATCTCTTCTCTTCATCCCCGACATCCCACTATGTCCCTCATGCAAAAAATTAAGTAATCTGGAGAGTAACCCATATGGCACCACTAGCCTGCCATCTCTGGGCACTATGCTATCGTCAACATATAATTCTGGCCACACTGTCCTGTATTCACCTATTTTTCTTTTTTAATTCCACATTAGATCGGGTGGGACTAACAAATTGTTCCATGAGCTCCACCAAAGTGGCATCCTCTCCCACTGCAGACTTCCACTCTTCCCCCATAATGGCTCCGCTGCATGACTCTGACACACTGGAAACTACACAATCAGCATTTATATTACGAATGCCAGGCACATGATTTAAGGTAAAATCATATCCCTGTAATCTGTATAACCATTTGGCAATCCTAGGTGTTGCCTTCCCTGCTCCCATGGTTGTGAAAATATCAATGAGAGGCCTATGGTCTGATCTGACCTTGACATGAGTGCCCCATACATAATTCTTAAAATGGTTAACACCCCACCAACATGCTAGGGCCTCCTTCTCGATGACAAAATAAGTAGATTCAGCACCTTTTAATGTTCAGGATGCAAATGCCACCACTAATTCTTGACTCGGTGTTTCTGCATAAGTACTGCCCCCAATCCATATGCGGTCGCATCCACTACAACCATACTTTGGTCCATGCGGTTAAAGTGTTTTAAAGCTGCAACCTTCACAATTTGTTCCTTGATAGCCTCATATGCTGTTTGACACTCATCCGTCCATACAAATTTAATTCCTTTTTTCATTAAAACTCTCAAAACATGTACTTTGTCAGCAAAATGTTGAACGAACTTGGAATAAAATTACCCCAACCCAAGTAATGAACGTAATTGTTCCTTGTCTTGAGGTGATGGGGCTTCAGCAATAGCATCCAACAGGTTTTTGGTTTAACACCTATTTTTGGCAATGTTTGTCCCAGGTATTCTATTTGTTCACCACCAAATTTGCATTTATCAGCTCCTACGGTTAAGCCCGCATTCTGCAACTTGCATAAAGTCTCATCTAATATGATACCGTGTTCTTCCTTATTTTCACCCCATACTAAAACATCGTCTTGAAACACTACGACTTTAAGCGGTTTTCCCAAAATTTTGCGCATCACCCTCTGGAATACAGCAGAAGCGGATATTAATCCAAATGGCATCTGTACGAATTGGAACGCTCCCTCTGGTGTTATGAATGAAGTTAGGTGCTTTGATGCTGGGTGTAACCGCACTTGGTGATACACACTTGAGAGGTCAATTAAGGAAAAATATGCTGCATTAGTAACAGATGACACCATCTCATTGATATGTGGCAGGGGATAACGGTTAACTAAAATATTACGATTGAGATCTCTTAGGTCAACACACTTACGCAAATTTCCATCAGATTTGCGTGCCAAAACAATGGGACTAAGCCACTCCGGTGATTCAATCGGATCGATGACCTGTGCCTGGCATAACCTCTGCAGCTCCTTCTTTAATTTATTTATTATTTATTTATTTATTTACTTATTTAATTATGTTTATTTATTTAAAGAGTTTTATATAGTGCTGGCTAGACCCGAAGGTATCAGAGCGCTTTACATGAGAATCAACAATGTAACAGAGAAAGTACAGCAATTACACAATAGATCCCAAAAAATAGGCAATACAATTAGGAGAGGAGAGAAAGGAGTGAGAAAAGTAGTGGAGGGGGCAGGGGAGGTGAGAAAGGGAGGATAACGGAAGAGACAATAAGGAGAGATGAAAAGAAGTCTGTCAAAAGACCGACTGGGTAGGTAACGACCAAGGAGGGAATCCACGGCCCATCTCCCCTATAGCTAAACCAAGTAACTCCATCGGGCATTAGACAAAATAGTTCAGTCTCAATACATTGCGAGAGGAGGGAAGGAGAGACATAAATAGAGGGAGGATGTGGGAGGAGACTACAGGAGAGACGAAAGGAAGTGCAACAATGTGTTTCAAAAATATACCAGAACAAGATCAACAAGTAAACATTATATCAAACAATCAGCAATACATTAGTGGAGGAGAGAAAGGAGAGAGAAAGTAGTGGGGGTAGGGGAGGAGAGAAAGTGAGGATAAGGGAAGAGACAACCATAGAGAAGAAAGGAAGTCTGTCTAAAGACTGACTGGGTAGGTGACGAGCAAGGAGGGAATCCACGGCCCATCTCCCCTGTAGCTAAACCAGGTAGCTCCATCGGGCATCAGACAAAATAGTTCGGTCTCAAGTGGCGAGGGAAGAGGTTCACAGAGAAACAGGGTGGGGACAAAGGGCAAGGTCATGTGAGGGCATAGGAGAGAAGCTTAAAAGAGTAGGAGGGAGAGGGGGAGGGTTGGAGGAAGGGAAAGGGGGAAGATAAGGTCAGGAGAGACGCGGGAGCGTTAGCCCGAAGTCCGGCTGGGTAGGTGATAGTCAAAGGAGGGAGCCCAAAGTCAATCTCCCCCATAGCTAGCGAGGTAGCTCCACCGGGCATCATACAAAAGTAGCTAGGTCTCAGCTTTTCTCCCCGCGGCTGTCATAGTCGCCATCATGGGATGTTTCAGCCTAGATGGGTTTGCAGCATTGGATCTCCCAGCAGGGGTGGTGTACACGCAGGGACACATCAAAGCTGAAATGCGCAAGAGGGTCTCAGGAAATCAGCAGTATGCATCAGTTCTCAAGAGTATGGATACAGCAGGATGTCAATTACCGCATGGAACATTCCTCACCTTATGTACACACGGAACATAATTGGGTTTTAGAACAAGTTAGTTAAGCATCCAAGCTCACTTCTAAACAACTTTGGATATTTTGTGCTCCACTTGCTTTTCTCAGAATCTTCCGTTGCAAGTACTTGATCAGGGTGATATGGATCCAACTTGATCCCTAACATTTTTTGTTCACACCATCCCAATTAGGTTCTGCCCTTTTCTACAACATACACCTTGCTAAATAGTTCCCTGTCTTTATATGAAAGTTTACAGTTAAAGACTCCTACTAAAGGAAGCTTAACTCCACAATAACCTATGGGTTCAAAGTCAGGAGAATTAAATTTACATTTGCCAATTTTCTCCCATGCATCTTTGTCTATAATAGTGTACAGGGAGCAGGAATCTGCCCATACTAGAACTTTAGTACCATTGATACCTAGAATGCATTTAGGAGGATTGTACCCTTCACGAATTTCATTGTTAGTATTTTCATATACCACACAGACTTCAACTGCATCTCTTTCATCGGAGGACTCCTCTTCATCATACTATTGTATGGCGTGTACTGGACGTTTCCAATTATTAGATGAACTGGTTTTGCACATGCGTGCAAAATGTCCTATTCTTTTGCATTTGTAAAATTTTTCTTTAGTCGTTATGCACTTATCAGAATCAGCGGTATGTCTTGTGCTGCCGCATCTATAACATGTACGATTATGATTAGGTTGAACATTTTTAACAATTTTGTCACTTTTCTTGCCACTCTTTTTTCAACAGCACATACTTTAGTAGGCTCCCCTTTATCTTTAACTTGGTCTGAATTAAGTTCTTTGACATACTTAGATGTATTCTCTATGTGTCTAGCTTCTTCTATTGCTTCTTTAATGAAGGATCTTTTAAGTCTAATGATCTTTCCTGTATTTTCATATTATTCGTCCTATTGATAAATTGGTCTCTTATTTCTTCTGTTAGCTCTTTAAATCTACATGTTGATGCACATGTTCTGAGTACCGAAATGTACTGCTCAATAGATTCCCTTGATTGTTGCGCTCTCAAAAAAAACATGTGCCTTTCAACCACAATACTGACTTCTTTGCCAACATTTTCTTCTAAGGCTTTTACTACTTCTGCATATTCATCAAAATGCTCATCTTGTGCTTCCTCACTCTTGTCAGCTTCTTTATCCTCGTGATTGGTAGAATTTACTCTAGCGTGAATAGGCAAGGTTTTTAACACCTTTCTGCCCTCAATCCCTAAATTATGTTTCAATAAGGCTACTTTGCAGGAAGCTATGAAATCCTCTACACCAATCGCCTCTAAATAAGTCTCAAATGACTCAATCCAATCCTCCCAGGGCTTTATAGGTTCCCCAGGATTTTGCAAGAATTTCGGTGGAGCAACTACAGATGATATATCCATTCTGATAGAGTTAAATTAATCAAAATGCCTATTTAGTATCAACACTTCTATTTGTTTTGTATATTGCGAATCGATTTAAATTAGTGCCTATTTAGTATAAACACTTGTTCACAATATTATATCACTATCAGTCACAAATTAAAGATTCCTCATAGTGTTACACAAGTTACATAGACATAAAAAAAACAGGTTAAAATAACCAAAGTTGTCGCTGCTGTCATAAGAGGATCAAAAGTCACTGTCCCGACTTCTTGTCCACAGCATTATCCTTCCAATGAAGAGTTTTACATCTGATGCTGTTGTGCGAGCCGTGCTCCTGCCCTGTCATAGCAAACAGCAGTGTCCCATGGGTGGGTACCCCGGGATACTATAGGAGCCGGCCCTGGGGGGTGGCGGTCCCCAGGGCCATCAACGGCTGCATGAGGGGGGCCAAGCGGTAGGTGGTGGTCCACATGGCAGTGTGGGCGGGCATGAGCCCCCCCATGCACTATTTTTCATTTATAGCCACAGGTAGGTGGCAGTCCTTGGGGCTCAGGCGTGTCCCACGAGGCCCCCTCACTAATTTTTATTTCTGCCCATGGGAGGTGGCGGTCCCCCACTATTATTGATTTGGCAATGCCCCCGGTACTTGGCCCACCCGGGGGCCTAATTTAAATGAAACGTGGGAGCTTGCGCTTCCTTTTTTAAAATAATTTTGGCACGATTCGTGACCCCATAGTGTTTTCTGCCGAAATTATAAAAAAAATGGCTTTTGTTGGCCCTGGGGGTCCTTGTGGGACCCCCTGAGCAGGCCTAGGGGGTGTTTCTACCCTGCCTCCTTTTCTTGTTTTTTCATTGTGTTTCACTGTTTTCTTGTGACTCAGTTCTACTACATAAGTTTGCTCTACAGCTAGGTTGTATCATTTTAAAATTAGAGAAAATGACTTGCGCTGAGCATGCAGTGTGACCAAAGCTAACATTAGTCATGTGATATTTGAATGTAGGATGATGGAAAGTTTTAAAAAGAAGTCTCTGGTTGTTAAGAGACAGATCAAGAGTCCATGGAAATCATATGCATTAAGTTATTATAAACAAGTTGATTCTTTTCTATTTGGAAAGAGTATTTTATCAGATTGGTACTTCTCGTTTCTAAAGGGTGCATTTCAATACATTAGAAGGATTTGAGTGGCCTTAAAATGGGCATTGCTTCCTTGATCAAAGCTCTCACTAGGGTTTGGAGAATTGTTTATTTAAAAGTATTGTATATACTGAAAATATTCAAGGGCATCTTCCTTTTTTGTCTGTGTATTTACTTGCTTTTTGTGGTTTACTTTCCACTACCCTTCTTGACTCTGTTGTAAAGTTTACTCCTGTGACTATCGTTAGTGTAATCATAATGTTTTGTGATTATTCAAATGATTGTAGTACAGTTGACATAATGAAATGATGTTATGCCAAGTTTCCTATTACTGGATGTACATACAAACAACTGTAGAAATGCAATATTAAGGAAAACAAGTCTTCTGGGTCAGGCGATGCGATGAGCAAGACCAAATGGATGATTTCAACTGTGCTTATTTCAAGAGCAATGGCATACAAGGAATCTCCTTGCATGCCTCCTCTCTCTGCCTCCAGAAATCTCCTATATCACATAGAATTCTAGTGGTAGCCATAGCAGCAGTCCCACAAACAAGATTACCTTCAACTGCATTATAACATATCACCTTCCTTTACTAATGTAAACAAAATATAACGCTTTCAAACATGAAAATATGAATTATACAAACACATCTAAGAAAATCTAAAATATAAACAATACCCCATCCTTATAACGAAGCACAGAGCTCAATCCGAACATAACTTGCATAATTTAGCAAAGGAAAGCAGTTTGACACACTATTTTCAAATCTGGCAGGAGTGCAGCATTGTCTGTGCATGTCTTTCAGTTAATTGGCCATCTTTCTTTCTCCCCTCTGCCGTACATCTCTACCATATCTCACGTCCATCTCACTTTCCACATTACATCCCTGATTCAAGATGTCTCAATCCTCCATCAACATGTAATTACTACACCCCCTCTCATCCTCACTTCTCCCTTCCCTTCTTTTCCGAACACCATTATTACTATCACAACAAAATGCCACTCGTTTCTTATTCCACTTTTGCACACTCTCCAAAACAATATGGCACTTGTGCACTCCTTTTAACTCCATGGGTTGAGAAAATGTGTTAACTCAATCCCTTCTTTTTCCCAATTTCACTTTCAAATAATCACCTTCCTTCAACCATCCTCCATTTGATCTGTCATCAGGCCCTCTTTTCTCTGCTTCACTCGCACTCTCCTTCATCTACTAGAGAGACATTTTATTTTAGCCTTATTTTCACATGCAAAAGGTGTTTTAACTGTGGCTCCATTCAGTGTGCTGACTGCCATTTGAACAATACCCTTAACCAAACAATTAGCCCACTCAACCAAGCCATTTCCCTGTGGATTATACCAAGATGTGCAAACATGTCTAAATCCATGTTTTCTCAAGAAATCTTGCTTCAAATTGGAGGTCAATTGAGTGTCATTATTGGTCACAATGACACCTAGGTATCCCTCCTTCATGAATACCTTGTCAAACATTTTCACAACAATCTCAGATATAATGTTTCTCACAAACTGGACTTTGACCCACATTGAGAATACATCAACCATCACCACTGCACAGTGCTCAGTTTCCCTCAAATAATCCATTGTATCAATTAAATCCACACACACTTTCTACCAAATACGTTTTTCATCACTTAATGACTCCCCACTCTCAAATCCAACCTTCAATTTTTTTCACTGTCCTTACATAATGCACATGTTTCAACCCACTCCTTCACCTCACCATCCATGGCTGGCCAACTAATTATTTCAGTCAACTGTCTTTTGATAAGTGACTGTCTCAACTGACCATCATTTGCCAGTGATATTAACTTTATCTTCACTTCCTCCAGTGGTACATAATTCTCACCTCTCCTGATCAAATAATTTGTGGCTCCCTTACACAATTCACTCTGCAATTTAATATAAACGTGAATTGGATGCTCACAACAGCATCCCTTTTCCATCCATAACAAATACTTCTTACTAACTCCCACAAATTGAAAATCTTTTGAAACATTTCTCCCCACCCCTCACGGGTGTCTGCATCATTTTGCCCATCCAGTGCATCGTAAATACTTGGTACCATGCAATCCATCTCACCCGCTTTCCTCAATGCCTTACATACATGCACTAAATCCCGTGGCAATTTTGACAAACAGTCAGCTTGCACATTCCTCCATCCCACCACATATTCCATTTTGTACTGATCCTCCTGCAAGTGAGAGGCAAATTTAGTTAACCTTGTGGACACTCTGTTAGCACCCGCAGGGTGCAAAACTTTATTCAATGGCTTATGATCTGTCCATAATGTTAAACACACACCCTGAAAATATGTGTGGGAATATTCAAATCCCCACTCTGCCACCAATGCCTCCCACACAATGACAGCATCATTATGTTCAGTTTTCCTAAAGGATCATGACACAAAAGCTACTGGTTTTTCCAACCCATCCTCCAACCCATGATAATTAGCATCAACTGTTAATACGCTTGAGGCTTTATAATCAAAAGGAGTCAAAATCTTTGCATTAGCAATTTTAGACGTAATCTCCTCAAAAGCGTTGTCTTGTATTTCTCCCCACAGCTAATGTCTGCCCTTCCTTAATAGCTCCCTCAACACCTCCCTTTTTGTGCAAAATTACATGTAGACGTTGCATAGTATTCTATCAATCCCCAGAATGAAGGATTTGACCCTTTCCCTTGGGAATAGGGCTAACCTAATGGATTTTACTAAATCTTCCTTGGCTTTGACTCCACACTCAGAAATTATGTATTCTAAATATTCAATTTCCAACAACAAACATTTATACTTTTCTTTGCAATGTCAAACCTGCTTATCTTAAATGTCCCAGTGCTCTGACCAAAATCTTATAATGCTGTTCTGTTGATGAGCCAAAAATCAGAATAGTGTCCTGAAAAAATCACACATTTAACCAATTACTCATCATGCTTTGCAAAATGCACCAGGCTGAGGTCCAAACCAAAAGGAAGTCAGGTAAACTAGAAAACTCCATCCATTGTGCTAAAAGCTGTGAAATTGTTACACTTTGGACGTAGCCGAATCTGATGATACACAGACTTTAAATCCAATCTAGTGTAATACTTGCCATTATTGAGTAGCATAACAGTTCATCACAACACACTAATTCATTCTCCTTAAGTTCACAAAGAACCTGAAACGTCCACCCCCTTTTATGTGAATACAACTGGAGAAAGCCCTCTGAGACTTTGATAGACTCTATGATCCCTTCACTTTGCATGTCAGCCAACATTTTCTTTACTTCCTCCCAAACACTATCTCTCACTGGTACTGCTGCATCTTTTCATTTCGATAATGTGCACATATTTCTTCAATGTCCCAATATTTTCCATAAAAACATCAGTGAATGTATCAAATATGACATCTATCCCCCCACACTCTTGTTATGACAGAACTTGTTCATTAGACCTAGGTTCCAATATAATGTGTGTAACATATTGCTGAACCCAAGCCCAAATTGTCAAGACCACCTTGAAAAACATACATCTTTCCTGCAACCTCCTGTCCCTTAAATACAAAGTGAGACTCAATGCACCCTAATATCTGTATGTCTTCCCCACCATACCCTTTAGGTTGCATAGCATTGGGTTGTAGAATATAATTCGGCCACAACTTATCAAACAACATCTTTGGGAGAATGGTGTACAATGATCCTGGGCCAATCATCAATTCAATATGTGTACCATTCACCAGAAATGTTGCTCTTGGTCTATTCCTTTATGCATCCCCTTCACCACCTATGTAACATGCCCTTTTGTTTATTTCCCAATCGTATTCTACACAAGCCACACAACATGTGGATAGACTGTTGCCCACTTTTGCCAAATGACCCCTCACTCCACAATTATAGCAATCTTTATCACGTTCAAAGCACCCAGTAGAGTAAGCAGTATGGTCCACTCTACCAGATCTGAAACAGCCTGTGCACGTTAGTTTTCTGTAATTCATGTGAGACTCGCCTTTTACGTTTTCCTTCATCAATTCTTGCTTGACATTCATGCCCTTTAAACACGTACATGGAAACCCCTTTTCTACTCTTTCGTAACTGTCATCTCTACCTCCAGAATTCTCCTCCATCAAATAGAATTCTTGCAGTAGTCATGGCAGCAATCAAACAAACAACATCATTGTCCACTACATTATCGCATGGGGTTTGGAAACTATTTTGTTTGTTTTCTCAATATCTGGCTTGATCTCAAAGGAAACTTTGATGCAACACTATCACCCTTCCAATAGAAGCACCCAATTTACGCCAGCTTATCTGGGCATACTCAATGGGAATATATATTCCATTTTCTCAGACCAACTGACACTCAGAGTTTGTAAACTCTACTTATATACTTTGAATGACATCATATTCACCATGATGACCCTGACATACACTTCCTAAACCAGCACATCTCAGATGAGTTTGACTGCGTGGTTATGGCCAAAGTCCATCCAATGCCCTAGATGCTGCAAACACACAAATAACCTTTTGATCCTCAAATTCAAAGATCACATTCTTAAGCACAATCATGGGACCACCTTGCACACAACCTATAAGCAAATATACATTCAGCATCTGCAGTGCTACAGAAATTCATTCTGGTCAATAAGAAGGGCTGCCCATGTCATCCATTCCTACTGCCTTTGCAAGGAACACATATAAATTCCATAACCTGGAATCCTTCCTTGATGAATCAGTCGCCTTATACTTTTTCTGTAATACTCTGATAGACTACTTGAAGGAGAAGGCCCTGGATCTTGAGTTCCATCTTTCCACGCAGATAACCATTCTTGGCAAGACTCAGCACCTCATGTATTTACTGGTGTCATCAGCTCATGCTGACATACTTCACTTTTCACAGTTGCATGTTTCTGATTTAGCAAAGTTGGTTGTCCAATAATGTAAATTAGAACCTTCTTGATTTCCTCTGCCCATTTGTGGTTTTCAAAGAGCTGTTGCTAACCCCAAAAAAGTGCTAGCTGCAAAACCCATCCGTAATTGTCACTTTGCCATTTTGGGGTGATTATTTTAAAGGGTGGTTTTCAACAACTCAACAAATCCATTTAAAATCACCACAAAAAGGCTAAAACTCAAGTTGATTGGACAGAGTAATGGGAAAAAGCTGCTAGTGACCCAATTTGATAAGAATGGAGTAAATATACCCCTGCACAGTAAACAGTACTGTTGTTCTGAGGCATTGTTCCAATATGATTTGAGTTTATTTTGTCACTCACAGTATGACTAGAACAATCCAACAGTTGCTTATTCTTTACTTAATCTACACTGATAACGTCCAACCATCAGCCTATATGTGTTGTGCAGCTTCCAATCTATTTCAGAGCAGTGTAAACATAAAATCGATAGATAATTTCTTTTATATCAATCTTATGATGACAAGTATTTTTTATTAGGCAAAATGATGGTGCTGTATACATAAAATAGGCAGTTATGTGCACCAGGATGGGTAAATTGACTCATGTAAAGAACATGGCCACAATTATAGAAAGCATAATTATAAAATCTATCTAAAACCACTAGTGCAGCTAAACTTAGCAATCTGCCAGAAGTCGCGGCTGCTGCAAATATACAGTAGCGGGAGGGTACATTATAAGAAAGTTAAAATAAAATTAACTGAGGCTGCTGGACGCATCACGCCTCACTGCTCCTCTACTCTTCTGCTGCCCATGGCAGTCCCTGGGACACCATCACAAGTTTCCTAATCAAATCCAGATGCTGCTTTTATTCTATGAAAGAAGAACCGGGATTAGCCTGAGCGGGCTGGTTTGACGATCCTCAGACACAGGGAGTCTGTCCCATTTCTCCACATGGCTGTGGAACACAGCTAGGTTGGAGAAATCTAAGTGCCCCTGTGATTTTGGCCATCCTAAGATGGCCAACCAAACCGACATGCCCACGAATCCTCCCTGCCACGGTGTGGCCCAGCCCCTTTCCCCACACGCATGGCTCAGCCAGTCACGTAAAAAATAAAATGATAATAAAATTGTTTCATTATCATTTTATTTCTCAACTGCTGGCTTTGAGCAGTGGGACGAAGCTCCTCTGCCTTTATGGAGGTGTCCCTGCTGTCTGCCAATGCTTAATTTGTAAAAAATTACATTCCAGGGTCAAAGATTTGTGCAGAAGCCTGTGGAGGTGCTATCAAAGGTCAGGCTTTTGCATACCAAAACTGACCAGTCTGCCTAGTTGTAACTCTTTTATCCACCACTAAACACTTCCTACCTTTGTACCTCAATCTTGCAGGTTCTTTTTAACCTCTGCTCTCTCTCTTTCTCATCTTTTTTAGCCATTCTCTTTCTCCTATTCATTTTGTGTTTTTTTCCTCTATTTTCTTGGTCAAAGTTTGCTGAGGAAACATAAATGTCCCCAAAAATGTGTGCCGAGGATCCCATCTGCATCCACCAACTCAAATTAAACATTGCGTCTGCCAAGGAAACACAGATATATTACAAACTTGGGGCCAGATGTAGGAGCCCTAATACCGGTCGGAAACGGCCGATGTTGGCCGTTTCCGACCGGTATTAGGGTTTTCAGATGTAGGGCATGCATTTACAGAATCGGTATTTTACCGATTCTGTATTTACCGATTCGGTAAAATTACCGAAATCGGTAAATACAGACTCGGTAAAATACCGATTCTGTAAATGCAGATGTAGCTGGCACATGTCAGAGTGCCACAGGGCTTTAAGAATCGGTATTTTACCACCCAATCCAATTGGGTGGTAAAATACCGATTCCAGGTGTGCATGCACATGTGTGCATGCACACCTAGCCATGTGACAGACAGACATGCCCTTAGGGCATGTCTGTGTGCCACATGGCAAACATGCCCGTCTTTGGGGTGCTAGAGGGTGTCAAAGTGACACCCCCTGCACCCTTGCTAAAATCGGTATTTACCGATTCTGTAATTACAGAATCGGTATTGCCCATTGATTCCTATGGGCATCAAGGCCCATAGGAATCAATGGGCAATACCGAATCGGTATTTACAGAATCGGTAAATACCGAATCTTAACGATTCGGTATTTACAGATTCTGTAATACCTACATCTCCCCCCTTCATATTTACCGACTCTTAAATACCAAATCGGTAAAATTCGGTATTTAAGAGTCGGTAAATATGAATTACCTACATCTGTCCCTAAATGTGTTAATACAAGTACTTCCTTATAATTTAAGCTTAGGTTTCTATTGTGGAGATGTATGCTTGCGCAGGACACAGCTCCACTTACTGAAGCTCATACATGCAACTTAGAAGTTACCCATGGTAGTTTATGTGCTGCCAGAAACAAAATTTCACAAATTAAATGCAACAGCTTAAAAATTTCAATAGCAAAACAAAAAGAGACGTACAGCAATGTCAAGCGCAAATGCAAATCTTCATGATAGAATTTATATGTGCTAAAACTGGGGTTACCTTCATGGGACAAAACCAGACATGTCCCTCCACCAAGACGCAGCCTACTGAAAACTATGGATGTTTGAAACACATTTCAAGGAATAGCAACCACTAATATGTTCTGAACAAACAATCGACCCCTTGTCTACAGTGAGTAAATTCCGTTTGTGATTACATGTAGCAGTGTGATCTGGAACGAACTAGTACAGTCTTGCAAGCCAGTGTGTAACTCCACCCCTTTGATGTATAGGTCAAAATTAGATTTGATATGGACAAATTGTCATACAAATCAAGGAATGTAACGACTAACAACTGGCCTAGTGTGTTTTAGTAAATTCGCCAATGGTACATATTTGTTCAAAGTATCATGTGAGCGTTTTCACTCTCTAATCAGAATGAACAAGTAATAGAAAGTTTGACTTTATTTCCTGTTTTCCATATCTCATTACAACTTTTATTTTTTATTTTTTTTATTTCCTGAAAATGGGCGATAAAGGCAAGTACAAAACAACAACTATTTGTGTATGTTCTCAGCTTGAGCTAAAGTCGACATGAATAGTCATTGTACTACTATCATGAGGGTCTAGTGTAGGCTCAATTCTGTCATCGTGTCTCACCTTCAGCCCATCACCAAATCCTACTGATGCAATAAGAAATCTAGAAATTAGTATCTTTACTATAATTTTATCATGATATCAAACTGTTCTTGGACTCCAATAGTTCTTTCAGTGTTTAGTGTGATCCAACAAATAAATTTAACACTCGTAGTTTTTAGTTCCTTCCAACCAGTTATTTCATGTGTTTTACTAATTTTTATTTAGTCTTCAAACCATAGTCAATGCATTTCAGCTATAGTGCAAAGCAGCCGTTGTCAAGAAAAGGTGAGGGCCTTGAATTTACATTTTAAGCTAGATGAAAAAAAACAGTGTTACAGTATAATATTTATTGGAAGCTCGGTTTGTTTCTATTTTACTATCACACTGCATGAATTAGGAGACTGAAGGTCTTTGAGGAGATTATAGACCTGATGAGGTTTTCTCTCTCCTACAAAACCAAGGAATGACCTCCATAAATAATAGTTATTCAAATGAAGATGCTGTGTAGGAGGAAGCGTCTAGCGTAAATACTCTTAGTACCAATGTAGGACAGCTTCCAAATTAAAATTTTGGGTTAACCACAGTAGATACATTTACTGGATCCTATAGACCACAGCAGGTAGACTGCCAGCCTACTAGGTCAGTGTAGGCTATGATGTACTTAGCCAGTGGAGCACATATAAGGTCATTTCTAAAGAATGAACAGACATTCTCGAGTCCATGAAGGCTTAAAGTATTTTTCTTCTATGGATGGTCGGCGACCTCAACT
Organism: Lissotriton helveticus; assembly: GCF_964261635.1. Classification (NCBI taxonomy): domain Eukaryota; kingdom Metazoa; phylum Chordata; class Amphibia; order Caudata; family Salamandridae; genus Lissotriton; species Lissotriton helveticus. The sequence continues at coordinate 54,944,249 of NC_136060.1, forward strand.
CACATAAGAAATTCATCAAGGAATAATCAACATGTGTTTTGCTCATAGGACTTTATCAATGTTATGAGCAGAGTCCTATTTGGAGTTTTTTTATGGGACTAGAATGATCATGAAGAGGTCGGTGACATATCACAAAATTATAATGTGGAGGAGATTTGGAGGAGTATGTACTTGAGGCATTAGAAACCAATTTTATATGTATCTGTCATAAGTCTGCACAAGTAATAGTGTGATTTTGGCTTATGATAAGCTGAAGGCATGTGGTATTAACCTGATTTCTAATGTATGTGTGTAGAGTGTTTTCTATGTATCCTTTTTGCATTTAAGAGTAGCGCAATGTTTCAGTTTAAGAGCACCTGTGGATAAAAGAGGAAAAATATCTATGCACACAAAAAACACTAATTATTCTATTCTAACACTCAGCTGCCGTGGTGGCACATCATTGACCAAATTTAGAGGTCCCTGTCAGGTAGGTGGGGATCTTTATATCTTCATTGGAGTCACTGGTATGGCAGCTCCCTTAAAAGCATTGAACTTTCTAAACAAGGCCACAAAATATTAGAATATTTGTTGCACCAACCTAGTCAATGTTATTTATTTTTAAGAGCAAAACCCCTAAGTGGAATTTTGTTTCTTCAAATCACAAAAACCAGGGCCCTAATGCACTGGGAATTTTCTCCCTATGTAGTGGGTTCATTGGTCGATTTCCCTGTGCAGAAATACTATGATTCGAATACAATGGCAGGGAGGAAAATCTAATCATGTTCACCCTGCCCTTCTGGCAGAAACCACTGACCTGCTGTCATGCCATTGGTTTATAACCTGGGCCAGTTGAGCCTTTGATGGTGTAAGACAGGAACTTTCTCCACCTCGAATCAGGTTTGGGTAAATGCAGGTTTTGAGGAGCTTAGTTCCATCAGTTTACGAAGGGGCTCCTGCTACACCAAACTCAAAACTGTAATTGTAACTGTAAATTGCATTTGTAGCACTTACTACACCTAACAAAGCATTGAAGTGGTTTGTGGCTAGTAGCACTTTACTCCGGGACTAAATATTATAGTTTAAGTGCTTTCCTGTTTTTCTTGTGTATTAGTTGAGTTAAAGTTGTGCTCTTGATTTTTTCTGTCTTTAGTAGTGTCTGTAGTGTCTTGTAAATATGAAAGGTGGGACCCTAATGGTCCCTTATGGATTCTGTAGGAGAATGACTAAATATTTGGGTGTTTCAGGTGTGGTTGATAAAATGCATGATGCAATGAGTACACTTAACGGTTGCACTCTAAAGAATAAAGACGTCCACTAGTGTGTGGCGTGGTCATTTGCATGTTACTGGGCTGAGGAGGCTGCTATAACTGGTGCTCTCTGACAGTTTACTGAGATACAGCAAACTGCTTGTGTATGCCACATGCGGCTCAGTCAAAGTGAAGCAGTCGACAGTTGGCATATGTGGAGTCGAAGCACCACTCCAGCCAATACATTGCTTTCAAAGAAGAAGAAGGCCCCATGGAAAGTTCAGTTACAGTTGGCACAGAACCTACTTGTAAGGCCGAAAGAAGAGGGACTGCGCCGCAACATGACACAGAGCCAGCATATATACAGTACGATATCGCTAAAGGCAGCGACAATCAGTTACAGAGAGGCATAGAACGCTGCAATAGCCAACTACACAAAAGTGCGCCAAGGATAGTAGAAGGATCCAGGCGCTGTGAAACTCTAAAGGCAGTGAAAACCTGGTATGATGCAGAAGATTGACATGGTGATTACCATGTACAGGAGACAAAACTGCTATTCACTGCCAAAGATGAAAAAGAGGCCATACAATATCAGATCAGCCACAAGGACACTGATGCATGCATGCAGCTGGGTTTTAGAGATGGTATGAAAGTAGCTATTCCATGCTGCAGCAGATGGCACTGGAGAGAGCCCTACTCACAATGTCAGTGAGTTTCACAACTGGCTATGATGCTGAGGTTTTCTTGAAACCTCCACTTCCATTTGATACCGCCAAAAATAAAATATTGGCCCCAGACGGACTGCATAGACTGAAATATGATGATGATGAAGTCGACTGTTAAATGACTTGAGGATGGGTGTTTGGCTTCATGCAGAGAAGAGTCCAAATCCAACAAGATCACCAAGTGAAACAAACATGTTCCTTTGAACGTTGCACCAAGAACACACTAAAGGTGAATGGTTGTCCCATACCATCTATCTAAACAGTGGTGCATCGATAGACATCATGCTGGCTTAGAAGTGCAGTAAATTTTCTCCGGGCCCTCGTTTAACACCTTCGAAGATAAAGGTATGTACATGAACTGCCTTTATGGCATTGCAAAGTCAAGGATCATTTGTAGCAACCATGCGACATAGGAAGATGTAAGTACAAGCCTATTCTTCAGGGTTCTTTGTCACGTTCATGCCTACTCAGTTTCAGTACTGCTGCTGAATTGGGTCGGATCTCCATCAACTATAACATAAATGGACATGCGCACATAGTAAGCCAGTTCCCACCATTGTTTTATGGGCAACGAAAGTTTAAAACTATGAAAGTGTAACTTCATTGCAATGAGGACATTAGTCCAGTGGCTCAACAACATCATTGAGTTGCTTTATTCTTCCAGGAAGCAGAAAATTGCAGGAACTTTACCACCTTTTTGACTCATATTGGTTTGTTCAGATATAAAAGACTGCGCTTTGTGATGTTGGAAGCTGCAGAACTCTTTCAGGATGTAATTCACCGCATAATACAGCCTGTCACACATGCCCTTAATTATAGTGATGATATATTGGTGTTTGGGGCCACTAGAAAGGAACATGACAAAGTCCTTACACAATTATGCCATTTGCTTGCTGATGCCAGTCTAATTCTGAACACTGAAAAGTGTGAGTTTCACACAACAAAACTCTAATTCTTTGGGCATATTTTCTTCAAAAAGGGGATGACACAGATCTGGATAAAGTACAAGCTTGTCGTCCACTATTCCACCACAAGATGTGACCATGCTGCAACCTTTTCTTGGCATGGCCGGTTACCGTTCCAGGTACATTCATGATTTTGCCACAGTCAGTGCCCCTTTGAGAGACTTGTCAAAAAACAATGCTATGTACAAGTGGTCAGCTGAATGTGATTAAAACTTCATGAAAATCAAACATGTAATCGAGAATGCTACTAAAATGGCTTACTTTGATGCAAAACTTCATACTGAGATTGTAGTAGATGCAAGCCTAGTGGGGTTGGGTGCGATCCTTGCCCAGCACAGTTGACACAAAAATGCTCAAGCAGGAGTCTGTTACAGACCAAACTCCTTTTTCTCAACTAGAGAAAGAAAGTCTAGCCGTAGTGTGCACATTTCCATGTGTTTCTACAGGGAAAATGTTTTCCCTTGTCACAGACCATGAGCCGTTAATCACCATTTTTGGGAAACTAAAAGGCAAGATGCCCCCTCGCATCGAGAGGTTAGGGTTGCAGCTGCAAGAGTATGTTTATAATATTTCGCATAGGCCAGGGAAAGATCCAAATCCCGCTGACTACCTTTCACAAGTGGCAGTGTAGTGTCACAGTACAATGACTAAAGTAGGGGAGGCCTATGTTAACTTCATAGTCAAGGCAAGCATACCGGCAGCTTTTTCGGTAGAACAAATTCTTGCTGCTACAAATACAGCTCGAGAGCTGCTTGTTCTGAAAGACGTTATTGCCCTGTAATCTTGGAAGAAACACACTCAACCTCTTATGGATGACTTTGAACACTAAAAATTAAAGAATATGAGTGAGGATGCCTCTGTAACTCAAAAAGGCATTTCATTAAGAAGCTCTAGAATTGTAATTCAGGGGAGTCTATGACAACCAGTTATTGCACAAGCCCATGAAGGACATCATGGCTTTATCACAACCAAGTGAGCTCTTTGCATGAGCATGATTTCGTCACCTTGGTCAATCAATCAATCAATCAGAACATTTGTAGAGCGCACTACTCACCCATGAGGGTCTCAAGGTGATGGGCGGGTTGGGGGTGGGGGTAATGCTACTGCTCGAATAGCCAGGTCTTGAGTAGCCTCCTGAAGGTTAGTAGGTCCTGGGTCTGCCGCAGGAGGATGGGGAGGGTGTTCCAGGTTTTTGCTGCGAGGTGGGAGAATTATCTGCCGCCGGTGGTCACTCTGCGGATGCGGGGGACAGTGGCGAGGTCGGCGGAGCAAAGCTGGCGGTTCAGGGAGTAGAAGGTGAGTCACTTGTTGAGGTATGCCAGTCCGGTATTGTGGAAAGCCTTGTGTGCATGGGTGTGGAGCTTGAAGGTGAACCTCTTGTTGATGGGAAGACAGTGAAGGTCTCTGAAGTGAGGTGTGATGTGAGTGTGGCGAGGGATGTCGAGGATCAAGCATGCCGAGGTGTTCTGTATGCGTTGTAGTTGTTTCAGGAGTTTGACTGAGGCTCCTGCATAGAGGGTGTTTCCGTAGTCCAGCCTGCTACTGACGAAGGCCAGGGTGACCGTTCTTCTTGTTTCGGTGGGGATCCACCTATAGATCTTGCGGAGCATGCGGAGCGTGTTGAAGCAGGAGGACGAGACGGTGTTGAATTGCTTGGTCATGGAGAGTGATGAGTGGAGGATGAACCTCAGGTTGTGTGCGTGGTCGGTGAGAGTTGGTGCTGCTCCCAGTGCGGTCGGCCACCAGGAGTTGTCCCAGGCCAAGGGGGTGAAGACAAGGATGAGGACCTCCGTCCTGTCTGAGTTCAGCTTCATATGGCTGTTCATCATCCATTTGGCGATGGCTTTCATTCCTTTGTGGAGGTTGGTTTTGGTGCTGAGGGGGTCCTTCTTGAGGGAGAGGATCAGCTGGGTGTCGTCGGCGTAAGAGATGATGTTGAGGTCATGCAGTCGGGCGATGTGAGCGGGCGGTGCCATGTAGACGTTGAACAATGTCGGGCTGAGAGAAGATCCTTGGGGTACACCATAGATGATTTTGGTGGCTTTAGATCGAAAAGGGGAGGCGGACTCTCTGGGTTCTGCCAGAGAGGAAGGAGGTGGTCCATTCCAGAGCCGTGTCTCGGATCCCTGCATTGTGGAGGCGGGTGCATAGGGTGCAGTGGCAGACAGTGTTGAAGGAGGCTGAAAGGTCCAGGAGGATAAGGGCCCTAGTTTTGCTGTTGTCCAGCAGGACCCTGATGTCATCAGTGGCGGCGATAAGGGCAGTTTCGGTGCTGTGGTTGCTGCGGAACCCGGACTGGGACAGGTCTAGGATGCTGTTCTCCTCGAGGTAGCGGGTCAGTTGTCTGTTGACGTTCTTCTCAATGACCTTTGCCAGGAACGGGATCAGGGAGATAGGACGGAAGTTTTTGAGGTCCTTCCGGTCAGCCTTGGGCTTTTTGCTTCCAGCTCTCTGGGATGTTGCGGTCTCGAAGGAGATGTTGAGGGCCTTGATGGCCTTGTGGAGATGGGTTGCGATGGTTGTGCTGGCTTTGTTGAAGATGTGGTGTGGACATGGGTCTGATGGAGAGCCGTAGTGGATGGTGATCATGATTTTAATGGTGTCGTCGTTGTTTATGTTGGTCCAGGTGAGCAGGGGATCGATGTGGGTGGTGGCTGTGGGGTCAAAGGTCTCAGTGGTAGTAGGGGCAGTCAGGATGTTGAAGCTGTCATGGATGTCTGTGATCTTGCGATAGAAGAAGGTGGTGAGGGAGTCGCACTGGTCTTGCGATGGTGGGATGTGGGGGTTGGAGCTGGGGTTGGAGAGTTCCTTCACAATGTTGAAGAGCTCATTGCTGTTGTGCGTGTTGTTGTCTAGGCAGTCTTTGAACGAGGTCCTTTTGGTAGATCTGATAAGGTGATGGTGTCTGCGGATGGCGTTCTTGTGGGCTGCGTAGCTGTCCGGTGTCTGTTTGGGGTGTCAAAATTGGCTCTGTGTTCAGCCCTTCGGGCTTACAGATCAACTCCATTCCTCTACAGGTGAAAGCCCTGCTACCCTGAAGTTTTAAAGATCCATGGGAACCAAATTGCCGCAATGGACCACTCATAGGTCATCAGATGCAGATGAGATTTGTATGACGGTTTCCTTGCACAAGTCCCGAATGTGGACCTGTGCTAATAAATGCTGATGTACTTGGGACATGGTTTTCAAGGAAGGAGAAAGGGTCCTGGTCAAGCAAAAATGGAAATGCAAGTCTGATGCTCGCGCGCCCGGACTTGCGGCAGACATCTTCAGGAACTGCATGAAAGACCTTGCTGCCTGGATGTCTGCCAACTGTTTAAAGCTAAACGGGAGCAAGACCGAGGTGCTCGTGGTGGGGGGTGTACCGTCTGCGTGGTCGTCGGCGTGGTGGCCACCCTGTTTGGGGGAAGTTCCTGCTCCCTGCCGTGAGGCCAGGAACCTTGGCGTGTGGTTGGATAAGGACCTCACCTTTGGCCCACATGTCGGTCGAGTGGCAGGGATCTGCTTCGGTGTTCTGAGAGCTCTCAGGAAAGTATTAGATCTGCTTCCCACTCCTGCCCGTCAGACACTGGTGCATGCCCTGGTTACCTCCCGACTTGATTATGGGAATCTGCTATATCTGGGGGCCACAGGCAGGGTCATCGGCCGCCTGCAGGTTCTTCAAAACGCGGCAGCGCGGCTGGTCCTTAGACTCCCTAGGAGGTCATCCGCCAAACTAGCCTTGCGGGCGCTCCACTGGCTCCCCATAGAGAGGAGAGTGGAGCTTAAGACTCTTGCCACTTGCCATCGTATCCTGAACGGCAAAGCACCTCTTCCGCTCCAGAGCCTAATAGCCCATTATGAGCCTGCACGCAGTCTCCGGTCCTCGCAGACCGGGCTGTTAAAAGTCCCAAGAATATCTAAAGCTCGCATGGGAGGCAGATCTTTCAGATACCTTGCTCCCAAGCGCTGGAATAATCTTCCGCTGGAACTTCGGCTGGAACCATCCGAAGTCCAGTTTAGAAAAAAACTTAAAAACGCACCTGTTTCAGTAGATAGCTTGGTTGGGAGGAGGGGGGACAGCCACTCCACTTGTCATAGCGCGGAGACACGCCAGTGGCGTAATCAGGCGCTTAATAAATGTCCAATAATAATAATAATAATAATTGATTCCGAACCTCTGAGGACTGTGATGAGCAAAGGACTTATGGTGACCGCTCAATGTACCAGAAAGTTCATCATGAGAGACTTATCACACTTCAAGACCCAGCCTTGATGTTCTCAGCTACAGATGGAAGAAGTGAACTTGCCCAAAACCTACTCCTAACTCTGCCTCTCCAGTGCCCAACGTGAGGGCCGACTTTAGTGCTGGTGGCGCCCTGTGCGATAATGTTTGTCGGTGCCCCCCACCTCCTTCATGGATTTCCTACCCACCACCTTTTAACAGAGCCCCTCAAGTCTCCATAACCACTCTCTTTCAGATGGATTTACTTAGTTATATAGCACCACTCATACCAGTGTAGGGTGTCAGAGCACTTTGCATCATACGTGTGTAAATCAGTGTATAGTAAATGCTACATAATGCTACATAAGCCAGAGGACTACAAGGTGTAGGAGTTACATGTCATCCATACTGCAGTATAGTATATGAGTGCCTGGTCTGGAGAAGCACAAACCCAGAATTGAAAACAGAACACCATAGATGGCAGTTCTCTTTAATAATAATAATACCCCTTAATAGCTTAGCATGAGCAGTCAGGTTTATCTCTGAGGTAATGGGTAAAGCATTTGCACATAACAAACAGTAATACAGTGAAAACACTACAAAAGGACACCACACCAGTTTTTGAAAAATATCCAAAGTTTAGCTTTGTAAAACTCGATCCAAAACAATAAAACCCAACGAATAGTGACCAAAATATTAATAACGCAATATGCTTTAAAAACAGTTCCCTGAAGTCAATAGCTCCGTCCGAGGCTATCACAACATAGTGAGCAAACAAATCCAACAGTTCTGGCTGACTGCAGCATCGCAGGCCATCTACAGTGTGGGGGATACCCATAAAACAGTACCTTTGGAGATGCATGGTGCCAGACCTTGTGTTGAGATCCAGAGGAGTGGCGTCGGGAGGAGTTGGTTCCGGGAGTCGGTGCAAGAGTCATCTGCACCTTGAAGTCACACACGTTGCAGGTTGAACTCCGTGAGTTTGAAGTATGGCGCGCCGGCATTGACAGGCATCACAGCTGTGGTGTGAATCAGAGCAGTGTGACGTGGTGCCCTGAGGTCATGGTGCAGGCAGTGGGTCAGTGACGGTTGTCCAGCGGCATTGGTGAGACCAAGGCTGCAGTATTAAACAGGATGGTGCTTGTTGCAGTGCTGACAGGTCACAGTGCAGTCATCAGCATCGTAGTTGCTGAAGCGCTGCCGTCAGTATACAAAAGGCTGCAGTGTGAGATGGACAAACTGAAGTTGATGGTGCCAGCTTTGGTGGGCCAAGGCTGCGGAGTGGGAAGGGCGGTGCATTGTGCAACTTACAAGTGGTGCCTCCAAACCACAGTGCAGGCAGCAGCATAGATGTCGGCTTGGAGCAGCAGCGTTGGTGAGACCAGGGCTGTGGTGTGAAGGGAGACAGTGCTCTGTGTTCTTCACGAACAGGTTCCAGAGGTCACGGTGCAGGCAGCATTGTCCGTGACAGCATCACGTCATCGTCGGGGATACCAGGGCAGAGTTCTGAAGCGAGGTGGTATGGAGTGCGGTGCCCACAGGTCATGGTGGTGGCATCGGATGGTGTTATTGGTGAGACCAGGGTTGCGGTACAAAGTGCGGTGGTGACCTTTGTGGTATCTTCAAATCTCAGAGTTAGCAACAGTGTTGTTGATGCCGTTGGGTCACCTTTCTCCTCTGTGGCAGCTGAAACCTCCAGTTCCAGAAGCCACTACCCAGAAGATGTTGAAGTCTTTGATTTCCCAAAACCTTCCAACAGGAGGCAAGCTCTACATCAAGCCTTTGGAGATACTTAGTATGCAGAAAGAACAGTTCAGTCATTTCCTTGCCCAAGACAGAATCAGTAACTGCAGGCCTACCCAATAAATTAACAGCAGCAAAGGGGCACTACACCTCCTGGCAGTTTCCAGCTCTTTTTCCAGGCAGGTTCCTTAGTCCAGCAGTAATCTAAAGTTCTGGGGTTAGGGCCCCAATATTTATACCACATTTTCCTTTGAAGTTGGTCCAAATAAAGTTTTTCTGTCGCACATAAAACAGTTAAGCCTGGTTCACAGGAGGTGGAGACAGATTTTTGAGAGGCAGCCACAGTACTTTCAGATGCAAGCAACAACTCCTCCCACTACTCTAAATGCAGCCAGGTCTATTCAGCCTGGCTATGAGTCACCCAGGAAAGGCAGGACACAACTCACCCCCCCCCTTGTGTCTGTCAAGTGTGAATGCACATCCCCTGTTCCTGTCACTTTAAACCCTGACAGGGAATACACGAAAGGTAGAAGAACACAGGATGGTTAAGCAAGAAAATGCCCACTTTCTAAAATTGCCATTTTCAAACATGCAATAAAAAAGCATCTTCACTAAAAAAAATATCTTTAAATTCTGAGTTCAGGAAGCCTAATTTCCATTTCTCCATCTTGTCCCAATGGAAGGTTATGCTTGTATGATGTTACAAAGCAACTCCCATGTTAGCCTATGGGACAGATAGCCTTGCTATAGTGAAAAACAAAATGGACAATATTTCACTATCAGGACATGCAACACACACCAGAACATGTCCTACCTTTCACACACACTGCATCCTGCCTCAGTAAAAAACTGCATCCAGACACTGCAGTGGCAGGTCTTAGAACCCTTTGTAAGGCTACTAGTGTGTGAGTGGCACAATCAGTTGTGCAAGCCCACTAGTAGCATTTGATTTACAGGCCTCGGACACACACAGTGCACTGTACTAGGGACTTACTAGTAAATCAAATATCCCAATCAGGGAAAACCAATCATACACAATTTGCATGTAGAGGATATGCACTTCAACACTGAATATCAGTGATAAAGTACCCAGAGGACTAAAATCAACGGAATATAGGTCACAAACAGGAGGCCAAAAAACAAAAAACCTGGGTATAAACCTGCTGCAAAAGCCAAGGCTAACAATTCACTATTCTTAGGAATTTAACGTATAAACTGCAAATAACAAAAGGATGTCTCTTAGAAAAGTAGTAACCCACTGACTTCATTATATGCACTTTGTGATCTGGATAATAAACGTTCATTGGAGCAGGCATATTAGCTGTCTGTGCTTGATCAGTGAAAACCTCAAGTAGACAAAACGCTGATCTCTCTCCAGGATTAGCATTAACCACAAAAGTTATCTTGACATGTTTAATGTTGCCTGATAACTTTCAAACTCGGCGCCCGTTTAAGTCCGCACCTGGTATGGTGGCACCTGTTGCACCGCCCTTCGCCCGGCCCGGCCCTGGATAGGGCTCATCAACTTCACACAACTAGGTCTAGAAGACTGGTTCAAGCACCTTGATGACACTCATTGAGGAAATATGATGTATATATGTAATATTTGTGCATTTTATTTTAAAAGAGGAGGAGATGTAGTGTCTTGTAAATAAGAATAGCAGGACCCTTCTGGTCACTGATGGACTCCGTAGGAGAATTACATAATCATTTAAATGTGTCTGGGTGCGGTTAATTAAGTTCATGTTTAATATCTATGTGACCCCCCTCCCCCGGCTCATTAGATCTTTTGGGATGGAGGTAGTATCTTACGCCGATGACACTCAGATCTTACTGTCTCTCGCCGAATCTGTCAGCTCTTCTGCCTCCAAGTTTAGACTCTGTATGGAGGCAGTCGCCCTCTGGATGATCAACAATTCACTGCGGCTAAATGGCGAAAAGACAGAGATCCTTGTATTCGGCGAGAAGGAAGACATCTGGTCGGCGGAATGGTGGCCGGAATCTCTGGGGACCTGCCCGGCTCCAACGCGGGCAGCACGAAATCTGGGGGTCATGATTGATCCCTCCCTTGACATGGCTCTTCAAGTACGGCGGACTATCTCCACTTGCTGGGGCATCATTGCAATCTTGCGCAAAATCAAATACTATCTATCGGTGCAAGCTCGAAAACAGACAGTCGTGGCCTTGATAACATCTAGGCTCGACTATTGCAATGCCCTATATGCCGGGGCCAATAAAGGTCTGCTGCGAGGTCTTCAATCGGTGCAAAACGCTGCGGCGAAGTTTGTCCTGGATCTCCCAAAAAGGTCGTCTGCGACCGCTGCCAGGAAATCCCTGCACTGGCTCCCCATTGATGCTAGGATCACATTTAAAGTGCTATGCTTGGCATACGGTGCTTTAAATAAGAAGGAGTCCGGGGACATAAAAAATCTCCTCTCCTTGTACTCACCTGAAAGGAACCTCCGCTCCTCGTCGAAACTGCTCCTCACTGTACCTCGGGTGCGTAGAGCCAAATGGGGAGGCAGAGCATTTTCCAATCTGGCTCCTATATGGTGGAATATGGTTCCCTTGGAGATTAGGATCCTACCTTCAATGCCCTCTTTTAGAAGGGCTTTAAAAACTTGGCTCTTTGGCAGAGCATATCCATAGCCGCGGGTGTTAGCTTTCTCCTTCTTTTTCTGATTTTCTTTGTAGGCGCCTTGATGCCTTCGGGCAAAGTTGCGCGTTTATAAATTTATTTTCAATTCAATTCAATTCAATTCAATACACCCTGAGTAATAAAGATTCACACAACAGAGCTCTGTGTGTGGCGTGGTCATTTGCATGCTACCTGGTTGGGGAAGACAGTACTGTGTTTAGAGATACAATGATCGGAATAGATTTGAAAAGGGGAAATAGTACTTTTTTTGTAAGTAGTGGTCGCCTGTGCCTGTTAGTTGTGTGAATGATGTCCTTAGTTAACTTTTACCTTCGAGCAGAATTGATTGTTGAGAAATGAATCAAAATGTTTTTAATGACAAAAATCAATGATTCATGAATCACTACTCTCTCAGGTGTAATTTGTTGCCCTTGAGTAGTGTGTATGTGCAAGCCGTAGAGCCCAAATGAAAACATTTATCGAGCAAATTGACTAAAGTCGGAATCAATCCATAGGAGGGCACTTTATCGTTAGTGTTACGATTCATTGATTGATGATAAGTTATATAATTAGATGGAACCTTTTTCTTCAAAAAACGTGCTCACAGTTCACTTTGGGTTCTGTGAGGAGGGCAGAAGGGAATCATGACATTTCACCAGACATTCTGCTTTAAGGGACCCAGATTTACAGTTCACCAAGGCTCAGAGCGCATCTGTACTATGTCTCTGAAATTCATGACACACTACAGAAATGTTCTACCAAGGCGAGTTGAGTTACCCTCCACTAATAAATTAAGATATAAGTTCATTTCTGCTAAAACTGAACTCCATATATTTTTGTTGACATTAACTGCCCATTTATCTTCACAGTGTTCCATTTAGACTGTCTGCTTCATCGTGAGAGGATATTCGCAATCAAATCGGAAGGGCCTTTACTGTATCATAAATAAATAGTAATGTAGGCAACCAAACGATAAAAGACCAACTACAATTAAAACAGGGACGGGTTTGTAAAGCCTCATTTTCGACTTTGTAATTGGGAATTTGGCAACCAGGTCAGACTTATTTCCAGAAAATGGCATCTCAATTATTTGCAACATGTTTTGGCGGATTAAATATACCTAGTCATAAAATCCTAATTAGGAGAATGGGTTCCTGCCAATATATGTGTGAATTTTATTTGGCAGAATAACAGTAACAGTTGTAAGAGACCATAATGTTCCGCATCCCTTCTTTACAGCAGTTGGAAAAGTGAATGTTTATATGCTGTTTGATCAAATATTTTGATGCTGAATAAATAAATATTAATACTTATTTATGTTCATTTGGAGTGCCAGCTGTGTTTGTATAACAATAATGGTATATGAATGTCCTGTTTTGGTGCACCCTTAGAAATGCATAACATATTGTTGTATCCGCAAATCTTTACAAGCACACAAATAACACAATGTATGGTGTATTAGTGGCACACACTGGAAAGGGGAGATACTTTTTGAGATCATTCTGAAGCCAATCACAAATTGCACATTTTGAGGCATTTCCGTGATCGTGTCCACCACCCCTTGCTCAGGACAATTTGCACCATGTACCACTAAAATTCTCATATTGTAACGTTCCTGTGGGATTTGTACTCTGCATGTGGGTGCATATGTAAATGTAGAAATTCCTTAAGGGCACTGGCACGTGAAATCCCGGGCAAAATAATTTTTCTCTTGGCTATGATTTTTCACTTTATTTTTGCCAATGGGAGATTGGTTTGTGCAGAAAATGTTTCACAGGAAATGTAAAACTTTATGGGTTCTTTGCTTGCAATACTCCTTATATTGAGAAACTGTAAAGAAACTGCAGCAATGCAGATATCCTGCAGAACGTTTTTAAAGGCAAAGACATACTTTGCAGACAGTTTTCCAAAGATGATAAAATCACAGTCTGTTATTTTTAATACATGTAATCTACTTGAAAATTAAGCATAAACTGTGGGGAACAAAGTTACAGTTTCTCCTACGTCTAGAGAAGTGCTAGTAGCGGACAATATAAATGCATCATTAATGGTTAGAACCCATGGGGATCAAAAAACGCAAAAGCAGGTCACAAAAGAGGGTGACAAAGATGATATAGATGGAGGTGACAACCCAGAGGCACCAACAGGAGGCAGAGGCATGCAGAGGGACAGTCTGATGTCATATGTTGACAGTGTAATGGTGAGTTAGCTATGGTGACCAGAATGCATGATACGCAATGTGAATGCTTCACCTGGTCGCCTGCCTCCAGTGGCTTAGCTTAACTTCTGCCTCTTCCCTGACACCTGCACAAGAATCAGAATCTCAAACTCACAATGGCTAACTTAATGGTGCATTAATCCAGTAATGTGTCTTGCTGTGTCTCTTCTGTTTGCTGTTACTTTTGTTGTGGTCCGTTGCCATAAGCAGAGTCTTCAACAGAATATGCAACTACTTGTTCAATTAGAATAAAGGCACCATTATGATGTCGGTCGGATAAGCCGTAGCTGAAGCGGGACCACCCGACAAGTAGTCTGCTGTCCTGCTGCCCTTATTACAAGGCGACTATATTCACATGTGTTTTTTCTATTTTGGCTTGTGCTGCGGGCTGCTGCAAAAGCTGCAATGGAAAATGTACACTTTAAAAACATCCCTACACTATGCATTGCCTGCCACATGATGCAGGGATGCTTAGAGGGGCAACATAGGAGCCCCCTAGGCCCCATAGTGGAGGGCCAAGGGAGATTGGGGATTACTAGGGGCCACAAAGTCACTTGCCTGCCCCTGCCTTTGCATGATGGACGAACCACCATGAAAGGGCAGGTGGAAAGGGACATTGTAATCCCTATGGTGATGCTTCAGCAGGCACCTCCCCAATTGTAGGGTTTACTGATCCTCCGATGGATTGGCGGGCTCCTTGAACCCGTAAGAAAGTGTAAGACTGTCCCTCTGCCAGCTGCCTCAAACCACATGCATTGTAATCAATCGGTCAGACTGCAGCAGTAGATTACGGTCAGACTGCATCCGATGAGCCGTTGGATTCAGTCTGATCGCCATCAGAATGACCTTCAAAGTGTTGGATGTGGTGCGTAAAAAATGTGTGATACTGTTTGAAGGATTTGCTCTCTCACCTCATAAATCTTTGTGTTTGCACTCGTCTAGGTAGCTGATTAACATTCAGGATACTTGTATCAAATTGTACACTGTGAGCTTTATTTTGGAAAGGTATACATTTGCAATGCATACCAAGTTGATTGTTATAACCTTTGCATTTGAAGTAGATGCTTTTTGATGGTTCTAATTGTGCCAGTAGTTGCTCCTATAATGAGCATGAAGCCACTGATGTTGTTTATGTGTGGTGTTAATGGAAATTTTATGTGATGTTAAATGGAGGTTGAGTTCATCAGTGATTTATAATACACATTTGTGGACAGATGGTTATCAGCTGTCAATAGCGTCTTCAGTAGTGTTAGTAGGGACTTAGGGCCATATTATCAAGAAAGGGCGCTACATTATCGCCGCTTTAATCAGCAGGAAACTGCCGCTAAGCGGCGATAATGGGCTTGATAATATGCCCTTGCGAATTCCCATAGAAACCCAGATTAACACCAGAACCTGTGCTTCTATGGGAATTTACAAGGGCATATTATCAAGCCCATTATCACCACTTTAATGGCAGTTTCCTGCCGATAAAAGCGGCGACAATGTGTGCCCTTTCTTGATAATATGGCCCTTAGGGCCTTAGGGCGGATTGCCAAACTCATGGTGGGGCAGTGATGGTGATGTTGCTACTGGCCGTATTACAACTTTGGCAGTAGGTCTGCAATGGGACCGCTGCAACCCCTGGGGATCCGTGCTCCCTCAGCCGTGGCACAGCAGTCTTGGGCAGCAATATGCTGGCAGTGCAGCTGTAGCACTTCCAAGCATATTACAACTTTTCAGACCTCCACAATTGTCACTGTGATAAGCCCACTCAAAAAAGTGTGGTGGTCAGGAAAGTGCTTGTGAATGGGGTGCATGCACAGAGGCACATGCTGTGTCCCCCTGTGTGCATGCCCACCTATTCCTGCATGGCATGGAATGAACAGTCCATGCCATGCAGGAACAGGCTTTGGCGCTCCCTCAACACTGCAGTTCTAAAGCTCACATATATGCCCTAGTACTGCACCCTTGCAGGACCGCCAAAGCACCGCCAGCCAACCTTATTTTCCTATTATAGTGTGTATATGGGCATTTTTTGGAGAGGTCATTTATCCGGTCCTTGGCTGTTCTGACTCTATATGTATTCCAATTAGGCATAATTCTACCATTCCAAGCTCTGCATGACCATTCTTTATCTGTTTTCTCTCCTCTCACTCATTGAGGTATGCATTTCTACCTGTCGACTTCAGAATTGCATTTCAATGACACTGCTGTCTTATTTCAGTGGGCAATTGACGAAGTTATTTGGAGTGCCACACTATCTGTGCATTGTGAATGGAGCCAATCAGCAGAAAACAGAACACTTACCTGGCTCTTAGATCAATCTAAAGTGGAACATATCTTTGCTAGTAGGAGGTTCTCTCAGATAAACTCGAGTGTTTAATGAAATGAAAGTAGCATCCTACATGCACATAGAGATTTTGATTGTCGTGACATTCAGGCGTTAAAGTAAGCCCATACTATATTATCTAAGGAATCCTGTTGCACATTTCTTCATTACCATTTAGAAATCCAGCGAGGTCTCCAATTTAACTTCTTTCACAAAGTATTAGGAGTTTCTGATCAGTTAAATCTTACATTAACTACTGTGCTATTAAAAGTCTCAGAATATAAAAATCTATATACATTCTCCTGATTAATGTCTTGGTCAACAATTCGGTATATGTGGTCCATTCAGCCTTGTAAACCTCTCATTTAAAAGTAGTAGACTATTTTCGGTATTAATGTCTGCTTGTACAAATTCAACTGTATTCCTCTTTGGCTATCTAATGCTCTTGCTGTTCAGTTTTTCATGGATGATGGTTTGCAACAATTCTTTGAGGTAATTATCATTGGGTGTATGGATGATATTCTTAAATACCACAAAAACTGCATCAGACTGAGACATACCTTACCACGTTTTGTAACTATACATTTGCTACACTAGAAATATGCACGTTTCATTTGATCAATTTTTAGAACTTAGGCCTCATCATATCTTCAGCAGGATTTCAAATCAACACAAAAAGATGCAGGAAGACCTCATTCACCCACTCATATTCATGTATGTAACATTCAAAGTTTTCTTGTATGTTTCAGTATGTATAAGGAATTTGTTTAGGAAATTTCCAAGATCATTTTGGGTCGCGAAACTCTTGCAGAAGACAATTCTGTTTTCACCGCAGTTCCTGTTCTTTGAATTATGTATATTTTTGTTAAAAATGATTAATTGGCTTTAAGTGAAATTGTTTAGAAATGTCTTTCTGTTGCCTGATAGAATACCCTTATAAGTAATTCATTATATTATTTTTAAAGAATTGTTACTGTGCACAGAGATGGGAAAGCAGAAGGTTAAAACTCTATTAGGGGAACGGGCATCTGGGTCTGGTGTGGAATGTTCATCTGGACAAGGCTTTTTCTTTATCATCAATCTATAGCATGGGTCCCATTCTCACTTTGCCACTGGAATCAACCTACGCCCGATGGAAGAGCCCTACTCAGGGCCAAACCAGTGTTGGATTGCTTGTGTTCCTGTTCAGGGAGTACCTGACCACTCGAGTTGGACTGTTCCTATTGGAGTCAAAATTGATTTGTGTATGGCTAGGTCCAAAGGTAGCACGGTGGGTAAAAAAAGATGGAATGGGATTCGAGGTTTCCATCTATCACCTTATTGTTGTTGTTGTTGTTGTAGCTTCCAAGGGTAAGCACAGACACCTGTTTAAGCAATAGGAACTTGATTTTGTTCAGTTTGTTTGAGCTCATCCAAAACTCACGTAAGACTTCCATGGATTAGACATCATGTTTCATACACTTATCATTAAGACATCTCTCACTAAGAGACATCACTATTTGGGGGTCACTAAATATGTGATAATCACTTGTAGAGCTCAAAGGAGCTCCTATTTTATAATTTCAGCAACGATTTTGAGCGTTCTTCAATTGATATCATCCACAGTTTTTATGGATTTCAAGATAATTCTTATTTATGTCCCAGGAAGAAGAAAAATACATTTCTAATGATATTCTTTGTATTCAGTACTGTGGAAATTATAGAATTGTGGGATTCTATAACCACTTATATTGAAATTAGCCAACAGATGTGTACAACACTAAAAATACATTGGTGTCTTCTGTAGGCCACATACACATTTAGAGAAGTATCTGTGTTCCTAATTGTCACTCATATAGCAAAGAACCAAAAACATATAGGTGTATGGCCATCAGAACTACCTGCAACCAGAGCTACGGAGTGTGTTTCACTCTGCACCAAAAAAACATCCTCAAAGAGGTTTATGTAACTTCACTGCACAACTTGTGAATATGACGGAGACAAACACATATTTTTTCAGAAACAGTGAAAACTATTGTAGTGGCTGTTGTACAATTTCTGTTACATACATCAGTTACTGATTATGTAACAAAATGTACATTTGGAGTGCTAAAAGATCCTTAAAGAGCCGCATCCAAAGATTTTAAAGAGCACTAAATACTTTTGTCCAAAGCACTCTTTCTCCGTATAATACCACAAATATTATCTTACGGTAGTCTTTTAGAGTGAACATTCACCAATGGTCTGTTGGTGCTAACGAAATATCTTGGATGCCGAAGCAGTCGTTATCCCACTAGTTTCCATAAGCCTGTTTGAGCATCCAGGTCTTATTCAGACTTTTCCAGAAGACACTGTAATCTGTCGCATGGCGAACTATTACTGCCATTGAGTACCATATAGTGGGTGCAATGACAGAAAAGCTCGTTATCCCTATCTGCTATTCGAAAAACCAGGTACCATTTACTGATTAGTATGGGAGGATCTCACATTAAGTGGAGGGACATATTTCTTGATCCTGTTGGTCAAAACGTCAGTGCCTGTCCATTTAGACTTTTAAAGGTGACTCAGATGACAGGAACATTGCTTTTCATTGATTTAGGCATGTCATTATGCCCAGACATGTGGAGGACAGTTCTTATGACAGACTGAAAACTAATGCTTATGCTCTTGGTGATCACCGGAGTTGGTCAGGATAAAGACACCAAACTGTACACAAATGATCTTTCAGAATTCTGCGCTACCTAATTATGTTCTTCAGCATTTTAACCTGCTGCTTTTGAATATTAATGCAAAAAGTACAGTTGATGGACAGAATGCAGAACAATGTCATACATTCACCCCAGTACAGAGATCTGGGCCTAAATCCATCGTTCTTTTGCACTCCACACCACCCCAGTTCAGACATGGCCATATGCAAATCAGCCTTGACCCTGTGCCTCATGGGAACAGTCCAGCCCGAACTGCCAATCCATATCTTTGCTGGACCGGAATCAAGCATCCTAGGACCAGTTTCTGGCTATCAGCCGTCTGCAGCCAGGATAGCTTGACTCCAGTGGTGTGGTGAGCATGGGACTCACGTCTGAGCATACCCATCCCACTCGGGGTGACAAATGCAAAAAGTACAGTTGATGGACAGAATGCAGAACAATGTCATACATTCATCCCAGTACAGAGATCTGGGCCTAAATCCATCGTTTTTTTGCACTCCACACCACCCCAGTTCAGACATGGCCATATGCAAATCAGCCTTGACCCTGTGCCTCATGGGAACAGTCCAGCCCGAACTGCCAAGCCATATTTTTGCTGGACCGGAATCAAGCATCCTAGGACCGGTTTCTGGCTATCAGCCGTCTTCAGCCAGGATAGCTTGACTCCAGTGGTGTGGCGAGCATGGGACTCACGTCTGAGCATACCCATCCCGCTCGGGGTGACAAATGCAAAAAGTACAGTTGATGGACAGAATGCAGAACAATGTCATACATTCACCCCAGTACAGAGATCTGGGCCTAAATCCATCGTTTTTTTGCACTCCACACCACCCCAGTTCAGACATGGCCATATGCAAATTAGCCTTGACCCTGTGCCTCATGGGAACAGTCCAGCCCGAACTGCCAAGCCATATCTTTGCTGGACCGGAATCAAGCATCCTAGGACCAGTTTCTGGCTATCAGCCGTCTTCAGCCAGGATAGCTTGACTCCAGTGGTGTGGTGAGCATGGGACTCACGTCTGAGCATACCCATCCCACTCGGGGTGACAAATGCAAAAAGTACAGTTGATGGACAGAATGCAGAACAATGTCATACATTCACCCCAGTACAGAGATCTGGGCCTAAATCCATCGTTTTTTTGCACTCCACACCACCCCAGTTCAGACATGGCCATATGCAAATCAGCCTTGACCCTGTGCCTCATGGGAACAGTCCAGCCCGAACTGCCAAGCCATATCTTTGCTGGACCGGAATCAAGCATCCTAGGACAGGATAGCTTGACTCCAGTGGTGTGGAGAGCATGGGACTCACGTCTGAGCATACCCATCCCACTCGGGGTGACAAATGCAAAAAGTACAGTTGATGGACAGAATATTAAGCATAACATGAAAGTTTATCAAAGGGCTAGTCACCACAACTATATGCTTTTTGACATGGGACATTTGACCGTACCAATAACCAGTACCATTCCTTTTCTTATCACAAGTAACCCCAAAGAACATTTACCTTGGTCCCTTACCATCATATGGGTTTTCTTTCTCTCCTGACATTTTTTCCCTATTTGCAGTCTTGCTACAGGAAGCTCCAACTGCCTGCAGCGACTCAGCTTTGTATACCCTACTCCACAAAGCCAACCCTTGCCCAAGATTGAATGGCTTCCACGCCATTCTTAGTTCCTTTGCTCCCTCCTATTTGTTGTTTTCCCCTCTTTCTGTGTTTGACCAAACTTCAGTTGTGTTTTGGTTTCACTGTTGATAGATTTGTCTTTCTTCCTGCTCCAAGACCCAGCACTGCCACCAGAACAACTTTTAAGCAACATCAGTTTGTTGCCTTTCCATGCCACCTTTTGAACACTAGAAAAAACTGTTCCAGATGTGTGGAAGACACAACATCGAGCATGATAGATTACTATAAACAAACATTGGCAATGCCAATCGATCTCACTGGTATGGAAAGTTAAGCAAGAGCCTATACTTGTTAATGGAACCTTTGTATAGTTTTCAGGATAATAGTTTATGTGCAGGAGCCAACAGCCTGAGTGATGGCTCCTGAACATTTGTGTCATCATTGTTACAACAGAGACATTCCCCTTTCTTTATTATTTCACTTAGGCCCTATTACCTCCTATTTGTGTTGTAGTACATAAAGACAGAATGTACATATTTCATACTGACTCTTAACATCGTTTATGAGCACATTAAACATGTGCATTTATTTTATGTGGAACTCCCTTCTTAATTGTTCTTGTAAATGTGGCTATTGCTGCCACTCTTTTGATCTTCCACAACAATATGAAGGAGATTGGCAATAGGACTGTATACTCTACTCACATCCTTATCCGTCTCATGCAGGACATTCTTTCATATGTTGCATTAATAACTCACCAATATTGAACCTTTTGCAAATAAATGACTATTCCAGTGGAATGTTGCCCATTTCCGTCACCACTGGCAACCTACATTTTGTGTTCTCTGCATATTTATCACATTTATGCTCTGGCGTTTGGCAATGGACTGTCCCTTTGTATGACAATATTCACCATTCACATTCATACTTGCCATGTTCTCAGACTACGGATCTCATCTAAGATAATGTTAGAACCCATCCCCGATTTGCTGTCACACCTATAATGAATAGTCATAATATTCAAGCCTTCTACCTTTACCATCATATCAATTGTTATCATTTACCTATTCGGAGTGTTCTCTTTGAAGAACGCACGGCCCATTTGAACTTTCACTTGCATTTTAAATTACAAACATCCAAGATGGTGCATTTTCAGGCGTCCCTCGGTGGTGTATGCATTATATGTCACAACATAAAACATTCATCTAACCTGGTAAGTTTTACCACGTAACTCGAAATTTGACGAATTTGAAACTGCAAGTGGCTGGTAAGATTCTGACCTCTTTTTTGATTGATTGACTTTTTATAATACAAACATGTCCTTTCCAATTTTTGGAAACTCAGTGTCTCCCCCATTGCTTCACCTTAAAGAGAAACAAATGAAATACGGGCCTACATATATATATCAAGTCTCGATCATACAATGTTCATCTCTTGCGGGATTTGCTGTTTCCAATTAGGGTCCCAGATTTCTTTTTTAGTGATTGCAATTTGCATGTTTCTTGCAAGTTCACAGCAACGAAGATTAAATCTACCCGTATTACTGAAGTCTTCTTCATTTTAAGAATCCTAATCTTGTGGCTGCCAATGAGGTGGAGATCCATCAATAGTGCTTTGGTGTGATTTCCAATAATATCATTTTATGGTGCAATAGGATGATACGTTGTTCTAGGTCCCCCATTGAGCTCTACGGTTTGCTTAATTTTAAACTAAACTAAGAGTCAGGTCAAAAGTACGCGGGCTGAATCATTCTGATGTTGCTGTCATCTCCAAACACTTTGATGTATAACACATCCTTGTTTTACATAATCTAGAAAAGGCCCAACAACACCTATTCAAAACTTTAAAGTACCGTAATTCAATTGGGCTTCTCTAAGTCCTTCGTTGTGATGCTGAAGTAGTTCATTTCAGTCTTCCTCAGTGTATTCAATCATCACACTATTTTCTCACCACCTTTTCAATTGTTTAATGTAGTTTGTTAAAAACAGTTATCAATTAGTATACTATCTATGCTCGACACAACACCCCTATGTATCCCCATTTGAGAACGTGTGATGCCAAAGCTATTTGCATTAATTCCATGGGCTGTTTAGTGAAATGTTGAAGAAGGCAATGTATTAGTTGTCTATACTTCCATTGTTGCGACTGATGCAAGCTAAATTCTATATCTAACTCAGTAAAGGATTTACATTTTCCATAAGACAACAGATCATCAATTTACGCTATCCCTTCATCTTTCCCTAGTCTCCACGATACGGCTACATGTCAATGAGGAGTTTCCCACAGTGCCACATGCGTGCTTTTTTGTGGATCCGACATGGAAAATTCAGTTGAGCACGCTCTATACACCAACAAAAATGACATGGAAGAAATAATGAGATTATTAAAATATTTAAACGTTTTTTTCACTTATATAGGGGATGGATAAACTGTCTCTGATATTAAGTAATACTAGTTCAATGGTCACCTACAATGGCTTATCTTTGTATTCATGGAGTAAGTATTTAATGTGTGACTATTGATACACAATCTAGTAGTACTCCATTGAGGGCAAGCGAGACCTACCTTGTTAAGTGGCTGCACATAATGTGTGTAGTGTTTGCCCTAATTCCAAACACATTGGGGCATATTTACAAAGGATTGCCATAGGGCAGTACCGCTAGTCATTTAGAGGCACTGCCCTACGCCAATTGGACGTGACAGAAATGCATCGTATTTACAAAATATGGTGCATTTCTGTCATTTCAGCCCACACCAGTTCAAAAACTTCAGCCGTTCGCCAACGCAGGCACACCTAATACCCAAAAACAAACATAAGAAATGTTTTCTTCTTTCTGTGAGTGCTGCAGAATGCAGCAAACATGGTAAGAGCAAAAATGAGGATAAATGTAAACATTTCTCATTGTTACGCCTGCTCTGGAGTTTTTTTTTGCATTTGCCACACTAAGTGGGACGATAATGCCTAGAAGTGGGTCCCATGCTCTCCATGCCACTGCAGTCAAGCCAGCCTGGCTGATGAGGGGTGAAACTCTAAAACCAGTCAAAGGATGCTTGTTTCCAACCCAGGTAGGTCCTTGCATGGCAGTTCGGGTTGGATTGTTCCCATGGGCGCAGGATGAAGACTGATTTGCATATGGCTTGGTCCAAACCAGAATGGCGTGGTGAGGAAAAAAACTATGGATTTAGTCCCATATCTCTGTACTAGGGATAAGAATTTGACATTTTTCAGCATTTAGTTCATCATTTGTTCTTTTTGCATTTGTCGCAGTAAATGGAACAGGTATGCCCAGACGTGGGTCCTGTGTTTATCATGCCACTGGAATCAAGCTATCCTGGCTGAAACTGGTCCAAGGATGCGTGTTTCAGGCCCTTCATGGACGACCTGGCCTGTAGTTTGGAACGGACTGTTCCCATAGGGAGCAGGGTCAAGACTGCTTTGCATATGGCTGAGATGGCGTGTGAGCAACAAAACAATGGATTAAGGCCTGATCTAGGTACTGGGGATGAGTGTTTCACATTGTTCAGCATTACGTCCATCATTTGACTATTTGCATTTGTCACCCTAAGTGGGATGGGTATGCCCAGACGTGGGTCCCAGGCTCACCATTCCATAGGAGTCAAGCTATCCTGGCTGATGAGGGGTGATACCACAAAACCAGTCCTGGGATGGCCTGGCAGTTCTGGCTGGACTATTCTCATGGGGAGCAGAGTCAAGACTCATTTGCATATGGGTTGGTCCAAACTGGAATGGCATGGTGAGTGGGGAACAAAAAAAAATATGATTTAGTTCTGGGGGTGAGTTTTACCATTGTTCAGCATTCTGTCCATCATTTATTCTTTTTGCAGTTTTTTATCTGTGTCATCTTTGACCTGCCATAGAATGGCAAAATGTCGTAAAATGGGCTGTGAATGATGTGTGCAGTACAAAATCCACATCCAAGAGGACATCAATGAATTAATTACCAATTTCAGATAATTATTTACATCAGTGTCATATCTGTGTTGATTAGATTACTGCTCTATCTCAGTATCAGTATTACCCGTGCCATGTTAAACTCTAGGGCAACCCCACGATTCCTTTGATTTATTAACGTCTTTATTAATTGCGGTGCTAATATGAAATAAATAAATCTCCTAAAATTCCGTAGGGAGATCATCTTTCCTTGAGGTTTTTATGGTTTCCATGTAATCTATGGCTTTGCTTATCTGTTCATCAGTATATTCATCCTCTAATTTTTGCAATAAATTGACTGTCAGTTGCACCCTGTAATATTTGAAGTGAATCGACAGACAGTTGCGGTATGGGTAAAGAGTCGAGCAAAGTCTTCTCCTCTCCAGTACAATCTGTACGATTTTATGGGTAGAGTGTGTGGTAGAAAGCGGATTATTTGCCTGATATTTTTAACTAGAGGTATATACTGTGTTCAAGGTCTCGGATTTTCTGGGTTAAAAAGTACCTGGCACATGAGGTCTACAAGAACCGATGGAGCCTCGGACGGGGGAAGTAAGCCGCAGACACTGTCCTGTAACCGGTGCAATTAGCACTTCAAGCCCACCGTTTAGAGGCTCATGATGTCAGATAGCACTTCAGAAGCAAGTTTCTCAATGTAGATACTTTACAATAGACTAATAGGCACATATTAGCCTTTTTTGTATTTAAATCACTTTTCTGTAAATACCCACCGATAATATTTGGAGGACGTGAATAAGGTGGGGATCTGTGCAACCCGTCCTGAAGAAGAAGCCTAGCTTCGAAACATGTCGACGACGCACACACGAGGTGTTGTACATGAACATACAAAATACATCAATCAATCAATCAATCAAGGACATTTATAGAGCGCACTACCTACCCGGAGGGTCTCAAGGCGCTTGGGGGGGGGGGGGTGCTACTGCTCGAACAGCCAGGTCTTGAGCTTCTTCCTGAAGGAGAGGTGGTCTTGGGTCAGGCGCAGGTCGGGAGGGAGGGAGTTCCAGGTCTTGGCGGCCAGGTGGGAGAAGGACCTTCCTCCTGTTGTCGTTCTTCGGATGCGGGGGACGGCGGCGAGGGCGTGGCTGGCTGATCGGAGTTGGCGTTTGGGAGCGTAGAAGTTGATGCGGTTGTTGAGGTAGCTCGGGCCTTGATCGTGTAGGGCTTTGTGTGCGTGGGTGAGGAGACGGAAGGTGATCCTTTTGTTGACGGGGAGCCAGTGCAGGTCTCTCAGATGTCCGGAGATGTGGCTGCGTCGGGGGATGTCGAGGATGAGTCTGGCTGAGGCGTTCTGGATCCGCTGGAGTCTCTTCTGGAGCTTGGCGGTGGTTCCGGCGTAGAGGGCGTTGCCGTAGTCCAGTCGGCTGGTGACGAGGGCCTGGGTGACCGTCTTCCTGGTCTCGATGGGGATCCACTGGAAGATCTTCCGTAGCATGCGCAGGATGTTGAAGCATGACGTGGAGACGGCGTTGACTTGTCTGGTCATGGAAAGGGAGGAGTCCAGGATGAAGCCCAGGTTGCGTGCGTGGTCTGTCGGTGTGGGTGCGGTGCCCAGGGCGGGGGGCCACCAGGAGTCGTCCCAGGCGGAGGGCGAGGAGCCCAGGATGAGGACTTCCGTCTTGTCTGAGTTCAGTTTCAGGCGGCTGGTCGTCATCCACTCGGCTACATCTTTCATCCCTTCATGAAGGTTGGCTCTGGCAGCGGCGGGGTCGTTGGTCAGGGAGAGGATCAGCTGGGTGTCATCGGCGTAGGAGATGATGTTCAGGTTGTGTTGGCGTGCGATGGGCGCGAGGGGGCTCATGTAGAGGTTGAAGAGGGTGGGGCTCAGCGAGGATCCTTGAGGGACGCCGCAGATGACTTCGGTGGCCTCTGACTTGTACGGTGGTAGACGGACTCTCTGTGTTCTTCCGTCGAGGAAGGAGACGATCCATTCCAGTGCCTTCTCCTGAATTCCGACGTTGCTGAGGCGCTGCACTAGGGTGCGGTGGCAGACAGTGTCGAATGCCGCGGAGAGGTCTAGGAGGATGAGGGCCGCTGTTTCTCCGTTGTCCATCAGGGCTCGGATGTCATCGGTGGCAGCGATGAGGGCGGTCTCGGTGCTGTGGTTGGCTCGGAAGCCAGACTGTGAGGGGTCGAGGGATCCATTCGTCTCGAGGAAGGCGGCCAGCTGTTTGTTGACGGTCTTCTCGATGACTTTGGCTGGAAACGGGAGGAGCGAGATGGGGCGGTAATTTTTGAGTTCGGTGGGGTCCGCTGTTGGTTTCTTTAGTAGAGCGCTGAGTTCGGCGTGCTTCCAGCTCTCCGGGAAGGTGGCGGTGTCGAAGGAGGTGTTGATGATGTCCCGCAGGTGGGGTGCGATGACGGTGTCGGCCTTGTTGAAGACGTGGTGAGGGCAGGGGTCGGTTGGAGATCCGGAGTGGATGGAGTTCATCATGAGGATGGTGTCATCGGTGCTGATCGGAGTTCAGGCGCGGAGGGTGGTGGTGGGCGGCGTTGCTGCGGTCGTTGTGTGCGATGGTTGAATGCTGAAGCTGTTGTGTATGTCCGCGATCTTGTTGTGGAAGTAGGAGGCGAGGGAGTTGCAGAGGTCTTGCGATGGGGTGATGTCGTTGTTTCCGGCGTTGGGGTTGGAGAGCTCTTTCACGATGTTGAAGAGTTCCTTGCAGTTGTGTGCGTTGTTGTCCAGCCGGTCCTTGAATGCAGTTTTCTTGGTGGCGCGGATCAGTTGGTGGTGCTTCCGGGTGGCAAGCTTGAGGGTGGTCCTGTTGTCCGGTGTTGGTTCCCTTCTCCAGACTTTCTCGAGGGCTCGGCAGTTCTTCTTGGAGCTCTTGAGTTCGTCGGTGAACCATGGGGCCTTCTTGCTGCCGGGTCTGCTAGGCGGGGTCCTCAGTGGGGCGAGTTCGTCCGCGCAGTTGCTGATCCACTTCGTGAGGTTGTCGGCGGCCTGGCTGGGGTTCGCTGAGCTGGCGGGAGGGTGCCATCACAATCACCCTCATTTAACAGTACCAGCACGGGGGCCCCATTAACATTTTTGTAGACCTCACGTTCCAGGTACTTTCTAACCCTCACACTGTCACTTTTCAGACCTCACCCCTCAAATCGAAACACACTAAAACCTCACACGCACCACACACAGCCAAAAATTAAAAGTGCTCCCGTGTAGTCGCCGGTTAGCAGCATGCCGCATCCCGTAGAGGGGTGCGAAGACCCCAATGAGGAAGCATGACACCAAGGGTCCCCTAGGTGTGTGAGGGGTATTTAAAGAACACAGTGTGCTCCCCACTATTGTAGGGACCACCATAAGAACATCTGAATGTGGATTCTTTCTGTTTAATTAATTCTGTATAGGGAGAATGGATCCACTTTGTCTCTCCTCTCCCCTGTTTTTCTATTTAGCCCTTATGAAATCACCCTCATATTTCCCACATCCTGAAAGACTTTTCTCTGGTTCTAAAGAGATATAGGAATCTCCAAAGTATGCAGTATTCAAGGGTTCTTCAACTGTGACCAGTACTCTCTCGGTTTTCTTGAGGTCTCATCTTTATGTCTCCATCTTGCTGCCCATTATCTGC
Organism: Lissotriton helveticus; assembly: GCF_964261635.1. Classification (NCBI taxonomy): domain Eukaryota; kingdom Metazoa; phylum Chordata; class Amphibia; order Caudata; family Salamandridae; genus Lissotriton; species Lissotriton helveticus. The sequence goes on from NC_136060.1 coordinate 54,972,138, forward strand.
TAACCTCATTGAGTCTCTCTTTCTCTCTCCGTCTCTCTCACTCAGCATACCCAGATTCATAGTTTCATGGTCATATTCTTGCACATGGGTTTGGTCTATTGGATCTCACTGATTGGGTTAAGAAGTATCCATACCATGTGTGTTTCCAAATAGTTCAGAAGTTGCTCCAGCACATCTAGGTCTTTACATTCCTTTGTCTTCCCAATTAATTGTAATGAGTATGATTGTAGTTTCCAATAGGCCAAAGAGAACATCTCTCCTTCAAAGTTGTGGTTATAAGGCTAGATATTTCTTCCTTTTGATGCTTGTTGCCAGGGAGATATGTTGAAAAATATGAATCTTCTGTCCCTCGTGTGTAAACTGACCCTGTTTCTTGGTGTTTATTGTTATCCGCTGCACCTCTTCATGCTGCAGCAGTCATGTAATTGTTTGTCTCAGACCATTTCAAGGATTGTTCTTTTTCATTTTGACTGTGCATTCTTTCTTGAGGCTGAGAGATGCTATCTTTGAGTTCAGTGAAGAGATGGAAACGGAAGGCCAGAGTGTACATACCTGCCGCTTTCTAAGCCATACAAGGGTCATGATTTTGTTCCTTCCATTTGTAAGTTTAGAATTCATCATTTTCTGATGTATGTGCCAGTGATCCTGTTCCCAGTCACAGAAACATGTTATGTGTAACTAAGCAATGTAAGCCATAGACTATAAGGCTCGCTAAATTAAAGTGCTTATTATGCAACCAGGATGCTTGATGCAAAAAATGTTTTAACAGTCTCAAATATTATAACCCCAGACAACATCAGTTATTACTAAATTGTTGGGTCATTGTCCATGTTCCCAGTAGTCCATGCAAGCCATTTATTTTCTGGTGCTACCTCAAGATTGATAAGTGCCCCCTCCCCCATCTTAAAAAGGATACATAGAAGCAACTTATAGAGCAGTAAACGTGTTCCGTACAACTAAGCCAATGAAACCATAAACTGTAAGGCTCGCAAAATTAAGGTGCTTGAGGCCAAATGTATGACCCTTACATTTTGTGAGTCGCAAATTACGTCGCTTTATGACCCTTCCTAATAGCAAGTCACATTTCCAATTTTGCGAGTCGGAAATTGGTTACCGACTCGCAAAATAGGATTTGTATATGGGCCAGACCAATTTAGCAGTCACAAACGGGCTGATTTATTGTTTGCGACTGCAAAAAACAGTTGTACCTCTGACCCTTATTGGGCAAACAAGATGCTTAGTGCAATATAGATGTTTTTCCCATTACTACAGGTATTGTGTTGTTACTTTTCTTTCTGCCAGTGACAAATTTCAAGAATTTCACAATAAGCACAAGGTTCTCTTTTTGGAGGCAGATTATTACAGCCTGACTGCACATGCGTATTCCTTTTCTTATAAAATGGTGCTTCAGTAATCCTTTTCTCTCTTCCATCAACGCAGTGCATGTGCAAACTATTTGACTTATGTCCTCTTTAATATATTGGCACAGATGACATGTATCTATCAATCAATTCTCTTCATTTCAATTCGAAAAATCATAAAAGAATATTCACAAGTTCATCATTAATAAAAAGAGGTATCATTAAAAGATTATTTCTGGTGCAGACATTGAGTTCAGTGTTCATTGGATGTTGATGTACAGAGAAATTGTGCACTTTAAAGTTCCCACTATGCCAAATACAATATAAAGCGGTGCTCATATGAAAGTGCAAATAACCCAAGTTGGGCGAATAATATTTAGAGATTACACTAGAAAGAGTAAAACATGCCCATTATACCATTAGGATATGCCCTTGCTAATGCAGCTTTGTTTAAGTTATTCTCGACCAGTATATTCATTTAAATAGTAAAACAAATACAAAAACTTCATTATAAAATAAGGAAATTACATTTTTTGTCTATTCTTTTTCCTCAGATAGCTGGTAGCCAATAAAAATCTAGTAATGCCATATACAATGGGTTTTCAGGTGTTTGTTTTCAGTATTCGCAGTGCCTCTAGGTAGAACCTCGTTTTCAAATTCTTACAAAACGGCCTAATCTATTTCCTCCTGGGCACTGCATATGCTGTACAAAAGATATGATATATGTGCAGTATTTTCACTTGCACCTAGAGAACATAGAATACACCTTGAGTCCCTTACCAAAACCTGAGGAGTAGACCACTTAGATGTAAAAGAGTTGATCTGCAATGTCTTGTATCGGAACTTCAGGTAAAGCATCTTTGCTAATTGAGGTTTTATATCGTCCACAAACAGTTCAAAACTCGGGATAAAATGTATGGAAAACTCGTTGACAGAAAAGTTGTACATAAGTACCAAAAAGCCCTTTACAAAGGGCTGCAATGAAACCTGGGAAAGGCCATGATGGTAAAAAGTATCAGACAATAAAATGCACAAAGACAACATCAGTTGAAGAGCCCAGACAATATACATAACAATCTACTTGTTTAACTAAGATGTACTGCCAGCTCTTTATCGCAGTTTTGCCCTATTGGAACCAATGTCCTATACTGTACAATCAATCTTGATTCCAAATGGTGCAAACATTGTGTTCTGTTGCCTCCCCTTTCATTCAGTTTAATCGTGTCTAGAACAACAAAACTCAGCAAATTAGTATTTGTTTAGGGTGACTTTGAATGTGGCGTGCTATCGGGTACTGTTTGTCCCCATTTTTGATAGAACGTAGATGCTCTAAGACTTTGATCTTTGCTTTGTGGAATATCCTGCCTATATAGGTTTTTTACAGGGGCAAAATAGTGCATTAACCACGAAATCTGTGTTGCAGGACGTGTGTTTTGCTATCCGGAGTGGTTCACATTCTGGAGACAATTTCTCTTCTTTGGTGTTTCTACTGTTTTTACACGCTTTGCATTTCCGACAGGGGAAAAAGTGCCATTCATTTTTTTGCTGATGGTTCCACTGCTCTACAAAGGGAATCTTTCAAAGATCTAGCTCTTTTGAAGGTGACTTTTGGAGAAGCATCTATATTTTTTGCGATATCTGGTTCTGTCAACAAAACTGGCCAGAATTTGTGTAGGCTCTTTCTTATCTTAAAGGCTTGTTTGTTTTATGATGTTATGAATCGAGTTTTCTCTCCTCCATTTTCTGAAGGTTGTGCAGCATCTTTTCCTTCTAGCAGTGACTCTCTAGATCTTAATGCCACTGTCATCTTAGCTTTGTTAATCACTAAAGAAGGTTAACCTCTTGCGAGGAATCTGTCTGTCATAATGGCTTCCTCAATCTTAAAACTTTTAACTGGGCTGCAATTCCGTTTTGCCCTTAATAGTTCTCCTACTGGGATGCTGTTAAGCAGTTAACTCAGATGGCAGCTTCGTGCATGCAGAAGACTATTCCTTGCAGTACATTTTCTAAACAGAGAACTTTCTAATTTGTTGTCTTCTTCACATAGTTTCAGATCAAGAAATTCCAATTCTTCCTTGGACCAATGATTAGTGAACTGAAGATTGTACTCGTTCTCATTCAAGGGTTCAACAAAATCTGTGGCTTCTGCCTCTGTGCCGTCCCAAACACAGAAAATATCCTCTATGTATCGGACCCACATGGCCGCTTTTTCTTTAAACATAGATGACTCTTGTACTACTTTCTCTTCCCAGTAACCCATGAGGAGACCTGCAAAAGATGGAGCAAAGCAGGTCCCCATTGATGTACCAAGGGTTTGTCTGTAGATTTTGTTATCGAAGAGAAAATAGTTTTGTGTTAGATAGATATTCATCATTCCTACCAACATTTCAGTGTGAAAAAAATGTGAGAAGAATCTTTCTGTTAGATAGTGTCTACAGGCTTTCAGGCCTAAGTCATGAGGGATACAAGTATAGAGGCTTGTGACATCCAATGAAAGGAGCGAATAGCTATCCTTCCAATGGAGTTTGTCCAGGCATCTTAGAAAATCCCCGGAGTCCTTAACATACGAGGGAAGCTTCTAGACTAAACTTTGAAGGAAATGATCCACATAACGTGAGGTGTTTTCGAGACAACTCCCATTAGACGAGACAATCGGTCTCGATTAGGTAAGATGCAAGATGAAATTGTGTCATGCGCAAATGTTAGAGCACAAATATTGGTCCCTCCATGTTTACGTGAGTCGTGGAAAGATTTTTGCTGATGCTGAAGCAAGTCATTTACATATAGTAAAAACAACATAGGTGCAAGGACACAACCCTGGCACACAACCCTCCTGACAGGGATCTCATCTCTGGGCTCCCCTCCTATACCCCATCGTACCTTAGAAAAGTTACCCTTGTGAAGCCTCATGATCTGTTTTAAAATCTCCTCTGTCACACCCTGCTGGCATAAAGTTTCCAATAAAAGATCTTTTGGGATTGAACCGAATGCTGCTTTCAGATGTATGAAAGCAACATATAGGTCTCAAGATTGTAACCTTGTATACTTCCAGAATAGGCTTAAGAGTCTAAGGACTTGATCGAGAGTACTTGTTTTAACTTTGAAGCCACTATCAAGTCATTTAACTTACCCAAGATTTGTTTGGCATTGACTTTCTGTAAAGTATCTATCAGGCTTATTGGCCTGTAATTTGTGGGTCTTCCCTTCTACCTTATTTGTAAATGGGGTTTATCTCTGCCCCTTTCCAGGATTCTGGAAAGGGCTCTCCCCTAGCTATTGAATTGCTCAAAAGATTAACGTATGGCACCCATACATCTGGGGCATCTTCCAGAAGATCCCTAGGTATTTTACTCGGACCTGGCACCTTTGCTGGCTTGATGGCATCTACATTTTGCGTGTATCAAATCCTAGGCAATTAGTTAAAGAAAGGGGGAATAAGTAGATAAGGGAAGACACATAGGAATCAAAGATTTATAAAAACATTATATTTTTAATGAATTCTTCATAAGAAATTATTCATTTATCCAAAAATGCAACATACATATACATACATAAATGAAATAAAACCGTTGTTAGAAAAACAACCACAAAAAATGTATTTATAAAAAAATTCATTAAAACAGTGGCACTAATGTATTCGACGCGCGTTTTGGCGAATTGAAACGCCTTCCTCAGGAGCCACACAAAATTCTGAACAATGTGATTTACTGAAAAGAAAAAGAGAAGATTTAGAGAGAAGAGAAAAGAAAAAAGGAGAACAAAAGGATAGACCGTACATACAGAGGACGTTATAAACAAAGTCCAGGTTTCTATCAAGTCCGCTTCTAGTGAAGAACAGCAATCAGGAGACTTCTCTAGGGTCAGTATAAAAAGATTATTCCATTTATCGGGGCAACTTATTTCTAAGCAGAGTACCTTGGTTGTGGCCAGTTCCAATCAAGTGGCAGGTAATGAGAGAAAAAATTAAATCAGCCAGGTCTTACTGGCAGAGCTGCACTGCAAAGTCTGGGCTAAGGGGGGGGGGCCTGCCCTGCCTCTTTCTGGCGCGGACTGACATGGACGGGCTCGCCCTTGCCCTGGGCTTTGCCCGGGTGCGTCCCGTGCCGTGGGGTGAGGCAGCGCTTTTGAGTGCTATGCAAACGCCTCCCCCTCACATGCGGCAGCAGTAAAAAGTCAGGTTGCACCATCGGACTTGTAGTCCCTCCAGGGTGATTGGCGGCCCAGCAAGATTCAGTGCAGTGGGCAGATAGCAGAAGGTGCACCCTGGGGCTGGAGTCCAACCAGGATGTTTGCAACTGGATGGTGAATGTCCCCAACAATGGCCCGACCGTGCCCCAGCAAAAAACAGTGTCCCGCGCCACAGGAGTGAGGCAGCGCTTTTTAGCGCAATACAAGCACCTCCCCCTCACCTGCGGCAGCCTTAGAAAGTCAGGTTGCACCCTGGGACATGTGGTCCCGCCAAGGTGATTGGCGGCCCATAAAGGATTAGTATGGGAGGCAGTTGGCAGAAGGTGCACCCTGGGACTGGATTCCCACCAGGGTGTTGCTACTGGATGGTGAATGCCCTCAACAACGGCCGAACTGTGCCCCAGCAAAAAACAGCTGACATGTAGTGATGGAGGTTTGTCTTAACCAGGCATGGGAGTTGCATAAGGTGTTAAATCTGCTCAGTCGATATTGAGCTTTGTCTTCAGCCCAAAAAGTTCTTCCAGCTAGGGTTGTGGCTTCAGGAGGCTGTCTGAGCCAATTTTCATCCATGCACGGGGTCACTTTTTCCAGCAGTCCTTATCTGTCAGTAGAAAAAACATCTTAACTGCTTAGTTGGCAACTTTATTAAACACCTCCTGGCTAAGAGTTAGTTCCAAAAGTGACTCAATTATAGCACGTTTCATATATTCATGTGCCTGAGTGTTTCCTGGATCGGATATGGAACTCCAAAATACATTACTTAATGTGGCTCCCTGTGATCTTTTTAGTTTTGACAAGTTTTTAGGTACTTACCCAAACTAGACAGGTTCTGCTTCCATAACCCAAGTTCTAACCTTATTTGGGCTGGTGATGTATTTTGTGTTAGGCAGAACACCCACCGGTAAGTACCAGTGATTGCATTGTCAATTACTCTGTCTGCTCACCCCTCCAGTGCTCCTGCTCCATATTCCATGAAGGGAACACGTTTTGCAGCTAAGACTATCACTATGGGTTGAAGAGACAGTCCTTTCAAGTGTTCCCTAGAGAGCAAAAGAAGGCTGTTAAGGTAAAGCTTTTTCTTGTTATTGAGTGACTGGGCATTGTAAAAGAGCCTCTCAAGTACAAATTACCCCCAAATACGTTTACTCCAGTACTGATTCCAGTACAGAACGTTCCAGATGGTGCGTTGGTGCTGGGCGTCTTCTTTTGATGACTAGCATTGGTTTTGTTTTTTTAGATTAACTGCGAGTCCATGTTCATCCGTATACTTTGCTGTGGCTGTGGCGTATATTAGCCTCTGCAAATCAACCTTTGTGTGGCTTATCAGGACTTTTCGAGCTGCTGGCAAAACAATATACATTATTTACAATTTGGCCAGCAGCCATGTCAGGAGCAAATAAAAATTAATTTCCTAGATGATGATTAAATGGCCATTATTATATATTATTTCAATAGTAGACTGGCAAATAGCAAAACAAACGTGAATATTTACCAGGCTGTTGGCTAAATAACAGAAATTATGTACTGTTTGGCGGGTAGCCTTGCAAATAGGAAAGAACCTTAATTATTCAGCTGGTGGTTTTCTAAATGATTCAGAAAAGGGGGTGGTGATGAACAGAGTGTCTGAATTAAGCAGACCACTCTTACCCAGTCCAAAGATCAGGGCTTGATCCATCACCGTTATTTAGCTCACTGCCCCATCCCAGCTCAGAACCTGGCTATATGCAAATTAGTCTGTCCCTGGCCCAGTGCATCATGGGAACAGGGCAGACCAAACTACCAAGCCAATTCTTCACCAGAAAGGAGACAAGCTACCGGGGACCGGTTTCTGGCATTTCAGCCTCGTCGGCCCGGCTTGCTTGAATCCTGATGGAGCAGTGAGCAAGGGACTCATGTCTGAGTATACCCTGCCACACCTATAGTGGCCAAAAACGATTCAGAAAAGGGGGTGGTGATGAACAGAGTGTCTGAATTAAGCAGACCGCTCTTACCCAGTCCAAAGATCAGGGCTTGATCCATCACCGTTATTTAGCTCACTGCCCCATCCCAGCTCAGAACCTGGCTATATGCAAATTAGTCTGTCCCTGGCCCAGTGCATCATGGGAATAGGGCAGACCAAACTACCAAGCCAATTCTTCACCAGAAAGGAGACAAGCTACCGGGGACCGGTTTCTGGCATTTCAGCCTCGTCGGCCCGGCTTGCTTGAATCCTGATGGAGCAGTGAGCAAGGGACTCATGTCTGAGTATACCCTGCCACACCTATAGTGGCCAAAAACGATTCAGAAAAGGGGGTGGTGATGAACAGAGTGTCTGAATTAAGCAGACCACTCTTACCCAGTCCAAAGATCAGGGCTTGATCCATCACCGTTATTTAGCTCACTGCCCCATCCCAGCTCAGAACCTGGCTATATGCAAATTAGTCTGTCCCTGGCCCAGTGCATCATGGGAACAGGGCAGACCAAACTACCAAGCCAATTCTTCACCAGAAATGAGACAAGCTACCGGGGACCGGTTTCTGGCATTTCAGCCTCGTCGGCCCGGCTTGCTTGAATCCTGATGGAGCAGTGAGCAAGGGACTCATGTCTGAGTATACCCTGCCACACCTATAGTGGCCAAAAACGATTCAGAAAAGGGGGTGGTGATGAACAGAGTGTCTGAATTAAGCAGACCACTCTTACCCTGTCCAAAGATCAGGGCTTGATCCATCACCGTTATTTAGCTCACTGCCCCATCCCAGCTCAGAACCTGGCTATATGCAAATTAGTCTGTCCCTGGCCCAGTGCATCATGGGAACAGGGCAGACCAAACTACCAAGCCAATTCTTCACCAGAAAGGAGACAAGGTACCGGGGACCGGTTTCTGGCATTTCAGCCTCGTCGGCCCGGCTTGCTTGAATCCTGATGGAGCAGTGAGCAAGGGACTCATGTCTGAGTATACCCTGCCACACCTATAGTGGCCAAAAACGATTCAGAAAAGGGGGTGGTGATGAACAGAGTGTCTGAATTAAGCAGACCACTCTTACCCAGTCCAAAGATCAGGGCTTGATCCATCACCGTTATTTAGCTCACTGCCCCATCCCAGCTCAGAACCTGGCTATATGCAAATTAGTCTGTCCCTGGCCCAGTGCATCATGGGAACAGGGCAGACCAAACTACCAAGCCAATTCTTCACCAGAAAGGAGACAAGCTACCGGGGACCGGTTTCTGGCATTTCAGCCTCGTCGGCCCGGCTTGCTTGAATCCTGATGGAGCAGTGAGCAAGGGACTCATGTCTGAGTATACCCTGCCACACCTATAGTGGCCAAAAACGATTCAGAAAAGGGGGTGGTGATGAACAGAGTGTCTGAATTAAGCAGACCACTCTTACCCAGTCCAAAGATCAGGGCTTGATCCATCACCGTTATTTAGCTCACTGCCCCATCCCAGCTCAGAACTTGGCTATATGCAAATTAGTCTGTCCCTGGCCCAGAGCATCATGGGAACAGGGCAGACCAAACTACCAAGCCAATTCTTCAACAGAAAGGAGACAAGCTACCGGGGACCGGTTTCTGGCATTTCAGCCTCGTCGGCCCGGCTTGCTTGAATCCTGATGGAGCAGTGAGCAAGGGACTCATGTCTGAGTATACCCTGCCACACCTATAGTGGCCAAAAACGATTAGGAAAAGGGGGTGGTGATGAACAGAGTGTCTGAATTAAGCAGACCACTCTTACCCAGTCCAAAGATCAGGGCTTGATCCATCACCGTTATTTAGCTCACTGCCCCATCCCAGCTCAGAACCTGGCTATATGCAAATTAGTCTGTCCCTGGCCCAGTGCATCATGGGAACAGGGCAGACCAAACTACCAAGCCAATTCTTCACCAGAAAGGAGACAAGCTACCGGGGACCGGTTTCTGGCATTTCAGCCTCGTCGGCCCGGCTTGCTTGAATCCTGATGGAGCAGTGAGCAAGGGACTCATGTCTGAGTATACCCTGCCACACCTATAGTGGCCAAAAACGATTCAGAAAAGGGGGTGGTGATGAACAGAGTGTCTGAATTAAGCAGACCACTCTTACCCAGTCCAAAGATCAGGGCTTGATCCATCACCGTTATTTAGCTCACTGCCCCATCCCAGCTCAGAACCTGGCTATATGCAAATTAGTCTGTCCCTGGCCCAGTGCATCATGGGAACAGGGCAGACCAAACTACCAAGCCAATTCTTCACCAGAAAGGAGACAAGCTACCGGGGACCGGTTTCTGGCATTTCAGCCTCGTCGGCCCGGCTTGCTTGAATCCTGATGGAGCAGTGAGCAAGGGACTCATGTCTGAGTATACCCTGCCACACCTATAGTGGTCAAAAATGATTCAGAAAAGGGGGTGGTGATGAACAGAGTGTCTGAATTAAGCAGACCACTCTTACCCAGTCCAAAGATCAGGGCTTGATCCATCACCGTTATTTAGCTCACTGCCCCATCCCAGCTCAGAACCTGGCTATATGCAAATTAGTCTGTCCCTGGCCCAGTGCATCATGGGAACAGGGCAGACCAAACTACCAAGCCAATTCTTCACCAGAAAGGATACAAGCTACCGGGGACCGGTTTCTGGCATTTCAGCCTCGTCGGCCCGGCTTGCTTGAATCCTGATGGAGCAGTGAGCAAGGGACTCATGTCTGAGTATACCCTGCCACACCTATACTGGCCAAAAACGATTCAGAAAAGGGGGTGGTGAGGAACAGAGTGTCTGAATTAAGCAGACCACTCTTACCCAACCAACAGCGGACACCACCGAACTCAAGAACTACCGCCCCATCTCGCTCCTCCCGTTTCCAGCCAAAGTCATCGAGAAGACCGTCAACAAGCAGCTGGCCGCCTTCCTCGAGACGAATGGATCCCTCGACCCCTCACAGTCCGGCTTCCGAGCCAATCACAGCACCGAGACCGCCCTCATCGCCGCCACCGATGACATCCGAGCCCTGATGGACAACGGAGAAACAGCGGCCCTCATCCTCCTAGACCTCTCCGGGGCATTCGACACTGTCTGCCACCGCACCCTAGTACAGCGCCTCAGCAACGTCGGAATCCAGGACAAGGCGCTGGAATGGATCATCTCCTTCCTCGACGGAAGAACACAGAGAGTCCGCCTACCACCGTACAAGTCAGAGGCCTCCGAAGTCATCTGCGGCGTCCCTCAAGGATCCTCTCTGAGCCCCACCCTCTTCAACGTCTACATGAGCCCCCTCGCGGCCATCGCACGCCAACACAACCTCAGCATAATCTCCTACGCCGACGACACCCAGCTGATCCTCTCCCTGACCAACGACCCCGCCACCGCCAGAGCCAACCTACACGAAGGGATGAAAGAGGTAGCCGAGTGGATGACGACCAGCCGCCTGAAACTGAACTCGGACAAGACGGAGGTCCTCATCCTGGGCTCTTCACCCTCCGCCTGGGACGACTCCTGGTGGCCTCCCGCCCTGGGCACCGCACCCAAACCGACAGACCATGCACGCAACCTGGGCTTCATCCTGGACTCCTCCCTCTCCATGACCAGGCAAGTCAACAACGTCTCCTCGGCGTGCTTCAACATCCTACGCATGCTACGGAAGATCTTCTGGTGGATCCCCACCGAGACCAGGAAGACCGTCACCCAGGCCCTCGTCACTAGCCGACTGGACTACGGCAACGCCCTCTACGCCGGTACCACCGCCAAGCTCCAGAAGAGACTCCAGCGGATCCAGAACGCCTCAGCCAGACTCATCCTCGACATCCCACGACACAGCCACATCTCCGGACATCTGAGAGACCTTCACTGGCTCCCCGTCAACAAAAGAATCACCTTCCGCCTCCTCACCCACGCACACAAAGCCCTACACGACCAAGGCCCGAGCTACCTCAACAGCCGGATCAACTTCTACGCTCCCAAACGCCACCTCCGTTCAGCCAACCACGCCCTCGCCGCCGTCCCCCGCATCCGAAGAGCAACTACAGGAGGAAGGTCCTTCTCCTACCTGGCCGCCAAGACCTGGAACTCCCTCCCGACCGACCTGCGCCTGACCCACGACCACCTCTCCTTCAGGAAGAAGCTGAAGACCTGGCTGTTCGAGCAGTAACGGCACCCCCCCCCTCCCCTAAGCGCCTTGAGACCCTACGGGTAGGTAGCGCGCTCTATAAGTGTCATTGATTGATTGATTGATTGACCCAGTCCAAAGATCAGGGCTTGATCCATCACCGTTATTCAGCTCACTGCCCCATCCCAGCTCAGAACCTGGCTATATGCAAATTAGTCTGTCCCTGGCCAAGTGCATCATGGGAACAGGGCAGACCAAATTACCAAGCCAATTCTTCACCAGAAAGGAGACAAGCTACCGGGGACCGGTTTCTGGCATTTCAGCCTCGTCGGCCCGGCTTGCTTGAATCCTGATGGAGCAGTGAGCAAGGGACTCATGTCTGAGTATACCCTGCCACACCTATAGTGGCCAAAAACGATTCAGAAAAGGGGGTGGAAGGGTATACTCAGATGTGAGTCCCTTGCTCATTGCACCATCAGGATTCAAGCAAGCCGGGCCGACGACGGCTGAAATGCCAGAAACCGGTCCCCGGAAGCTTGTTTCCTTCCCAGTGTAAGAATTGGCTTGGTAGTTTGGTTTGCCCTGTTCCCATCATGCACTGGGACAGGAACAGACTAATTTGCATATAGCCAGGTTCTGAACTGGGATGGTGCAGTGAGCTAAAAAACGGTGTTGGATCTAGCCCTGATCTCTTGACTGGATGAGAGTATTCTGCTTAATTCAGAAACTCTGTCCATCACCACCCCTTGTTGTTAAATATTTTGTCCACCCTAAGCGTGGAAGGGTATACTCAGATGTGAGTCCCTTGCTCATTGCACCATCAGGATTCAAGCAAGCCGGGCCGACGACGGCCTAAATGCCAGAAACTGGTCCCCGGAAGCTTGTTTCCTTCCCAGTGTAAGAATTGGCTTGGTAGTTTGGTTTGCCCTGTTCCCATCATGCACTGGGACAGGAACAGACTAATTTGCATATAGCCAGGTTCTGAACTGGGATGGTGCAGTGAGCTAAAAAACGGTGTTGGATCTAGCCCTGATCTCTTGACTGGGTGAGAGTATTCTGCTTAATTCAGAAACTCTGTCCATCACCACCCCATGTTGTTAAATATTTTGTCCACCCTAAGCGTGGAAGGGTATACTCAGATGTGAGTCCCTTGCTCATTGCACCATCAGTATTCAAGCAAGCCGGGCCGACGATGGCTGAAATGCCAGAAACCGGTCCCCGGAAGCTTGTTTCCTTCCCAGTGTAAGAATTGGCTTGGTAGTTTGGTTTGCCCTGTTCCCATCATGCACTGGGACAGGAACAGATTAATTTGCATATAGCCAGGTTCTGAACTGGGATGGTGCAGTGAGCTAAAAAACGGTGTTGGATCTAGCCCTGATCTCTTGACTGGGTGAGAGTATTCTGCTTAATTCAGAAACTCTGTCCATCACCACCCCTTGTTGTTAAATATTTTGTCCACCCTAAGCGTGGAAGGGTATACTCAGATGTGAGTCCCTTGCTCATTGCACCATCAGGATTCAAGCAAGCCGGGCCGACGACGGCTGAAATGCCAGAAACTGGTCCCCGGAAGCTTGTTTCCTTCCCAGTGTAAGAATTGGCTTGGTAGTTTGGTTTGCCCTGTTCCCATCATGCACTGGGACAGGAACAGACTAATTTGCATATAGCCAGGTTCTGAACTGGGATGGTGCAGTGAGCTAAAAAACGGTGTTGGATCTAGCCCTGATCTCTTGACTGGGTGAGAGTATTCTGCTTAATTCAGAAACTCTGTCCATCACCACCCCATGTTGTTAAATATTTTGTCCACCCTAAGCGTGGAAGGGTATACTCAGATGTGAGTCCCTTGCTCATTGCACCATCAGTATTCAAGCAAGCCGGGCCGACGATGGCTGAAATGCCAGAAACCGGTCCCCGGAAGCTTGTTTCCTTCCCAGTGTAAGAATTGGCTTGGTAGTTTGGTTTGCCCTGTTCCCATCATGCACTGGGACAGGAACAGATTAATTTGCATATAGCCAGGTTCTGAACTGGGATGGTGCAGTGAGCTAAAAAACGGTGTTGGATCTAGCCCTGATCTCTTGACTGGGTGAGAGTATTCTGCTTAATTCAGAAACTCTGTCCATCACCACCCCTTGTTGTTAAATATTTTGTCCACCCTAAGCGTGGAAGGGTATACTCAGATGTGAGTCCCTTGCTCATTGCACCATCAGGATTCAAGCAAGCCGGGCCGACGACGGCTGAAATGCCAGAAACCGGTCCCCGGAAGCTCGTTTCCTTCCCAGTCTAAGAATTGGCTTGGTAGTTTGGTTTGCCCTGTTCCCATCATGCACTGGGACAGGAACAGACTAATTTGCATATAGCCAGGTTCTGAACTGGGATGGTGCAGTGAGCTAAAAAACGGTGTTGGATCTAGCCCTGATCTCTTGACTGGGTGAGAGTATTCTGCTTAATTCAGAAACTCTGTCCATCACCACCCCTTGTTGTTAAATATTTTGTCCACCCTAAGCGTGGAAGGGTATACTCAGATGTGAGTCCCTTGCTCATTGCACCATCAGGATTGAAGCAAGCCGGGCCGACGACGGCTGAAATGCCAGAAACCGGTCCCCGGAAGCTCGTTTCCTTCCCAGTCTAAGAATTGGCTTGGTAGTTTGGTTTGCCCTGTTCCCATCATGCACTGGGACAGGAACAGACTAATTTGCATATAGCCAGGTTCTGAACTGGGATGGTGCCGTGAGCTAAAAAACGGTGTTGGATCTAGCCCTGATCTCTTGACTGGGTGAGAGTATTCTGCTTAATTCAGAAACTCTGTCCATCACCACCCCTTGTTGTTAAATATTTGGTCCACCTTAAGCGTGGAAGGGTATACTCAGATGTGAGTCCCTTGCTCATTGCGCCATCAGGATTCAAGCAAGCCGGGCCGACGACGGCTGAAATGCCAGAAACCGGTCCCCGGAAGCTTGTTTCCCTCCCAGTGTAAGAATTGGCTTGGTAGTTTGGTTTGCCCTGTTCCCATCATGCACTGGGACAGGAACAGACTAATTTGCATATAGCCAGGTTCTGAACTGGGATGGTGCAGTGAGCTAAAAAACGGTGTTGGATCTAGCCCTGACCTCTTGACTGGGTGAGAGTATTCTGCTTAATTCAGAAACTCTGTCCATCACCACCCCTTGTTGTTAAATATTTTGTCCACCCTAAGCGTGGAAGGGTATACTCAGATGTGAGTCCCTTGCTCATTGCACCATCAGGATTCAAGCAAGCCGGGCCGACGACGACTGAAATGCCAGAAACCGGTCCCCGGAAGCTTGTTTCCTTCCCAGTGTAAGAATTGGCTTGGTAGTTTGGTTTGCCCTGTTCCCATCATGCACTGGGACAGGAACAGACTAATTTGCATATAGCCAGGTTCTGAACTGGGATGGTGCAGTGAGCTAAAAAACGGTGTTGGACCTAGCCCTGATCTCTTGACTGGGTGAGAGTATTCTCCTTAATTCAGAAACTCTGTCCATCACCACCCCTTGTTGTTAAATATTTTGTCCACCCTAAGCGTGGAAGGGTATACTCAGATGTGAGTCCCTTGCTCATTGCACCATCAGGATTCAAGCAAGCCGGGCCGACGACGCCTGAAATGCCAGAAACCGGTCCCCGGAAGCTTGTTTCCTTCCCAGTGTAAGAATTGGCTTGGTAGTTTGGTTTGCCCTGTTCCCATCATGCACTGGGACAGGAACAGACTAAATTGCATATAGCCAGGTTCTGAACTGGGATGGTGCAGTGAGCTAAAAAACGGTGTTGGATCTAGCCCTGATCTCTTGACTGGGTGAGAGTATTCTGCTTAATTCAGAAACTCTGTCCATCACCACCCCTTGTTGTTAAATATTTTGTCCACCCTAAGCGTGGAAGGGTATACTCAGATGTGAGTCCCTTGCTCATTGCACCATCAGGATTCAAGCAAGCCGGGCCGACGACGGCTGAAATGCCAGAAACCGGTCCCCGGAAGCTTGTTTCCTTCCCAGTGTAAGAATTGGCTTGGTAGTTTGGTTTGCCCTGTTCCCATCATGCACTGGGACAGGAACAGACTAATTTGCATATAGCCAGGTTCTGAACTGGGATGGTGCAGTGAGCTAAAAAACGGTGTTGGAACTAGCCCTGATCTCTTGACTGGGTGAGAGTATTCTGCTTAATTCAGAAACTCTGTCCATCACCACCCCTTGTTGTTAAATATTTTGTCCACCCTAAGCGTGGAAGGGTATACTCAGATGTGAGTCCCTTGCTCATTGCACCATCAGGATTCAAGCAAGCCGGGCCGACGAAGGCTGAAATGCCAGAAACCGGTCCCCGGAAGCTTGTTTCCTTCCCAGTGTAAGAATTGGCTTGGTAGTTTGGTTTGCCCTGTTCCCATCATGCACTGGGACAGGAACAGACTAATTTGCATATAGCCAGGTTCTGAACTGGGATGGTGCAGTGAGCTAAAAAACGGTGTTGGATCTAGCCCTGATCTCTTGACTGGGTGAGAGTATTCTGCTTAATTCAGAAACTCTGTCCATCACCACCCCTTGTTGTTAAATATTTTGTCCACCCTAAGCGTGGAAGGGTATACTTAGATGTGAGTCCCTTGCTCATTGCACCATCAGGATTCAAGCAAGCCGGGCCGACGACGGCTGAAATGCCAGAAACCGGTCCCCGGAAGCTTGTTTCCTTCCCAGTGAAAGAATTGGCTTGGTAGTTTGGTTTGCCCTGTTCCCATCATGCACTGGGACAGGAACAGACTAATTTGCATATAGCCAGGTTCTGAACTGGGATGGTGCAGTGAGCTAAAAAACGGTGTTGGATCTAGCCCTGATCTCTTGACTGGGTGAGAGTATTCTGCTTAATTCAGAAACTCTGTCCATCACCACCCCTTGTTGTTAAATATTTTGTCCACCCTAAGCGTGGAAGGGTATACTCAGATGTGAGTCCCTTGCTCATTGCACCATCAGGATTCAAGCAAGCCGGCCGACGATGGCTGAATTGCCAGAAACCAGTCCCCGGAAGCTTGTTTCCTTCCCAGTGTAAGAATTGGCTTGGTAGTTTGGTTTGCCCTGTTCCCATCATGCACTGGGACAGGAACAGACTAATTTGCATATAGCCAGGTTCTGAACTGGGATGGTGCAGTGAGCTAAAAAACGGTGTTGGATCTAGCCCTGATCTCTTGACTGGGTGAGAGTATTCTGCTTAATTCAGAAACTCTGTCCATCACCACCCCTTGTTGTTAAATATTTTGTCCACCCTAAGCGTGGAAGGGTATACTCAGATGTGAGTCCCTTGCTCATTGCACCATCAGGATTCAAGCAAGCCGGGCCGACGACGGCTGAAATGCCAGAAACCGGTCCCCGGAAGCTTGTTTCCTTCCCAGTGTAAGAATTGGCTTGGTAGTTTGGTTTGCCCTGTTCCCATCATGCACTGGGACAGGAACAGACTAATTTGCATATAGCCAGGTTCTGAACTGGGATGGTGCAGTGAGCTAAAAAACGGTGTTGGATCTAGCCCTGAACTCTTGACTGGGTGAGAGTATTCTGCTTAATTCAGAAACTCTGTCCATCACCACCCCTTGTTGTTAAATATTTTGTCCACCCTAAGCGTGGAAGGGTATACTCAGATGTGAGTCCCTTGCTCATTGCACCATCAGGATTCAAGCAAGCAGGGCCGACGACGGCTGAAATGCCAGAAACCGGTCCCCGGAAGCTTGTTTCCTTCCCAGTGTAAGAATTGGCTTGGTAGTTTGGTTTGCCCTGTTCCCATCATGCACTGGGACAGGAACAGATTAATTTGCATATAGCCAGGTTCTGAACTGGGATGGTGCAGTGAGCTAAAAAACGGTGTTGGATCTAGCCCTGATCTCTTGACTGGGTGAGAGTATTCTGCTTAATTCAGAAACTCTGTCCATCACCACCCCTTGTTGTTAAATATTTTGTCCACCCTAAGCGTGGAAGGGTATACTCAGATGTGAGTCCCTTGCTCATTGCACCATCAGGATTCAAGCAAGCCGGGCCGACGACGGCTGAAATGCCAGAAACCGGTCCCCGGAAGCTTGTTTCCTTCCCAGTGTAAGAATTGGCTTGGTAGTTTGGTTTGCCCTGTTCCCATCATGCACTGGGACAGGAACAGACTAATTTGCATATAGCCAGGTTCTGAACTGGGATGGTGCAGTGAGCTAAAAAACGGTGTTGGATCTAGCCCTGAACTCTTGACTGGGTGAGAGTATTCTGCTTAATTCAGAAACTCTGTCCATCACCACCCCTTGTTGTTAAATATTTTGTCCACCCTAAGCGTGGAAGGGTATACTCAGATGTGAGTCCCTTGCTCATTGCACCATCAGGATTCAAGCAAGCAGGGCCGACGACGGCTGAAATGCCAGAAACCGGTCCCCGGAAGCTTGTTTCCTTCCCAGTGTAAGAATTGGCTTGGTAGTTTGGTTTGCCCTGTTCCCATCATGCACTGGGACAGGAACAGATTAATTTGCATATAGCCAGGTTCTGAACTGGGATGGTGCAGTGAGCTAAAAAACGGTGTTGGATCTAGCCCTGATCTCTTGACTGGGTGAGAGTATTCTGCTTAATTCAGAAACTCTGTCCATCACCACCCCTTGTTGTTAAATATTTTGTCCACCCTAAGCGTGGAAGGGTATACTCAGCTGTGAGTCCCTTGCTCATTGCACCATCAGGATTCAAGCAAGCCGGGCCGACGATGGCTGAAATGCCAGAAACCGGTCCCCAGAAGCTTGTTTCCTTCCCAGTGTAAGAATTGGCTTGGTAGTTTGGTTTGCCCTGTTCCCATCATGCACTGGGACAGGAACAGACTAATTGCATATAGCCAGGTTCTGAACTGGGATGGTGCAGTGAGCTAAAAAACGGTGTTGGATCTAGCCCTGATCTCTTGACTGGGTGAGAGTATTCTGCTTAATTCAGAAACTCTGTCCATCACCACCCCTTGTTGTTAAATATTTTGTCCACCCTAAGCGTGGAAGGGTATACTCAGATGTGAGTCCCTTGCTCATTGCACCATCAGGATTCAAGCAAGCCGGGCCGACGACGGCTGAAATGCCAGAAACCGGTCCCCGGAAGCTTGTTTGCTTCCCAGTGTTAGAATTGGCTTGGTAGTTTGGTTTGCCCTGTTCCCATCATGCACTGGGACAGGAACAGACTAATTGCATATAGCCAGGTTCTGAACTGGGATGGTGCAGTGAGCTAAAAAACGGTGTTGGATCTAGCCCTGATCTCTTGACTGGGTGAGAGTATTCTGCTTAATTCAGAAACTCTGTCCATCACCACCCCTTGTTGTTAAATATTTTGTCCACCCTAAGCGTGGAAGGGTATACTCAGATGTGAGTCCCTTGCTCATTGCACCATCAGGATTCAAGCAAGCCGGGCCGACGACGGCTGAAATGCCAGAAACCGGTCCCCGGAAGCTTGTTTCCTTCCCAGTGTAAGAATTGGCTTGGTAGTTTCGTTTGCCCTGTTCCCATCATGCACTGAGACAGGAACAGACTAATTTGCATATAGCCAGGTTCTGAACTGGGATGGTGCAGTGAGCTAAAAAACAGTGTTGGATCTAGCCCTGATCTCTTGTCCACCCTAAGCGTGGAAGGGTATACTCAGCTGTGAGTCCCTTGCTCATTGCACCATCAGGATTCAAGCAAGCCGGGCCGACGACGGCTGAAATGCCAGAAACCGGTCCCCTGAAGCTTGTTTCCTTCTCAGTGTAAGAATTGGCTTGGTAGTTTGGTTTGCCCTGTTCCCATCATGCACTGGGACAGGAACAGACTAATTTGCATATAGCCAGGTTCTGAACTGGGATGGTGCAGTGAGCTAAAAAACGGTGTTGGATCTAGCCCGGATTCTCTTGACTGGGTGAGAGTATTCTGCTTAATTCAGAAACTCTGTCCATCACCACCCCTTGTTGTTAAATATTTTGTCCACCCTAAGCGTGGAAGGGTATACTCAGATGTGAGTCCCTTGCTCATTGCACCATCAGGATTCAAGCAAGCCGGGCCGACGACGGCTGAAATGCCAGAAACCGGTCCCCGGAAGCTTGTTTCCTTCCCATTGCAAGAATTGGCTTGGTAGTTTGGTTTGCCCTGTTCCCATCATGCACAGGGACAGGAACAGACTAATTTGCATATAGCCAGGTTCTGAACTGGGATGGTGCAGTGAGCTAAAAAACGGTGTTGGATCTAGCCATGATCTCTTGACTGGGTGAGAGTATTCTGCTTAATTCGGAAACTCTGTCCATCACCATCCCCTTGTTGTTAAATATTTTGTCCACCCTAAGCGTGGAAGGGTATACTCAGATGTGAGTCCCTTGCTCATTGCACCATCAGGATTCAAGCAAGCCGGGCCGACGACGGCTGAAATGCCAGAAACCGGTCCCCGGAAGCTTGTTTCCTTCCCAGTGTAAGAATTGGCTTGGTAGTTTGGTTTGCCCTGTTCCCATCATGCACTGGGACAGGAACAGACTAATTTGCATATAGCCAGGTTCTGAACTGGGATGGTGCAGTGATTTAAAAAACGGTGATGGATCTAGCCCTGATCTCTTGACTGGGTGATAGTATTCTGCTTAATTCAGAAACTCTGTCCATCACCACCCCTTGTTGTTAAATATTTTGTCCACCCTAAGCGTGGAAGTGTATACTCAGATGTGAGTCCCTTGCTCATTGCACCATCAGGATTCAAGCAAGCCGGGCCGACGACGGCTGAAATGCCAGAAACCGGTCCCCGGAAGCTTGTTTCCTTCCCAGTGTAAGAATTGGCTTGGTTGTTTGGTTTGCCCTGTTCCCATCATGCACTGGGACAGGAACAGACTCATTTGCATATAGCCAGGTTCTGAACTGGGATGGTGCAGTGAGCTAAAAAACGGTGTTGGATCTAGCTCTGATCTCTTGTCCACCCTAAGCGTGGAAGGGTATACTCAGATGTGAGTCCCTTGCTCATTGCACCATCAGGATTCAAGCAAGCCGGGCCGACGACGGCTGAAATGCCAGAAACCGGTCCCCGGAAGCTTGTTTCCTTCCCAGTGTAAGAATTGGCTTGGTAGTTTGGTTTGCCCTGTTCCCATCATGCACTGGGACAGGAACAGACTAATTTGCATATAGCCAGGTTCTGAACTGGGATGGTGCAGTGAGCTAAAAAACGGTGTTGGATCTAGCCCTGATCTCTTGACTGGGTGAGAGTATTCTGCTTAATTCAGAAACTCTGTCCATCACCACCCCTTGTTGTTAAATATTTTGTCCACCCTAAGCGTGGAAGGGTATACTCAGATGTGAGTCCCTTGCTCATTGCACCATCAGGATTCAAGCAAGCCGGGCCGACGATGGCTGAAATGCCAGAAACCGGTCCCCGGAAGCTTGTTTCCTTCCCAGTGTAAGAATTGGCTTGGTAGTTTCGTTTGCCCTGTTCCCATCATGCACTGAGACAGGAACAGACTAATTTGCATATAGCCAGGTTCGGAACTGGGATGGTGCAGTGAGCTAAAAAACGGTGTTGGATCTAGCCCTGATCTCTTGACTGGGTGAGAGTATTCTGCTTAATTCAGAAACTCTGTCCATCACCACCCCTTGTTGTTAAATATTTTGTCCGCCCTAAGCGTGGAAGGGTATACTCAGATGTGAGTCCCTTGCTCATTGCACCATCAGGATTCAAGCAAGCCGGGCCGACGACGGCTGAAATGCCAGAAACCGGTCCCCGGAAGCTTGTTGCCTTCCCAGTGTAAGAATTGGCTTGGTAGTTTGGTTTGCCCTGTTCCCATCATGCACTGGGACAGGAACAGACTAATTTGAATATAGCCAGGTTCTGAACTGGGATGGTGCAGTGAGCTAAAAAACGGTGTTGGATCTAGCCCTGATCTCTTGTCCACCCTAAGCGTGGAAGGGTATACTCAGATGTGAGTCCCTTGCTCATTGCACCATCAGGATTCAAGCAAGCCGGGCCGACGACGGCTGAAATGCCAGAAACCGGTCCCCGGAAGCTTGTTTCCTTCCCAGTGTAAGAATTGGCTTGGTAGTTTGGTTTGCCCTGTTCCCATCATGCACTGGGACAGGAACAGACTAATTTGCATATAGCCAGGTTCTGAACTGGGATGGTGCAGTGAGCTAAAAAACGGTGTTGGATCTAGCCCTGATCTCTTGACTGGGTGAGAGTATTCTGCTTAATTCAGAAACTCTGTCCATCACCACCCCTTGTTGTTAAATATTTTGTCCACCCTAAGCGTGGAAGGGTATACTCAGATGTGAGTCCCTTGCTCATTGCACCATCAGGATTCAAGCAAGCCGGGCCGACGACGGCTGAAATGCCAGAAACCGGTCCCCGGAAGCTTGTTTCCTTCCCAGTGTAAGAATTGGCTTGGTAGTTTGGTTTGCCCTGTTCCCATCATGCACTGGGACAGGAACAGACTCATTTGCATATAGCCAGGTTCTGAACTGGGATGGTGCAGTGAGCTAAAAAACGGTGTTGGATCTAGCCCTGATCTCTTGACTGGGTGAGAGTATTCTGCTTAATTCAGAAACTCTGTCCATCACCACCCCTTGTTGTTAAATATTTTGTCCACCCTAAGCGTGGAAGGGTATACTTAGATGTGAGTCCCTTGCTCATTGCACCATCAGGATTCAAGCAAGCAGGGCCGACGACGGCTGAAATGCCAGAAACCGGTCGCCGGAAGCTTGTTTCCTTCCCAGTGTAAGAATTGGCTTGGTAGTTTGGTTTGCCCTGTTACCATCATGCACTGGGACAAGAACAGACTAATTTGCATATAGCCAGGTTCTGAACTGGGATGGTGCAGTGAGCTAAAAAACGGTGTTGGATCTAGCCCTGATCTCTTGACTGGGTGAGAGTATTCTGCTTAATTCAGAAACTCTGTCCATCACCACCCCTTGTTGTTAAATATTTTGTCCACCCTAAGCGTGGAAGGGTATACTCAGATGTGAGTCCCTTGCTCATCGCACCATCAGGATTCAAGCAAGCCGGGCCGACGACGGCTGAAATGCCAGAAACCGGTCCCCGGAAGCTTGCTTGCTTCCCAGTGTTAGAATTGGCTTGGTAGTTTGGTTTGCCCTGTTCCCATCATGCACTGGGACAGGAACAGACTAATTGCATATAGCCAGGTTCTGAACTGGGATGGTGCAGTGAGCTAAAAAACGGTGTTGGATCTAGCCCTGATCTCTTGACTGGGTGAGAGTATTCTGCTTAATTCAGAAACTCTGTCCATCACCACCCCTTGTTGTTAAATATTTTGTCCACCCTAAGCGTGGAAGGGTATACTCAGATGTGAGTCCCTTGCTCATTGCACCATCAGGATTGAAGCAAGCCGGGCCGACGACGGCTGAAATGCCAGAAACCGGTCCCCGGAAGCTCGTTTCCTTCCCAGTCTAAGAATTGGCTTGGTAGTTTGGTTTGCCCTGTTCCCATCATGCACTGGGACAGGAACAGACTAATTTGCATATAGCCAGGTTCTGAACTGGGATGGTGCCGTGAGCTAAAAAACGGTGTTGGATCTAGCCCTGATCTCTTGACTGGGTGAGAGTATTCTGCTTAATTCAGAAACTCTGTCCATCACCACCCCTTGTTGTTAAATATTTGGTCCACCTTAAGCGTGGAAGGGTATACTCAGATGTGAGTCCCTTGCTCATTGCGCCATCAGGATTCAAGCAAGCCGGGCCGACGACGGCTGAAATGCCAGAAACCGGTCCCCGGAAGCTTGTTTCCCTCCCAGTGTAAGAATTGGCTTGGTAGTTTGGTTTGCCCTGTTCCCATCATGCACTGGGACAGGAACAGACTAATTTGCATATAGCCAGGTTCTGAACTGGGATGGTGCAGTGAGCTAAAAAACGGTGTTGGATCTAGCCCTGACCTCTTGACTGGGTGAGAGTATTCTGCTTAATTCAGAAACTCTGTCCATCACCACCCCTTGTTGTTAAATATTTTGTCCACCCTAAGCGTGGAAGGGTATACTCAGATGTGAGTCCCTTGCTCATTGCACCATCAGGATTCAAGCAAGCCGGGCCGACGACGACTGAAATGCCAGAAACCGGTCCCCGGAAGCTTGTTTCCTTCCCAGTGTAAGAATTGGCTTGGTAGTTTGGTTTGCCCTGTTCCCATCATGCACTGGGACAGGAACAGACTAATTTGCATATAGCCAGGTTCTGAACTGGGATGGTGCAGTGAGCTAAAAAACGGTGTTGGACCTAGCCCTGATCTCTTGACTGGGTGAGAGTATTCTCCTTAATTCAGAAACTCTGTCCATCACCACCCCTTGTTGTTAAATATTTTGTCCACCCTAAGCGTGGAAGGGTATACTCAGATGTGAGTCCCTTGCTCATTGCACCATCAGGATTCAAGCAAGCCGGGCCGACGACGCCTGAAATGCCAGAAACCGGTCCCCGGAAGCTTGTTTCCTTCCCAGTGTAAGAATTGGCTTGGTAGTTTGGTTTGCCCTGTTCCCATCATGCACTGGGACAGGAACAGACTAAATTGCATATAGCCAGGTTCTGAACTGGGATGGTGCAGTGAGCTAAAAAACGGTGTTGGATCTAGCCCTGATCTCTTGACTGGGTGAGAGTATTCTGCTTAATTCAGAAACTCTGTCCATCACCACCCCTTGTTGTTAAATATTTTGTCCACCCTAAGCGTGGAAGGGTATACTCAGATGTGAGTCCCTTGCTCATTGCACCATCAGGATTCAAGCAAGCCGGGCCGACGACGGCTGAAATGCCAGAAACCGGTCCCCGGAAGCTTGTTTCCTTCCCAGTGTAAGAATTGGCTTGGTAGTTTGGTTTGCCCTGTTCCCATCATGCACTGGGACAGGAACAGACTAATTTGCATATAGCCAGGTTCTGAACTGGGATGGTGCAGTGAGCTAAAAAACGGTGTTGGAACTAGCCCTGATCTCTTGACTGGGTGAGAGTATTCTGCTTAATTCAGAAACTCTGTCCATCACCACCCCTTGTTGTTAAATATTTTGTCCACCCTAAGCGTGGAAGGGTATACTCAGATGTGAGTCCCTTGCTCATTGCACCATCAGGATTCAAGCAAGCCGGGCCGACGAAGGCTGAAATGCCAGAAACCGGTCCCCGGAAGCTTGTTTCCTTCCCAGTGTAAGAATTGGCTTGGTAGTTTGGTTTGCCCTGTTCCCATCATGCACTGGGACAGGAACAGACTAATTTGCATATAGCCAGGTTCTGAACTGGGATGGTGCAGTGAGCTAAAAAACGGTGTTGGATCTAGCCCTGATCTCTTGACTGGGTGAGAGTATTCTGCTTAATTCAGAAACTCTGTCCATCACCACCCCTTGTTGTTAAATATTTTGTCCACCCTAAGCGTGGAAGGGTATACTTAGATGTGAGTCCCTTGCTCATTGCACCATCAGGATTCAAGCAAGCCGGGCCGACGACGGCTGAAATGCCAGAAACCGGTCCCCGGAAGCTTGTTTCCTTCCCAGTGAAAGAATTGGCTTGGTAGTTTGGTTTGCCCTGTTCCCATCATGCACTGGGACAGGAACAGACTAATTTGCATATAGCCAGGTTCTGAACTGGGATGGTGCAGTGAGCTAAAAAACGGTGTTGGATCTAGCCCTGATCTCTTGACTGGGTGAGAGTATTCTGCTTAATTCAGAAACTCTGTCCATCACCACCCCTTGTTGTTAAATATTTTGTCCACCCTAAGCGTGGAAGGGTATACTCAGATGTGAGTCCCTTGCTCATTGCACCATCAGGATTCAAGCAAGCCGGCCGACGATGGCTGAATTGCCAGAAACCAGTCCCCGGAAGCTTGTTTCCTTCCCAGTGTAAGAATTGGCTTGGTAGTTTGGTTTGCCCTGTTCCCATCATGCACTGGGACAGGAACAGACTAATTTGCATATAGCCAGGTTCTGAACTGGGATGGTGCAGTGAGCTAAAAAACGGTGTTGGATCTAGCCCTGATCTCTTGACTGGGTGAGAGTATTCTGCTTAATTCAGAAACTCTGTCCATCACCACCCCTTGTTGTTAAATATTTTGTCCACCCTAAGCGTGGAAGGGTATACTCAGATGTGAGTCCCTTGCTCATTGCACCATCAGGATTCAAGCAAGCCGGGCCGACGACGGCTGAAATGCCAGAAACCGGTCCCCGGAAGCTTGTTTCCTTCCCAGTGTAAGAATTGGCTTGGTAGTTTGGTTTGCCCTGTTCCCATCATGCACTGGGACAGGAACAGACTAATTTGCATATAGCCAGGTTCTGAACTGGGATGGTGCAGTGAGCTAAAAAACGGTGTTGGATCTAGCCCTGAACTCTTGACTGGGTGAGAGTATTCTGCTTAATTCAGAAACTCTGTCCATCACCACCCCTTGTTGTTAAATATTTTGTCCACCCTAAGCGTGGAAGGGTATACTCAGATGTGAGTCCCTTGCTCATTGCACCATCAGGATTCAAGCAAGCAGGGCCGACGACGGCTGAAATGCCAGAAACCGGTCCCCGGAAGCTTGTTTCCTTCCCAGTGTAAGAATTGGCTTGGTAGTTTGGTTTGCCCTGTTCCCATCATGCACTGGGACAGGAACAGATTAATTTGCATATAGCCAGGTTCTGAACTGGGATGGTGCAGTGAGCTAAAAAACGGTGTTGGATCTAGCCCTGATCTCTTGACTGGGTGAGAGTATTCTGCTTAATTCAGAAACTCTGTCCATCACCACCCCTTGTTGTTAAATATTTTGTCCACCCTAAGCGTGGAAGGGTATACTCAGATGTGAGTCCCTTGCTCATTGCACCATCAGGATTCAAGCAAGCCGGGCCGACGACGGCTGAAATGCCAGAAACCGGTCCCCGGAAGCTTGTTTCCTTCCCAGTGTAAGAATTGGCTTGGTAGTTTGGTTTGCCCTGTTCCCATCATGCACTGGGACAGGAACAGACTAATTTGCATATAGCCAGGTTCTGAACTGGGATGGTGCAGTGAGCTAAAAAACGGTGTTGGATCTAGCCCTGAACTCTTGACTGGGTGAGAGTATTCTGCTTAATTCAGAAACTCTGTCCATCACCACCCCTTGTTGTTAAATATTTTGTCCACCCTAAGCGTGGAAGGGTATACTCAGATGTGAGTCCCTTGCTCATTGCACCATCAGGATTCAAGCAAGCAGGGCCGACGACGGCTGAAATGCCAGAAACCGGTCCCCGGAAGCTTGTTTCCTTCCCAGTGTAAGAATTGGCTTGGTAGTTTGGTTTGCCCTGTTCCCATCATGCACTGGGACAGGAACAGATTAATTTGCATATAGCCAGGTTCTGAACTGGGATGGTGCAGTGAGCTAAAAAACGGTGTTGGATCTAGCCCTGATCTCTTGACTGGGTGAGAGTATTCTGCTTAATTCAGAAACTCTGTCCATCACCACCCCTTGTTGTTAAATATTTTGTCCACCCTAAGCGTGGAAGGGTATACTCAGCTGTGAGTCCCTTGCTCATTGCACCATCAGGATTCAAGCAAGCCGGGCCGACGATGGCTGAAATGCCAGAAACCGGTCCCCAGAAGCTTGTTTCCTTCCCAGTGTAAGAATTGGCTTGGTAGTTTGGTTTGCCCTGTTCCCATCATGCACTGGGACAGGAACAGACTAATTGCATATAGCCAGGTTCTGAACTGGGATGGTGCAGTGAGCTAAAAAACGGTGTTGGATCTAGCCCTGATCTCTTGACTGGGTGAGAGTATTCTGCTTAATTCAGAAACTCTGTCCATCACCACCCCTTGTTGTTAAATATTTTGTCCACCCTAAGCGTGGAAGGGTATACTCAGATGTGAGTCCCTTGCTCATTGCACCATCAGGATTCAAGCAAGCCGGGCCGACGACGGCTGAAATGCCAGAAACCGGTCCCCGGAAGCTTGTTTGCTTCCCAGTGTTAGAATTGGCTTGGTAGTTTGGTTTGCCCTGTTCCCATCATGCACTGGGACAGGAACAGACTAATTGCATATAGCCAGGTTCTGAACTGGGATGGTGCAGTGAGCTAAAAAACGGTGTTGGATCTAGCCCTGATCTCTTGACTGGGTGAGAGTATTCTGCTTAATTCAGAAACTCTGTCCATCACCACCCCTTGTTGTTAAATATTTTGTCCACCCTAAGCGTGGAAGGGTATACTCAGATGTGAGTCCCTTGCTCATTGCACCATCAGGATTCAAGCAAGCCGGGCCGACGACGGCTGAAATGCCAGAAACCGGTCCCCGGAAGCTTGTTTCCTTCCCAGTGTAAGAATTGGCTTGGTAGTTTCGTTTGCCCTGTTCCCATCATGCACTGAGACAGGAACAGACTAATTTGCATATAGCCAGGTTCTGAACTGGGATGGTGCAGTGAGCTAAAAAACAGTGTTGGATCTAGCCCTGATCTCTTGTCCACCCTAAGCGTGGAAGGGTATACTCAGCTGTGAGTCCCTTGCTCATTGCACCATCAGGATTCAAGCAAGCCGGGCCGACGACGGCTGAAATGCCAGAAACCGGTCCCCTGAAGCTTGTTTCCTTCTCAGTGTAAGAATTGGCTTGGTAGTTTGG
Organism: Lissotriton helveticus; assembly: GCF_964261635.1. Taxonomy (NCBI): domain Eukaryota; kingdom Metazoa; phylum Chordata; class Amphibia; order Caudata; family Salamandridae; genus Lissotriton; species Lissotriton helveticus. Next base: position 55,000,243 of record NC_136060.1, read on the forward strand.
TTTGCCCTGTTCCCATCATGCACTGGGACAGGAACAGACTAATTTGCATATAGCCAGGTTCTGAACTGGGATGGTGCAGTGAGCTAAAAAACGGTGTTGGATCTAGCCCGGATTCTCTTGACTGGGTGAGAGTATTCTGCTTAATTCAGAAACTCTGTCCATCACCACCCCTTGTTGTTAAATATTTTGTCCACCCTAAGCGTGGAAGGGTATACTCAGATGTGAGTCCCTTGCTCATTGCACCATCAGGATTCAAGCAAGCCGGGCCGACGACGGCTGAAATGCCAGAAACCGGTCCCCGGAAGCTTGTTTCCTTCCCATTGCAAGAATTGGCTTTGTAGTTTGGTTTGCCCTGTTCCCATCATGCACAGGGACAGGAACAGACTAATTTGCATATAGCCAGGTTCTGAACTGGGATGGTGCAGTGAGCTAAAAAACGGTGTTGGATCTAGCCATGATCTCTTGACTGGGTGAGAGTATTCTGCTTAATTCGGAAACTCTGTCCATCACCATCCCCTTGTTGTTAAATATTTTGTCCACCCTAAGCGTGGAAGGGTATACTCAGATGTGAGTCCCTTGCTCATTGCACCATCAGGATTCAAGCAAGCCGGGCCGACGACGGCTGAAATGCCAGAAACCGGTCCCCGGAAGCTTGTTTCCTTCCCAGTGTAAGAATTGGCTTGGTAGTTTGGTTTGCCCTGTTCCCATCATGCACTGGGACAGGAACAGACTAATTTGCATATAGCCAGGTTCTGAACTGGGATGGTGCAGTGATTTAAAAAACGGTGATGGATCTAGCCCTGATCTCTTGACTGGGTGATAGTATTCTGCTTAATTCAGAAACTCTGTCCATCACCACCCCTTGTTGTTAAATATTTTGTCCACCCTAAGCGTGGAAGTGTATACTCAGATGTGAGTCCCTTGCTCATTGCACCATCAGGATTCAAGCAAGCCGGGCCGACGACGGCTGAAATGCCAGAAACCGGTCCCCGGAAGCTTGTTTCCTTCCCAGTGTAAGAATTGGCTTGGTTGTTTGGTTTGCCCTGTTCCCATCATGCACTGGGACAGGAACAGACTCATTTGCATATAGCCAGGTTCTGAACTGGGATGGTGCAGTGAGCTAAAAAACGGTGTTGGATCTAGCTCTGATCTCTTGTCCACCCTAAGCGTGGAAGGGTATACTCAGATGTGAGTCCCTTGCTCATTGCACCATCAGGATTCAAGCAAGCCGGGCCGACGACGGCTGAAATGCCAGAAACCGGTCCCCGGAAGCTTGTTTCCTTCCCAGTGTAAGAATTGGCTTGGTAGTTTGGTTTGCCCTGTTCCCATCATGCACTGGGACAGGAACAGACTAATTTGCATATAGCCAGGTTCTGAACTGGGATGGTGCAGTGAGCTAAAAAACGGTGTTGGATCTAGCCCTGATCTCTTGACTGGGTGAGAGTATTCTGCTTAATTCAGAAACTCTGTCCATCACCACCCCTTGTTGTTAAATATTTTGTCCACCCTAAGCGTGGAAGGGTATACTCAGATGTGAGTCCCTTGCTCATTGCACCATCAGGATTCAAGCAAGCCGGGCCGACGATGGCTGAAATGCCAGAAACCGGTCCCCGGAAGCTTGTTTCCTTCCCAGTGTAAGAATTGGCTTGGTAGTTTCGTTTGCCCTGTTCCCATCATGCACTGAGACAGGAACAGACTAATTTGCATATAGCCAGGTTCGGAACTGGGATGGTGCAGTGAGCTAAAAAACGGTGTTGGATCTAGCCCTGATCTCTTGACTGGGTGAGAGTATTCTGCTTAATTCAGAAACTCTGTCCATCACCACCCCTTGTTGTTAAATATTTTGTCCGCCCTAAGCGTGGAAGGGTATACTCAGATGTGAGTCCCTTGCTCATTGCACCATCAGGATTCAAGCAAGCCGGGCCGACGACGGCTGAAATGCCAGAAACCGGTCCCCGGAAGCTTGTTGCCTTCCCAGTGTAAGAATTGGCTTGGTAGTTTGGTTTGCCCTGTTCCCATCATGCACTGGGACAGGAACAGACTAATTTGAATATAGCCAGGTTCTGAACTGGGATGGTGCAGTGAGCTAAAAAACGGTGTTGGATCTAGCCCTGATCTCTTGTCCACCCTAAGCGTGGAAGGGTATACTCAGATGTGAGTCCCTTGCTCATTGCACCATCAGGATTCAAGCAAGCCGGGCCGACGACGGCTGAAATGCCAGAAACCGGTCCCCGGAAGCTTGTTTCCTTCCCAGTGTAAGAATTGGCTTGGTAGTTTGGTTTGCCCTGTTCCCATCATGCACTGGGACAGGAACAGACTAATTTGCATATAGCCAGGTTCTGAACTGGGATGGTGCAGTGAGCTAAAAAACGGTGTTGGATCTAGCCCTGATCTCTTGACTGGGTGAGAGTATTCTGCTTAATTCAGAAACTCTGTCCATCACCACCCCTTGTTGTTAAATATTTTGTCCACCCTAAGCGTGGAAGGGTATACTCAGATGTGAGTCCCTTGCTCATTGCACCATCAGGATTCAAGCAAGCCGGGCCGACGACGGCTGAAATGCCAGAAACCGGTCCCCGGAAGCTTGTTTCCTTCCCAGTGTAAGAATTGGCTTGGTAGTTTGGTTTGCCCTGTTCCCATCATGCACTGGGACAGGAACAGACTCATTTGCATATAGCCAGGTTCTGAACTGGGATGGTGCAGTGAGCTAAAAAACGGTGTTGGATCTAGCCCTGATCTCTTGACTGGGTGAGAGTATTCTGCTTAATTCAGAAACTCTGTCCATCACCACCCCTTGTTGTTAAATATTTTGTCCACCCTAAGCGTGGAAGGGTATACTTAGATGTGAGTCCCTTGCTCATTGCACCATCAGGATTCAAGCAAGCAGGGCCGACGACGGCTGAAATGCCAGAAACCGGTCGCCGGAAGCTTGTTTCCTTCCCAGTGTAAGAATTGGCTTGGTAGTTTGGTTTGCCCTGTTACCATCATGCACTGGGACAAGAACAGACTAATTTGCATATAGCCAGGTTCTGAACTGGGATGGTGCAGTGAGCTAAAAAACGGTGTTGGATCTAGCCCTGATCTCTTGACTGGGTGAGAGTATTCTGCTTAATTCAGAAACTCTGTCCATCACCACCCCTTGTTGTTAAATATTTTGTCCACCCTAAGCGTGGAAGGGTATACTCAGATGTGAGTCCCTTGCTCATCGCACCATCAGGATTCAAGCAAGCCGGGCCGACGACGGCTGAAATGCCAGAAACCGGTCCCCGGAAGCTTGCTTGCTTCCCAGTGTTAGAATTGGCTTGGTAGTTTGGTTTGCCCTGTTCCCATCATGCACTGGGACAGGAACAGACTAATTGCATATAGCCAGGTTCTGAACTGGGATGGTGCAGTGAGCTAAAAAACGGTGTTGGATCTAGCCCTGATCTCTTGACTGGGTGAGAGTATTCTGCTTAATTCAGAAACTCTGTCCATCACCACCCCTTGTTGTTAAATATTTTGTCCACCCTAAGCGTGGAAGGGTATACTCAGATGTGAGTCCCTTGCTCATTGCACCATCAGGATTCAAGCAAGCCGGGCCGACGACGGCTGAAATGCCAGAAACCGGTCCCCGGAAGCTTGTTTCCTTCCCAGTGTAAGAATTGGCTTGGTAGTTTCGTTTGCCCTGTTCCCATCATGCACTGAGACAGGAACAGACTAATTTGCATATAGCCAGGTTCTGAACTGGGATGGTGCAGTGAGCTAAAAAACAGTGTTGGATCTAGCCCTGATCTCTTGTCCACCCTAAGCGTGGAAGGGTATACTCAGCTGTGAGTCCCTTGCTCATTGCACCATCAGGATTCAAGCAAGCCGGGCCGACGACGGCTGAAATGCCAGAAACCGGTCCCCTGAAGCTTGTTTCCTTCTCAGTGTAAGAATTGGCTTGGTAGTTTGGTTTGCCCTGTTCCCATCATGCACTGGGACAGGAACAGACTAATTTGCATATAGCCAGGTTCTGAACTGGGATGGTGCAGTGAGCTAAAAAACGGTGTTGGATCTAGCCCGGATTCTCTTGACTGGGTGAGAGTATTCTGCTTAATTCAGAAACTCTGTCCATCACCACCCCTTGTTGTTAAATATTTTGTCCACCCTAAGCGTGGAAGGGTATACTCAGATGTGAGTCCCTTGCTCATTGCACCATCAGGATTCAAGCAAGCCGGGCCGACGACGGCTGAAATGCCAGAAACCGGTCCCCGGAAGCTTGTTTCCTACCCAGTGTAAGAATTGGCTTGGTAGTTTGGTTTGCCCTGTTCCCATCATACACTGGGACAGGAACAGACTAATTTGCATATAGCCAGGTTCTAAACTGGGATGGTGCAGTGAGCAATAAAACGGTGTTGGATCTAGCCCTGATCTCTTGACTGGGTGAGAGTATTCTGCTTAATTCAGAAACTCTGTCCATCACTACCCCTTGTTGTTCAATATTTTGTCCACCCTAAGCGTGGAAGGGTATACTCAGATGTGAGTCCCTTGCTCATTGCACCATCAGGATTCAAGCAAGCCGGGCCGACGACGGCTGAAATGCCAGAAACCGGTCCCCGGAAGCTTGTTTCCTTCCCATTGCAAGAATTGGCTTGGTAGTTTGGTTTGCCCTGTTCCCATCATGCACAGGGACAGGAACAGACTAATTTGCATATAGCCAGGTTCTGAACTGGGATGGTGCAGTGAGCTAAAAAACGGTGTTGGATCTAGCCATGATCTCTTGACTGGGTGAGAGTATTCTGCTTAATTCGGAAACTCTGTCCATCACCATCCCCTTGTTGTTAAATATTTTGTCCACCCTAAGCGTGGAAGGGTATACTCAGATGTGAGTCCCTTGCTCATTGCACCATCAGGATTCAAGCAAGCCGGGCCGACGACGGCTGAAATGCCAGAAACCGGTCCCCGGAAGCTTGTTTCCTTCCCAGTGTAAGAATTGGCTTGGTAGTTTGGTTTGCCCTGTTCCCATCATGCACTGGGACAGGAACAGACTAATTTGCATATAGCCAGGTTCTGAACTGGGATGGTGCAGTGATTTAAAAAACGGTGATGGATCTAGCCCTGATCTCTTGACTGGGTGATAGTATTCTGCTTAATTCAGAAAATCTGTCCATCACCACCCCTTGTTGTTAAATATTTTGTCCACCCTAAGCGTGGAAGTGTATACTCAGATGTGAGTCCCTTGCTCATTGCACCATCAGGATTCAAGCAAGCCGGGCCGACGACGGCTGAAATGCCAGAAACCGGTCCCCGGAAGCTTGTTTCCTTCCCAGTGTAAGAATTGGCTTGGTTGTTTGGTTTGCCCTGTTCCCATCATGCACTGGGACAGGAACAGACTCATTTGCATATAGCCAGGTTCTGAACTGGGATGGTGCAGTGAGCTAAAAAACGGTGTTGGATCTAGCCCGGATTCTCTTGACTGGGTGAGAGTATTCTGCTTAATTCAGAAACTCTGTCCATCACCACCCCTTGTTGTTAAATATTTTGTCCACCCTAAGCGTGGAAGGGTATACTCAGATGTGAGTCCCTTGCTCATTGCACCATCAGGATTCAAGCAAGCCGGGCCGACGACGGCTGAAATGCCAGAAACCGGTCCCCGGAAGCTTGTTTCCTACCCAGTGTAAGAATTGGCTTGGTAGTTTGGTTTGCCCTGTTCCCATCATACACTGGGACAGGAACAGACTAATTTGCATATAGCCAGGTTCTAAACTGGGATGGTGCAGTGAGCAATAAAACGGTGTTGGATCTAGCCCTGATCTCTTGACTGGGTGAGAGTATTCTGCTTAATTCAGAAACTCTGTCCATCACTACCCCTTGTTGTTCAATATTTTGTCCACCCTAAGCGTGGAAGGGTATACTCAGATGTGAGTCCCTTGCTCATTGCACCATCAGGATTCAAGCAAGCCGGGCCGACGACGGCTGAAATGACAGAAACCGGTCCCCGGAAGCTTGTTTCCTTCCCATTGCAAGAATTGGCTTGGTAGTTTGGTTTGCCCTGTTCCCATCATGCACAGGGACAGGAACAGACTAATTTGCATATAGCCAGGTTCTGAACTGGGATGGTGCAGTGAGCTAAAAAACGGTGTTGGATCTAGCCATGATCTCTTGACTGGGTGAGAGTATTCTGCTTAATTCGGAAACTCTGTCCATCACCATCCCCTTGTTGTTAAATATTTTGTCCACCCTAAGCGTGGAAGGGTATACTCAGATGTGAGTCCCTTGCTCATTGCACCATCAGGATTCAAGCAAGCCGGGCCGACGACGGCTGAAATGCCAGAAACCGGTCCCCGGAAGCTTGTTTCCTTCCCAGTGTAAGAATTGGCTTGGTAGTTTGGTTTGCCCTGTTCCCATCATGCACTGGGACAGGAACAGACTAATTTGCATATAGCCAGGTTCTGAACTGGGATGGTGCAGTGATTTAAAAAACGGTGATGGATCTAGCCCTGATCTCTTGACTGGGTGATAGTATTCTGCTTAATTCAGAAACTCTGTCCATCACCACCCCTTGTTGTTAAATATTTTGTCCACCCTAAGCGTGGAAGTGTATACTCAGATGTGAGTCCCTTGCTCATTGCACCATCAGGATTCAAGCAAGCCGGGCCGACGACGGCTGAAATGCCAGAAACCGGTCCCCGGAAGCTTGTTTCCTTCCCAGTGTAAGAATTGGCTTGGTTGTTTGGTTTGCCCTGTTCCCATCATGCACTGGGACAGGAACAGACTCATTTGCATATAGCCAGGTTCTGAACTGGGATGGTGCAGTGAGCTAAAAAACGGTGTTGGATCTAGCTCTGATCTCTTGTCCACCCTAAGCGTGGAAGGGTATACTCAGATGTGAGTCCCTTGCTCATTGCACCATCAGGATTCAAGCAAGCCGGGCCGACGACGGCTGAAATGCCAGAAACCGGTCCCCGGAAGCTTGTTTCCTTCCCAGTGTAAGAATTGGCTTGGTAGTTTGGTTTAGCCTGTTCCCATCATGCACTGGGACAGGAACAGACTAATTTGCATATAGCCAGGTTCTGAACTGGGATGGTGCAGTGAGCTAAAAAACGGTGTTGGATCTAGCCCTGATCTCTTGACTGGGTGAGAGTATTCTGCTTAATTCAGAAACTCTGTCCATCACCACCCCTTGTTGTTAAATATTTTGTCCACCCTAAGCGTGGAAGGGTATACTCAGATGTGAGTCCCTTGCTCATTGCACCATCAGGATTCAAGCAAGCCGGGCCGACGATGGCTGAAATGCCAGAAACCGGTCCCCGGAAGCTTGTTTCCTTCCCAGTGTAAAAATTGGCTTGGTAGTTTCGTTTGCCCTGTTCCCATCATGCACTGAGACAGGAACAGACTAATTTGCATATAGCCAGGTTCGGAACTGGGATGGTGCAGTGAGCTAAAAAACGGTGTTGGATCTAGCCCTGATCTCTTGACTGGGTGAGAGTATTCTGCTTAATTCAGAAACTCTGTCCATCACCACCCCTTGTTGTTAAATATTTTGTCCGCCCTAAGCGTGGAAGGGTATACTCAGATGTGAGTCCCTTGCTCATTGCACCATCAGGATTCAAGCAAGCCGGGCCGACGACGGCTGAAATGCCAGAAACCGGTCCCCGGAAGCTTGTTGCCTTCCCAGTGTAAGAATTGGCTTGGTAGTTTGGTTTGCCCTGTTCCCATCATGCACTGGGACAGGAACAGACTAATTTGAATATAGCCAGGTTCTGAACTGGGATGGTGCAGTGAGCTAAAAAACGGTGTTGGATCTAGCCCTGATCTCTTGTCCACCCTAAGCGTGGAAGGGTATACTCAGATGTGAGTCCCTTGCTCATTGCACCATCAGGATTCAAGCAAGCCGGGCCGACGACGGCTGAAATGCCAGAAACCGGTCCCCGGAAGCTTGTTTCCTTCCCAGTGTAAGAATTGGCTTGGTAGTTTGGTTTGCCCTGTTCCCATCATGCACTGGGACAGGAACAGACTAATTTGCATATAGCCAGGTTCTGAACTGGGATGGTGCAGTGAGCTAAAAAACGGTGTTGGATCTAGCCCTGATCTCTTGACTGGGTGAGAGTATTCTGCTTAATTCAGAAACTCTGTCCATCACCACCCCTTGTTGTTAAATATTTTGTCCACCCTAAGCGTGGAAGGGTATACTCAGATGTGAGTCCCTTGCTCATTGCACCATCAGGATTCAAGCAAGCCGGGCCGACGACGGCTGAAATGCCAGAAACCGGTCCCCGGAAGCTTGTTTCCTTCCCAGTGTAAGAATTGGCTTGGTAGTTTGGTTTGCCCTGTTCCCATCATGCACTGGGACAGGAACAGACTCATTTGCATATAGCCAGGTTCTGAACTGGGATGGTGCAGTGAGCTAAAAAACGGTGTTGGATCTAGCCCTGATCTCTTGACTGGGTGAGAGTATTCTGCTTAATTCAGAAACTCTGTCCATCACCACCCCTTGTTGTTAAATATTTTGTCCACCCTAAGCGTGGAAGGGTATACTTAGATGTGAGTCCCTTGCTCATTGCACCATCAGGATTCAAGCAAGCAGGGCCGACGACGGCTGAAATGCCAGAAACCGGTCGCCGGAAGCTTGTTTCCTTCCCAGTGTAAGAATTGGCTTGGTAGTTTGGTTTGCCCTGTTACCATCATGCACTGGGACAAGAACAGACTAATTTGCATATAGCCAGGTTCTGAACTGGGATGGTGCAGTGAGCTAAAAAACGGTGTTGGATCTAGCCCTGATCTCTTGACTGGGTGAGAGTATTCTGCTTAATTCAGAAACTCTGTCCATCACCACCCCTTGTTGTTAAATATTTTGTCCACCCTAAGCGTGGAAGGGTATACTCAGATGTGAGTCCCTTGCTCATCGCACCATCAGGATTCAAGCAAGCCGGGCCGACGACGGCTGAAATGCCAGAAACCGGTCCCCGGAAGCTTGTTTCCTTCCCAGTGTAAGAATTGGCTTGGTAGTTTGGTTTGCCCTGTTCCCATCATGCACTGGGACAGGAACAGACTAATTTGCATATAGCCAGGTACTGAACTGGGATGGTGCAGTGAGCTAAAAAACGGTGTTGGATCTAGCCCTGATCTCTTGACTGGGTGAGAGTATTCTGCTTAATTCAGAAACTCTGTCCATCACCACCCCTTGTTGTTAAATATTTTGTCCACCCTAAGCGTGGAAGGGTATACTCAGATGTGAGTCCCTTGCTCATTGCACCATCAGGATTCAAGCAAGCCGGGCCGACGACGGCTGAAATGCCAGAAACCGGTCCCCGGAAGCTTGTTTCCTTCCCAGTGTAAGAATTGGCTTGGTAGTTTGGTTTGCCCTGTTCCCATCATGCACTGGGACAGGAACAGACTAATTTGCATATAGCCAGGTTCTGAACTGGGATGGTGCAGTGAGCTAAAAAACGGTGTTGGATCTAGCCCTGATCTCTTGACTGGGTGAGAGTATTCTGCTTAATTCAGAAACTCTGTCCATCACTACCCCTTGTTGTTCAATATTTTGTCCACCCTAAGCGTGGAAGGGTATACTCAGATGTGAGTCCCTTGCTCATTGCACCATATGGATTCAAGCAAGCCGGGCCGACGACGGCTGAAATGCCAGAAACCGGTCCCCGGAAGCTTGTTTCCTTCCCAGTGTAAGAATTGGCTTGGTAGTTGGGTTTGCCCTGTTCCCATCATGCACAGGGACAGGAACAGACTAATTTGCATATAGCCAGGTTCTGAACTGGGATGGTGCAGTGAGCTAAAAAAACGGTGTTGGATCTAGCCCTGATCTCTTGACTGGGTGAGAGTATTCTGCTTAATTCAGAAACTCTGTCCATCACCATCCCCTTGTTGTTAAATATTTTGTCCACCCTAAGCGTGGAAGGGTATACTCAGATGTGAGTCCCTTGCTCATTGCGCCATCAGGATTCAAGCAAGCCGGGCCGACGACGGCTGAAATGCCAGAAACCGGTCCCCGGAAGCTTGTTTCCTTCCCAGTGTAAGAATTGGCTTGGTAGTTTGGTTTGCCCTGTTCCCATCATGCACTGGGACAGGAACAGACTAATTTGCATATAGCCAGGTTCTGAACTGGGATGGTGCAGTGATTTAAAAAACGGTGTTGGATCTAGCCCTGATCTCTTGACTGGGTGAGAGTATTCTGCTTAATTCAGAAACTCTGTCCATCACCACCCCTTGTTGTTAAATATTTTGTCCACCCTAAGCGTGGAAGTGTATACTCAGATGTGAGTCCCTTGCTCATTGCACCATCAGGATTCAAGCAAGCCGGGGCGACGACGGCTGAAATGCCAGAAACCGGTCCCCGGAAGCTTTTTTCCTTCCCAGTGTAAGAATTGGCTTGGTAGTTTGGTTTGCCCTGTTCCCATCATGCACTGGGACAGGAACAGACTAATTTGCATATAGCCAGGTTCTGAACTGGGATGGTGCAGTGAGCTAAAAAACGGTGTTGGATCTAGCCCTGATCTCTTGACTGGGTGAGACTATTCTGCTTAATTCAGAAACTCTGTCCATCACTACCCCTTGTTGTTCAATATTTTGTCCACCCTAAGCGTGGAAGGGTATACTCAGATGTGAGTCCCTTGCTCATTGCACCATCAGGATTCAAGCAAGCCGGGCCGATGACGGCTGAAATGCCAGAAACCGGTCCCCGAAAGCTTGTTTCCTTCCCAGTGTAAGAATTGGCTTGGTAGTTTGGTTTGCCCTGTTCCCATCATGCACAGGGACAGGAACAGACTAATTTGCATATAGCCAGGTTCTGAACTGGGATGGTGCAGTGAGCTAAAAAACGGTGTTGGATCTAGCCCTGATCTCTTGACTGGGTGAGAGTATTCTGCTTAATTCGGAAACTCTGTCCATCACCATCCCCTTGTTGTTAAATATTTTGTCCACCCTAAGCGTGGAAGGGTATACTCAGATGTGAGTCCCTTGCTCATTGCACCATCAGGATTCAAGCAAGCCAGGCCGACGACGGCTGAAATGCCAGAAACCGGTCCCCGGAAGCTTGTTTCCTTCCCAGTGTAAGAATTGGCTTGGTAGTTTGGTTTGCCCTGTTCCCATCATGCACTGGGACAGGAACAGACTAATTTGCATATAGCCAGGTCCTGAACTGGGATGGTGCAGTGATTTAAAAAACGGTGTTGGATCTAGCCCTGATCTCTTGACTGGGTGAGAGTATTCTGCTTAATTCAGAAACTCTGTCCATCACCACCCCTTGTTGTTAAATATTTTGTCCACCCTAAGCGTGGAAGTGTATACTCAGATGTGAGTCCCTTGCTCATTGCACCATCAGGATTCAAGCAAGCCGGGCCGACGACGGCTGAAATGCCAGAAACCGGTCCCCGGAAGCTTGTTTCCTTCCCAGTGTAAGAATTGGCTTGGTAGTTTGGTTTGCCCTGTTCCCATCATGCACTGGGACAGGAACAGACTAATTTGCATATAGCCAGGTTCTGAACTGGGATGGTGCAGTGAGCTAAAAAACGTGTTGGATCTAGCCCTGATCTCTTGTCCACCCTAAGCGTGGAAGGGTATACTCAGATGTGAGTCCCTTGCTCACTGCACCATCAGGATTCAAGCAAGCCGGGCCGACGACGGCTGAAATGCCAGAAACCGGTCGCCGGAAGCTTGTTTCCTTCCCAGTGTAAGAATTGGCTTGGTAGTTTGGTTTGCCCTGTTCCCATCATGCACTGGGACAGGAACAGACTAATTTGCATATAGCCAGGTTCTGAACTGGGATGGTGCAGTGAGCTAAAAAACGGTGTTGGATCTAGCCCTGATCTCTTGACTGGGTGAGAGTATTCTGCTTAATTCAGAAACTCTGTCCATCACCACCCCTTGTTGTTAAATATTTTGTCCACCCTAAGCGTGGAAGGGTATACTTAGATGTGAGTCCCTTGCTCATTGCACCATCAGGATTCAAGCAAGCCGGGCCGACGACGGCTGAAATGCCAGAAACCGGTCGCCGGAAGCTTGTTTCCTTCCCAGTGTAAGAATTGGCTTGGTAGTTTGGTTTGCCCTGTTACCATCATGCACTGGGACAAGAACAGACTAATTTGCATATAGCCAGGTTCTGAACTGGGATGGTGCAGTGAGCTAAAAAACGGTGTTGGATCTAGCCCTGATCTCTTGACTGGGTGAGAGTATTCTGCTTAATTCAGAAACTCTGTCCATCACCACCCCTTGTTGTTAAATATTTTGTCCACCCTAAGCGTGGAAGGGTATACTCAGATGTGAGTCCCTTGCTCATCGCACCATCAGGATTCAAGCAAGCCGGGCCGACGACGGCTGAAATGCTAGAAACCGGTCCCCGGAAGCTTGTTTCCTTCCCAGTGTAAGAATTGGCTTGGTAGTTTGGTTTGCCCTGTTCCCATCATGCACTGGGACAGGAACAGACTAATTTGCATATAGCCAGGTACTGAACTGGGATGGTGCAGTGAGCTAAAAAACGGTGTTGGATCTAGCCCTGATCTCTTGACTGGGTGAGAGTATTCTGCTTAATTCAGAAACTCTGTCCATCACCACCCCTTGTTGTTAAATATTTTGTCCACCCTAAGCGTGGAAGGGTATACTCAGATGTGAGTCCCTTGCTCATTGCACCATCAGGATTCAAGCAAGCCGGGCCGACGACGGCTGAAATGCCAGAAACCGGTCCCCGGAAGCTTGTTTCCTTCCCAGTGTAAGAATTGGCTTGGTAGTTTGGTTTGCCCTGTTCCCATCATGCACTGGGACAGGAACAGACTAATTTGCATATAGCCAGGTTCTGAACTGGGATGGTGCAGTGAGCTAAAAAACGGTGTTGGATCTAGCCCTGATCTCTTGACTGGGTGAGAGTATTCTGCTTAATTCAGAAACTCTGTCCATCACTACCCCTTGTTGTTCAATATTTTGTCCACCCTAAGCGTGGAAGGGTATACTCAGATGTGAGTCCCTTGCTCATTGCACCATCAGGATTCAAGCAAGCCGGGCCGACGACGGCTGAAATGCCAGAAACCGGTCCCCGGAAGCTTGTTTCCTTCCCAGTGTAAGAATTGGCTTGGTAGTTTGGTTTGCCCTGTTCCCATCATGCACAGGGACAGGAACAGACTAATTTGCATATAGCCAGGTTCTGAACTGGGATGGTGCAGTGAGCTAAAAAACGGTGTTGGATCTAGCCCTGATCTCTTGACTGGGTGAGAGTATTCTGCTTAATTCAGAAACTCTGTCCATCACCATCCCCTTGTTGTTAAATATTTTGTCCACCCTAAGCGTGGAAGGGTATACTCAGATGTGAGTCCCTTGCTCATTGCGCCATCAGGATTCAAGCAAGCCGGGCCGACGACGGCTGAAATGCCAGAAACCGGTCCCCGGAAGCTTGTTTCCTTCCCAGTGTAAGAATTGGCTTGGTAGTTTGGTTTGCCCTGTTCCCATCATGCACTGGGACAGGAACAGACTAATTTGCATATAGCCAGGTTCTGAACTGGGATGGTGCAGTGATTTAAAAAACGGTGTTGGATCTATCCCTGATCTCTTGACTGGGTGAGAGTATTCTGCTTAATTCAGAAACTCTGTCCATCACCACCCCTTGTTGTTAAATATTTTGTCCACCCTAAGCGTGGAAGTGTATACTCAGATGTGAGTCCCTTGCTCATTGCACCATCAGGATTCAAGCAAGCCGGGGCGACGACGGCTGAAATGCCAGAAACCGGTCCCCGGAAGCTTTTTTCCTTCCCAGTGTAAGAATTGGCTTGGTAGTTTGGTTTGCCCTGTTCCCATCATGCACTGGGACAGGAACAGACTAATTTGCATATAGCCAGGTTCTGAACTGGGATGGTGCAGTGAGCTAAAAAACGGTGTTGGATCTAGCCCTGATCTCTTGACTGGGTGAGAGTATTCTGCTTAATTCAGAAACTCTGTCCATCACCACCCCTTGTTGTTAAATATTTTGTCCACCCTAAGCGTGGAAGGGTATACTCAGATGTGAGTCCCTTGCTCATTGCACCATCAGGATTCAAGCAAGCCGGGCCGACGATGGCTGAAATGCCAGAAACCGGTCCCCGGAAGCTTGTTTCCTTCCCAGTGTAAGAATTGGCTTGGTAGTTTCGTTTGCCCTGTTCCCATCATGCACTGAGACAGGAACAGACTAATTTGCATATAGCCAGGTTCTGAACTGGGATGGTGCAGTGAGCTAAAAAACGGTGTTGGATCTAGCCCTGATCTCTTGACTGGGTGAGAGTATTCTGCTTAATTCAGAAACTCTGTCCATCACCACCCCTTGTTGTTAAATATTTTGTCCACCCTAAGCGTGGAAGGGTATACTCAGATGTGAGTCCCTTGCTCATTGCACCATCAGGATTCAAGCAAGCCGGGCCGACGACGGCTGAAATGCCAGAAACCGGTCCCCGGAAGCTTGTTTCCTTCCCAGTGTAAGAATTGGCTTGGTAGTTTGGTTTGCCCTGTTCCCATCATGCACTGGGACAGGAACAGACTAATTTGAATATAGCCAGGTTCTGAACTGGGATGGTGCAGTGAGCTAAAAAACGGTGTTGGATCTAGCCCTGATCTCTTGTCCACCCTAAGCGTGGAAGGGTATACTCAGATGTGAGTCCCTTGCTCATTGCACCATCAGGATTCAAGCAAGCCGGGCCGACGACGGCTGAAATGCCAGAAACCGGTCCCCGGAAGCTTGTTTCCTTCCCAGTGTAAGAATTGGCTTGGTAGTTTGGTTTGCCCTGTTCCCATCATGCACTGGGACAGGAACAGACTAATTTGCATATAGCCAGGTTCTGAACTGGGATGGTGCAGTGAGCTAAAAAACGGTGTTGGATCTAGCCCTGATCTCTTGACTGGGTGAGAGTATTCTGCTTAATTCAGAAACTCTGTCCATCACCACCCCTTGTTGTTAAATATTTTGTCCACCCTAAGCGTGGAAGGGTATACTCAGATGTGAGTCCCTTGCTCATTGCACCATCAGGATTCAAGCAAGCCGGGCCGACGACGGCTGAAATGCCAGAAACCGGTCCCCGGAAGCTTGTTTCCTTCCCAGTGTAAGAATTGGCTTGGTAGTTTGGTTTGCCCTGTTCCCATCATGCACTGGGACAGGAACAGACTCATTTGCATATAGCCAGGTTCTGAACTGGGATGGTGCAGTGAGCTAAAAAACGGTGTTGGATCTAGCCCTGATCTCTTGACTGGGTGAGAGTATTCTGCTTAATTCAGAAACTCTGTCCATCACCACCCCTTGTTGTTAAATATTTTGTCCACCCTAAGCGTGGAAGGGTATACTTAGATGTGAGTCCCTTGCTCATTGCACCATCAGGATTCAAGCAAGCCGGGCCGACGACGGCTGAAATGCCAGAAACCGGTCCCCGGAAGCTTGTTTCCTTCCCAGTGTAAGAATTGGCTTGGTAGTTTGGTTTGCCCTGTTACCATCATGCACTGGGACAAGAACAGACTAATTTGCATATAGCCAGGTTCTGAACTGGGATGGTGCAGTGAGCTAAAAAACGGTGTTGGATCTAGCCCTGATCTCTTGACTGGGTGAGAGTATTCTGCTTAATTCAGAAACTCTGTCCATCACCACCCCTTGTTGTTAAATATTTTGTCCACCCTAAGCGTGGAAGGGTATACTCAGATGTGAGTCCCTTGCTCATCGCACCATCAGGATTCAAGCAAGCCGGGCCGACGACGGCTGAAATGCCAGAAACCGGTCCCCGGAAGCTTGTTTCCTTCCCAGTGTAAGAATTGGCTTGGTAGTTTGGTTTGCCCTGTTCCCATCATGCACTGGGACAGGAACAGACTAATTTGCATATAGCCAGGTTCTGAACTGGGATGGTGCAGTGAGCTAAAAAACGGTGTTGGATCTAGCCCTGATCTCTTGACTGGGTGAGAGTATTCTGCTTAATTCAGAAACTCTGTCCATCACCACCCCTTGTTGTTAAATATTTTGTCCACCCTAAGCGTGGAAGGGTATACTCAGATGTGAGTCCCTTGCTCATTGCACCATCAGGATTCAAGCAAGCCGGGCCGACGACGGCTGAAATGCCAGAAACCGGTCCCCGGAAGCTTGTTTCCTTCCCAGTGTAAGAATTGGCTTGGTAGTTTGGTTTGCCCTGTTCCCATCATGCACTGGGACAGGAACAGACTAATTTGCATATAGCCAGGTTCTGAACTGGGATGGTGCAGTGAGCTAAAAAACGGTGTTGGATCTAGCCCTGATCTCTTGACTGGGTGAGAGTATTCTGCTTAATTCAGAAACTCTGTCCATCACCACCCTTTGTTGTTAAATATTTTGTCCACCCTAAGCGTGGAAGGGTATACTCAGATGTGAGTCCCTTGCTCATTGCACCATCAGGATTCAAGCAAGCCGGGCCGATGACGGCTGAAATGCCAGAAACCGGTCCCCGAAAGCTTGTTTCCTTCCCAGTGTAAGAATTGGCTTGGTAGTTTGGTTTGCCCTGTTCCCATCATGCACTGGGACAGGAACAGACTAATTTGCATATAGCAAGGTTCTGAACTGGGATGGTGCAGTGAGCTAAAAAACGGTGTTGGATCTAGCCCTGATCTCTTGACTGGGTGAGAGTATTCTACTTAATTCAGAAACTCTGTCAATCACCACCCCTTGTTTTTAAATATTTTGTCCACCCTAAGCGTGGAAGGGTATACTCAGATGTGAGTCCCTTGCTCATTGCACCATCAGGATTCAAGCAAGCCGGGCCGACGACGGCTGAAATGCCAGAAACCGGCCCCCGGAAGCTTGTTTCCTTCCCAGTGTAAGAATTGGCTTGGTGGTTTGGTTTGCCCTGTTCCCATCATGCACTGGGACAGGAACAGACTAATTTGCATATAGCCAGGTTCTGAACTGGGATGGTGCAGTACGCTAAAAAACGGTGTTGGATCTAGCCCTGATCTCTTGACTGGGTGAGAGTATTCTGCTTAATTCAGAAACTCTGTCCATCACCACCCCTTGTTGTTAAATATGGTGGTTTTCTAAATAGCAGACAACATGCACAACTTGGCCAGTAGCCATGCAAATAGCATACGAACATCACTATTAACCATGCTAGTGTCTAAACAGCTTACATTTACTTTCAGATTTCAAAAGGTATTCACCACCAGGTAGTACTGCAAACAAGTAGTGAATATAATTGTCACCCATCTCTTTTTGAAAGTTGAAGTAATATTTTGTAATTAATCAATTATTGTTGCAAATTGCACAGATATTTTTTGCAAGTGTAATATTGTTTTACAAATTGATGTGTGAATTATTAGCTAAGTTTACAAAATTATTACTTACAGGGGGCCCTGAACGACCTGAATAATCAATATTCATTAGGCAATTAGAAATTAGTGATCCCTTATGATTGACTGTAATCACATCGATGGCCGCTTGCCAGGGACACACCACTATTCTTATTAATGCATCCAAAAAGGGAAACTCTTTTTTTAAAAACAGCCTGTGTTCCCTACAGGAAGCAGTGCTGCTTTTCAAACATATGTTTTCCAACTTGGAAAACTTCTTCCCCATGAGGTTGTCAACATGATTCCCAATGGGACTGGCCTCCTAAAGGGATGGATTCTGCCTACTCAGGGGTCGTTAGTTCACCAATGGTTTGTGTTAGCAATTTCAGTCATAAACTATTAATAAATTCCTTTCCAAATTGAAAAGGTGAGGAGGAAATCCCATTCATGACCCCCTCCAATTTGCGCTTCAGAAACAATCACATAAGTTATTTTGTGGGTAGAAAGAATTTACCTACAGTAAATGTGCACCATGATAAGCACGTTTGTGGTCATAAACCCTGTGATTTTGCAATATCAAAAGTCATTTAGTGTTAAAACTAGGTTTGAGGTAAGCACTAACTTATAGGCAGACCTAGAATTCTTTTTAATTACACTGGAGTAATCAGAATAATATAGGTAATTTCTCATTAATCTTATGATGCTGAATTGCTGAAAAGTACCCAATTATGCACCCTCATGTAATTAAGAGAAATTTGGTGGCAAACATCCTATCGCAGGAGCGAAGCTCTGTTCTGTTTCATTTAGTGCTAATTTCTTACCATATGATGCATCCTAAGAAAATAGTTCTAAATTCACAGTTATGCTGCTCGCATAATTCTGCATAATTTTGCTGTAATTCTGTTTAATGAAATTGCAGCAAGTTACGGAAGTTGCGCCCACCTCTATTCATTGGTTAAAGTATCCCAAATGTTTGAATGTTTCTTAGTATTTTTGACAGAAGTTGCACAGAATGCCAATCCATAGCACAATAGGCCAAGACACGGTGACCTGGGAGAGCTCCTCAAATGCTCCATGCTCCTAATCCTTTCAGATTACCTGCAGAGTTGGATAATGATAACGATGATTAAAAACGTTGCAAAACTTATTAAAGCTGTTTACTCTTGTACACCTATGTACTCGCTCTTGGATTACTTCTGTGTGCCATACTTCTTTCAACTGAAACTCTAAAGTAATGTCACCAATTTGCATAATGATTGGTCCTGAGATAAGAACACACCCATCTACAGTTTGCACAAACTCTGTTTTTTCTTATTTGCACCAGGTAAATCCAATTTATGGTTAAGGCAAAATTGCCAATTGCTCCTGAATCTAATAAGAACACAATAGAATGATGTTGTTCCGGTTTGAATAGTAATTCCATTCTAGGAGTGAAGTGTGATACGATCATTCACTTGTAAATTTAGCGAGGGTATTCTCCATTCACTCAAAAGATTTTCCCCTTTGTCTTTGGATCTATCTAGTTTCTGCCGGACATTCTATAGCATTCACTGTTTTCGTAGAGGATGTTCCTGCAGCCTTGCCTTTAGATTTTGTGGGACAAAATGGCCCTTTTCACCACAAGATAAACATTGTCCATTTTCTCACATGAGCTCTTTCTCTTCTTAAGTTAGGGCCTGGCAAACTGACCCTACCTTCATGGGCTCACTAGTATTTTCTGGATTAGTACTGTTGGTTACTGTTCTGTTACGTTCAAATCTTGGATAAGAATATGCAGACGAACTCCTTTGTGCTCCGATAAGTGATGAGTGAGGACAATGAGTTCTGCGCAAGTCTTGTGTCGTGGATCAGTTTGTGCCAGAATGTCTTTAAATTCATCTGTGAGGCCGTGATAATATACCATGGACCTTTTTACTCTAGCCAAGCTTTCTCAGCTACCAATCGAATAAATTAAATCAAATAAGTGATTAAACCCTGGTTGCCTTGCTTCAGTTCTAAAAGCTCTCTATCCACTGATAGAGTGGCTGCTCTTCTTTCGTAAACTTTCCCAAAGTTTTATACAAAGGTTTTCTAGTTAAACAAGGTATGATTGTCACCCCTGCCTAAAGGTTCTGACCACGAGGCAGCATCTCCTGCCAGACAGATGATCAAAAAAGCAATTCGGGATTGGGTATATGGAAATGAAGCTGGTCGGCAAGTAAAATGCGCACCTGAACTTTCCCTGGATCTCCTGTGAACAGTTCTGGGGCTGCTAGAGGTATCTGAGGTGGGACTGTCACTGAAATATTAGTAGGTGTGGAACCCTCCCTATAGGTGTACGATGTCCGATAGTGTGTTCTACACTAGGGTATTTTCCTAAAAGAATGTCTAGCAGATTTCTATCCCCTACACCCTGTGACTCAACCTTGTGCTGTAATTATGAACATTTCTCAGCTAGTGATGATGTGGTTACCTTAGATTGTGCTCGTTCTTGTGGCACCTTCAGCAAGGGTTTCATACTGTCAGCCAGAGTAGCCATTCTAAAATCGAGCAATCCAGGAGGAAAGTAGTCCATTGGGTTGCAATTCTGTCAAAGTGCCTTCATTCCTCGGAGCTTGCTCAGTGATTTAGAATTGTCCACCTCCAGGCAATCCTTACAACAAGACCTGGTTTCAAAGGTGCCTATTTTCTAATTATGTACTTTCTAAACGTGTGCGATATGCTATAACTAATAGCATTCAAGGAACTCCTCTTTCTATTCAACTATGAGGTAGTCGCAGGACGTTTCCCACCTTTACTTCAAACAACGTTTATAAAAGACAGTCACCAGAACAGTGATGGGTTAAGTTCTGTTTTTACTAAACCCAAAATATGTTTACATTCTCTTTTTTTATTTTAAATATATTTATTCATTTTATCAAAATAGACAGAACAACGCACAGCACATTACATAGGCTCGTAGCTAAGAATTACAGTTCATTAAAATTCATAACAACCAAAAATAGCAAGAGAAAAAAAACAATCATATTATAACAATTACATTCTATCTTATCCTTCCTGTGTGCGGGTTTCCCTTTATGCCTACTCCCTACTTTAGGTATATGGCTAATTAATTATTAGAAAAGAGGAAAACGGAAGGAGCAAACAAAGAAATAGCCAAAAAGGGGAAAAAAAAGGGGGAAGCCATACTAACGGTCCCCCCCAATCAGCCCTTATTTCCACGCCCTAATTGGCTCCCAGATCCTCCTCCCAAGTTCCCTCTTTCTCCTGCCTCTTCTTGAATATATTCCTTTTTCCAAGTTATAGACAGCAAGGAGCATGGCCAACCATTGCTGCATTGTTGGGGGAGTTTTATCAAGTCACATCCTTGCTATTGCCAATCTAAAAACAGCCGTGGCCACAAATAGAAATTCGCCATAGATATCGTTTGGAATTGTGCTGACTCCTAACATAATCAGGGGGGGGGGGGAGAGTAGTTACCACCAATAGCGAATTAGTTTGAAATCCTTCGACCGCCTTGATAAGCATTTGGAGCTGAGGACAGGTGGAGAAAATATGAATGCTGTCCGCCTCCAGAGCATCACATCTTGGGCATGTTATCCCAGAGGTTCCCCCCCACTGTGCTATTTTTACCGGGGTAAAGTATAAAGAGAACAAAGTCTTATAGTGCTGTGATTGGAGTGGGGCCGAACTGAGTATCGTACGCCCCAGGTCAAGTGAATCCTGGAAGAGCCCTGGATCGGTCTCCAGCTTATTAGCCCATTTGTCTCCATGTTTCCCCATATCATCTACTTTAAAAGCTGCCAGGGCAGCATACAGCCCACAAATCGAACATTCACCTCCACTTTCAAGTGCCTCCATTATATTGTTACTAGCAAACTCGCATCTCCTCCCTTTCTTATTACCCAGATAACTACGCACCTGGAGATACTTAAAAAAACTCCTCCTATCTAGGTGATACCTAGCCTCCAACACTGCGAATTGCTGCACCCCCCCATCTGATCCCAGCAAAAATTTTTGTATCCCTGCACTATCCCATTCAGCCATGATAGTATCGGAGAAAATCGCTGGGGGCATAGATCCATTTTTATAGAGCCGGGTATATCTGTTGAATCTACCTAAGCTAAATTTCCTTGTGAATGCGGACCAAATCCTATATGCCGCTCAAATAGTCTTAAACCTTGTCCTTTTAAAATAAGCATAGTCTGTACAGCTTAAGAAGCAATTTCCTGCCTCTGAGCCCAGAAATGTTGCATAGACTTCAGTGGATGCTGCTGTTATTCTAGGGTCCGCCCCCCCCCCACCAAGCCCTGCATAAACTGTAAAGCCGCTGCCCCGTAGTAGAGTCTGAAATCAGGTGCCCCCCAGCCTCCCCTCTGTCTTGGTAAAGTCATGAACCTATACGCCCTCCTGGTTTTCCCGTGCACCCATATACACCTATTCAAAAGTGCCTCTAATTTACTAAACCATATACCCTCAAAAACAAGTGGGATTGCCCTGAAGAAATATAAAAACGTTGGCAGAATCAGCATTTTAATAACGTTTGTGCACCCTACCAGAGAGAGATGCAGATTGTATATCCTCCCCAGATCCGAGCTCACCTTAGCCATAAGAGGTACTATATTTTTCTCCACAACTGTATTGAGATCCAGAGAGATCTCGACTCCTAAATAAACTGCAGAACTAACAACCCTATTATCGCAGCACCCCACAAAAGTGTTCTTAACAATTTGAGTCTTACTGCTGTTTAATTTATACCTTGAGACTTTGCCAAACGATTGCGCCTCTTCCTCTATATGTTGGATTGCTAGTACAGGGTTGGGAGTAACTATTGCCACATCGTCGGCATATACCAGAACTTTGAACTGCCTATCATTTAACTCTACCAGTGGTATAATGGGATTCCCTTCCAACTTGCGCAGCAAGGGGTCCATATATAGTGCAAAAAGAAGAAGTGAGGATGGGCATCCCTGTCTAGTCCCTCTCTTTATATGTACTGGTGCCGAAAGACCTTTGTTAACTCTAATTCAAGCAGTCGGGTCCCTATATAGAGCTTGAACAGCTTGTATATAGCCCTCTCCTGGCCCAGACCACCTCATCACTTCCCACAGATAATCCCAGGAGACCCTATCAAAAGCCTTCTCTGCATCTAAAAATAGGGCGGCCATAGGGTCCCCTGGGACCTCGCTGGCATCAAAAAGGGTGATGACTTGTCTAATATGTTGGGTGGTACCTTTCCCTGGTATAAACCCTTGTTGGGCTGTGCTGACCAAGCCCTCAATTATTCTGGCCAGCCTCTTTGCTAACACCTTAGAATAAAGCTTTGCATCCAAATTCATCAGGGTAATAGGTCTGTAGGACCCCGGCATTTTTGAAGATTTGCCTTTTTTTAGAATAACAACAACCTCCGCTCCCCTCATGATTGGGGTATTGATTGCCCATTCTGTGCCTGCTTTAACGTATTTAATAAATCTGCCGCCAGCTCCTTCTGAAATGTTTTGTAAAATTCCACTGGTATCTGGTCTGGGCCTGCCGCTTTAGCTACCGGAAGGTCCCCCAATGTTGATATCACTTCTTCCAGCGTAAGCGCTGCAATTTTTAGTAAATGTTGATCTATAGCCATCCCTCGCTGGATTAATCCCCCTAGAGTCTCCTCCTCCCTTACTAACTTCCTTACCAGCTCTTCCACTCTACTCCTCTCAGATTTCTGCTTGTGTATTGAGGAACTAAGTGTTTCTCCTCTAACCCCTGCCTTGAATGCGTCCCAAGCGTTTCCTACTGATGTGCTCCCCCTATGAATAATCCGAAAATTTCTAATCCACTTATTGATACAATTAGTGTACCCTTCATCTGCAAGCAGTGTTCTTTCAAACGTCCAAGTGGATTGCTTAGCAACTCCCCCCACTAAGTTAACTGCTAAAATCAGAGGATTATGATCAGACATAAGGCGAGGCAGTTTTTCAATTTGGGACTTAACCACCAAGGAATTAGATATTAGAAAATAGTCTAGTCTGACCAGAATCTTATGTGGGGCTGAGAAAAAAGTACTCCCATCTTTTTGTGGATTCAATTTGGGCCATAAATCTATTAATGCATTGTGTTGTGCCATGTCTGATACTGCTCGATGCACTCTTTTCTTTCTGCCCGTATATACTCCCCCCTTTTGAATCTCAGAGTCTGAGGGGTTGTTGATATTTAAATCACCGCAGCAAATAATAGGCTCGGCCCAATTTGCTAGTTCCATGTCCAAATAAACAAATATATCCGGGTCATCTTCTGTGGAACCATACACTGAATATCGATTCTACAATGACCCACCTCCCCCAAATATCCTCGGCCTTTCTAGTAACTATGCAATCTTTATCTTTAGCCAAAATGGCTACCCCCCTTTTTTGGATCCTTGCTTAGTGTGAGCTAGCAATGTGAATCCCAACTGTCCAAGAAGAAACCCCTTCCCTCTCTCAACATGCGTCTCTTGCAAACATACAAAATCCAGCCTCATTGTTCTGAATAGTGCAGCAATCCTAAGTCTTTTCTGCGCATCATTTAGCCCGCAAACATTAATTGTGGCAATGCGACATGTCATTAAAAAACATCAAATGATTGTTCTCCTAATTCCACCGGATAATCATAAGAAAAGAAACTCTGTGAACTGTGCTGTATGTATATGTGCATGAGCTGTGCGTGTCCTGCTCGCCCACCCCACCCCCCCTTGCTTCCCCACCTCCCCCCCTTTCCCTTGGCCCTCCCTCCCCCCCCACAGGCAACAAGGTCAGGCATGACCTATGTATGGCCGCTTGGAGTGTAGCTGCCGCGTCCCACTCCCACCTTGTCCTGTAACTATCATCCTAAGAAAGTGAACCCCTTCCTACCACCCCCTACTAATCCCTGTGTCTTTGAGGATACCCATACTGCCAGAGTGTCCCCTCAGCGGGGTCCCTCCCTGTACCCCAGTACTTCAATCATGTACTCCTTTGCTTTTATCTCTGAGTAAAACATTTTTATCTGTCCCTTGGTAATCACTTCTAGTTTAGCTGGGTACAGCAAGTATGCTTCGGACCCTAACGCCTGTATCGGGTCTATGAGCTGCCTCAACCTCCATCTATGCTCCACAGTAACATGACAAAAGTCAGGCCTTGCAAAAAATGAAACATTGTTGAAAGAGCGCTTCGCCTCTGGCTTTGCCTTCTCTAAAATCAGTTGTCTTAACAAGAAATTGCCAATGTATATGAGGATCGCTCTAGGTTTTTCATTCTTAGAACCAGCTCGCCCTCTCTTGATTATGAAAGGGAATCGGTGCGCCCTCTGAACTTCTATGTCCCATTGCCATGAGGATAACTCTGGAAAAGCGCCCCTCAACAAGTTTACCACAAAGAGTCTAGCACCCTCCCCTTCAAGCCCTTCCGCAACCCCCAAAAGTCTGACATTGTTGCGCCTCTGGCGATTTTCGTAATCCTCCAGTTTCCACTGCACGTCCTCTGTAACTTTCTGCTGTTCTTGTTTAAACGTGTGGAAACTATTAAAGTCATCCTCCAGTTTGCCAGTTCTTTCTTCCACCTGCGTAACCCTCTCAGTGACCTCCTCATACATTTTGTTCATCTTCCTCAGTGTGTTCTGAATTTTCCTCGCGCCTTGTCTAGCCCTCCGGCTTTCCACCCTGGCTTCATTCTGCATAGATTTAAGGGTGTTAAATAGTAACACTAAGGAGACCGGTTGCGGTGATCCCTGAGCTATCGCCTGGGCCCCTGGCGGGAGTAAGGCCTCCCCTGGACCCTGGTATGTCTGCGAGGTAGCTGAATAATCCCAAAGTAAATTCTTTGAGGGGTCTATGGGTCTGCCCTGTGGGTTGGACCTCCTCCTCGTTCTCCTTTTTTTCTGGGTGCTTTTCGGGGCAGTGGAGCTGCTCTCAGTATCAGTGCCAGTGCCAGTGGACTTTCTTGTACCTGCATCATCCGACTCCCAGGATTCTGAGCCCTCCTCTACAGAAAAAAATCGATCCGGCGAGATGCCTCCTCCGGCTGCCCTCCAGTGCTGACCTGGCACCTCCTGTAGTAAGGCGTCCAATGTCTGGTTACTCCCCCAGGTGCCCAGGTTTTTTTCCCCCTCTTCTATAGGCATCTCCCCTCGTGGGTCGCCTTCCCTTATGCCACAACTCTGATATTTCCCATTCACAATGTTGCCATTTTCCACTGCAGCCTGGTCAGGGGCGGCTGTACTCACAGTTCCCTGGGTATACCTCTGCTCCTTCGAGGTGGGTTCCACTGCCGAGGTCCCTGCTAAGGCCCTTGCTGCTACCTCCGCTCCGACTGATGGAGTGAGCTCCTTCGTTAGCTCTCGATCTGGTTGCTTAGCAACCAGCGTGCTGGCGTCCTTGTGGACGTTCTCGTCTGCCGGGAGCTTCCCGCTGCTGTGATCATCGGCGCCTGTCTCTGCTCCTGTTTCTGCTGCATTCTCCGCGGTAAGCACCCCAGTCCTGATCCCGAAGCTTTCTTCCACTGTCGGCTGCCTGAAAGTACCTTCCATTGATTTCAGTTTAATCAGCGTGTGGCAGGAGGGAGCGCTATCTCGTGGTGCCCCCGGGGTCGGGGCTAAAGCACTTCCAGCGCGATCTTCAGTTACTTTTTTCCCCAGAGTTCTTTTAGATGAGTTGGTTAAGTTAGTCTTCAAAGCACCGGTCCCACTTTTTCCATCAGCCTTCCCCTTGTCCTTTCCGCTGACATCCTTTAGAGCGGGTAAATCCTTCTGTTCCGATCCCTTGATCGTGCGAGGCGGCATCTTTGCAGCGAGCCTATGGGCCAACGTGAGGATACCTGAGACTTTCTTTTGCACCCGCGCTAGAATCCTATCAATATACCAGCCGGTATATCGACTCCAAAGATGGCTGGGTTGACCACTGCTTACAGATCCTTGATATATAGCCCAGGGCTTCGCACTTAGAACCATTTGGCTGGGGTCACTTTCCGTCTATTTCAGCATCAGACAGGAGGTGGAGTGGGATGCGACTACACACTACCACCCGTCAGCGGCCATCTTGCCCCCTGTTTCATACATTCTCAGTGGTACAAAAAAAATGTGAGTGGCAAAATGACCCCTCACATGTGCACCACCAACGAGTTCACTGGTTGGTACTCACCAGTTGTGCCCACTTTTATCCTCATTGGTGGTCATTTTGCCAAAAAAGAAAAAAAGTGTCTGAAAAGAAAAAGAAAACTAAGTGCAGTGAAGTGAGAAAGGCTGCATCTCACGATGAGACCTAGTGCAAATGAGATAGAAAATAACACTCTAATAGCCACCACTTTATTATTTACAGAGTGTATTTTGTCTAATTTAAAAACCGGTTGCTAAACATGCATACCATTTTCAAGCGCCAACATGTTTCATTGCTGTGCAGTTTTGAGGAAAATTCTTCAGAGCAAATCACTTCGCCAAGGCACGGATATTGGACACACCATACACCGTTATGGAAGACTGTCGATCATAAAAACACAACACCATCTAACATCAATATCTCTGTTCTGAACCTGTGTGTTCACCAATATGTTATTATTAATAATGGTACTCTTATTTACCCTCAACAAGCTACTGTTTCTCATACCAGCTTGTAGTATCAAGATCTTTCGGAAAAAACCCTTATGTGAGTCCTCCTGGTGAGTGAATCATTCACCTGAAATGTCAATCTACAACAATGAAAATGGAAGAGACAAACCATAGGATTAACAGTTGGAAGTGTATTAAATAGGAGCATTGTCATTCTAGAAAACTCTCTTCTGTTTATCAGGGAAATCCAAATGCTCTCACTTGGTTAAAATGAAATGAAAGGGGGTTTTGTTGAGCGCGACTGCTGCCCTAGGGCGTCCAAGCGCTGAAAAAAAGCATAGTGCCTCATGATACAACAGCCAGAAGTTAGTCTTATTTAATAAAGAGGAAGGTTTTGAGCTGCTTGCGGAAAGATGACAGATTAGGATTGGATCTTAAGTGTAAAGGTAGTGAGTTCCACAGTTTGGCGGCATTGAAGGTAAAAGACCTGCCTCCTGCTCTTGATCTCCTAATCCGAGGAGCTACGGCCAAGAATGCATGAGCAGAGCGGAGTTGTTTGCTGGGGTGATAAGGGGAAAGCAAAGGGTGATTGATCTTGGGGCCAGTTTCCCAAAAGGCTTGGTGGGAGATGCACATGGCTTTAAATTTGATTCTCTCCCTAACAGGGAGCCAGTGCAAGGTCTTCATCTCGGTTTCTACTGACGCTCTTCGTGGGAGCTGAAGCAGCGTGCGTGCAGCACAATTCTGAATCCGCTGACGTTTTTGCAGAACGTATTCAGGCGCCCCTAGGTACAGGGCATTACTAAAGTCTAATCGGGATTGGATTAAGCCTTGTATCACAATTTGCTTAGCTTCAAAAGGTAGGATCTGAAGGATTTTTTCCAGCATCCTGATGATTCCAAAGCAGGTCACAGATATCTTGGTTGCTTGGGTGTTAAGGGTCAGGGATTTATCCAGCCAAACCACAAGGCTTTTTATGTCATCTTTCGGGATAGGTGGCGTACCCAAGCTGATGGGCCATAAGAGGTCGATGGTAGACAGCGCTGGGGGGGCCGAGTAGCATAAGCTCGGTTTTGTCACCGTTAAGCTTAAGGGACGATGCAGTCATCCAACTTTTGACTTCTTCCATGCAGGTAGTCAATTTAATCTGCGCCATTTCACAGTTCTTTTGTGCGAGTGAGACCACCAGCTGAGTATCATCAGCATATGTGATGATCTTAATACCATATGGGCGAACGATCTCAGCCAGTGGTTTCATGTACACATTAAATAGCGTAGGGCTCAATTACGAGCCCTGCGGTACCCCACAATCCAGCGGTTTACTTGAGGAGAAAAAGTCTCCATCAAAGACTTGGAATGTCCTTTCACTCAAAAAGGATTTAAGCCAAGCCAGAGCGTCCCTTGATACTCCAAGATTGAAGAGTCGACACAGCAGAGTTTTTGTGGCTTACCTTACTCTCTTATACTACTCAAAAGGCTAGCGAGTCACAAATACACGGCAGTGCTGCAGCTAGTAAGCACGGTGCAATATAGCATATGAGCAGCTGAATATACGCAGTGTATTTGTGACTCGCTAGCCTTAGCTCTGTCGCCCCTGCCCTTCTGTTCATGTAGCACTATGAGACCTATAGGTGATATACGTGCTTAACAAATACTAAATACAAATACAAGCCATTGCAGGGCTTGGTAGGTGACTGGAAGCAGTGTTGGACTGTGCTGCAGACTTCCCATGTGCTATGCCTGCTGATCAGGATTTTCAAGGGCCACCACTTCCTGGTTTGGGGTCCTTCAGCAGTAACAAGAAGTGATTGTGCATTTTTTGAATCACAGTCACTAACTGCAACCGCTAAATGCTAATTCCATCCTCTTAATGCAAGTTCCGACCATGCTGGCAATTTACGAAAACATACTGACTCGCAAATTGCGAGTACAATAATAGCGATGCAACTGTTTGCTACAGACATTAGATTTAGTAACTTGTAATTTTCAGGTCACTATTTTGCATTAATTTCAGGAGTCTAGAGCTATCTTCAGAGATGTTGACCAAGACCTCAGGCACGTAGAGACTCTGACTTTGAAGGAAAAAGAGGCATAAATATTATCAACCTTCTGTGAGAAAAAGTAAGCTAAGTCATTACAACTCTCCACCGAAGGCGAGAGAGACTAGGAGACCACAGACAGTGAGGTGAGTGATTTAACTATAGAGAACATTTCTCTAGAGGTTGTGATCACGGCCAGTGGTTCTAGGGGCCTAGACTAATTTTTGCCTTCTGAGAGTTTCTGTTTACTGTGCTGTGCAGGGGCAAGTTACAGGCCGTAGAGGACTTCGGTGTCGGTAGCCTTAGGCAGATGCAGAGAACGAGAATAGTAACAGCAGCCTTCGGCGAATGCTCAATACGAGAATGCCTGTAAGCCAAGTCATTGTTGCATAATAAGAGATTTGTTGATCTCATTGGTAAGAGCACATTGTGCACCAAGCCTTGTGCAATTTTCATAAACTTTAGAAAGATATGCAGGATGTGAAATGACTTCGTTGTTTTCCAATTTTTATACTGTTGATACAGGCGAGGCAAGTCCTGCTTGGAAAACTGGATTTGGAATTGCTTAGGGACAGAAGTAATCACTTGTTAAAGGAATTGTCCTGAGTTGAGTCAGTTGTAAGCACACAACATGCACTTTGTCATCAATACGAAAACAAAAATGAATATCAATGGACATAACAAATAGGCATAACAGATGATGACCAAACTCTCATACAGAATTGCAATACAGATGGATGCCATTAAAGCTTCTACAGAGCTGTGTTTTTGATACATACATTATGCTGAACATTATCAAGTAACCATACACATCACCTGGGGTGGTGTGGGGTGCAAAAAAACGATGGATTTAGGCCTAGATCTCTGTACTGGGGTGAATGTATGACATTGTTCTGCATTCTGTCCATCAATTGTTGTTTTTGCATTTGTCACCCCGAGTGGGATGGGTATGCTCAGACGTGAGTCCCATGCTCTCCACACCACTGGAGTCAAGCTATCCAGGCTGATGACGGCTGATAGCCAGAAACCGGTCCTTGGATGCTTGATTCCGGTCCAGGAAAGACATGGCTTGGCAGTTCGGGCTGGACTGTTCCCATGAGGCACAGGGTCAAGGCTGATTTGCATATGGCCATGTCTGACCTGGGGTGGTGTGGAGTGCAAAAAAACGATGGATTTAGGCCCAAATCTCTGTACTGGGGTGAATGTATGACATTGTTCTGCATTCTGTCGATCAATTATTGTTTTTGCATTAACCATACACATTTACGCATTGTAATGTAATGTTTTGAAGTAAGAGGTGTGCTTATCATTTGTGATTTCATTCTGCAGCACATCAACAGCTCAGGAAGTCCCAGGTAATGAATACAGGTGATTGCTTTAAAGTTACTTAGTCATAAGGTAGTAGAAGGGGCTTTCTAGGCAGAAGTCATGATTCCTTGTTGTTCCTCATACAGGTCTCATTTCCCATAGTTCCTTTCTCACACACCCTTTCCCACGCCTGGCTACTCCAATAGTCCATGCCATAATGGAATTCAGACTTGGTGTTGCCTAGAGGTGTATATTCACAAAGGGAGCCATGGAGGGAAGAAGGAAACATAGGTCGCCCTCCACTCATAAAGTCAATCCTTACAACAAGACCTAGTTTCAAAGGTGCCTATTTTCTAATTATGTACTTTCTAAACGTGTGCGATATGCTATAATTTATAGCATTCAAAGAACTCCTCTTTCTATTCAACTATGAGGTAGTCGCAAGACGTTTCCCACTTTTACTTAAAACAACTTTTATAAAACACAGTCGTCAGAACAGTGAGGGGCGACAGAGCTAAAAATGCCAGGTTTTGAGGGTTTTGCGGAATTCCATGTGATCGGTTTCCAGTCAGAGATGTAGAAGCAATGTGTTCCATATTTCAGGAGCAATTCTGGAAAAGGATCTGCCACCGTTCCTTACAGTGCGGACTTTGGGTACAGTTAGGAGTTGTTTGCTGGTGGAGCGAAGGGTTCTACCTGGTTGGTGTTTTATCAGTTTCTTTGCTAAATAATGTGGCCCTTTACTGTTAAGTGTTTTGTGTACCAGTGCTTGGGCCCAATTGAGAAGGGAGTGCATGAGTACAGTCACAGAATCAATTTTTTCAAAAGGGAACTCGAAATACAGCAGCAACCATGCAGCAGCAGTCCATGCAGATAAGCACAGTGGGGGCAGGAGGGATGTTTACAGGCGTCAGAATAGAAATTATTTATTTATTTAATTTTCCCTATTCCATCGTCTGTTGACTTCCACCCTCTACCGCCTGGCCCGCCCCACCGCGCTTACCTGCACGGACCGTTGCTGCAACCATGAGTAGATTTTTCGATGTAATTCTCAGAATGTCCTGGATCCGAGGAGAGAAAAATATGGCGAGAGATGCTGCAGCAGATAAATGCCCTGGATGTTGCTGATAGGTCTATAGATGATCTGAAAAGCAGTGGTATGATCTGCGCTCTTGGGCCAAGGAGAGGGTGGCAGCATGGCTGGGAGAAGGCCAGAATACTGGAGGATGTCAATCTGATGCCCCCCTATCTGCCGGGGCACAGCTGGAGACAAAAACGCAGACTGAGGCAGTGTGCTCCTCAGGGTCCTTCAATACACCTGCACTTCCCCACTCACTGGTAAGAGCAAAAGCTCTACTATTCAGACATACCTGCCATAACTCTGCAGTCCACATGCATGCAACACACCCAGACCCATAAATACCTAGAAGCTCCATTTAAATGCACTAAAAATAACAGCTGGTGCATTAAGGGAAATGTAGTCAGGTGCTGAATAACATTGTACGACCACTAAGATAGTGTTTCACATGTTTATTTCATTAATTTCACCATTTGTCACATAGGTATACCTATGGGAGGGCAGGAAAGCTAAAAGTATACAGACAACGACCAGGACCAGGCCCAGATGGAGGAAGGGCAGGTTGGGCTGATGGAGAGTCAGCCTGGTTGTGCAGATGAGCAGGCCAGTGCTGCATCCATGTCACCTCCATCATCTGCTGATCAGGCCCTGGCACTCCACCAGCCCAGCCACACTGAAATGCAGTACTGTCACCAGGGTCTGGCAGCAGCGTCCAATGCATCTATCCCAGAGGCTTGATCATACAAGGCCTTACGCCCACAACCAGCCAGAAAGCGGCAACCAGGTGGCACTTGGTGTGCAAAAACAGGCCATGCTGCATATTCAGTGCCTGCACGTGAAACAAATGAGGCTCATCAATAACAATCTGTCACAGCTTCAACATTTCACTCCAGTTGACTGACAACTAGGCCCAGCTGGATGCAAAATGTGATGCCCTTACAGGGGCTATTGGGCAACGTTCTACAGAGCTGGCAGAGGAGAGAAGCCAGCAGAGTTGCACAGAACAGTGGCAGGCATCCAGGATGGAGGCACTGACCAGGGCAATAGAGAGCCTATCCCATACAACCACCATACACTCAAGGAGCACACTGGCCCTGCAGGCTAAAATGTGCCAATACTGTGGTGACGTTGCCAGAGGCCCGCAACACATTTCTGCTGTGTTGAGTTTAGACAGACCACCAGTTTTATGCACCGGCAAATACGAGATGCTTCAGATAGTGAGGATTCCAGCCATAGCAGTGTCTCCGCAGCAGATACACATATGCTGTGGAGAAGCAGCAGCAGACAGCTTACTTCTCCAACTCCCAAATCCACCCATGCCGGACGGAGAAGAAAGAAATGACTGCACAGTGATATTGTCCCATGCAGTTTCCCCCACTTTTTGGTATGTTGTGGTGGTGTAACTACACAACGCACCCAGATTCATGTTATGTTTGTCATGATGGACAGGTTGTCTAGCATGGTGTTAGAGTGCCTGACTATAAAGAGTTGCTTGATTAGGTTCGGATTGGCATTCGGATAGCCCGAGTCATTCGGAGCCAAATCGAACAGCTCTATGGACACTGTTTACGACCAAGCAATTACTAAGTCCAATTCTGATAGCCGATCTGAATCGGTCTTCCTGACACAAAACGGCTGATGGAATCTGACTTTGGGGACCTGTACCAGGCCCCCCCTTCACTCGTAGTCCCCCGGATGGGGCATGTGGGGGTACCCAAGGGACCCACCTTTAAATCCATGCACAGTGTGGCAGGCATCATGGGGTGCCCATCACACTGGCCAAGGTTTTCCCCAACCACCCCTTTTTTCAATGTTGTCGTCTCTCGTTCAGAACTCTGTGGTTCTGAAATTCTGGACCCTACTGTTGTCCCGGTATCGAGACCCGATATCCGTGTCCCGAAACATCAACGTACCATGACGAATTTGGTGTCAACGAACCGATAATGATTAGGACATCATTCCTATGTATTTGCGTCATGATCGAGGCATGCTAACACCCCTGAATCGTAGTTTCCGTCCCAACCCCCAGACTCCATTTTGTAAACGGTATCCATCTTGTGCCTTGCCCTCATGATAAGTCAATTAATGGTCGAGCTTGATCTAAAAGGGCACGTCCTCCTTCCCTGACTTCCCCCTGACCTGTCCCAACTGACTCCATTGCCTTTAGCCAAACCTGTTTTGGCAGCCCCTCGCCCAGTGGCCAAATGAGATAGCATCGATACATAACATTCCTCAAACCATTCACTACATACAAACTATGCTTTCTACAAACACACACCTGTCCTGTTCCCTGTTTATGGCCAGTTTTATGACTAGGAGGTGCATTCCTTTATTGGGGCTTCACCGATATCTGATGGGAGTTCCGGGCTTAGCTGAGTAATCTATCACGAATTGGACATCTAAAATACGGGCTTGCCTACATGACTTCGCTCTTTTGCATTATTGTAGAAATATGTGTATAGCCATATCATAAACTTAAGAATTCTTGCTTGCAGCTATTATTTTTGTATATAAGGAGAAGGCTGGTTCTGTAAAAACGAACAGTCTCCTGAGAACACATGACCCGTGTTTGTCGTGCTTCTAGGACACCTGTTACTTGGTAGCTATCAATAAAACCTGATCTCTGACTCGACTAGAAGACTCCGTGTTTCTGTGGTCCGGAACAGGGAGAACTCAGAGGTCTTCGGGTGTTATCCCCTGGCACCAAACGGGTTCCTAAAAACCCGTTACCTCAGTTGGCGCCCAACGTTGGGCGGTATCAAGCGGCGACGGTCCAAGCCAGATGTTCGTGAGGAGCTTCGTGTGAAAATTCCGGAGGACGGCCAGCCACTTCAGCGACCCCTGTATGTCGACGTGGTTCCGAAGGTCTTTGCTGCGAGGTTCCCCGCGTCCCGACGGCTACGAAGGACTGCTGCCCTGACTATCGCCTTGTTTTGGACCCAGTGATCCTTGGTAGAGCGAAATGATAGACGAGTCTTCTAGCGATGTCACCGATCTTCAAATACTTCAGTTAAGTATAAGTGGAGCGTCTCCCAGTCCTTAGTTTGTCCTTAGTTTTTGGTATCCTTGAGATACGCCTTGATTTGGTACTTGCAAGCCCCAAAGCCGAAGGACTTGTGTATTCACGAGAAATATCGTAACAGATAATCCTTTGAAGTTTGAAGCTAGACTAGTGAGCAAAGATGCCTGGTTTTAGCAGACTTGGAAACTTGTTTTGTCTTGGTTGTAGTAAGGACTCCCGATTAGAGGATTCCTGTCCGGTTCCTCCGATTGGAACTCCAACATACGAGCTCTACGTAAAGCACGGCGTAGGTCCTGTCACATATAATGAAGTGTGGATAAAATACACCCGCAAGGATGGTGTTTTAAAATGGCCCCAATATGGTAGTTTCGACTCAGAAATATTAGATAACCTAGAGGTCAAATTATTTAAGAGAAAAGCCCGGCCGGCGATGTTTGACTCTTTTCGCTTATGGCGCAAAGAAGCCAAACAGAAAGAAATAAAGTTAGCAAAAAGGAATAAAAGAGGTATGTCAATGGTGCAAGCTGCGGTTGCATACAGGGATAACGAGGAAGAGCAAGAAAACGAACAAATACTTAGGAGCAAGAAACTAGCAGTAGATAAATGCTACCCGATGTTACCAAATAAGGGACAAGGTCACGAGGAAGGATCCGAGAAAGATCCATTAATGTCCCACTTATTAAGCTCACCTCCACCGTATGCGTTAGACGCTACTACAACGCCAAAGCGTTTTTCTATACCACGCCCCGGCGCACGAAACACAGCTCTTGCACACACGCCAGCTACTCTTTAGCTGGTTCCTACTTCTCCGGCGCAGCCTTCTCAAAGGTCGCCATCTTTGCTACATACTCCGTCTACTTCTACCACTTTGCCTACAGCTCCAACTGTTCCCTATGATACTACGTCTGTCACTGTTTCAACTTCCTCTACTATTGCCTCAACTTCTTCTTTGCCTCAGCCTGTTTTCTCCGATGCACTTGCTCCTCCGCAAGCTTCTCCTTCTATTAGACAAAGAGTGACAGGTACCGTCACTGGTCTGCTTTCACCTTTCTTCGGGTCGCCTAGAACGACCCCTAAAACAGAACATAGACAGTTGCGTAGTCAACTGCCTGATTACGAGGAAAGACGAGTGCTGAATGAATTAGCACGCCAATGGATTACGGATACTGTTAGATATGATGTTCAGTCTGTTATGGAAGTTTTCCGTCAATGGAATGCACCCACTCAGAGATACGTATTCGAAGAAATGTGTGTATATCTAGGCGAAGATGTAAAGACAAATGATCCCAAATATACAATGAACGAACTATGGCGTACACGCTTTAAGTTCTATGAAGGTATGATTATAGGTGCAGATGTTGAGAAAGCGATAGAATTATTGCTCTCTTATAGGAGTAAAGGAAACGTCTCTAGACCATGTCATGAAGACGATGCACCAGACGGGAAAAGAGCGAGACAGTACCCCATGAGAGAGGTTCCTCCGGTTTGGAGGGAAGGTGATGCGAATGCGAATCCACCGATTCTTCCTCATTTCCAGCGTGTATGGGTACATGTCCCCTGGAAAAGATCCGATGTCTTAGCACTAAAGCAGACATTGCCTGATCCTCGTAAAAACCCGACTGGGTATTATAAGGAGTTATCGCAAACTGCAAGCTCATGTATAATGAATTTAGCGGACATAGACATGTTGTTCGGGAACGTTGTTCCACATCCTCTATGGAGCAAAATACGTCATACGAACCATGACCAAGAACTAGGTGACTCATGGGCGAACATTGCCGCTATCAATGCTAGACAAATTGGTGGTTCTAAACTTGAGTCGTTAATAGCTGAACTTCCCGGTCGAATTATCGCGTACATGAAAACGATAATGCCCGAGGTACGCGTAAACTGGGACAAGCTATCTGCGTGCAAGCAGAAGAAAGATGAGAATGTGTCTGACTTTTTCACAAGATTTGAGGAGACTTTCACCGATCATAGTGGTCAGGATATGGCTACCGAGGGTGGTCAAAGATTTTTTGTAGACAAGTTCGTACATAATTTAATCCCTGAACTGTGTAATAAACTAAAAGATACAGAGAGTGCTTGGGCTGTCTCTACGTCAGCTCAAATTTTAGCTACAGCCCAGTACTATGAAAATAGGCGCAAAGACGAGCTAGATAAAGTCGACAAAAAGACGAAAGATTTAAAAACTAAAGTTCTACTCCAGCAAGCTTATCCGCCTCGTACGGCTAGTCAGCCCAATTATCAACCACAACAGCAGTATTCGAGAAACGCGCAAGGAAACGAGTTTTCCCACCAGCGTATTGCTTATGGCCCGAATCAATGTGCGTATAGCAAGGAAGAGGGTCACTTTAAAAGTAATTGTTCGGCTCTTGCGCGACGTCTGAGCGGTGCTTCAGGTGTAAGGGGAAGAGGTGTTCAACATGCCCCTAGAGGTAGGGGCCGTGGAAATTTCACGCAGAATACAACTTCTTTTCCGCTTCAGAATTCGATGAACAGCTTTGACCAACAGAACAATGCATCATCTAGGTCAGCTCAGTACTATGCTGACGACTATTACACCGAACATGAAAATGAGGGTAATGATTGCTAGGACAGCCATGGACAAAGAGAGGGAGTTGTTTTAGTTCCAGTAGATCAGAATGGACCTTATGTCGAGGTAATCGCCTCAGGAGTGTCAGAGCCATTTCTGCTGGATACTGGTGCTACAAAAAGTTCTATCATGCACTCAAAACTTCCTGGCGCACCTTTGTCCGGCGAAATGAATGTTTATTTATTTATTTATTTATTTATTGACATTTATAAAGCGCGGCGAATACCCGTGGGCGTCTCGGCGCTAATTAAGGGCATAGATCAGCAAACTGGGGTAATGAAGATATACAAGGCTATTGGTCAAATAACCACGTCTTTAGCTGTTTGCGAAATATGAACAGGGAGGGACTTGCCCGGATATGTGCAGGAAGGGTGTTCCAGAGTTTCGGGGCGGCAACCAGGAAACGCCTGTCGCCCCATGTGACTGTTCTAGTGCGAGGCACAGCCAGAAAGTTCTGATAAGAGGAACGAAGGGATCGGGTTGGAACATGATGAAGAAGATTCTGTTTGAGAAAATGGGGACCTTGATTATTGAGTGACTTATAAGCAATACACAGTGATTTAAATTTAATACGACTGCGTATCGGGAGCCAATGGAGATCCCTAATGATATTTGTGACTGGTGCAAACTTGGGGTCCCAGCCAGCATTCGTGCGGCGGCATTTTGGATTAACTGCATCCTATTTATCACTCGGACTTGAGCCTTTAAGAATAGAGCGTTGCAATAGTCCATGGAGGACAGGACTAGTGAGCTGACCAGTGTTTTCCCGGCAGTGTTCGGTAGGAAAGGTAGTATTTTCCTAATCATTCTCAATTTCATATGAGCTGTGGCCGCAGTTTTATTAGCATGTGCCATGAAGTTGAGGCCAACATCAAAAGTGACGCCTAGATTTCTCACTTTGCTGGCTGGACTAGGCGGAGGACCGAAAGATGGTGGCCACCAGACAGGTGACCAGCCCGGGGAGAGGTGACCGAAGATGACCACTTCAGTTTTTTCTGAGTTGAGTTTCAGACAGTTCGTGGCCATCCAGTCACCTATTGCCATCATTCC
This sequence comes from Lissotriton helveticus, assembly GCF_964261635.1. Lineage (NCBI taxonomy): Eukaryota > Metazoa > Chordata > Amphibia > Caudata > Salamandridae > Lissotriton > Lissotriton helveticus. The sequence continues at coordinate 55,038,072 of NC_136060.1, forward strand.
TCTCGTGAATCGATTGGCCACTTCCTCACCGTCCCCTTTGATAGCCAGTACCAGTTGGGTTTCAGTAGGTTTCTCTGGCGCCCCTGTTAGAAACCCGATCTCCAGTCCTGTATCTCTTTCTATTGGCCCGTGCGAATTAGAAGCACCCCTCATTCTTACCACAGGTTGCGGTGAAAATTTGTTAGGTTTGGATTTGCTAAAAAGGTTATATGCGACTTTATACTGTTCACCATTGGGAGTACAGCTTACTTTAGGTAAGAAAATAGTTTCTCCAATGTATGTGTCAAAAGAAAGTATTGCAACTGAATTGTCGTGTCTTCCTGATGTACTCTGGGCAAACGGCTCTAATGATGTAGGTCGTTTGGAGATAGCACCGTATGTCATAACGTTGAAAGCCAACGTTAGGTTGCCACGTATTCCCCAATACAAAATATCTAGCGAATGTGAAAAGGCGTTATTGACGATTGTCTATGACCTGATTGATAAAGACGTCATCGAAGAAACAACAGGAAATGTTTGTAACAGTCCAGTCTTACCGGTTTTAAAACGTACCAATCCTTCACAGCCCCCTGTGTATAGGTTCGTGATCGACCTCAGAGAAGTGAACAAGATAGTTATCCCACAGTTTCCAGTTGTCCCCGATATTACTGCTTTATTGACGATGGTTCCAGCTTCAGCAAATTGGTTCTCGGTGATCGACCTAAAGAACGCTTTCTTCAGCATCCCGATTGCTGAGGAGAGTAGGGATATTTTTGGATTTAATTTAGGAGGACGAAGCTTCCGCTTCAAGTGCGCTCCTCAGGGCTACTGCGAAAGCCCTTCAATATTCAGTCAGGCCCTGAAAACACAACTAGACACGATTGTTCTACCGAATGGTTCAACTCTGATTCAGTACGTAGACGATCTGCTGATCGCTGCAGACACTGAAGAGATTTGCAAGAAAGCTACGTTATCATTATTGCATCACTTATGTGATATGAAGCACAAAGTCTCTCTTTCCAAACTACAATTTTGCCGACAAGAAGTAACCTACTTAGGTCACATCTTGTCGAAGAAGGGAAGGAGACTGACACCAGAAAGAATACAGGCAATCGCAGAACTGAGTGCCCCAAGGACACAGAGAGAGGTTCGAGCCTTCTTGGGCATTACATCGTACTGTAGACAATGGATACCGAATTTCTCACTACTAGCTAAACCCTTGCTGGCACTACTCTGCAAAGACACGCCAAATCCTATGCCTTGGTCTGAAGATTGCCAGACGAGTTTCCACGAGTTGCGTGATGCGTTGTGTTCGGCTCCTGTGTTGGGAAACCCCAACTACAGCAAGCCTTTTACATTATATGTCCATGAGAAGGAAGGTTGTGCCTTATCAGTTTTAACACAACATTTTGGGGACAGACAGCGCCCATGCGTGTATTTTTCGGCAACTCTAGACCCTGTGGCTAAAGCCCTACCAAGTTGTCTGAGGGCTACCGCCGCAGCAGCTGTCTGCATCCGACAATCTGCTGGATTAGTCATGAATAATACTCTGATCGTTATGGTTCCGCATGCAGTAGACATTTTACTAAACAGGACAAAGACACAACACCTTACCAGCGCTCGACTATCCAGTTACGAACTTACACTGCTAGCAAGTCACATCCACATAAAGAGGTGTGATACACTGAACCCCGCAACGTTATTGCCCATTCCGACAGGAACAGACGAGATTGATAGGCATGACTGCTGTTTTAGGACAGAAGAAGAGACAAAAGGGAGAGTAGACTTACAGGACACTCCCCTTCCTGAATGCAATGATACTTTATGGGTTGATGGTTCATGCTTCAAGTTGCCGAATGGTGATACGACTGCAGCATATGCCGTAACGACATTACACACCATTATAGAGACTGCGCGCATTTCCCATAATTCTGCACAAGCTGCAGAGCTAATTGCGCTTACCAGAGCATGTGTGCTAGCGAAAGGAAAGCGAGTGAATGTGTACACTGACAGCCAATACGCCTTTGGTGTGGCTCACAGTTTTGGGAGATTGTGGCGTGAACGTGGATTTCTTACGTCACGTGGTGCAAAGATACAACATGGTCAGCTAGTTAATGAACTCCTCCAGTCACTGACCTTGCCACTACAAGTTGCTATTGTAAAATGCAGTGCACACAAAAAGATTCAGGATGATGTTGGCCGCGGGAATGCATTTGCAGCCGAGGTTGCAAAAGAGACTGCAAGGAACACAATGAGTCGGATGTATGTTGTATGTCCCGCTAGATGGATTACTGATGTGGGAATGTGTGAGGACACCATTGAAAGCGTGAAATCTATACAAGCCGAGGCAACTGAGAAAGAGGTGAATGAATGGAGGGAAAGTAAGGGTAGGTTCGATGCGAATGGTTGTTGGGTCGAATTGTCAGAACACCAGCGATGGCTATTACCTAACGCATATGTACTCGCAGTAGTAACAATGGCTCACGGATTCGCACACATCAGTTCGAGAGGAATCTGTAAAGTATTGGCCCCAGTATGGCAAAATAGCAATATCCCGAAATATGCAGAGAATGTGGTCAGAAACTGTATGGTGTGTTTGAAGTACAATCCCGGTAGGGGAACCCCAACTCCAGCTGGTCATTTTGCGCCTCCAACGTATCCGTTCGAGGTTTTGCAGCTCGATTTCATTCACATGGAGAGATGCAACAATCTGAAGTATGTGCTCGTTGTTGTTTGTGCTTTCTCCAGGTGGGTGGAAGCGTACCCCCTTAAGGACAATACAGCCTTGTCAACTGCCAAAGCCCTTGTCAAAGAGTTCTTCCCGAGATTTGGCATGCCTAGAATCGTTTGGAGTGATAATGGAAGTGAATTCGTAGGACGCGTGATGAAGAGAGTGTGTGAGTGTTTGGGCATCCAACAAAAATTCCACTCTGCGAATCACCCCCAATCAGCTGGATTAGTAGAGTGCTACAATGGCACTTTGAAGCTCAAATTAGCCAAAATCCAAGCCAGTACAGGTCTTAAATGGCCTGACGCCTTGCCCCTAGCACTCTTGTCAACGAGAATGACAGTCCATTCCAGATTAGGACTTAGCCCCCATGAGATAGTGTTTGGCCGCCCAGCCAACGTCTGGGGCGTGCCAAGGCCAAACAAACTTAGCGAAATAGAGCACCCCGTACTGCTTGACTATTTGTGCGAATTGACAACTAAATTGCGTGTTTTACACCAACAGGTTCACAGTTCCTCTCCGCCAGCCTCTGACGATCCAGGTCACTCCATCGCACCCGGCTCGTGGGTCTTGGTGCGGAATTTTCAGCGCACAAACAACGGACAGCCGAGGTGGACCGGACCTTACCTGGTACTTCTTTCCACGAGATCAGCGGTTCGGGTGGAAGGCAAAAAGAACTGGGTGCACGGGACCCATTGTAAACGGGTCCCTCTGCCCCTTCCATACGACCGGTGGGTCAACGAAGGAATTGCCGACTCCGAGACAGAATCCATACCTCGTTTCATCCCTTTCAGCGATGCACGTCTAAAAGAAACTGGTACCGAAAAGGAGAGTGATCATATTTTACAAGGATTTGTGCCACAGTCTATGCAGTTGGACACTACCGAACCTGAGACATTGTTTGAAGACACTTCCGTACCTGGGAAACGACGGTACAACTTGAGATCTAACCCCAGAGACTAATAAAAGAGCAAACTAATGTGATTTCTTTTCCCCTAAGAACTATTTTTTTGATTCTTCAGCTCTCTCGTCCCAGGGAACTAGCTCATTTTTGATTTTCGAACCGCCATCCGGTTCTGCTGCTAGGGTCGCGGTTGAAGTCTGGGGAGTGCAACTGGGGACGTTTAGGTCAACGGTTCTGGTTGGTCCAAGGGAGTTACCCCGGACTGAACAGAGCGCACTCCCTGGGAGAACCAACCTACCACCGTGGGCAGCAACTAGAGGATGGAGTTTCCTAGGGTAAAGAGACCTACCACACTCACGAACGTTGAAAGACAACTATGCACTGTACGGGCCAAAAGAAAGTTTTTGATAACATGTATTTTAATGTTGTGTAGCATAACGATGTTTTTGACTGGCTATACTCTATTCGTATTCCAAGTTACCTTTTCAAATGACACCCGGCCACAGCCTCCTCCTACTATCTCTCCACACTACTTTCACCCTCTACCTGAACACGAATCTGCCAGAAGACTCGAATTTGTAAATAACTCATTCATTCAACTCCTACACCAACACCAGTCCATCATGAACACATCGAACTGTTGGATATGTGGACTCATGCCACACACGACTGATAAGGGTATCCCATACTTCATCCTGCCATTCAGCTATTATGGTTCTCTGTGGGCTTTCCAGACCATGTTCCTATTCGCCCTAGAACCATACCCGACACGGTCTACTGAAAGTGACTCCAGTAACAAGGCACTAATAGCAGGGATAAGAAATATGAGTAGAGAGTTCGACACCTATCTTACGATTCCCAAAGATGAACTCACTCCGTACACTCGTTGGAACGTAACTAAATATGGGGTTTACCTGAGTAAGAGCCAGACAGCAAAGAAATCCCGCCCAGTTTGGATAGTACCCAACCGAGGTCACTTATGTTTACAAGGTATCGGCAGGGATCCCAAAGCACAATTAGGAAAGAGTATATGCACGGAAACCTATGTATTCGCTTCTCGAACTTCCCCTATACTCTTAGCAGCCAAATGCACGTATTTCGTCTGCCATGACCAAGCCCACACCTGGTTGCCCCCTGACTTCTCAGGTTCATGCTTTATCGCATTTCTGCTGCCTCCCACCTTCACGGCCAGAGCAGATTACCATCGAACAAGGACAGCTAGAGGTGTCGTGAGTAAAGACGACACCGCGGGTCAGGAATTCGCTGACTTCGCAAAGGGTTTTCTGCCATTTTGGGGGCCTATGGTGAACAGCAGGAATATTCGCAAGTTATCAAGGATAGTTGAATCCGCCGTGAGTACAACGGCCGGAGCTCTTGGCAACTTGACGACCAAACTTCAGTCGGATCGACTTATGACCCTTCAGAACCGAGTTGCCCTAGATATCATACTCGCCGATCGTGGTGGTGTGTGTAGAGTGATCCAATCCAGTTGCTGCATTTTCATCCCTGATAACGCACCGACAGTGTACCAGGCCATCTCTAAGTTACACGAGATATCTGGTTCCCTTCACGTAGAAAAAGGGGACTGGTCCTTATTAGGGTGGTTCTGGGGACTGATCGCCACCTGGGGATGGAAAACACTGATCTTCATTGGGATGATCTTAGCACTTCTGTTTATGTTCTGCCTATGTGTACAGTGCGCTCCGGCACTATGTGGCCTCTGTGCTACCTCATGTGTACGGAAGCCTGTGTCAAGGGACGAACTGAGCAACAGAATGATGCTACAGCAGCATCTCCACGAATTCCTCCATACAGATTTAGACTCGGATTAACATGAATCATTGCCTTATATGAGGGCAAAAGGAGGGTCTGTGGTTCTGAAATTCTGGACCCTACTGTTGTCCCGGTATCGAGACCCGATATCTGTGTCCCGAAACATCAACGTACCATGACAAATTTGGTGTCAACGAACCGATAATGATTAGGACATCATTCCTATGTATTTGCGTCATGATCGAGGCATGCTAACACCCCTGAATCGTAGTTTCCGTCCCAACCCCCAGACTCCATTTTGTAAACGGTATCCATCTTGTGCCTTGCCCTCATGATAAGTCAATTAAAGGTCGAGCTTGATCTAAAAGGACACGTCCTCCTTCCCTGACTTCCCCCTGACCTGTCCCAACTGACTCCATTGCCTTTAGCCAAACCTGTTTTGGCAGCCCCTCGCCCAGTGGCCAAATGCGATAGCATCGATACATAACATTCCTCAAACCATTCACTACATACAAACTATGCTTTCTACAAACACACACCTGTCCTGTTCCCTGTTTATGGCCAGTTTTATGACTAGGAGGTGCCTTCCTTTATTGGGGCTTCACCGATATCTGATGGGAGTTCCGGGCTTAGCTGAGTAATCTATCACGAATTGGACATCTAAAATACGGGCTTGCCTACATGACTTCGCTCTTTTGCATTATTGTAGAAATATGTGTATAGCCATATCATAAACTTAAGAATTCTTGCTTGCAGCTATTATTTTTGTATATAAGGAGAAGGCTGGTTCTGTAAAAACGAACAGTCTCCTGAGAACACATGACCCGTGTTTGTCGTGCTTCTAGGACACCTGTTACTTGGTAGCTATCAATAAAACCTGATCTCTGACTCGACTAGAAGACTCCGTGTTTCTGTGGTCCGGAACAGGGAGAACTCAGAGGTCTTCGGGTGTTATCCCCTGGCACCAAACGGGTTCCTAAAAACCCGTTACCTCAAAACAGGCTTCAATTGAAGTCAATGCGAGTCCGACCAAATGATGTTCGGAAGCATTATAATCAGTAGGTCAGACTCGCAGAACCCGATTCGGTCGTAAACAATTCTGAAACCGATTTGGTCAGAAGAGTTTCTGACCGACATCGTAATGAGGCCCTTACAGTAAAAAATAAATTGTGGCTATATGGTACCTGTGTCTCCTCCCCCCTGTTGCCCTGCCCTGTTCGCTCTGCTGTGGGGCAGGTGGACCTGGATCATTATTATATTAGTGTGATCTAGACACCTCTTTGGGTAAGCCTCTCTTGCTGGCTATGTTGTGGAGCATGGCACATATTGCCATGATTTTGAATGCAGACTCAGGTGCATACTTCAAGGCCCTGCTGCTTTTATGAAGACACCAGAAGCAAAAATTCAGGATACAAAATGTGTGTCCTATTACAGTCCTGGTGCATCAATGTGCTGCATTGTACAGCCTTCTGTGTGGGTTGTTGGGAGACAGGTGAGGATCCATGGCCTCAGGTCATATGCACTGTCACCTGGTGAGACACACAAGGGTGAAAAAATACATTTCACTGTGTACATTACATTAGAGTACCTAGTAGGTATCCTTTATCAAAATCTCCTCTTTCTAGGCGCTGGTATATGCCACTGTGCTGGAAGATGTAGGAGTCATGGGTGCCCCTGGAAATTAGGCCACAATGTCTGTGATGATGTGTGTATTGCAGAAAACCTGAAGTATTGAGGGAATGGGTGGTTTTGCGGTTCCAACATATATATTCCAGGCAGAATGGGGGACATATTGGCACATGGGTTACGTCTATCTACCCAATTAGCTGTGGAAATCTGGCTAGTCTGTAGAATTGTGCCTTGGTATTTTGAATTTCCACATCGTTCCTGGGCATGTAGATATGTTGATGTATGTGGTGGATCATGGCGTCTAAGAATTTGCAAAAGAAATGCGATAGCGCACTCTGAGACACCCCTCCAGCCACTGCTATTACATTTTGCAACTACCACAAGCCAATAGGTGGAGGGAGCACAACAACTGGGCATGAGTGGGGCAGCATACTGATCATTAGGTCTTACTTTATGATGGCCATTAGCTCCAGGATCACATTACTACTCAGCCTGTACTGCTCATATATCTCTTCCTCTATCTTCTCTAACATGGTTAGCCTGACTCTGAAAATCGTCTCCAGTCTCTGCCTTCTTTACTGAGCAGCCAGAATCTGCATCATCCTTGAGATCACAAACAGGGCAGCCATTATTGAAAAGTATCTGATGCATTCTGGGCCTGGATTTACAGGTTGGGCCCTGTTACCACCTGATTTGGATTGGTGGTATATTTCATGTGCAAACGGGCCATTTTGCAACTACTCGAAATTTGTGACCCGATTGTACATGCCATTTTGCAACGCGCAATTAGGTATTCCCTAATTGTGACTCACAACATGTGCTTGCTTCTTTTTGAATGGCACCAATCAGTTGCCTCGCTATTTCAGATTTGGAAATGTTTATCGTACATAGAGTGCAGCCATTTTTGCATGAACAAACTGGATTGCGATTGATTTGCGACTCGCAAAATGGCTCTGTATATCTGGCCCCTGGGGCCAGATGTACGACGATTTCCTTTTGCCACATGCAATTTGCACATTTTAGTGACTCACAAGTTGAGAGTTGCAAAAAGAAATGTACTAATGTGTCTTGAATACATTTCACAATTCCCAATGGGGTCGCAAATGATCTGCCTCATCAATATTCATGAGACAGGTTATAATTTTTAACCCATTGGGAATGGGCAATAACACAGGGATGATGGCCTGCTGGGGACATTAGACCCCCATGTCTGTGTTTGCTTTTAAAATAAAGCAATTTTTTTGGGAAATGCAGCCTGTTTTCCTGAAAAGAAAACAGGATGCATTTAAAAAAGAAAAATGAAACATTTCAGTTTCATTTTTCAAGAGTTGGCAGTGATCCATGGGACCCTTGCCTGCACTTAAAAATGTTTTCGCTGTCAATCACAAAGGGGTCCAATGGGAACCCTTTTCTGTTTGCAAGTGGCTTACCAGCTACTTGAAGTAGGCCGTAAACTACCACTACTTTGCACCAGTCGCAAAACAATCTAACATGCCTTTGCAACTCGCTAAAAGGAAGGGACACCCTTGGCATGCCTCTTCCTAATTGTGACTCACAAACCCTATTTTGCAAGTCATTAATAGTTTGCTGACTCGCAAATAGGGTTGATACATGCTACAACCCTTTTTAGCAGTAACAAACAGCCGGAATGTCTGTTTGCCACAGCTTAAATAGTTGTACATGTGGCCCATGGTCCTTTACCATCACCAAAACAAAAAGTAAAAAATCTTGGTATCTGGCTCAATGATAAGTTGTCACTTGACAACCAGGTCAACTCCTTAGCTGGACAATGTTATTGGGCTATTGAAAATCCTTAATAAGATCTTAGGATTTTGACCAGTGTCTGCTCGGAAAACCATTATCCAAGCCCTGATTTTTTCCAGGTTGGACTACTGTAATGTCCTTTACCTTGGTCTTTCCCAGTTGCGCCTTATTAGACTTCAATCCTGCAGCCCCTATTCGGCTGAAACGCCCTAAATGTTCTTCTATCGGAACCGGTTTTAGCAAAGTGCACTGGGTTCCGGTGAGGAAGAGAATCGCCTTTAAAGCTCTCTGCTACTATTACAAGGCATTATCTAATGCTGAACCACAATACCTTCAGTCTTTGGTCAATCCATACACCACAGCTAGGAACTTAAGGTCGTCTGGTGCCAGACTAACTTCTGTTCCTAGTTTTAAAAAAGTTAGAGTTGGAGGCAGCTCTTTTAGTTATCTGATTCCTGCCTCAAACTATCCAACAAGCACCTTCCTTGAATCTTCCTTTAGGAAACAGCTAAAAACCTGTATCTTTCTTTCTGTTTTTTTAACTCTCTTTCTTTCACTTGCATCACCTTTACCAGATCAAATTCTAAGCACTGGGACGCTTCAATAAAGTGAATAAAACATTTATAAAACATACTCATTATTCTTTTCTAACAGTCGGGTACTCCTGGACTGCAGTGCAAAATGTCAGTAGCCATATCCGGAAGCTCCTGAAATATACGTTTGATTTCTACCATTTTTATTTGAATATTAAAACATGAAATGTTTTTAATAAAAATTAATATTAGTGTTTTTTTCACCAATTAGCAGCTGAGCTTAATTCATGCCCTTACCCTGCTGGATAAATGACAGAGATTATGTACTATTTGGTAGTGGGCCGGGTAAATAGCCACTTTCTCTTTTATTATACAGCTTTTAAAAATCTCATCAGCCAATCCACAGGAGTAAAACAAGTGTCAGCTGATTGGCAAGAACTGAGATCAATAAAGAACTGCTTGCGAAAGTCAAAAATCAAAAGACTGACATGTCAGCCACTTTATTCCCACAATCATATTGATATTGGCCACATGTGTTTTATGTTGAGAGTTCCAAAATAAAATGAGGCAAAACGAATATCTACCAATCAAGAAGCTAAGGAATCTCTGAGGACAGGAGACACATTATGTTTGCAGGAAACTTGGATGGAAACAGCCAGTTACATCAAAGCCTGTCAGGCAATCCACACAATGGCCAGCAAAAAAAATCTATGGAAGACCAAGTGGCGGGATATCGATATTTGCAAAATTAAATTTGCAACTACAAATCAAGGAATGGGCCACGCATGCTCCAGATGTCCAGATTTTAACTATAAATGGGTTCGGAGTAGAGGGTTCTCTGTTTAAACTTGGAGTAATTAACCTTTATGTCAATCCAAAAAAGAAGGATACAAATATAAACATCAGAAGGATCATAAGGCTTATTAGAGAATATCTCCACGAGAAACCAGGACATGAATGCATCATCGCAGGGGACTTTAACATAAGAGACCTATGTGGCCCTGAACAAAATCATGAAGTCTGCAGTCGTAATCTTATGGAAGCCTGTATTAATGAATTTAATCTGGGGTGTGCGAATAACATAGGGCAGCTGACAACGACTCCACAACCTACATTTAAAATCATCTCCACGCTTGATTACATCTTCCTGAGTAAGAACTTATTGAGGAGATGTGAAAAGTATAAGGTACTGCACACTTCTGGAAGTGATCACCAACCAATCTCTGTTCTTGTCAACACTAGCAGCATGATGCACGTGGAACATCTAACTGCAGGCAATATGCTCACTTTACTTAATGAAACAGCTTCAATAAAACAGATTAAATGGGGCCCCATAAGCCGGGCAAAGTATACTAAATGGAAGCCCAGAACATATGCATAACTGGTCCACAGGGAAGCTGGGCTGAAATTATGACTTTGTTATCCAATGTCTTGACTTCTGGAAAACAGCCTACTTTTAATAATAAATATACCCCACTGGGGCAATTTAACTTCACGGACAACAAAATCTTCACTGAGAGTAAAAAGAGATGCTGTTTGGCAGAATCAAAGCACGGGAGGGAAAAGTCCACTCGATCTGAAAGAATTTTGAAGACAGCAAGAAAATTGCATACAAAAATTGCCTGGCAATTGAAACAATCTAGTATAGAGGAAAAATGGAGAAATATCTATGCATTACTAGCACCCAACAAAAGCAAGGAATTCTGGAGACATTTCAGTGGTCTAAATGGCGGCCATCATACCCTGAATGCTGTACCTGCTAACAAATGGGCAGATCATGTTACCGGCCTATATGTTGACCAAAAAACATCCATGGCAAGCATTGTCAAGGTAGAAGACAGCCAATATGAAGAGAGCAATGTGGCAGATCTTTACCAAACAGAAAGGGAAATACTAACTATCCTGCAGGGCATCAGGAAGGATAAGGCGCCAGGGCCCAATGGGCTGCCTGGGTATATTTTTAGGGAAGATTGTGAATACTGTGCACCCCACATTCAGGGCTTATTCAATCATTGCTACAACATCTCTGCAGTTCCCGATTCATGGAAAGGCTCCATCCTACAACCCATTCATAAAAAGGGGGATGCCTTCGACCCGGGGAACTATAGACTGATTGCAATACTTGACGTAGAAGGCAAGGCATTCGCCAAAATGCTCTTGAAAGAGCTAGAGTTATGGATCACGGAAAACCATGCAATCCCGCAATACCAGACTGGCTTTCGGACGAACTTGTCGACCATGGACAACGCCATCGCACTTTCATATCTGGCAACGAAGGCAACTAGTGCCACCTCCCCTCCAGCATATGCATGTTTTGTGGACTACAGTGCTGCCTTTGATGGGGTCAATCAAAACATTCTGTGGGCAAAATTGGCTATGTGGGGTATAGCAAGGCAACTCCTTGCGGCCATCTTATCACTCTATACTGGCACGTGGGTGCAAGTTAAGATCACTAGCACATGTGCAACTGTCAAGCTCTTCATGAACAGGGGGATAAAACAGGGCTGCGTGATCACCCCTATCCTGTTTAACTTATACACCGCAGACGTGGGAGAAACACTGTTAAAAGCTAACATCTTTCCTCCAAAATTGGGCCACCTCAGACTGCCAATTATGCAGTATGCGGACGATCTCGTTTTATTGGATCACACAAGAATTGGCATGAAACAGGCATTAGAGAAGCTACATAATTACAACATGGAAAACAAGTTCATAGCTAATGCATCTAAGACAAAAGTGCTGATTATTGGCCACTAGTTAAAAATCTAACATTGGTATGTCAGCTGGGCCCTCTTAGGACAACCACAACCAATAAGTACACCTACCTGGGAGTACAATTTACAGATACCAGCAGACCAGCACTGCAGGTTAAAGCACTTGATGCAAAAGCAGCTAAGTTAACATACAGCTTGTGCAAATTACACCACAAGCTTGTAAGTCACTCAACGGAGGGGATCCGACGAGTAATGCAAGCCAAGCTAATGCCTACACGCAGCTATGGCCACCTCGCCTTCCCTGGTTTGCTGACCAAAAAATTGGAGGGCCTATACACAATGGCATATAGAAAAGTCTTCAAGCTCCCTCACATGACTAGGCATTCACTGATCCAACTAGAGTTCAACATCACAGCAATTGACATTGAATGCAAAAAAGACACAGTCAAATTCCAACATACTGTGATCAATGCATGTCGGGCACATTCAGGGCTGCGCTGCAGGTGGTCTTTACAGATAACAATAGTCGCTGGTCGAGGTATTTCTTGATGGCCAAAAAAACACTGGGACTATCAACCGAATTCTAAACAGACATATCATTAACAAAGTTCAGTCTAACGAACCTGCTAAAAAAGTGTGGCAAGAACATCTTGAGGCAACAAGACCTTGAACGGGTCAGACCAGTCCTGGGTGCAGCAGGCCTTATTGATGCACATGAAACTATTGCGTGCCAGCCCTATTTAAAAACAGGTCTTGGAAGGCAAACCCTACAAAATGTCATGAGGGTGAGGCTCTTAACTTTGCCAATACAAGACTATAGAGCCCACTGGAAAAAAAAGGTTGTCAAGTGGGTCCGGTTGTTGTCTGTGCCAACACCACACAGAATCTGCAGAACATGTCATGTGCTGTTGCCCAGCTTTGCTGTCCCCAAGGCATATGTATTTAAGAACCATGTTCATACATCACGGCGTAAGAACATGTAAGGCGGCTTAAGGCACATCTACACCACCATAGCCCCGATGGAGCTGGCACTAATTGGGAAGTTTTATGCGGCTGCTGGAATGTTCTTACGATCGGCCAGATAAGTGACATTTGAATAATTCATGTTTCAAGGACTACTGGCGCTTGCAACTACTTAGCATAGCACTTTTAATAATATTTATGTCTATACTAACTTTTACTAGGAACAGGATGCCCTCCGCAACTTGCGTGCCCCCACACGTCAATCTCTACATGAGCTGTTCCTAAACTGACCATTTTTGGTACATACTCACTTATGTACAGTTACTTTATAGCATTATTGCATTTTAACCTCGTGTTGTTTTATTTAGATTGTATGCATCTTATTTTGAACCTTTTCTAATTTGTATTTTCTTCCACTTCTGTAAAGGATTTTAATTATTCATACAATAAAGTTATACCAGAGCTGAAATATCTACCATTCTCACAAATACACAGCATCCATTTCTCACAAGAATGTTTAAATGTCAACAAGAGGTGCTTGAAGAAACAATTGCATCAGAGTTAAACCGCATATTTAAAGAAGTAGCTCTATTTAGATCAAAGCTGGAAACAATTACTTGCTCATTTTGGAACAGGTAGTCTGCCAGATATGCAAAACAAGGTAAACTCAGGACATTGCAATTGGGGGAGTACGCATTAAAAGAGGTAATTTTACATTTTCATAAGATCTTAGTAATTGACTTTCCATGTCTTACTATTGTCAAGAGGTGAGAGACGGAACAGTTGGATTTAAAACCAGTGTGAAAAAACAATCACTGTGAATTTTTTGTTGTGGGAATATGTAAAGCCTCTAATTTCAGCCTTGACGCAGCTGCTGTAGAAGTAAAAATACCCTACAATACTTATTAGAAACACATTTCCTAATTAAAAGAATTTGTATTGCTAGTGTTTTAATTGCCAAACTAGAGAACGCAATTACAGTGTGTAAAATGATGTTGCTCTTAAACAGCAAGTTCCCCACCTCTGGAATGTGATCTTTCCCTTTCTCCTTGTTTCTAAAAGTCTGTTGTAAAGATCAGCTCGTTTAAGGCATTGGTGGTGTGTGTGAACAGGTAGGCACTGTTCCTGAATAATTCTACCATAATCATATGTCTTGTCCTTAACCCTACCGGTGGCCATTAAAAGGTACATAAGTGAGGGTGCATTATCAGACTGCAACTAACCTACTGCATGACTTTAGTGGCCCCATCAAGAACGGATAATCACACTGTCTATGTAAGTACACTGACACTACTCCCCAATTATGTCTCCTTGAATGTTTCTGGGATACTCCATACACCTTGTCAAAAGGCAACATATTGTGCATATTTAGCATTGCAATATCCTCTTTCTCTATGTACCTTTTTCATTAATATGGACCATCTGTATTGGCAAAAAGATGCCCTATTGACATGTGGGCACCCTCTTACGCAAATTAAGAATGCCACTTTTGAATGGTTGCCTGCTGCCAGCGTCTGGATACTCTCACGTGTGACTAGCAGCGCTCTACAAATCTACTTTACTTTCCAGAGTAGGCAGAATTTGATATTACAAAAGGGGTTTTGTGACTCATTTTGTAATTTTAATACTCGTGTGTAGGAAAAGTGGCCAAGAGGGCTATTTTCAGTTAAGGTGAAGATTCGATAATCTGGCACGAGATGTCAAGCTCACCCATAGCAAAATATCATACCAACAAGAGGTTTCCATGAAATTATGCAGCCACAACCAACCACACACCTTATTTCCTCTGTGCTCAATCTCATATATTTATGTTGTTGTTCAATTGATAGCATTTTAGTGAAATCATGTGAAGGCTACTTTGTACATTGCTCTGTGTAGGTTAGTCCTGGGAAAATGCGAATTATGCCTGTATATTTCAAGTAATGTTTGGAAATCTGCGTTACGCTTGTTACAAAGTTCCCAAAACGAAACTATTACGCCACTTTGCATAAATATACACCCTTTTCAGTAAAACACACAGTAACACAAGTACGCCAGTAGCTGTTGTTTCTGGGGCAAAATTTGTTTTTATTTGGGTGCCTTGTATAGCCCTCGAACACTTGGACCTAATTTACAAACCAGGCACACTATCTCTGTTTACATTGCTACTCATCCTTTAGTAGATGCGCACAGTGTAGACCGGGACAGTATGCCCTAGTATGCAAAAAATGGGTTGCCATTAGTGCAGGCGCCTATGCTGAGAAGAAAGCATTAGTGAAAAACAGGACCGTGGTTTGACACAGTGGCTCTGTCTTTCACTAGAGACAGACTGGCCTCTGCACGAATATGGGGTGGGTGGGTGCAGTGCATTATTACACCCACCTGCAGGGGGCGAATTGTTTGTGTCGTTGAATACGTTTCCGTCCTTGTGTGGGGCATGATTAGGAGAGTGCACAGATTGTATGCCACCTCATAAGTGTGCCTCCTGAGGACTTCTTTGCCACTCAGCTCATGTAGTCACCATGACAAATTTGTCTGCACCCCCATGCAAAGAAGAAAGTGTCCCCTTGTCATCGCACAATTGCACATTGTGTGCTGACATGATCAGTACTATAGAAGGAGCAGTACAACCACATACAGCCCCTTTTATAACATCACAATGTCCCGGGGCACAAGAAATAGGCTCAGATGCCCGTTGTGTCTCTGAGGCACCATCTGTAATACGGATTTTTGTGTGAGGTTCTCACTGCATCTATTTCATTTTCCTCAGCCCTCACTTAATGGCGATTTCCTGGGATGTGCACAGAAATAAACCTCCAGGACACGTGATTACAGAGGGCTGACCATCGCCAAGGAAATGCTGTAGTCTCAGCCTGACAAGCTGTTCCTCTGTGCACAAATAAGAGCATATAACTTTATACCTCAATTCAAACTACGGCACGTTGTTGTCAAGCGAAAACTGTTTTAACTTTCGTGCTTCGTGCTGTAAGGTTTGTACTGCATCCCACCTACACCTGATGTCTGTGTAAAATGTTCATTTCCATTCTGCTTCATTTCACAACCACACCTTCAAAGTTTATTGTCCAGGACTTTTGAAGAAACCTATGGATCACATGGCATCTTTATCTATCTGCTCATCCCTGAACTAGGGGCCAGCAACCTTGAAGTGAGTGGAAAATGTTGACTGTGTATCCATTAAGCGCTACAGATGACTAGGTAGGAGTAATGT
The DNA here is from genome assembly GCF_964261635.1 of Lissotriton helveticus. Lineage (NCBI taxonomy): Eukaryota > Metazoa > Chordata > Amphibia > Caudata > Salamandridae > Lissotriton > Lissotriton helveticus. The sequence goes on from NC_136060.1 coordinate 55,054,267, forward strand.
CTGAGTACGATGGGTTAACATGCTACGGCTTAGTGCTCTGATATCCTAAAGACAGAGTTTATGCTATATAACATCACAAATAAATAGCTGTTAGCTAGTTATACATAGAGGTGCAAGTCTACAGGTAGGGCAGGATGTACTATAGACCAGCTATGGTCCGTGCAGGTAACAGCGGTGGGGCAGTGGGGCCGGGTGGGGGTGATTCCGAGGGACAATGTTGAGGTAAAATTTAAAAAATAAATAATTTTTCCTCTGCATCATCAGTCGAATCTTCCCCCCCTCCGGCCCGTTGCTGTTACCTGCACGGACCGCAGCTGCTTTAGACTCGAGTGCAAGTCCTTGGGTATAGGAGGGAAGAGGTACTAGAGTATAGATACGGGCAGGGCTGGCGCTAGGCATGGGCAGTGTGGGCAGCTGCTCAGGTCCCCGCGCCTGTTAACTTGCAAGAGGGGTCTCGCACAGTGCCTTTTAAGAGACCCTGTTATGATGGTGCTGCAATGCTGTGAGGACCAAGGGATGGGCCCCTTTCCCTGTGCCTCGCAGTCATTGGACGAAAGGCCTTTAGTAATCTAATCACTGCATCTGCATAACGATTAGATGGGTAACCCTGACCCTGCATGAATGAAAAGCAGGGTGTCCTGCAGGGCTCACCATAAAAGACAGAAACGCATCACAATGAACAGTGCTCCCCTTAGGGTTGTATGATTTCAAAGACAAAAATGCCGGCCATGTGTTGTTCTTTAGTAGTCTGCAAAGGCTTAGACGTTCTACTAAATTTTACTCTAAAATAATAGTATGTATTCAATTGTAACATGGATTTTCTGCCTTTCTTTACTTTAACTATTAGTCAGGTACTCTTAATGCATCTCTATAGCATATTTAAAAGTACTTACTATTCATACCTGTTGTTTGAAGTGTATACAGGTAAGGGTTAAAAATACGGGCTTTAGGGGTAGAACACTGGCTTGTGGCAACCTTGTTCCGCTAGGATGAAGGAAAAGGGTGAAAGAAGCACAGAAAATTGAGGTGCAGTGCATACAAAGGGAATACAACAAAGGAAAGAACTAAGATAAGAGGTGGGTGTGAGAGATGATTGAGTAAAAGTACAGCAGAGAGGTGCCAGACAAATATAATAGGGCAGAACAGCAACAAAGAACAAGAAGCTTGGGAGAAGAGGAGCAGCTCATGAGACAGGCTGAATCAGTGAGAAAAGAAAAGCCTGGGCAGAGTCGGCTCTAAGCATGGTAGTGTGGGCAGCTACCCAGTGCCCTTTTCTCAGGTTAAAACATGGAGCCCTGCTTCTATGTGAAATGACACACTATCAGTCAGCCCACCTTCCGATCACATTACAAATTTATTTTTCAAGGGAGGTGTCTTGACCTCCCTCATCCAAGGGCATGGTGGCATTTCTGTGGGTGCCGGGGTAAGGAAAGGAAAACAGTGGGTGGGGAAGTGGGCAGCAGTAAAGCCAACACATGTGTTGGCTCGCAACCTCAGGAACAGGGAATTAGGGGCTGGGCAGCACCTCACATAACAACCTGCCCTGAAGCCTTGCCTGCCTTTTCTGTTTTCCGTTGCCAAGTGCCCCTTTGCTCCAAGGACCAGTTGGACTTTATCATGTGAGGAGAGGTGTGTTGGGGAAAGAGGAAGCACCCAGAAAAGACTGATATGGCAGGGCAGGGTTTAGCACAGCTCAGTCACCTGGCCCTTGAAGCGCTGCATCAGGTTGCAGGGTCCAGGGTCCCTTTCCCTGGGCCTTGCTGCTGTTAACCAGTGCTGTGTGGCCCAAGGCAGGGGGCACCCCTCTCCTTGGCCTCAGTGTTGTGAAGCCCAGAGGATAAAACTCCCTCACCTGGGCCTCACAGCACATAGATTAGTTTGGTGGAAGTGGGGAACCAGGTACAGGTCCTGGCGTTAGGTATAAATACTGAGATTCTGGACAAAACACATTAAGCCTCTCCATGCCTAAAATACCCTTACATTTTGTGATGGGATTGGTACTTTTGTAAAGCGCTCCAAAGACTTTGGGCTGAGTTTGTGTTATATAAAAGTGCAAAGAAAGGAACCACAGCGCCATGTCACAATCACTTTACATTCTGGCACAATCCATCATGCATGACACATGAACCCCTACTGATTGGATGGGTGGAAGAGTGTGTGGATGAAAGTGTGAAAGGGATGATGGATGGATGGAGTGAAAGGGTGGGTAGATTGAAAGGGTGGATGGATTAGTGAAAAAATAGATGAGAGATTGGATGGATAAGTAAAATGGTGGCTGCAAGGATGGATGGAGTGAAAGGGTGGAATGATGGAGTGAAAGGATGGATGGAAGGATGAGCAAAAGGATAGGTAAATGTGTGAAAGCATGGATGGATGAGTAAAAGGATGGGTGTAAGAATGAACAGATGAGTGAAAGGGAGGGTTGAGAGATGAAAGAAAGGATGGATGAGTGAAAGTGTTAATGGATGGAAAGATGAGTGGATAGATACATAAATGGATGAGGGAAAGGATGGATTGAAAGTGTGGCTGAATGGAGGAGCAGTGAGATTGATGGATGATGGAACAGATGGGTGGATGGATGAGTGAAAGGCTGGATGGAGGTTGGACGAGTGAGATTATTGATGGCTAGGTTTGGATTTGGATGGGAACATGGGGATGGACAGGCATACAGAATGGTGAAAAACTGAATGATTGATAACAGAATGAATAGATGACAGAATGCAATGGTGAAAAGGTGGCCATCAGTAGGTGGATGGGAGGATGAAAGCATGAATGTATAGCTGCTTAGATGGAAGAGACAATAGAGTTCTTCTAAGGAGGGTTGCAATGGCTTGCTTGCTGCCAAAAAGGCTTCGGTACAAAGCGTGGGGTATTTTAATTTAATTTTCTTGCTATCCTATGCCTATGTGTGACATTTCTGTATTTGCCCTATGTTTACTTATGGCATATCTACATCATATGCATGACATTGTGAATGCCACCCTACATCTACTTGAATGTTACACTAGTAATTGTAGATTATAGCATGTTGTATTTTAAGTATGGGGTTCTAAGGAAAGCCTTATAGTGCCACAAGCTGTCCTTGAGGTGTATATTGTGCTTGTATCGATAGGCAAGGTGTCCAGAATAAATAACTATACCCGTGTAACAAACACCCACACTTGCGAGAACACACTCACACCAAGGCTGTTCACTGCCTTAGCCTCACAACTGGCTTCACTAGTGGTTCCAAAATAAAGGCATCATCAAACTTTTTCTCCAGTCACAGTGCAAGGAATTTATGTGAAACCTGTAACTCTCACCAGCACAGACTTCCAATAGTGGAGACCTCAAGTTGCTTCTTTAAATCACATGTAAGCAGTTTTGCTGTTATTTTCTTGCATTCTGCAACTTGAGTTTACGTTTTTCTATTATAAATGCAGCAGTACAATATTCAAATGAAAGGAATAAATCAAATTACATATAAGTTTGGGAGTTGTAAAAACTCAAATTTTAAACAGCCTTTTCAGTACAGAGGTGACTTTAACTCTTCTAAGATGCAGCCACGCATGGATACATGGTGCTCGTGACTACATGCTTTGCTTTGTTTCTACAGAACTCTGCAACCCTTTTAATACTAACATGTGATTTATAAAGCTTTCTAATAAAAATGAAAAGGTACTTGTATTCAAACTCAACTTTATTTCCCTATATCCAGTTGCATAATTATTATCATAGTGATGCCATTCAAATAAGATTCTGCATTGCTGTGGACCTTTTGTCGGGCACTAAACTGTAAACAATCCGTTAACATTGAGTAAAGAAGTCCGTCTTTCTGAGACCTGTGCCTAGCTTTTCCGTTCCATGTGACAATCCACTTTATACAACTTTAAAATAGACAGACCTGTTTCATTTGGGTGTTTATCTTTTTATCCATGTGACTGATTTTCCCATGTAAGGTCCCTTGGTGATACCAAAGAAGATTAGAAGCCCTGTGATGTCACTTTCTGTTATGTCACTTCTTGTGATGTCACATGCAAATTAGAGGAGCCTCACTACTACTTTTTCACCTGGGCCCCAAACGTCCTAGGACCGGCCCCGGATACAGGTAGAAGAACTTCGAAATAGGCAGCCGTTGAAGTCCTTGGTCTGGTTATAAGTAAGACTGACAGGATTTATGTAGATGAGTTATTCAGTTGTAGGCCGGTTTAGGGGTATTGGTGAGTTTCTCCAGTAAAAGGGAAAGAGGGAATCTATGTGATTCTGGGGAAACGTAGTGCAGGGCATTGTTTCAACTTGAGTGGCATTCGCCAGGAAAGATTTGTCATCTTGGTAATGGCCTATTGTTTTAGACAAACGAGTATAACCTTTGATGACTCAAACGAAACATCCACACAAATTTATTTTTTTAACAAAAAACATTTGTAATGCGTGAGCCACAAATGCCAAATATTATAGACATAAGCATTAAATAGTTTGCTATAATCTCGATGCATACCTAATGTAACATGCACATTTTGGCATAGTCGGTTACAGTGATGTGCTGAAGATTAATTTTCTTTTTGTCACTATGCTGATACAGTATCTGTCTCATTGCTTTTTTTATTTTGCTCATCCGACTGCAAGAGTGCGACTAGATTGCCGTGCATATGTCTACTTTCCTAAACACAGATTGTATACCCTCTCTTTTTTATCACACTTAGCAACACAGTTCTTATAACCTTTGCACAAAAAATTTGAGAGTTAAAAGGGAGATTTAATAAAAAACAAATATATATAAACTCTTCTTGAACTCCACTCTGTAAAATACCTGCAGGAGGGTGACAATTTCTAGTCAATCAGATTCATAGCCGAGCCAAACCTCCCCAACTGCTTTAAGCAAGTGCCACTTTTTCTAACTTCCATTATTTTCTATTATTTTAAAATCTTTCAGTATCATTTATTAATTTAGTTCCCATTAGTCTCATTTTATGTTTAGAAGGTGACACATATATTTTTTCTTCTTGTTGGTATTATTATTAGTTTTATTAATATTATGTCCTTGGTGGGTTTTTTTCCGGAGTACACACACATTTCTAGCAAGGCATCTGCAAGAATCCGCATTCTGAAATGCTGTACCAATTACTATAGAAAGAGGCGTAACTGGTCCCGCTTAGAGAATTAGGAGAACGTGTTAACAAATCACTTGAGTTAACTTAGCGTGCGAGAAACATCCTGCAAATACGTTGTTTTAAACATTTTGGGGCAGATTTACAAGCCCCTTGTGACACTTTTATGCCACGGTTGCGTCACTTTTGTGATGCATTGTGACGCAGTCGCGGTGTAAACCATGCGCCATGTTGCGCATTATTTACAACGTGACGCATCTAGGGTGATGCGTCACATTGTAAAGCCCTGCACCACATGAAACAGGTTTCATGAGGGCGTTCCAGCGCAGGGTGGGCGTTCCAACGCGGGAACGTCATGTAAAAGTGACGCAGTAAAATCTACAAGATTTCACTAAGTCACTTTTACGGCCATGTTGCATCAACACCCTGCGCCTGCTTGAAACAGGCATAAGAAGTGACGCCCCATGTTGTGGATACCCCCAGTTGGAGCAGTGCTGGAGTTGCTCCACAACCGCGACACAGCTCAAGCACTGCTCCAGCCTTACGCCGGCAGATGCGACACGCATCTGTTAATCCATGCGCCATGATGCGCCGCATTGTAAATGTGGCGTATCTGTGGTGGCGCCAGGAAACGTAAATCTGCCCCATAGGATAGTGCTTGAGAGAAGACAAAATGGCTAGTACTGGCAGTCTACCATCTCTGGCGACCAAGACACATTTTTGTAAGCCACCGGATGACAGGAAAACTGTCTAGCTCACATTCTTTTCAGTCCAAGGTCCCCATGGATGGCATCAAATTTGGTTGCCATGTTGACGAAGCACAACCGCACCTGCTCTGCGGTCTCCCTCTGGCACTGCAGCACACGGAGTTGGAAGGCCATGTTTTGTTCCTGGGGTCTTCACGGGGTGCCGGGGCTGTTGGTGCCTCCTGCTGGGTGCTATGGATAGTGGGTGGGGTCTCCTAGATGCAGCTGGGCTGCCTTGATCCTGAAGGTGAGTTGCGGATGAGGTCCATGATGTCTTGGATGGCTTGGGTGTCGATGCTTGTGTTGTACTCCTCGTCATCAGTGAAGAGTGGCTGGGGCTGCTCTGCAGGAGATATTGACAGTGCCCCTGCGATGTGAAGGGGAGATGGTGTATTACGATGTGTCTACACATATGTAGCCGCATGGTACATGTTGACATTCAGTCAGCATGGCATTGTGCATTGTGACAGTCCGTGGATCTGGGCGAGGACCCAGAGTCATTGTGGATGTGCACTGTGCTCTGCTTGACTGTGCATGTGTGCCATTGTGCCCATCACTATCTGTCCCCCTCAGTACCTGGTGGTCACTCACCCTGTTGTGGTTGTGTTGTGTCCTGTCGAGCAGTGTCCGATCCCCCGAATCCGGCCACTGTCTCCACACTGATGACTGTCAACAGCAGATCGAGCTGTGGCGCTGGGCCCTCACCTCCAGTCTGCCTTCCGGTTGGTGGAGAGTTTCTCCTTGGTCCCCCGCTTGATGCCATTCCATCGCCTCTTGACCTCGTCCATTGTCCTCTTGTGCTTCCCGACGGCAGTCACCTTGTCCTCGATGCCCCGTCGTATTCCGTTTTTGGCGCCCAAAGACCCATTGGAGGTGACGAACAGTTGTTGATGGTGTTCCATCACCTCCGTGACTATGATCCTGTTCACCTGCAGACTGAACTTCGTCTTCTTCTTGTTCTTCCCCTTCCCTGTCCCTGAGGTCCTGGGCTGGCCGTCTGGGGTGATTGTGGGGTTGCGCTCATTCTCTGCGCCTGCTCCGGCTGCCTCCATGGTGCTTGGGTGTTGGTCAGTTTGTGTTTGGGTGTTTTTCTACTTTTATTGTTATTTTTCCCTCCTGCCACGTGTGTGTTGCAGGCCTGGTGGTGCTTATCACTAGTTTCGTCATAGTGCTTTTGCCCTTCGCAGGTGTTTTGATGTTGTGGTTTGTGTTTTCTTCTCCATCAAGGTGGTTGTATAGCGGACATTGTCCACGGTTTCGGCAGACTATCGCATACCACCACCGTGTTGTGAATTCCATGTTGACACGTGGTTAATTTCTTGCGATGGACTGCGATGTGGAAAGTTGCGTTACGCTACTCTTGCGGTAGTTATCACACGTTCTTGTGAATATACACCTCAGTTGTTCCAGAATTCTTATCTGTTTGGTGCCCCATAATGAAAGTTGCATTTATCTTTTGGCACAGGAACATTTTGAAGGTAATTCAGACCTTGATGCAAAAATCATTCCCAAAAAGTCCACTGTACATAAAACATTTACACGTGGCTATTGTCAAGCTCCCAATTTTTGACACTCTTTTTCCACATTATTATATAAGCATGTGGTACTATTTGTTACCATCTGCCAATTTCTGATGAAGAAATGAAGTTCAGATGCAGTGCAAAAGCAGTGTGCACAGTTAGGAGCTGATTTATATTTTGTCGGGTAGAATGTAACAAAGATGGAGTATGCATGCTGCCAATATAATGGCACCCCAGCCAAATTTCTATGTAGGCAGACCAAATTTTGGCAACATCAGAGACATCTATGCCTCCAGGATAGCCAAACTACTCCAATGGTCATTACTCTATCAGACCATCTGAAAATTGTCTATATGTCCACCCAACCAATTTAGATGGGAATATAGACATTTTTTATTGGCTGTCACCGCCAGACAAACCCTGGTGACAAGAGGCATTAAAAAACAAAAAATGGCTTCTCGCCATGGGAGATTCCTCCAATGGTGGGGGAGCATTGCCATTTTTATTTTCAAAAACAAAAGTCTACTTTGCGGTTTTGTTTTTGAAAAAAAAAGCATTGAAATTTTAACGTGTGGCTCTGTCATGTTTGAGGGTACTGTACGGCAAAGTTTCAATACGTTCACAAGAACCTCCTCGACGGTGCCTTAACTTACTCTGTTGCCATGACTGAAAACCTGTCTGCCAAAATTTGAAATATCCATCAGCCCGACCAACATTTCTACCATGCACAGAAACCACCAAATCTTTGAAATTCAAATGATCCCTTAGTTTCAAGTGAGCGAACTCCCACTGTCTGAATCTACTTTGCCTCCCTCAGCCTTGAGTAGGGGGAGTAAGGGCTAGCACTGTCCTTTGTCATCCCAAAGCCATTCTCCTTTCACTTCATGCCATATTGAATTTGGACAGCACATATTTTCTGTAATATCAGGTTTTTAGTTGGCCAACTCGGATGTTATTGGTTGTAGCCTCACCTCCTGGCTCACCTTACAAGTGGCAGCTTAGAAGTGGCTGAGGCGCAAAAGGGGATGACCAGCTCCTTCAAACAACATTACAACGGGGGCGTAAATTAGGCTGATTGTGTACAAAACTTAGGGGCATATTACCAAGCAATAGGGATAATTATCGCTATTGCTTGGTTAGAGACAAATTTTACCGCTGAGCTGCGGCGATTTTTATCGCAAATAAACCTTGGTATTACCAAGGTTTATCGCAAATGCGATAAAAAACGGCCGCAATGCATGAATATCGCTGAAAAGTCAGCGATATTCATGCATTACCGAGCTAATGCTTTTAGCCATATTATCCACCTCCCATTGGATAACATGGCTAAGAACTGCTCAGGGCAGGTGTTAGTTTTTGGAGATATTCGCGCTTAGCACGAATATCTCCAAAAGTTGGTAATAGGAGATAGCGATGTTAGCGACTGTTTCCAGTCGCTAACATCTTGGCACGCCCACTTTGCATGTCATTAGTGATAAATATCACTGACATGCAAAGTGGGGCCCAAGATGGTCGCTATCTCCTACTAGCTGTCGCTAACTGGTGTTAGCGACAGCTAGGTAATAGGGAGATAATTTTATCTCCGCTTTCTTGGCTTTTAAAGCCAAAAAAGCGGAGATAAACCCCCTTGATAATATGCCCCTTAGGTTGTTCATGTCTCTCTCTGACTGAAAGCTTCCCTCCAGAAAATACATATTTTTCAGAAAAATGTTTTCGTCTGAAGATTTCTGAATTATGATGTATCTTCTATTTCATTATGGATATTGTTTGCCCTTCGTGCTTTATTGTGAAACTGTATACCTAATTTCCAGATATTAGTGTAACTCACGATCATTTTAATTTTATCTGAGTAGCATTGTTTGCTGAACAAATTACCAAGTTACTGTTAGATGGAGCTCTCTCCTTTTCTTGCTCTGACAGTGTTTCAGGCATGTGGTTTTCCATGAAAATAACGCAGGCAATAGAAAGCAGTTCTAGTAGGCAGTAATGTGGATACTTCTCCTGGCTTTAATTAAGCACAATAAAGCAATGTGAATAATCCCTTAAACTAATAAACCAACTTAATTAAAGTTTAAAGTTTTATTTATTTTTAATGATATGCTTATTTGGCAAAACAAAAATTAAAATGATCAAATAGTCATATAAAATTATTATGAATCTAGTCAAAGTAAATACAACATTTCTTAATCATTTCACCTTCTTTCATACAAGTAAACATTAATACCAACATCAGTAAGAATCCTTCTAATTTACAATCTCAGTTAAAAGCAGCTAAAAGGAACCACACATAAAACACATGTAAGATTCTTTATTTTGAGTCCAAATATGAGACTATCGCTAGCATTACTTGGCCTATGTTTTTCTAGCTATTATGCATTATGAGCAGATACGATATATGAACCTAGCAGCTAAAAAGTACCACGTATAAAACACATTTAAGACTCTATATACTGAGGTGCAGATATGAGAATATTGCCAACATTATTGAACCTACTTTTTTATTACTATTACACATTAAGGGGTTCGTTACGATGTCAGGCAGAAAGCCTTTACCTGACAGCGACTCGGATTTGGGACAGACCGAATTGCGATCTGCGGTACCGACCACCGGATTCCGATGAAACCGAACACTGTTCGGTTGGAGTCCCATGGTTCCCTATGAGAGCCTGGGACTTGCACGACAACCGACAGTAGCACAGGCTCCTACGGGAAATGGTGTGTTTGTGGAAAACCCTGCACCCTGCTTCAGGCACCCCATGGTGCCTGTCACACAGTGCAGGGTTTTACAGGAGGGTCCCTTTGGTAATCTCTCGGCCAGGAACGTAGGCATCAGGGCCTAAGCGCCCCTGACAGGGGCTCCCAAAGTCAATTTCTGACAGCCTTTCCATTTCGGACAGGCTGACGAAGAAGGGGTGTTGGAAATCGACATCGTAATCGCATAGGCGGCAACTTTATCCATAGGGATGTACGTTGTGGTTCTGACTGGCACAAATAATCCAGAAGTTGCTCAAATCCAATTCGGAATGACTGCGCGGTTTACATCTCGACAGCGATCATCGTAATGCGGTGCTTGGAAAGTAAGTCGACCAACTCGGCCGGAAGGGCTCAGATGCGGTTGAGGCGATTCCGACTGTCGGGAGGAAACTTTCTCCCGACATCATAAAGAGTCCCTAAGAGTAGCCCCTACATATAAATCTAAGACAATGTCTCACAAAACTGCAAAGAGAGCTCACAAGCTAAGCTGTACTAAAGAGTCAATCAATCAAAGCAAGCTGGAGACAATGTAAACAGCATTTACAATGTAAGATATAATAAGTTGTGCAAACGTTGTAATGAGAAATAAAATATAAAATGCCATTCTACAGTTACCATGTTATAAAAAAATTCAATCATAACAGAAATAGGTAAAATGGCTTGTGACAATAAAACAACAGTTTCTATATAGAGTGCAATATGCTAGCCAAATGTATAATAACAGCTGGTTTGTTTTTACATTAGTCACATAAAAAAATTCTACATGTTAAAAAAAATTCTTATATTGTCACATATTATTGCACCTAGTAGTTCATCAATGCTTCTAAAGATAGAAAGTAAACTATTCTTTCTTTCTACTGAGAATAATGTACAAAAGACAATTATGGGTTTTAAAGTCACTAAATCAGATTTATAAAGGTGCATAAATAAGGTTCCACCAAACTCATTCCGAAATTGTTTTTAGAGGGTTTCTGCAGAATAAATACAGGCACTTGCCCTGTTCGCAGCTCCAGCCTCTACCTCCTAACATTTTTCTCTTATATGTATGGTGTTGGTGTAAAAGTTTTTTTATTTCACAGACCTATAAATCTGTTTAAATAGAGAACGATTGAACCAGGTTTGTAACAGTTTTTTCTCTACTTAATAGCGTACTTTTTCAGAGTTTGATGGAACTATTGTGATCGACTAATGTCACAATACTATCAAGGTTTGTCAGTCAGGTAACAGGATTTTCTGACTTGAGGTAATTTTTAATCATACACTTTAAAGTCCGTTCTGCTGCTGTGGCAATACTATATAAATTATTTATTGTTCTTTGATAGTATTTAAATGTTATGTTTGTTAGCTCAAGGTCCATCCTCAAAGTGCAATTTGCGGAACCCCACAAGAGATTGAACCATTTCTTCATATATTCATTTCTGTTACCTCAGCAAACTCCATATCCTTCTCATCTATTAAGTATCTCCAATACAACATTATGCAGAGAATAAGTCTCCATTAGTATTAGCTCCACTGACTTATGGCCCAAGTCAAGTTCTATATGGCTAAGGACACTAGCAACTGCTATACATCGTTGTTCCTGACTCCCAAAGTTCCTCTTGAAGGGGAGATTACTTTCAAAGACTATCCCTAAGTACTTGTAATTGTACACTGTTTCCACCTGTTGGTCAGTAAGCCATCATTTAAATGTTGCCTTTTCATTTTTGTTTCAAAAACTATGGCTTATTTTTCTGCTACATTCATTAGCAGGTTGTTATTGGCTAATTCATTTAATTGTCTTGGTTAACCAACAGGGGTAAGATCAATAAGAATTGTGCGATCTACAGAAAATATGTTCTCACCCAATTTTGGTGGGAACAACCGGTCTCATCAGATATGTATAAAGAAAATACGAGGGATGCCAGAATACAACACTGCCTTAGCCTATTTGGGGTGGTTCTACTTTCCTTGACAGACAGTCATTACTTTCCAACTTGAAATGTGTCTATAACGCTTCATGAAACTGCATTGAGTAACTTGTTCATGATTGATTGACAGAGTCAAAAAGCAGTTGTTAAGTCGATATAGGTCTCACAAATCACTGATCTTTCTGTAAATCATAGTTCTCCACCAGACTTTTTAATTGAAAAAACATATATCTATGGTTAAATGGCCCTTCTTAAACCCTATTTGGTTTTTGAGAGAATATTTGCTTTTTCAACTCATTCTTCCACGAATGTAAGTAAATGGTTATTATGAATTGTGCTTGGTATGTCTAATAACATAACCATATGATTGTTATTCATATTGTTTTGGGGGCCTTTTTTGTAAATTGGGGCCCTTATGCTAGACCTCCAGGTCTTTGGAATTCTGTACTATTTTATGTCTGTTTAATACATTGGTGCCAGGGCTTTGGCCCACAGTTTCGGATTGGTCAGAAATGTCGCAGCTGGAAGGTCATCTGGCCCTTGCATTCTAGAAAGATTTTGCTTTTTTAGAAGTTTTTCAAAATCTTTTACTGCCAGTATTAGATCTTCTTTTAAGACATTCACTTGATCTTTCTCTCTATATTTGACATAATTCTACAAATATGTACCTGAACTGCCTAATTGTATTCCCGTGCTGCGGCTGGGCGTGCAACCGCACTGAGGGATTCTGCTTCTACTCCTAACCCCTGAAGGACTCTCTGACCTCGCCGGACCCGCTTCGCGGGTCCCGCAGCGCCTAGAAACCCAGGCTGCTGTTTGCTGCAGTGAGACTATCGGCGGAGGAGCGGGCAGGAAGAGAGCCGGCGGGGCTGCGAGCATAGGCAGGGACTCCAGTCTCCAGGAGCCCCTGCGCGCCCATTCCATACACCTGGGCTGCTCTCCCCGCTGGCCACACCCCCCTGTCCACCAACCAATGACAGACACTGATAGTGAATAAGATAGAACACGACTCCCGCGTCGCGGGAGCGCGCAGGAGGACGCCGGGAGAAGCCCGGGACAAGGGCGGGACCGTCTGTGGCCGTCAGGGGCCGAGGGAGGCCGGGCCGGGCCACTCCCTTTATCAGTGACCCACAACATTTTCTCCAGTAAGTGACATTGACTTATAGTTTCTGACTGGCGGGAAGTATGGCAATGTCTGCGTCGACAAGTGCGGTTAATGGCCATTTGACAACTCCTCTGGCGGAGTCTGGTCCTCAAGCAATAGGCCCCTTAGATAAATTCTTTTTTAACCGGTCATTGACAATTGATAAAGAGTTATCTTTGGCAGAGAGGCGGGCTGAGCGTAGATTATCCATAGAACTACTCAAGAATTCTACGGATAAGCTCTCAGCTCTAGCATATCCCACCCTGGTAACTCCTCTATCCTCACTGAATCTTCCGGTCACAAATGAACATTGTGAGGGTCCAGTACAGACACCGAACAAGGGCGTTGCAACTGAAGTGAACAATCCCTGTGGGAGTAATTCCCAATCTTCATTGTCCCATGATTCTGGTGCTCAGGTTACACTGACCCAACCTAAGCTTGGGTCTAAAAGGAAAAGACCAGCCCCAGCAAGAAAATGTAAATTGGTGGTTAAACCCCCTGGAAAACACAGGAAGCTGCATAAATCGGTGAACACCAGAGAGGCTGTCATTGAAGAAAATCTTAATACAGAAAGTGCTTCACACATTAATCTTGACCCTTTGGTTAGTCAAGACAAAGAAGACAATACTTGTACTGACTCCACTGTACCATCTAATGAAAAGGTGTTATCACTTGTAAATGTGCTCCCAGAGTTGGAAAAATTACTTAGGTTATTGCTTGCCCCTATTGAGGATAGAATTGTCAAGCTTACAGATAGGCTAAATCATTTTGAACAGGCAACACTAGACCACTTCTATTCCACAAAATCTCTGATCAAAGCGAATACTAGGGTGGATGCAAGCACAAAGTCTCAGGTTCTCATTAATCCTGTTACCCAGGATAAAGGAAGAAGGTCCCAAAATAACTCTCCTTTACCTTCCAAGCAAAGCAACCCTACCGCCAAAACAACTGTAAAAACTGCAGATAGATCTGACAGAGGGCACGTAAGTTCGGTTCTATTCCAGCCGACCACTACATACCCCTCACAGTCTACAATTCCCCAGATACAAAATCCACCATCTGCTATGAGTGCAGAGGCTACAGTTTGCCCCCAAGTGGGCAAAGTAACAACAACTGCAAAAGTAACCAATAACAAGCAGATAGTCTCAAATACTCCTATGGGGGGGAACAGGGCTAATGTATGCCCTCTGGTAGACAAAACTCTAGTACTGGCCCAACCAAATAATAAACAGCAGACGTCGTTACCTGCCCCCCAACCCGTCCCCCAAGTTCTTAAAACAATCCCACCGCCCTTGACAAAGCCACCTCACAGAAAACCCCCGGTGAATCTCACTCCAGATTCCTTCCCCTATGTAGCAGTTCTTATAAATGTACCACCATTACCCTCAGGACAGAGAGAAACTTTCCAGATGCTCAAAAATAAGATCATGCACTGGTTAAGGGAAAATCGTCCTCTGCCTGGTGATATCGATGGGTTAATCATAGGGGTAAGAAGAATAGACTGGATGGGATATACACCGAAAACCTTGGGTGGGGACTGTATCGTGGTCAATTTCCAGGATCCAAGGGTGGCTGGATGGATAACTAGGCAGGGATGGGGAACAAACAAGGGAGGTGTTGGAATTGTAGACCTTACCTTTTTTTACCCCCGACCAACCAGTGTAACGACTAGCTTGCTCAACAAACCCCTAATCCCCCCTACTGTATCATGGCCAGTCAATTCCTTACCAGCTCCTCCAGTTGGTCATAACCATAACCATACTACATACACAAATTATAACTCTCATGTAGGATGGCAGGACCCGGGTTGGGGATATTGACAAACCAATATAGATAGGAACAGCAGGACAGGAGGGAATACTAACGAGTTAATAGGGGTTTGTGATGTTTATGTTGGTACCATTGTTACATGTCCAACGGTTGGTAATATTGAGACGTGGAGTTTTGTTGAAGAAGGTGGTACTAATCCGGGAATTATAAATACTAATGCCGTCACATTACCCTCAACAATAGCTAACATGATTGTAGATCCCATTGATGACCAGGAAAAGCAGATTAATCCTACTGAAAGCCTTACGATCGCTCAAATATCTCCAAACATTAACATTCACGATGGGACTGAGGCTAGCACTGGTATGCTTTTATCTTGGAATGTTGCTGGGTTGGGCAGTAAGTTGGATTCCCAATCCTGGGTGGATTTTATCAGTGGGTATGATATCTGCTGCTTCCAAGAAACCTGGGCTTGTGACCCCCTTTTTTGTTTTGGTTATTTAAACTATTGCATACCAGCATCAAAAGGTGGAAGGGGGCGGCCTAAGGGAGGCCTCACTGTTTGGGTAAAACAGGCCTTGCACATTAACATCAAAATGTTGGACCTGGGAAGTAGTGATCTACAAGTATTAAGAATCTCCACAGGCAAGGGTCCACCAATGGATTTGTATAATGTTTATGTGAGAGGTAACAATGTAACCAATCCATCCACCATTGAGTTGTTGTCTGCTGCCATAGAGACCAAGTCCCAGGATAGCATGATGATAATAGCAGGGGACCTCAACAGGACTTTTGAACCTTTGGACTGTACAAATGACCCCTTGGGGAATGAAGAGGACAATCTCTGGGGAGTACCCCCTCTATGTTTAAAACCTGTAAGGAGATGGACAAAAGAGATTTTATTATTGAATGCAATTTGTATGGAACATGGTTTAAGAGCACTGAATGGGAGGACACCTGGGGACAAGGAGGGCAGCTACACTTTTGACAACGGTAATGGTAGGAGTAGAATTGATTATATATTGTGTAGCCTCGAGTTGTGGAATGGGGTTGTTGATATGGCCATTAGGCCTAGGGTTGAAAGTGATCACAACCCCCTTTGTGTGACTCATAGGTGGTGGAACGTTGGAGTGGGAAATTCTTATCAAGCGAATGCCGAAGTCCCTGTCATGAGTAACGACGAACGCAGGTTAAAATGGCCAAAGGTATTGGCAAACGAGGTTACCATGACCTATATCAACAACGCCGCTGATAGCGCAATCTCCGCTATGGAGGCAGCAGATCCAGTAGTTCCAGGGGCTAGTGGTATCACCGAAATCCACAACAAGTTATTCTCCCTCCTAAAACCATGTTTCTTTATCAAAAACAGGAAAGGGAAGAAAACTAAAGAAGTGGGAAGGTGGTTTGACAGTCATTGTAGATCGGCAAGACTAGAACTGGGTCAAGCTATAAGGAACAGGGACCGTGCTGCAGTAATAGAGAATAGGAAACTGTACAAAATGGCCATTCACCGAGCTAAAAAGAAATGGGACGAAGATCATTGGGCCGAATTAAAAGAGGCTTCAGGTAACAAAGACTCTAGGACATTTTGGAAAATTATAAAGTGGGGTAGAGGAGCTGGCCCTGCAAAGCCAGATAATAACGTTGCAGAAGATGCTTGGGTTGACTACTTTAGACCACTGTATGCTGAAGTCGACCATCCTGGGGTGGCCGACTGTATAACACCAGTCTATGCAACTGATAATTTGTTTTCCCTTAGAGAAGTGGAAATTGCGATTAGTTCCGTGAAATGTGGGAGGGCCCCAGGGCCAGACGGGATTCCCTCGGATATCTTTAAATACGATATGACTAGATGGGCGAGGTACACCTTCCTAGTAGCTAATGCCCTAGCAAAGGGGGAAGCGGTCCCAGACCTCTGGAAAGGCGCAACTATTATCCCCATTCACAAAAGGGGTGACCGTTCACTGCCTGCCAACTATAGGCCTATAAGCCTAATAGCTACTATGCAGAAAGTAGTTGGGAGAATGGTAACAAACCAGCTTATGGATTGGGTTGATGACAATAATGCCCTTTCTCGTTACCAAGCTGGATTCAGGCGAGCAACCAGTACCATTGACCAGGTCTTCCGCTTCACTATATTGCGGTGGAAGACTGTTGTACTGGGAAGGGGCTGTCTGTATGTCGCGTTCGTCGACCTGCGGGCGGCATTCGACCTAGTCCCCCGGTTTAAGTTATGGTTGGTTCTGCAAATGTTGGGGATTCCAGCTGATCTGCTTACACTAATCATGCGATTGCATGAATCCAACTTTGCAAGAGTCCAGTGGGGTGGAAACGGGGAGACAACCCCGGATTTCCCAGTGGAAAGGGGTGTCCGACAAGGCTGTTCCATGGCTCCCTTACTTTTCTCGTTATTTATTAACGGGATTGTTGAGAGAATGTTGAAGGCTAGTGTAGACGCCCCGTCGTTAGCGGACACCAGGGTTCCGATCCTGATGTTCGCTGACGACACCCTTATCTTGTCTAAGACCCCTGCAGGGCTACAACGTGCACTAAATATCTTTGATGCTTTTTGCACAGAGCATGGGCTAGAAGTGAACGTGGGAAAAACAAAATTGATGGCCTTCTCCCCACGTCGCAGAAATTACCCCAAGGTAACCTTAAACAACAGCAGGTTAGATACTGTCGCAGAATTCACGTACTTGGGAGTACAGATTGCAGAGGGCGCTGGCTGGACGCATCATTTGGATAAAGTGGTTTTAAAACACCAACAGCTCTCAGGTGCTCTAAGGGGGGAACACCGTAATCCAAAAAAAACCCTATTAAACCCGCACTTATAGTGTATGATGCGAAGGTCTTGGGTGCTACACTATATGGCGCGGAGTTATGGGCTTGGGACAATCTTGTGGCTTTACAGACTTCTGAGAATAAGTTCTTGCGAGGGATCACAGGACTTCCACAGAGCACCCCTTTAACTCCATTGTTTTTGGAGCTGGGTAGGCGTCCTATTGCTGACAGAGCCCGACTGCGCCCAGTCCTCTATTGGAGACGTCTCTGGACGACTCCAGAAATCAGACAGTATGCGGAGGGTTTTCTTTGGATAATTAAGGAAGACATCTTCCGCAAGATAAAATGGCTAAAAAACCTGAAGGCCATGTTGACTAACTTAGGGTTTTCAAATCTTTGGAATAACCCTGTGGGAGAAATCTTCCCAAGCAAAGAAGCCCTTAAAGAACGATATTGGGACTGGGTGGGTGGTAATCTGCTGAAAGACGCTAGGGCCGACTCTATGGCTGGTCGCTTTCTGGAGACAAAAATCTTTCCTATCCTAGAAAACTATTGGGATACCATTACGGTACCAATGGATAGGAAGCTCGTCTTTCAGTTAAGGTCCGGATCTATCCCCCTAAAGAAACTGACAGCTGGTTGGCATAGACCAACCAATAGCTTATGTCCAGCTTGTGAAAATGCCGAGGAGAGTGTAGGCCATTTCCTATTTGTATGTCAAGCTTATTCAGTACCGAGGAGGAAATGGCTTACGCCTGTATGTAGAAACCTGGGGACACGCAACAGCGCAGTGGCTTTAAGAATCTTATGTACAACAACTCAAGATTCGATAGTCATAGGGGTAGCTAAATACCTGGGCTGGGCTTGGGCAATTAGACGACGATCTCTGGGGGGAAATAGGTAATCAGGTTTTCCTTTTAAATACGACTTAAGTAAAAACTTTTTATCAAATGGTTTTTGTATGCTAATATTGTATGAGCTGTACAGAATGTACAATGAATTTACATCTGTAATTATGTTTTATTGTGCAATTGTTTTAAATTTTTATGTGCTTTTATGAGAATTGTCTCGAATAAAGCTTATACAACAACATACATATGTAAAGTTTTCTGATTATTTAACACTATACATTGCTAGTATGCATTTTACCCAAACTTCCTCCTCACCGGGATTAGCCACAACATTTGTTGATGTTGCCAGCGACTTTCCTATAAGATTCCAAAACACATTGGATTGCTTTTCACATAGTGCTGTAGTTACTACTGATCATCTATTATCTTTTTCTAACCAAAATGTCTAATGTTCTTCCTGTACTGTTTGCTGACTGCTTCTGTAATGGCTCCCTCAATATTCGAGCTAATTTAGAAGCATCCTTTATATTCTTATTTAGTGTTTTGCTCGTGCTAAATCTTGAGGCATTATCGTTTTTGACATTCTTGTATTTACCATAGCTATGGTTTGATTCACCCTTAATCTTAAGTTTTTTATTGCATAGACTCCTAATGTTTCTCGAGAAAGATGAGTAAAATATTCTGATAGCAAGTAATGCAGCATCTTTTTACTGTGTTCTTTACATTTTGTTGACTAAACTTCTCATCATTCATTCTTACAAAAAATATGATATTAGCCCTAGTTTCTCTAGAGTTGGCATGAAGGTTCTTATAGTCACTCACAGCCTACTCTCCAACCACCATATCTTTCACAAGTGAGACATCTTCCGATGATATTGTAGCATAGTCAATAAGTGATGATGGGGCATATTATCAAGACAGGCGATAAAATTATAGCCGCTTTAGCGGCAGAAAACTGCCGCTAAAATGGCGATAATGGGCTTGATAATATGTTCTATGGAATTCCAATTGAAGCCCATGTTAGATGTCAAGGACATCTAACATGGGCTCCAATTGGAATTCCATAGAGCATATTATCAAGCCCATTATCGCCGTTTTAGCGGCAGTTTTCTGCCGCTAAAGCAGCGATAATTATATCGCCTGTCTTGATAATATGCCCCCATGTTCTGCCATTCTGAAAAGCTCCCAGGAATGTTCAACTTCAGGTGGTCACCCACTAACTATGGTCATATTAAGGTTAATTTGCGCTCAGTGACGTTTGTTTCCCAAATAAAAGTTTTCACTATCTATTAAGATTTATTTTTTTATATGCCCAGGCCTTTTCTAGAGGCTGGTTGTAACTCATCGGTAGGATTAGAGAACCTAGGGGCATATTACCAACAACTAGCGATAATTATCGCCATGTTGGTTTAGCGGCAAGATTAATATCACCCAGCTCCGCCGATTTTATCGCTTAGGAGCCTTGCTATTATCAAGGTTTATCTCCTAAGCGATAAAAATCGGCCGAAATGCATGAATATCGCTGTAAAGTCAGCGATATTCATGCATTATCGTGACAATGCTCTTAGCCATGTTATCCACCTACCATTGGATAACATGGCTATGAACATCTCTGGGCAGGCGTTAGCTTTTCGAGAAGATCGCGCTTAGCGCGATTATTTCCCAAAGTTGGTAATAGGAGATAGAGATGTTAGCGACTGTTTCCAGTCGCTAACATCTTGGCACGCCCACTTTGCATGTCATTAGCGATAATTATCGCTGACATGCAAAGTGGGCACCTAAATGCCCGCTATCGCCTATTAGCTGCCGCTAACTGGTGTTAGCGACAGCTAGGTAATAGGGCGAGAATATTATCGCCGCTTTAGGGGGAAAAATTCCCGCTAAAGCGGCGATAAGGCCCTTGGTAATATGCCCCCTTAAGTTTCCAATAAAATAAACTAATAATAGTATTGATGCTGCAGGATATTTGAACACTATTTTCTCAATTAGATTGATGTAGTTTTTAATTGTTCTGCATGATATTTATTTCTAGGTAAATACAAATAAAAAATGACTATTTTGTTGATTTCTTTCCTGTTTGTTCTTTTCCCCAATCATTCATCACGAAATTACTATTGTTTTTAAATCAGTGTATGAGTTGAATACTGGCTTTTTGTTTCTTTTTTACTGCATCCAATTTGATCATTCCTGGTGCAAAACAACCATATTTGCCCTTCCCTGTTGCTCTACATTGTGCCAAATAATCCTTTAGTACCTCACTTTCACTTCCCAGGTTTCTTGCACGACAGCTATTGCAAGTGCTTTATTTGTTAAAGATAGAGTGCAGGTACCAGAAGATCATCTTATGAGCCCATGGCTGATGCAATTAAATATCTGTGCACCAATTATCAAGGCTGCATAGTCTTGAATTCAACTCAAGCCTATTTACTCCACTAGCAGCACTACTGCCCATTATCTCATGTTGCTGATTCCTGCTTTCTCTTACCTTTATTTTCCTCATCTTTCCCATTTCTGTGTTTCCCTCTCTCATTCGCTTTACTTCAACTGCCTTTTTTAGTGGTGGGTCTGAAAATATCAGCCTTTCATAATCAGTTTTGATAAAAAATAATTCAACCCTGCCCCCTTCCTGAGAATTCTCCTTCATACTTTTACAGGTTGTTACTTTCTTGCATCACTAGCACACCTCAGTTTCCATTCATCTCCGGAGCAGTCTACGTATTATTGTTGATTACGCCTTTTCTCTTATTTTAAATAAACGTTGTAGCCTAAACACCTTAGATCATGGATTTAATTCAGAACCTGTTTGACCAAAATTATTGAATAAAAGTGCACAGTGGCATTTGGTCACACTATTCCTTGTTTATATACACCTGGGAAAATCTATATCACTAGATGCTATTTTTGATAGCCTTGTAATGGTGTTTATGAAAGGATTGGTTGACCAGATGCAAATTGATCGAATATTTGTAATGTCAGCTGATCATCAAACTTATTGAGTAGCTCTGAGTTTCTTCTGATGGTTAGCATTCCCTCATTGGTGGCCACATTTACTGACGCTTTTTTTTCTGTAACATCATTGGTTTGCCGTTTCTCAGTACTGGTAAGCAGCATGTGTGTTACTTCTGATATATAGGTAGCCACTACCTTAAGCACTCCAGAAAGCTGCCATTTTTTCCTCTTCAGTTACAACTTTTATTAGGGGGATCTTCAGAGTGCAGTATTTCGTCACTTTTCTTTCACTTAGTTTTGTTACTTCTGCAATGCCTCGAGCTCAAGGAGAGGCAATCAGTGAATTACATATATTAGAATTTCAGGCCCCTCTGTGTGACTAACACAAGTATTATCAAAGTGCAAACTCTTTTTTTGTAATATTTCTCCACTTACCTTGTATTTCTCCTAGAAATTATGCGAAACCTCTTTAGTTTTATTAGCTAAAGGGTCAGGTTTTTTTTAACACTTACTATCTTAATAACAGTTTCCAGGAAATGTGTAGCTCTGTCACTTGGAGCCAGTGTGCTCTCCAAACTTGTCTTTACAAACCTGATGGGATCCAGAAGAATTTGTGATCCTGCATCTTATTTGGAAAGCAAATCAAAGAGCATTTATCCCCTTTAAAAGGCCATGATTTTAAGTCTATAAGATGCTTTAGTATTGCTGAAGTTATCTCAATATTATGGTGAGAATCTTTCATTAAATTATTTAGCAGATTAAAGATAGATTTCAAGATGTGTTTTATCGGGACCATCATGGTGGAGCCTAAGTTTGGATCAATGCTGAACTCTCCTTTTCCCATACCTCTTTTTAGAGGAGATCTGCTGGCCTCCAATTGTATGCTACTATTCTGACACGAGGAGTCTGTTAAATAGGCAAAAGACAATCCTCTTTGTTTTGCATTGAGAACTATGTCTGACGCATGATTTTGTTTTCTTTCGAATTTTTGTTTTCTTTCGAATTTTTGTTTTTGGCTAGAAGACTGTTGGGCCATCTGTAGGAAAGTGCCCCTTTTTGCATGGTTACACCTTAACTTTGTGCCTAGAACCGATGCCAACCAGACTGAAGTGTGTTTTGGGATCCTGCTAACCAGGCCCCAGCACTTGTGTTCTTTCCCAAAACCTTTACATCCAAACTTGGCACCACCTTTGGCCCACATGTAAGTCCCTTCTAAAAGGTAACACTGGTATTAAAGGGCCTTGTGACCAGAGAGAGCCTTTGAGGGCTGCAGTAGGCATTATGCCACCCCCAGTGACTTCACACCTGACATATACACCCTGCCACTGCAGCCTGTGTGTCAGAGTGGGACCCCAAACCCAAAAGGTGACATGGCACCTGTCCCTGGGTGCCTTGTCTAACCAACACAGCCTGTGGCATAGACACGTTATGACCCTCGTAGGGTGCAATCTACCCCAGGTGAGGGCACAGTGGCAAGACCACTTCACCTCTACAGTGGCTGTGCCAATCACAGACATTGTACGTGCAGTGAAACCATTTTGAGTACATGGGCTGGGAGTTTGTCATCACAAACTCCCCAGCTCCATGATGGCTTTACTGAGGTTTGAGAAGTTTGGTATCAAACTTCTCAGAACATTAAACCAGCACTGATGCCAGTGTCAGATTTAATGTAAAATGCACTCAGAGGGCATCTTAGAAATGCCCCCTTAAACATGACCAGACCTGGTGTAATTTCTGAATGGCTAACCACCATCTGCCACAATCAGGCTGTTTCTGGACCCCTGGGTAGAGAGCCCTCCACTCTCTGGGCTGGAAACAAAGCACATCCTGGGCAGAGGTGTCATGCCTCCCCCCCCAGGGAAGGGTCCATGAAGAGGAATCTTCAAAGGCCTGCCACCTTTGTTAGCTACTCCCATCCTTATGCTGCTATCAGCACCTGGCTCCCACCGGTTCTGATCCCTATTCGGGTCCAAGAACCGGCAGGAAAACCTTTTCAGGTATGGAGGTGTGCCCACCTCTGCTAACCCCACCCCTCAAGTGGAGGAGACAAGGTGAAGCACACATCTCAGTCCTCTCCATCCTGAAGATGAGGGGACTCAGCCAATTCAGAGGAGGATTATGCGCCCTCTCACTGGAGGATGGCATACTAGGGGGTGTAGACAAACCAAGGAGGGGTCCCATTGGTCCTGACCTGCACATCCCTATAAAGCTCCTAAATCAAGTATTTAGGGGCACCCATAAACCTTACCTCATCAGATCTGACGGACCAAAGAAGAACACAGACCAGGACTGCTGCTGGACAAGGATCTGAACCACTGCAGACAAAACTCTGCAAGAACCACACCACCTGCACCTAGTTCAACCACTGGACCGGCTGTCCTTCCAGAAGCCGTGCTTGACCTCCAAAAAAACCCTGATGCCCTGCAGCCTAAGTCAAGGTGCCAAGAAACTCTATTTGGACTAGAGACCCTAGTCCTTGACGTCCGCCATTACACGAACCACCACAGTGAGAACCACCACCGGTGTTGACGTGATTCACTGCTAGAAAACTCCCAAGACCACAGTCGTAGAGGACCGACACTTTTGTCAAAGCAACTCTGCCCTGCAGGATAAAAAGCATCCCAGCTGGATGGCCTCCATGACCTCAAGGGATCCTCTTGGCCCGACATCCCCAGCTGTGCCCTGCTGGTGCCCTGGAGACCGTACCTTCCTGCAAGTAGCCCTTCAAGACTCCTCCAGTGCCTCTGGACTGACCCAACCATGACCTCCCCATGACAGTCAGACAACAGCCGAACTTCTCCAGCCAAACTACGGCAGCCAGCCGCCAGCGACTGCAAGGGTAACCATGTTGGCAGTCTGCTGAAAACCAAAGTGCTTCATTACTCCCCGCAGACCGCGAG
The DNA here is from genome assembly GCF_964261635.1 of Lissotriton helveticus. NCBI lineage: Eukaryota > Metazoa > Chordata > Amphibia > Caudata > Salamandridae > Lissotriton > Lissotriton helveticus. The sequence continues at coordinate 55,078,679 of NC_136060.1, forward strand.
GCTGAATATCACCACTGATATCAACCGCCTCGGCGTAGATACTGAATCCCGCACATCTTGATGCCACCGGCTTACCACGACCGACATTTTCCGCAGTGTTGGCCTGAGACCACCCAAAGACACGAACTGTAAGACGAGTACTTACTTTCCTCCCATAAGATTGCATAGCTTTGTTCACTCTGTATTGCACTAACTGTATATCCTGAATACCAAGTGATGTCCTTAAATAAAATACAAAGTATACCTTTTTATACTTACCAATTGGTCTGAATTTAGTCTTTGAGTGTATGAGAACATTTCTTGCCTGAGTGTGTACAATAAATGCTTAACACCACCTTCTGATAAGCCTAACTGCCGGACCACACTACCACAAACAGAGCTGTTAGTATTATCTACTTTAGCCTCTGTGATGCTTATGGGGATCCATTGGACTCTGTGATCACTACACCTCTTTTTGGTATAGTATATACAGAGCTAGATTCCGATTCCATCCAATTCAAATATTTCTGTAATCATCAAACTGATGGGCATCCCCGCCAATTCCTTTTGGTCAAGGCCCCTTAAGTTGTTTCTCAGATAGATTTGTCACTCACAATAGAATATTCTAATACATGATGAGGGATTACCAACCAAGCTTTACTTTCATCTTCTACATAATTTTAAAGCCTTTGGTCGAGATTGGAAGATGCATCCAGGTGTTACTATTCCAGTTATTTTATTGCTGTCATTTGCTGTAACATGTAAGCTATTCCCCAAAACATTTGTGTCTTCTTGATTGCTCAGAATATTATGTCTTATCAACAATTACTTATTATAATGGGAGCCTATATATATGTGTGAAACTTTAATGGGTGAATTTTAATTAAGGGAGATCTTTCCATATCCAGCTTCTCTATTACCTGGCCAAATTCTACTACTGCTTTAGCAGGAATCTTTATGTGGGTTTTAAAAGTGAGTTGTTTGCATGATTTCCCCTCTTCTTGGCCCTTTTCCAAAATGTGTCTTTATGAATTTCTGCTGTGGATTGTTATACTCCTCCTTCAGGAATCACCACCTGCTGGTGTCAGAAATGTGCTCCACTACAGTCACTATTGATTCTTTTAGGGTTTTCAGGATCTCCAGCTATTGGTACCAGATAATCCATACTAGATACCTCCTTTCTATTAGTACCTGCCCCCAGGATACATTTACAACCCTCACATAGCTTCTCCGGCACATAGTTTATGGCCTCACTCATATTGAAAATCTTGACATTCAGACAGGAGCCCTTAATAGGGCTCTTCAATCAACTGAAGTAGGCTTGCTTGAGACAAAGTTGATATTTTTTATACATTATAGTAAAGTTTGGCTTTATTCTGCTTCTTTCTTTTTATCAATGTTTTACACTTCTTATCCTTGTTCTTCAAGACCCTAAGGCCTAAAAGGATTGTAATAGGCTTTTAATCAGGACTCTTTCTTTGATGTTGCTGTTGTGTATCATTATTCCAGTTACTGGCTGTAGGTTACTCGATTCTGCTCAAGGAGACCTTCCTGTCACATTATGTTTAACCATCATTCCACCTAATTGATAACTTAACAAATGTACTTATATTTTATTCTGTGTAAGTATTCCTTGCTTATTCAAAGATACAAATGCCACAGTATTGATAATAAAAGAAAAGAACTAATTATGCGTGTTGGACTTGGCCCTTTTTATAGGGTCATCCCTGAACTTTTTGTCTTCCTCCCGTATTTTGTCTGACCTGTTTTTGTTGGTTTTATGACTCTGGGCACTTTACCACTGCTGATCAGTGCTAAAGTGCACTTGCTCCCCTATTGTAAATTGATGTATGGATTAGTGATTCCATAATTGACTGGTTTGGTTTACCTGTCAGACCCTAGTACAGTGCACCAAGGGTGCCATGGGCCGGTAAATCCAAATGCTGCTGGTGGGCTTGCAGCACTGGTTATGCCATCCACAGAAACAGCCTGTAAACGTGTGTCTAAGGCTTGCCATTGCAGAGCCTGTGTGCAGTCTGGTACTGCCATGCTAACTGGGCTAGTGCACCCACTTGCCAGCCCCTAAACCTTCTCTTTTCTTCATATCAGACACTCCTATGGTAGGCCCCAGGGCAGGGTGCATTGTAAGTATAATGTAGGACATGCCCTGGCGTGTGTGGCATGTCCTAATTGTGAATTACAGCCATTTTCGTTTTTCACTATTGCAAGGCTGTCTGTTCCCCATAGGCAAGAATGGGCAGTTTGATTATTACATATCCTAACTGCCTCATGGAACTAGGTAGAAATTTGAAATTAGTATGCCTGTAGTCAGAATGATAACATACATATTTTAGTAAAGTTGGTTTTAACATTCTGTGTTTGAAAATACCACTTTTAGAAAGTAGGTATTTTCTTGTCTAACTATCCAAGCCTGCCTCTGCTAGGTTGTGTATTCCTTGTCTGGAGTATGAGTGACAGGGGCTGCAGGATTCCAGGAGACAGGGTGAGTCAGCCCAGTGGTGAATAGAGAGATCTGCATCTAGATGGGAGAGAGGAGTTGCACCTGGGACCTGCAAAAGGCTGTGCCTTCACTCCACAATGCTGGCTCCACATCCTCTGGTGCCTCTGATGTCTCTGCCTTGCACTGTGAAAGGAAAGATGGAGTCATGTCAACACAGTGCTCCAGGACTGACCAGAACTGGTTTGGACTAGGCAAATGCCTCTCTGCCTTCAGAGAACAACGAGAAACTGTGTATAAAAGAGGGGACCCAAACCCCAGAACTTTAGATCACTTTTGCACAACAAGAAGAAACCTTTGCTGAGGAGAGGAACCAGAGGAAACTGAGGAGAGACTATTCCTAAGCTGGAGTTCTGCTTGGGGGATTGGCCTGCAGTGGCTGCCTGACTGCCAAAGAAAGGAGAATTGAACTTTGTGTGTTTTATTCAACTTGTGAAGGATCTCCAAGGGCTTGAGAGAAGAGTGGGCCTCCTTCTGAAGTCTCAGGGACAACAGACTTCAACCACCAGCTCCCCAAGAGTTCTTTGGAAGTGCCTGCAGATGTTTTGGGCCTTCTGAGGGACTGTGTGTCGCAAGGAGCTGGAAGCGTTACTCACGAAGAAGAATCGTGTCGCCATCACAGCCGCTGCCATCGCATCGAGGATGACCCTGCTGTAGCTGTCGCATTGCACCGCATCACAAGAAATGTCTCGCAACATCGAAGAAGCGTGTCGCCGTCGCAGCCGTTTGACAAGGGTGTCGCCGCTGTAGCTGTCGCGTTCCACCGCAGAAGCGCCTTGCATCCATGGAGAAGCGTGCCGCCTTCGCAGCCGCTGTCGTCGTATCACTGAACAAGGGTGTCACCGCTGCAGCTGTCGCATCGAGCGGAAGCGTCTCGCATTGGGGGAGAAGAGTGTCGCTGCCAAAGCCGCTGTTGACGCATCGCTGTACAAGGGTGTCACCACTGTAGCTGTCGCATCAAGTCGAGACATCTCACAACATCGGAGAAGCGTGCCGCATCAAGAAGAAGACGCTATCTTTGTTTCATCCAACTGAATTTTCATCGCATCACGCCGTTGCTAGCCGCACTGCCATGGAAGCGCAGTAAGAAGCCAATGCATCACCGTTCCTGCGAGCCAGGAACTGACGCATCACCTTCCCTGCAACACTTTTGCGGTATAGCGTTACGCATCCAATGGTACATTGACTCAAAGTCTCACATTTTAAGATCTAAAGAGAACTAAGCTAATTCTACCATTTTAAGTACAGTACTGTGGATTTTTGTTGATTGTGGTCTTGTGTTAAAATCTATATAAAAGAATACTTATTTTTTATATACAACTTGTGTGGTGTCCATCTGTAGGGTTGTCACGGGGTTACTGTATGTGTTCACAAATGGTTTACACACTGCCTCTGAGTTAAGCCTGTCTGCTCGTGCCAAGCTACCAAGAGGGGGAGCAGGGGTTATTTTAGGTGTGTACCCCCTTACCCTGACCAGATGCAAGGGTCCCTATTTGTCACAGGTAACTACCTATGCCAACTAGAGACCCCCAAAACTAACAGTGACACTCTTTGTTGCTGTCAAATATGTAAAGTGCCAGAGATTTTTAACTCCTGGCATGTGCACCAATATGTGACCCAAAGATATTGTTGAAATGTATAAACTGCCAATAACACTATTCTGTTGTAGCAAATTCAATTACACAGACTCTCGGTTTGCAGCTCGCAGAACCTCAACCCTACCCACTTGGTTTGACTTGAGGGTAGCTGACCATCAGTCCCTCACATAACCTGGATGGCTGTGCTTAATGGGTCGGGTACAACCCAACCTCTCACAATCAATGCATTGTACCACACAACCTTAGGTCCTATAGGCCCTAACAAACCCAAACTTAATTACCACTCCTTAAATTATATTCAATTTATATATTTATTTACCTCTTCTAAGATGTCTGATCATGATCTATAAAAATAGCTTAACTTTTAACCATGGAAGATTAGTTGTCAAATGTGGGCAGCAGTATGTCTATATACCACCCACACATATGACAAAAGAATATGTCTGCCAGGTGCACTATTGTACTCTGGCTTGGCTGCATTTTAAATGCCCTGCAGTGACACATGGCAGAGAAAAGGTGCCTTTGCCAATTAGGGAAAGCCTAATTTGATATATTTCAAAGCCACCTATAACGTTTACGTTATATGAACTCAGTGCAGGATGCTGGCATATTGGACACTCTTCACAAGGTGGTTAGTATATTATTGAAGTGATCCAAAACTCAAAAGTAATTAGACCATGTTGGCTTTGCTAGGTTATTCCCTAAACTTGCCATATTTGAGTAAAATCTGTATTTATTATCGCAACTTTGAAATGTGCAAGAAAAATGCATTGGAGTTATTTCTTCCCTAATTTTAAAAATCTAATGTCTTGTGGAAATTAGTTTTTTGCTAACTTAAATGGAAGAGAACGTTATAAAAATGCACTTTGCACTGACTGAGCCAAAACTGACTTAAAACAAATGTTGGCACTCAACCACATCCTTGGTTGGGTTAGTTAATATGTGTGGCTCAAAAAAACAATAGCCTGTCTCTGAGCCTAAGGAGAGCAGATGTTGTTGGTTCTGACCACTTTGCAGGGATTAGCTCTCTCTGAGTGCACAGGAACAGCTAACAGAACAAAGGACTACCATAGCACTATCTTTGTGAAGACTGGAGTCAACAGTGCAGGGAACCTGGCTGGAGGGTGAAATGGTGCCCCTAGACACCTGACCTGAGGAGCTAGGGGGCACAGGACAGAGCAGAAAAATATTTCTCAGTAGATAGAGAATAGTGGAACCTAGTCATTTTTACTAAATAACCCAGATTTGTCCAACTCAAAGCTTTTTGCCGTGCTGAAAACTGGTATAACAGGACCTCATAACTAAGGAGTACAATCTCATGTAGTCCTTTATGGGTTTAACTTCATGCTTTGACCTGCCTCAGTATTTTGACTTCTGAAGGTACGGTTTTGGAAGAGATATCAGCAACTATGAAATCCAGGTTTGTCTGAACGTTTGGTGGCAAGACAAATGGTTTCCACAAGAGCTCAGCAATGACTTTTGTGACTTGAAGGGGCCCTCACTGGTCACAGCCTTAGACATTGTCAAATTAATATTTTTGAAGGGACTAACTTTCAAAACACATATCTCCACTTCTCCTTACCTGAATTTGATGATCTTGGTATCCCTTCACCTAGTACTTTTTTCTCCATTTTCTAAATTGCTTTGTCAGTTTTACTGTATGGTTTCCTACCTTTTAAAATTGTTCATACTGTTTGAATTTAACTTGAATTTCTCCAGATTATTGCCTACTGCTTGTGCTGCAGTACCCGGGGATTAGCAGCACTCTCTAGGGAGTCTGTTTCAATCTAACCTGGGAGGATTTATTATTATTTATTTATCAAATCTGTTTTTATAAAAGAGATCAAAAAGTATAATATAATGCATGCACCTAATTTTTCTATATATGTAAAATCAATGCACAGCGTTCTATGATTTATATTTTCATGCAGATCAATATCTGACACCATTCACATTAAAAGATTTGATTGTGGTTTGAAGTTGCTCTGGCATAATCATATTGAAGTAGAAAGAGCTTTAGTTACCACAATTGTTACAGCATATTTTACAAGTTCCTATCAAAATTAAGTGTGGGAAAAATAATGCTTTTATGAGGGCATCCTCCTTGCATTTGAAGAATATGGGCAATATGAATATACATTCAGTACCGTTTCCAATCAGACGTCTATTAAACTGAACAGGCATTAGATAAGGATGACAAAGTTACTGCTCTGTTTATGGGATGAGTAGTCAGGTGAAAAGAGTGCAATCTAATTTTGAGCCATCACATATACTGAGAATTCTTATTTTCATCTATTAAGCTAAATTGTAGTTTCAAACAGTGCTAAAAATATGTCAACTAATCGAATCCAATTTGGCTTGCAATTCTGGAAAGGCTGCAGGGAGTTTTAAGTGGATTACATGTTGGGAGTCAATTACGGAAAATGTAACTGAAAACTTGGTGCACAATAGAGATGTTTTAGAAGGTTTTAGTTACTCCGATTCATGGCTATTGGGCACATCATGATATCATAATATAAGATATTTCAAGCATTTGATATGGGTAACCAACAGGATAACCTGATGTGATCATGAAGATTTGAAAAATCATTTATCAATATACCATGCCATGTAGCCTCAAACATCGAACAGAAGACTAATTGGCCAACGGCAATCTACAGCCCATTCCCCTACCGAAATGGCCACTATCTCTGCAGTACTGTGCTCTGTTGAGCACTTTCTCACTTTAGTCCTCCCTTTATTTATTTGTCCTGATGGCAGGCTCATTAGCACGCGGGCATACACTCTACTTTGTTGCATCTGAAGGCACGAACAGCTTAAGCGCGCCCTTCAATCTCCAGTCGTGGCACACACAATCACCATCCCTTGGCTTTCGGCCCCTCGCTAATAACTTGTTTAGCAAATTTAGAACCTAGGTATGTTTTCAGTTGCCTCCACCTCGCTTTGGGTGCAGCCACAAAGCTTTTTATCCAACCTGTATATTCCGTTATTTTCACTACATGTGGATGCAATTTTCCCTTCCTCCCAACCCTTTTTCTTGGTGTCATTGCGAATGGCTCTTCACTGCATACTTTCTCTGCATTGTTGGATTCATTTATGATCACAGCCTTTTGACCATGCTTTTGCATGTAGCCACAACTTCATTTATTCATCCTTTTCATCATCTGACTGATTCCACTCTGCGTTTTCCCAGGCTACAGCAGGCTGCGCGGACAGCCACTCTGTGCGAGGATTGGAAAGTGGGAAGACGCCAAACGCCGAGGAGGACGCCGCCGCTCTGTTCTTCTGCTCTGTTCTTCCCGAAGCCTCAGAACCCCTGAGCCGGACGCCAGACACCGAAGTGGGGTGAGCGAGCATGCAGCCTCCAGGCCCTCTCCAATTTGGAGCAGGAACAGTAGCAGAGAGGAGGACTCTGCACTACACACATTTTACACTTTCTCTTGAGAGGGAGGCGGGTACCGCGAGTCACAGCGGTCCCACACTCATTTTCCAGGCATTTCCCTCTCCATCTTGTACAAAAATAGGAGCAGCGAGGAGGACTCTGCATGTTGCACTTTCTGTGCTTATACTTGCAACTGCACTTGCTGCTGCAGTTGGAGCTGCGGCAGCAGCTGTGGTTGGGGGTTCCTATCTGAGGCGGATGTGGTGACGACAAACTGCAGACGCAGATACTGATACGGAGGAGGATCAGACCATGTGCGGACGTCTGTGGCAGCATTGAGTGAGTTAAAGCGTTGGTCTACATTGCTCCTATATTTCTCCACCCCTGCCCCCCTTGCCCTCCCGGAAGCAGCTAGCCTGTCCCCCATTTGAGCTGGACACGGAACACAGCTAGTAGTGCGGCTTGCGGGGTGGCTTGTGTTGTGGCCTAGAAGTTGTGGGGTAAAGTGAGTGGCAGAACTGTGGCAGAGCTGTGACAGAGCTGTGCAAATAAGGGATGCAAATAAGGAACTTAGTCACCACTTGTACAACATGGAGAATTGAAGCTGTAACTACATTATGGAACGGAAAATTGAAATTTGAAAAGTCATGGCCATATTTGAACTTGAAGAACACGGTTGGTGCTGAGCTATCTAGTTCCTAAGTACATTATTTTTGTTTTCTTCGTTTTTACTCTCTCTAAGAACAGCTCAGTATCGTCCCTGTTGGGATATATTTAACATTTAAATTGTGACATATACGCGGTTATCAGCATATATTTGTAACTGATCTCAATACGAACAAACTAGGTAAAACATCGGGAATGCGCTCAGGGAAGGAAAGAACACTGGTCCCTCCTACTAGGCAAACACGTAAAACGCAAGCACGCAAAGTATTAAAAAAAATTCTCCAATAGCACAGATGTTCGAAAAATCTTTAAAAATACCACAGAAATTTGAATTTATGAGAGATCCAACAGGAGCACAGATTAAGCCAACCAACAGCTTAAAAAGAAATACACTAGTAGTTGGTATAGAGTGGGAGTGCGACTACGCTAGCAATACGCAAAACGAGGATCTAAAGGGCCAAATAATTTAACAAAAAATTGATTTGGAAAACCCAGTATTGCTATCTCAAACAGAAGAGAGGTATATGGATAATAATGGGATGGAAATACCGACAAAAGATCTATCACAGGTTGATAATCCTATGAGGCCAATGACTGAAAGCGGTCACTGTTAATTCAGCAGCATTATGTGAGTAAAAGGATGCATGGTGAGAAAGCGTAGCCTGCAGCTGCCCGTGTGATCAAAGCGTCACGCTAGGAGGCTTGTAAGGACTCTGTTTTTTTTTTTAAATAATTCATTTCAGTTTTCACTCGTTTTTAAACAAACAAGCACTCACTCTCTTTTACCTGTTGAGCGTCGCCTCTCCCCGGTCCACCGCAGCTTGTGCTGTTTGTGTGGAGGGAGCCTCGGCGACCGAGTTCTCTTTGTGCCCTCACTTCCTGTGGCCCGAGTTTGGTGGCCATTTTGGGGGTAGCGGTCTAGTGTTCTGCAGAGTCCGGCTGACCCACATAAAAAGAACACCATGGCACGGCCGCGCTGGTAGCGCTCGGCCCGGGCTCACGGCCACCCCCCCCTGGTCGGTCTACCCCGGACAAATGGGTCTTTTGCTACAATAGGGACTCACTTATGGAGCTTGACCCTTTAAAAGGAAAGGCAATATGCCCACGAGTTACACCAAACACACAATCCACAGAGGACAATTCTTGTCCAAACTGCTTGACCCGCCTGCCGCATATTAACCCTCTTCCAATAAGATCACTGTCACAAGCTGACCAGTCAAAGTACAAGTCACTAGGAAATACGGCAGCTGTAACACATAGGGAAGATCAATGCAGCAATATCTTGCCGGACAACACATTTGAGCCAGCACATGATATAAGGAAAAAGGGTGGCTTAAGTTGTGGCTTGCTCAACGTTAGATCTCTTCCCAAGCATGCAACCGAGACACAGCTACTGATTGAGTCCAACAACCTGGATGTCCTGTTTTTAACAGAAACATGGACGGTGGCTGGGTTGGAGTCGTAGCTGGGACCAGCCTGCCCTGTGGGATAAAAGTCCCACCACAACCCCAGGCTCAGGGGACGGGGGGGAGGAACTGGAATTGTCTTCAGGGAAGAACTGAATATCACTATGCTGGACATAGATTACATTTCTTGTGCAGAGTTCCTTGGATTCTCGATAAAAAAATGAATCAGGACACCGCCTAACTAGCATGGTGTGTTACAGACCAGCAGGGGCCATCAATGCTATGCAACAGCAGGAACTGATGGGTGTTATCCACAATATGACACTCACACATACCAGACTACTAGTGCTGGGGGACTTTAACTTGTGGTCTAATGGCAAATTAGATACAGCCTTCCACAATATCACACAGTCATGTGCCAATCTGGGACTAAAACAATGGGTGACCAAACCAACACATAGGGAAGGCCACATTTTAGACTTAATTTTTGCAGAAGAGGACACCATGATCATGGGAGAAATCCTACCAGTTGGATGGTCGGACCACCATTTAGTTACGTTTAATGCCCAAACCCTGTGGCCAAACAAATCAGGACCTTCCTCAGTCGAGACTGGAAAGGCCTATTAAAAAAAGGGAAAACAGGGGAGCACCTGTTTCAGATAGAAGCCCTTTTTAACCCAGAGAGTAACATCACAGAGAACTATTGCATTCTCTGTGAACACTTAACCGAGAAACTTGAGCAAATTGCCCGCTGAGAGCGACCAGGAAACGTGGCAGCCCGTCCGCACCTTGGTACACGGAAAGTCTGAGAAATCTTAAGATCTCCTGTAAAACGGCTAAAAGACAATGGAGGAGGGACTACGCGGAGCAGAATAGATTACTTTGGAGACTTTCAATAATAAAATACAAAAAGGAAATAGCGATGGCCAAAGCAGAACATTTTGCAGTCATTACACTGAACAGCGCCAACAAATCAAGAGACATCTTTAAAATAGTGAGAGAAATTACGCAACGTGACTGCACTAGAAGTAACATCAAACCCTCGCAGGAGCTGTGTGAAGGACTTGCCTCCTTTTTCCAGGACAAAATAAATAAAATAGTGGAGAGTATGGAGGATTCTCCTGCGCTCATACCACCACATCAGAGCACAGGGACAAGTAGTAAGGGGGCAGATGGAACGACCAAGTATCCACCCCCCCAGGGCTTTCCTGGGCAATTTTGCAATTCCCTCTGAGAAAGAGTTTGCTCAAGTAGCCCTTAGCATCTCCTCTGGTTCACCGTTGGATCCTCTGCCCCACAAAATTGTGAGAGAATTCGGGTTCGAATTTTTTCCTATTCTCCGGCAGCTATGTGGTCAATCCCTCAGTACAGGCACTGTACCGGTTAAATGGAAGCAGGCCGTTATTACACCTCTTCTGAAGAAACCAACTCTTAACCCTAGCTGCCACAAGAACTATCGACCAATTTCTCTCCTGCCTTACCCAATTAAGATCACGGAACGCCTGGTTAGCAGGTCCCTGTCCGTCTTTCTGGAGAAGAATAACATTCTAGAGGAGGAACAGTTTGGGTTTAGACCAGCCCATGGGACTGAGTCAGCACTGGTGATGGTATTGGACAACCTACGAATGAGGGTGGACAGGGGCGAGTCAGCAATCCTAATCCTGCCGCGTTCGTTCTGGTGAACCACGACATTCTGCTGACAAGGCTGGAGACCTTTGGAATATAAGGAATGGCGCTTAACTGGCTACGCTCGTATTTGTCCGACAGGTGGCAGGCAGTGGCACTCCCTCCATACCAATCCGAATTTGCCAAAGTTCCACACGAGGTTCCGCAGGGATCATCCATCAGTCCCATCCTGTTTAATGCCTACATGCAACCCCTGTTGGGCATCATTAAGGGTTATGACATCAGCGTGATTAACTACGCTGATGACACACAGCTTATGATCTCCCTTAATGGTGCTCAGGTGGATTCATGAGACAGTTTCCATGCCTGTATGCATGAAATGGCGACATGGCTGAAGGGAAACTCGCTTCAGTTCAACAGCGGAAAAACAGAGATCCTACAATGCAAGGTGGGGAGAGTTGCCAGAAGCCTGCCTGCAGACCTTTGGCCTTTAGTCTCGGATGGACCACTAATACCAGTGAACAAGGTGCGGAATCTGGGGGTCAGCTTTAATGAAAACTTAAATCTGTAGACCCACGTCAACAAACTGGTGGGCAGTAACTTTACTCTAATGCGAGGTCTCCGGAAGCTGTTACCTCTGCTACCAGTACAGGCAAGAACAACTGTAGTCAGGAGTACCATTCTCAGTCGCCTGGACTACTGCAACGCCTTGTTACTGGAATTTATTTATTTTATTTATTTATTTATAAAATTTCTATAGCGCACAAATACCTTCCGGTGTCTCGGCGCTGGAGTTCATGGAATTGCAAGGGGTTTCTGGCTATCTGATTACTAGACGACAGAGTATCCAGGCGGCAGCAGCTAAGCTGGCACTCTCACGAACCCGCCGATCCTCAACAACTTAAGCGCTGGCTGACTTGCACTGGCTCCCAGTGCCTCAGAGGATCCTCTTCAAGTCCATATGCACTGTTTTTAAAGCAGTGCATGGTCAGGGCCCTAAGCCGCTCCAGGACAAGTTCCAATGGTACGAGCCCACACGGGCCCTCCGCTCCTCTTCCACAAACCTTGTTAGAATACCTAGGATAAGAAAAGCGACCCAGGGTGGCAGAGCGTTTAGCGTAGCAGCAGCCCGCCTCTGGAATAGCCTTCCAATTGAGATCAGGAGAATCAGCGAGTTACTGCTGTTCGGTAAAAAAATCAAGACCTGGCTCTTTCCAAGGGTATAACACCCCGGGGGTAATAGTGACAGACCCTTGTCGAGACACCCTCCTCATGCTCTCTAGACTGACTGTTTTTCGTTGCTCCTTTCTCAGCGCCAGGATGCCCGCAGTGTTACAGCGCACTCTATAAATGATATAAATAAATAAATTAGAAGTTGAAATAAGGAAAAAATGGGAACCAGTTAATGACTAGACATTACATAGTAATCACAAGCTCAAATTAAATGATGCCTACAAAGTCATCCAAGAAAAGCAAACCTCAAGTACGGATATAATGAACTCGGCATTGGCGACAAATACACCAATAAGAAAGAGTGGAGAAAGAAATGTGAATTGAGTTATGAAAACCAAGATTGTGACACTCCTAACCAGACAAAAACAGTGATTAACAAAAATAGGGGAGGTAATGAGCAAGTGGTAGTAAAAACTGAATACACCTGTAAATATAGTAACTCGGTAAATTAAAAATTCAAACAGAAAACCAAGAAACTTGCCAGGTTGGCACAAACACCACTATTAGAAAATATTAAATACCCATTAATCAAAATTTAAAAAATGCAGGTCATCAGAATTTAGGATCTATATATGGGATATATTTGATCAAACTTCGATACTAACTCTTGAAGCACTGACATACCAGTCGAATAAAATAGACACTCAAATCAAAATACTTGGAGTCATGGCTAATGCAGTCATGGCTAATGCAGTCGCCGGAATCGCTCATAAATTAGCTGAGTTAAACAACCTAATAAATAAAGCTCAAAAAGATGCAGCCTCAAATTATTTTGATTGCATATGTGCACCTATAATAAACAAACTTGCAACTATCCCGGATGTAGTAAAGACCATATTAGAAGATGTTAAAGAGATGTTAAAGAGATCATGCAAAAAAAACATGAAAATCAAAAAGAGGAGATATGTTGCATTGACAAAGATCCATTTGCATCGGCAGTCGAAAAGAAAATGAAGTGAATTGGTGACATAATAGATTCTAATGTCGTGACCAAACTAAACTCAGAAATAATGCAGAGGAAACAACAAGAAATAAATAGCCTTGACTTCCCAGTATAGTTGAATAATGTATTAAAGGATAATGAAGATCTAAAAGCTTTTGTAATTACAAAGAGACAAAGAGAAAAATTACATAAAGAAATAAATAAGGAAAAAAAGGAAAATGCAGTAAAAACATATTCCAAACCGGAAAAACCTGCCGATACGATAAAAAAAGGAAAAAAAGATGTATGTATGTATGTATGTATTGCGACTTATATAGCGCACGTATCACCCGAAGGTATCAAGGCGCTTGCTTAGGGAACCCGTCCTGGTATTCCCCTGTGAGATACCCCGCCAGGGTATCCAAAAGGTGAAAGCCAGGCATCCCGCCGCGAGGGGCCGTAGTGGAGATTAAGCAAGCTATTGCCCAGAGTCGCAGAGTGTGACCCCGTGAGTCGAGTAGGCACCGGAGCAAGAATTGTCGAGTCCGTGGAATTTTTGAGCCCGAGACCCGCCGAGGCGGGGAATCGAACCCTGATCCACGGCCGATCTCAGCTTCCGGGATCTGCTGCCTCTATCCACTGAGCCACGCTTCTCCACAAGATAGTGATGTGCCCGGGAGTCAGTCTGCAAAATTATTGGAGAAAAATGAAAAACATTATGATATAGTTGCAAAGCCTAGGAAACACCTTGCAGACTTAAAGCCACTCCATGCAAATACAATTATATTAACGGAAAATACTGATCGAAAAGCTGACGTAGTGATATTAGAGGGGAAGAAATCCCAAGAGAAAGATGAAATACTTGAATTAAAAGGAAATGGTTGTGTACTACCAAAGGAACTTACATGTGGAATTCAAAGCTACCCGATGAAAAAAAGAGATCTCTAACCTACCTTAATCTTAAAACCTCCCTAATTAGCCAAAATGAAGAACAAAGGCATGCTGGTCATGACCACAATAATGCATCAAAAGAACGTTGGAACTTGATACAACAAAAAGATAATCTAGTTGCACAAAAACAACGGATAGAGGAAACTGAGAATAACTCTACGATATCAAAAGAAATGATCGAGGATGTGAGGCATAAACTTATAAGGGATGACCTAATTATTATAAGAAATGCTCAAGGTAAACAAATTATATTTAAGGAAATCAAACTTGTGAGGGAAAATAGAAAGAAATGTTGATTCTGAAAAGACCTCTCCAAATTACTCTCACACCATTATATGACTCACGTGGCAACCATGATACTTTGAATAGAGGAAATATTCTTCGGCTCTTCAAATCTGTACCATCACTAGAAAAAGTGACAACTGAAGATATCGATTGTGTAGGCTTTTTACAAAACCCTGATGGCAGACAACCAATTCCATTGCTAACTGTAAATACTGATTCCATGGTGGACCAAAACCTGCAGGACCAAGAAGTATTCGGCAGTTGGGGGATAACAATCAGTCAACCAGCTCCAAAGGTGTATCCAACTGCACTTATAAAAGAAGAAAGTCCTATGAAAAGGTCAAACGGGATAAAAGACGATCTAGTCTATTGTATACTAAAAAATCCCCTGGGTAAAATAAACTGTGATGATGAAAAGTCCGTTAATCAAAGAAAAGTTGAAAAAATAAAAGAAAACAAAGGAATGAATGAAAAATGGATTCTGACAGCTTGCATAGTAATACCGAACAATGACTGAATAGATCACAAGATAAACCAGAAAAATTGAATACAGATATTTTAACAATAGGAATATGCTCATGGAACATAAATGGTTTATGCAAAAAGATTAAAAAATGCAAAAATAGATTCATTAACAAATCTTTATCAAATTAAATTATTGCAAGAAACCTGGAAAATGGGCCCTTTTATGCTGCATGGATATAAAGGATATTTTGTGCCTGCAATAAAACATCACAAATTTGGACGACCGTGCGGGGGGCTGGCAATATTCGTTCTGATTGACCTGAAAGTTGAACCTGAGCGGCTAGACATGAATAATTCTAACTTCCAAGCGGTGAAGTTGAAATATCTAATAAGTAAGAAAAAAAAATTCTAATATTAATTAATATATATATATATAAAACCTAAACAGACCTCATGGAAGGATATGTGTGCTGCTCTTACTATCTTCTATCAAATAGTGGAAGACCCGTCTGCAGATTTTATCGTTACAGGTGATAATAACATAAACCTGTTAATACATTTCATACAGGACGATTTTATACAGTCCCAAAATCACCAATGGTTAATCCCAGAACAAATACTTGATCCCTTAAAAAATGCTAAATAAAATCAAATTGGGAGAATTTTCGTGATGGACATGAAAGCATTGGGACTAAGGCCCACATGCATCAACAATGCCATTTGCGATTCCTTATTAGCGAATAATAAGGATTTGCTAATAAGGAATAGCAAAAGGCTATGCATGAAGAAATCGCTAAACAAATTGTGATTTCTAAATATTTCTTAATTGCGACTCACAAATTGCGAGTCCCAATTAAGGAATACATCCCCATTCATTCCTATGGGCCTAGAGGCCCATAGGAATGAATGGGAAAGACATTCTCAATTTGCGATTCGCAATTAGCGAAACGCAAATTGAGAATGAAATTTCAAGGGTGCAGGGGTGTCCAAAGGACACCCTGTTGCACCTCTGAAATTGACCTGTGCACATATGTTGCACACACACATGCCCTCAGGGCATGTGTGTGCGCAACATGAAACTTTGAAAAATGCACAAAAGTGCATTTTTCAAAGTTTTTGCAAATTACCATGAAGTTGAACTTCATGGTAATTTGTTCCCCCTATTTGCGAAATCGCAGATTTTTTTACTTTCATGCATTGCATTTAAGGAATCGCTAAATGCGATTCCTTAAATGCAATCGCAATTTGAGAAGTCGCAATTAATTGCAAATTCTCAAATTGCGAGAGCCTTGAACCTTGATGCATCGCGAAAGCAAATTTTGTGATCGCAAACGGCTGATTTTTGCGAATTGCACCATTTGCGATCGCAAAAGGCTTTGATGCATGTGCCCCTTAGAATATTAAACAGTAGATTTGAATCAGATATACCCCCAGCTTGGTCATTTCACTCTCATCAGTTTAAATCAAGAATAGACTATACAATGGTATCTATAAATATCTTTGACAAAATTGTTTCCTATCAGCTAAGGAAGGTATTTGATAGCGACCATAGCCAACAAATAGTCCCAGTAAAATTGTCATGTTCGAAGCATCATAACTACTTAACAACGCAAGGACAGATCTGTACTACCAACTATAGAAAACTTACATGGAAAACAAATATTATGGATGGTATGAAGGAAAAGGCACAAGAACTAATTAAATAATGCTTTAAATATAGCATTGCGTGGTCTGCAATTGAGCAATGGGAACATTTCACACAGAAAATAGTTGAACCGTATGATACCTCTCTTCGTGTCCCAAAAAAACTAATGGTTCAAAAAGAAAAAAGGGATACTAAAATCAATTTCCCACATACAATCAAAAAAATCAGACAAACCCGTAATAGACTTAGGAAACAGCTACATAAGCTCCCAAATAATGAAGATATACAAATAAAACGAAAAAATTTCAACAATAAATTGAGGTAAGTAATTTGGAACAAAAAAAATAAAGCCAAGCAGGAATTGTGGACAAAAATCTTCTACGCCAGTAATCAAGCAAATCCAAGGGAGTTCTGGAAAGTGATTAATGGTCTAACCAGGCAGAATAAATCTGTGGTTGCATCCTCCTTAACTGAAGATGAATGGTTTGCATATCTTTAAAAAATCCTAAACCCAGTTACAGAATATTAAGGAAGCCATAGCAAATATTAAAGAAGGCAAGCAGACAATGAGGGTTAAAACTGACCTAGAATGTGATGCAGAAATTTATACTACAGAAACCCAGGTTGCCAAGTTAATAAAGAAGCAAAAAAACGGAGTACCAGGACCCAACGGCATCCCGTTTGCTCTTTACAAGGAAGAACCAGACTTCTGGGCTATATATTTAACAAAGGTATTTAAAGAAGTGGTACAAATGGGGCTGGTTCCGAAATCATGGTGAGGGTCTCTAATATCTCCTATCTTTAAGAAAGGAAATTGGCAATTACCAGAGAACTACCGTTTGATTACCCTCCAAGATACTGACGCAAAACTGTTTGCGGGGCTTTTACTATCAAGTTTGACAGACTGGGTAAAGGATAAACGGATATTTCCTCTGAATCAAACAGGGTTCATCAAAGGTCTAGGAACCTCCACAAATATACTGATATTATCTGTGTTAATGGATAAGGCACTTTTAGCTAAACAGCCTTTGTATTTTTGTTTCGTTGATTTTAAATTAGCTTTCGATTGTGTTAACAGACACCGTCTGTGGATAAAACTTAAAGACCAAGGCATTCCAAACTCACTATTAAAAATTATACAACTACTGTACACTGATACTTGGATCAGGGTAAGAATTAGTGATGGCTGAACACTAACCAACGTAATACCTACGACTGGAGGAGTAAAACAAGGGTGCGTCCTTGCCCCACTGCTATTTAATTTATTTTTAGCAGATCTCTCTACCGCATTGAATGTGGTAAATGCGCATCCGCCTAGGTTAGCTGATAAACATATATCTAATCTGTTGTACGCAGATGATGTTATACTTTTAAGTCACACCAAAGTTGGGTTGCAAAGGTTAACTGATCATATATCAATGTACGCAAAAGAAAATGATATGATGATAAATGAAACAAAGACCAAAGTAATGGTAATTACAAAAAATACAAGGCTTAAAAATAAATATAATTGGAAGTTTGAAGGAACTCGATTAGAACAAGTTGATTCTTACCGGTATCTTGGAGTTATATTTAATGATAGTGGAAATTTTCTTCTGCGAAAAAAAGAAATTACAAGAAAAGCTAATACTTTGATTGTGGCATTTAGGATTATTTAGAAATCAATAAGTGACTTCTTTTATCGCCCTTTACTAAAGATAATTTCGGCGAAATTATTACCAACCCTGACATACGGCTGTGAGGTATTAAATGGGAAAGATGCAGAGATTATTAACAACGCAGTTTCAAAAACATATAAAATCTTATTTTGTCTGCCATATAATGCCTCACAAGCGCAGGTGAGGCTGGAATTCGGGAAAAATAACCAGCTATTTGCAAGAAATGGACAAACTCTTAAAGTGTGGAACCAAATAAAAAACGATCAAGAAAACCAAATGTCCCAGCTATTATGGCAAGAAGTCAAAGACAATAGGAAGCTACATAAATAAAGTAAAGGAAGAATTTGGTGTAATATTGATTTGGGAGAATACTATTATCCATGAAAGTTTTTACAAAACAATTAACAAACTTACTAATTATCTGTTTCTGATAAAAGACAAGGACATACTTGTAAAAAGAAAACATGTATGGCCAACTATAAATGGATTTATCAAAAAAGAAGTCCAAGAATGTCTTGAAACACCATGGTCGCAAAAAAACAAGCAAGTCTTTATCAGAGCACGCTTTGGCTTATTGCCGGGTTCATGCCATTTACCCACATGGAAAAAGACTGAAGAGAACACTGAATGTAGGCTATGTAAATGTGGATACGAGAACATTATACATGTATTATGTCTTGCCCCGAATTAGAAATGGAAAGGAAAATTATCCTAAAGAGACTATTTAATGACCGTGGAGTAAGGACATGTAGGCAAGCTTTGATAGCATGCCTAAACTCTAAAGATATATTTATGATCTCTGAACTTGTAAAATGTTTAAGTGCTGTTGGAAAAAAACTAGAGGAGTAACATTTGAATTATTTTTTTCACTGTATCCCTAAAAATACCGTGTATTGTATTTTAGTAAGATATGATAGCAATCGGGTATATTATGTTTTAAATATTTTTATATTTGATGATATTTCAACCATTTTTTGTAAGATTTTAATTAATCAAACAAATAAAAATAAACTTGAAATTCATTCAGAGTGTGGATGCATTCTCCCATCCTCCCACCCTGCTTCTTGGTTGTTTTGCGGGTGCATCTTAGCAACCAACCCTCAACCGTGTTGGACCTCCATGTAATAGTTTCCAGGTAAATTGCATCTTTTTCGTTTGGCTAAGTTTACTGTAATTTCTTTGAGTGTCCAGTATGGTTTGTATTTCAGTTGCCTTTATTTTAGAGTTTGAGTCTCATGGTGCCACGATTGTGCATGGCAATTTATTTCCACTTCATTGGGCATTGTTCCCTTGCTTAATATTGGTGGTCTTCCCCATGGTGAGCAGAAAACCCTTTTGTGATAGCATGCTATGGCTCAATCGCTGGTGGTCCCTGAGCCCCCTTCTCAGAGACATGAGTTGGGCCTCATGAGGTTATAAAGCACTAGGCACTTAACTTATGTACTCCCTGTACAGAAGTCCTTTAGGTTGGCAACTGACTTTCTTCTCTTCTTTCTTTCTTCCTTCTTTTTTGTTTCAGTTATTCTTCCCATACCATTGAGTAATATTCTCAGACATAACTTATTAATGTCCTGATGATAATCCTGGCATTTTCATAAGATCGAAACATCATAGATTCTTGTGCACTGACTCTGTATTGTGTATACAATATTTAATATAGGGCAGAATTGCTGCTATATATTTATTTGTGACTAAAAGGATTTTATAATTAGTGTCACACATTATTACCTGAGTCCGACTATAAGATTTTTTGTCTTTTGTGCTTTTTGTTTTTAACCACAATTTTGTCATATTTGTTAAATAAATGTGATTTCATCTGCTCTCATGGACATTGTGTCTTGTTCAAACGTTTCTCATTTTAGTAAATGTATGACTGTTGGTCAAAGGGCCCTTGTTTCTCTAAACCACATCAATTGTAAAGGGCACTTGTAAGACTAGGTGTAATGTCCAGCCTTAAAACCTATGTCTCCTTGTTTTGGAACCTGTTGTGATTCACCCAAGTGCTAGGAACAATATTTTGACAATGTCCCTCCCATCCTGGGAGGACTCCCTAGGCCAACATCAGCTTGTCCAGAGATCTACAACTTGTGCCTGCGAGCTCCAAACAAACTGACGCAATCTCACAACGCATGCCGATCTCTGTGAAGTCTGGCCAAGACTCAGGTAGGTATGTGCCTTTAATGAGACTACCAATTCCATGGCAACCATCTTGGACTTGCTAGAAAAGAAAGGACACACTAGGATTGGGGGTATAAGCGGCCCTCCATGATGCAACGATGCACTGAAAAAAACAGTAGCAACACCAGTATGGCAGGTCATGATACTAAGCCACATCTTTCCTCTCACTGTCTGTCCTGAGGCATACATGCTAGCCCAGTACTCTACCCTAGCTTTCTGTGAATGTAATTGGGGAAAAAGTATCCAAATCTCACATACTAAAGAGTGAAATGAAAAAAATACAGAAAAGATAATTCATTTGTTCAATCTTCTTACTGTCCGGTGAATCCCTACTTATACAACTCTGTCTGTGTAATCACTTATATGCAGATGCTATTAAATGTCAGGATATGCCTCACAACCCAATAGAGAAGGGATCTTCAGTCCTTTCTGTAATGAGAGCTGCTTATGTTAAATAAAAATCATACAGAGCTATAATAGTATTAGTGTTGTAATATTGTCCCTATCCAATAAGATTCCCCATACTTCTACTGATAATTTTGCAGTTACCTCCTCTTTTTCCCGGGCCCCTTTCTGTAGTTTTCCTACTAATAGTGAAAACTCACTTCCTAAAAAGGAATGGATAGAGCTCAATGCAAAAGCCCTATCCCAGGCCGTAGTACAACTTCAAATGGACAGCTCATGAGTATGCCAAACTAGCGACCACACCATTTTCATTCATGGCATACGGCATCCATTGATATTGTGGCCCCACTCAAGGTAACCCACTCAAGAAGAAAGACACCTACAGCACCAATGTTTTCAGAAAGACTTAGGGAGCTTAGACAGACTTGTCATCACCAGGAATGAACATGGTGGAAATCTTACATAAATCCCGAAAAAATGACCTACAAGGCTATGCAGGCTGAACATAAAGCAATTATAAAGGAGGAAAAACAGCAGTCCTGCACAAATTAATTTGCCTCAGCCAAATCCACTAAGGGTATTTTTAAGCTAATCAGTCTCTTATCTGTCCCCTCTGCTCCATTGTGTACAAAGAATTCCCAAGACTTTTGCGCCCGAATGGCCACATTCTTCTATTCCAAAGTGGTTGATATGTAAGATCTGGCGGTCCACAACTTTAATCTCTCTAATTCTTTGAATGTAGAGTATCAGGCAGCAGTTGACCTTCAATGGAATCCGCCTATTTCTGATAATCCCTCAATACGCCTATTGCATTTTACTTTGCTGACACAACAGCAGACAGAATGATATTTGCTTACTATTAAATCAGGCTCCCCACTAAAACTTTCTCCCCCTAATAGTCTACAATTAGGAGCCAAGAGTATAGTTCCCCATCTTACAGAAACAATTAATACAGTCATTGAATCTTTATGTTTTCCACTAATATTGAAAAAATTGGTAGCAAAGCCACTGCTCAAAAAGGCCAATCTGGATCCTGTATAACCAAAAAACTCCTGCCCTATCTCCCTGCTGCCTGTACCCTTTAAAATCCCTGAGAAACATCTGAACGCCCAGATTATGAACTATCTTGAACAATTCCAACTCCTAGACGTTTCTCAATTTGGATTTAGGAGTAACCATGGGACTGAGATGGCACTAGTTTCTGCAGTCAAAAACATCCTTTCCATGGTGGATTCCGGGGAGGATGCGGTGCTGGTCCTTTTTGACCTTTCTGCAGGTTTCGTACCATCTCCCAGACGCTGCTTGTAGAGCAGCTAAAGCAGCTGGGGGTCTCAGACTTGGCACTCAAACTCCTAACAGATCACAGATGGTAATGGTGAAGTAGCTTAGCTCAGATTCCAAAGTATTGCCTTGTACGGTGCTCCAAGCTCTGTCCTATACTGATGACACCAAAATCATCATGCTTATCTCGAGGGATACCAATGCAACTGCCTCCAATTTTACAAACTGTATGCATGCAGTGGCAACATGGACGGAGAGAAACTACCTATGACCGAATGGGACAAGATGGAGGTCTTGATATTTGGTGGGCAACCCTCCGTATGTTGTCCAATCTGTGGTTGCCTGACAGGATGGGGGCCTTACCCACTCCAACAGACTTTGCAAAAAATCTTGGAGTACTGGTTAATACAAATCACTCATTCGATTTACTGGTAACTAGGACAGTCTCTACCAGTTTTCGGATAATTAAGTCCCTGAGGAAAGTGTTTTGGCACTTGTTATGTCCAGACTGAACTACTGCAATGCACTCTACCTGGACATTAATAAGACTGTCCTTGCCAAACTGCAGCAAGTCCAGAACGCAGCAGCTAGACTTATTCATGACATCCTGAAATCACAGTCTGTCTCTGAAGGGATGCGGAAACTTCACAAGCCTTCTGCGAACAAGCAAATTACCTTTAAGGCTCTTTGCTTGGATCACAATGCCCTTGACAACAGAGTCCCTAAACAACTCAGGAATCTATTTCAGCGCTACATTCCCTCCAGACAGCTCTGTTCCTCAGTTAAATATCTCTTAAATATTTATAGGTATAGGAGGGGGTCAGAGCTTTTTCAGTGGCGGCATCCACGTTGTAGAACTCACTTCCCCAATCAATTTCCAGTCTCCAATCTCACATCTTATTTTGTAAGGCTTTAATGACCTGGATGTTCACTCTGTAATGGGCATTATTCAGCTACTTCTTATTGCTCTGCCTTCTGAAGACTAACTGCTATCAGTGCCTAGACACCTTTTGGCAATTGTTGCACTTTACAAGTCTTTTTCATCAATTAGTGGCTGCCATAAGCTGTGTTATGACCAGCAACAACCTGAGTGCATCAGGCATGTTTTCCAGCAGCAGTGTAAAAAAGTAATTGTAAATGTGGAACGACTTTACATAGCGAAGACATAACAGCTATAGCTGCAATGTGTCTGGTACCACTGTAATAACATTTGTAAAAAGTCGCCACAATGCTTTCTGATTTTTTACTCAAGTATCAGCTTCAAATATACTTTGACAATGAAGTCCTTTTCTACCACATTTTACCTTATGAGTTATGAAATAAACACAATTTATTCTTGAATACACACATTTTTTATGTTTGTACATGTATATTAATTCAGCCAAGCAAAAGCTTCTAGTTTAGTAGTCTGGGTTCTACACAGTAGAGCTGCTTAAATGTAGCTAGGGAGCTACCAGTAGCTCATGAGCTACTCGTTGGAGAAGCCTGCAAAAGAGCTGGTTGAACACGGTTCTTAAAGGTAATGTGAGAAAGTGGATAATTAGCAGGGGTAGATGGTAGTCCACCACAAGTAATAATGTCGCTATTTATTTAGATCCAGTAAAGGTTGCAGTAATTCAAACCTGAGCTCAATCCTTTATAGCTATGGCTGAGAGCAGATAGTCTTTACTTATGAATGTGTGTAAAGCATTTACATGTATCAAAACAATTAAAGATTCAAAAACACAAGATAATGAAATTAAATAGAAAGGGGAACCAGATATATACATCTTTAAAGTTCAAATTTAATTTTAGCAGCAAAAAACTATAAATTGCCAACCACTGGAATCTGGTCATACAAGACTGGGACAAGGGTAAGGTTTAAGGCTGACCGCAACAGAGTATGGGCCAGACACAAGAACCAGATTGGTCCTAGCAAAAGAATTGCCCTTGGATTTAGAACATTTCTGAGAATGCTGTATTCGAAGATGGGCACACCAACAATGAGTTGATGAAGAATAAAACCTCGGTGAAGCCATCAACTAAGGCAAGATAAGCTGCGAGTGGTGAAAGTCTGAAGTCGATTCCCAGGAAGATGTGAAAGTCAATTGGATGCTGTGTAGCATCGCCTTCTGTGAATACTTCATCTTTTGCATTTAGGCCCCTATTTATATGTTGTCTGTATGTATACTCAGTTGCAATGATGATGAAGTATATATACCACCAACATGGAGATTGGGCCGTCTGATTTAATGAGGGTGGACCTTCTGTTTGGCCATGGCAGTGACTACTCCGTCACCGACATAGTCAAACCTTCCGACTGCTTGTTAGAGTAGGGACTTCAGAGAAATGGCTACATACCCACCCATCCAAACAGGATGTCACTCCCCGCCCTAGGAGATGATTCCCATGTAGAGGAGAGCATTACTTTCTTTATTTTCAAAAAGAAAATCCTGTTTGGGGGTTTACGTTTTGAAAAGAATAAAAGAATACTGTTTTATGCAGGGTTGCAGCATGCTAACACAGCCCCAGCCGCGGCCCGTGCAGGTAAGAGCGGTATTTCAGGCTCAGCCTTACTGGTCCAGAGTCACAACCCTGTGTTGTTTTCAGAGGGTAAGAGCGGTGGGGCAGGTGAGGGGGGATTTTGACAGACGATGATGAGGAAAAATTAAATACATAATTAAATTTTCCCTCTTCATCGTCCATCAAAATCCCCCCTCACCCAACCCCACCGCTCTTACTTGCAGCTGCACAACTCTGCACCAAACAGTGTGTTGCATTGACAGGAACCGCCATGACAGCTGGTTTCTGCCAATGCTTTATAAATAACCTTCAACATGGTGGTTATTTATAGATTTAGCATGTGAGACCTCCATGAGGGTGATGAAGGAATTTATGTGCTCTGTCACCCTGACAGGACAACAGTCCAACTGCCAAACAAATAAATAATTGAGGCCTTTAGTTTCTATTTTGTAAGCTAGATTCCTTCAGCGGGCCACTGCTGGTGGCTGCAGCCGGAAAGGGTTCACAGTTGACAGATGCAGATCGATATCGGGCCCGCTAAATCAGATTGGCTGCTGTGTAGAAGAAGGTAGCTGAGCTGCAGCAAAGTCAGGCCCACTGGGGATGCACCTTTGCCGGGTTGGCATAGCAGGTTGGTTTGAATGTTCTGTTGGTTCTCCAGACAAAAATCCTGAAACATTCTCTAAGTCTCAGCTGTTAGGTTAGGGTAGAGGAGTACATTCTGACACTTATCTTAGGGCACTTTGACCTTAGGAACACCACTTAGAGGTCAGGACTTACCACAGGGGAAGCCACCAACAGGGTCTAACCCTTGCAGTCCATTTCTCAGTCCTGGGTATAAGTGAGAGCAGGTCCAGCCCTTTGGGTTGTACTCACTTGTCACCACAGCAGTAGCGGCCTTTCTTCTGTCTTCCACATGTACAGATGTGAAAAGTGTAACATTTATGCCCAGGGCCATTCTGTGTGTGGGGGAACCTCCTGGCTACTTCTTATTCTTAACCAATGTGGTGAGAGGTCCTAGGGGTGCCCTACCCACTTTCGAAGCATTTCCTGTGTGTTTAATTATGAAATTATCCTACAGGGCCCCTGTCTACCTAACTCCTACAAGGCAGAACCTTTCTTCCCCTTTTCATAGCACACTGTGCCCACCCAGGGGTATGAATATGATAATGAGCAAACCCTCCTTTGTGATCACTTCAAATTAGCCTGGGGTAGCTTCTCCTCGCAGTAGGTTTGGAAATAAAATGGCCATGAAAATATAAGGAAGGTAGGCCTAGGTGTGAACTACTTCTGCCAGTGGCAGGGTAGGTATCCTTTAACGCTCAAAAAGAAACAATGCAGACCCTCAGGCCATCATGCTCAGGGAGGAAAAACATCTACTCACGTCCAACCTTTTGTCACTGACTAGGACCAATCCATATCTGACCACAGGACATCCAGAGGGGAACTTGAACCCTGGCAGAAATGCACAATAGGCTTAGGAAGGAAAATGACAGATTTCTAAATATTTCATTTTTTCAGTAGTGATTTAAAATCTGACTTGGCCAATATGATGGCTTTTGAATTACTATTAAAATTAGTCATTGAATATAATTTTTATTACTCCCAAACTAAAGTTAATCTTTATAAGGTGCTCTAATGTAATTCAGTGCAGTCCTATGAGAGAGTCAACCATCCCATAGTTAAAACCACATTTGAGGTTTTTCAATGCGAGGACATGAAAAACATAAAATACAGATGTCTTACTTTTTATTTCAATGCACCCTATTACAAGGGCATTTTTACCTAGCTTAGGGGTTCCTTATTATTATCAAAAAGAATGTTTATACATGGCAAAAGGTGTATTTGACCAATTCAAATAAGACATACACTCAGACTGCACAGGCCTGGAGAAATGTTTTTTATTGTCAATTTAGGGGTGTCACAATATATGCTGCAGCCCATTAGTAACATTTAATGTATTAGTCCAGGCTCCACTACCTGCAGACACAACTGCCGGACAATAACATACGAAGCTAATTTAACAAGGCTAAAAAACATTAAACCTTTTGTTGGTTTGTTAATTTATTTACTTTTTACTACTACCTGGGCTCTGGCAGACAGCTAAGACTATCTTTACCCAGACCCAAATGTAACATGGAAGTGAACAGTTACTTTTCCAATTGTGTGTGACAATTACAAAGTTTTACTCTTGTGGTCAATCTTACTGGTAAAATGACTAATTGGATGGCATCATTTCTAAAGTAATCACTGTACTACTGGGTTTCTTTGTGCTGATCTTAAAAGACTCATTAATCAAATAGACTGTTTGCCTGAAGACAGAACGTGCAGTTACTTGTATTAAGTAAGTTAGAAGTTTGTCACAGAATAGTGGTGCAGAACAGAAAGAGAGCAACTTCTTACAGTGGAGGGCTCGGATTAAGGAATTAAAAAAATACTTTACTTTTTGCTGTGAAGAACAAGTGAGGAATGGGGGTTAATGTTTAGAAGCTAGATAGTAAGGGGATAGTTGTTTGAGGCATTTTAAAAATCGGGCATCCAATCTTAATTGGGTGCCAGCAGCCACTGGCAGGCAGGATAGAGATCTTCAACAGGTCAAGACATAATCACATTTGCATAGTCGCGGCCAGTGCAGGTAAGTGCAGTGGGGTGGGGCAGGTGGTGGTAGGGGGGGGAGTCGAAAGACGACGGTCTTATTTATTTATTTATTTTATTTAACCTATTCTGTCGTTTGTCGGCTCCCCCACCGCCCTGCCCGCGCGCCGTAGGACCGCTCTTTCCTGCACCAGCCACGACTGCATTTGCTCAGGTTGAAAACAGCCCTGATGGCCATATTCTGGACTACCTGAAACCGGATTAGCAGGGTTGGTTCGATATAAAAGGTTACAGTATTACAGACAGTAATTTATCATCGCCCATCACTACAGCTTTTGGGTGGAGGAAAGCAAAGGATACCATTTTCAGCTGACAGAGTAACCCTTGACTAATGAGTTAGTTTGTAAGTAGGGAACCAACAGCATACCAAATAACACGCATATTTTAAGAATTAGAGGCAGGTTAACAAAAGACCAAAAGATTGGGGAAAATGTAAGGGAAGACAAAATATTTCTACTTTTATACCTGAACTAGATAATCTCCATTTATGCTGTATTATGTTGAAGGGAGTTATGGTGTTTGTGTTAAGTAATGTGTGAAGAAAATTGGTTGGGTCAGAGTTCCTAATTCGTTTAATGTGCAACTACATACCATCAGCTTAGGACTGCACCAGAATCCTACATTTTTTAAAACAATTTAAAGGTGCTCATATATAGATGCTGAATAACACTGGGGATAGAGGGAACCCCTGAAGAACATTGCAAAGAAGGCAAATCACTTTGGACCCATTTTTATCTATTGTGAGTAGTATAATAGAAAGGAGGAAAACCTGATGATCGTCTAAAGCTGGCCTTAGACACAGTGGCTAAGCCCTATAAACAAATGCCATTGCTCAGTTTGTTGAGGGCTGCTGAACGCGTACAAACATAAAACACCACGCCTTCCTACATGAAGATCAGTGATTCATTTAAAAAACCTAGAAGGGTAGTCTCCGTTCCATGCCAAGTTTTCAAGATTTATTGTGTGGGAGAAGAAAGTTCTTTGGAATCTCGGAATCTTCGGACCTGGTGATTGGCCAGTCTTTTTATCTAAATTTGGTAGGAACAGGCAGAATGTTGATAGGATGGTAACTAGATGGAACGCCGCACCCAGACTTGTCTTTGATCTCCCTAGTTGAACCCACATCACCCCCTACCTCAGACAACTCCACTGGCTCCCTGTACAAAAAAGATGCCAGTTCAACCTCCTGAGCCATGCTACACAACAACAGATCCGTCTACTTGAACCACCACGTGAACTTCCATCAGCCCACCAGACACTTCCGCTCCTCAACCCTTTCTCTAACCCTCACTCCAGCATCTGAAGTAGCAGATGCAGAGGTTGCTCCTACTCCTACTAACAGCAAAGACATGAAATGAGCTACACTTTCTACTACGGACCTCTCCATCTCTTTCAGAGTTCCAAAAGTCCCTGGAGACCTTTCTTTTCGGCTAATCAACTGGACCCTGCTAGCA
This sequence comes from Lissotriton helveticus, assembly GCF_964261635.1. Classification (NCBI taxonomy): domain Eukaryota; kingdom Metazoa; phylum Chordata; class Amphibia; order Caudata; family Salamandridae; genus Lissotriton; species Lissotriton helveticus. The sequence continues at coordinate 55,107,488 of NC_136060.1, forward strand.
CCTGGATACACTCACGGGTAACAAGAAGCACTCTACAAATCAATCAATTGATTGATTGATTGAATGATGAGAATGGTGGAGAAGTGTGGCTCAATGGTTAGAGCGGCAGACCCTGATGCAGAGGTCTAGCCCGGGACCAGGGTTCAATTCCCGCCTCGGCGGGTCTCGGGCTCAATTTCCTCGGACCTGATCATTCTCGCCTTGGTGCCTATTCTAATCATGGGTCCCACTCTGCAACTCTGGGCAATAGCTTGCTTAATCTACACAATGGCTCCAACAATGCTAGGATGCCTGGCTTCACCTTAGGGGTGCCCAGGAGTGGGCACTTCACAGGGAAAAGCCAGGAAGGGTTCCACAGCGGTATGCGTACAAGCGCCGAGATGCCTCATGGTGATTCGTGCACTATACAAGTACTACACATTTACATTTAATGATGGACCAGAGGAAGAGAAGTTTAATTTTTTCAGGAGTGGCCTCATTAGTCCTTGCATCCACTGCTTTGGGAGATACTCCTTGCACATGGAAATGTTAATCAAATGTTAGATGAAGGGGGCGAATTGCAAAGAATATTGGTTTTCTCGGCAGGCAATGGTGCGTTCATAAGGTGAGCCTGTGAAACTTAGATTTTTCAGAAGTGGAGAATTTCGTCAAGAGAGGAAAGTTTCAGAATGAAGTTGGCACAGTTGCCTGTGTCAATCCCAAAAGGAGCTCTTCAATTCTTGTAGCACTTGGGCCAGGTACATATGACAATTTGAAAGATTTTCATAAAATAGGTTGAGGACTTTGTCTAATTCTTCTAAAAGTGGCACCTGTCTAAAATCAAAACTGTGATCTGACTTTGTTTTTAATACTGGTGTATACAATGGAGCATTAAGCATTAGAATGTGTGGAGTGCGAAACCGCATCCATTTGGGCGTAAACCTTGACAAGTGGTAGACTGGTTCACTGGTAAATATTTTCAATAAGGATAGTGTCTAACGTGAAGGTTAAAAGGCTAGATGACACTTCCCTATTAATGGCAGAGTGTGATCTGTTTTGTCCAGCTAATATTTATTGGAGAATATAAGGAAAAAATGGATAAAATGATCTAATTAAATAACATGCATTGCACTTAGATATTGGTCAGTGATATTTATTGCAAAAAGGATGACTAATGTGTCATTTAGCAGATATGGGAAAAGTGAGGTGGATGAAAGGCCCAAATCGGAAAGTTCATTCATTAGAAGATTAGACATGGGATCACGTTGGGAAGTTTATTTCGATGTTAAGTTCTCCTAGAACAGTGCAAACAAGTGTTGTAGCGAAAGGCAGGGCTGGTAGTTCTAAAAATAATTGAATTGGCTTTTTATGCTGACTACAGAATGAGCCAAGACATTCCCTGCAGACCAACAGAAGCATCGAAGATAACAGGTATTAGTGAGAATGCTAGATGGAGAGTAGCTGAAATATCACAACTGGGAAGGAAGGTAATTCGGCATAGCGAGAAGGAGCATAACTGATAGCACTAGGTACCCACTGAAGTCATATATTAACGAAGTCTCCAAAAACCATTAGACAGCCACATTGACGAATCTGAGCAATGGATCAGTGATAACAACATATGTCAATCAACGGGTTTAATGTGTTTACAAGAAATCCATTTATTACATCAAAATACTTGTGTCCCAAACAATTACAAAATGTGCTTCATTGTCAATGTAAACATTCAAATCGTATCATATTAGATGAAGGTGATAGAGGATCCTTGCAGATTGGGATTCAATTCTCTTGCAATAATTAGTCATTGAACAGAGGCACAACCAAGTTATGTTTAGCGAGTAAATCCCTCTTTATCAAGGCTCCAATGGTCTTATTTTGAAAATCTTGTATTTCATGAATTATGGTTCATAAAATCTGAGCAATACAAAGTTAAACTCCCATTCCAGTCATGAAGAATTAACTCAACTAATAGGTCAGTCGCATAAGTTATATGAGTACATTAATAAGTTATTAGAGTCCAGGTTAAGGCAAAAAATGCTTGCAAGGCACTCAAGCACAGCATAGTCCCCCCTGGCTCAAGTCTTTTTAAAATCATGGCATGTAAGTTTTATTTTAAATCCCAATGAACTATATAATGTGTTAGTTTGTTGCGCTTGCGTTTGTTTAGGAAAAATATGCAATCCAGAATTTTTCTCCGAGAGTCTGAGAGGACAAGAAAAGGGAAGCACTTACCAGGGGACCTTTATCAATATGAAAATGCTGGCGCATTTTCGCATCCAGTTGATATTTTCAAAGGGAAGGTTACACATTTATTCTCTTCTTTAAGTGTTTCCACAGTGTCATTTTCCCGATGCACTGTAGAAATAATGTCTGAGAAAGTTTGCCCATTGCAAATACATGCCAGGGTTAAGTGAATGTGACTAAGAAAACAAAAACGTGTGTACACATGGTTTCCGAGTTTATACAGGCCTTCGCAGATTGAATGCCTGTCAAGATGATGTTGAAATACACAAGTCAAAACTCATAACCATCAGAAAGAGTATGCCAGTGAGCACGCGATTCAGATCATGCTTGGAGGAACAGTGTTCCTTGATACTTGCCTCCAGGTGTTCAGTGTTCATCACTTGAGAACAGGTGTTGCAATTGTTTATGGCAGGGAGTGATAAACACATTTAGGCGCACTACAAACATTAAAGACTAGGAGAAATAAGTTGTGTATGTTATTACATGTAACCCTTGAAATGCTTCCTATTTATACACATCGGTATGCTTCCAATATTCAGACATGAATGTGCTGACCGCACCAGTGCACGGACAGAAAGATGCGGCTATTACCAAAGGACGGGTTTGCAGCTAAATGATTCATTTGACTGACAGCATTGCATATGTTCATGACATGGAGTGCGGCCAACATCATCGCAGAAGTTTGCTGAAATGATTCCTGGATTTTGACAGCAAACAGTGAAGAGTCCGTGTAACATTATTTTTTAATTGTAAAATATTCGAATTCTTTTTCTTGTGTTGCATTTTTTTTCCTCTGGAGAACCTGTAATATTTATGATGTTTTATGATTTTTTTTGACTGTTGATTTTGTTTACTATGTTTATAGTAGTAGAGATTGATTGCAAAGTGCACACTGGGAAATGCTGTAAACTTGGTGCCAGATGACCAGGACGTGGCCATCCTCCAAATAGGGGCGGCTCCTCTGCTAAGGCGGAGGAGCTTTGCCCCACTGCTTTAAGGCAGTGCAGAGGAAAAAGAAAATGATAACGAAACGTGATATTATCATTTTGTTTCCCCTTCTTAGGTTCAGGGAGGGGTGGGGCTGGCCAGAGCAGGGGCAGGGGGGGCGGGGGGGGGGGGGCGGATGAGTGTTTTGCCCACTCAAAGTTAGCATGAATGTTTGGCCGGCCAGACATTCATGTAAACTTTGCCTTTTCCCACCAGGCTGCAGTACACAGCCTAGTGGAGAACATGCACAGACGCCCTGTCCCCGTCTGAGAGTTGAACCACAGAGCTCAGACCAATTACAACGTGTTGTGATTGGCTAAGGGGAACTTAGGGGACCCAATCACAATGCTGCACTGCAACATTGTGATTGGCTTAGGGCCCCTGTGAATCTGGGTGCTTGCCCTGCAAGCAGGAGACCTGAGAGGCTGTAGAGATGCGGCGGCTGGCGGCGTCAGTAGCAGGTACGTTTTATTATTTTTTGTTATTTTGTTCCCCACCTCCCCACACCTCACTCATTCCCCAGCAGCTGTTCCCTACCAGCCGCCACTGCCTCCAACTCCCTCCCATCAAATCAACTACAAATCTACAAAAAGGATGCAGAACACACTGAGGGGAACTAATCTGCTCCACGGAAACTATCACATACCACTTACATGAACATGAGACATGCAAAGGAAGTATTTATCCTTTAACAAGGTTTTGTGGCCAAGGACAGAAATTATGAAAATGCAGGTGAAGAAGTTTACGTCTAGTAGATCTAATATGTAGATTAATTTGTGCCAATATCTTTCTAACATTCCGAATCAAATAAAATGTACCAAAGTGAATAATAAAATGGATTCACCTGCAGTAGATTGCGTCTTCATATAAATTATTAAGGGCCATGTGTATCATCATACCGTTTAGCCATTCCTAAATAGCGATTTTTAAGGAATCGCTATTTAGAAATCGCAAAACGGTGTGTATGTAGGAAATCGCTTCTTTTTACCGATTCCTTAACATTCCTAAATTACGATTAGCAAATTGCTAATCGCAATTTTCCCATTCATTTCTATGGGCCAGGAGGCCCATAGGAATGAAGGGGATATTTGCGATTAGCAATTTGCTAATCGCGAATTGCGAATATTTTCAAGGGTGCAGGGGTGTCACAAGAACACCCTGCTGCACCCCTGAAAATGACATGTGTGGGCATATGGTGAGCGTCATTTGGCACCTTTGGAATTTAAATAAATTGCTTTTTTAAAAGAATTCGCAACTTACCACCAACTAGAAGTTGGTGGTAATCTGCGAATCCTTATGGGCATTTTTGCATAAATATTTCTTTGATACATTGCATTTAAGGAATTGCAAAATGTGCGATTCCTTAAGTGCAATCGCAAAATAAGGAATGGCATAATTTGCGATTCCTTATTTTGCTGCGAAAATGTTTCATACATACCATTTAGCTAATTAGCATTCGCAAAGGCTGAAATTCTGCGAATTTCGGCCTTTGCGAATGCTAATTTGCTTGATACATATGGCCCTTACTGGCTTATCCCTGAACAGTTCACGCTATAGCTAAGAGTGGAGCGTGACCACAGTCTTTTCAGACCTAGCATTAGGAAACCCCTAGACCAAACATTGCAGATTGAGGTCTATGAAGACAACCTCTCAGTTATTATCGTCATCAGCCCAAATAAAGGTATTTATTAACTAGCCCCTTAGGGATAAAGATCACTGATGCTTAGATTTTTAAGAACTACCCAGTGATGTTTTCAAATTGCACAAACCTTTTTTATTCTTTGGTACCTCAGGATAGCAAATCACCATTTACAATTGCTTATAAAACAAAGACAAACTTGTCACCGTGAAGGTGAGTCAGCAGAGTTAAAGAACCTAAAGATAAAGCAGTTGCCTTTTATCAATATAATAGGGACATGATTGAAATTAATAAACAAAGGTTGAGGAATAAGGTACTATCTATAAAATGGAAGCATTATAGTGGACTTCTCTAGAAGAATACATAAGCACAGGAAGATACAGAAGGGTAGAGAGGTTTGGCCCTCAGGATGCAATTATACATCACACTGTGCATTTAACATAAACTCCAGGAGCACACAAGATTGTAATTACAGCTTGATGATATGTTTGAAATTCTTTCAACATCAAATAAAAATGTGTCCAATGTGGAGCAGGATACAAATCATCAAATATGGTTTGAAGGATATTATTAAAAAATCCAGTCTGCAGAACTGCTTGTGTCATTTGTCAATATAAATCTCAAAACAGAGCCATTCATTCACTATATACAATGTTAAAGCAAGAGAAATAGACATACAGACAAACTAATCTCCTAGATTCAACATGCTTTGAGCAGAGTGGTTTAAAATAGTCAGACAAAGGTTGAAACCAAGCAGCTCTAATCAGCCGAAGAGCCAGGTCTTGAGGGTCTTCCTGAAGGTTTGCAGGGTGGGGGTGCTCCTGGTGTTTTTTTTGTTTTTTTAGATTTGTAAAGCGCATGGTTACCAGGAGGCATCCCAGCGCTGAGAGTGAGTAACACTCACAGGAGGGAGTGAGAAGCAAAGGATCACGGGGGAAAAGGAATGTTTTCAGGAGCTTCCGAAAGCGCAAATGAGATGGTTCGGCCCGCAGATTCCGAGGAAGAGCATTCCACAAAGTAGCTGCATTCACAGAGAATCGGCGGCCTCCTGTGTGTGCCTTCTTTACTCTCGGAATTCTGGCCAGGCACTCGTGATCGGAACGCAGGGACCTATTAGCCTTGTAAGGCAGGACTAAACTCTTCAGAATAGACGGTCCTTTGCCTTGTAATAGTTTATGGGCAATGCACAAGGATTTAAACTTTATCCTTTCACGGATAGGAAGCCAATGGAGCAATTTGAGTGCCGGTTTTGCTGAGGCCCTAGCCGAGGTGCCAGTAAGCAACCTGGCTGCGGCATTTTGAGTCTGTTGAAGTTTATTGACTGTGGCTTTGGGGGCACCTAAAAAAAGGGCATTGCTGTAATCCAGTCTGGACAAAATGAGTCCTTGGATTAACAGCTTCCTTGAAGGTGGAGGGAGGAGAGTAAGGACTTTACGAGTCGAACAAAGTAGGCCGAAACAGATTCCCGGCGTTTTTTTTGCTTGGGTTTTGAATGAAAGATCCTGTTCCAGCCAAACCCCTAAGCTTTTCATCTCATTTTTTTGGGGGGAAGGGCTCCCAAACAGGTAAGCCAAATGGCGACAGGTATAGAAGTCACCTTATGTCCTAATAGCATAATTTCTGTTTTGGACCCGTTTAGTTTGAGGGAAGACTCGCTCATCCAGGCATGTATTTTCGTCAGGCAGGAGTGAAGACTCTCAGGACATTGGTCCACTTGGGAGAGTGAGACGACAAGTTGGGTGTCGTCTGCATAACTCACTATTTTAATCCCAAATGGGGCCACCACATCCTCCATGGGGGACATGAACACATCGAACAATGTGGGGCTCAAGGACGAGCCCTGAGGTACACCACACTGGAGGGGGATTAAGGCAGAACGTGAGTTTCCCTCCCAGACTTGGAAGGTGTGATTAGACAGGAACGATGTTAGCCAGGCCAGGGCAGACCCTGCAACTCCTACGTCGGATATGCGCTGAATTAAGACACGGTGATTCACCGTGTCAAAGGCTGCGCTTAGGTCCAGGGGGATCACTGCCACTGATCCTCCCGAATCCAAGATACACCGTGCCTCCTCGATGACTGAGAGGAGGGCGGTGTCAGTGCCCTGGCCTGGGCGGAAACCTGTTTGAGAACTCCGCAGTAACTCATTAGATTCCAGAAAGTGGGAGAGTTGGTGATTCACCATTTTTTCTGTGATCTTACTGAGTCCTAGAAGTAATGAGATCGGCCGAAAACTGGCCAATTCCAGCGGGTCGAGCTGCGGTTTTTTCAAAAGGGCCTTTACGATGGCCCCCTTCCAACTGAGTGGGACAATGCCCTGAAAAAAGAGAGGCATTAATTAGCTCAGTTGCCGGGGTAGCAATCATGGTAGCAATCTGTTTAAGGATCCGCATAGGAACCGGATCATTAGGGGAGCCACTTTTCAGAGCGGCCAAAACTTTAAGGAATTCTTCCACTGATACTGGGTCAAACGCATCAAGCTGAGGGCCAAGAGCCAGGGACCGGCTACAGAAATCTGCTACGCAATCAAGTTGCGGCAGTGTACTTAAAATGTTTTGAATTTTAGAATCGAAGTAATTCGCCAATTCATTGCATTTAGTTCCTGAGATATCTGCAGCCAGATGAGGATCAGGCATCTTCAGTAGTTCTTTGGCAATCTGAAAGGTGTCTCTGGTGGAATTAGAGGAACTCTTAATCCTTTCTTCAAAGAATACTATTTTAGCATTTCGAAGAGCGGCTTTATACGCTCTAATAGCTGCCCGATATGCTTCTTTGTTAAGCCTGTCCCAGTCTTTCCTCCAGATGCGCTCGAGCTTTTTGCAACCTTTCCTTAAGATTCTGAGCTCAGGAGTGTACCAGGAGGCAGAGTATACTCTCCCCTTCTTTTTCTTCATTATTTTCTTAGGCAGAACTAGTTCAAGAGAGCTAACAAGCCAATTCTTGAAATTTTCGTCTGCTGCCACGGGATCCGGATCATATGGAGGGATGGATTGTTCCAGTTTATGTGTCCAGTTTTCTATGGAGAGCTTAGAGCAGGCCCTCTCTAAAATACGTATACTGGGGGTTTGGGGCATTTCGGTCCCAACTTGCCAAGTGAAGGGGACCACAAAATGATCGGACCAGGGGAGAGGAAGGGGGGGGCTGGGTTCAAAAGACAAGATGTTAGAAAAGACCGGGTCAAGGAGATGGCCTTTATTGTGCGTAGCACCCGTGTTAACTAATCCCAGCTCGTAAGATCTAAGATCGAGCTGGAGATCCGCCGCTACTTTATCCTGAGGATCGTCAAAGTGCAGGTTAAGGTCTCCCAGTATAGTGAAGTTGGGAGCAGAAGAGGCCATAACAGTCACTGTTTCTACAAGAGAACTCACAAAGTGGCTAGAACAACCCGGGGGGCGATACACGAGCAGGCCCACAAATGAGATGGTAGGAGATACTTGTAGGGAAAAGTGGCAGCTTTCGCAATCAGGAATGCCGCTATCCTTAGCCCTACAAACAAATTGATCTCTATATAGTATTGCCACGCCGCCCCCTATACCAGTGGGCCTGTTCTGAAAATAGATCAAGAACCCCGGGGGGAGCGCACAAACAATATCAGCTTCTGAGTTTGATGTTAACCACGTTTCTGTAAGGAACAAGATGTCTAGATTGAGATCCTGTAACATAAAATTGATCTCAAGAGAGTGTTTGGGGAGGGACCTGCAATTCAAGAGAGCCATGCGCAAATAGGTGGTAGCTGGGATTTCATGTTTCTTTCCCTGCCGAGACTACACTGGGTATACAAGTCTTCCGGCTTATGCACGTAATGACAATCCAGGTTCTTTATTTCTCTAAGAGAAAGAAGAGCCCTCCGTGAGTAGCTAATCCGGCCACTTACTGAAACGGGCATAAAATCTGGCCCTAGGTCCGGGCGGATACGGATGGGCGCAGACGGGCTTGCCTCTGGCGAGCCTCCGGGGCGCCATCGGCGCGCCCACTGCGCCCGCCCGCTGCGCGGACGGGAGGGGAGGATCATTTTATGGAGCAGAGGAAGTACGTCAGGAACACTGTTGATCAGCAGATCGTTCCAAGTCTGGGTCACGATGTAGGACAAGGTTCTGCCTCCCGTTCTGTGGATGCGCGAGGTCAGCTGATTGGAGGTTTCTCTTGGGTATGTGGAAGGAGAGTCTGTTGTTGAGAGGTGTGGTGGAGGCATTTGTAGGCATGGGTGAGTATCGTGAAGGTTACTCTTTTCCCGACGGGGGAGCCAGTGGAGGTTACGCAGGTGCTGGGTGATGTGTTCGTGTCGGGGGATGCCGAGGATGAGTCTGGCTGCAGTGTTCTGTATGGTCTGGAGATTGCAGGGCAGAGATTAATTGATCCCGGCATAGAGGGCATTTCCCTAGTCCAGTCTGCTGGTTATGAGTGTGTGTGTGACGGTCTTCCTTGATTCGGGGGAATCCATTTGAAGGTCTTTCAGAGAATGCGGAGGGTGTTGAAGCAGGTGGAGAAGACGGCGTAGACCTGTCGGGTAATGGAGAGGGAGGAATTGAGTATGATGCCGAGGTTTCAGGCATGGACTGTGGGGGAGGGGGCTGCCGAGGGTGGTGGGCAACCAGGAGTTGTCCCAAGCAGAGGGAGCTGGCCTGAGGACGTGGACCTCAGTCCTTTCCGAGTTGAGCTTCATGCAGCTGTTGCTCATCCAGAATGCAATGTCTTTCATTCCTTCCTGGAAGTTTAGTCTGGTGGTGAATCCTTGGTGAGGGAGAGGATGGTCTGGGTGTCATCAGCCTAGGATACTATGCTGAGTCCATGTTGTCTGATGAGGGCAGCAAGGGGGGCCATGTAGACGTTGAAGAGCGTGGGGCTTGGGGTACTCTGCATCTGATATCTGTGGGTTCAGAGAGGAAGGGTGGAAGTCTAATTTTTGGGTTATGCTGGCAAGGACGGAGTGGAGCCAGTCAAGGGCCATTCGCTGGATGCCGACTGGCGGTGAGTGTGCGGTGGGAGACCGTGTCGAAGCCTGCAAAGTGTGCGGTGTGTCCTTGGTCTAGGAGGGTGCAGATGTCTTCTGTGGCGGAGAGTAAAGCTGTAGGGGTCAAGGATGGAGTTTTCCTCCATGAATTTTGTTAGTTGGATGTTGACAGTCTTCTTAGTGACATTTGCTGTGAAGGGGAGGAGGGAGATGGATTGATAGTTTTTGAGGTCCATGGTATCTGCTGATAGCTTCTTCAATAGTGGTCTGACTACTGCACGTTTCAAAGTTGGCATTGATTGTGCGTTGTAGTTCTGGAGCGATGGTGGTGGTGGCTCTGTGGAAGATGTGTGGGTCAGGCGTCTGTGGGGTCTACTGTGTGGCTGCCTTTCATGGTCGATGCAGTGTCTTTGGTGGTGACTGGAGTTCAGGCAGAGATGGTGGGCTGGCTGGAGTTGCTGGAGGATAGAGTGGTTTCAGAGTCAGGTGTCTGGTCATTGAAGTTGTCGCAGAGGCCCTTGATCTTCCGATGGAAGTAGGAGCCAAGCTTGTTGCAGAGGTCCTGGGATAGGGTGATGTCCGTGGTTTCGATGGGGGGGGGTTAATGAATTCCTTGATGATGCTGAAAAGTTCCTTGGGGTTGCTGGAGTTGGCAAGGATCTTATTCTGGATGAATGTCCTTTTGGTGGATCTGATGCGTTGGTGGTATTCTGTCATGGCATTCCTTTAGGTGGGCAGGTCTTCTGAAGATTTGCTGTTTCTTCAGTTCTTCTTGAGACACCTGCAGGTACACCTGGATTGTTGGAGGTCGTGGTGAACCAGGGGGCCTTCCTGGGGTGCTGTCTGTTGGGTTTACGTGGGGGGGAAAGCTCATCTGCGCAGTTGAAGATCTATCTGTGGAGTTCTTTGCCTGTGATGTTGACATCGGTCGAGGTGGCGTGGACCTCACGGTGGTGCAAGATCCACAGGGATCTTGCTCCAGTTTCTTCATTGATGGCGGGGTGGAGGTTTGGGTGTCGTGGGTTTGTCGACTTGGAAGTGTATGCATTGGTGGTCCATCCATGGGGGTTGCTTGATGTGGCTGAAGTGGCTGTTGTTACCTCCGGCAAAGATGGGGTGAGGGTGTTTTCTGCCTTGTGGGTGGGGGTGGTGACAAGTTGTTTCAGTCCGAGGTTGGCCAGGTTGTACAGGGGGGTGGTGGAGTTGGGATCAGTGAGGTTGTCAAGGTGGAACTTGAGGTCTCTGATGAGTATGTAATCCATGGAGGCGGGGGGCGGAGCTAGCTCGCGACCGTGATGGCCGCTTGAGCCCGAAGCTTCATTGCGGTATCGCATTATCCTCTAAAAATCCTGCAGTATTACTTTTCCTTAGCTCACCCCGGGAGCACCTAAAACATTGGAAAGTGCACGGGTGTGAGCGGCATGTTTGGATCTACAATCCGACCCCTGATGCTGGAGATATTCGGCGAAGCAACTGGATGGCGGTAAGGCCGCCAATCCCCGAGCTGCGGTGAAAAACGAATCCGGGCGGCGTCACTTGATGTGCGGCGTGTGCCCTATTGGCCTGGTGCGAGTGGCGGAGGACTATGACTCGGAGGGCTGGAAGCAAGAGTGCTGGTGAACTGAGGTGCCCTGTGGGTCCAGCGTTGATGGCCGGGTATTCCCTGACGAGTGATCACTATTGAGGGCACGGAGGTCGCCGGCGGAGGTGCAAGGCGCAAGGCCCTTGCTTCGGGGCGGCACCTGGGATCCACACGGTGCATTCCGGTTCAGGTCTGTCCAGCGGGGGCTATCGTATTTGCGAGTCAACAGTGGCGGCCCTATCTGAAGTTTGCTTGAGGGAGCCCCAGTGTGCCTCTGGTTGCCAGACGTGAGCAGTGCGAGTGGCGGCTTGTAATATCAGCGGGAACCAGCTCCCGGGATTCAATTGCTGCCACCTCCCAACTATGGATGAGCACACTCAGCAGGAGATTGGGATAGAGCAGTGTGGGGGACAGTGAAGATGCCTGTGGAGGGACGGTGCCCCTAGGGACTGTTTACTGCACAATGGGCACATGGGAGCGATATTCCCCCCTCCCTCATGACACCTGGCGGAGAGCCCTCACACATGAGGCTTACGGTGCATTGCAGACAGTTACGAGGTGATGGCGACAGGATCTCAGTGCTACTGAATGGGAAGAGTAGCAGGCTGCCGAAGATCTATCAGGCTGAAGCTGAGGCTGCGAAGTGAGTTTCCGACGCCATTCTGCTCCCACAGTTGCCGAACGAGGGGGGCCTTTCTGGAAGCTATCTGCGACACGGCGCTCCCTTGGTAATGGCTCTGCTTGGTTCCCTTGGAAGGGATGTGTCACTGATATTAGTGCTGTCAGTTGAGAGCAGTGGGGGCAGACTAAGAGGAGGATAGGGCAGAGAGGCCCCACACAGCGTCCTCTCTCCCAGACTGCCAGAGGTGAGTGGGACGAAGGTGCCCAATCCCCCCCCACAATTGGGGTCTCGATATTTCAGTCAGTATGGGCAGAGGTGACAAGACGCAGACAAAGCTTGCCTTCGAGCAGAAGCGCTCTAATTCGCAGTGGGCGAAGAACCTGATTCTGACATACGCAGTATCCTGAAATCTATGGAAAATCCCTACAGAGTGGCATCACCTCGCTGGGCATGAAAATCGATGCCCTCTCATATAGAATGGACAGGATGGCCGACCAACTTGACAAACATGCAGAAAGACTGGACATGTCTGAACGGTGCCTCCCTGAGGAAGAGGAGGCTCACACTACTTAAGATGCTGACGACAAGCAAATTGGAAGGGTACTTTGAGTCCTGCAGGACAGGACGGAGGATTTGGAGGCAGGCTCCCGACGATGCAACCTGTGAATCACTGGCCTGCTGGGAACAACCCCCACGGGTAATATGGAACAGTTTGTGGAGATATTGCTTGTGACACTGCTGGGTGAAGGTGTCTTCTCTACAAGTTTGTGGTCGAGAGGGCGCACCGATCCCTGGGCCCCAGACCTCTGGTGGGGGCTCCTCCGTGGCCGATCATAGCAAAGCTACTCAACTATCGGGATCGGGATGCAGCTCTCCAAGAGGCCAGGGAGACAAAAGTCTTGAGATACAAAGGTTCGGAGTTGTCCCTATACCCGGACTTCACCGCTCGAGTTTAAGAGGCATGCAGACACTTTGTTCCGCTTAAGAAGCAACTTTGAGACTTGGAGTGGAATATGCAATGTTGTACCTGGCGAAACTCCGAGTTAACAGACAAGGGTGATCACATATCTTCACTGATCCCAAGATTTTACAGCAGGCTATTAAGGGCTGGTAGAATGAAAGGTGGGGGAGGGGGAGCCCGGAGAGGCAGCTTCTGGAGGAGGCGGCAGGAGGTTCGCTAGATGACCAAGACTGAATCGCTGTACTGATGGTTTTCAGGGAAGTAAGCTGGTATGGTGGGAGGGGAGGTGAGGGGCGGAGCTTTGGGGTCTGCGGTACTGCTGGACTGCCTGCACCTGGAGCTTAGAGACTGTGGTGCTCGGATGGTTACTTACCTGTTTTTGAGGGGCCAACAAATTGAGGTGTTGTTTGAACTGCTTAGTGCAAGGAGTGAGCTTGGCCAGAAATGACACAAATTGTTAAGCATGGGCGGATTTTGCGTATTCGCAATCCGCGAATTTGCGGATTTGCGTATTCGCGGATTGCGAAAATCCGCAAATTCCGCGAATTCTCGCGGATTTGCGGTTTTTTTGGGGGTGTGTGTGTTCGCACGGGTTTCTGCAAGTTCGCGAGGGTTTTGTACAATTTCGCAAATTGCGAACTTACTTGTCGGGTCGCCAGTTTTGCGAACTTGTTGTTTCTACGTGCCCAGCCTGTTTGCTAAGATTTCTTCATCACTGCCACCCTCTGTCACCACTGGCACTCTCTTTGGTCACCCATGCCACCCTCTGGCTCACCCATGTCACCCTCTGTGTCATCACATCACCCTCTAGTTCACCAGTGTACATTATTGGGGCAAAGCAAAGCACTGCCATCCTCTGTCAACACTGGCACTCTGGTTCACCCATGCCACCCTCTGGCTGGCACACCCATGCCACCCTCAGTGTCAACACAACACCCTCTGATTGACCACTGAGTGAACAAACACCTGCTAAGTGCTTTAAGTTTTGCAAACAACAACACCTGCCCTGCCCCAACTGACATTAATGAAGGTTGGCACCTGCTTGTCTGCTCCCTTTCCTTTTTGTTGCAAATGCAATGTAAATAATTTTTTTTAACAGGATGCAATGGCATACTTGTAACTATTCTGTGACTGTCAGAGCAGGGTCACACAATAGTTGCAAGTAGGCAACCGGATTCTGGAGGGCCCCTTCAGGAAGCACTACAGCCTGGTAAATGGTTACAAATGATGAGCTCGAACTTTTGCACCTGCTCGTTCGTTTTGCTTTTGAAAAACTCGTTTTTCGGTAATTTCGCCCTATTCGCGGGGCGCGTCGTAGTGCGAACTGGCCCGTGGAGGCCGCAAACTCGTGCGAGTTACCTCAAGGTTGAGTATGGGCGCCGCCATTTTGTTTGCGTGACGTATTTCCGTTTCCGCCCGCTATGTGTAATCTCGCGCGACTCGCGCCTTGCGAATACAAGTTCGCACGAGTTCGCGAGAGAAATCGCGTGCGAACTTACTTACGCGCACGTGATCGGGCCGCCATCTTGTTTTTCATTCATTCCTATGTGTCTGGGTATGGTGTTTCTATCCTTTGTATATCTCTGCCATCCTTTGCTTGTTTTAATATTTTGTTGATCTATTTAACTTATTTTCTATCCCTCTATTTTTCTAGATCTATATTTTTGTGTTTTAGGCTACTTTTGTTTACTTTTGAACTACTTTTTTAAACTTTTATTTCCTTCTTCCCTACTCTTATTCTTTTTCATTTTTTCTCTTCTTTACTGCTAACACCTGCCCAGAACATGGTCAAGACAGCTGTCAAGCTGCCCAAGACGGGCACCGCAGCCCGTGCCCGGCTCCCGTGTGGTCGCTTGAGGGCGGAAATGGTGGTGCCCCGGGAGATCTTCAGCCCTGAGGAGGTGGGCGCACTTGTTTTTTATGTGCAGCGCCGTCTCCCCAGGACCATCGCGGCAGGCGGCAGGATCGCTGCTGGTTACACCAACAGCCAGGAGCGACGGAAGCGGTGGGGGCAGGTGTGCCGGGCCCTTTTTAAGATCACGGGGGTCCAGCGCACCTACAATCAAGTCACCCACCGCTGGACCGACATCCTGGACCGAGAGCGTGACCTGCTAGACGTGCTGGGAGTGGAGGTCCCCGGGCTTGGTGAGTAGTAGTAGCAATTTTTTCATTACTCACTACTCTGTTTTTTCTCCTGCTCTATGTGGCTGTGTTATATTGCAAATGTTTGCTTTAACTTTTTTACAAAGAGCAATAATGCTGCTGGTGATTACATTGATAGGAGAGGTAAATTACTATTTCAAAATCTTCTGTGCATTTCAGGTGCACTGTTCTCCTTCTCTGTGCCGGTGCCACTGCTTATTTGTTTTCTATTTTGTGTTCATTTAATTGGGCTGAGTAATGTATGAGTGTATTTTACAGAACTGCGTAATGCTAGACACAAAGGGGCAGATTTACAAGCCCCTTGTTCCACGTTTACACTGCCTTACCTTACGCACAGCGACGTAAACGTGGCGCATCCCTGCGAGTCATGTACAACGTGATGCATCTAAGGAGATGCGCCACGTGAAGGCCTGGGCCTGCGCCACAATGGGTGCGTTCCCACGCAGGGGGGGTGGGGGGTGGGGGGTGCCGGTCAGGCAGATATGTGCCTCGCAAAAGTGCCTGCGTGAAATCTACAAGATTTAACGCAGGCACTTCCGCGACGCTGCTATGTCAATTCTTTATGCCTGCTTGCTTGAAGCAGGCGTAAGGACTGATGCGGTATGTTGAGTATTATTGGGCAGCCCTGAGCACTGCTATAGTTGCATCGCGCCCGCAACGCGACTCTAGAGATGCGCCCCTATTTCGTCACGAGATGCGTCACGCATCTGCCTACCCTTGCGCCAGGGTTTGCCGCATTGTAATAGCGGCGCATCTGCCGTGACGCAAGGTTAGTTTTGCGTTACGCATTTGTTCTGGTGCACATCTGGAGGTGTCCAGCTCAGAACTCGTAAGTATGCCCCTAAGTGTCAGATTAGCAATTACCTGCGCATCCCTGCAAAGTGTGCGGCACGCCAGCACCACCCATGGTGCGCCGTATTTACAATGCGGCACACCATGGTCCCAAAACGTCACCGAAGCGTTACGCATCGGTGCCGTAAAGGCGGCTCATTGATGGAGTTGCGTTGCAACGATGGCGCAGCTCCAGCAATGCTGCGTCAAGCCGTTAGTCTGCTTCATGCAGGCGCAGGGTTTCAGTGACGCATCATTGTCCTAAATGACTGATTGAAATTTTATATATTCCCCATAACCACTTTTAGCATGCGTTCCTGCGCAGGAACGCCCTCCCTTGCGATGGAATGCTCCCTAATGGCGCAGGGTTTTAGAATGGGATGCATCTCCCATATGCGTCACGTTGTTAATATACGCCACACCATGGCGCCTCTCTTGTTGTGGCGCTGCGTCACAAAATTGACGCAAGAATGGAGCAAAAGAGCTGCAAGGGGCTTGTAAATCTGCCCCTAGAGTAGAGGCTCAGGTGCAGTCCTTCCTTTGTAGCCCTCTTTTTGGATGAAATAGTAGGTTCTTGTTCTTTCTAAATGTTTGATTTGGTTGACAAGGACATCGGCAAGCAGCAATCATCAATGTTTTCTGTTATTTCTTTCATGTTGTACATCAGGTCCGCCCAGGGGCAAGCGGACCGAAAAATCTGATGCAGCAGTGGCTCCAAAGGAGGAGGATGCAGGCCAGGGCGGCGAGTGCTCCTTTGCTGGCCCCAGTAAGTTTTCATTTAAATATAGAGGACCTATTGTTGTCCAAGCATTCCTAATTTAATTGTTTCGAAATAGTGTTTAGATAGGAGCGAAATTAATAATCCTACTGTTGCAGGGACAATTCTCCACAAACCGAACTATGGACACCAAAGACCAGAGTAATAATATTTCAGAGTGGCGTGTTTGGCACACTGTGTAAATAAAGTAAACCTGGTAGTGTCAGCAGCACAGATTCCTCCTTGCAAAAATTGCAAAACTTTTCGCTCAGTCACTCTAGTCTGGACTCTCTGGAGGACTAAAAACCACAGAGTCAATTCAAGTTTAAAAGCTTTATTAAAAGTTTAAGTAAACACATATATTAAAATAAAGTTAGTTGGAAATGGAAAAGTGCTTGGTGCTGAGTTGATGAGTACTGGATTGGTACACATTTCTTGTGGTCGAGCCGAGCTTTCACCTGGTTTCAAGTTGATGTTCCTCTTGTCCTTACAAGTCCAGTTTCTGTCTGTTCAGAGAAAAATAGTGTGTGTTAAAATTAAGCAAGCATTCAACAATTGTGACAAAAAAATGAAGCAAGACAACAGCTTTCCCTGGAAGGAGGGACATTTTTACTTTAGACTAGAGTAGACAGTCAATTAATTTTTCTGTTGTTTTCACATTTTTTCATTCATAGACCAAATACTAGTGGAGTGGTGTAATCTAACATTCTTAAATCTACTTTGTAGGTGGAACATCTGGTGGCGGGGCCAGCTCGGATGTGGTGGTCATCATTGACTCGGAGTCCGAGGGTCAATCTGGGGAGGAGGCGGCGCTAGAGGAGTCGGACCAAGAGCAAGAAGTACAGACTGTGAGGAAGGAGACGGTGGCGGTGGCGAGTACAGGTAAGCTGGATCATGGAGGTACTATCTGACTCTTAGATAGGATATGATGTGTATTCAGTGGTGGCCCAGTGACAAATTACAATATGGTAATTACAGCAGGCTGGGACCGACAGACAGATAGAGGCAGAGACAGAGAGAGAGGAAGACAGAAGGAGAGAGAGAGAGGGAGGGAGCCAGAGGGAGGGTGAGGGAGGGAGACAGAGAGAGAGAGACAGCGAGGTAGAGGGAGACAAAGGGAGACAGAAAGAGGGAGACAGAGAGAGAGAGAGAGAGAGAGAGAGGGAGGGAAACAGACATATCGCCTGGGCCTGGTGCAGATGATACGGTTGCTGGTGTGGTTAACGGCTCAGAGGAAAAATCACTCACTTCTGCCAGATCTCTTTCATATGAAAGAGCACCAAACCAAGGATACAAGTGAGTTGTGGGAAGGGAAATGGTGATTCAAGCGCCCCTCCCTGCGGACGCCCATGATACTGGCCTGAATAGTTTTGTACTGCCCTGGCTAGTTGCTAGTTGTACTGTGACACAACTTCCTGCTGAATCATTTTGTGTTAATCATATTCTTAAAGAGCATTGGTTACAGATTATGTCTTTCTTTCTTCATATAGTTGGCAATACTAAAACCTCCAAACCAACGAGGAGTATGCTGGCTGTACTGGCCCGGCAACGGAGGCTGGAAGCAACTGTTGCCGAATATCGGCGACTGGTGGAACTGGAGGGGGATGACACGCACTCCAGTGCATCAAACCTAACATAATCTACATCCTCCTCTGTTACCCCACGTTCTGCCGGTAAGCACAGTGCTCCAGCGAACCGGAGCCGTGCCGGAAGACGCCACCGCCGAGCAGCAAAAGCTGCACCTCGCAGCACTGTTAAAGGTCGCTTGCGCCGTGCACTCCGCAGAGTGTCCGACCTAGAGGCGGAGGTCCAGAAATTGCACAAATATCAGAATGTGGTGGAGGGCCTCCGCCTAGATCAAGCCATCCTCCAAGAAAAGTATGATGCCCTGGCCCTAAAGCATGATGCCCTGGTGGCCAAACTTAACAGCTTGCATCCCTAGAGTGTCCCTTGCCCCTTTTTTTGAGACTTTTGGGGGGTGGGAATTGGGAGTTGGGTTTTTTGGGGACTTTTGAGGACTATTTATTTGTTGGGGTTAGGGAGGGTCTTGCGGGAGATTATTTTGTTAGGGATATAAATATACTTTTTCAAACTTTATCTGAGCATACCTGTTTTTTTACTACTTTTGAGCTGGGTGGGTGGTGGTTTTGCAGTAATTTCATTTAACTGAACACTGTCATCGTGTTGGTTCACGTGCAATAGGCCAAATGTTTTCCAAAGTAAATGCCTGTCACAGAGTTTGATAATTCTTGAGCCCTAGGACTTTGCTGCTAGTACCACTGTCACTCTCTCGCCTCTCCGAATACTCCATTATACTACCTCCCATCCAAACGCTTATCTTACCTGTAATTTGTGTTTGAGGGCTGGCTCCACCTGGAATTCACAGAGTCCCACTCCTAAAGCGTTCTGCAGCAGGGCCACAACTGGAGTTTCCCGGCGTGGATTTTCTGCAAATCAAAAGCAATCAACATTAGAAATGTGGCAGCGGTGCTCACACAACCCTAAAACCTAGAAGCCCCACAGACAGCACCCCTGAGACAGGCAAGCGAGCAATAATAACGCCTACACGTTCACGTGCAATAGGCCAAATGTTTTCCAAAGTAAATGCCTGTCACAGAGTTTGATAATTCTTGAGCCCTAGGACTTTGCTGCTAGTACCACTGTCACTCTCTCGCCTCTCAGAATACTCCATTATACTACCTCCCATCCAAACGCTTATCTTACCTGTAATTTGTGTTTGAGGGCTGGCTCCACATGGAATTCACAGAGTCCCACTCCTAAAGCGTTCTGCAGCAGGGCCACAACTGGAGTTTCCCGGCGTGGATTTTCTGCAAATCAAAAGCAATCAACATTAGAAATGTGGCAGCGGTGCTCACACAACCCTAAAACCTAGAAGCCCCACAGACAGCACCCCTGAGACAGGCAAGCGAGCAATAATAACGCCTACACGTTCACGTG
Organism: Lissotriton helveticus; assembly: GCF_964261635.1. Classification (NCBI taxonomy): domain Eukaryota; kingdom Metazoa; phylum Chordata; class Amphibia; order Caudata; family Salamandridae; genus Lissotriton; species Lissotriton helveticus. The sequence continues at coordinate 55,127,162 of NC_136060.1, forward strand.
CAATAGGCCAAATGTTTTCCTAAGTAAATGCCTGTCACAGAGTTTGATAATTCTTGAGCCCTAGGACTTTGCTGCTAGTACCACTGTCACTCTCTCGCCTCTCCGAATACTCCATTATACTACCTCCCATCCAAACGCTTATCTTACCTGTAATTTGTGTTTGAGGGCTGGCTCCACCTGGAATTCACAGAGTCCCACTCCTAAAGCGTTCTGCAGCAGGGCCACAACTGGAGTTTCCCGGCGTGGATTTTCTGCAAATCAAAAGCAATCAACATTAGAAATGTGGCAGCGGTGCTCACACAACCCTAAAACCTAGAAGCCCCACAGACAGCACCCCTGAGACAGGCAAGCGAGCAATAATAACGCCTACACGTTCACGTGCAATAGGCCAAATGTTTTCCTAAGTAAATGCCTGTCACAGAGTTTGATCATTCTTGAGCCCTAGGACTTTGCTGCTAGTACCACTGTCACTCTCTCGCCTCTCCGAATACTCCATTATACTACCTCCCATCCAAACGCTTATCTTACCTGTAATTTGTGTTTGAGGGCTGGCTCCACCTGGAATTCACAGAGTCCCACTCCTAAAGCGTTTTGCAGCAGGGCCACAACTGGAGTTTCCCGGCGTGGATTTTCTGCAAATCAAAAGCAATCAACATTAGAAATGTGGCAGCGGTGCTCACACAACCCTAAAACCTAGAAGCCCCACAGACAGCACCCCTGAGACAGGCAAGCGAGCAATAATAACGCCTACACGTTCACGTGCAATAGGCCAAATGTTTTCCTAAGTAAATGCCTGTCACAGAGTTTGATAATTCTTGAGCCCTAGGACTTTGCTGCTAGTACCACTGTCACTCTCTCGCCTCTCCGAATACTCCATTATACTACCTCCCATCCAAACGCTTATCTTACCTGTAATTTGTGTTTGAGGGCTGGCTCCACCTGGAATTCACAGTGGGGGACTCATCAACGTTAAGTAAGTTTCTTCATTGTGCAGAATCCAGGCATCAGCATTATGGGTAATGGATAGGGTGAGTCTGGAGGAGGAGGAGGACTCAGGATAGACGACCAGGACTGAGTTCTTGTCAACTAACTGTTGTGAACCTGAGGAATGCTGCGGCATCAAAATCAAGACAGTTCTGTTGCTGGGCTTGTTGTTTTATTGGTTGATTACAGTTTTGTTGGGAATGTGATGAAGCACTTGCTAAAGAAAGACAGACACACAGGAATAAAAGTGAATAAGGAGGACTATTTACAATTAATGAATGATTGAGTCATTTTCAGAACTCGCTGTCAGGGAAGCAGAACTCGTCCTCATACTCTGCTAAATCATCAGTCGGGGTTACTTCTGGTAACTGAGGAGAACTTTCCTCAGGTAGGGCGGTGTCCTCTTCTTCCTGCGTGCATTCTCGTACTCTGTAATCTGGTGGTATGAAGTGCTGGTTCATCTTTATCAAGGTGAGCCGCTCCACATTTGCGGGCAAGAGGCGGGACCTTTTGGAAGTCACAATGCCACCAGCAGAACTAAAAACACGTTCTGAGGACACGCTTGCGAGTGGGCAAGACAAGTAATTGATAGCCAGGTTGGTGAGCTCTCGCCATATTTTTCTTTTCCCATGCCAATACGCCAATGGGTCCTCAGTAATATTGACCTCTGTTGAGTCATCCAGATAGGCCTGCACCATTGAAAGAATGTCCTCCCGGATTCCTGTACTTTGCACTTCTGTGTCTTTTCTAGGACCAGGAAACCCTAGCTGAGTTAGCCAACTCGCTTCTGACATATCGCATGCGCCTGGTGCAGATGATACGGTTGCTGGTGTGGTTAACGGCTCAGAGGGAAAGTCACTCACTTCTGCCACAGGCACAGATGCAGAAGGGCTTTTTTGGGACGCCTGATGGCCTGCTGATTCACTAGTAGTACTGTCTTCTCCTACAGTTTCCTTCCGCTCTCTTTCAAAACGAATGGCTGACTGAGCTAGCCAACCTTTGTACTCTGTAACATCCGATGTTTCAAAAGGAATTATTACTTTGCCAAACAATGGCTTTTTGTAACGTGGATCCAGAATAGTAGCACAAATGTAGTGCTGTTGTTTCTTGATATTTACAAGCCGTTCATTGCTAACTAGGCATTGTAATAATCTCTGCGCCAACTCATGTGCTTCGTTCTTTCCAACGTCCTCTAATTGTGAAGACACCACCTTGACTTGGTGCTCGAGCTTCAGCAACAGTGGGATAGCTTTGCTCAAAGAACAGTCCTCCCTGCTGACGTCACGCGTGAAGACCTCAAAAGGCCGAAGCATGTCTGTCAGGCTTTTAACTAGCTGCCATTGCTCCACCGCTAGCATCATTTCTGTCGTATCACCACCCAGGTTGTAGAAATACTCATTGACTACTGGAAACAGCTCATGCAGACGCTCAAGCATGTAGAAGGTTGAGTTCCAACGTGTTGCCACCTCCTGGATAAGTGCTTTCACTGGCATTCTACGTTCATTTTGCTTGCGCCTCAGCTCCTTCCGGGCCTTAAAAGAATGGTTGAAATGTGTGCATATTCTTCTGCAGATGGTCAGTGTTTTGTCGACTGCAAGTTCTTTTTTCAAAAAATTTTGCACAACAAGGTTGATACAGTGCGCCAAACACGGCACTCTGAAATAGAAACCGTCCGCCATGGCCTTAACTACATTACTGCCATTATCTGTAGAAACATAACCAACCTTGCAATGTCTTGGGCGCAGCCATTGCAAGACCTTTTTGTTAAAGTCAGCCAAAATGTTGACTGCAGTATGACTTTTCTCCATGCCAAACATGGCTAAAGTTGCATGTTTACGAGCACCCTTAAAAATCTCGATCAAGTCACCACCTGCATTTATCTGTTTTATAACCCCTGAAAAAGAGACCCAGTGTGCAGTGATGCACATGTAATCAAGGGCTTGGCAACTGGTCCACATGTCTGTTGTCAGGTGTATAGTGTGAACAGCACTCTTCTGCAAAGCTGCCCCCACCAACTCAAGCACCTCTTTGTGTAGTGCTGGAACAGCAACCCTGGCAAAATAGTACCGGCTAGGAACCTTCCATTTAGGGGCCAATGTTGCCACGAGTTCAAGGAAACCCACACCATCGACAAACGAAAAAGGGAGAAGGTCCACCGCTAGCATTTTTGCCAGCTTAGTGTTATAGAGGCGTACAGTTGGGTGGTTGCGTTGAAATTGCGCATCTGAGGAGAACATGGCTGAAATGGTGCGCTGGACAAATTTACGGGATGATGCTGATGCCTTCTTCGACCCACTTCTGATCAGTGTTGACATTTTCCGCATTGGTGTGTCTCCCAGACTCTCAGTGTGCCTGCTATGTGTTACGGAGGGTGTGGTGCTGCCAGGGGTACTGGGTGCAACCGGACACATGTCTGACGCTTCTTCTACCTCCCCATCATCTTCAGATGAAACACCTACTATGGGTATATTTTGGCCACTTGCCCTTTGGGATCGCTTTCCCTTGACGTTTGCTAGGTGCGGAAACCATTCGACAGCGTGCTTTCTTTCAAGATGACCTATCTGGCCTCCGGTTCCATAGTTGGTACCAGTCTTACCACGGCTAACGCTAGTCTTACAAATGCAACAAACGACTATGTTATCATATTTTTCATGGACACTAAAAAAGTTCCAAACTGGGGACTGGAAACTTCTGGTTTTGCCGCACGAGGTGATACTGCTGCCAATGCCAGATGAAGCAGTGGTGGATGAGCCTTGTAGACATCTACTGGGTTGTGCAATTATTGCAGCAACCTTACTTGAGGGAGTCGAGCTGGATGGAGTCCCCCTCTGGGGAGAAAATATGGGAGCTGTAGGTTTTGTTGAACTTGTGGTACTACTTGACTGCGTTGGTGGTGCTACCAGTGGCACGTCGCCAGGGTCACGCTCAGCATGACGTCGGGATAGGGTGTAAATGTCTGTCTGCTGCATGGCCGGTGTGGCTGGACTGACATGTGTGATGAATAGATCATTGCTGTCATCCTCTTCAACAACATCAGAATGCACCACTTCATCAAGTCGGACGTTCGGATCCATAAGTATGAGCTTTCCGGGGCCCTTCCTTTTAACATGTGATACCTTTCGCAGCTCATGGTGTGCCTCCCTCTCAGACGTCAGAGATGGTTGCCAATCTAGATCCAGATCATCATCTGATGGAGCGGGGCTTGAAGAGGAACTTCTACACACCCTCCTTGATCTTTTCCTTGCTGGGGAGCTGGGAGAAAATGAATCATCAGGAGGAGTGGCTTCGTCTTCCTGACATGATACCCCGGCTCCAAAGTCAATTTCCTCCTGTGCCCCTACTTCTGGAAGAACAACCATTGTGGGCACTTGCACCGCTCCATGCGCCGCTACATGGGCATCTTCTCTGACCTCTACTTGCAAGTCTCCATGGACCTCTCCTTCTCGGCCTTCTCCTTCTCGGCCTTCTCCTTCTCGGCCTTCTCCTTCTCGGCCTTCTCCTTCTCGGCCTTCTCCTTCTCGGCCACCTCCTTCTCGGCCTTCTCCTTCTCGGCCTTCTCCTTCTCGGCCTTCTCCTTCTCGGACAGCTCCTTCTCGGACAGCTCCTTCTCGGACAGCTCCTTCTCGGACAGCTCCTTCTCGGACAGCTCCTTCTCGGACAGCTCCTTCTTGGACAGCTCCTTGCGCATGTACTTCTGCTTGTACTAGTAGCCCATGCAGTTGTTGTTGCGGCTTTGGTTGTTGAATAGTACTTGTGAGATGAGTTACAACCTGTGTTGATGGTGTGCTGCTACTTTCTTGCGAGGAACCAACATCACTGGTCGTTGGTGATTCAACAACTAAACAGGCTACCTGTGCAGCACTCATGGTGGGCCTTTGTTTTTTTTGTTGTTGTTGCCCAAAAAATGTATTGGTTGAGCCACCAGTCTCCTTGGTAAGTGGTGCCACTTGCTTCTTCTTCTCCTTAGTAGAGACATCTTTATTGCAAGAGGACCTACGGGCACCTCTTTTTGGAGCCATCTTCTTCAGATGTCGGAACAACAGGCCGCAGCAGCACTTCTTCCTGGCACTGATGCTCAACGATGATGCGGAGTTTTGTGCACCTAAACGCAAACGAAGACAGAGGAACATCAGTAAATATAAATGTTGCATATGTAGCGCTTGAATAAACAGTTTGCAAGTAGGCATTTATGAATACACACGTGCACACTGCACACCACCACACAATATGGAAATTTCAAAATTAGGATTTGCTAAATTTTTGTGAAACAGGAATTTAACATTGATCCAAGAGAGCAAACACACAGAGGGTTGTACTTTCATGTACCCCTGACTCCGCCTGGGCACAATGGGTGAAAGCAAGGCACAATGGGTGCAGGCCTATGTCTCAAAGCTCACTGCCTGCCTTCAAAATGGCCGCTTGACCCCCCCATCCACATGGCCAGGACCATGCCTCAATATGGCCACCACCAACATAGCCAGCACCCAACCCCTACTCCAAAAAGTCAAAAAACAAACACAAATCAAATCACCACAATCCAATGCCATCCATCCATTTTCAGAAGGCTTATGCTGCCTGCTGGTGGTTTTCCGGTGCAAAATTGCAATTTTTACAATTTCGCGAGTGCGAGATTGTTGCTTCACGGTGCGAACGTGGCAAAAACCCGCAAAAACCGCGAACAGACCGATTCTGGGCCCCCCTGGGCATAATGGATGACATCAGAGCACAGTGGGTGCAGGCCTATGGCACAAAGCACACAAACTGGCTTACAAATGGCCCCTAGACCCCCACCCACACGGGACCAGACAATAAAATGGCCCCCACCCACATAGCAAGCCCCCAACACCACCCCAAAAAGTCCTAAAACACTCAAAAATCAGCACAATCCAATGCCATCCATGCCCTGGCCAGAATCATGTTAAAAAAAAAATCAACAAAACAGTTGTATCATGCATGCACCCATAAATAAGCCTGGTGGTTTTCTATTCATGTGCAGCAGAATTGTAATTTTTACAATTTCGCGAGTGCGAGATTGTTGCTGCGCGGGACACGAGCAGTGCGAACACAAGCAAAAACATCCTCAGCTCGCGAACTTGCAGATTTTCCCCCCAAAAAGTCGAAAAAAAAGCAACACACACAAAAATCACCACAAACAAACAACATGAACTTACTTCTTTGTGAAATCAAATTTCGAATCCAAAAGTAATCCAAAAGGCCTCAAATCCAAATATCCAGCAGCAACCACAAAAAGTAATCCTTCCCAGTCAAGATCGAAATCAAAGTGGCCAGGAAATGGAGGAGCTTACTGGACAGGAACAGGAAGTTGGAGACTGGGGCACTTCCTTCACCCCACCCCTATGGGAGGAGCTTGCTGGACAGGAACAGGAAGTTGGAGACTGGGCAACTTCCTTTACTAATTTTTGTACTTTCGCTAGTGCGAGATTGTTCCTGCCCGCGCCGCGGACCGCGAGCAGCGCGAGCAGTACGAACACAAACAAAAAATCCGCTTCGCGCGGATTTTGCGTATTCTCGCCGCATCCGCGAGAGTTCGCGGATTGCGGATTCTCCGAAAATACGAAAAATCCGCGAGCGTAACGGATTTTACGCCCATGCTTACAAATTGTACCTGTGGCGTGGGGGGATGGTGGGCCTGATTTTCTCTTCTGGGAGTGAGCAGTGGACTGTGTTGGCAGGGGGTCCGAAGGGACTGCCCCCCGGTGGAAAATGTTTCATAGTAAATGCTGCTAACTGACATTGATGAGATTTGTGAGTTCATGTTGGGTAGAGTTGATGTTACTGAATGTAGGAGTTTGGCACAAGGACCTACCTCCGCCCACGAGTGCCTGGCACTGCTGTTGTTTATCGGGAGGGCCTGGGGGATGGGGGGATGGAGGGAGGAAGGGGCATCTTTTGGGTGTACATGCGGCCAAGTTGGGGGAGGTCTACTGTGGGAGGTGGGGGTATGGGGAGAAGTTTTCGAAGAGGCGTGGTTCTGAGGGTTGGTAATGGTACTTCACACAAGACAGCACTGCAAGTTTGATTCCTCGATAAGTCTTGCCAGTGGCGATGATGTCACGTGACACACAAGGTTCCTGGGGCACTGTAGGTTGTATGCGCGCTATGTCCTGGAATGTTATGGGTCTTAATGACTGTCATAAGCTCCGGAAGGTGCTAAGCTAAAGAGACAGAACGTAGATATTGCACTGCTACAGGAGACGCATCTGCTCCGTGGAAGCCCCATGCTGTGTTTCAGGGGGCTGGATGGGCACAGTAATTCAGCTGGGTTCACTTCACATGCGAGGGGTGTGTTGACCTGGATCAATCTAAAACACCATTGAAACTAACACAGCTGCATGCTGACACTGAGGGCCGTTACGTAATATCTAAATGCCTCTGTCGGGATTGAATTTGCTCATAGTCAATGTGTATGGCCCAAATTATGACTTCCTGAGTTTTTGGGGGATATAGCCAAATTTATCAGACCCTATGGGAACACCCAAGTTCTGTGGGGAGGCGACTTCAATTTGGTCCGCCACCCGGACCTAGACAGATCGGCAGGAACTCCTAGAAACCCGGTGGCGGCTGCGAGAAAGTTTGAGGGGGTGAGGGTCTAATGGATTTATGCGATGTGTGGCGGGTGCGCAACAGCGGTGGGGGGGCTACACACACTACTCAGCGTACCACAATATACACACACGTATAGACTATTGGCTAGCCTCTAACTCATTGATAGATCAGGTACGACAATGCGTGATATTGCCGCGCACTCTTTCTGACCACTCGCCGCTATTGGTGGTCTTGGACACGCCTAAGAAGTCCTTGCCGCCATTTACGTGGAGATTTCCCCTTTACTCTCTGTTGGACCTGTTATTTAGGTAGGAAATTGCTGACGCCATAGAGACCTTTTTTTGACACCAATATTGGTACCGTTGACAGCTTCCAGACAGTCTGGGAAAGATTTAAAGTCTACATTCGAGGTGTAGCAATGGCTAAGCACTCGGGAGTGCTCAAAGCCATATGGAAGAGTTTAACTGATTTAGAAGCCAAGCTGAAGGACCTGGAGCGACAGCAGATTGCTGGGGGGTGAGTCATTGGGCTCTGAGATAAAGACGCTGCTTTAGGAAAATCTGATGCTGTAGATAGTGAGGTAAAGCATATGGGCAAGTACGCTACAGCTAGGTCCTACGGGGAAGGAGACAGGCCAGGTTCTGTGTTAGCTCGGTTGATGAAAGTGCGGCGTGGTAAGATTCTGATTTCAGAGGTCAGATCGGCGGACGGGGAACTACTGACGGAAGAGGCGGAAATTGTTGACTGCTTTAAACAATATTACTCCGAACTATACAGGTCTCAGTCGGAAGGTGTGGACGAGCAAATCACTAATTACCTGGAACGTATTTGGTTGCCCTTCCTCTCTGACACGCACAGGGGGGAACTCCTACTGTATCCCATAGAGAAAGACGAGAATTCTGAGGACCGATGGTCTAACAGTTGCCTTCTACAAAACCTTTGTAGATCTGCTACTCCCCCATCTAGCCACCCTATTTGAAGATCTGTGCGTCATGGGCACCCTCCCGCTGTCCATGAGGGAAGCCCTGTTGATAGCCATCCCTAAGCCAGGGAAGCCCCCAGAAGAGTGAGTGCAGTTCATACCGCCCGCTCTCCCTACTAAATGTGGATACGCTCGCTCTTCGTAGGTGGCTGCCGGGAGAGCTTACACCAGCTTTTACACCCATTACACTCGCTACATAGCCTGCTTCCAGGCCGATTTTAAAAATTGCATTTTGTCATTGTGTTCTCATTTTATTTTCGCTTTGTGGCAATTTTAATCAGGGACACGCTGACATTTCATTTTAGACCCACATAGGGCTTAGTACAACCTCGAACTAGGAGGCGAAGGGCACTGTTCGCGACGGCCATCTTGGGGAGGTTCCCCATGGTCGGTTGGCGCTCTAGTCCTGATTAACCCAGGCACTCGGTGCAGATACTTAAGGAACCAGATTCAGGCCTCGTGAGATTCGCTCGCTCTTCGTAGGCGGCTGCCGGGAGAGCTTACACCAGCTTTTACACCCATTACACTCGCTACATAGCCTGCTTCCAGGCCGATTTTAAAAATTGCATTTTGTCATTGTGTTCTCATTTTATTTTCGCTTTGTGGCAATTTTAATCAGGGACACGCTGACATTTCATTTTAGACCCACATAGGGCTTAGTACAACCTCGAACTAGGAGACGAAGGGCACTGTACGCGACGGCCATCTTGGGGAGGTTCCCCATGGTCGGTTGGCGCTCTAGTCCTGATTAACCCAGGCACTCGGTGCAGATACTTAAACACGCCCCCATGCCTCGCAGTGCGGACGCGCCGTAATAGCGCCGGAGGTGCGCCTGAGGTAAGTCCGTCTGGGCCCGTCCGGGCCAGGACGGACCCAGGGCCCAGCCACTCTGCCTCTTCAGACCTTATCCACCGTCACATAACGTACAGTCGCAATACCCTACTGTCACTAAGGAATAATGTAAACACTCAATGTGGAATATTAACGACACACACCAGAATTTTACCTTCATATACAGGGTGCGAGTTCAGCTTTACCCAGGACATCACCAGGCACAATGAAGCCTCTCCCCGCCCAATTTCCTTAGGACTACTCAATTGTAGATCCCTTCCTGGTCATGCGATCCAGCTTCATTTACTCTTAGAGGAACAAGAGCTCGATGTCCTATTTCTTACGGAAATATGGACCACCGAGAGTTCCGACCCTGATATTGTCAGTGCACTCCCCCCTGGCTATACTATCCTAAGGCAAAACCGGATGGATACGAGAGGTGGAGGCATCGGCATTATTCTAAGAGAAGAAATGACAGGCAGAATTGAGAAAGTGAACATCTCTGGAGCTGAAAGTTTTATGTTCACCATTGCACTCTCCCCCACCTGCACCCTATCAGGACTGCTAGTATATAGATTCCCAGGTACATATGGGCAATTTTGTGAGGAACTGTTTACTAACGCAATCACCCTTGCATGCAGTTCCTCCAACTTCACAATCCTAGGTGATTTCAATATACATCTTGATGAGCCCGATTCCCCCGCCTGTCTCAAACTAACTTCCAGCTTGGAAGCACTCCAGCTAACTCAACTAGTCGTAGGGCCCACGCATAAAGCTGGACATACCCTGGATCACTACTACACTAATCTAGGAAATTTGAAGTTCATCGACTCAATCAGAATCCCTTGGTCAGACCATAAACTGCTACGTTTTAGTCTGTCCTTGATGGGAAGGGACAGACCTGCAGTTGCCTCTAAGAGGATAACTCGAGTTTGGTCCAAGCTCTCGGTAGACAGCTGGAATTCCAACCTTAGGGAATCCTTACCTAGCCTAAAGAACGACCCCCACAGAAGCTAACGCCCAATTCAATCAGTGGGTCGAAAATTCTCTAGACTTCACCCTCCCCAAGTCTCAACTCTCTCATAAACTAGGAGAGAAAAAAATAAACATGGTATACCAAAGAACTCAGAGTACTTAAGCGGTGCTGTAAACAAGAGGAAAGGAAATGGAGGAAAAGCTTCACTGTTGCTAGTAAGGAGAGCTATAAGTTAGCATTGAAGAGATATAAACATGAAATTAAAACTACCCAAGACAACTATTTCCAGGAAAAAATTAACACCTCAGCCAATGCTCCCCGCGAAATTTTTAAAATCTTTACATCATTGATTACACCACCTGCCTCCCTAGTCGATCCCAGTAAAGCACAATTACGCTGCAATGAACTTGCCACCTTTTTCTCCCAAAAAGTTATAAATATCTACTCCTCTTTCCCTCATTCCCCTCCGGAATTTTGTGTTGGGCCGGCAGAAGACATGGCAGAGCTTAAGGATTTCCCTCCTATAGATGGCCCAACCACTCAGGCACTGCTTAAAAATTTAAAATCGGGTTCTCCTCTTGACCCTGCATCCCCGGTGTTCCTTCATCTGGTTTCAGAGACCGTTACCCCACTGGTTCAGGAGGTGATAAATTCCCCATTGAAATCGGGTATGGTGCCCCATGTGTGGAAACAAGCTAGAGTAAAGGCACTCTTAAAAAAATCGAATCTCAATCCTGAGGATTGGGCAAATTACCGGCCGATATCTCTACTACCATGTGTCAGCAAATTAGCTGAAAAATATGTGAATTCCCAGCTCTCGACCTTCCTGGAGGAAAGGAATGCTCTTCATTCCACGCAAACTGGCTTTCGTAGCCTCCAGGGTACAGAAACCGCCCTAATCACGGTAGTAGAGGAAACTAGGAAAATCCTTGACAATGGAGGAAACGCCGCAATACTTCTCTTAGATCTCAGCGCGGCTTTTGATACCGTGAATTATAACATCTTGCTCCAGAGGCTAAGAGAAGTAGGGGTTGGGGGCCAGGTACTTAACTGGCTTCGCTCCTTCCTAACGGAAAGGACCTTTGCAGTCTTTGAGGACAATGTGTCCTCCCCTCAAATGTGTCTCCAGTGTGGTGCTCCTCAGGGCTCTTCCCTCACTCCCACCCTTTTTAATATCTATGTGAGGCCTCTGGCTGAGGTGGTTCTGCCCTGGGGAGTACAACTGGTGACATACGCAGATGACACACAATTGATCATCTCGCTATCATCTAAGAACGCCCCCTATAATAACCTCTCCTCTTGTCTGGAAAACATTCATGCTTGGATGGACAGTTCCTTCTTAAAATTGAATGGTGCCAAAACAGAGGTGATGCTTCTGGGACACAAGCCCCGTCTAATATTGATGATTGGTGGCCATTATGCCTTGGTCAGCCTCCCCCGCCAAGAAACCAAATTAAGAGCCTTGGGGTTTGGCTCGACCCCGCTCTTAACCTTGGAGTACAGGCTCGCAAGGTAGCAGGGACCTGCTTTGCCTTGCTGAGACAACTCAGAAAAGTCATCAAACTCCTCCCATTCGATTCCAGGCGGATTCTGGTACAAGCCTTGATATAATCACGGCTTGATTACGCTAACGCCCTCTATTTGGGAGCTCCGCAAAATACCTTGAAAACCCTTCAGACTGTGCAAAATTGTGACGCACGTCTATTGCTGGACATCCCATGGAGAACATCCGCCAGACCTGGGTTGCACCATTTACATTGGCTACCCGTGCAAAGGAGGGTAGAGTTCAAGGCTTTGATCACTGTACACAAAGCATTCTATAAGACTGGCCCTGGATTAATTCAAGCCATGTTCTCCACCTACCTCCCCTCACGGACCCTCAGATCTAGCAACAAAAATCTGTTAGTGGTCCCAAAAACAAGGAGAGCATGTACGGGCGGGAGACGCTTCTCCCTTCAAGCGACCAACCTCTGGAACAACCTTCCTGACTTCATCAGGTTGGAATCCAACCACCAAAAATTCAGGAGGCTGGTAAAAACTCACCTGTTTGTCTAATCTATTGAATGAGTGAGCGAAAGGCGCCGGGATGCCTTTGGGTAGCTGTGCGCGGTACAAGTCCGTAATTCATTCATTCATACTAAGATATTTGCAAAAATATTGGCTACCAGACTAGCTCTCATGTCTAACACCCTAGTCGCCCCAGAGCAGGCGGGATTTATACCAAACAGAAATCTTACATACAATATACGTATGGTGTTTGGTGTTTAAGCAGGAAAACAAGGCGGTCGCTGTTTTCCTAGATATGGAAAAAGCATTCGACTTGGGGGAATGGGCGTTTATGAGGCAGGTTCTGACGAGAAAGGAATTGGGGGCGGTCTTCTTACAGTTGATTGGGACCAATCAATCAATCAATCAATCAAGCATTTGTATAGCGCGCTACTCACCCGGAGGGTCTCAAGGCGCTTGTGGAGGGGGGCCCGCTACTACTCAAACAGCCAGGTCTTGAGTTGCCTCCTGAAGGCGAGGTGGTCTTGGGTCAGGCGGAGGTGGGTGGGGAGGGAGTTCCACGTCTTGGCCTCCAGGTAGGAGAAGGATCTTCCTCCCGTTGTGGCTCTTCGGATGCAGGGGACGGCGGCGAGGGCGTGGCTGGTCGATCGAAGCTGGCGGGTGGGAGTGTAGAAGATGAGGCGGTCGTTGAGGTATCTTGGGCCTTGGTTGTGGAGAGCTTTGTGTGCGTGGGTAAGGAGTCGGAACGTGATTCTCTTGTTGACGGGGAGCCAGTGCAGGTTTCTTAGGTGTGCGGAGATGTGGCTGTGTCGGGGGATGTCCAGGATGAGTCGTGCTGAGGCGTTCTGAATCCGCTGAAGTCTTTTCTGGAGTTTTGCAGTGGTTCCGGCGTAGAGGGAGTTGCCGTAGTCCAGTCGGCTGGTGACGAGGGCCTGGGTGACCATCTTCCTGGTTTCGGTGGGGATCCATCGGAAGATCTTCCGTAGCATGCGTAGGATGTTGAAGCATGACGAGGAGACGGCGTTGACTTGTCTGGTCATGGAGAGGGAGGAGTCCAGGATGAAGCCCAGGTTGCGTGCGTGGTCTGTTGGTTTGGGTGCGCTGCCCAGGGCAGGGGGCCACCAGGAGTCGTCCCAGGCGGATGGGGACGTTCCCAGGATGAGGACTTCCGTCTTATCTGAGTTCAGTTTCAGGCGGCTAATCCTCATCCACTCGGCTATGTCTTTCATCCCTTCGTGTAGGTTGGTTCTGGCGGTGGCGGGGTCGTTGGTGAAGGAGAGGATCAGCTGGGTGTCGTCGGCGTAGGAGATGATGTTGAGGTTGTGTTGGCGTGCGATGGCCGCAAGGGGGCTCATGTAGATGTTGAACAGCGTGGGGCTGAGTGATGATCCTTATGGTACGCCGCAGATGACTTCGGTGGCTTCTGATCTGAACGGGGGAGGCGGACTCTCTGTGTCCTTCCGGCGAGGAAGGAGACGATCCATTCCAGTGCCTTCTCTTGGATTCCGACGTTGCTGAGGCGTTGTACTAGGGTGCGGTGGCAGACAGTGTCGGACGCCGCGAAGAGGTCCAGGAGGATGAGGGCCGCTGTTTCCCCGTTGTTGAGCAGGGCTCGGATGGCGTCAGTGGCTGCGATGAGGGCGGTCTCGGCACTGTGATTCGCTGGAAAGCCGGACTGCGAGGGGTCGAGGGATCCATTCGTCTTGAGGAAGGCGGCCAGTTGTCTGTTGACGGTCTTCTCGATGACTTTGGCAGGAAACGGGAGGAGCGAGATGGGTCGGTAGTTTTTGAGGTCGGTGGGGTCGGCTGATGGTTTCTTTAGGAGGGCGCTGAGTTCGGCATGCTTCCAGCTCTCCGGGAAGGTTGCGGTGTCGAAGGAGGCGTTGATGATGTCCCGGAGATGGGGTGCGATGACGGAGTCGGCCTTGTTGAAGATGTGATGAGGGCAGGGGTCGGTTGGAGATCCGGAGTGGATGGAGTTCATCGTGCGTATGGTCTCTTCGGTGTTGATCAGGGTCCAGGCGCGGAGGGTGGTGGCGGGGGGTGCTGGTGCGGTCGTAGGGTGTGTCGGCTGTGTGCTGAAGCTGTTGTGTATGTCTGCGATCTTGTTGTGGAAGTATGAGGCGAGTGAGTTGCAGAGGTCTTGCGATGGGGTGATGTCGTTGTTTCCGGCGCTGGGGTTGGAGAGCTCTTTGACGACATTGAAGAGTTCCTTGCTGTTGTGGGCGTTGCTGTCCAGTCGTTCCTTGAATGCTGTTTTCTTGGTGGTGTGAATCAGTTGGTGGTGTTTTCGAGTGGCGAGCTTGAGGGTGGTCATGTTGTCTGGTGTCGGGTCCTATACTATAAACCTACGGCACAGGTTCGACTAGGAGACCTGGTTTCCGACTCCTTTCGTATAACTAGAGGGACCATGCAGGGATGCCCTCTATTGCCGCTCCTCTATGCACTGGTTGCGGAACCCTTAGCATGTGCACTGCGGGAGTATCATGGAAATGAGGGAATTGGTTTTCCGACGTACAAGATCGTAGTGTCAACCTATGCGGATGATACTCTGCTGTATGTTCGGGATCCTGAAAATAACCTATCTTCTTTCATCGGGGAGGTAGTCCACTTTGTCGGGGCTGAAAGTTAATTGGGCAAAGTCACTAGTGTTTCCACTCACCCCTGTCACAACGGAATTTGATATGGAATACCCTCTGCAATGGACTTCCAAGTCAGTTAGATACTTAGGAATCAGGCTACACACGAATCCAGAGATAGTGCTCAGGGAAAATTATGGCACGGCCATAAATAAACTGGAAGATGATGTGGAACTATGGTCCCGTCTACGATTGTCACTAATGGGGAGGATCTCGATTATGAAGATGGTAGTCCTACCCAGGCTGCTGTTTCTCTTCACAAACAAACCTATGGTATTGCCGTGCGTCTTCTTCCACAGACTCAGGCAGTTATTGACTAAACTAGCTTGGGCCGGCAAACAGGCGAGTGTACAGTGGAACGTCCTTACACTGCCATATCACCTGGGTGGTCTCAGGGCCCCGGACTTCGAACTCTATTATAGGGAGGCAATGGGAGCTCAGCTCCACACCTGGGTCCATCAAGAGGTGCATATTCCATTCTTACGTATGGAAAGACTGTTTGCGGAACCAATCCCTTTACCTGCTTTGATATCTGGGCCAGTAGACCGCAGAACGGGTATTTTGGATTCTCTGAATTCCACTAGACACGCATGGCACAGTCTATCACAGAATCAGGCTGGAGCATTATTGTATTCCCCTGCACTGCCGCTTGAGTGTATGCGATGGCTGGGACCTTGTACAGAAAGGGGTGTGGTTCAGGCGTTGCATGCAATGAAAATGGAAGTGTCCGGGCATCTCTTCCTTAATGGAACGGTGAAGACCTTGGAGCAGATTGAGGGGGAAACAGGTGGAAGCTCGCAGTTCCAGTTCCACAGAGTGCGTAGGACTCTACTAGACTTACTTGGTGAGGACATGGCAGAACCCCAGGAAGTAATGGAGCTGGCGCATGTCATTAAGACTAAGTCCTCCCGTAAGATGGTCACTACCATATACAAAATTGCTATTTCGCATAGGGAGCATAAATACACAGCTGTCAGGCTTGCATGGCAGCAGGATTGGCAGGTGCAGCTGGATGACTCTGGTCGTACTGCTGTATGAACACCAGAAAACATATTGCTACATGGTAAGCATAGGCTGGTGCACTTCAAGTTCCTTAATAGAACCTACTACACCCCAGAGAGACTGAACAGATATGGCTTACGCAAAGAGGCAACTTGCAAGAGATGCCAAACCCCAACTGCAGATTTTCTGGAGAGTTGGGGCGAGTGGTGGAAACTGAGCTCAAGCCTGATCTAGCGATGGCACTACTCGGATACACCAAGAAATTACCCAAGGCAACGCGTAGATTGGTCGACATGGGGCTGCTAATTGCCAAGAGAAGGGTTGCAATGTGTTGGATGAGGGGCCCTGTCCCGACACTGCGGCGCTGGGCTCGCGACATGATGTATTGTTCCAATCAGTCTGAAACTTATAGTGAGCTGCTCCCACCTAGGAGTCACCCTAAGAATTTTTGGGGACTTTACACTACATACATGCTTAACAATCAGGGAGCGCAGGAGAATGAAGCAGTTGGAACAGCAAGTGGGGTTGTGGCAGGTACAGGCGAGACTCCTAGTGGTGTATAGAGAGAACCACGTCTGTACCTTAGCAGCGATTTTTTGCATGAAGCTGAGGTCAGTGCTGTTGTGGGGAGACTTAGGGAGAGGGCACGACGAGTGAAAGTAACGCCAGGAAGGGCTGGTGCTGGGGAGTGGGTGGGTGTGGCTGCATATGGGTGTGCTTTGGGGCCTGGAAGATACGTAGGTCGTTCTTCTGTGCAGTGCTTCTGGGGGTCATCTAGTCCTTTGCTTGTTGCAATGTATCTGGTGCCTATACGATATCGCCACCTGCCCGGATTGGGTTGTTGGCATGATGGCTTTGTAAGATGTTCAAACAGTACAGGATGTGGACCGAAAGACCAACAATGTGTGTCAATGTACCATGGCATGTTGCTGCTTATTGTTTCAATAAAAAATGTAAAAAA
The DNA here is from genome assembly GCF_964261635.1 of Lissotriton helveticus. Taxonomy (NCBI): domain Eukaryota; kingdom Metazoa; phylum Chordata; class Amphibia; order Caudata; family Salamandridae; genus Lissotriton; species Lissotriton helveticus. Next base: position 55,144,111 of record NC_136060.1, read on the forward strand.
ATTACAATTAAAATAAAAAAATCCATGGAGGTGATGGCGTGGGGCACGATCAGGTCGGTAATGGAGGTGGTAAATGCAGGTTGAGGTCGGAAGGTCTGTAGGCGAGGGTGCCTCTCAGGGTTGCTCTGTGGATGGTCTGGTGTTCGATGTTGAGCAGGCTGTCACTCAAGCTGGAGGTCATGGGTCAGAGGGAGCTCTTGTGTGCAATGTTAAGTACTCCTCCTGGGCGGTTCGGTGGTCCTTCCTCTGGATCTTGGATCCATCGGGAAATGGTGGTGGTGATGTCAGGGGCGGCGGTGGAGTTGGTCCAAGTTTCTGTGAAGAAGGTGATGTCTGGAGACAGGGTGTTGAGGAGGTCCCAGATCTCTACCTCATGTCTGTGCAGGGAGTGCACGTTGAGGAGGATGCACCTCAGGGTATCTGTGGTGTTGGTGTTCGGCATGGAGGCGGTGGCCATGGGGTTGAGAACGGTGATGAAGGTCTGGTGAAAATGTATCACAATCTTTCACACACAAAAAGAGGTGCTTCTACATGCATCAATAAGATACGTCAGTCAAGTAGTTATCTGGTAGAAGCTTTTAACAGCCAAAACCAGCCAGACCCATTATGTACAGGCTATCTGCCCTCTACCTCCCAAAATAAGTTCACTGAAAGTAATAAGACATTAAGACTATAAAACCACTGGAACAGAACATTGAAATGCTTCTGACCATGCCCCTAAATTCTGAGCAAACTCAATGAGATTGAGATAGATATGGAAACCCCATCCTTCAAGAATTATTGTGATATGTTTTCTGGAATTCCTTCCTGCACATGGCCTGAGAAAAAGTCCTCTAGACTCTCTGACACCAAGCCTAAGCAAATACACCAACATGAGACAGAGAACTTGGTGAACTGCAAACTCCCACAATCTACTGAATATTACTTGTGTAAGGCACATATTTGGTAACAATCAGTCCTGTGAAAAGTAATTAATGGACCATGGCCTAAACCCTCTAGCCTTATGTATAGGTATTTCTTTTTGAAGCACAGCACTTGAGATTACATATTTGGTATCTTTGTCATGTCTAGGTTTTGTCCAACAATACAATTTGTGATGTTAAATATGTAATATGTGTAAAATCAAGTTTGTGGTCTGTTGAAAAATAGTTTTTTATATGTTGTCCTTGTGAAAACCGAAGAACATTTCTAAAAATGTATTTTTCATGAGAAAATGAATCCTTGAACTGTAAGAAAAGAAAGTGTCATGTGTGATCTAATGAAATGATGAGCAACTAATATCAGTACTGGCATGTGTGTTCTTGTGTGCTTGTAATATTGGCCTAGTCTTATTGATTATGGGCCAAACCCTCTTTAGTTGTTTAACTTTCTAAAGCAAGCAAAAGTTATCACTTCTTAATTAAATGTAATAATGTAACCCATTGTTTTACTACCAGGACATGTAAAACGTAAAAGAACATGTCCAACGTTTCAAATTCACTGTACCCTGCTCTATAGGCTGTTTAGGGCCTTCCCTAGGGGTGGCATATAGCTCTTTAAAAAGAAGGTTAAGGCCTGGGAAAAGGTTTATTTTACCAAGTCGAAGTGACAGTTTAAAACTACACACAGACTGCAGTGGCAGGACTGAGGCACATTTTAAAAGGCCAGTGTAGTGGATGGCATAATGGGTGAAGCAGGGCCACTTGTAGCATTTAACTTACATGCCCTGGTATATGTAGTACCAGTTCATTAGGGGCCTACAGTAAATTAAATATGCCAACCAGATGTTAGTCATTCGCACCATGTGTTAGGGAGAGTGTGCATGCACTTTAGCATTGGGTAACAGTTGTAAAGTGCACAGACTCCTAAAGCCAATAAGACCAATTCAACAAAACATGAGGGTTGACAGCAAAAGGTTTGGGGGCAACTCTGCAGAGTGGGCCTGGTTCAACACTCCTATATTGCGCATCATAAGGCAGCATGTCCAATTGATCTTAGACATCAAACCACTGTGAACCTTGGATATGTTTAATACCTAGAACGCACATGAAGGAACGCACATTGTTGTATGTACAAACCTACATACATAGCACACTTACCAAGCAAAGTAGTATTGTTCAAGTCATCTTATCTTATCTTATCTTATCTTATCCAGAATTTGTACAGCGCACGTACACCCAAAGGTTTTATGGCGCTAACTGACAATACTGGTGACTAAATCCAGGGAATACAGAAAATAGAGGAGTTACGCCGGTGTATGCACAAAGAGCCACGTCTTGAGCAGCTGCCTAAACTGGAGAAGAGAAGTAGAAGAACGAATCTCCAGGGTGAGAGTATTACAGAGCTTGGAAGCCAGCGTGGCAAACCTGCGTCCTCCTTTGCTTTGGAATTTGAAGCGGGGGACAATCAAAAGAGATTGAGAGGCAGACCGGAGATTGCGCAAAGGAACATATTTGGGTAGAAGATCCTGAATGAACTTGGGGCTGCGAGCATTAAAAGCTTTAAACGTCATGCAGGCAGCTTTAAAGCGAATGCGTTGTACAACAGGTAACCAATGGAGTTGCCTAAGTAGCGGTCTAGCAGACTGCCAGCGAGAGAGACGATAGATGAGTCTGGCGGCTTGATTTTGAGCCAGCTGCAGACGTTTGCTGAGAGATACCGGAAGGACGAGGTAAATAGCATTGGAAAAGTCCAAATGCGACAGCACCAGGGCCATTACAACCTGGGTCAGAACGGGTTGGGTGAACAGTCGGCTTATCTTCTTTATTTTCCGAAGCTGAAAAAAACATGAGGACACCACAGCATTAACCTGAGGTCTCAGCGATAACTCAGCATCAATTAGTACCCCCAAGATTTTCATAGATTTAGATGGAATAGGGGGGAGACCAAGTTTGGAAGGCCAGTAATGTGGTCCCCAGAAAAGCTTACTCTTACCGAAAAGGACCAATTCTGTCTTTCCGGGGTTCAGCTTAAGCTGGTTACTGTCCATCCACTGGCCTATGAAAAGCATGATGGATTGAAATTGAAGAGCAGATTCAGGGGTATCATCGATGGTAAAAGTGAGTTGTAGGTCGTCTGCGTAGTTGAAAATATTGACTTTGAAAGATTTTAGCAGTTTCAACAGAGGGGACATGTAAATATTAAACAAAATCGGTGACAGGGAGGATCCTTGTGGAACTCCGCAGGTGGTGTACAATTTTGACGAGGAAAAGGGAGGGAGACCTACTGATTGAGAGCGAGAGCCAAGGAAAGACCTGACCCAGTCATGGGCGAGGCCACGTATGCCGGCCAGTTTGACACGGTCGAGAAGAATGTCATGGTCGACCGTGTCAAACGCGGCCGACAGGTCAAGCAGAACCAGGCCCTGGGGAATGCCTAAGTCGGCATTATAACGTAAAGAGTCCAGGACTGCTGTGATAACCGCTTCAGTAGAGTGGGCCGGACAAAATCCCACCTGAGCAGGGTCCAGAAAGTCCGACTGCTCAATGAAATTAGAAAGATGAGTGGTGACATGAGCTTCCAAGACTTTCGCCAGATAAGGTAAAAGAGAAATAGGCCTATAGTTAGAAAGCATGGTAGAATCCAATCCTGGCTTCTTTTGCAGGGGAACCACCACAGCTTCTTTAAAAGAGTTGGGCACCACACCTGATGCTAGAGAGTTGTTAAGAAGACTTAGTATAGGCAGAGGAAGGGCAGTAATCACCTTTTTTAGGATCTGGGGGGACAACAATCATGAGGGGAGCCTGACTTGACCCTGGCTGTCAGAGTGTGCAAGGACGTTACATCTAGCAGAGGGAAGGAGTCAAGGAAAGAAGTGTTGGAGGGGAAAATGGTGTCGTGGGGAATGGGGGGGGGTAACTGGAATGCTAGACTTAATAAGCCTAATCTTATCTTGAAAGTATTTATTGAGAGTGTCACAGAATTCTTGTGTAGCTTTAGGCTTGGGCAAGGTTCTTGCCAGGTTTGTGAGTTTTTCGACAATAGCGAAAATGTCCTTCGACCTATTGGTGGAGCTTTCAATAATTACAGAGAAGAAATCAGCTTTAGCTGAGAGAATGGTCTTCATATAGGTGAAACGGACTACCAAATATTGGGTTTTCACAGATGTATCATAATGTCGTCTCCACTCGCGTTCTTTATGGCGGACAATGAGTTTTCTGGCCCTGAGGTCTGGGGAGAACCATTTGTGGGCGTCAGCATGACGTACAGTTTTCGACATTTTTAAAGGGGCGTGTATATTGCTGGCTTTAACAAGCCATTCAGAGATGTCAGCTGCAGATTGGTGAAGGTTGTCATGCTTGGCGGGTTACGATTACGGATGAACTTTGCGATGCCAGGGGCAATTATATTTAAGCTGTTACTAAAACATTTGCAAGCAATGTAAATATCTAGATTGCATGATTTGTTTAGAACATTGTTTTACTATCTTAGAGTTTTACTGCACTCTGGTAGGATTGAAAGAGGATACTTTCAAATTTTCTATTACCTCGCTATTCGAAGTTGGGTTTGTATAAGTCTATCGTTTTATAGTTCATCAAGATAACAGTGTTTTAATATTGAATGGGTTAAGGTGCTTAAATATGGTTCTCATGGTACTTCAGACATTGTAGTGGTAAAATAACAATGGTTAAAATATATGATTCATTTGCTTGGCATCTCCTGCTTGGATTGAATTGTAATTGAATTTTGGATATGCCCAGTACGTGTCATGTCTTTTCTCATCATGTTAGGTTATTGAAAGTTTATACTGTACACTGTGGAGCTTATCAATCATCTTCACCGCGTGTTGTCAAGGAAGCAGAGATATAGCTCTTACCTAAACACAGAACATTATGATTTATGATGTGTCTTTAAATGCTCTTTAATTAGACTTTGGTGTAATCTGGCTGTTTGCCTCATACAAGTCTAAACTAAACTTTATAAGGCAGAGCTTTGATGAACTTCAGGAACTCTTAGGCCGTCATTTCTGGGATTTTGGCATAGGGCAGTATAGCAAGTCACCTTGCTGTGCTGCCCTATGCCAAAGTGAAAAGGCAGGAATGCATTGTATTTATTTAGTACGGTGCATTCCTGTCTTTTCTCCATCTGCTGGCGCAGTTTCGGCTCCAATATATGCACACTTGCACCATTGTGCAAGGGTGCCTCTATTGCCGCAGGACGGTTTTGTGCAGGGAGAAAGACCTTCCTGCATGAAAACAATCCTCGGACACTTTTTCTCTTTATATGTGTGCTGCAGAATGCAGAACACATACAGAGAAGAAAAAAAGAAGAGAAATAAACCTATTTCTCCGCATTACACTTCACATTGTGAGGTGTACACATTTGGGGTTTCCCCAGGTGTACATGATTTTTGAGGCAGCATCACAATCCAAGGGATTTGCTTGGGAAAAACCACTGTAACACCCATGGAACGCCTCTTGAGCGCAGAATAAGGCAACACAGTGACACAGCAATTTGCTCTTCTTTGCCTTACTCAAGATTTAAGAGGCCACCCAAAGCCACACAGGGTGGCTTTGTGTGGCTTCATAAATCAGATTGAGAGGCCCTGTATTATGCATCTCCCATTTACCATTTTGCTTGGTGTAAAAGTGACACAGAGCACCCATAAAAAAGCCCCTTAGTATTGTAACCTCAAATACTGCTTTGCAGCTCTTCTGACACATGGCCACAGTATATAAAATAGGGCTGTGCAGAGTTTCGAAGTCTGCCACTTTGCATCTATGCTTTTTTTTTTTTACTTCAGACGCTTGTGTGAAACTTGCAAAGTTAAAAAGAATGGGCAGCTATTGTACTATTGCGTGTGAAAAAGAAACGCTTATGCTACTGTTCCCGTCTGTGAGCAATACTTGATGGTCGGCTGTCACAGTACATCTGTTCTTTTTAGTTTCATGCCGCTGTAAGTCCTGGATTGAGAGGACTTTCCTATAGTACGGTGTCATGGGTACACAGTTGCTGAATCCCTGATTTCACTGATGCTTATGCTGTATGGCAGCTTTAAGGGGTAGCAAGAAATTGCCTTACCTGGTACCCAATCTTGTGCCCTCAATGCACAGTTATAGCCATGCTGCTAATGAAGCACTGTCACTAGATGCATACACTTCCTGAATATGACATCTGGTAAAGTAAATTATCATATTCAGGTCCATGTGGTCCATATTTCACTACAAGTGAAGTAAGTAAATCTCAAACACATTGGAAACCTTGTGAAGAGGAAAGATTCCTAATTTTATGAGTGACAGAAGGATTTGTTATGTTAAGAATGTTTTCTTAAAAATTCTTATGAAGCGCACAAGGTCGGTGCAGGATCTAATTTCAGAGGGAAGGGAATTCCAGTATCTGGGTGCCAGTACTGCGAACCTACAGCCGCCCTGATGCTGATGTTGTCAGGAAGTGCTTGTGAGCTGAGCACAGGTAACACGTGGGGTATGCCTTTGAATAAGGCTGTCAATTAATTTAGGACTCCTGCTATTCAGGGATTTAAAGATGAGGCAGCCTACCTTAAAGGTGCATCACTGTGGAATAAGAAGCAAGTGCAGCTTCCTCATAAGAGGGGTGATATATTGCCAGCTAGGTTGCTGAAAGATCAGTCTAGCCGCCTGGTTCTGCACCAGTTGTAATCGTTTGGTTAAATATAGTGGGATGCCAAAGTATAAAGAGTTGGCATAGTCTATATGGGACATGACCATGGCTGGAATAACCTGTATCAGTGCTTCCCGAGTGAGAAATCTACTGATCGTTTATATTTTCATTAACTGGAAGAAGCAAGTTGAGATTACTGAACCAATTTGAGTCTTCATTGTGAGATCACAATTAATTGTTGCCCCAAGATTTTTAGCAGATGGGGATTGAGTGTTAGAAGACCCCAGTTCAGTTGGCCAAATGTGTGGGCTCCAAGGATTATGGGTGCCCCAGTTAGGACCAGATCAGTCTTATACGAGTTGAGTTTTAAATGATTACTGTTCATCCAACTGCGGATTTGCAGCATAGTAGTCTAGAATTCAAGGACTGATTCAGAAGAGTTGCTAATGGTGAACATTAGTTGGAGGTCGTCGGCATAGTTGGAGGTGCAAACTTTTCTCTCTTTCAAAGACCAGTCAATGGGAGGAGATAAAGGTTAAACAGATGAGGAGATATTTGTTGGGAATTGAGGGGATAGGGAGCGGGTGCCTTCTGTCCTGCCCTTATTTTACCAAGTACATACTAGAAATCGTTGACGCTCCCTTGGGTTCTGTATTTAGGAGCCTGCTTTCCTACAAACCAGTGCTTGGTTTCTTTTACGGTCCCTTCTCGGAGTTTCTGTACCGGTTTGCCTTGAGGTGCGGTCCACGGCTGTGGGCTTCGCTCTGGTGTTTTTCTTGTTGGAGCCTTCCTTTCCTGGACACCTGTGTGTCTCTGCAGTGTTTTGTGTCGGGACTTCCTGGTCTTTTAGAGACTATCAACGTCATTTTGCTTAGTTTGGGTGGAATTACGAAGAAGCTGAACTACGGCCATTTTTTGTGCTCCCTTCGTTTTAACAGAGTACTGTGTTTTTTTTTTATGGTGCTCGTATTAGTCTGAAATTGAGAACATTTTCCCCCCCCTTCCCCAGTTTTGTCTTCTTGAGGCCAAATACGATATGGGAGGTATTTGTTCAAAGAACCATTTCCCATCACAGTAAAGTTACTCGTTTGGTCTCGATCCCTTACATTAATTTTTGGATCCTTGGGAACAGCTGCTCATTTTGTTTGAGCTTTGTTGGAGTGTTCATACACGAAGATATCACTCATTGAAGGACTCCTGTAGCAGAAAGCGGTAAGCAGGAAAGTCGGTGGGTTCTGGTGTGTACTTGGTGTTCTTGCTGGGGATAATAGCATGTATTAACACTGTTCCCCTTCTTTGTGTTTAAGGTCACGGATGCGGTCCACCTAACTGCTGTGGGGAGTTCAGAGGGAGCACGCCTCATTACCCAAAACCTTGTCATTCTCTGTTTTGTTTTCGCACCCTCTCCCTACATCGTGGTTACCAATCCACCTGAGATATATATATTGTAGGGTGTGGTGTGTCTACGGTGGGGGTAGCGGATTGGGTCATTCTTCAATCCTGCGGTGTTGGGCAGAGTGACAGGCGGAACAATATTGAGGAACACTGCAGGACTCCACATTGTAGTAGCAAGCCTCAGCCAGGCCTACTAGTGCAAGGGATTCGCCTTTCTCTGCTCAGAGTCCTCAGACCAATAGCAAGAAGTTGGCACAGAAACTGGAATAGAAAATATAAAAGAAAATAATAAAAAGTTTATTAAACCTCATGAGGTGGACCTACATTCACTCAACACCCTTCGGTATAGTATGAGGTAGCACACTGACTAGAAGGAGCTTGGTCCTTTTATACCCACACGGGGGCTGAAATGAAGACGGTACAAGGTACTGAGTACTGGTTTCAGACACATATAAGGTCATACAGAGAGTGTGCTAGCAACAAGTGGGAAAGGCTGACAGCTAATTTTGGTGGGCACATCTTGACAGTTACACATTGGAGACAGCTGTATGCTCTTCTGAGCATGTGCAAAGTAGAGGAGACTAAACATATTTTGTCTCTAGGCAGATTTCAAGAGCAGTTGACAGAAAGGTAGGACAGAGCACATGGTATACAAAATGGCCGACAGAAATACAAAATGGATTCCGTAAAATGGGCAAGATAGTCTCAAAATACCGAATGTCTTCTGCTAATGCTTAACCTAATTATTGCTAAACTACCACAGACAACCCTTTCAGCATTTGCTGAAGACATTCGTCTGTCTAGGGTAATCTGGATCTGCATTCTGTATATTGATATTCATCATATTAGTAATTTCATTGCTTAACATTTGCTGTTCTTTTGTAACACTTCTTTTATCAGGTGTACAAGCAGTAATGCACATAGAGCAAATCATGGTACCACATTGTATACAAGTACAGCATGTAAATAGCATCACCAGTAGTATACATAGAATGGTCAGTAGTTTCCAGCCCCAATTAACAAAGAGTGTCCATATCCAGTTTGAAAATGTCCATGTACCAGTCTCTAGGTGAATGTCTGCAGCAATTTTATGCAGTTTAGAGATTGCGTCATAAACTGAAGGTGAGTGGTCAGGTATAAAGACGCAGCAACTGCTTCCGATGATGCGGCATGCACCACCAGGATCAGCCAAAATCACATTGAGCACCATCCGATTTTGGCTTGCTACAATTCTTGGAATTTGCAGTTCCTCTGTAATGTTCCCAAGTGCCATAGCTGTCTGATTGGTGACAGCTTCCACTACACGAGTCAATCGTCCGATCTTTCTACTATTTAATGCAGCACCCATGAAGAAAAACAAACCCAAATTGAAATCAACATATTGTTGCAGAGCGGTGTCGGTCTAGTCAATCTCATCAGTACTTGTTGTCCGTTTATATTTATTCCTTGAAATATCATTATTCAGTTTCAGGTGAAGATGATATGATGCAGGTGCTAAAAACACAGGGGGTAACAAAAATGATATGTAGCATACCCCTGACCACCCAACAGGTAATTGATAGTATCCTTTATTACCGCACAAAAAATAGGTGTTGTGCGACGAGGTAAAAGTACTATTATTCATGCCATCAATGTTCAGTACAGAAATGCATTCACTTCATCCTACTGGAATTCTCCCAATACTGCCAATACATAAATCTGCTTTTGCTCTTGTTACAGATATCACAAAGGGTCCAACATTTTAATAGTCCTCATATTTGTGAAGACATATGGTGTCGAAATATTGTCCGGTTGGTATTCATCCCATTCACATTTAGTCCCATTAGCTTGAGGATAACCATCTTTATCTTGGTAACATTCTTTATTGAATCAAAAAATGATTCCACCTATTGAAAGTTTGCCATAGGCAAACAAAAGGGCATACCAAGCTCGACATGAACCATTATGAGAAAATGGTAGAGGAATAAAAGGCGCTCCTCCTTTCTTCTGGTGTGCAGGTATCATCCCACACACCCAACAATTGTTAGTATTTGTAGCATTATGGGTATGATGCAACATCTGAATGAATGTGTTATTCAGATAGGACTGTCGATGTTTCTGCTCATGATAAGGAAGAGTGTAATAGTGATGCTCCAGTGGAGCTGGAGTAGATGCAACAAAAAGCTGTCGAGCAGGAACTGTTTTCTCAATGAACCAAGTTGTTATTGCCAAAACCCCCAAGGCAACAATAAATCCTACAGCACAAATCATTTTCCTTTTCATTTCAATGACAACGATGCTCGATCTTTCTAAGAACCTCTTGAAAACAATCGTTGTAGCTCTTATCCCTTGGGTAGCCGTTGATTTCTTCACCACAGGCCAAGAGGGGTGTCACTACTACTGATCCCCCCCTTGCCTCATTGGCCCTGTGTTTCACAAACCCAGGGCGGTAGCTCAACCAGTCTCGTTCAAAACTGCAGATTCTTTCCTCGGTCTCAAATTATATCGCGCTGTTCCAGGAATCGTGTGGTCCGGGAAGACTTCCGTAGACTCGTCAGATGAGATAGCTTGACCTTAATCCGTTTCCAGAATCTCTCGATGGTCGGTCAGCCCAGCAGGTTCCACCAAGGCAGGCAATATACACTTGCAGTGCGTGGTATGGAGCCAGTTCTTTCTATTCGTCACTCGAACCGCTGTCCTTGTAGCCAACAGCACCTGCTCCGGAACTCGCCACCTTGGCTCCAAGGTGTTTGATCTGTTAAGACCTTGACTATCACGAGGTCACGAGGACAGAGATCAAGGGCCTCACCTGTAGATCTATCAGGAAGAGCTTCTCAAACCTGTTGATGAATAGAGGTCAAACTGTTGGTTAACTGTGCCAAATAATCATTCAACAGAACACAAGGTACATCATGTATGAGGCGTGGTTTAGGAACTCCCCAAATGTTCATCGGTCTTCCAAATACCACCTCAAACGGTGTAAGACCTGATCGTGAGTGTGTTACTGATCTTATGGACAACAGTGCCAAAAGCAATGCATCTGGCCACTTTAGGGACGTGGAAGCTAGTATTTTCGGCAGCTTCAATTTTAAGGTACCATTATACCTTTACGCCAAGCCTGCTGATTGAGGGTGGAAGACTGCATGGAATTTCTGTTTTATCCCTAATCCTTTCAGGACATAATCAACATCTTGCCCAAAAAAATGGGGTCCGTTGTCACTCCATAAAGTTTTACAAACACCATATCTAGGGAAAAATTCCTTCAGAAGCACCTTTGCTGTGGTAAGAGCAGTATTATCCTTTGTAGGGTACACCTCTATCCATTTACTGAAGGCACATACCACCACTAGGACATATTTTAGATTATTGCAGCGTTCAAGTTGGATGTAATCCATCTGCAAAACTTCAAACGGTGCGGTTGGTGTAGCAAACCCTCCTGTAGGAGTTTGTGTCCCTTTTCCAGGATTGTACTGTCAACAGATCAAACTGGACTGTACTACTCTTTTAGCTGTGCTGGCAATTTCAGGATGCTCCCAGACTTGCTTAAGCAATTTAATAATTGCTAGAGCTCCAACATGTGCCAGCCCATGTGCCATTTGAACCATAGGTTGTAAATAGGCTGCAGGCAATTTCCACTTGTTCATATCTTTGTTACGCCAACAACCCTCATCGTCCAACATTCCTTCTTTGGACCACTGTTCAAGTTCTTCCACAGAGACAGATCTCTTTATATCCAATACTTCCTCTCTAGCATCATGCCAACGCTCAGTTTGTGATTTTACTACGTACATAGGTGTAGTGATTCGCTGTATTGCAGTTACGCGAGCTACATGATCTGTAAAGGCATTTCCTTGACCTATTTTATCGGTAATCTTCATGTGTGTGCTACACTTCATAATGGCAACTTTCTTCGGATATGTAAGTGCAGTCAAGAGATTATGTACTAGTTCTCCATGCATTATCTGCATCCCATGGGATGTAAGAAAGCCTCCTTCCTTCCAGAGTAGGCCAAAATCACCAAACACTCCAAAAGAATAGCGGCTCTCCGTGTAAATGTTCACACACAAGTCAGTACTAAGCTCACACGCTCGTGTCAAAGTTATTAGTACAGCTGCTTGAGCCAACTTCTGTGGTATGCGAGCTGTTTCCACTACTGTTTCAAGTGTCGTGATTGCGTATGCGGCAGAGATTGTGCCATCTGATAACTTCAAACAGGACCCATCAACCGTCAGCTCCCCATCGACATCTGGAAGGGGCGTATCTTGCAGATCAATGCCACCCTTTGTCTATTCCTCAGTAAGGAATATACAATCGTGAGGCTCCTTTGACTGAGACTGAGTCGCAGGATATGGCAACAAAGTGGCTGGGTTTAATGTAGCACACCTCTTTAATGTAATATGGGGAGCTAACAGTTTCAATTTGTATCCTGTCAAGCGAGCACTAGTTAAATGCTGTTTTAGTCTGATTCAAAAGGACATCTACTGCATGGGGTACCAGCACCAACAGTTTGTGTGACAAAACTATCCCTTCACTTTGACGTATAGACACGGCTGTTTCTGCGACTGAACGGAAATATCCAGGCAACGCACGAGCAACAGGATCAAGAACTGCAGAAAAATATGCACAGGGACGCTGCTTGTCACCGTGTGTCTGTACTAAAACTGACAATGCACATCCATCTTTCTTGTGTACATAGAGTGTAAAGGCCTTCGCATAATCTGGTATACCTATCACTGGTGCAGAGCAAAGAGCTTGTTTCAACTGGCGTAAAGCATTTTGACATTCATCTGTCCAAGGAAGAGGAATCGGAGTGTTCTTAGTCAAAAGTGCTAGCAATGGTTTAACAATGTGTGAAAAACCCAATATCCATTGCCTAGAAAATGAAGTTAACCAAATAAATGCATGAACATCTTTCTGTGTGGAAGGTACTGGAGTGTCTAAAATTGCTTGAATGCGATCTGATGCCAGTGCACGTCCCTCCTTAGACAGAAAATGACCTATATAGGTTACCTTTGGTCTACAATATTGCAATTTCTTTTGTGATACTTTATGGTGATGTGTCGCAAGAAAAGAAAGTAAGGACAAAGTCAATTTTTCACACTGTTCAGATGTATCAGCTGCCAACAAGATGTTATCGACATATTGTATGAAAGTCACTCCTTCAGGCAAAGTAAAAGAATCTAGTGGTCTTTTTAAGGCTTGACTATAGATACTCGGACTCTCAGGAACTCTGCAAAATCTATATCATCTGTTATTCAAAGTGAAACCGAACAAATATCGGCTATCAGGGATCAAGAAGAAAGCATTCTTCAGATCCACTACTGAAAATGTGGTTGCAGTTGGAGGGACCAAAGTAAGCAGTGTCATTATGTCAGATACTACAGGATACTGTGGTACTACAATGTTGTTGACCTCTCTTAAATCAATGATAAATCTATACATTTTAGTGTCAGCATCTTTCTTCAAAATGGGAAGAATCGGACTATTGCAAACATTATAAGGAACTTCTTCCACCACCCCCACTTCAATCAGGTCTTGTACAATATGTGTAAGTTCTTCTTCTCCTTCTCGAGAAATGTTATACTGAGGCAATCTAGGCAGTATAGCACCCTCCTTGACACTAATATGTACTGGTGGAATAATCATTTGCCCTACGTCAGTGTCTGCAGTAGCCCACAAAGTACTAGGGAGTGAAGCTAGTGCAATATCCTCTTTAACAACACAGGATCTTTCAATCATGGGTTTGTTGTGATTTAAAATAACCCGTACTCCTTCTGGAGAACATTGTATCGTGGCCCTGAAATATTTGAGCATGTCAAGACCTACAATGTTGTCTGGTGTATTTGGAGAAAGCAAAAATGGACATGGAGCAGTAAACTTATCAACATGCAGTGCAAGTGTTTGTGACAATGGGCTAAGGGTGGATGTTCCATTGAAACCTATCAATGTAATAGTTAAGCCAGACAGGGGAGCCCTAGGAATCAAGTGTTTAGACAAGTCGCTACTAGTAGCTCCTGTATCAACCAGAAACTGATCAGTAGAACCCAAAACATGTGCTGTAACATAGGGACCCTTCTGATCTACTGGAACTTCAACTGATTCCTTACCCCATCCTAGGCAATCCTATGCATAAGCAGAGTCTTGCAAATTAGACGGCTCATAATCAGACATTTGATATGGATTCCGTCTGTCAAAAGTATTAGCCCCCTCTTGTCCATGTGTATTAGCATCAAACCTAGCACGATCATTCGTGTTTCCTCTAGGCCCTGAATATCCTGAACGATTTCTCATTTGTCCCACGTGAACCCTGCTGGGCACGTAACACTGGACAATTAGAAATCCAATGTCCTAATTGTCTGCAATACGCACACTGATCAACAGACAAATCTACACGAGGATAGGGAGAAAAAGACGAACCAAAAGATCCATGTCCACCTCTATTATTACCTCTAGAAGGTGGGCCATAAGCTTGAGCCATCATAACCTTTGTTTTTAACTCTTTAGATTTTTTACCCTCCTTAATTTTTGCTTCTAATTCTTGTCGTTCATAATTCTGAGCCATAGTTAGGAGAGAAACTTGAGAGGAGGTAGTCCATGAACTTTCGCTGGCCTTTAGGCGACTAGCTATTTCTGGCAAAAGGTTTGTGACATATTTATCGACAAACAGATGCCTACCCGTGTTATCTGTCAATGATTGGCCACTAAAATCGTGGAATGCTTCTTCAAAGCGTGTGAAAAAATCTGAAACTGATTCATCTACCTTTTGCTTGCAAGACGTTAACATAGTCCAATCTATCTTTTTATGGGGAATATTCGTCTTTAATTTAACCAATATAGCTGCTGGAAGACCTAAATTTGCTGACCCGGTTTTTGTGCAAGTTCTCTATCTTTATCTAATTGTTCAATATCTGACCGCAATGCCCAAATACTGCACGATCCTCAACTTTACGCACAGTTCTCCACATATCAGGAGGTAATATTAATCCAAAAAACAAATCAATGTCAGACAAAGTCATAGTACACGATCTAATGCCACCCTCAATTTCTTCATAAAAAGCTGTCGGATTCTTTTGTGGATCAGGCAATGCATTTTTAAGATCCATGACATCTGCTCTATTCCACGGAGTGTAAACCCAATTATAAATAAAATACCCTTTCGCGTGACAGAAGTCTTATCATCACATGTGCCTGTTCCTTTAGGAGGAACATATAGAGGCATGGCTTCCCGGATGGGTTTCACATGTACAACATTCTTATCTGTTTCGAGCCATTGAGCTCGTGCCATGTTGATTCGAGATGTTTGTGCAGCTGCGTCTGCTGCCTTTTTCTCCTCCCACAAACGGACAGCTTCATCACGTAGTTTAACCAAGCGTCTGATTGTGTTAGGCACCTGGGAGAAAACAAAAGAACCTTCACGTAATTTCTTACAATCAGCTGCTATATCATCTGGCTCTACTTCCACCGAATATTTCCTAAATCGCTCAAGAACCTCTCCAGCAAATATCTCTGTGAAATATTTTTGTTCCCTTTCCGATAAATTCTTAATTGTATCTAATATTTCAGAAGCAGTATTAGTACTACGATCGGCTTTACGCGCCGCAGATCTAATCTGAGAGGAACGTTCGGTATTTAACATTGAGTGAGTGTCTTGAGCTTTATCCTGATCCATAGGAGAGTCCTCATCTGATTCATCAGGGACAGAGGGAAAAGTATACGGAGGTGGACAATGATCTAATAAGAGAGAATCAACTTGGGGTTTATTAAGAATAGGATAAAGAGGTCTACGAACAGCGCATTGGCCATTTACCTGTAACTGACGCTCCCTATCTTCCCTCATTTTAATTTCATTGTTTTTTTATTTCTAATGCTTTCGCATACACACTCTTACGCTGTTCTTTTTCAATAAAGGCCTGTTCACGCTTCATTCGCTCATGCACTTCTTTCTCCCACTTTTGCACACAGTCAAACATGTCTTGCCTAGTCTTTTGCTTAAACATCCGTTGCTCCACATACTGAATCTTTCGCAATTCAAATGACCCATGCATAGGCCAACGTAACTCTGGATCCTTACGGGTATATTTGTACATTATGGATGAAATACCATATTTAACATACATGTCCCTATTAGGCGTCCCCTCCGGGGGGCGTGGTTGTGCTTCATCGATTCTCAAGTTGGTACCACTACAAAAGCAACACATCTTACGAAGTGTGCTGGAAACAGGCATGCTGAAAATAGTGCTAAATATGCAGTATTATAGTCAACAGATCAGGGCTTGATCCATCACCGTTTTTTAGCTCACTGCAGCATCCCAGTTCAGAACCTGGCTATATGCAAATTAGTCTGTCCCTGGCCCAGTGCATCATGGGAACAGGGCAGACCAAACTACCAAGCCAATTCTTCACTGGAAAGGAAACAAGCTTCCGGGGACCGGTTTCTGGCATTACAGCCGTCTTCGGCCCGGCTTGCTTGAATCCTGATGGTGCAATGAGCAAGGGACTCATGTCTGAGCATACCCTTCCACACTCATGGTGGCCAAAATAATTACAAAAAGGGGGTGGTGATGGACAGAGTATCTGAGTTAATCAGAACACTCCTACCCAGTCAACAGATCAGGGCTTGATCCATCACCGTTTTTTAGCTCACTGCACCATCCCAGTTCAGAACCTGGCTATATGCAAATTAGTCTGTCTCTGGCCCAGTGCATCATGGGAACAGGGCAGACCAAACTACCAAGCCAATTCTTCACTGGAAAGGAAACAAGCTTCCGGGGACCGGTTTCTGGCATTACAGCCGTCTTTGGCCCGGCTTGCTTGATTCCTGATGGTGCAATGAGCAAGGGACTCATGTCTGAGCATACCCTTCCACACTCATGGTGGCCAAAATAATTACAAAAAGGGGGTGGTGATGGACAGAGTATCTGAGTTAATCAGAACACTCCTACCCAGTCAACAGATCAGGGCTTGATCCATCACCGTTTTTTAGCTCACTGCACCATCCCAGTTCAGAACCTGGCTATATGCAAATTAGTCTGTCCCTGGCCCAGTGCATCATGGGAACAGGGCAGACCAAACTACCAAGCCAATTCTTCACTGGAAAGGAAACAAGCTTCCGGCTTGCTTGAATCCTGATGGTGCAATGAACAAGTAATACAGCATTTGAAAGTAAAAGTGCCAGCAAAGGAAACTGATTGGACCAAGATAGATAGAACAACACAGGAAAGAGACGAGACAGTGCACTCCTTTTATGAAAGGCTGTTGCAGGTGTTCAAAACATACAGCGGGATAGACAACATCGAGATGAAGGATATGACACATTTTATTTACAGGTTTGTAAATGGTTTAAGACCCGAAATTTGTCAGTGGATAAAAGATAACAAAATCTGTTGGCATACTAAAAAGATGGATGAGGTCCTGCGGTACGCAAAGTACTGCGAGGACGAGATGGCAGAAAAGAAAAAGGCTCTCAAGGAGAAGGTTATGTGGGCTCAAGTGAAGCTCGCAGAACAGCAGGAAAAACAATTGAGTAAAATGGCCAAAACTACTCAGAACCAAGGTCCTAGGGGTGGGGGAGGAGGCAAGCCCCGGCCCAAAATGAGCAGGGAGGAGGCAATGAAGAAATTTCCCTGCCACCAGTGCGGGGAAATTGGACACTGGCGAAACGAGTGTCCCTATTTGCAGGATGATAACGCCCAAACACCTGATTTAATTCCACAGACGCAGAAAGAAAGACCAAGAAAGACCCAACCACAGGTAAAAACGATTCAGTTGCCCCGAGCACCAAAGCAAGTATTTAAGGGAAAGTCCACGCAGGGTGATGACGTAGAGGTCTGGGAAAGCAATGAGAACAGAAATACAGCAACTTCGCAGTATTTACTAAACGATACCTTCCTTTGTGATGACCAGTACTGACGGGGCCTGAGAGGGGAGGACGAGGAGTGCGTACTTGGCGCCTCCTTGCCGGTAGACCAGTCCGGACCATACATTGAAGGAAAGGTTGACGGAAATGATGTCACTTTTCTGTTGGACACTGGCGCTACCCGTTCTACTGTGAGAACAGTGGACGTTCCAAACCTACCCCTCTCGGGAGAAGCCATCCAAGTAGTGGGTGTATCTAATCAATTGATTAGTACTCCTGTTACCGAGCCCATGGAGATCTCAATTGGAAACTTTAAGGAAATGCATAGATTTGTCGTTTGTGACACCAGTCCAGTAAACTTACTGGGACGTGATTTGCTGTGCAAAATGAATTGTACCATCTTTTGCACACCAAAGGGCGTCGAAATTCAGACCCCAGATGAAGATGGCATTTATAAATTAATGTTAATCAGACCGGACTCAGAAATTAAACGAATGACTATGCAGGATTTGCCCAAAGAACTCCAAGAAACAGTGAAGCCAGAGGTATGGGACTTTACCGGAAAAGATGTAGGATTAATGAAAAACGTAGACCCCATACAGATAGCCATCAAGGACAATGCAGTCTATCCTAATACTAAACCCTACAGAATGAATGCAGAAGTGAGAGCAGGGGTTGCCCTGGAAATACAGAAATTATTAGAAGGAAACATCATACAGGAAGTAATGAGTAGCCCATGCAACTCACCGATTATGGGCATCAAAAAGCCTAGTGGCAAGTACAGAGTAGTACAGGACCTGAGAAAGGTAAACAAGATAGTGATTCCTTGCTGCCCAATTGTCCCGAACCCAGCAGTGATTCTGTACCAGATTCCCTGGGATGCTGAGTGGTTCACTGTGATAGACCTATGTCATGCATTCTTTTCCATTCCCTTGCATCCAGACAGCAAATTTCTTTTCTCATTTGCCTTCAACAGTCACGTGTATGTCTGGAACAGGGTCCCCCAAGGGTACACAGAGAGCCCCTCTATCTTTAATCAGATCTTGAAAAAATGCTTGGAAACTTTGGTCTTACCTGGAAATTCTGTCTTGGTGCAATACATTGACGACCTCTTGGTGGCGTCCAAAAGTCATAGGGACTGTGTGATTGACACCATTGCCCTACTGAATCACCTGAGTGAAAAGGGACATAAAGTGGCCCCTGAAAAATTACAGTTCTGTGCAAAATCAGTGAAATATCTGGGGCACCAGATAGAGAAAGGCATCAGGAAAGTAACGTCAGAAAGAGTGAGAATAATTCAAAAGATGCAGTTACCCCGTACTAAGAAAGAAATCAGAATGTTCCTTGGAGTGATAGGATACTGCAGGCAATGGATTGTGGGATTTGCAGTCCTAGCTAGGCCCTTGATAAAAATGACCAAGAGAGGAACACCGGATATCGTAGAATGGGATGAGGAAAGCTTGACAGCCTTCACCAAATTGCGAGATTGTCTGTGTACAGCCCCTGCGTTGGGAATGCCAGACTATTCCAAGGAATTTGCCCTGTTCTGTGACACTCGCGATAATTGCGCGTTGGCAGTACTAACCCAAGAACATGGCACAACCAGAAGGCCTGTGGCATATTTCTCTGCCACCCTGGATCCAGTGGCTGCTGGATTACCAGGATGTCTGAAAGCAGTAGCTGCTACTTGCACAAGTTTAGAGCAGAGTGAATCCATTGTCATGGGACATCCTGTAACTGTGTATGTTCCACATGGAGTGGTAATTTTGTTAACAAGAACGAAAACTCAGCATCTCACCCCTAGTCGACTGACTAAATACGAGAGGATTCTCGTGGGTGCTGCAAATATAACAATTGTCAGGTGCAACATTCTGAACCCCGCCACTCTGCTTCCCAATTCAATGGATATGGAAGATGGGGAGGAAAATGAGCATACCTGCATTGATTTAACAGAATTTAGCACAAAGCCACGCCCAGACATTAAAGAAACACCTTTGCCTAAACATGACTTGGAATTTTTTGTGGATGGTTCATGCCTAAGACATGAACAAGGAGGCCTGAGTGCTGCCTATGCGGTAGTCTCCTTAACCAAAATTGAAGAAGCAGGTTATTTATTTGAAGTAAAGTCTGCACAAGTAGCCGAATTGATCGCGATGATAAAGGCTTGCAAATTGGGGAAAAACGTACGCCTAACAGTGTATACTGACAGTCAGTACTGTTTTGGGGTTGTGCATGACTTTGGCCAATTATGGCTACAGAGGGAGTTCCTGACCTCATCAGGTACCCCTATTCGAAATGGAAAAGTTGTTCAAGACCTTTTAGAGGCAATCCAGTTACCAAAGGAACTGGCAGTGGTCAAGTGTGCTGCCCATAAGCAGGACTTTGACCCTGTATCTTTGGGAAATGATTTCGCGGATCGAGTGGCAAAATTATGCGCCAGAGATCGATATATCATAAATCCAAAACGGGGGGGGGGGCCTGGAACCAGCTGCCAACTTCGAGTGTTTGAAGAAGTGCCTACATGGGATGAAGTGAGAGAATGGCAGCAGGCGGCACCATGGCAAGAGAGAGAGAAGTGGAAGGAAGAAGGGTGTAGACCAAGACAAGAGGATGGTGTCATCTTGGGCCCAAATGGTATGCCTGTGTTACCCAGACACTTGCTTGGCACAATGGCGAGATTGATACATGAGGGATCACACATTGGTAGGGATGCCATGATTCTGGTATTCCAACAGACTTGGTATAGCAGGAAGTTCAGGAAAGTAGCAGAGTCCCTCTGCCAGAGGTGCCTGTCATGTCAAAAGATGAACCCAGGCAAGAGAACAATAGTGGAACTAGGGAAAATTGGGAGGTCAGCGGGTCCCTTTGTGAAAGTACAAGTTGATTTCATCACCATGCCACGTTGTGAAGGGAAGCGTTATGTCCTTGTCATTGTCTGCCTATTTTCAAAGTGGGTGGAAGCTTACCCTACTCCCCAAAGTGACGCACTGACAGTAGCAAAGTGTTTACTGAAAGAACTGATACCTAGGTTCGGGGTTCCAGTCACTATTGAATCAGATAGAGGCCGACATTTTCAGAATGATGTGATCGACCAACTCTGTAAAGCATTTGGGATCTCGCAAAAACTCCACTGTGCATATCATCCAGAGGCTTCTGGAGTGGTGGAACAAATAAACGGGACTATCAAAACAAGACTAGCGAAATTGTGTGATGCATCTGGCATGACCTGGGTAAAGGCCCTGCCTCTGGTTCTGATGGGACTCCGAAGTATTCCAGACCGAAAGACAGGCCTGAGCCCTCATGAAATCTTGATGGGAAGAGTGATGAGACAAGCATGGG
Organism: Lissotriton helveticus; assembly: GCF_964261635.1. Lineage (NCBI taxonomy): Eukaryota > Metazoa > Chordata > Amphibia > Caudata > Salamandridae > Lissotriton > Lissotriton helveticus. Next base: position 55,165,238 of record NC_136060.1, read on the forward strand.
TACCAGGAAGCAAACTGTTGAGTATTACTGATGATTTGGTGCTTGAATACTGCAAGAGATTAGGTGACAAAGTGCGTTATATCTCTCGCCAGATCGGAGTAGACGCCGTCGCCAATCCAACGACTCCTCTCCACAAACTGGTTCCCGGAGACTGGGTAAAAATAAAGAAGCATACTCGGTCGAGCTGCCTGGAACCGAGGTGGGGAGAGAAGCGACAAGTGATCCTGGTAACGACCACAGCAGTAAAGTGTGCCGGTGTTCCCCATTGGATCCACGCCAGCCACACTCAGAAGGTACAACCCGACCAAGCGCCTGGAGAAGAAGACGGTCCAGCAGAGGGGCCTGCAGAAGCAAGACCAGAAGTAACTGACGACGTACAGCCCAGTACCAGTCAAGCTGAGGGGTCCGCAGGCGTGGGTCCAGGAGTAGTTGATGACGAGCTACCAAGAGTCCAAACTGCTGAAGGGTTTCCAAAGGTTGGTCCAGAAGTAGCTGATGACGAGCTGACAAGCATATGGCCAGATGAGTGGATACCATAGATTGACCTTACCGAAGACCCCATCAGAACCAGCGAACGAATTTTGAAAGGTAGAGAGTGGAATAGAGAGGAAAAGCAAGGCACAGGCGAAGAACCTCAGACTCTTGAGATTCACATCAAAACTGAGGAAGGAGAAGGTCAGACAGGGACAGAACAAGTGATCGATACTCCTCCACTAACTCCTGATATCGAAAAGGGACAGATCAGACCTAGTAAAGAGATTCGAGCGGAAGAAACACAAGAGAACGAAGTGCTCGAACAGGATCAGATAGGATTAGGAGAAAGTGTTCAGGAAACAGAAACAGAGACATTTGAAAAGCAAAAACAAAATTCTCCTGAACAAGGCCAGATTAGTAACCAGGCAGAAGAAATAGATGCAAGTCCTGGAACTAGTGAGACAGGAAGGGAAATAGAAGAAGCAGAATTGCCACAAACTAATGAAAATAAAAGGGCAAGAGAAGAGAACGAGGTCTCGGTACCAACTAAAAGACTTAGAAAAAGAAAGCACATTGAGCCTGGATACATAAAGAAATTGAGACTGAGAATAAAAACAGTAGAAGAAAAACGTGCAGAAGAAAGAAGAAGTGCTCGCATAGCAGAACAACCAGAAGATACTTCCAAGAGAAGGAGTGATCGAATAAAAAGACAAAACAAAAAGTACAAGTCTCCTGAATGGACGCTCGTTTTAGAAGAATTTGAAGATCTTGATATAACTGACGAGAGCGACGGAGAACCAGTCGCTGAGTACTCTGCCGAAGAAGAAGACGAGCCACCGTGAATTTGCACAAAGTAAGCTACTGGTGTAAAGACACAAAGAGGGGTCGAGAAACTTCTTCTGAGCCAAAATGTCTGATTCAAACGTGAATGGTAGACCTAGTTGCAGTCGTTGCAAAATATGCTGCAAGGTATGTGTATGTAGTATAGTTATACTGATATTAATTTGGATAGGACTAACAGTTTTCATTCCTTTTGCGATGAGCAAAAATACTAATATTGACCCTACTGAGATTGTAAATACTGAGACTGAAGAACTAACAACACAAAGTGTAGCAATACATGAGAGAGCACTCAGACAAACAAAACGAGACCTAGAAGCATCAGATGAGGGAGGACTACATTATCATGGAGTAAAGAATAGAACGCATTTAAATGTTTTCGCAAACTTGTTAATACACTATGTAGAGACTATGGAAATTGAAGATTGCTATGTCTGCATGAAGCTACCTACCTCTGTAGCTGAAGGCGTGACATACCATCACCTGCCCCTGACCTATGAAATTTCCTGTAGCATTTTAGCTAGCTTATTTTACAAAAGAGGACCGTTACAGTACTATTACTCAAACAATGACGTGATCTTTTCTGAACTCCCTATACGTGGGAACTTGAATCCTGTACATACTAAAAGTGACGTTACTCGCTATATGGGCGAATACTTCCTGACTATAGGTAATATAGACATAGGTAACGCACACAGAGATAACTTGACCTGTTCTTTGCGTGAGCAGGAAAAGATGTTCCTGAACATGGCAGAGAAAAGGAGAATAAAAATAAAAAGAAAGGCAGATGACGAAACACAGAAAAGGCCAAAATGGGCTGAGAACATGGAAGGCACCTCAAATGGTGGGGCGGGTCCTGCTCTGTTGCTGGATTTTGAAAAGAAAGGAAAGCTATGTCTTCACCGCGAGAAGACTAGCTACTATAATAACATTTTCATTGGTTCCAGTGAATGTGAACATAATTACAAGGTAATTGGAGGTTGGGGTTTCAAAAATGGGTCAGAGCCTGTGTTTCCTGGAATTTATTATATATGTGGGGACAAGGCTTATTTCAAATTACCGGATCACTGGTATGGAAGCTGCTATTTTGGCATAGTCTTCCCGAAAATATACCATGTGAACAAAGTTGCTGGAAGCAGTGAAAATACTAATGGCTTAGTGCGTAGTAAAAGAGAAAGCATAGGTGAAATAATGGGTAGTATTTTCAGTGCACTGATACCTGGAGTGGGAGTGGTTCTGAACACTCACAGAATTTGCAAATTGTCCACTATAGTGGATGTGTTGTCTACTGACACAGCTCATGGATTTCTGCTGGTCAATACCGAAATGGTTGCGATCAGATCAATGGTTTTGCAGAACAGACTTGCTCTTGATACCTTATTAGCAAAAGAGGGCGGAGTCTGCCGGATGTTGAAGGCGCAACATTGTTGCACTTATATTCCGGACAAAAGTGTGCAGCTCAAAAGATACGTGAAAAACATTACTAATTTGGAAAGGGAACTCAAACCACTCGAGGTTAACAGTGCCTGGAAGAGACTGGTAGATGATCTCTCAAATGTAGGTCATTGGTTTGCTAGCTTAGGTAACAGCTTATTGTTTAAGGTACTGATGCCAATTGGAATTATAGGTCTTATCCTATTTTTCATATTTGTCTGTTGCAAGTGTCGTAAACACACCGGAAAGCATCAAGTGAATGCAAGAGGAGTGAAACGAAGTGTGGATGAGCTTGAATTAGAGGAAATGAATAATCAGATATACAAAAAGGTGAAAAATTCTCACCCTACTAAAAATGAAAAAGAGAAGCTGGATCGTTTGTTGGAAGAGATAGAGCTGTATAAAGTGTGAAGAAGTTGGCATCTGGTTCCATTATTTTTGTGATGATAGTAAATATCATCAAAGAGGGGATTGATAGAGCAAGCATCGCATCGCGACTTGCTCGAGTCAAGAACCTCGCCCGTGTGTAATAAATTAATAAATTTTACGTCTTACTAATCTTTTATTTTCATATTCGAACAAGGTAGAGGAAGCTTGCATACGTGTATTTCTAATACAACTAATAAATGTCTTTAAAATGGCCGCTGCTTAGTAGATGGCTTCTGTGCATGCGTCAGTCACACTCACGTGACCTGACGTAGTTATAAATTTTGGAGGGAAAGGGTGCGCATGCGTAATACACAGCTTTTGCAATAACGTGGTACTGCTCGTGCAGTTGCTCTTGTGAGTGTGTATATGTTGCTAACATTTAAACTGCATAGTATATTTTTATAATGATAAGTTTGAAGTACAAGACCAATGATGTGTTTACATACATTTATTTCTATGTATTAATTTGTTCTCGCTTACTTTTCATATACCGCGGGAAATGGGGGTCTGACTGAGCCGGGAACCATCTTGAAGGTCCCTTCTGCGCAGGTCATGAAGTCTGGGGAAGTTCAGCCTCGAACAGTGGAACTCAGCCAGCTGGCAGAGATGGGCAAGATGCTCCTGAGAAAATGACCTGCGACCCAGCAGGACGGAGTCATGTGTGCCCATATTGAAACAATTGTATTCTCTTCATTGTATTCCACTGGACTTTCTCATGAGAACCCCAATCTCGCTAGGCGGTACCCAGAAATGCAAAGTAGGCCTCCAAATAGTCTACTCTGATTGGTGTGTTACCCAAAACCTACCTTAGGACCAATCCAAATTGAGGGATTCTGACACTTTGCAACATTGGGGGGTGGTACACCGTCCCAGAACAGTATAACTACCCTGGGTTTACCTAGGGAAATTGTCCGACTTGTCTGGTTTAGCTGACCTGTCACTGACCCAACGCACTCAATAGGTGACTGAAGATACAGAGTACTGCGGAGCACTCTGTCCGAAATTGACCATAGACTAAGGTTTTACTAAACCTTAAAGTGCTGGCGGAGCACTTTGCTGGGAGTTCGCTGATCCAATCGGGGTCTTGATCGATAGCTGCAGAGAGGGTGGAGCGCAGGCGTTGCTTCCGAACTGCGGGTGCTGGTCCTGTCCTGAGGGTCCTGTCCGAGAGGTCCTGTCCTGATTCCTAATCTGAGGGTTTCCTGTCCTGTCCTGGGTGTCCATTCTGCACCTGCTGTCCTTTGAAGGGTATCCTTCCTTGAGGGTTTCCTGTCCTTAACTGACCCGCACACGGAGCTTTGCAAGTCATTCGGATCGAACTCATCTCGACCCCTGAAGACGTCTGAAATCACTGATCTTTGGAATTACCGATCCTTCATCATGACGCTAGCAGTCGATGCAGCGCCACGCTACCAGATCCTACCCAATTAACCTGTCAGACCTGAGACCCACTGCACGCGGACTATTGGTCCTTTGCCCCAACCCTCCCCCTATGGTCCTGATGAAGACCCCACAGCAAGGTTAATCGATCCTGCAACTACTAGAGGGTCGAAACGTTGACTGTTTGTTTTTACTGTGGCAACTTCACGCCAACAATTTGTATATACACTGTACTCTGTGTCGTATGCCTTTCTTTGAATAATAATACTATGCGGCATGCAAGTTGTTGCTACTTTGTTGATAGCATGAATAAGTGCTTTAAAGATTGATTTTACTGTCACTTAATCCCACCACTCCACGATCTCCTCACTATCACGTTCCTTCTCCCTCCTTGGGGCACTGTATGACGTTTAATACAGTTGATTGTTTTTTACATGATGTATATCAGATATACTTTATCCCACTGTGAATTAAACTGTGTGGATAAAAACATTTGTTGTTGAGTAATTCCATTGAAAATTATATGTAATCATTTCTTCAACACGCTGGGACCCTCTCCTCTCAGTATCTTAACTGACCCGTGGCCAGGGTTTGGTTTTCACACCAGTCTAGGTAAATATTACTCCGAATCTCCTGAAACTGCACCTTTCTATATTTCTGTCTTTTGCTTTAATAAAGACATACCTTTGCATATGTTAATTTTCCATACTTTTGCCGCAACCATTGAATCATAAAGTCATTTGCATTTTATTTCAAAACGTGTTCCTATGTTGCCTTACCTGTTAGAAATTATATTTTGCATTGCAGTTTGTCATTTCCTGATATGGTCCAGAACCTCCCTACTTAAATTATCTAAAGCACTTTTTCCTTAAAGCATAGCGTGTCACTCTCTACAGACTCTCCTATAGAGATAAATGTCCCGAATTCATGTCTTATTCCCTTGAAATAATTCTAGAATACTAGTCCTAATCAAAGCCTATCCCATCTTTAGTAATTCATCTGAAACGTTCTAATTCCTGATCCTTCATTTAAGTGTGTCCGGATTCCATTAGTCTATAAATGGTTGCACTGACTTATTTCCTATTCAGCTATGTACTTTCTGTTATTCTGATTATTGATTGCTTAATTACTGTGAATTTGATTATTTCAGAAATTTACTAAATTAGATAAAGACTTTAAAACTTCCAGTTGTCCGTGGTCATTTTACATAGGTATTGAATAGTATTTTGGTTGGGTTTGTATTTTGCTGCCTTTCCTTTTACAGCTAGCTCCCTGATCCATGGTGGTCATAGGTACCCGTGTCGGTGGATGGTAAGTCGGGTACGCTGAAGGGAACTCATAAATATCTGATAGCAGAGCGTGAGGTCATCTGATCAATGTATATGGTGATTTGAAATATATGGGCCCGAAGCCAGAAGTGGCGAAATTATTGGTCGGGTGACCCGTGCGCTCTATCAGTATTTTCTGGTAAGCAGAGGATGGTTAGGGAATAGTTAAAGGTTAGGTAGGACTAGTTAGGCTAAGTCAAGTCGGTAGCTGCTAGTATATTGATGCTGCTATAAGAGCGGCTATTTCGAGGGACCTGATCAATCTCTTGAGAATGCGCTGTTTTTGAAATTTATGAATTGTTTCAAAATTGTTATTCTTGTTCTTATATTGTTATATATATTAATCCATGCGTACGTAAAACGTGCTGTTCAGTGTTGTCAGAACTCCCCGGGGAATTGAATAGGCAAGTGGTGAATAGAATCCATTGCCTTGAGGTCGCAGGCTCAAGGAAAGTTAGGTGCAGGTTAGGTAAAACCAGGAAGCACTAACTAGGGTTTTTCTGAATACATGTGTGAATAAATGTTAGTAACGAGGTTCATTGGCAAAATTCCCATAGTGGCGTAACCTAGCAAGGGTCACATCGGAAGAGTAGCAGGTTCATCGGAGCTTGAGTGAAAGCAAAGGGGTCCGCTGGGAAACCTTAGACTCGGAGATATCCCGGAAAAGAGTGGATGGGTCTAGGGAAGTAACAGGTTCACTGATGCTAGAGTGAAGGGTAGGCGGAAGAGATCTACCCGCAGCGTGTGAAAAGTAAAGGGAAGTAGTTTACTTGCAGTAAAAGAAATCTTTCCTGTCTAGACACTTGAGCACTGTGGCGAATGTGTATTCGTTGTAAAATAACCAAGCACTAGCACTTTAGAAAGAAAGAAAGTTTCCGTTACCTTGTGAAGGGAGGGAGTCAGTCGCGAAGCGCCTCTGACGTCACTCCGTGCCGCGCTGGGATTGGTAGATACAGCGGGCGGGTAGCGGGGCTGGAATTGTGAAGGAGGGGTGAGCGCCGAAGCGTGAGAACTGTCTCGCGAAAAAGGCCGCGCACCCATTGGCCGAAAATATTTGAACGCGTGCACCCATTGGTCGCACGGATTTGCAAAACGCATTCTGATTGGAGGTAATTTGTAAACAAAGTTAAGCGTATAAATCGTATGTGGCACTCGTATTCTCCAGAAACTAGACCCGATCCAAGAAACCAAGGGTTTGAAAGGGATCAGTGGAAAGCTAATAGATACGATATTATGTACGGAACTAAGAGAAAAATGTCCATTGTAAGGGCATTGTTATTCCACCACCAAATACTCCCGCCTCTTTCATGATGTTTGACAGAGGGTACAATACGTGTGTGTGGTTAGAAAATTGGGTGAAGTACACGGAAGACGACGGAATAATGGCCTTTCCGTTAGAAGGTACCTTTAATGGTAGAATCCTATTCAATTTAAGAACCCGAATGAATGAATTACATCCCAGACCAAGACTAACGCAGTATGAGGCATTAGAGGAGTGGGAGATTGAGGCTTTCCAAAGAGAGAAGCCCCGAATGGACAAAGGGCTGACAAAGTATTACCCAAAACTGAGGCAAGAATCCCGAGATAAAAAGATGAAACAATGGAGACAGAGCATGATTGTTGAGGGACTGTTTCCCATGATGCCAGCAGAAGATCCTCCTGGGGGGGGAAAAAGGTCAGAAAAGGCTAAACATTGGGAGCTCCTGGGAGAGTCAGATGACGAATTGTTAGATGACATATGCATGAGAAGTCCGCCTCCTTATAATGAGGGACACCGACCTTCGAGTGCAGGAGATATTCCCCGGAGACCCCTACAAAGGGAAGAGGTCAGGTCCGCAAGTGTAGGAGGGGATTACATAATTCCTCCTTATACTGAGAATCTAGGACCCATAGAACCCAGAAGTATTTACCCCAGGAGACCGGTAGGTGGAGAGACAGGATATTCACGTGAAGGAGAGTTTTTCCCTCGTCCCCCTTATGGAGGAGAGGTGAGGTCCATAGGTTCAGGAATGCCGTTATTACAGCCCCAGAATGAGGAAGATCCAAGAATCCTAGGCACAGGAAGTCTGTTTCCGAAGCCTAACTATGGCGGAGGGCCGAGTGAGACTCATCCCACTGCCCCGAGTTATGCTCCCATTCTGACCCCGCAGGTGTTACATGGAAACTCCTTGGACAGGTTATTAGAAGAGAAAGAGCGAGAAGCGCTGGGGAATCAGCGAGCTGAAATAATACGGAAAATGTCACAGCTAAATGCAAGTCCTGAAGCCTTGACGATCCCAGTAACAATCGGACCGGTGGTTCCGCTGTATGGGGACCGTCAAGGGACTCCAAAAACTCCCGTAATTACCCCTGTCATTGCACCGACCAGACCAGAACCCTTAATTATAGATGATCAGACCAGTGAGTGCGAGTCGGAGGTCTCGCTGCTAGACCTGCCCATTAGAAAGACTGAGAAAAGGATCCCGAAGCCGCACACGTTTAGTACGAGGGCAATTCAGATGGAATCGACCTTGGGTACTAGGAGTGTCACATTGGTGACTCCGGAAGAAATCGAAAGATGGAGTCAGGAATTGGAAAAGCAAACGTCCCCAACGAAACCTTTAGATCTTTACAAGCTGAGAATAGAAATAGAGGAATTGATGGCAGGAAACGTAGGATTAGACAGATTAAATACCTACTCCGAAGACGAAATGCTGTTTATCTGCAAAAGTCTCACCCGAAATACCCGAGTACTTCATGAAAAACTGACAGACACTGCTGCTAGCATGGGTATAGATATTTCAAGATCGAAACCACTGCAAAAACCCTATAGAGCAGATTTCTCAGACAAAGATTTGGAAAACTTGAATGCTTCAGGAAAGAAAGCACAGGTCAAGGAACTATTGTCGGTATTGCAAAAATGGGGAGATGTGGAAAGGTGGAAAGCCAGATGGGTCAAGAAACGAGGCCAGGTCTAGGCAGGCAACTCCCGAATTTTTGCTAAAAGAAGCTGAAAAACCGGAGCAGTTATGCCCTATGCGCGAAGTACCAGGTGGGAAGTATGTGCACGTTCCATGGTCCAGACAGGATATTGTGTCCTTTACCAACGATTTCCCCAAATTGCGCGAAAAAACAGTAGACTGGTACAGGCAGGTGGAAAGGTTCGTAAAGGTACAAAAATGCCTGTGGAAAGACCTGGATGGGTTTTTCGACATTGTGGTCCCGGTAGATCTGTGGACCGAGTGTAAAATAGCCATAGCTTGGCCTAGTGAGGAATACCCGAGAGATGGCAACACAGGGGAACCATCGAGAGAAGTGATGAAAAAATATGAACAAGTAATACAGCATTTGAAAGTAAAAGTGCCAGCAAAGGAAACTGATTGGACCAAGATAGATAGAACAACACAGGAAAGAGACGAGACAGTGCACTCCTTTTATGAAAGGCTGTTGCAGGTGTTCAAAACATACAGCGGGATAGACAACATCGAGATGAAGGATATGACACATTTTATTTACAGGTTTGTAAATGGTTTAAGACCCGAAATTTGTCAGTGGATAAAAGATAACAAAATCTGTTGGCATACTAAAAAGATGGATGAGGTCCTGCGGTACGCAAAGTACTGCGAGGACGAGATGGCAGAAAAGAAAAAGGCTCTCAAGGAGAAGGTTATGTGGGCTCAAGTGAAGCTCGCAGAACAGCAGGAAAAACAATTGAGTAAAATGGCCAAAACTACTCAGAACCAAGGTCCTGGGGGTGGGGGAGGAGGCAAGCCCCGGCCCAAAATGAGCAGGGAGGAGGCAATGAAGAAATTTCCCTGCCACCAGTGCGGGGAAATTGGACACTGGCGAAACGAGTGTCCCTATTTGCAGGATGATAACGCCCAAACACCTGATTTAATTCCACAGACGCAGAAAGAAAGACCAAGAAAGACCCAACCACAGGTAAAAACGATTCAGTTGCCCCGAGCACCAAAGCAAGTATTTAAGGGAAAGTCCACGCAGGGTGATGACGTAGAGGTCTGGGAAAGCAATGAGAACAGAAATACAGCAACTTCGCAGTATTTACTAAACGATACCTTCCTTTGTGATGACCAGTACTGACGGGGCCTGAGAGGGGAGGACGAGGAGTGCGTACTTGGCGCCTCCTTGCCGGTAGACCAGTCCGGACCATACATTGAAGGAAAGGTTGACGGAAATGATGTCACTTTTCTGTTGGACACTGGCGCTACCCGTTCTACTGTGAGAACAGTGGACGTTCCAAACCTACCCCTCTCGGGAGAAGCCATCCAAGTAGTGGGTGTATCTAATCAATTGATTAGTACTCCTGTTACCGAGCCCATGGAGATTTCAATTGGAAACTTTAAGGAAATGCATAGATTTGTCGTTTGTTACACCAGTCCAGTAAACTTACTGGGACGTGATTTGCTGTGCAAAATGAATTGTACCATCTTTTGCACACCAAAGGGCATCGAAATTCAGACCCCAGATGAAGATGGCATTTATAAATTAATGTTAATCAGACCGGACTCAGAAATTAAACGAATGACTATGCAGGATTTGCCCAAAGAACTCCAAGAAACAGTGAAGCCAGAGGTATGGGACTTTACCGGAAAAACGTAGACCCCATACAGATAGCCATCAAGGACAATGCAGTCTATCCTAATACTAAACCCTACAGAATGAATTCAGAAGTGAGAGCAGGGGTTGCCCTGGAAATACAGAAATTATTAGAAGGAAACATCATACAGGAAGTAATGAGTAGCCCATGCAACTCACCGATTATGGGCATCAAAAAGCCTAGTGGCAAGTACAGAGTAGTACAGGACCTGAGAAAGGTAAACAAGATAGTGATTCCTTGCTGCTCAATTGTCCCGAACCCAGCAGTGATTCTGTACCAGATTCCCTGGGATGCTGAGTGGTTCACTGTGATAGACCTATGTCATGCATTCTTTTCCATTCCCTTGCATCCAGACAGCAAATTTCTTTTCTCATTTGCCTTCAACAGTCACGTGTATGTCTGGAACAGGGTCCCCCAAGGGTACACAGAGAGCCCCTCTATCTTTAATCAGATCTTGAAAAAATGCTTGGAAACTTTGGTCTTACCTGGAAATTCTGTCTTGGTGCAATACATTGACGACCTCTTGGTGGCGTCCAAAAGTCATAGGGACTGTGTGATTGACACCATTGCCCTACTGAATCACCTGAGTGAAAAGGGACATAAAGTGGCCCCTGAAAAATTACAGTTCTGTGCAAAATCAGTGAAATATCTGGGGCACCAGATAGAGAAAGGCATCAGGAAAGTAACGTCAGAAAGAGTGAGAATAATTCAAAAGATGCAGTTACCCCGTACTCAGAAAGAAATCAGAATGTTCCTTGGAGTGATAGGATACTGCAGGCAATGGATTGTGGGATTTGCAGTCCTAGCTAGGCCCTTGATAAAAATGACCAAGAGAGGAACACCGGATATCGTAGAATGGGATGAGGAAAGCTTGACAGCCTTCACCAAATTGCGAGATTGTCTGTGTACAGCCCCTGCGTTGGGAATGCCAGACTATTCCAAGGAATTTGCCCTGTTCTGTGACACTCGCGATAATTGCGCGTTGGCAGTACTAACCCAAGAACATGGCACAACCAGAAGGCCTGTGGCATATTTCTCTGCCACCCTGGATCCAGTGGCTGCTGGATTACCAGGATGTCTGAAAGCAGTAGCTGCTACTTGCACAAGTTTAGAGCAGAGTGAATCCATTGTCATGGGACATCCTGTAACTGTGTATGTTCCACATGGAGTGGTAATTTTGTTAACAAGAACGAAAACTCAGTATCTCACCCCTAGTCGGCTGACTAAATACGAGAGGATTCTCGTGGGTGCTGCAAATATAACAATTGTCAGGTGCAACATTCTGAACCCCGCCACTCTGCTTCCCAATTCAATGGATATGGAAGATGGGGAGGAAAATGAGCATAACTGCATTGATTTAACAGAATTTAGCACAAAGCCACGCCCAGACATTAAAGAAACACCTTTGCCTAAACATGACTTTGAATTTTTTGTGGATGGTTCATGCCTAAGACATGAACAAGGAGGCCTGAGTGCTGCCTATGCGGTAGTCTCCTTAACCAAAATTGAAGAAGCAGGTTATTTATTTGAAGTAAATTCTGCACAAGTAGCCGAATTGATCGCGATGATAAAGGCTTGCAAATTGGGGAAAAACGTACGCCTAACAGTGAAAACTGACAGTCAGTACTGTTTTGAGGTTGTGCATGACTTTGGCCAATTATGGCTACAGAGGGAGTTCCTGACCTCATCAGGTACCCCTATTCGAAATGGAAAAGTTGTTCAAGACCTTTTAGAGGCAATCCAGTTACCAAAGGAACTGGCAGTGGTCAAGTGTGCTGCCCATAAGCAGGACTTTGACCCTGTATCTTTGGGAAATGATTTCGCGGATCGAGTGGCAAAATTATGCGCCAGAGATCGATATATCATAAATCCAAAACGGGGGGGGGGCCTGGAACCAGCTGCCAACTTCGAGTGTTTGAAGAAGTGCCTACATGGGATGAAGTGAGAGAATGGCAGCAGGCGGCACCATGGCAAGAGAGAGAAGTGGAATGAAGAAGGGTGTAGACCAAGACGAGAGGATGGTGTCATCTTGGGCCCAAATGGTATGCCTGTGTTACCCAGACACTTGCTTGGCACAATGGCGAGATTGATACATGAGGGATCACACATTGGTAGGGATGCCATGATTCTGGTATTCCAACAGACTTGGTATAGCACGAAGTTCAGGAAAGTAGCAGAGTCCCTCTGCCAGAGGTGCCTGTCATGTCAAAAGATGAACCCAGGCAAGAGAACAATAGTGGAACTAGGGAAAATTGGGAGGTCAGCGGGTCCCTTTGTGAAAGTACAAGTTGATTTCATCACCATGCCACGTTGTGAAGGGAAGCGTTATGTCCTTGTCATTGTCTGCCTATTTTCAAAGTGGGTGGAAGCTTACCCTACTCCCCAAAGTGACGCACTGACAGTAGCAAAGTGTTTACTGAAAGAACTGATACCTAGGTTCGGGGTTCCAGTCACTATTGAATCAGATAGAGGCCGACATTTTCAGAATAATGTGATCGACCAACTCTGTAAGGCATTTGGGATCTCGCAAAAACTCCACTGTGCATATCATCGAGAGGCTTCTGGAGTGGTGGAACAAATAAACGGGACTATCAAAACAAGACTAGCGAAATTGTGTGATGCATCTGGCATGACCTGGGTAAAGGCCCTGCCTCTGGTTCTGATGGGACTCCGAAGTATTCCAGACCGAAAGACAGGCCTGAGCCCTCATGAAATCTTGATGGGAAGAGTGATGAGACAAGCATGGGTACCAGGAAGCAAACTGTTGAGTATTACTGATGATTTGGTGCTTGAATACTGCAAGAGATTAGGTGACCAAGTGCGTTATATCTCTCGCCAGATCGGAGTAGACGCCGTCGCCAATCCAACGACTCCTCTCCACAAACTGGTTCCCGGAGACTGGGTAAAAATAAAGAAGCATACTCGGTCGAGCTGCCTGGAACCGAGGTGGGGAGAGAAGCGACAAGTGATCCTGGTAACGACCACAGCAGTAAAGTGTGACGGTGTTCCCCATTGGATCCACGCCAGCCACACTCAGAAGGTACAACCCGACCAAGCGCCTGGAGAAGAAGACGGTCCAGCAGAGGGGCCTGCAGAAGCAAGACCAGAAGTAACTGACGACGTACAGCCCAGTACCAGTCAAGCTGAGGGGTCCGCAGGCGTTGGTCCAGGAGTAGTTGATGACGAGCTACCAAGAGTCCAGACTGCTGAAGGGTTCCCAAAGGTTGGTCCAGAAGTAGCTGATGACGAGCTGACAAGCATATGGCCAGATGAGTGGATACCATTGATTGACCTTACCGAAGACCCCATCAGAACCAGCGAACGAATTTTGAAAGGTAGAGAGTGGAATAGAGAGGAAAAGCAAGGCACAGGCGAAGAACCTCAGACTCTTGAGATTCACATCAAAACTGAGGAAGGAGAAGGTCAGACAGGGACAGAACAAGTGATCGATACTCCTCCACTAACTCCTGATATCGAAAAGGGACAGATCAGACCTAGTAAAGAGATTCGAGCGGAAGAAACACAAGAGAACAAAGTGCTCGAACAGGATCAGATAGGATTAGGAGAAAGTGTTCAGGAAACAGAAACAGAGACATTTGAAAAGCAAAAACAAAATTCTCCTGAACAAGGCCAGATTAGTAACCAGGCAGAAGAAATAGATGCAAGTCCTGGAACTAGTGAGACAGGAAGGGAAATAGAAGAAGCAGAATTGCCACAAACTAATGAAAATAAAAGGGCAAGAGAAGAGAACGAGGTCTCGGTACCAACTAAAAGACTTAGAAAAAGAAAGCACATTGAGCCTGGATACATAAAGAAATTGAGACTGAGAATAAAAACAGTAGAAGAAAAACGTGCAGAAGAAAGAAGAAGTGCTCGCATAGCAGAACAACCAGAAGATACTTCCAAGAGAAGGAGTGATCGAATAAAAAGACAAAACAAAAAGTACAAGTCTCCTGAATGGACGCTCGTTTTAGAAGAATTTGAAGATCTTGATATAACTGACGAGAGCGACGGAGAACCAGTCGCTGAGTACTCTGCCGAAGAAGAAGACGAGCCACCGTGAATTTGCACAAAGTAAGCTACTGGTGTAAAGACACAAAGAGGGGTCGAGAAACTTCTTCTGAGCCAAAATGTCTGATTCAAACGTGAATGGTAGACCTAGTTGCAGTCGTTGCAAAACATGCTGCAAGGTATGTGTATGTAGTATAGTTATACTGATATTAATTTGGATAGGACTAACAGTTTTCATTCCTTTTGCGGTGAGCAAAAATACTAATATTGACCCTACTGAGATTGTAAATACTGAGACTGAAGAACTAACAACACAAAGTGTAGCAATACATGAGAGAGCACTCAGACAAACAAAACGAGACCTAGAAGCATCAGATGAGGGAGGACTACATTATCATGGAGTAAAGAATAGAACGCATTTAAATGTTTTCGCAAACTTGTTAATACACTATGTAGAGACTATGGAAATTGAAGATTGCTATGTCTGCATGAAGCTACCTACCTCTGTAGCTGAAGGCGTGACATACCATCACCTGCCCCTGACCTATGGAATTTCCTGTAGCATTTTTGCTAGCTTATTTTACAAAAGAGGACCGTTACAGTACTATTACTCAAACAATGACGTGATCTTTTCTGAACTCCCTATACGTGGGAACTTGAATCCTGTACATACTAAAAGTGACGTTACTCGCTATATGGGCGAATACTTCCTGACTATAGGTAATATAGACATAGGTAACGCACACAGAGATAACTTGACCTGTTCTTTGCGTGAGCAGGAAAAGATGTTCCTGAACATGGCAGAGAAAAGGAGAATAAAAATAAAAAGAAAGGCAGATGACGAAACACAGAAAAGGCCAAAATGGGCTGAGAACATGGAAGGCACCTCAAATGGTGGGGCGGGTCCTGCTCTGTTGCTGGATTTTGAAAAGAAAGGAAAGCTATGTCTTCACCGCGAGAAGACTAGCTACTATAATAACATTTTCATTGGTTCCAGTGAATGTGAACATAATTACAAGGTAATTGGAGGTTGGGGTTTCAAAAATGGGTCAGAGCCTGTGTTTCCTGGAATTTATTATATATGTGGGGACAAGGCTTATTTCAAATTACCGGATCACTGGTATGGAAGCTGCTATTTTGGCATAGTCTTCCCGAAAATATACCATGTGAACAAAGTTGCTGGAAGCAGTGAAAATACTAATGGCTTAGTGCGTAGTAAAAGAGAAAGCATAGGTGAAATAATGGGTAGTATTTTCAGTGCACTGATACCTGGAGTGGGAGTGGTTCTGAACACTCACAGAATTTGCAAATTGTCCACTATAGTGGATGTGTTGTCTACTGACACAGCTCATGGATTTCTGCTGGTCAATACCGAAATGGTTGCGATCAGATCAATGGTTTTGCAGAACAGACTTGCTCTTGATACCTTATTAGCAAAAGAGGGCGGAGTCTGCCGGATGTTGAAGGCGCAACATTGTTGCACTTATATTCCGGACAAAAGTGTGCAGCTCAAAAGATACGTGAAAAACATTACTAATTTGGAAAGGGAACTCAAACCACTCGAGGTTGACAGTGCCTGGAAGAGACTGGTAGATGGTCTCTCAAATGTAGGTCATTGGTTTGCTAGCTTAGGTAAAAGCTTATTGTTTAAGGTACTGATGCCAATTGGAATTATAGGTCTTATCCTATTTTTCATATTTGTCTGTTGCAAGTGTCGTAAACACACCGGAAAGCATCAAGTGAATGCAAGAGGAGTGAAACGAAGTGTGGATGAGCTTGAATTAGAGGAAATGAATAATCAGATATACAAAAAGGTGAAAAATTCTCACCCTACTAAAAATGAAAAAGAGAAGCTGGATCGTTTGTTGGAAGAGATAGAGCTGTATAAAGTGTGAAGAAGTTGGCATCTGGTTCCATTAGTTTTGTGATGATAGTAAATATCATCAAAGAGGGGATTGATAGAGCAAGCATCGCATCGCGACTTGCTCGAGTCAAGAACCTCGCCCGTGTGTAATAAATTAATAAATTGTACGTCTTACTAATCTTTTATTTTCATATTCGAACAAGGTAGAGGAAGCTTGCATACGTGTATTTCTAATACAACTAATAAATGTCTTTAAAATGGCCGCTGCTTAGTAGATGGCTTCTGCGCATGCGTCAGTCACACTCACGTGACCTGACGTAGTTATAAATTTTGGAGGGAAAGGGTGCGCATGCGTAATACACAGCTTTTGCAATAACGTGGTACTGCTCGTGCAGTTGCTCTTGTGAGTGTGTATATGTTGCTAACATTTAAACTGCATAGTATATTTTTATAATGATAAGTTTGAAGTACAAGACCAATGATGTGTTTACATACATTTATTTCTATGTATTAATTTGTTCTTGCTTACTTTTCATATACCGCGGGAAATGGGGGTCTGACTGAGCCGGGAACCATCTTGAAGGTCCCTTCTGCGCAGGTCATGAAGTCTGGGGATGTTCAGCCTCGAACAGTGGAACTCAGCCAGCTGGCAGAGATGGGCAAGATGCTCCTGAGAAAATGACCTGCGACCCAGCAGGACGGAGTCATGTGTGCCCATATTGAAACAATTGTATTCTCTTCATTGTATTCCACTGGACTTTCTCATGAGAACCCCAATCTCGCTAGGCGGTACCCAGAAATGCAAAGTAGGCCTCCAAATAGTCTACTCTGATTGGTGTGTTACCCAAAACCTACCTTAGGACCAATCCAAATTGAGGGATTCTGACACTTTGCAACATTGGGGGGTGGTACACCGTCCCAGAACAGTATAACTACCCTGGGTTTACCTAGGGAAATTGTCCGACTTGTCTGGTTTAGCTGACCTGTCACTGACCCAACGCACTCAATAGGTGACTGAAGATACAGAGTACTGCGGAGCACTCTGTCCGAAATTGACCATAGACTAAGGTTTTACTAAACCTTAAAGTGCTGGCGGAGCACTTTGCTGGGAGTTCGCTGATCCAATCGGGGTCTTGATCGATAGCTGCAGAGAGGGTGGAGCGCAGGCGTTGCTTCCGAACTGCGGGTGCTGGTCCTGTCCTGAGGGTCCTGTCCGAGAGGTCCTGTCCTGATTCCTAATCTGAGGGTTTCCTGTCCTGTCCTGGGTGTCCATTCTGCACCTGCTGTCCTTTGAAGGGTATCCTTCCTTGAGGGTTTCCTGTCCTTAACTGACCCGTGGCCAGGGTTTGGTTTTCACACCAGTCTAGGTAAATATTACTCCGAATCTCCTGAAACTGCACCTTTCTATATTTCTGTCTTTTGCTTTAATAAAGACATACCTTTGCATATGTTAATTTTCCATACTTTTGCCGCAACCATTGAATCATAAAGTCATTTGCATTTTATTTCAAAACGTGTTCCTATGTTGCCTTACCTGTTAGAAATTATATTTTGCATTGCAGTTTGTCATTTCCTGATATGGTCCAGAACCTCCCTACTTAAATTATCTAAAGCACTTTTTCCTTAAAGCATAGCGTGTCACTCTCTACAGACTCTCCTATAGAGATAAATGTCCCGAATTCATGTCTTATTCCCTTGAAATAATTCTAGAATACTAGTCCTAATCAAAGCCTATCCCATCTTTAGTAATTCATCTGAAACGTTCTAATTCCTGATCCTTCATTTAAGTGTGTCCGGATTCCATTAGTCTATAAATGGTTGCACTGACTTATTTCCTATTCAGCTATGTACTTTCTGTTATTCTGATTATTGATTGCTTAATTACTGTGAATTTGATTATTTCTGAAATTTACTAAATTAGATAAAGTCTTTAAAACTTCCAGTTGTCCGTGGTCATTTTACATAGGTATTGAATAGTATTTTGGTTGGGTTTGTATTTTGCTGCCTTTCCTTTTACAGCTAGCTCCCTGATCCATGGTGGTCATAGGTACCCGTGTCGGTGGATGGTAAGCCGGGTACGCTGAAGGGAACTCATAAATATCTGATAGCAGAGAGTGAGGTCATCTGATCAATGTATATGGTGATTTGAAATATATGGGCCCGAAGCCAGAAGTGGCGAAATTATTGGTCGGGTGACCCGCGCGCTCTATCACTATCTAAGCTTGGCCATTACCAATATTTTGTTTAAAAGTAAGATAGTTCAGTATCAGGGAGGTTTGCCTATACTTTTCTTAGCTGCGAGATCCAATATCCTGCCTTAATTGTTCCAATTGTATTAGGCCTAAATAAGGTGCAATTCCTCCAGAGTTAGCTTAAGTTTAGACTCATGAGGGAGAATTAACGTGATTTGGCCACTTTGCAGCTGCTTCCTCGTAGAATGTATTATTTGACCAGGAACAAAGGGCCATATCTGTGAGTTTTGTGGCATAGGGCAGCACAGCAAGTCATCTTGCTGTGCTGCTTTGTTAGAGGGAAAGGGCAGAATGCCCACAGTTATCCAATACGGCACATTCCTGTTCTGTTACTTTGCACTGGTGCTGTTTTGGCAGCCTAGCACCAACACAGTCACACCTGCACCATGGTGCAAGGCTACCTTTGCTGTAGGTGGGGTCGTTTTTGTGCAGGAAGGTGCATCATCATGGATATTGTCCGCTACTGAAATGTCAGAGAAGTGGTAAATTTCCTGTCCCTCATTATACATAACTTCGATGCTGCCTCGCCTCGCCTTCAGGAAGCAGCTCAAGACCTGGCTGTTCGAACAGTAGCAGACCCCCCTCCCCTAGCGCCTTGAGACCCGCTGGGTGAGTAGTGCGCTATACAAATACTTTGATTGATTGATTGATTGATTGATTGACAACCATCTGCTCCAATGCTTAGTGATACTGATCACTTCTTGTATGTCATGGAGAGGTGTGAGATATTGTGGGGGAGTCAAGTTAAGACACTAGTTGCTCTCAGTTGTGACCAGATTGCATCCTAATAAGTCTGTTACGTGTGGAGGAACACAAGATGTGGATCAAATCTCATCAGATGGTCGCACCTCCATCATCAAGTGGTAGAGACAGTTTGCCTCTATCTAAGTTGTATGGGGATCAGTGCCAGTTGTGTATAATTTTAAAATAACTCAATTTCAAGCAAGCCTACCATAAACCTCTATTATGATTCTGAAGCAGCTCAGCCCATCCTTCCTCTGGTTATGTTTTCTGTGTCTTTGTTTGCCACAGATACTTATCAAGCTCTTAGTAGGTTGTGAATACAGCTCTTCTATGAAGGTCTCATACAGTCCTGACATCACCTTTATAAAGGCTCTCCATTGCACTCAGTCAGTATGCCAGGTAGAGTTGTCTAGGTTTGTACGCCCTCTGCTGAATTTGCTAATCATGCAGTCTTTAACTTTATTATAATGCCAATATTGGAAAATGTCCAGTGTGAACTCTTCTCACATTTCTGTGAATGTATTTAGGGATCCTTCTGCATTGATGAAGCTAACCACATCACTGAAATGGTTCAAATTGCTAGGCAAAAACTATGAGGTCTCCATAAGGCATTTTTGTGCCGTTCCCATTGCAGCGATAGACCCAGACACCCAAAGTGGGGTTCTGTTTTTTCAGGAGAATTGTGAACAAGACAAGTAACCCCAATTTCAGGGTTGTACAGATAATCATTATTCCTAAACTCAGTATGTTTGGCACATTTTATTAAAATGTCAGGTTTTATTCAGACCCATGTTCAATTATTATATTTTACCATATGGATTGCTGCACAGTCAGTACACAATAAAATACCAATAAAATCTGAAGCCCAGTTAATGGCTCTCAAAGGAAATATTTGTGAACAAACAACAAACACTATTCATGTCTGTAAGGAGAAGAAGCAGTGTAGTACTTTTGCAAATTGGTCGTTGGGACAACAAATTACAGATGAAAATGTTGTCACCTACTTCCAAGTTTAACTATTTTTTTAAATTATTTCCTATTTCAAAGAATAGTTTTTTTGCGAAATACATCAGCGATCAACACAAATGGTCCCTCGCTGAATTCCAAATTATGTCTACATTTCATAAATGTATAGCTTTCCATGGTCACTCATGGCTTTTACCCTTGTTTCTACCAAGAACTACAAATAGGTAAAAAACATATAAAATAGGAAAAATGCACTGCTACTTAGAAAAATGCAAAAACTGTGGTTAAGAAGTAATCACTATATTTTTGCTATTTGCTCAGTTTACAAATCCACAAAACCTGGATACATTTGGAATCGCCAAGATGTAGAAAAAAAAGAATGCAAATTTGGCTTGAATATCCTTTCTGGAAGACCGATATGAAGGCTTAAGCGAGAGGTGCCCCAAACATTAAAACATGAGTTAACACTAAGGGAAAAAAGGCTAATCAACTAAGGTGTTATCATCTAATACTTTATAGAGGTTGTTCAATATCTATGGAGTTCATGTGCAAAATAAAGCAAAAATGTACAAAGTTACTGTGCAAAATCTGTGCAAATAGCCTAAGAAAAGTGCAAACCGTTTGATAAATAACATCTATCAATATCATCAACAATAATGAACCACAATATTGGATAAAATTGTTAAAAATATATCAATAGCATTTTAAAACATTATCATATCGGTAAAATAAGTGCAAAAAGGAGGTGATATGTATATAAATATTTACATCATATTTGCTGTCCAATCTGTATAGAAATTGTTGCCATTGGAAACTCATCATAATTCAATTTTTTTTCTCATTTTGTTGGATGCTATGATATTAGGGAACCTATATATCAAGCAGAAAAATTCAAAATAACTCCCAATACCAGCACTGCATTAAACTAAGTAGTTACTCCTACTTTTAGGGACTAACATTAGAACCATCTCCTTCAAAAGATACCAGGGAACCTTAAGAAATTATGCAATTCCTCAGTGTTATTTAACCCGTTGGGCCATTTGCTGTCAAACTCTAGTATCATCTTAGTGTCGAGATGACGCAACCGGTGCTCACGATATATATATATATATGTATATATATATATATATATATTACATGTAGGCTGGAGGGAGGATAAAGCGACGCATGTTTACATGTGGGCTGGTGGGAAGAGCAGGTTCTCATGGCAAAACACTCTGATTCCAATGAGTCCAATCTAGAGTTTAATGTCAATATGAGCACAGTCTCTGCTGAATTTCTTGATGGCAAACTGTATGTCTCCAATGGCACATTGAACTCGACATTTCATAGTAAGTCCACATCAGGCAATTCCACTCTACCCGCCTCCAATTTTCACCCCAGACACCTTATTGCTAGCATCACTTATGGCGAAATTCTGCGCATGCACAGGATTTGCTGCTCTACCACTGACCTGATTTCCTGTCAGAGGAATGCACACATAAGATTTAAGGCTCGAGGGTACACTGAAAAAGATATCCTCACTGCCACCAACAAGGCTAACTCTACACCTAGGGAGGTACTCTTACAAGGAAGGCCCACCACAATTCCAAAGGACACTGACATGCAGGATGACCCCATCTGGCCAGGCACGGTTAACATTGCCTGATTATCACACCAAACACGGAGGAGAGCGCCATCAGGTCCATTATTAAGAAGCACTGGGGTATTATCAAATCTGATCCTACCCCTGACCCATAGTAACTTAACGCCCGGACATTACATTCAGGAGGACATTCTCCATGCATGATGCTTTGGTCAGGAGCAGTCCTGAATTCTCTACCAAAGCTAACTGCCTATCAGGCATCAAATGGTTCTTCAAATGCAACAGTTGCAGGGACTGCACATTTTAGTCAATGTTAGCCAGATCATGGCCATGTTCTGTGGTGAACTCCTAACAATCAAACACAAACTTACATGTAGAACTGAGTACGGTGTGTGGGTAGCACAAAGCTACAAGTACATCTCTGCATCCTACAACACTTCAGGGCGATAGTTAACAGTGACCCCACATAACCTGTCACCCGATATTTTAAGAAGGTCCACAGTAACAACTTTGAACACGTCAAGTCAAGTATCATGTTGTAGACTGTGTACCTCCACTCAGATGGGGAGACAATAAAGAGACACAACTCCGCCAACTAGAATCTAGGTATATTCTTGAACTGAACACTAGGGTGCCAGCAGGGCTCAACATGAATAAGGAACTTCACAATTTTCTATCGTCTCACTTCACAGCCACATCCATCAGTTACTCCTTTAGTCATCTTTATTACTACCTAGATAACATGCTTTAATATTACTCAGCGCCCTTCAAACATAACTATCTGTGTGATATCATTTTAACATGTGATATGTCACCAACATGTTGCCTGCAACTTGCTTGTATCAACGTGTTTTAATGTCATATAATATTTTGTTTCTGCATCATTTGCATTACCGAGCTCTACTGTAACAACATTTATTACCCTTCATGTACTTGGTTCCAGCTTGAGCCCTGTCACAGTCTCAATGCTGCGCTTTTTTCTCTCACACATGCGTCTAATTTCCCATTTTTATTTTTAGCTTTGAGGGTCATTCATCATGGGTTGCATTTTATTTAATTATGTTCCACAGGTTTGATTAATGTTAATGTTAATGTTAATGGAATACCTGGAGGTGTCTTGGTGCTGAAGACCACAGTAAGTATGCTTAGCGCCTAATCCTAAAACAGCCAGGTCTTTAACTTTCTCCTAAAACTCACTGAGGAGCTAGCGTTTCTAAGTTCCATTGGAAGGGTGTGCTAAAGTTTAGAGGTGCCGTAGTGAGAACTGCGGCCACCCCAGTGCGCAGGATGAATCTGGGGACTGTAAGGAGTCTAGCCCCAGCGGAACGTACGTCCGAATGTACGGGAGTATCTTCCTTATTTTCTTTATAAGAAAATAGGAGGCAGAGACAATGGTATTGGTCTGTTGATAAAGAGTTCATTTATTATCAATCCAGACACCCAAATTCTTGACTTTGGCTGCTGGGTTGGGAGGCGTACCCATCTCTGCTGGCCACCACAGATTGCCCCATGTTGGCTGCATGTTACCAAAGATCAAAACCTCAGTTTTTTCAGAATTAAGTTTGAGGCAAGGTGTACTCATCTGTCTGTTGATTGTGCCCATACAGTTCTGGAACCCCTGGATAGGCGAGGTTTGATGTTTGTATGCAGCTACCACAATCTGGGTGTCATTGGCATATGATGTCAAACTAAACTCAAATTCCCGGATCAGTGGAGCCAGTTCGGAAACGTAACTGTGGAAAAAAGAAGGGCTTAATGAGCTGCCCTGTGGCACACCATATGGCAGGATATAACGAGCCGAGTTGAAACCGTCAAATGACACCGTTGCTTTCCGGTCCTTCAGGAAGGAGAATAGCAGTGCCAGAGCAGTACCGGCTACTCCCAACTTCTCCAACCGCTGCTGCAAAAGAGCGTGATCAACCGTGTCAAAAGCGGAAGATAGATCGAGAAGCACAAGAGCAGCTGTGCCTCCTTCGTCCATCGTCGAGCTAATCTCTTCGGTAGCCTTAATAAGCGCCGTTTCCGTGCTGTGTTCTTTCCAAAACCCAAACTGGGAATGATCCAGCAAGTTGTTATCACTAATGATTACAGATTCTGTTGCAATATTTTACAATGTATTCATCACATTGTTCCTTTATGGTGATTGTCAGTAATGTCACACAAGTCTATTGTCTATGTCCGCTGTTAGGCTGTTTTGCGGCTTTTCACGTTGACATCTTGTGAGAAATGGGGGTCTCTAGTTGGCAGAGATAGGTACCTTTGACCAAGTAGGGGCCCTTGCTTCTAGTCAGGGAAAGGGGGGTACACTCCTGGATAACCCCTGTTCGCCCACTTGGTAGCATTGCACAAGCAGACAGACTTATCTCAGATGCAGTGTGTAAAACTTTTGTGAATACATATAGTAATACAGTGAAAACACTACAAATGGACACCACACCAGTTTAGAAAAATAAGTAATCTCTACTAGACTTAACACAAGACCAAACAATAAAAATCCACAATAAAGTCTTTAAAATGGTAGAAAGTAGCTTAGTTCAATGTAGATGGTAATTGCGAAAGTACCCCGGATGCGTTACACAATGCAAACAAAAGGGTCTCGGGGAGGTTGATGCACCGTTCCTTACACTCATGGGAGTGGATGCTTTGGTTCCTTACTGCAGCGTAGTGGAAGTGATGCATCGCTTACTTACTGTGTGGGGAGTTGATGCATCATTTCTTCCTGCGGCCCGTGATGATGCAACAAGATGGCACCTCGATGCGATGTGACGACCCGGTACGATGCAACAAAATGGCATCTTGGATGCGAAGCGACAACGGGGATGCGATGTGTGCACGCCCGACGGCCGTGCAGCAAAATCGATGAACTTTGGAGTCGCGACAGGCCCTGGGACACGCTTCTCCGGTGATGCGACGGCGACCTCTGCGGCGGCGCTTTGTCTGTGATGCTACGGCAAACTGCTGCAGCGGCAGCACGCTTCTAGGCCAATGCGAAGGCAAATGCAGCGGTGGCAACACGCTTCTCCTCGTTGTATCACGCTTCCATCTCCCATCGACACGCAAACACTAGAGGTACCCAGAACAACAGCAAGCAACTTTCTCTGCAGGCAGAATTCCCAACAAGGAAATTCAGGGGGGAGCTGGTGGTGAAGTCTTGGTGTCCCTGTGACTTCAGACAGGAGGCAAGCTCAGCTTCAAGCCCTTGGAGATCTTCCTCATGATGATAAAGTATCCAAAGTTCCTTTTTCCCTTTTCTTGGAATTGAGTAACCACTGCAGGCCAATCCCAGACAGCATCCAGCACTGGGGCAGTCTCCTCCTTCAGCTTCCTTGGTTCCTCTCCTTGACAAAGGTCCGTCTTGATTCCCAGAAGTGATCTAAAGTTCTTGGCTCTGGGCCCCAATTCTTTTACTGAAAAATCCTTTGTTCTCAGAAGGCAGAGAGTGTCTGTACCTAATCAAAACCAGTTCTGTCCTCCTGGGTACAGCTTCCTGGCAGGAGGTGGAGAGAGTATTGTTTGAGAACAGACCTGGCCTAGGTACCTGAAAGAAAATCTCCTCCTCCTACTCTCTATTCCATGAGGGCTCAGGTCAGTAAAAGGAAATCTCCGCCCCCTACTCTCTATTCTATCAGGCTCAGGGCAGTGAAAGGACATCTCCTCCCCTTACTCTCTATTCAATGCAGGTCCTATTCAGCCCAGCCCTGACCCATCAGACAGCTGGAGCCAAGGTTCTCTCTAGTCCCCTGTCACTCACAAACATGCTTGATGGTTAGGCAAGAAAATACCTACTTTCTAAAAGTGGTATTCTCAAACACAGAATGTAAAAATCACCCTCACTAAAATATGTATTTTATTATTCTGAGTTCAGGCACACTAAACTGAAATATCTACCTTGTTCCCTGGGTCAGTTGGGGGTTATAAGATGTTATAATCAAACTGTCCATTCTGGCCTATGGGAACGGGTAGCCTTGCAATAGTGAAAAACAAAATTGACTGTAATTCACTATCAGGACATGCCACACAAATCAGGGCATGTCCTAACTTTTACATACAATGCACTCTGTCCTTGGGCCTACCTTAGGGGTGACTTATATGTAGAAAAGGGAACGTTTAGGGACTTGCAAGTGGGTGTAATTGCCAAGTGGACATGGCAAACCCAGACTGCACACAGGCTCTGCAATGGCTGGCCTGAGCCATATTTTACCAGCTGCTTCTGTGGGTGGCACAGCCAGTGCTGCAAGCCCAACAGCAGCATTTGATCTACAGGCCCTGGGCATACATGGTGCACTGTACTAGGGTATGACAAGTAAATCAAATAGCCAATCATGGAGTCACTAATCCATTACAACAATTTACAATAGGGAGCACTTGCACTTTGGCACTAAACCAGCAGTGGCAAAGTGCACAAAGCATCTAGACCAGCAAAAAAATAGCAAAAACATGGGAGGCAACAGCAAAAAATGGAAGAGAGACCCACGCCAATGGTGCCAGGTGTAACACGTGTCCCCTCCAGCTGAAATGTGGGGAGAACTACCTACTCCTTGGGTGTTCTCTTCTCTAAGGCTAAAAAATCTGGACAGACCATCAGCATTGGCGTGTTCTGTACCAGGGCGGTGTTCCACCATGAAGTCCATACCCTGTAGGGAAATGGACCACCTCAACAGCTTTGGATTCTTACCCCTCATCTGCATCAACCATATGAGGGGCCTGTGGTATGTCTGAACCTGGAAGTGAGTCCTAAACAAGTATGGTCTCAATTTCTTCAGTGCCCAGACCACAGCAAATGCCTCATTCTCACTTGCACTCCACCTCTGTTCCTAAAGGCTACAGGTTGGTCTAGGTCTTCCTCATTCATCTGTGAAAGAACAGCCACTACACCATACTCTGAAGCGTCTGTCTGCACAATAAAATATTTAGAAAAGTTGGGTGCCTGAAGCACGGGTGCCATGCACTTGGCAGTCTTCAGGGCATCAAAAGCCGCCTGACCGGTGTCAGTTCAGTTCACTTTCCTGGCCTGCTTCCTGGAAGTCAGCTCTGTCAAGGGTGCAACAATGCTGCCATACCCCTTGACAGACCTCCTTTAGTACCCAGTGAGTCCTAAAAGGGCTCTCACCTCTGTCTGGCTCTTGGGAATTCCCAAGCCAGGATGGTATCAATATTGAGCTGTAGGGGCGCCACTTGGCCGCTCCCAACCTGGTATGCCAAGAACACCACGGAACCCTGCCTGATCTGGCACTTACCCGCCTTGATCGTGAGGCCTGCTCTCCACAGTGCTGTCAACACTTCCCCGAGGTGGCGTTGATGTTCTTATCAACTGTCGCTGAACACTGCAATGCCGTCCAGGTTGGAAGCACTGAAATCCTCCAACCCAGCCAACACCTGGTTGACCAACCTCTGAGAGGTGGCAGGGGCATTCTTCATCCCAAAGGGCATAACCCGCATTTGGTTTTACCTATCTGGTGTGGAGAATGCCAACCTCTCCTTTCCCCCATCAGTTAAGGTGATCTGCCAGTACCCAGACGTTAAATAAAATGTGCTGATGTACCGGGCAGCCCCTAACTGATCAATGAGCTCACCAGCTCTAGGGATGGGTGCGCGTCAGTCCTGGTGACTAAATTCCTCCACATAGAACTGGAGTTTGGGCATGGCACCAGGCATGGCAGCCTTTGGGACCATGACCACTGGGCTGGCCCAAGGGCTGTTAGGGGACCGAATCACCCTTAACTCAAACCTCTTGGAGACTGCCTCCTTGATGCAAGCTCTGAACCTGTCAGTCACTCTGTATGTTTTGTGCTTTACAGGAGGACTGGCCCCAGTGTCCACATCATGGACCCACCAATCAGTGACACTAGGAGTCAGGGAGAATAGGTCAGGAAACTGTCCCAACACTTGGCAACAGTCATCCTGCTGCTTAGGGGTCAGGGAGGTAGAGAGGTTTACACCCTCCACTGACCCATTTTTCTCTGTTGCAGAGAGGAGTACAGGAAGAGGCTCAGTCTCCTCCTCCATTCCATCATCTGTTGCTAGGAGCATGCCTACTTCGGACCTCTCTGAATGGGGCTTCAGGTGGTTTACATGCCAGACCCGGAAAGTGTTCCTAGGAGACCGCAAGTCCACCAAGTAGGTGACATCACTCTTGCACTCCACCAACTCAAGTGGTCCGGTCCACTTATCCTGGAGCGCACAAGGCTCCATGGGGGCCATGACCCAACTTTCTGACCAGGTTGAAACTTGATCAGAGTGGCATTCTGATCATACCACCGTTTCATTTCTTCCTGGCTGGCTTCCAGATTCGCATAAGCGAGTTGTCGGGTTTGGTTTTTGGAGACCAACATGTAGCTATATACTTCCTGGGGAGGTTTACTGGGAGCTTTCTCCCTGCCTTCTTTTACCAAACTCAGAGGTCCTCTTACAGGGTGAGTATACAGCAGTTCAAATGGGCTGAACCCTAAGGACTTCTGTGGCACCTCTCTGTAAGCAAGCAGAATCCATGGCAAGAAGACGTCCCACTTAAGTCTCATAGGTTTCTCAAGACCCATAATCATGCCCTTTAGGGTCCGGTTGAATCTCTCAAAAAGCCAATTACCTTGGGGGTGGTAAGGAGTGGTGAACTTGTAGGTTACACCACACTCCTGCCACAAGGACTGCATATACTTGGATATGAAGTTGGTACCACAGTCTGACACCACCTCTCTGGGTAACACCAAACGGGAGAAAATTCCCATCAACGCTTGACCCACCACGGGGGCCATCACCGACCGGAGAGGATGGCTTCCGGGTACTGGGTGGCATGGTCCACCAAGATAAGGATGAACCTGTTGTCTATGGCTGTCTTGGGATCCAGAGGCCCCTCAATGTTAATGCCTAGCCTTTCTAAGGGAGTGCTGGTCACAGGAAAAGGCTGTAGAGGAGCCTTGTGCTTCCTCCCACTTTTACCACTTGCCTGGCAAGTACTGCAATGATATCAGAACTCTTTTGAGGCAAATAAAAGTGGGGACCAACTCACAATCTCCTAAAGAGACAAGGGACATCTCTGCAGGATCCCACCCACCTTGGGCACCCATCTTCTCACCCAGGGCTACACTAGCCATCTGCCAGGCAGTGCAACAGTGGGAGGTGTGATCGATTTCTGGGAACACTTAGGATTATAAAAGCAGTGACCCACAAGACCACACTTAAAACATCTTGAGGGTCCCTTGTAAACACACTTATCTGTCGCGATCCCTGATTTCTTCTCAGGGGGAGGCTGGGAACCCTTCACTTTGTTCCCTTTGGGATTCCTTTGGGGCTCTTTCTGGAACTCACTGTTTTTACCCTTGCCCCCCCCACTCTTCTGCTGGGGACCCTGCCCACCTTTGGCGGAGTCTCCCACGTGACCATTCTGGACCAGGGTACTAAGCCAGCGGTCCACCTCCTCAGCAAGCTTCCTAGGTATAGTCAGCATGCTAACGATAAGGTGCTGGCATAGCACTGGAAAACAGTTATTGGACAAATGCTCCCATGCAATCAAATTATAGAGTGCTTTAAAATCAGTGGACGCGGTTGATGCAATTAAGGTAATACTACCAGTACGGTCGATACTGCAGCCTTGAAGCGCCTGGCAAAGGGCTCCCAGAATTGTGCTTAGCCTAAACTCTTGAAATAGTATTTTTAATAATGTTAAAGGCATTCAACACTCAGAATCTGCTAAAGGTATTAATGGGGTGTTCTCTAATAACCTGCAAATTTCTCTAAGGAACATCCTTCCTCAACCTGGACAGACCACTGCGCAGTTCTGTTCGACAGGGAGAAACACCGCTTTGCACACTAGTTCTGTCCCCCTAAGCAGTTCAAGGCATGGAGTAGCATTGACCGTCATCTCCTTGAATCACACTTGCTATCCACTCAGCATGACACCACACAAGACTTTGAATTGGCTTTCACTAATTACTCAGAATGGCTCCACAATGCTTTCAGTGCTTTAGTACCACTTAAAATGCCTCCAAAAACAGAATCCCCCTTCCGACCCTTGGTTCTCAGAGGCGCTGAGACTCGAGAAACAACAATGTAGGAATCACAAAAGACGCTGGCGTAGAAATTAAGACACCGCAGAAAAAATCCGCTTCAAGGTGGGAAATGACCAAGAACAAACTCCTCATAATCTCTGAGAAAAGCAACTTCTACCTTAGATAAATCAAAACAGCCCAAGTTTCTGTTAAGCAGTTGTTCCCGGTAGTGGCCAAGCTATCAGGGCCGGCCACAAATTCCTCCAAAGATGCCACCCAAACTCTCTGCAATTCATTGGCCAGGTCCTTCCAAGAAAAGGTTTGCCAAATATACGCCAACTACTCAGCCCAAACTAAGGCTTGCAATCACACTGATAACCCCATTGATGATGAAATCGCTCCTACTTTCTCGGAATTTAGCCAAGTCTCACTGGAAGAGATCGTAGACCTAATTTCCACCGTCAAATCTGGATCCCCCAACGACCCTTGCCCTCCTTCTATTTTGAAACTGATCCCTGACTTGATAGGTCCCAACCTAGCAAACATATGCAACTCAATGTTCCACACAGGCACTAATCCTTCCATTTGGAAAAAGGCTATAGTCAAGCCTCTGCAAAATAAGCATAATCCTGACCCCGCAGAGACCAAAAACTACAGGCCAATTGCATTTCTCCCATTCCCAGCTGAAGAAATTGAAAAAATCATGCACACACAGCTGGCCCAGTTCATTGATGATAACAACCTACTGCATGACACACAATTTGGCTTCAGAAAGGGCCACGGTACCGAGACAGGCCTCATCAAAGCATCCGATGAAATTAAAATGGTACTTGACCACGGTGGTGCTGTGGTCCTAGTGCTGTTGGATTTATCAGCAGCCTTTGACATGGTCGATCATGCCACCCTCATCGACCGTGTTTCAGCCATTGGCATCAGACATTGGGCGAAAGCCCTCCTATCCTCTTTTCTATCCAATCAGACTTAGCTAGTAAGTCTCAGCGACTTCAACTCCCCATTATTTGCCCCCCGTGTAGTGTGCCACAAGGATCATCACTGAGTCCAACCTTATTTAACATTTATATGTCTGACCTGGCAAGGGTCATCAAAGCCCACGGGATGGGTCTAACATCGTACGCCGACGACACACAATTGGTGCTTGCCGTTCACAATGATGAAGGGGCAGTTACAGCAAGCTTTCTAGAAGGAATGTTGGCCATCAGTACTTGGATGGCTAACAATTGCCTTAAATTAAACTCAGACAAGACAGAGGTGATGATCTTTGGCAATATCTCTCCTGGCTGATCCCCCACATGGTGGCCAGCCAAATTGGAATCACCTCTGTACCCGGTCACAAAGGTCAGAAACTTGGGTGTTATGTATGATGACAAGCTGTCTTTCACACACCATGCCAACACATTTGTCTCCTCATCCTTCTACGTCCTCAGGATGATAAAATAACACCTACCATTGCTCCCATCAAGTGCTGGCAGAACTCTTATCAGCACACTGGTAATCTCAAAAGTTGACTACTGTAACGGTCTCCTAATTAATGCTCAGGAAAAGGTCCTTAGTAAGCTACAACTGGTGCAGAACGTGGCTGTCAGGATGCAGTCAGGCACCCCCAAGTTTAAGCTGATATCCAAGATGGTGCGACAGCTCCACTGCCTGCCCATAAGAAGCCGAACCAAATTCAAGGTGCTATGCATCGCATACAAGGCAAACCACAACACTGGACCTGAATTTCTGAAGAAAGCTCTTTGCTCATACACGCTCAGTAGACCCTTGTGCTCTTCAGCAGCCAACCTTCTGATGGTCATCGAACCAAGAAAGCCTCATGGGGCGATAGACGGTTCACAGTCGCCACGGCCAGCCTGTGGAACATGCTCCCCTTCACATTAAGACCAGTCCTAACCTGCTAGCCTTCAGAAAACATGTAAAAACCTGGCTCTTTAACCAATAAGTCACCCGCTCCAGGGCCGTCCCTTTCCTTAGAGTCGGCAGCGCCGAGACACCCAAGGGTATTTGCACACTTTACAAGTTGCTTAAATAAATAAAATAAAATAATAATACATTTACTTTGCTACCGTTCACCAACCATCCAATGTTCTGCTAAAGAAAGACACATGTTCTACACATGTGCTTGACTCCAGTTTCTTACAATTCCTAAACCTTTGTCTATAAAGCTCTGGGGTCAACCCATACCTTGACATTAAGGCTTCCTTCATGTGGACATAGGAATTCTGATCCTCAGAGGGCAAATCTAACAAGGTATCCCACCCATCACTGAGGAACCTCTCTACAACCCCGCTCCCCAATACTTCTCAGGGACCCAGTGGGAGGTCATAGCTACCTCATAGACCTTAAACCATTGCCCAATATCTTCATGCCTATGGAACTCCTTAATCACATCCTTGAGAATAAACACTCTTGTTTCTACAGGCATGGATGGTGCGCTGCCACCAGAGGGAGTAATTTCTACGCTCTTAGCCTTGAGCTCCAATTCCTTCAACATTCTCTCATGCTCTAAATGCATCCTTTATTCCACCAGGGCCAACTTCTTATTTTCTAACTCCAAGTGCCCACCCATTCTGAGCTTGGCTAGCTCCATCTGTTGCATCCTATCTCTATCCCTGTCCTCTAGCTCTATGGGGAACAGGTCCTTGGAAGAAACTCTGCTACCTGGTCTGGAAGGTACCCCTCCCTAGTCAGGCCCAGTAGCCCATCTAGCTGCCCATCTGTACTCACTGCCTCTTCTCCAGGCTTTTCAGTATGCTCAGTGGCTTTTCTAGCTTCTAACCAGGCCCTTAGCGCCTTTTTGGAATTCCTCCTTCCTGGAGAGTCCTTTCATAGAGATATTAAACTTTTTACAGATGGTCTTCAGCTGTGGCACAGTGTAAACACCAACCGTTTCTTCCTCAAAATCATAATATTCAGGTGCAATGGATGCTACTTTACTCATGGTGAAAGGAAATTGGTAGTTCTCAACAAAATTAGAAGTCCCAAGAAAAAAGTTCTACCAAAAATGTATGTGGTTGCATATTGGTCTACACTCACTAGTGGTGTTCACCAATCACTGTATATGAATCACAAATGCAAGTCCAAATCCTCACTGCTGACCAAATTTGTTTAAAATGGGGATCTCTAGTTGGCAGAGGTAGTTACTTTTGACCAAGTAGGGGCCCTTGCTTCTAGTCAGGAAGGGGGGTACAATTCTTGATAATCCCCGCTCACCCCCTTGGTCGCTTGGCACGAGCAGACAGGCTTATCTCAGAGGCAGTGTGTAAAGCATTTGTGAACACATACAGTTATACAGTGAAAACACTACAAATGAACACCACACCAATTTCGAAAAATAAGTAATCTTTACTAGGCTTAATGCAAGACCAAACAACAAAAATCCACAATACTTTAATAAAAAATTAGGCTTTAAAATGGTAGAAAATAGCTTAATTCAATGTGGATGGTAAATGCAACACTTTACTCTCAAAGTAACTCGGATGCGTCACGCAATGCAAACAAAAGGGTTGCAGGGAAGTTGATGCGCTGTTCCTTACACTCAGGGGAGTGGATGCGTTGGTTCCTTACTGCAGCGCAGGGGAAGTAATGCGTCGCTTCCTTACTGTGAGGGGAGTTGCTGCATCGTTTCTTACTGCGGGCCGGTGATGATGCAACAAGATAGCGCCTCGATGCAAGGTGACAATCCGGTTCTTTACAACAAAATAGCGTCTTGGATGCCATGTGACAATGGGGATGCGATGCATGCACGCCAGATGGCCGTGCGCCGAAATTGATGAACTATTGAGACGCGACAGGCCTTGGGACACGCTTCTCCAGTGATGCGACGGCAACCTCTGTGGCTGCGGCACGCTTCTCCGGGATACGACACACTTCGTCTGCAATGCGACGGTGAACAGCTGCAGCTTTCATACCCTTGGAGATCTTCCTCAAGATGATAAAGTTCCTTTTATCCCTTTTTTTGGAATTGAGTAACCACTGCAGGCCAACCTCAGACAGCAACCAGCACTGGGGCAGTCTCCTTCTTCAGCTTCCTTGGTTTATCTCCTTGAAAATGGTCCGTCTTGATACCCAGAAGTGATCTAAAGTTCTGGAGCCTGGGCCCCAATATTTATAGTTGTTGTACCTGGCACTTTTGGCAGGTTCACCCCGAAACGTTCTGCTTTTTCCTAGCCTGTTTCTGTAACCTGGTGTTGGTGATTTTAGGCCTCTACGCACTTTTTCACTGTGGTACAGTGTAAAGTGCGTGCGCTTTCTTTGTGTGTGGTGAGTGACCTGCCCTCCCATAGGAATGCATGGGGAGTAGGTGTGACCATGGTAGTTCCTGATGCGTGGGGTGTGCAGGCTGGAGTCTGGTATGTGCGGACTCGTGTGATTGAATGCTGCGAGATGATGTATGCGGCATGTATGTGTCTAGTGTGGAAGTGCCACTTCTAGACAATGGTGTGCATGTGCAGTAAGTATGCTGGCGCGTGATTGGCTGAAGCTGGCTGGGGAGCCTGGCTCCAAGTGTCTGTGTGGGTCTGCCCCAGTGGTTAATGGAGAGATTAGCATGCTGATGTGAGGAAGGGGCTGCACCTGGGTCCTGAATATGGCTGGGCTTTCCCCACGCAATGCTGGCTCCGCCCCTGTGGTGCGTCTAATGACCCTAGCCCTGCCAGTGAATAGAGTGAGGGGCTGAGCACATCAAGGGTGCTCCAAGACCAGCTGCAACTGGTTCTTCCCCCACCCTGCTTCTTTAGACAAAGGAATTTACAGTATAAAAAGGGGCTGTGTCCCCTTACAAAATGTTCTTGTTTGCCAACTTGAATCCTGCCAGGGGTGTGCTGCTGCTTAGGCCCAGGGGAAGGCTTGCCTCCCTGGGCCCTGCCCTGCCCCTGGACTGCTGGTGTCCTGGACTCCTGAAGGACTTTGCTGGACTTTGGTTCCTTATAGCGCTTGGGAGCGCTGTTTATTTCCTTCTAGCGCTTGGGAGCGCTTCATTTCTGCC
Source organism: Lissotriton helveticus (assembly GCF_964261635.1). Taxonomy (NCBI): domain Eukaryota; kingdom Metazoa; phylum Chordata; class Amphibia; order Caudata; family Salamandridae; genus Lissotriton; species Lissotriton helveticus. The sequence continues at coordinate 55,200,129 of NC_136060.1, forward strand.
CTAGCGCTGAGAGCGCTTTGTTTGTCAAGCCGGTGCCCACCCAGAATTTGCCCAGGATTGCTGAGCCTATCAAGTGCCTACCTCGATTTATTGGTTATTCTTAACAAGCCGTTGCCCACCCAACATTTGCTGCTCTGTCCCCCCTGCCGCAGCGAGCCCGAAGAAGCCTGCTCCTGGCCGCTGTAGCGCGACCAGGAAGTAAGGCACGATTGCGAGGGACATGGACGGGGCTTTCCGGACGGAAGGAAGCCCCGCGAGAGAGGAAGCGAGGAGGAGAAGCTGGCCGAATCATGGCCGCCCGTGGCCCGGGGCTCCCGTGAAGTAGGGAGAGCCCTGGGGCTGCCAGCGGAAAAGAGCCCAAGTGTTGCGGGGCTCCCGTGTGCTGGAGGGAGCACCGGTCGAGGAGTCAGCCTTCCGCCAGATCCCGGTCCCGAGATGGGAGACCGGGCGAAGGATGGTGCGCAGCCGTCGAGAAGCTGCGCCGAAAAGACCGGTGAGTGGTTCCCGGAATTGGTAGTTGCAGAAGGGGGGCGTCGGGGCACATTGCCGGTGCCCGCCGCCCCCCCCCCCAGTGTGCTCTATCTCCGTGGGAGGGCATTTGTGATTCAGAGCCCCTGAGAGGCTCTTGGGCATTTGTGGATTCAGAGTCCCCCGAGCGGGACTCCAACGTTCCGGGCATTCTTTGTGTTAAGAGCCCAGGAGAGGCTCTGAGGGCATTACGTTGTTCCTGAGCCCTGAAAGGCTCCATCCAGGCGGCATTTTTCTTGATTGATAGAGCGGCCCCGAAGGCAGCGGGCCGCTCCCACCTTGCCCCACCTTTCCAGAGTTGCTCAGGGGGCATAATTGTTACGAGCCCGAGAGGCTCATGGGGGAGCTTCTGTCTTTAGAGCCACGGAGGCTCAGAGGGTGCATTTTGTTGTGCAAAGAGCCCAGCGAGGGTCAACGGGGCCAGTCATTTGTTTAGAGCCCTGAGAGGCTCAGGGCGACATTTTATTTCTTCAGAGCCTGCGAGGCTTCCACGTTGGCCCTGTCATTTTCCCCAGCTGCCCAGCACTTCGTGGCAGCTGCTACGTTTAGGCTCCCCCCTCCTGACTTTGGGACACAGGGCATCCTAGCCCCAACAAGGCCAGAGGGCCTAGGGACAGTCACAGGTGGTGACTTATGTGAGTTTGGCGCAATTGTTCTTCCCTGCACCTCTGAATGTGTTGTTGATGCATCATGTGCCTTGTTCTTACACCGCTGAATGTATGTTATGCATCATGTGTTTTCCTTCCCTACACCTCTGAATGTGTTGTGATGCATCATGTGTAATGTTCCTATGCTTATACCCCTACAGGTATTGTGATACTTAGGTGGTTGTTTTTCTCCTAGTACAGGTGGTGCTAGTGAGGTCCTGGTTCCCTGTGTATCATTCTCCTAAGGTGATTAGGGTTATGTAGGTGGTACTTACCTGGTGCCAGTAGTTACTGGTTGTGTGTTAAAGTGATTTTCTATTCTATGTTCTAAGTGCTAAGTTCTAAAAGTGCTGATTCCTGACAGTGGTCCAGGTGGCCCTGTCTTGTACATATCCCCAGTAAATTCTGCCCGTGCCTGTTGGCACATTGTAAAGTGTGTGTTTTTATCTAATGTGTTTTGGTGTAATACAAAGGCTATTTTTATACATAACCTTGTGTGTAGTTTCCTTTGTGGTGGGCCTTGGGTGTTGTTGCTGGGGGTGCGTGCGCAAACACTAAACTTACATCGCCTCCGAGTTTAGCCTTACTGCTCGTGCTACCTTACCAAGGGGGTGAGCAGGGGTTATCTTGGCGTGTAACTCCCTTGCCCTGACGTGGAAGTGGTGGTCTCTGACTGACTTTGGCGCAAGCCCTGGCCAGCCAGGGATCCCATTTCTAACATTGTTGGACAGCGGTGAGGATTAGGATTTGTGTTTGCGCAGTACCACAGCGACAACTGGCTACATTACAAAACTCTGCATTTTAGAGAGTCACATGTTTGGGATTATTGTTTATGATTTTGTTTTTCCTCAAGAGTGTCATTTTCAAATGGTGTTCCTGCGCTTTATGTTTAGTGGCAGAAGAGAGAAAATGACAGGGCGGGACGCCAGTAGATAGGGAGTTCCTTCCTGGGTCCAGTGTCCAATCCCTGTTCCTGTCCCTGTGTGGGTAGATGGAAGAGAGGGAGTTTGGATGAGAAATGGTTTGCTCGGGAGGGTGGTTATTCCCTGAGTATAGTGTGTGTGTCTGGATTCCCCAGTATGGTAGGATCCAGTGGTGGCAGCTAAAATGTGTCCAGCGCGTGTAGTCCCATTCCCAGTTCCCAGAGTATGGTGCCTGGTGCTCAGTAAGAGGGGTAGAGGTTGAGAGTCAGGGGCAGTGAGGAACTGTCTCACCAGTTTGGAGGGAGAGTGTGTGGATGAGTGGTGTGCTGAACTGGAGGAGTTGGTGTGAGTTTTTTAAAGGAGCTTGCACGGGAGGTGTACCTCTGGTGGTGTGCAGGAGGTCCTGCAGAGGCACTGGACAAGAAGGTGGACATCTGGCGGTGTGCTAGATGTCTTGCAGAGGCATTGGGGAGTGATTCCAAAAGTGGCTTGTGTATCTGATGATCCTGTGTAGGTGAAGAGGTTCATGTGTAGCCCAGCTAGGTCCCAGTAGAATGGGCGGGGTGTAGGGGCTCACGTCCTGTCTCAGTGGAGGCGGAGTGAATGTGGGACAGTGTGTCCCACGTTGGCCCGAAACCCTGTCTCAGGGCCTGGAGGATTCCCTAAGGAAGCGCCAGGTCAGGGGCCTAGGCTGTACTTACAGGTAATTTGTGGAGGATCTTCCTGTGTCTAGATGATGGGGAGTTTCTGGAATCAGAACTCCGGCGGTCCTAGTATTGGCAGTAGAGCTCCTAAGCGGTGGGTGCATAAGGCCTGGATGAGGAGTGAGAGGGGGAAAGAGTCTCCAGTGGAGGAACCAGTGGGTCAGGGGCCAGTCAGAAGGGCTGTGCCACCAGTGATTGACCATGGCGATGCCACTTCTGTCCTGGGTGATCTCTGCGCCCTGTCAGGTGGACAGGAGGTCGCGAAGTTAGAGCTAGGCAGACTGTCACAAGACACAGTAGTTATGTGTCACCCTCAGGGGAGGGGCATGCGTGCTCCCCGTGAAGTCCTGGTTTGCTGGGCATGTGGCCATCTAGAGTGCTTGATCATTTGTGGGGCCTCTGGAGGTCGATCCCCGAGGAGGGGGGAGCCAGGTTCAGGTAGCCTGACCTGGAGGGAAGAGCGTCTGTGATAAGGGTCCTGAACAGTTGGGAGAAAAGTGTGTTGCTGATACGCCGCAGGCGTGTGCTCTGTCTAGCCTGGGACATACTGAGAATCACCCTGTGATAGGGAGTACTGGAGGAAAGTGTGTCGCTGATATGTGCTGGTGTGTGCTCTAACTAGCCTGAGACATACTGGGACTCACCCTGTGATCATGGAACTGGAAGGGGGTGCAGAGGGAGGGAATCCTCGCCTCTGACCCCGGTGTAGCCGGAAGGTAGATCCCAGGTGGTAGACCAGTTGATGGAGTGAGGCCCTAATCTGGTGGGAGAGTTGTGTTCTGGTGGGTGCTTCTCTGGGAGAGTGCGGAACCCCAGAAGTAGAGGTAGGGTAGGGCATGCTTGCCCGTGACCTCTGGTCGGCCTGAGGGTGCGGACTCTAGGTTGAAGTTTCAGTGGTAGTTTGGAGCTACACTGAGAGGGAGAGTGGAGAATGGCTATTGTGCGCCAGGGGTTACTGCCCCCCACTCTGTGGATTGGTCAGGACCTGTGACATTTGGATGGCCTAGGGCCTGGTCCTGACCGTGGATGACTAGCGAGTACCAGTGGGGTATCCTAGTTGTGCCAGAGAGCTCTTGTTGAGAGAAATCCATGTGGGTTCAGATTGGCGCAAAACCGGAGGGTGTCCCTGCCGTGTCCGTGTTTTGTCGCCCAAAGCAGGGAAGCCCATCAAGGGATTGATTGGTCTACCCTGTGTTTTGGCTGGAAGGGGGTTGTGTTGGACCTGGCCCTTTTGGCAGGTTCACCCCCAAACTTTTTGCTTTTTCCTAGCCTGTTTCTGTAACCTGGTGTTGGTGATTTTAGGCCTCCACGCACTTTTTCACTGTGGTACAATGTAAAGTGCGTGCGCTCTCTGTGTGTGTGGTGAGTGACCGGCCCTCCCATAGGAATGCATGGGGAGTAGGTGTGACCATGGTAGTTCCAGATGCGTCGGGTGTGCAGGCTCGAGTCTGGTATGTGCGGACTCGTGTGATTGAATGCTGCGAGATGATGTATGCGGCGTGTATGTGTCTAGTGCGGAAGTGCAACTTCTAGACAATGGTGTGCATGTGCAGTAAGTATGCTGGCGCGTGATTGGCTGAAGCTGGCTGGGGAGCCTGACTCCAAGAGTCTGTGTGGGTCTGCCCCGGTGGTGAATGGAGAGATTAGCCTGCTGATGTGAGGGAGGGGCTGCACCTGGGCCCTGAATAGGGCTGGGCTTTCCCCACACAATGCTGGCTCCACCCCCTGTGGTGCGTCTAATGACCCTAGCCCTGCCAGTGAATAGAGTGAGGGGCTGAGCACATCAAGGGTGCTCCCAGGCCAGCTGCGACTGGTTCTTCCCCCACCCTGCACCTTTAGACAAAGGAATTTACAGTATAAAAGGGGCTGTGTCCCCTTACAAAATGTTCTTGTTTTCCAACTTGAATCCTGCCAGGGGCGTGCTGCTGCTTGGGCCCAGGGGAAGGCTTGCCTCCCTGGGCCCTTCCCAGCCCCTGGACTGCTGGTGTCCTGGACTCCTGAAGGACTTTGCTGTACTTTGGTTCCTTATAACACTTGTGAGCGCTGTTTATTTCCTTCTAGCGCCTGGAAGCGCTTTGTTTGCCAAGCCGGTGCCCACACGGCATTTGCCCAGGATTGCTGAGCCTATTGAGTGCCCACCTCGATTTATTGGTTATTCGTAACAAGCCGGGCCCACCCGGCATTTACTGCTCTGTCCCCCCCGCCGCAGAGAGCCCGAAGAAGCCTGCTCCTGGCCGCTATAGCGCGACCAGGAAGTCAGGCACGATTGCGAGGGACATGGGCGGGGCTTCCCGTACGGAAGGAAGCCCTGCGAGAGAGGAAGCGAGGAGGAGAAGCTGGCCGAATCATGGCCGCCCGCGGCCCGGGGCTCCCATAAAGTAGGGAGAGCCCTGGGGCCGCCAGCGGAAAAGAGCCCAAGTGCTGCGGGGCTCCCGTGTGCGGAGGGAGCCCCGGTCGAGGAGTCAGCCTTCCGCCAAATCCCGGTCCCGAGATGGGGGACCGGGCGAAGCATGGTGCGCAGCCGTCAAGAAGCCGCGCCGAAGAGACCGGTGAGTGGTTCCCGGTATTGGTAGTTGCAGAAGGGGGGCGTCGGGGCACATTGCCGATGCCCGCCCCCCCCAGTGTGCTCTATCTCTGTGGGAGGGCACTTGTGATTCAGAGCCCCTGAGAGGCTCTTGGGCATTTTTGGATTCAGAGTCTCCCGAGCGGGACTCCAACGTTCCGGGCATTCTTTGTGTTAAGAGCCCACGAGAGGCTCTGAGGGCATTACGTTGTTCCTGAGCCCTGAGAGGCTCCATCCAGGCGGCATTTTTCTTGATTGATAGAGCGGCCCCGAAGGCAGCGGGCTGCTCCCACCTTGACCCACCTTTCGCTCGAGTCCAGAGGGGCTCAGGGGGCATAATTGTTACGAGCCCGAGAGGCTCGTGGGGGCACTTCTGTCTTTAGAGCCACGGAGGCTCAGAGGGGGCATTTTGTTGTGCAAAGAGCCCAGCGAGGCTCAAAGGGGCCAGTTACTTGTTTAGAGCCCTGAGAGGCTCAGGGCGACATTTTATTTCTTCAGAGCCTGCTAGGCTCCCACGTTGGCCCCGTCATTTTCCCCAGCTGCCCAGCACTTCGTGGGCAGCTGCTATGTTTAGGCCCCTCCCTGACTTTGGGACACAGGGCATCCTAGCCCCAATAAGGCCAGAGGGCCTAGGGACAGTCACAGGTGTTGACTTATGTGAGTTTGGCGCAATTGTTCTTTCCTGCACCTCCGAATGTGTTGTTGATGCATCATGTGCCTTGTTCTTACACCGCTAAATGTATGTTATGCATCATGTGTTTTCCTTCCCTACACCTCTGAATGTGTTGTGATGCATCATGTTCCTATGCTTATACCCCCACAGGTATTGTGATACTTAGGTGGTTGTTTCTCTCCTAGTACAGGTGGTGCTAGTGAGGTCCTCAGGGCAGTGAAATAAAATCTCCTCCCCCTATTCTCTATTCAATGCAGGTTCTATTCAGCCCAGCCCTGACCCATCAGACTGCTGGAGCCAAGGCCCTCTCCATCCCCTGTCACTCACAAACCAGACATGGAATACACAACCCTAGAAGAGACACGCTGGATGGTTAGGAAAGTAAATACCTACTTTCTAAAAGTGGTATTCTCAAACACAGAATGTAAAAATCACCCTCACTAAAAATGTATTTTAACATTCTGAGTTCAGGCATACTAAACTCGAATTGCTAACTTGTTTCGTGGGTCAGTTAGGATTATAAGATGTTATAATCAAACTGCCCATTTTCACCTAAGGGAACAGGTAGCCTTGCAATAGTGAAAAACGAAATTGGCTGTAATTTACTACCAGGACATGCCACACACATAAGGGTATGTCCTAACTTGGGCTTACCTTAGGGGTGACTAATATGTAGAAAAGGGAAAGTTTAGGGACTGGCATGTGGGTGCACTTTCCAAGTCAACATGGCAGTCCCAGACTGCACACAGGCTCTGCAATGGCAGGCCTGAGCCAAATTTTACAAGCTGCTTCTGTGGTTGGCACAAACAGTGCTGCAAGCCCACCAGCAGCATTTGATTTACAGGCACTGTACTAGGGTCTGACAAGTAAATCAAATAGCCAATCTTAGAGTCACTAATACTTTACAACAATTTACAATAGGGAGCACTTGTACTTTGCACCAAATGGCAACTGCAAAATGCCCAAAGCATCTAGACCAGCAACAACAAAGCAAAAACATGGGAGCAACAGCAAAAACAAGCATTGGTAAAATGCCAATTGGTCTCGGCATATTAATGAGTTTAGTGATGTAGTTGCTATTATAAATACATTAATATCCTGTGTTTAGTATCAGATGAATAAGTTAGCAGGTTAGCACTGACATCAGAAAAAGCAGAATAGTAATGCAGCAGATTTAGTAGTGAAGCAGTTACTGCAGGAGCAATAGAGTAGTGATAGCAGGTACCATTAGAGGATTGCTAGTGGTGTTAGCGGAAAAGCAGTATGAGCAAAGTTAGTATGGTAGCAGTGTCAGCAGATTGAGCAGTTTAGCAATTACAGTAATATAAGGAGAACAAATACAATTTCACCAGGAGAATAGTAATAGGAGTAAGATCACAGAAGTAACAGTCGGACAGTATTGTGAGCAGCATTATTAGAGTAGAATTGCATTAGCAGGAGTGACAGTATGCGCTTAATAAGTTCATATTCAATTCAATTTTGAAAATGATGACACCGTTTTGAAGGAAGGAGTAACCAATCAAAATAATTGGAAATAAGCTGAAAATCACCAGGGAACTATTTTGTTTTAGTAATATTACAAGAAAGAACTTACTAGGCAGCACATCTTTCAAACATCATGGCGCGGAAGTATAGCTTCCGTCAAGAGGACAGTTTTGCGTAAGGCACTTTTTTAAGGCAGCACTCCAAAACAGAAATGAAACATACATGTTGTTCACTGGAAGAGGTAAAAAGCTAAGGGTAGCCTATTTTAAATTGCCCATCCTACCTGTGCTATGGCGGGAGTACCAGAACTTTTAACACTCTGTAACTGCCCAACGTAGATATATGTGAGACTAGTGAAAAGCTAAATCTGAGAAACAAATTATGTCTCTTAGACCACATTATGGCAGGTGCTCCCACTATGGAAATTGCCATGGATCAAAGGAATGGACAGAGATAAAGCAGATATAATAGCATTAGCTATGAGGGAACCTAGGAGCGTCTGGAATGAGGTTAGGAGTACCCCAAAATGTAGCAGCAATTCGAAGCCTTTTATGGTGTTATCGTGATCGTATTGTATGACGACACTAGACATAAAAAAAATGTGTTGCGATTTATATAACGTGAACACGACCCGATGTTACTGGAGCGCTTTACACGAACACCAGTTACATTACATAAGGGCACATTCATTTTTGGTAGGTACTGGGACATTAAGTGATTTGTCCAGCATCACAGTTTCCTGAACCGACTCTGTGGCTCACACCTGGTTCCCCAGCTCCAAAGCCAACAGCTCTGCCAGTAAAGCCACATCCTCGCCTCTTGCACTCACCATAGTGTGTCTGAGTGGCGGTGATAGAAATGGGTCTCTGCACTGGCTGCTAGGACCCCGGCACAGAGATAGGGCTGCCCGTGCTCAGCATGTGCCGGGAAACCTTTTTCTACCCTCGGCATCTGCCGAAAATCTTTTTTGTGGCCAAAATGGTGAAAATTGCGGTCATCAAGTTCCTAAGCTCATTAAGCGATTATTTTGCATATCACAAAATGTTGGGGGATCTGTATGAGGGTCTTATACTCTTCCTGGAATTCACAGCAGCTTCTCTCCTGGGTGACCCCTTTGTTGCAGGGCAACACCCGTGCAGGCACCAATCCCAGCGTGGCTCTTCCCTGACGTTAGGGGTGCAGAGTACAGGGTTCCCGAGGCTCCTGAGCTGGTTTAAATGTTTAAAAGTTGAAATGGGGTGAACACAAGCCCGCGGTGGTGATAACACGCAGTGCCCTCACAGTTCCCACAGAAGCAGACGCGATCCCCCAGGCCTGTGGCTGTGATCTCACGACTAGATGTGTGGGGGGGCAGGAGAGAAGGCTCAGACAGCAGGAGGGGTGGCACGGGCACAAAGTAGTGCTCAGCAAACACTCAGTAAAAGGGCCAATAGCCGTGGAAGGAGACATGGCCGTCATAAGGCGGGACTAGCAGCCTCTAAACCAATCAGATGGCAGCATTTAGAAAAAAAACAAATCCACAAGCCAATTAAAAAGATACCCGGAAAGTGGACGGGGCTTCCCCCACTATAGTGTATACAGCATCTCTCGACAAGACAGTGCATGCACTGCCTAGGCCGAGACCAAAAAATGGAAGAGAGATCCACGCCAATGGTGCCAGGTCTAACACATCTGTATGTGACTCACCTGATTTTCAGCATGTCGTGAGCCCAACGTAAAAATATCAACAATCTGTAGAAACAGAAGAGTCACTACCTGTCTGCTATATATACCTTGTCACTCTCTGCAGCGCGCTATGTGATCAAAACCGCAGGCTTGCTGCTGAAACGTGTCATCTTGATATGCATATGCAATTCTCTTCACTTTTTGCATCCTCAACTGAGTCTGTGCCCGTGTTTGACCCAGCGTGGTTTTACCTTGGGATCCTGTTGTGAAAATATATATATATATCCAATTACCACTCAAAGGTGCTTCCAGGCACTGAAAGATAGACGGACAACTTGTTTCTTGCTGATACTGCCAGCCACAATAGCATTTATTTCTTCATTTCAAAAGTTCAAAACTCGAACATGGCGCATTTTGGCCAACGAGGTGGCCTTGATCACATAAAGGCGTCGCAAGAAAGTGATGTTTAAATAAAGCGATTTTGTGACCATGTGACATTACGCCTGCTGACTGCATGAACATAGAGGAAATACTATATGAAGTAAACCTTGCCTAAACAAACGCACTGGTTATTGACATATAGACAACACTGATTTACAACTCATTTTTAGATAGATAGTTGTCGCGAATTCAATATTTTAAAAGGAAATATAATTAATAACCATACATGGATATCTGGTCTAAAGTGACGTGATTATACATTAAATAATCTTAAAACTTTTTGGGTCACATTCCTAATAGACTAAAACATAATCAACAATGCACAAATACAAAATGACTGTACGTGACATTTGACAGAATGGGCCAAATAAAACATGAACTGGATACTCATGGTGTAATGATTTCACAGAATTTCCTTAAAATTTGCTTCACTAAAAAGGTGAGTTGAAGTAAATACATGTAAAAATACTGGAGCTATAATCTGGATGAATCAAAAATTGTCTAAATATCTAAAGTGCATAATGATTCTGTCAAATTGCTCTTTAAAGTGCTACTTGCAGAATTCAATAGACTGTACACGTGCACAATTAGCTTAAAAGAACAAAAAGTGAAATTTGTAAAGTTAAAAACTGTGAGAGAAGGCAGCATGCCAATTCATTATTATGGGCCCGATTCACAGCAATAACGTAAGACAAAATAATAAACTTACTACCATTTTGGTATTCACAGAAGGCACTTACTCATTTTTGTATTCACAGAAGGCACTTACTCATTACGGTATTCACAGAAGTTAGGAGTCCTAACTTTAGAACTCCTAAATGCCTTCTGTGAATACCGAAAGTCTTAAAGTTAGGATTTTTCTCAGTTTAGGACTACTAAAGTTCCAACTTTCCTACTCCTATCCTGAGAAAAATCCTAACTTTAAGACTTTCGGTATTCACAGAAGGAATTTAGGAGTTCTAAAGTTGGGAGTCCAAACTTTATTACTCCTAAACTGAGAAAAATTCTAACTTTAAGACTTTTGGTATTCACAGAAGGCATTTAGGAGTCCTAAAGTTAGGACTCCTAACTTCTGTGAATACCGAAATGAGTAAGTGCCTTCTGTGAATACCAAAATGAGTGAGTGCCTTCTGTGAATACCAAAATGGTAGTAAGTTTAGGATTTTGTCTTAAGTTAGTTCTGTGAATCGGTCCCTGAGTCTTTGTAAACAACTGACTGTTTCTAAATAAAATGAACTGTTGTCATGGAGGAACCACTGCACAAGAGCTAATATTCTGATATTCGAATATTCTAGTTTATACCCAATGCTGTAAGTCATCGCTATTGAACCAGAACCTTTGCACGGGGGAAATGAGAGACTACAATCTTATAACTAGATACACATTAGTCTAAAAATGAAAATGAAAATAAAAACATCTGGTCTTGAAGTTAGAATTGGAGACCACCGTTCATCTATAGATAATGGTGTAAATTTTCGCAGATGTACAATCCCCTAGGGGCCTTCGTATCTAGCTCAACTATATATTTAGTCTCTAACTGCGTCAGCTTTTTCTCGCGATTGCCTGCCCGTTTGTTCACAGGTACACTGTCTATATCATAGTATTGGAGAACATTTAATTAGTTATTGTGTTCAAACTTGATATGCCTGGCAACAGGATATGAGGGGTCAGAATTAACAGTCACAAGTAAATGCTGCAGGATTCGCACATATACTTGCAGCTTTGTGCTGCCGACGTAGCCAAATACGCAGTTGCAATGTAAAACATATACAGTGTAATCTGTGCGACAGGTGTAATGCCCTTTAAGTTTTAGAGTAACATCTGAAAAAGCAGTGGAATAGGTCTTGGTATTCACCCTGAATTTGCAAGCACAACATGTGCTGCTAGAAGCATAGAGTGGGCTGCTATAGGTGGAGTTGGGTTTATTAGGCAGTATGTGTTGGAGCGTGGCATCAGTGAGAACTATAGGCCACTGCGAATTGATGATGCTTTTGATGGCATTGGCCTGCCTGCTGTATGTGAATATAAACCTACAGGTGACATTCCCAGTATTGAACTGGCCCTCCCTATCTCCTATATTTTCCTGGGGGGAGATTATGCTATTGGATGGTTCTGCTCTAGGTTGCAATAGTGACTGTATGTCTCTATTGTTAGCCTTTTTTCAGAGCTATATCTAGTTTTTTGGCTTTATATGGTCTCTCCAAAAACCTAGTTCTGGCTGCCTCTTGTGCTGATGCTAATGCCTCACTCGTGCTGCACGCTCTACGAATTCGCCAAAACTCCCCATAGGGAAGGCTGGAGATGGTGTGTTGGGGATGAAAGCTGGTAGCGTGCAATAAAGTATTGCCGGCTGTTGGTTTCCTATAAAGACATGTCTTTATGGCTCCAATTTCTATATACACTGTGATGTCAAGGAAATTGATGGTTACAGGATCAATGTGTGCAGTAAAGTGCAAGTTTAAGTTATTGCAATTGATAGCATTGATAAACCCTTCGGCCTGAAAAGATGTTCCATACATTGAATACGTCATCGATGTACCTCCACATTTTAACCACATGTGCTTCATACAATGCCTTGTGATCAACCTGGAGGACATGCTCCTCCCACCAGCCCACGTGCAAGCACGCATATCTAGGGGAGAAGCACGCCCCCATGGCCACGCCCTGTTTCTGCCTATAGATTTTACCATCGAACATGAACAGATTGTTATGCACACACCAGTGTATCATTCTCAATAACATGATGTTGTGTTTGTATATAGAAATGCATCTTTTCTTAAAAAAATGGTTGTCTGCATTTAAACCACTGTGTCTTATGCTTGTATATAGGTCAGTGATGTCAAAAGTTAAGAGCATATATTCACTCGACCAATGTAGAGCATTCAATTTCACCAAAAATTCTTTAGTGTCCCTTAGATATGTGGGCAAATTGACAACATGTTCTCGTAAAGAATGGTCCACGTAGCTGGAGGTGTTCTCAAAGATACTATCTTTAGATGATATAATAGGTCGTCCTGGCACTGGGTCCATCTGCTTGTGAACTTTGGAAATTAGATAGAATGTGGGCAGAGTTGGAAATTCTTTGTGCAAAAAACTGTATTCATCTTTGGTAATAAGACCTTCCGTTCTCCAAGTATTAATCTCGTCTTTATATTCCCTACTGATCTTCCTGACTTCTGCAGCACAGGAAAGTTCATAACAGTCCATGTCATTGATGTGTCGAAATGCTTCTGCTCATGGGCATCCGCAGAAATGTTTCCGGGGGGGCAACATTTTAACTTCATCACCATCCCCCGACATGATTGAGCACAAGTATTAAATACATTTAAAAAAATCTAATAGGACAAAGAGGTTAAATAAACAAAGGGAAGAGAAAAATCTTGTGAGGCGCCACATCAGACAACCTGGCAAGTAATAAAACAGAGGGAAAAACTAAAAATGACCGGAAAAAACAAAAACATTCTAAATCAGGTTGATGCGGTTCTAGAGCATGGGTACTCACAAACTTTCTCTCAGGGGCCAAATTTACAGTGTGGTTTGTGATCTAGGGCCACACTGGTGGGGGCGGGGTCAGTGAGGGAAGGGGGTGGGGCTGGAGCAACAAAAAAACTATAACCATGAGGTTGAACACAGGTCCCTGCAGCGGACGCCTTCGTCCGCTGAGCCTCCAGACCCGGCATACACACATCTTTCATTCTCTCTCTCTATGTCTGTCTCTCTGTCTCCCTCCCTCTCTCTCTGTCTCCTTTCCTCTCTCTCCCTCCTGCTCTCTATCTCTCTCTCTCCCTCCCTCTCACTCTCTCGGTCTCCCTCTGTTTCACTCCCTCTGTCTATCTCTCTCTCCCTCCCTCTCCCTCCCTCTGCCTCCCTCTCCCTCTCTCTCCCTCCGCTCTCTGTCTCTCTCCCTCTCTCTCCCTCTGTCTCTCTCCCTCTCCCTCTCGCTCCATCCCTCTCTCTCCATCCCTCTCTCTGTCTCCCTCCCTCTCTCTCCCTCTCCCTCCCTCTCCCTCCCTCCGTCTCTCTCCCTCTGTCTCTCTCCCTCGGTCTCTCTCCCTCTCCCTCTCTCCCTTTCCCTCTCGCTCTCTCCCTCTCTCTCCATCCCTCTCTCTCCATCCCTCTCTCTGTCTCCCTCCCTCTCGCTCCCTCTCCCTCCCTCTGTCTCTCTCCCTCCCTCTCCCTCCCTCTCCCTCCCTCTCTATCCCTCCCTCTCTACCCCTCCCTTTCCATCCCTCTCTATCCCTCCCTTTCTCTCTCTTCCCTCTCTCTCCCTCCTTCTGTCTGTCTGTCTCCCTCCCACTGTCTGTCTGTCTCCCTCCCTCTGTCTGTCTGTCTCCCTCCCTCTGTCTGTCTCCCTCCCTCTGTCTGTCTCCCTCCCTCTGTCTGTCTGTCTCCCTCCCTCTGTCTGTCTGTCTCCCTCCCTCTGTCTGTCTGTCTCCCTCCCTCTGTCTGTCTGTCTCCCTACCTCTGTCTGTCACCCTCCCTCTGTCTGTCGCCCTCCCTCTGTCTGTCGCCCTCCCTCTGTCTGTCACCCTCCCTCTGTCTGTCGCACTCCCTCTGTCTGTCGCCATCCCTCTGTCTGTCGCCCTCCCTCTGTCTGTCGCCCTCCCTCTGTCTGTCGCCCTCCCTCTGTCTGTCACCCTCCCTCTGTCTGTCACCCACCCTCTGTCTGTCGCCCTCCCTCTGTCTGTCGCCCTCCCTCTGTCTGTCGCCCTCCCTCTGTCTGTCACCCTCCCTCTGTCTGTCGCCCTCCCTCTGTCTGTCGCCCTCCCTCTGTCTGTCGCCCTCTGTCTGTCTGTCTCCCTCCTGTCTTCATTTTAGCTTGAAAGGATATCTCCTGAGGCAGAAGCCGGGAGGAACGCTCGTTTTTTAACCAAACTGAAAATCTAACTGTTTGTTTTTACCTGTTGTTGCACATTCTCCTGGGCACTCCCCCTCCTTAATACTTGCTCAATTTCACCCCGCGCAGCCGATCTAAACGCTGCCGCGGGTCAGAGCACTAATTTGCCGCCATTAGCCGGGAAGCCAGGCCACGCCCACTGCCGTGAGGCCACGCCCCCCTGATCGCTATGTAAGCCGCGCTAGATACAAAGCCCGCATTTAGCTTGAAAGGATATCTCCTGAGGCGGAAGCCGGAAGGAACGCTCGTTTTTTAACCAAACTGAAAATCTAACTGTTTGTTTTTACCTGTTGTTGCACAGTCTCCTGGGCACTCCCCCTCCTTAATACTTGCTCAATTTCACCCCGCGCAGCCGATCTAAACGCTGCCGCGGGCCAGAGCACTAATTTGCCGCCATTAGCCGGGAAGCCAGGCCACGCCCACTGTCCTGAGGCCACGCCCCCCTGATCGCTATATAAGCCGCGCTAGATACAAAGCCCGCATTTAGCTTGAAAGGTTATCTCCTGAGGCGGAAGCCGGAAGGAACACTCGTTTTTTAACCAAACTGAGAATCTAACTGTTTGTTTTTACCTGTTGTTGCACATTCTCCTGGGCACTCCCCCTCCTTAATACTTACTCAATTTCACCCCGCGCAGCCGATCTAAACGCTGCCGCGGGTCAGAGCACTAATTTGCCGCCATTAGCCGGGAAGCCAGGCCATGCCCACTGCCCTGAGGCCACGCCCCCACTGATCGCTATATAAGCCGCGCTAGATACAAAGCCCGCATTTAGCTTGAAAGGATATCTCCTGAGGCCGAAGCCGGGAGGAACGCTCGTTTTTTAACCAAACTGAAAATCTAACTGTTTGTTTTTACCTGTTGTTGCACATTCTCCTGGGCACTCCCCCTCCTTAATACTTGCTCAATTTCACCCGCGCAGCCGATCTAAACGCTGCCGCGGGTCAGAGCACTAATTTGACGCCATTAGCCGGGAAGCCAGGCCACGCCCACTGCCCTGAGGCCCCTCCCCTCCCCCCTAAAACAATGTGCCTCGGCCTGACGCGCAGCGGTCGAAGGCGCGCCAAAGGCAAGCCCGTCTGTGCCCGTCCGTGCCAGAACGGGCCATGGGCCCAGTCCCCCTGCACCTTCCAGCTCATCTCCCTTAAGCTACTCTGCAGGCACACTTTGGCAACTCATGATTAGTACCCCTGACCCCTGCCTCCATTCAATCTCATCCGAAGAGCGTCATAACAAATGCAACCATTGCTCATACAGACTTACCCCTCACTCCGCCCCCAAAAGGAGCACAATCAAAATGGCCCTGCTCAACTGCAGATCCCTCCCCAAACACAGCACCGAGATCAACCTTCTAATACTGAACAATGATTTCGATTTGCTGTTCCTTACGGAAACCTGGATCAACTCAGCATCAGACCCAGACATAGTCCATGCCTTACCCCCGGGTTACCTAATCAAACACCTAGACAGACCTCTAGGGCCAGGAGGTGGCATACCAATTATCACCAAAGCCCACCTCTCCTGCCAACTCAAGGACAGCCCAATCCTCGACTGCGAGAACATTCACTTCTCCATACACCTTTCCCCGGAGAAAGCTCTGTCGGGACTATTGATCTACCGACCCCCGGGCCCACTTGGACAGTTTCCTAACTCACTGGTGGACACAGCCACCTCCCTAGCCTGTCTTTCCTCCAACTTCACAGTGTTATGAGATCTTAACATTCACTTTGATGACCCAGGGAACAAAATAGCCGTAGACCTCAAAGAAGATCTAGCCGCACTCAGCCTCTCCTTGAAAAATCCTCACCCCACCCACAATAAGGGCCATCTCTTGGACCCTATCTTCTCTAACATCCCGGAACTCATCACATCAATACCCCTCCCCATCCCCTGGACAGATCACCACCTGATCCTTCTTAAACTCCCAATCACCACCGAACCCAATCACAGCCTTCCACCCCAAGCACCCTCTCGCCCGTGGCACAAACTAGACACGGATGCATGGACCAACCAGCTGACAGCTTCCACTCCCAACTTGGATCCGGACTCCTCACTAGCAGACACCCAAATTCGAACCTGGATAGAAACATCCCTAGACTCGGTCCTCCCCGTCAAACACCTCCCCAGTAAGAGGGGATCATTCAAGTCACCTTGGTTTACTCCTGAACTGTGTGAACTACGGAAAAAATGCAAAAAACTTGAACGCCTCTGGAGGAAAGATTGGGCCTCAAACAGCAAAGAAACCTATAAATCATGCATGAAACAGTATAAAATCCTTATAAAAAATACGCAAGCGGCCTATTTCGAAGGGAAAATTCTAGCTGCAGCCAACTCTTCCAAGGAGACCTACCGTATAGTACGGTCACTTATGAAAGTCCCCGAACCTCAGCCTGTCGCGGACCCCACCGGTGCCAGATGGACCCAACTCGCCGAGTTCTTCTCATCTAAAATTCTCAAAATCCTAAAGACCTTCCCCCAGCTCCACCCCCCAACAGACCCCCCAGCCTGGCCCATCGACCAAGATGCCCCCGTCCTGGATGCCTTCCTCCCCATCTCCATTGAGAGGTTGGTGGCCACCCTCAATCAAGAGAAGAATGGGTCCCCGGCCGATCCAGCGCCCATGAGCAAGCTGAAATTAGTTGCTCCCACAATATCCCCCCTCCTAACCAGACTGATAAATGCCTCCCTCTCCCGAGGGACAGTTCCCGCCAACTGGAAAAGTGCGATAGTACGCGCACTCCTCAAGAAACCCCACTTAGACCCCACGGATCCCTCAAACTTTAGACTTATCTCCCTCCTTCCAGGCATCAGCAAAGTGGCAGAAAAAATCGTGAACGAACAGCTATCAACCTTTCTAGAGACCAACAACCTCCTTCGCCACTCCCAGACAGGGTTCAGACCAGGACAGGGGACCGACACCGCCATCCTGGCCGTGACAGAGGAGACCAGATCCATCTTGGACGCAGGGGGATCAGTGGCAGTGAACCCCCTGGACCTGAGCGCCGCCTTTGACACGGTGGACCATACCATCCTCCTCCACCGTCTCCACAAAACTTGAATCAATGGGACCGCCCTGGCCTGGTTAAAATTGTTTTTGGAGCATAGGACCTTCCAAGTGGCCGATAATCACAGCCACTCCAAAGCTCTTCTCCTTCAATGTGGGTTTCCCAAGGGATCGTCCCTGAGCCCCACACTTTTTAATGTTTACATGGCCTCCTTAGATGACATAGCCTCACCATTCGGCATAAAGGTGGTCATGTACGCCGACGACACCCAACTTGTCGTCTCCATCAATCATGCTGACCAGTCCATGGAGAATCCAGCCTCCTGCCTGCATAATATATCCAAATGGATGGGCGACTCCTGACTAAAACTCAACGGTGAGAAATCGGAGATCATGCTCCTAGGCGACCCTCACAAACTCCCCAAGTCCCTTGCCTGGCCACCCAGCATGGCCCCCCCCCTACACCAAAAAATGAAATCTAGAGCTTAGGCTTTTGGCTCGACCAGGATCTCAGCTTCAGATCCCAAGCGAGAAAGACAGCCAGCACATGCTTTGGGCTCATGCGAACTGCCCGGAAGATCCTCCCTCTTATCCCCCCCCAGTCTAGAAAAATCCTTATCCAGGGCCTTATTATCTCTAGACTGGATTATGGAAAAGCCCTGTACCTGGGCGCCCCAGTAGCTGTCATCAAAAAACTTCAGCACGCTCAGAATGCCGCAGCAAGACTCCAGATGCTCGGCTAAACCCTCCCTCAAAGCTCTTCACTGGCTCCCCATTCAGGAGCGCATCGCCTTTAAAACCTATGCATCTCTCATAAAATCTTACAGGATAAAGGCCCTCCCATACTAAAACCACTCATCAAACCCCATAAATCCACCAGACAGCTCAGGTCAGACTCCCTTTTCCTTGCCAGCATCCCCAGAATACGAAGAGCGCTCACGGGTGGGCGCCGCTTCGCATACAACCCCCCTAAGCTCTGGAATAGCCTCCCCCTTAGCATCCGTAAAGAAACCAACCTGCTGTCATTCCGCAGGCTACTGAAGACCTGGCTCTTCCCCCAATAATTCCCCCTCCAGGAGCATTTCAGGCTGATACTATAGCGCTGGGAAGCCCTTGGGTAGCTACGCGCTCTACAAATCCAAATCCAAATCAAATCAAATCAAATCAAATCAAATCCCTCCCTCTGTCTCCCTCCCTCTCCCTGTCTCACCGTCTCACTCCCTTTGTCTCACTCCCTTTGTCTCCCGCCCTCTGTCGGTCACCCTCTGGCTGTCTGTCACCCTCTGTCTGTCTGTCGCCCTCTGTCTGTCTGTCACCCGCTGTCTGTCTGTCGCCCTCTGTCTGTCTGTCGCCCTCTGTCTGTCTGTCGCACTCTGTCTCCCTCCCTCCATCTCCCTGTCTCTCTCTCTGTCTCTCTCTCTCTGTCTCACTCACTTTGTCTCCCTCCCTCTGTCTGCCTTCCTCTGTCTCCCTCCCTCTGTCTCCCTCCTTCTGTCTCCCTCCCTCTGTCTCCCTCCCTCTGTCTCCGGCCCTCTGTCTGTCGCCCTCTGTCTGTCACCCTCTGTCTGTGGCCCTCTGTCTGTCTCCCTCCCTCTGCCCCCTTCCTCTGCCTCCCTCCCCCTGCCTCCCTCTATCTGCCTCCCTCTGTCTCCCTCCCTCTCTGTCTCCCTCCCTCTCTGTCTCCCTCTCTCTATGTCTCCCTCTCTCTATGCCTCCCTCTGTCTCCCTCTGTCTCCCTCTGTCTCCCTCCCTCTGTCTTCCTCTCTCTCTGTTTCCCTCTCTCTCTGTCTTCCTCCCTCTGTCTGTCTCCCTCCCTCTGTTTGTCTCCCTTCCTCTGTTTGTCTCTGTCTGTCTCCCTGTCTGTCTCCCTCTCTCTCTCTCTCTCTCTCTCTCTCTCCCTCTGTCCCCGCCCTATCCATCTCCCTCTCTCTGTCTCCCTCCCTCAGTCTCCCTCCCTCAGTTTCCCTCCCTCAGTCTTCCTCCCTCAGTCTTCCTCCCTCAGTCTCCCTCCCTCTGTCTGTCTCCCTCTGTCTGTCTCCCTCTGTCTGTCTCCCTCTGTCTGTCTCTCTCCCTCTGTCTCCCTCCCTCTGTCTCCCTCCCTCTGTCTCCCTCCCTCTGTCTCCCTCCCTCTGTCTGTCGCCCTCTGTCTGTTACCCCTGTCTTTCGCCCTCTGTCTGTTACCCCTGTCTGTCGCCCTCTGTCTGTCGCCCTCTGTCTGTGGCCCTCTGTCTGTCTCCCTCCCTCTGCCTCCCTTCCTCTGCCTCCCTCCCTTTTGTGTCCCTCCCTCCCTGTCTCCCTCCCTATGTCTCCCTCCCTCTGTCTCCCTCTCTCTGTCTCCCTCTCTCTGTCTTCCTCGCTCTGTCTTCCTCTCTCTGTGTTTCCCTCTATCTCTTTCTCCCTCCCTCTGTCTGTCTCTCTCCCAGTCTGTCTCCCTCCCTCTATCGCCCCCCTCCCTCTGTCTGTTGCCCTCTGTCTCTATCCCTCTGTCCCCCGCCCTATCTGTCCCCTGCCCTATCTGTCTCCCTCTCTCCCTGTCTCCCTCTGTCTGTCTCTGTCTCCCTCCCTCAGTCTCCCTCCCTCAGTCTCCGTACCTCAGTCTCCCTCCCTCAGTCTCCATCCCTCTGTCTCCCTCCCTCTGTCTCCCTCCCTCTCTGTCTCCATCCCTCTCTGTCTCCCTCCCTCTCTGTCTCCCTCCCTCTCTGTCTCCCTCTCTCTCGGTCTCCCTCTCTCGGTCTCTCTCTCTCTCGGTCTCCCTCTCTTTCCCTCTCTCTCGGTCTCTCTTCCTCCGTCTGTCTCTGTCTGTCTCCCACCCTGTGTCTCCCTCTATCTGTCTCCCTGTCTGTCTGTCTCCCTCCCTATGTCGCCCCCTTCCCTCTGTCTGTCTCCCTCTGTCTGTCGCCCTCTGTCATCCTCCCTCTCCCAGCCTCATTGTTCTTATCTATAATAATGTCCCTCCCTCGCCTCTTTCACTATCTTCTCTCGTCAATCATTTCTCCCTCTTTCCTCTCCCCCTCTCCGTTTGTCTCTACTCCCCACTCCGTCTCTTATTTTTCCTTTTGGCCCTGTCTCTCTCTTTTAACTCTCCTCTGCTCTTACGTCTCCCTTAGCCTCAACATGGAGGGTTAGTTACATTTTTCCACTACAACATTGTCAAAATCCATTTTTAATCATTTTGTTCTTTAAATGTAGTTATTTCAGTCCTTAGTGTTTTTTCCGGAGTATTTTCACTCTTAGCAGTATACAGCACTCTCCCCATTGCACAAATTCATGAGAATGAAACTTTCAATTTCAATCCGGTGTGTCACTTCACAATTTTTAAACTAAGAATGTTGGCATTAACCCCGCTCCCCAAACGACGCCCCCACCCACGCCCCTTAGCTTTTTATCTGATCGTTGTGGCCTGCTGTGAGGGACTAAAGCTCACGGCCCCTGTCAATTTTGCGGCTTGAAAGCATCAGCAGCTCCCCAAGAACTCAATGTCATGTCCTGAGGCCTGAGATGGGGGGAGATGCTCCATGCTGTGTCTCCTCTGCCGGCCCATTGTTACACTGCACATGACAACGGAACGGCTGACTCTGTGATCTGCTGGGACTCACACTCGGGCTATAGCAGCCTTTCTGTCAGGGCTCGCCCCAGCATGAAAGTCGGCCCAGGTATGTGGGCCCATCCTCTAGAACCGGGCCCCCTCTTGCCCCCCCGCCCCCCTGCGGACGCCCATGCTTGAAGTTCTGCTTTATATTGTCATATAAACACAAGACCTAGACTTGTTAGGCACTTATGGACTTCATCCTTCTATTACGGGAATACCAATTTTCGCAATATTATTGCAAGACGCCACTCCCCTATCATTAGTTTGTTGGGGTAGTCGGTATATCCCTGGATAGTGCCTTATTTAACAATCGCCCGTTCCAAGAATAAATCAATTCAGTTGTGAGACAACACACACATACACATTTTAGTGTCAACCTGTGATACATAAACAACAAAAAAATGTGAGTGAGAGCGAGAAAGCACCTCACGGGCGCACCACCAACGGGAACCTGGCAGGTACTCACCAGGATTGCCCTGGTGTCATCATTGGTGCCTTCAAGCTCAGAAAAGAATGGAGTAAAGTGTCCAGAGCACACAAAGAAATTGTGTAAAGATATATGCAGTGAAAAAAGGAAAGATCAAACAGTGATCTACAAAGAATCCAACAACATGTAAAAACACATCACACAGCAACACAGATATATAACTTTATTATCTCTCTTGTGTTGGGTGTGGAAATTAAAAAATAGTAAGTGAGGTCACTAACTATCCAACCACCACTACTATACTTGCCGACATGTTTCATTGCCATAAAAAGATTTGGGCAATTTCTTCAGGGCATCATATACATTAAAGCCACTGCATATGGACAGATTGGTCTGCACAACCTCTCTCGGCCATTTCTACTCCTACCGGCCGGGGGGTATATTTCTCATGAAGCTGCAACTGCAACACTCAATAAAGAACCTTCCCCATCAGTTTACGAATTGGTGGAAGACCTCTGGCGTGAAATCAACCCGACCGATCAATTTGCAATGGGCCACATGTTTCTAAATTGGAGAGTGCGAATACGGATGTAAGGGCGGCGGGGCAGGCTGAGAATGCGCTGACGTTGCAGTCCTAGGCAGCCTTAGGCTTTCTGTACGGCCGCTGGCCAGCCTACCTCGGTGGGGGAGCATCACACAGGATCGGCGAAGCCCCCACGCGACCAGCCGCGAGGGGTTGCCGTCACGCGGCGGGCTCCCTTAGGCCGCATTGGGTTTCCATTATGCATTCATAGGGGAGGTCGCGTCCAGACACAGCGACTCGAGGCCATGCAGGGAGGGTAGCCGAGGTAGCGTCAGTTTAAAATGGCCGCTTTCCAGCCAGCACATAGGGACATCAGTTTGAGATGGCCGCATTTCGGCCAGCCCGTAGGGACATCAGTTTTACACCCTTGTTTGTCAAACACGTTTCGGCCGCGGGTTTGGGAATAATGTTTACCCATATCACCAAACGTAGGTTGAGTTTTCATTTGCATCACATGTTAGTAACGCACTGCTGCTAAAGAAGCAGGCCTGATCTCAGGTGGTGGATTGTATGACACAGTCGAAGTCACACCCCCATTTAATCAAGTCAGTAGTTTACACAGGAAACAAAATGGTTCCAGGCGTCGCACCCAGCATTGCTACCCTGCGAGGACGAACTAGTATCCTTAGAAATGATGAAATGTAGAGCAATGGATGATGGGAGATGAAGATAGGAGCGGCACGGTAACTGCTGCAGTAAATAAAGTATTTTAAATAGGCATGAGGAGAATGTCACCACAGTAATGAATGATGCTGAAGAAGACTGTGCGAAAGGCAGTATGTCAGTAGGACAGCACAGTACGTCAGGCAGCGCTTCCTGCACTATCCAAGGCTATCCCACTGCAGAGTAATGAGGCGCTGTGAGAGCGACTTGAACCTCGCGCAGTGTGTGAAGAGGCTCAGGGGTACTCAGTTAGAGCATCCCGCCCGCAAGACTAAATACACATCTGTGCTTAGGTAATGTGGTGCTTTGTGGTTATTATACAATAAACACAAAACCGACTCAAGACTGCACGTTATCAAGCTGAGAGAACGCCTTGCATTTCCGGCTCGAGTTCAAGTATTTGACCCGGCATTGAGCCTGAGTGCGTGTCTGGGAGCGGCGCTTGGGTATAGCGCATAGCAGAGAGAGAAAAAAGGAAAATGGGTCCGCGCTAAGGAAGCGCTTTAATTTTGGTTTATTAAAGCACCGGCATACACGGAGCGTCAGGTGTACAGCAGTGCTGCAAACGGGTGGCAGATCGGCTAGCTTCCCGGCAGTCTGCGGGGGTAAGGGGCAGTTGCACAATACCTTGCAACGCGACCTCTAGGCAATGGACAGCGAGGGACAGGTATCGCACCCGCTCTTCGCTTCCGCTATCGAGCACGGCTAGACTAGACCAGGATGACACCGAGGCTCCTTCTCGTGGCACGTGGAGAAGGTCATCTCTCCCCCCCCCCAGGAGGAGTGACATTTTAGGCGGTACGCTCGGATCTGCAATGTGGGGCCGGTTAAGCTGGATCAAGGATTGACGACATGCAGCATTAGGATGGCTTGGCCTTGCGGTAGGCCGGGGTTTGGGGGGCTTTTCTGGATTTGGCTTGGGCGAGCTGGCCACGTCTCGGTATTTTCAAGGCACATCACATAGGGTCCACATTATTTTAAAATGGTGCCCACGCACGGGGGTCGCTCATCCCCACCCGTCTGCGGGGTCAGGAGCTGGACAAGGGAGCAGCACACCGCGTTTCCTATTGGGGCTCTCACCTTTGTTTCGCTGGCCCGCTCGTATCACAGGTAGATTATCTGTACTCGGTCGTCGCTTTCTTTGTTTCAATTGCTGCTGAGCCTGGTTGCCCCATGGTTTGTGACCCTGCTAATTCATGGGAATTGTTTTCCCTATTCCCTCCATGTATAATGCCGTCTTGCGTTCTGCCGACAGATTTGGTGGGCTGAGCAGTCGAGTAAACAGCTCATTATCTCTTGCTGCTGCACGCGCGTGTTCATTGTGTCAGGGTTCGCCATTAAGGTTATGCTCTCTCGGCTTGACACAATCACGCAGTTCCACTCTCTTGTGCCACAATTGTTAAGTTGTGCCCTCAGGTCTGATTTCGAAAAAAAATTGGTTTGGGTCAGAGGCAAATACTGGCCCAAAGGAAATACCAATTTTCTAGTAATACATAACACTGGTCGTATGTGTCGCTTGACCTATATAATGTTACCACAACACTGGTCTGTCTAGAATAAAGGTGCAGTCTGACAGGGATCCCAATAACTTCAGTTATTTATAGGTCTGAGACAAAGCAAAAATGTGGTTCAAAACAACATATCTATTATAAAAAAAAAAAAGTGAAAATGCAAAGACATCTTGCCAAACTCTAGAAATACTAAAGGTGGACACAAACACGGTATCTTATTGGACATGGTCTTACAGTCCCAAACTTCAGAGAGAAAACATAATGCAATCAGGGTATAGTTGTCTTTGTTATCTTTCTTTAATGTAATAGGATTTACATATGGCAACAATGATTTGTAAACCCTATCAAACAGGACTGAAAGAGTGCCTGTGATGACACGGAAACAGGTTGCCAACCATACAAAAAACCTTGCATGTTGGTAGTATTTCTATATCACGAACCCAAAATAACCTTGTTTGTATGTAGCCCTTCTATAGCACGAATCCTCCAGAAAAACGTTGTTTGTATATAGTATTTCAATGCCTATAACCGGGGTACTCAAAGTGCGGCCCTCCTGACCTTCACTTGCGGGCTCCCAGCTGAATGACTGCACTTGGCTACTGTTTACTTTAAAGAGCACTAACATTCACAATAGGTTACATAAACAGGAAAGTGTTTATTTACAGGCTAATTGAATTAAATAAAAGAATTAGTGTAGAAATATTATCCCTCCTCACACCCTGACAACAGTGCCAATGGTGAACTAAGAGGCAAGTCAGTTGCCAAGAGGAAGCCTCGGGGTGGTCAGGGTTGTTATTATACGTGGGTATTATAGTTTATTGACTCAGACACAAGAGGTCTGTACAGCATATATCCTGAATCCATGTATTTTAAGGTGCTCTTATTTGCCATAATGAAGAAAGAGAAGGTATGGTGAAATTAGTTGGACCAAATGGGAAAGCTGGGATTGATCCTAGATTTTCTGGTTACTTCCTTTTTATACTTGTGTCTTCCAAGGTAGAAACAGCAAGCAGTAAGGCTTACCCCAAGGTGCAGTAGAGGGATATCAGTTCAGATACAGAATAACACAGTATTGTCAAATCTAGGACTCTACTCTAGAGGCTGAGTACTTAAATTAGAGGGCAGTAAGGAAAGAGACCCTTAAAATAATTACATGACTCTAGGACACAATGTGTATTTGTAAAGCGCATGTTTACCCAAGGGTATCCTGGCGTGTAATAGCAGATGTTTATTGTTAGCCAACTCAATGGCACTCATTTAATCGGCCTCAGAAGGATAAAAGGTCCATAGGTCGCACGCTACTCCACCATTCCAGCGTGTATACCCCAAGAGCATCCTGGTAAATGCAGCTTTCTCAAAGTGGGTGCGCTTATTCTAAAGTTCCGAAGTGTAATGCTAGCCAACTCTGGACACCGGTGTTTCAGGATTATTGTCCTTCATCAGCAGAGTGTAGGAAGATTTACAGGGGTTGCTGTGCAGGCTGCCACAGTGTTCTCAGGTCTGGTACCTCTCCAGGCGCGTAGGGCGTTACCTGAGCTCGTCAGCTCAAAGGCTCGAGGGAGCCGTATTTAAGTAAAAGGTCCATAGGTCGCACGCTACTCCACCATTCCAGCGTGTATACCCCTAATCCCTGCTGATGAGCGTTAATGAACGCGAAACGCGTGTCCAGGGATGGCAAGCACACCAAGTGAATACCTTGAAGACTCAAGACCCGGGTAAAAACGCACCCGCTGCTACCTGACTACATCGACCATCATGCTCCGGGGTCACACGCTGATGGGACGAGCAGTGTGCGACCTCATGTGGACTTACTATTTATACAGGCTCCCTTGAGCCGGTGTGAGGTGGCGACCTCGAGATAACGCATCTGCGCGCCTTAAAAGGTATCTGGACCTATGAACACTTTCGGCAGCCCATGCAGCAACCCCGTGCACACGCCTAATCCCTGCTGATGAGCGTTAATGAACGCGAAACACGTGTCCAGGGATGGCAAGCACACCAAGTGAATACCTTGAAGACTCAAGACCCGGGTAAAAGCGCACCCGCTGATACCTGACTACATCGACCATCATGCTCCGGGGTCACACGCTGATGGGACGAGCAGTGTGCAACCTCATGTGGACTTACTATTTATACAGGCTCCCTTGAGCCGGTGTGAGGTGACGACCTTGAGATAACGAATCTGCGCGCCTTAAAAGGTATCTGGACCTATGAACACTTTCGGCAGCCCATGCAGCAACCCCGTGCACACGCCTAATCCCTGCTGATGAGCGTTAATGAACGCGAAACACGTGTCCAGGGATGGCAAGCACACCAAGTGAATACCTTGAAGACTCAAGACCCGGGTAAAAGCGCACCCGCTGATACCTGACTACATCGACCATCATGCTCCGGGGTCACACGCTGATGGGACGAGCAGTGTGCGACCTCATGTGGACTTACTATTTATTACGGCTCCCTTGAGCCGGTGTGAGGTGACGACCTCGAGATAACGCATCTGCGCGCCTTAAAAGGTATCTGGACCTATGAACACTTTCGACAGCCCATGCAGCAACCCCGTGCACACGCCTAATCCCTGCTGATGAGCGTTAATGAACGCGAAACATGTGTCCAGGGATGGCAAGCACACCAAGTGAATACCTTGAAGACTCAAGACCCATGTAAAAGCGCACCCGCTGATACCTGACTACATCGACCATCATGCTCCGGGGTCACACGCTGATGGGACGAGCAGTGTGCGACCTCATGTGGACTTACTATTTATACAGGCTCCCTTGAGCCGGTGTGAGGTGACGACCTCGAGATAACGCATCTGCGCACCTTAAAAGGTATCTGGACCTATGAACACTTTCGGCAGCCCATGCAGCAACCCCGTGCACACGCCTAATCCCTGCTGATGAGCGTTAATGAACGCGAAACACGTGTCCAGGGATGGCAAGCACACCAAGTGAATACCTTGAAGACTCAAGACCCGGGTAAAAGCGCACCCGCTGATACCTGACTACATCGACCATCATGCTCCGGGGTCACACGCTGATGGGACGAGCAGTGTGCGACCTCATGTGGACTTACTATTTTTACAGGCTCCCTTGAGCCGGTGTGAGGTGACGACCTCGAGATAACGCATCTGCGGGCCTTAAAAGGTATCTGGACCTATGAACACTTTCGGCAGCCCATGCAGCAACGCAGTGCACACGCCTAATCCCTGCTGATGAGCGTTAATGAACGCGAAACACGTGTCCAGGGATGGCAAGCACACCAAGTGAATACCTTGAAGACTCACGACCCGGGTAAAAGCGCACCCGCTGATACCTGACTACATCGACCATCATGCTCCGGGGTCACACGCTGACGGGACGAGCAGAGTGCGACCTCATGTGGACTTACGGCCTCAGAAGGATAGAAGGACGAAAGGTTGAGTGGCCCGACCGAGATTTAAACCTGTGACCATGAGGTCAAACACAGACCCCTACAGTGGACGTATTAGTCCACTAATCCAGCTGACTACACCATCTGATCTCGTCATCTAATATATTCCTTCTCCCCAAGTAGGTGATTGAATAGCAAATGACCTAACCTCAACTGCACAGACTTAAAATTTCAAATATCCTATCTGAGAATTACACAAAAGACATAAATACGGTCTGACAGGCAATTGCATGTCAGGATTTTCGGTTGCTGATGTTGCTTGTTAATACAGCATAGGGTCCGCTCGCGCCAGGCAAAGGGGGGTCGATTATACAGGTGATTACACGAGTTGATACTGTACACTGTGCCAGAAGGGAAGTGCCTAGCTATACACATCTGTTCTTCACTCATGCCCTAGAAGTTAGTGGCCGAACAGTGGGCGGTCAAACTTGGGTTTTGTGTAACGGGCATGCATGCAAAATGAGTTGGATCCGGGTTGGGGGTGCAGTGCCCTGTCGGGTGACTGGTCAAGAGACAGACATTACAGTTTCTCGTCACAGGTGTCCTCGAAGGGGGTTTTGCCAAGCCGGTCCCTTCCAGCATTATAAGCATTTGGAGACATATTTGTCATGCCGAAAAGGTACGCCTTTGGTGGTGGGGCGTTATCCCAAGGCAGGTTGCCTACACAGACAGGTTATTTCAGCAGGGGCTTAGTTATGCTTGCGGCCAGGCAGGGGCTCGCTCACTCTAGGTGATTCCATGAAGGACAAGCACGCACCAGGTGATGGATGCACAAGCCCAGTCAAGGCAGTCATTATCTCGTGCTCTAGAACCTGGGAGAAAACATTGGGGGGAACCACCAGTTAATTGTAGGGCGGTGCAATATGCCACCTACCCAGGGCAGCCTACCTCCTCCGGAGAGTACGGGACTCTGATATGCCCCCGCCAGGTCAGGGAATACCACCGCGCACCACCGTAGCAAAATTGTGACATCAGGTGGAAACTGTACGGAAGAAGTATAGTTTAGAATAGATAGAATTAATTTATTAATTTCTGGTCCACAATCGCTGATCTGAGGCAGTTTTTAGGGGGGGGTTAGTCTGTCTCTAGAAGGAAAGCTTAGACTATATTTTCAGGCAGGTAAGGACGTAGGGAAAAACAGTAGTGTGCCACAGCTGCCCAACTTGGTATAGGCCCTTGGTTAGGGCAATTGCTTCAGCAACCCGGGTCCAACGAGCGTCCCAACGGGGCGACGTGGGAGACATAATAGGTTAAGTTACGGCAGGATGGGCGAGGGGTTGATGGCATTGCCGGCTCCTACCAGCCTTTTTGCTTAAGGGGGACACTCACCGGCAGGTCTAAGAAGTGATAATCCGGGTGTAAAGGGACGCGGTGCTGAGGGAGTCAGACTAGTCTGCTCGCACTAGCGTGAATGGGATCCTCGAGACCTCCAGGACAGGTTGCAGGCATGCACCAGAATTGGGTCCATCCAGGACAGACAAACACTCCAGTCCCTATCCAAGACACGGGCAGTAGCTGGCTGCCAGACGTTTAGGGGGGCAGGGTGCTAGACTCTGAGGGGAACTGGGGTCAGTGCACACCTTGGCCTTATTGATGGATGTAGGAGGGTTTGGCAACACCTGTACTCAGGAATGGCCAATCTTGGCTTCGCCAGGACAGGGAAAGACATTTTCACCACCTGGAGCAGGTAGAGGAGAGAAAGGTTGGAACAACAGTCGGGGGAGTCCGCGCCAAGCATCCTCTCGCGGGAACACCCGAGGGGGATTTTAGATTACTTAGGGGCACGGAGGGCAAGATGCGACTGCTGGAAGCAATGAGGGGGGACCTAAGTACTTTGAGCAGTGAGCTGGGATCGTGTGTCCTCTGGTGGTCAGAGATGACATCTGGACCCATAGGTCACGGGGCTAGATCCCAGGAAGCGTTGGAGGTAGCCCGCAAGTGCGTAAACGCAGCCATGCGAAATTTCACGGATATACGGGGGTTGGGACTCACAAGGCATGGCCTGCTGCATGCCAAATCTGTTGGCTGCTGGGAAAAGAACGGGGTGCACTGGTCCAAGGTAGGCATGACGATATTCTTGCTAGACCTGGGGGAAGCGCTAGAAGCAGCGGGCTGCCAATAACTGAGATTCGAGGAGCTAAGTGGTGGGGGCTCTGGGTGCAGCGGAGGCCAAACCCAGGGCTGTGGAGGAGTTACAGGGCGATCCCAAAGCAGGAAAGGCGCAGGAACAGGACCTGAAGCTTCCAGTGCAAAACGATCGTGCATAAGTCATACATGCTCCATGGGGTCCTTTTTGGGAACTTGGAGTACGACGGCGCCCCGTTAGTCCTTAGGGCGGTTGTAAACCTGAGCAACCGGGGGCTTGCCATATAACGCTCCGCCCGGCTGGGGAAGGTGTGAGTCACTCTCCCTTGTTCAGAGGGCGGAGTGGGGTGGACGATAGGTTCACCAGTGGGAGGAGTAGATACTCCCAGGTACAACACCGGGCTATGGCCGCTGGTGGTTCTTTGGCTAAACTTCAGGTGCCCTGCAACGAGGGGTTGCGGGGCGGACGGGATCGCCTGTAAGATAACCCACCTTTTATTTGTACATCAAATAAACCTGCAGCTCCTTTTTTCCAAATAACACTGTGTCTGTACATTATTGTGTGAATGTTGTGGGGTGCCGATAGAGGTACTATGAGAAATACTGGTGTATCTGACATTGACATAGGCTTATAGCCGAAACGTGATTTTTGTTTTGTGGTCCGAGAGTGCGCAATTCCTTCGTTAAACGCACCTTGAGTGGATTCCTGTCTTCACTATCGCAGCACCCACTGTGCAAAGTGCCACGTCAGCGTAACAGATGATTTTTGTGAAACGTATATATATATATATATATATATATATATATATATATTTTTTTTTTTTTTTTTTCCACAAAGTTCCCAAAGCATTGAGAGAGAACACTACAGTGCTCCACCATCCGGCAATTAGATGCAGCTTGCTTCCTGCTCCAACTCTTTAACATATGCCAACGCGTTTCGCGGTCTTGCGCCGCTTCTTCCTGGGCTGCTGAAATCACACAAACAGGCAAGCATTATCTTCATTTTGATTCAATTTATTCATGCTTGGCCACAATGGGCGTGTGCTGTCATGTCTTTCATAGTAATGCATGATGGGATATTGAGTTCCCGAATGCGAGCAAATTCAAGTTCAATGTGCATTTCAATTTTTAAGCTTTGTAATAACCTTGAGTAGGTGTCGGGGCATAGATGCAAGTTTCATTAGCATTTCGAGCACTGTGCTTCCATGATCTCGATAAGTTCAATTTCAAAGCCTCAGTCAGCTGGCTGAGGTGTATCTCCAACTGACGATGGTTCCTCTCTCCACGGCAGGGATGCCGTGTAATTAAGTTTTCCACAAAGTTCCCAAAGCATTGAGAGAGAACACTACAGTGCTCCACCATCCGGCAATTAGATGCAGCTTGCTTCCTGCTCCAACTCTTTAACATATGCCAACGCGTTTCGCGGTCTTGCGCCGCTTCTTCCTGGGCTGCTGAAATCACACAAACAGGCAAGCATTATCTTCATTTTGATTCAATTTTGATTCAATTTATTCAAGCTTAAAAATTGAAATGCACATTGAACTTGAATTTGCTCGCATTCGGGAACTCAATATCCCATCATGCATTACTATGAAAGACTTGACAGCACACGCCCATTGTGGCCAAGCATGAATACATTGAATCAAAATGAAGATAATGCTTGCCTGTTTGTGTGATTTCAGCAGCCCAGGAAGAAGCGGCGCAAGACCGCGAAACGCGTTGGCATATGTTAAAGAGTTGGAGCAGGAAGCAAGCTGCATCTAATTGCCGGATGGTGGAGCACTGTAGTGTTCTCTCTCAATGCTTTGGGAACTTTGTAAAAAAAAATAAAAAATAAAAATATATATATATATATATATATATATATATATATATTACCTACTGGCGGTCGCCAGTAGGTATATATAGTTAGGATTTTTTCTCTATGGGATTTTTGAAAATTCTATGTCTAATAACTTTGCCGTTTGTGGACGGAATTGGCTGCAATGGCACATTTTGTTTCAGAGCAGCCTTTGAAAATTTGGGGGGGGTAGGTCAAGGGGGGGCCGAGAAAAAAGGGGGGTCCCAAAATGTGTTTTTCCCATGTTAATTTCCATAGGGCGGTTGGCCTCACTTTTAGCCCGAACGGCTGAATGGATTTGCACGAAACTTGGCAAAATTGTAGGGACTGGTAGCCCGATGTGCCTTTTGTAGGTCTCAATATATGTGCTCCAGTGGATTTTGAGAAATTAACGTTTAAAAAAAGATATATATCTGTAACAGCGGACCGGTTAGCGCTCTGGTTCGCGGACTTTTCGCGCAACGGAGCTTTGTGAAGCGAAGCTGATTGGTTCTCCGGCATCTGTCAACATTCCAAACAGTCCGTAGCGGCCGCCATCTTGTCTCTCGGTAGGATCGAGAGACAAGAGGAGGTCAAAACAAAGGGGGAAATAACTATAAGGGGGCATAGTAGATCCTCGCTGACCCCCTAGGTTTGATGTGGAGGTTTTAAAAGGGCCCCGCGGGGCAAAAAAAAATAATAATAATAATAATCGAACGGCTGAATGGATTTGCACGAAACTTGGCAAAATTGTAGGGACTGGTAGCCCGATGTGCCTTTTGTAGGTCTCAATATATGTGCTCCAGTGGATTTTGAGAAATTAACGTTTAAAAAAAGATATATATCTGTAACAGCGGACCGGTTAGCGCTCTGGTTCGCGGACTTTTCGCGCAACGGAGCTTTGTGAAGCGAAGCTGATTGGCTCTCCGGTGTCTGTAAACATTCCAAACAGTCCGTAGCGGCCGCCATCTTGTCTCTCGGTAGGATCGAGAGACAAGAGGAGGTCAAAACAAAGGGGGAAATAACTATAAGGGGGCATAGTAGATCCTCGCTGACCCCCTAGGTTTGATGTGGAGGTTTTAAAAGGGCCCCGCGGGGCAAAAAAAAATAATAATAATAATAATCGAACGGCTGAATGGATTTGCACGAAACTTGGCAAAATTGTAGGGACTGGTAGCCCGATGTGCCTTTTGTAGGTCTCAATATATGTGCTCCAGTGGATTTTGAGAAATTAACGTTTAAAAAAAGATATATATCTGTAACAGCGGACCGGTTAGCGCTCTGGTTCGCGGACTTTTCGCGCAACGGAGCTTTGTGAAGCGAAGCTGATTGGTTCTCCGGCGTCTGTCAACATTCCAAACAGTCCGTAGCGGCCGCCATCTTGTCTCTCGGTAGGATCGAGAGACAAGAGGAGGTCAAAACAAAGGGGGAAATAACTATAAGGGGGCATAGTAGATCCTCGCTGACCCCCTAGGTTTGATGTGGAGGTTTTAAAAGGGCCCCGCGGGGCAAAAAAAAATAATAATAATAATAATCGAACGGCTGAATGGATTTGCACGAAACTTGGCAAAATTGTAGGGACTGGTAGCCCGATGTGCCTTTTGTAGGTCTCAATATATGTGCTCCAGTGGATTTTGAGAAATTAACGTTTAAAAAAAGATATATATCTGTAACAGCGGACCGGTTAGCGCTCTGGTTCGCGGACTTTTCGCGCAACGGAGCTTTGTGAAGCGAAGCTGATTGGCTCTCCGGTGTCTGTAAACATTCCAAACAGTCCGTAGCGGCCGCCATCTTGTCTCTCGGTAGGATCGAGAGACAAGAGGAGGCCAAAGCGAAGGGGCAAATGACCATAAGGGGGCATAGTAGATCCTCGCTGATCCCCTAGGTTTGATGTGGAGGTTTTAAAAGGGCCCCGCGGGGCAAAAAAAATAAATAATAATAATAATCGAACGGCTGAATGGATTTGCACGAAACTTGGTAAAATATTAGGGACTGGTAGCCCGATGTGCCTTTGCTAGGTCTCAATATATGTGCTTCAGTGCATTTTGAGAAATTAACGTTCAAAAACAAGATATATATCTGTAACAGCGCTCCGCTTCGCGGAGATAAAATTATATCTGTATTACCTAGCTGTTGCTAACACCAGTTAGCGACGGCTAGTAGGAGATAGCGACCATCTTGGGCCCCACTTTGCATGTGAGTGATATTTATCACTAATGACATGCAAAGTGGGCATGCCAAGATGTTAGCGACTGGAAACAGTCGCTAACATCGCTATCTCCTATTATCAACTTTTGGAAATATTCGAGATAAGCGCGAATATCTCCAAAAAGTAACAGCTGCCCTGAGCAGTTCTTAGCCATGTTATCCTATGGGAGGTGGATAACATGGCTAAGAGGATTAGCTCGGTAATGCATGAATATCGCTGAGTTTTCAGCGATATTAATGCATTGCGGTCGGTTTTTATCGTATTTGCGATAAACTTTGATAATAGCAAGGTTTATCTGCGATAATTTCTGACGGTAAAAAAATCTTTGCAATGCATCGTTAGGGATAAATATCGCTTAACTTTGGTAATATGCCCCAACGTCTGTTAACGTTCGATTCGAAGGAAATCAGGAAGTGTTGAAAAACATTGTCTGCGCCATCTTGTCTTTTTTCAAATGCCACACTTTTGTCGTGCACGGCAGCCATTTTAGATGCCTTGACCAGACCCACTCTGTGCACGCTGTCGATCCTTAGCATGGCTCCCCACCCTCGCAAGCATCTCCCCCAGGCAGTGGTCACCCCCGCTCTCTGTCTTATGCATGGGTAATAAACCTCCCCCCATCTGCGCTGCTCTTTCCTGAGAATCACACCCTGTGCCCGCCCGACACCTCCCTTTCGCCCTATTCACTACTGCACCCTCTGACACTCCTTTTCCTCTGTGTCCGATTGTCCAGGCTGGTCCTAGGGTATCAGCTAGCCCTGCAGATGTAGTTTATGGCCACAGCTGTAAAGATTCACCCCTCTTCAAAGGAGTTATAGTAGATCAAGGCCCACACTCGATGAGATCCGTCACAGCAGAAGCGTTGCTATTATCTGAAAACCATCCTGTATTGTGATTGGGGAGGGGACCGAGCGTGAAGCGGAAGATTCCAGGGATGACTCTTTGTACATCAAAGTTTTTACAATTATGTGTCACATTAAAAATATATAGCACTCCGACAAAGTAGTAAGATTATAAAACTTTAATAATTTATAAATATATACAAGAAAACAAAAATAGTAATAACATATAAACATTTTTAGGGAAAAACAACGAAGTAGCGGTCGGCTGTGCGAATAGTCCCAACGCAGCACAACGTCCAGATTTCCGGCGTGGGGCGGGTCATCAGTAGCAAACTGTTGTGCGAATAGTTCCAAGGCAGCAGAACGCGCTGAAATCTAGATGACACGAAAGTGATGTCTAGTAAGTTGCCACCCAGCAAATAACGGCGTGGGGCGTCGCGGGGGGTGGGTCTTCAGTAGCAAACTGTTGTGCGAATAGTTCCAAGGCAGCAGAACGATGGCACCAAGGTGATGTCCAGTAAGTTGCCGCACTGGTTTTGGTATCCTACAATGCTGCTCCGAATAACGGCGTGGGGCGCCCCGGGGGAGGCGGCGTGAACGGGCCTCTCCAGGTGGAGTGTCATCTGTTGTAGTGGGGCGTCCCTTTACCGTTTCAGTTGCCATTCCGTCCGTTTTTGGTCCACTGTGTCAAAAGCCGCAATTCAGCTGAGTTGCGCCCACTCTTGCGGTGCAGCGATAGGCGGCTGTCACAGGACTCTCAAAATGGCGGCAGGCTCTTTCCTTTTTGGGCCTGGTCCACTGAAATGGCCCTGGGACACCTTGGAAATCGGACGCTTGTCTGCTAGGTCTTGGACCCCATTCTCGAAAGCGTCCCCTCCGCCTTGAGAATTCATCAAAAGTTTTGGGGGCCCCGACTCCTGCAGGCTTCTGGTGGGGAGCGGCTGCCATGATTGCTCGCGGAATGACTACGACGGAGCTACGAGATGGTGGTGCTCTCATGCTGACGCCAGCTTCAGTCTGAAACATCCAGAAACAAGGTGGGGCTTTCATCGTTTGGAAAAAAAAAAAGTTTTCATCCAATGAAAAGTGTTGTTTTTAGGTCATATGATCAAGCCTTCCATCATTAGGAAACCAAAAGTAAAATGAACCAATGAAAAGTTTTATAAACAAGTCACATGACCTGTTATGCGGCATAGGGTATAAAATGCGGAGAAAATACGTTGGCACGTGAGGCGGCGTCAGTAGCGGACCGATGTGCGAATAGGCCGAAGGCAACACAGCGCGCCAAGATCCGGATGGCACCGAGGTGGTGTCCAGCAAGTTGCAGCACTGGTGTGGCCATCCTACAATGTTGAAAGTCGGCGTGGGGCGCCCCGTTGGCCTGTGAGTTTGCGTCAGTAGCGGACCGATGTGCGAATAGGCCGAAGGCAGCACAACGCGCCAAGATCCGGATGGCACCGAGGTGGTGTCTAGTAAGTTGCCGCACTGGTGTGGCCATCCTACAATGCTGAATGTCGGCGTGGGGCGCCCTGTTGGCCTGTGAGATGGTGTCAGTAGCGGACTGATGTGCGAATGGGGCCAAAGGCAGCGCAACAATATTTTCTGACTGACACCACAAGGCGCTGAGATGCCAAGATCCGGATGGCACCGAGGTGATGTCTAAGTTGCGGACTGATGTGCGAATGGGGCCAAAGGTAGCGTAACAATATTTTCTGTATGGAAGATACCACTAGGCGTTGAGATGCCAAGATTCGGATGGCACCGAGGTGATGTCTAGCAAGTTGCTGCACTGGTGTGGTCATCCTACAATGCTGAAACTCGGCGTGGGTCGCCCCATTAGCCTGTGAGATGGCGTCAGTAGCGGACCGATGTGCGAATAGGCCGAAGGCAGCACAACGCGCCAAGATCCGGATGTCACAGTGGTGGTTTCATAGTTGAGAGGCACTTCATCTGCAGTGGGGCGCCGAGATCCGGATGGCACCGAGGTGATGTCTAGCAAGTTGCTGTACTGGTGTGGTCATCCTACAATGCTGAAAGTCGGCGTGGGGCGCCCCATTAGCCTGTGAGATGGCGTCAGTAGCGGACTGATGTGCGAATGGGGCCAAAGGCAGCACAACGCGCCAAGATCCGGATGGCACCGAGGTGGTGTCCAGCAACTTGCCGCACTGGTGTGGCCATCCTACAATGCTGCGCCGAAAGTCGGCGTGGGGCGCCCCGTTGGCCTGTGAGTTCGCGTCAGTCAGTGGGGGCTGTTTGAGGATCTGACTGCATTGGAAAGCAATGTGATGCTGTGCGTCGCCCCCAAGATGGAGGTTCCTCGGCTGCAGTGGGGCGCCCCTTGGTGTTTCACTCGCTATGCAGCTGAGTTGCGTGCGCACTTGTGGCGAATAGGCCGAAGGCAGCACAACGCGCCGAGATCTGGATGGCACCGAGGTGGTGTCCAGCAATTTTCCGCACTGGTGTGGCCATCCTACAATGCTGCGCCGAAAGTCGGCGTGGGGTGCCCCGTTGGCCTGTGAGGTGGCGTCAGTAGCGGACCGATGTGTGAATAGGCCGGAACCAGCACAAGGCACCAAGATCCGGATGGCACCGAGGTGGTGTCATAGTTGAGAGTTCTGAGCAGCGCTTGTAACACTGTCTGAAGCTTATTTGCACCTGCTGCAGCTTCACTATTGCCCTGGTGTGGCCTAAGATCGCCCATGACATAGGCGGCCACCTCCCGGGGTCCGGCGGAACTTTTTTCCTTTTCCTTTGTGCATCTTGTCCCACAATCCGTTTGACCTGAAGACACGACCAGGTCCCTGAATGTGTGCAGGGGGACGCTATTGATTGAATCAAAA
The DNA here is from genome assembly GCF_964261635.1 of Lissotriton helveticus. NCBI lineage: Eukaryota > Metazoa > Chordata > Amphibia > Caudata > Salamandridae > Lissotriton > Lissotriton helveticus. The sequence continues at coordinate 55,237,652 of NC_136060.1, forward strand.
TGGCGGCTTCACACAAAGCTGACTCAAGCGTTGCTGCTGATGCTATACAGAGAAAAACTGGTTTTCAGTTTGTACATTCTTCAGGATTTTTCCATCCAAGGCTGGTTGAGAGTTTGTATAACAATGGCTTCAGATTTTCAACATACTACTCTTCAACATTCTTCCTAAATGTAACAATGTGAGACTCACTAGGAGAACGGTGTAGTGAGGGCCACAAACGGCTGTTTGTCTTTCCTTTCAAAATGCTGCCAACAATATTTTCGGAATGGAAGACAACACAAGGCGCTGAGATTCGGTTGGCACCGAGGTGGTGTCCAGCAAGTTGCCGCACTGGTGTGGCCATCCTACAATGCTGCGCCGAAAGTCGGCGTGGGGTGCCCGAAGGGGGGGGGGAGGCGGCGCAAACGAGCCTCTCCCGCTTCTCCATGTGGAGGCAGTTCATCTGCAGTGGGGCGCCGAGATCCGGATGGCACCGAGGTGGTGTCTAGCAAGTTGCCGCACTGGTGTGGCCATCCTACAATGCTGCGCCGAAAGACGGCGTGGGGTGCCCGAAGGAAGTGTCCTTATCCAGGGCATTATCGCTGTATCATGTCCTCCACTAAAATGGCCCTGGGACACCTTAGAACTCGGACGCTCGATTTTTTTTTCCTTTCCTGTACATGCAAAAAAAGGTAAATGCCCGGTACGTTACACGCTTCATCTGCCACGATGAACTCTCCAGAGGAACCGAAAAAAAATATAGTTGTGGTAACTATACCATGCATCGTCATATGGAGAGGTGGCACCAATTAATTATAGTGCTGCATAAAAGAGAGATTTGGAGGAGAACCCCTGACCTGCTAGTACATTCATCAAAGAAGTGGCACTGAGAGCTTCAGAGGCAAGGGAAACGGTCCCAAATATTTAGAAGAACTTTGGAAAGATTAAAATGACATGTTTAGATTGTGGCAAATTAATTTCATGTGGACAGATGAGTGTTACTCTAATAAATACAGCATATGAACATCATCATAGTCGATGGTTGGTAGAGACATTTTGACTATATCCTGGACCTGCCCGTCCTCGCCCAAAATGGCGCCGGAATAAATGGGACTCGTAACTCCTTGTTGTGTACTGGTTGCAGAACCTTGAAATCACGAGATACGTATGCAGTTTTGAAGCACATGGCGGGCGGGGACGAGAATTGATTGAATATTTCGACATCCCTATTGATATTAAGTTCTGATGTGTTATTGATTACTGTACTGTTGAAAGTTCGAATTAACGTCACCCATGGTACTTGCCCGCAAATGTATATCTAGATAATTTTATTGTAACTGGCCCTGTCGTATTTTAATTATAAAATGTACGTCCACCGATTCCGTAACTGTTAGACACCTTAGTTCTTGCAACCTAATGGCCCGCCCGTTACGTTCCTCTACAGTGTAAATGTCTACTCATCACATACGATTACAGTTTGCTCCGTGGCCGGCCCACGTGGTTATAGGCTCGTATTTGTATAATGACATTTTCACAATAAAGGTTTTTAAAAGAAAACATGGTAGTAGTATATACATTGGTAAAGTTTGTAATAATAGTCACTGTTTTAGAATCATTAAAAGGCAAGTGAAATAAAGCAGACCAATTACATGAAGGGTAAAAGGTATAATACGAAGGAACGCAGTAAAGATAAATGGTCAAGGGCTGTTGTGTTTTCTATTCCTGCAACATAAAGTGATCGATAAGAATCTCATATTCAGGCGTATCGGCGACTAAGACAGCAGGTCGACCCTCTTTTGCTCAACGGCTCCATCATGGGACGAAGAAACGCTCTTTTTCTCGAAAAAAGAATATATTTTACTTGCAGGACAGTTGTAAAATTTCCGGGAAAGTACATTAGCCTGGAACATTATAACATATATTTAAGAAAAAATAATGTTCGGAAGTAATGAAAAGCGTAATTTTTAGGTCATATGACCAAGCCTTTCATCATTACAATAAGAAAAGTAAAATGAACCAATGAAAAGTTTTATTAACAAGTCACATGACTTGTTATGCTTACGTTACGCGCTGCGCGCCCCGGATGACTTCCGGATGCGCTAACGCGGCGCGTCATATGACGCATTACGCGACAACGCAGGTCCAGAATATTTTCAAAATGTCTCCACCAACCAGCGGTCGGAACACAACCCCTTTCAGCAGGCTAAATAGTTCTGTTAAATGAGAACAGAAGGGACAGGCAACAAGAACCATCAGTGAAAGAGGGGAGGGCTAGTTCTTCTCTACCGGGTTACATTGGGGCGCTACCGGAACTGATCGAATTGGTAGTCTACAGTGTTTCTGGATGTTTCAGACTGAAGCTGGGGTTAGCATGAGAGCAGCATCATTTCGTAGCTCCGTCGTGGCCATTCCGCAACCAATCATGGCAGCCGCTCTTTATCGTTATTTTGGGCGGGGTGGGTGGCGGAGCCGAGCTGTTTTGCAGCCATCATTGTGTGGAGTTCAGTTCATCTCACTAGTTTTGTATTTGTCATGAGGGGTTGTTCCTAATGTTTCTATTTTAGCGAGGTCAAAAAGAGATCCCATTAGTGGCCTACTGATTTTGCTCGATTCCTTTTCTTTTTTTTTACACGATTTTTCGTTATCTGCAAAGACTAAACAGAGTATTGCGACTCTGTGTTTGTTTGTAAATAGAGAATGAACCAAAGAGAACTAATTCTAAAACAGTAAATACTTGGATAACAATCAATCAAATGGAGAGAGAAGCAGGCACGACGGATTACAACGGGGGCAAAGGCCTGCGTTAACTACCTTTCACTATCTGCAAAGAGAGAGTACTCCTAATAGAAATGAGGGGGGGGGGCACCATTCAAAGCAGATCAGTGTGCATAAACACGAAAATGTTTTCACTTACCACGTACTTGACATTCGACAGCTTATGATATTTGCTATTAAAAAACCATTGAAATTCACTGAAAAAACCATAGGTTATAGACCATATATAGTTAGGAATTAGCATTTACAAAACCTTGAAAATTCACTGAAAAAACCATAGGTTATAGACCATATATAGTTAGGAATTAGCATTTAAAAAACCTTATTTTACTCACACAAAACCATTGAAATTCCATATATAGTTAGTTGCACTAACTATATATTGCGCACCCGCAATCCACTGCTGATCATGTCACATATTACATCATTCATGACATGGTCAGTGACATCACTGATGACATCACTGATGACATCTCAAATGACATCACTGATGACATCTCACTTGACATCAATGATCACATCACTGATGATATCATTCATGTGATAATACAATGCATCTCCTCACACTCTAATATAACCTCCGTTACACCCAGTGTTAAATACAGAGTATAATTTTTGAAACCATTGACACACCAATACTAGTTACTACATACGCACTCACTGATTCCTATGTCTACACACACATTCACTCATACAATCATTCATACATACAATCACTCATCTTGACAACACTATCATATGCACTCATACACCTATACAGACACTCACACTCTGCCACTCATCCATGGAGTTACTCACACACCTAGTCAGTCCTGAAAAGAATCAATCACACTTCCATTTTCTCATCTATACAGTTAAACACAGAACACCGTACATTTTTTAAACATATACTAACACATACTTACTCTCTTATAGAATCACTGATACAAGTACACATTGATCTGCACAGAGTCACACACCTCCCAGCCAGCCATACACACACTCAGTCTCCCATACAAATACTTGTGCAACCAATCAATAACCCATATAGCTACTTATATAGCTACTGATCAACACATGAAGCAGCTTGCACAACAACAGACATACTGATGCACACTTTCAGACAGTTTAGTCACTAACCCGTGCATTCAGTAAGACGCATTTAATCACTCACTCATACAGTCAATCACGCACCTACTAAAACCTTCATTCAGACACTTATACATCCACTCATTCTTCAATGTGTAAAATATATTTAAACTTTACAGAAACACATAATCACTGGATGTTGTCATCAGTGATGTCATCAGTGATGTCACTGACCATGTCATGAATGATGTAATATGTGACATGATCAGCAGTGGATTGCGGGTGCGCAATATATAGTTAGTGCAACTAACTATATATGGAATTTCAATGGTTTTGTGTGAGTAAAATAAGGTTTTTTAAATGCTAATTCCTAACTATATATGGTCTATAACCTATGGTTTTTTCAGTGAATATATATATATATATATATATATACAATTTACAGAAGCAATACAACTATTTTTAAATATTTTTAAAATATTTGAAATAAATGATAAGTAAGGCAAACACACACACACTTGTACATTTTTAATATACTTATCTTTTTTGTCAATATTCTGTTCTTTGAAATTTTTGACTCAATATTTTGGTAGTTTACATACAAAGTATGTAAACTCAATATTTTATAGGCAATTTTTTGGGTATGATATTCTGGTGTCACAATATTGTTGTTCTCGATATTCTGTCATACAACCAGTTATTCCACATGCAATATTTTCCAGAGGTACTAATAAAGATGGGTCGAATCAGCAAACACCAAAGGGATATTATTGCATACTAAATCATAGAGTTCACTATTAATTGACGTTTTCTTTAAAGAAATTGATAAAAATCCAAGTGGAAATGTCTATTATTTTATGAATCTCATTAACAAGCCTTAAATTGATACATTTATACTACCATTTTATTTTGCTATAAGGAAGTATTGGAATCTAAAGAAGGTATAGTGGAGAACTCTAATTCATTTGTGTAAGACTGCATGACGTTTTAAAGAGCATACTTGAGGTGCTGTGATATTGTCAAACTTTGCACTTATTAATACTTTTGGCCAGTTTCCCAACTTCATCTACATTACAAGTCTGACGAAAAATAGCTAAAATTAAAAAAAATTACAAAGCTTTAAAAAATGTGACAGATTGAGGAATACTTTGTACCACCATATATCCATACAATCTGGCACTGAATACCTGATTAAGGTGGTGGTCAGAACTCCAACGACAGGCAGTTGATGGCAGCCCGCCTGCCAATAGCCCTCTGGTCCGACCGTTCAATTCCAATTCTGGCAGTCGGGTCCACAGCGATCAGTGGGAAGACTGTCACCCACGCCAGGATCAGAGATACTGATGAGGCGACAGTTGGAGTCATATCCCAAAATGGCAGAGGTACCGAGGTACAGTGGTACCGAGGCAGGCTCCATCCTTCGTGGGCTACTGTAAAATGTTCCTGGGGCACATGTAGTATCCTCCATCACCTCAATGCACCGTGTGCTATGTATGGTGGTCCGACTGTCACCTGCTTGTCCTGACCACCATTGAAATTAGTCCCAAAAGTTTATTGCTATGGAAAATCGTGTTACATTAACACAATTTCTACCCATGGGTCTTGAAACAAAGATCTATCAACTAACAAAGTAAGCAGGGCACGCTTAAAAAATAAGACATTCTCGAGACAGACATTAACATTGAGAAATGTATTTATTCTCTTACTCTATCACACATTTCATGTGTGCTGCAATGTAGGCAAACATACAGTGTGAGAAGCATTTTGAAGGATGTCTAAGCATAGTATTTGTACCCTTACAGTACAAAACATGGGCTAGGCATCACACACACAACTTAACAAAATTACATGTGTGCATGATGCGGGTCCGTCAGTTTAAATGGGGGCCATGAAAAAGAGTTCGGAAGCATGATATCCTAATAGATATGGCTCGGCGATGCTCTCTCCCCAGGTGCAACCTGGCACCCTGTTTCACGTTTTTTAAATAAATCTGCTGCAACATATCTAAAAGAAAAATTGTACTGTAAGATTTTCTAACATGTTCAAAATCTGTTTCAGATTTTATTACATGATACTTTGTTTATGAATATGCACTAACGATAACTGCAGGTCTGTGAGGCTTTATGGTGGTTTCCGTAATTATTCTGGAATCAATTATAGGTGGGTTTTTAGATCTAAAATGAATACTGCAATAAATTGAAAAATTCCCTTCGAATCCTTAAGCTGACGTCTGCGAGGTGTCATGCAATGAGTCACGCTGCAGGGAAACAAACAGACACACCATAATCAACTGAATAGCATACATTTTAATTTGGTATGAAAAATATATGAAGCTAAAGTCACTAGAGGTTGTCTCCTCGATTTGGCACATTCTGTTTACAACGCAGTGACGCACAAGAAAAAAAATACAGCATTAGCAGAGCACTCGAGTTCTTAGGAAAACCCAAGAAAGTGTAAAGCAAATTGAAGTGCCGTCCTCAACAGCCAACATAGCGGTGTATTTCTTTTGGAAACTTAACAACATCAGTTTAACAATCAAGTGTGTCTTTGATAAATGTAATGTCTGTTAAAATGCATTATGACGATGTGGTAATGTACATTGCTGTGCATGCAATTTGAGACTAAATTAACCTACACATGGCACTTAAAATCAACTGCACAGTTTGATGCCACAAGAAAAGCCAGAGTTTCAGTGCTGTAGTCCAATGAGGTAATAATTTGAATCTATATTCATATAAATGCAATGTATATGACACTGAAAAAGATGTTGCCCATATTATAGACTGCTATTTGGAGTTCCATTAAATGTATGCTGTTTGTCCTTGGAATCCAAGTGACATTTTGAGTAATTGAGCAATAGATCTCTCAATCAAAAACTTAGTCGAAATCTGTCAATACCCCTATTATTCACTTACCCTAACATGATCCAAATTAAGCCAGAACAGTAATCTATCCTACTACAAATAATCATGGGAACTGTCAGTCCAAAATTTGCAAAGAAGAAATGATAATATATCAGGATTAATCACATTTTGATCTTGCTATTTAGTTGAAATACTTTGCTTCCACCAACCTTGCTATGTAGTTACTAAATACATATATTCAACAAATAAAAAATTCACAGCCACACTTACTCTGGCCCATTTAGAGTGTGCGTTACAAATTATGTTGGAGAACTGAGAGCTCATTCTAAGTGCGTGACGCGACTTGTGTCCTGAAAGCACGTTTAAAAGTTCAGGACATTTTGTGTTTTCTGAAGAATTCTGTTTGTCTGGGCCCTTTCTGAAGAGTCATACAATATTCTTGCTTTCCTCTGCTGAACCCATTTTTCTTGACTTTTAGGACTCTGAGCACTTTATGACTGCTAACCAATGGTAAATTGCTTGTGTTCTCCATTCCAAACATAGTAAAATTGGCCTACAACTTTTTGGTACATTTAATTGCTTATAAGACCCTAGTAAATGGTACTACATGCACCCAGTAGCTGTAAATGAAATGCTACTACTTGGCAACAAAACTTATTATGCCACACACTAAAGTGGCCCTGAACATTACTTTTTAATACTTAAAAATAACCCTTAATGTAGGTCATAAAGACTCAAAGGAGACAAAGAATTGCGATTCTCATATTATCATGACTAGAGAATCTGAATTTCATTAAAGACAGAGAGGTTTTTTCTGAACTGAGAAGGGTTTTGAAGACTACGGAGCTCCGGGTGGAGGGAGTTCCATGACCTAGCCGTCAGATAAGATAGTGTGCTGCCACCTTTTCTTTTCAAACCAATTTTGGGTACAATGGTTAGACACAAGTTTGAGAAACGTAGATGTCTGCCCGGGACATAAAACAAAAAGTATTTCCTCTGATACATTGGGCCGTATTCACAAAGAGGTGCATGGGCCATCACTAAAGCCTTAAACAAGACCCTGGCTTTTAACGGAAGCTAGTGCAAATCACGGAGATGCTGCCTCACGCTGGTATGTTTGGGAAGGTCCAGCAGCGAATAGCGGCATTCTGCACCACTTGCAATTTATCTATAAGGTAGCCATGGAGACCAACATATAAAGCATTAGCATAATCAAGACGAGAGGTGACCAAGGCCCTAATTACTGTTTCTTTGGTGGAGAGAGGCAACAGGGCCAGACATTTTCTAAGCATCTTCAAAATGGGGAAACATGTACCTGTCAGTTTGCTAATTTGATTACTGAAACAAAGTTTTTCGTCAAACCAGATTCCCAGGTTCTTCACAGGGAGACCCGAAGGGGATGGACATGGGGTATCTGCGGGCCAACAGTCATGAAAAGACAGAGAGGAGAAGTCCTAAAAAACAGTATCTCTGTTTTATCTCCATTGCCTTTCAGCTGGGCCGCAGGAAACCAGTTGAACATCGCAGACAGACAGGTTCTAACATGATCTGTACTAGACTTGTGCTTTTCCCAAATGAATAAAAGCTGGGTATCATCAGCGTATGCTACTACTTTAGTGCTGAGGTCCTCAGCTAGCTGGATAAGAGGGGTCATATAAAGATTAAATAGCAAAGGAGTCAGTGTGGATCCTTGAGGGACCCCTGTTTGGGGGGGATCCACACTTGCTGGGTTATACCGTCAAGGAATGACTTTAGCCATTTCCATGCGGCCCTGATGAGACCAAGTCTCTGCAATCGGGCCAGGAGGAGAGCGTGGGGTACAGTATCAAAGGCGGCAGATAGGTCCAAGAGGGCCAAAACTGCCCTGCCCCCAGCATCTAGTGACTCCCGGATGGCCTCTGAGATTTTCACCAAGGCAGTTTACGTGCTATAAGAAACGTGGAAGCATGATTGAGGAAGTGAGTTGTTTGTTCACAAACTTTGGCCACGCACGGCAGCAAAGAGATAGGCCGTTAGCTGGAGGGATTGTGGGGATCTAGCGTTGGCTTTTTTAAGAGGGGGAACAGCGTGGCTTGCTTCCATGCGAGCGGGACCGAGGCTGACTCTAAAGATGTGCTAATCAGAGGATTAATGACTTGGGCTGTGCGAGCCATAATTATTGCAGGACACGGATCAAGCGGTGAACCAGACTTTAAGGAAGTTAAGACAGCTAGAGACTCCTCGAGGGATTTGCTAGAAAAGGTGGAGAAAGTAGTTTCAATATCACAAGCGGAATAAAAATCCACAAGGGACTGCATAGTCTGGGCTGCTGGAGTATCAAAGAGCAGTTGAAGTGATCTGACTTTAGTCATAAAAAAGTCAGAAAGCTCTTCGCACCAGATAAAGGAGGGAGTATGTGCATTGTTCAAAGCTTTAGGAGACATATAACTTTTTACGATGTTAAATAGTGCCTTGGCATTATTGCCTGACATGGCGATATGGTGGGAATAGTAACAGCGTTTTGCTGCAGTGATCGCCGCATAATACATTTTTGGGGCTTTTTTTAATTCCATCTTATTGGATGGATTGTATTTCTGCCTCCATCTTCTTTCCAGCCTTTTGCATTGCTGTTTCTGGGATTTAAGCAAAGGCGTAAACCAGGGTTTAGACAGTGGCATATTAGGGCATCGACGACGGATCTGAGGTGAAAGATCACAAACCACCTTCTTGATCCAATTATTGAACTGCCCCAAAGCCAGGTCCAAATCCTCCGGAAGATGCGGTAGGCAATCGGCAAGTGCGATACAGAGCTACAGGATCAATCTTGTGGGGGGCCCTGTGGATAGCAGCACAGCGGGGCCTAGATGAGGAGGGACCTTTGGCAATGTTCCAGGAGAAGGAAATAAAATAGTGGTCCGACCAGTGGACGGGCAACGGAGGATTCACCAACAGAGGCACGCTGGAGCATACAACGTCAAGCGTATGACCACCACTATGAGTTGGAGAGGAGACCTATTGAACAAGTTCTGCAGACTGCATCAAGGCAACAACTTAGGGAAAGGGCATGTCGTACCAGAAGGGCGGTACAGCACAATCCCGCATAAACAATAGTGGGGGGAAATTTGTATGCAAAAGTCCAGAGCTTCCACTTCCGGAGAGTCCGTAAGTTCAGAGAAAAGACACTCCCCTTCCTCTTTGACAACTGCCACACCTCCCCCTGCCTATTTTCCCGATCCGCATGGGCGATTTTGAAGTCGGTGGGGTTGGCCAATTCAATAACTGGACAGGAGGACTGCATGAGCCAAGTTTCTGTCAGAAAGAGTATATCTAAGGATGCATCAGTAAGCAGTTCAAAGATGTCCTGACAATGTTTAGGCATCGACCGAGCATTGATAAGTGCTGCCTTAATAGCAATCAATGCCTTAACAGCCCCATATTGTTCCGTAGAGGGAATTGGGGACAGGAATAAAGTAAGCCCACACTTCATACACGAAGAGGAGCTGTTTAAAGCAGCGTCCCATCTCATACAGCTGCTGCAGGAAACATTGAGGGCTAACAGTTCCTTACAACTATACTGAGTTGGTTTAACGGAGTACAAACTAGCGTCCCCGGCATAGTGGCTGGCGCTGGCCACTGACGGGACGCTAACGGGCGTAGATGAGCTTGCCTGAGGCAACTTCTCAAATGAACCTACCACTCAAACTGTACAACGGGGCACAGTGGAGTATGGTGGGGTCCATCTAATCAGTTCTACTACCCTTACAACATTCTTTTCAAAACATAAAGTCCATCATTATGGGCCCCTATGTCAAATCATTTTGAACTCTAACCTTTAGAGGTTGCCTCAAAACTTTAGGCTGGAATAACACTTTCATAGAATATTAAAACTAAATTCAGTTTGCTTGGGGGTTCTGGAATATAATTAGGCAAACATATGACTTACTATTTTGAGCCAACTTGGATCGATCTCCCTCTATATTCCACAATCAGTAGTCAAATTATTGTTCATAAAACTTCATGTATAGTGGAACTTTGTAATGGCCTCCTAAGTATCTATGTAAATATCAGAAAACATGGAGACATTCTTTTAATATGGAAACCATGCTTATGTATTGAGAATGCACCTGTGATCACAGACACTCGTGAGTTGCTCACTTTTAAACGGGGGTGCTAAACAAAACCTTGAAAAAATGAATAGGAAAGAAGATCAAAATTGCACTTAACTTGAGTGGTAAGTGGTAATCAATGTTAATAATAGCCTTTCCACTTGCCTAGTTATTGACCATCTTTAATTCCGGAGTCAGCTTGAACATCTTCATTGCCTGTGAGATGCTACTGTGCGCTCCAGTAGGGCATGCATAGATAGAACAGTTGTTCCAGTCCAAGGAGACCTCTAAAGGGCAGAGGTTGAAACACACCAGCGCCCATAATGATATACTTTTTTTGTTTAAAAGAATGTAACAGATATAGAAGTAAGGCACATAAATCACGTTTTAAAAGAAGTAAGCACTAGTACCGAAAAGCCTTCCACTAAATGTGTAAAAGACTGACTCCAGGAAATACCTAAGCTCATTACAGGTCAGATGCCAGGAATTTCTACTTTAAAACAGCTAATATCACATACTAAAAAAGCCACAAGCCAAACCCTTGTGTCCCCTACTGTAACCAGACGATACCAAGACATACAGATTCCAGGACATCTAAGTGCTGCACATTACGAAGAACCCTTCCTCTTACACAATAACAATAATACTGACAGAAGAATAATCATTTTTGCATCTGAAAATAACCTCCAAAGACTAAGCCAACTTTTAAAATGTGCCCTCCACCATTCACACAGATTTACAGAACACATTGTGAGTATCACAACACTAACATACCCCTCATTTATACACTGCTGCCTAACAAACAGAGTGCAAATTACTATGAACTTTTAAGCCACACTAAAGTAAATACTAACAATGACTCTCTTCTCAAAATAATAATAGATTTGTGAAAAGGCAATATTACAAAACTACATACACATGCAGCCATTCAAGACTGCTATTACCAATTTGATCAAAGTATTTGAAAACATCTTCAAAAATCTGCATCACGTCTGGAATATGCAACAAACAGTTTGCTTTTAGAATTTCAAAGTTAATATGTGGCACCTGCACCTCTAGCTGATGTAGATAACTACTACAGCATGCTAATAGAATCAACATTTTTACCAAAGAAATTAACAAAAGCTAAGTCCACAAATAGACTACAGAGAGATATTGCGTTGTTGGTTGCTTTGAGGGTGACCCTGCTCAAGCAACAGCCACAATCCCTGCCTGGGTGAACTCACAAAAATCACTAAATTAACCTGTGCCTAAGACTCTGGGATATTGGCACCAAAAGCTGTCATGCTTAACTGAAAGGCAATATGGAAAGTATTTATGTAGCACACAAATAATAATGATGTGAAAATGTAACATAAACAAAATCCCTCAACATTTAAAAAAAAAGAACATTTCTCATAAAAAGTCGATTGGGTCCAGTCAGCGCTTATTTTTGGACTTAAAAGACATTTTGAAGAAAACATTTTGTGAAGGTGAAGATCAGCAGGGCAAGGCTGTACAAGGAGGGAGCATCGTCATTGAGGAGCCACTGGATGAAGTCACAATGAAGATTTCTACGTTCAGACATAGGGCGCAGTACCATCTGTGGTGGTCTGACCCCTGCGTCCTCGATGGTATGACCACCCAATTACAAAAAGGTCAGTCAGACCAGAACCACCAACATCCTGGATCCCGATGGGACGAAGAGGGGGAAAGCAACATTCTCTGGCAGCGATGCCGATGACGGCACTGCAATGTAGATTACAACCTGTCTTCCCCCCAACCTTTTCATGGTGGGACCCTGCCATGAAAAGGTTGGCGGAAAGGCAGTGAAGGGACACCAAGACGTTGTATCCCATAAGGAGTGTGCATGGAGGCACATGTTTTGCCCTCCTCTGCTACCACTGTTGTGCATGCAGCATATGCTTGAAGATCTCAATGAGTCGAAGTATGCAGCCACCGTAGTACTGCTGCCACTACACCGCCAGCCTGCCAGTGTACTCAGAATATGGCATTCAGGATGCTGCCAGCTTAGCAGCATTCTCCCAACCACTGCAACTACAATCCGGCGTTCTGACCACCAAAACTCAGAATCAGGGCCTTAGGGGTCCATTATGATGTCGGGCGGATTGCCTCCGCCAGGCTGGCGGTAGCCACCGCCGGCCTGGCGGAGGCAATCCGCCCGACAACCATTGCCCAATTCCCCCCCGCCACATTAGGATGGCGGGGGGGACCGTTGCGGTGAAAAACACCGCCCGCCTGTTTTCCGCCCCGGTCGCCTTGCGGCCGGGGCGGAATGTGTTTCATATGGTGGCGGTGTCTGTTAGACACCGTCAGCCATATTACAATGCGCATATTGTCAGGCCTTGCCGCCACGGAAAGGCAGGCGGTGATTGCTGCGGGGGCCCCCTGTGGGCCCCCAGAGTGATGGCCAGAGGGGGGTGGCACACGGGGGTACCTGTGGTACCCCCCTGCATTTGCATAATCGCAGCGGCAGGCACCGCACGGTGCCTGCCGCTTCGATTATGCAAATGCGTGCATTTTGTTTTTCACAAAGTGGCGGGCGGTGCAGTGAGCACCACCCGCCACAATGTAAACTTGAGGAATGCGCCCGCCACTGTGGCGGGCGCATCCTAATGCCAATGTCGGGACCCCCGCCCTTTAGGCGGGCGGTCCCGATCTCCGTTGGGGTGGCGGGCGGACTAAGTCCACCCGTCATCCTAATGGACCCCTAAGTCTCTTTTTTGGAAGTCAAAAACCTCCAGCAGGACGAGGCTGTACCGATGAACAAGGCCGGCTGACCTTTTGGCGTAGTACCACTGGACAGGATTTGCTGCTGCGGAGAAGACCATACTGTAAACAACAAAAACCAACAAAATAAATGCCAAAACTGATACTTACTCAACAATTCCCCACTCACAATCACAGGTGGCACTCAAAGTGATTGGAAAAATAACTCGCTTATTTGTCTTTTTTCTTTTTGGAGTAGATTTTTTAAGGAAAATTAGATCATGCTATTATTTCAATGAAACTTTTTCAAATTTTTGAACCACAAAAAAATCAATACAGGTAGGACAACAAAGTTGCTTCACAATGACACATATACCACTACATTACACATTTTAAAACCATTTAAGAAATGTACAAAAGCTCAAGTTCCAAAGAAGAATAGAATAGATACAGAGAAAAAGAAAAGAAAAAGAAATCCAAGGGAAGGTTTAAAAAATAAGGTAAAGTTTTCGAAGTTCCTAAAGTACAACACAACCCTGGGATTTTGTTAACCAAACAGTGACGTATTCAGGTCATCAAGTTCATTTTTCATTTTTTGTATAGACCTGATACCTAAACTCAAAATACTTGTTTTGACACATAAAGGTTGACGTGTTTCAAACCCCTGATCTAGTTTAGAGGGGTTATCCTCAGGACCCGGAACTGAAGGGGCTGGGAAAACAAACAAATAAAAGTGCATGTGTTACCATTTACTCTGACCACTCTCAAAGCACCCCAAACACCTTACTTTAATGCTCCTTAAGGATTATCTTATATGAATTTCAGTAACGCTTTGCTGTGCATCTTCACCGATGTAGCAACAACCACTATAAAAAGAGAAGAAGATGGGAAAGCAAGGAAAAAAACATTTAAATCTCAATCGACACACCAATGCTGAAAAAACAACATTTTCACTTCGAAACAACTAACATTTAAACAAGGGGACTTCTTGAAAGAGATGAAACTGTCTTCAAGATGATTTCTTTTGGAAGGGACTGCGGTTGTAATCTATAAAACATCTTTGAACAAAAAAGAAACCAAAGGTCAACTAATGCGGAGCCAGCGCTAATTCGTTTTAATCACGACTAGTCTCGAAGTGAGCACAATCCTACCTACCTCGAAAATAGTTTCAAAAATTGTCGGCTTTGTCCAATTTTTTACACCCAATTATTTTTTTTGTAATAAGCTAGAGGAAGGGGAAAGAATTGGCAAACCTTTAGTCTCCAGCAGTTCCCATGACGCGAAACACCCACTCATGCTTAGTTGCTCTTTAACAACATTATTCACTCACCTCGTATTCTCGCTTCTTCTACCGCATCTCGCCCATCCATAATGCAGCCAGCTGCAATAATTGCGGCTGGCTGCGCATTTTTATGATGCTCACATGCTGACGTATGCTCACCTCCATTAAAAAAACATCTTTATTTAAATCCAAACAATAACAAGCTCCCAATTCTCAAAAAGTCCTCACAGTGTGGCTACCGTTACACAGAGGATCACAGCGGTAAACTATTGCTTTTGGATTACAGCGGAGAAGACCATAGCGGGAGCTGCTGCAAAGTCAGACTGACCTTAAACACCCCTTTGATGAATAGGCAAGCAGGTTGGTCCTAGCGTACTCACAGTTACCATAGTAGTTTTTAGGGAAAAACTTTTTTAGGTCCGAAGTTTTGGATGTTGGCTATTAGAGCATCTTTACCACCATCATCAAGGGTCCAGTACTGGAGGGAGACCACTTGTGGGTGTGGGTTAGGACACACTGAGACTGGATCCAGGTGTGGGTTTAAGATGGTTGGAGCCTTTTCTGTCCTTGATGCTCTGGTCTTGAGTCAAGTCAACTAGCTCTTTGGTCACTCTGGTAGTCCTAGGCAAAAGTGCTGAAACTGGACTCAAGAAGCAGGGCAGGCCACTGAGGGTAAAGGCAGGATCTAGGCAGCAAAGCAGGCCTTCTAAGTGCAGCAAGGCATCCTTTGTGGAGTACACAGCAGACCACATCAGCAGAGAGATCTCTGAGAGTGCTTCGCAGGTTCAGAAAGTGAAATGAAGAGTGGATCACATTTACATCTGTGGCTGTATTATGAATATGGCACACTTTCCTTGTTGGATCACTGACATAATATCCATACAACAAATATCGAGTTACAGAATTATCAAAACTTTACATTGTTAACAAAAAAGTCACTAATATTGTATAAATAAATATCAATGTCAAAAATATCTTATCTAACATATAATAAAAACAAAAATATTGGAAATAAATATTGTGGCGTTTAACTAACCCTAGTCAAAAATATCGAAACCAACAATTTCCACTATATGAATATCATAAAAACAAATAATAAGTAACAATAACAAACAAGGAAAAACACTATGTAAGCAAGCAAACAACAAAAAATATACCCCACAATAATAAGTACAATATATATATATTATTTAAATAAAATTTCATATTGCACTTAACCAATATAATACACATCAAATATATAAACAAACATTATAAAATATATAAAAAGAAAACTCCTCTAAATTATACATTGTACAGATTACATACCACTTACATACAACCCATAATAATGTTTGTAAACAATATTGTTACTTTATTTAAAAGAAATACATATAATATTAAATACCATAATTATCTCAAATACGAGCATAAAAAAATGATTTGTCCTTTTCCAAATAAGGACATAACTGAAAAAATAAATTAAATGAAGGTAAAACAACCAATAATGTTCAACTATACAAAACTATAACCAATAAAATAACTTAACCAATTAAACAAAGAATGTGAAAGCAACAGTGATTTAGCCAAAGAAATTGCAAAAAAAGACCAATGATTTGAAAGGCGTAAACTCTTCCAGATTTACCCTGCAAAAAAGAAGCCCATACATCCCTTCTCCAAGAGAAGGCCTGATTACGATTTTGGTGATTTTCCTGCCTGTTGTCTGTTTGGCCCGACTGCCCTATTACAATCTTGGTGGGAACTTGGCTAAAAGACCACTGCTGGTTTACCGCCACTGCCGAGACTCCTACTGCATCGATGGCTGGAAAGACAGCAACCAGACTTAGAGGCAGTCCTGTCAAGATTCTCACCATCCAGATTACAATCTGCCCTTTCCTCAAGCTTTTCTTGTCAGGGGCACGCCATGCGCAAATCGGCAGTGAAACATCGCTCTGCTGAGACACCGCCGGCAAGAAATCGCCAGCCCATTAGGAACATCGTAATACGGAGTGCGGGAGACCGCCAAGCTGGTGGTCTTCTTGGTACGGCCGGCAGGCTTCTTTGGACCGCCACCGCAGTGATGCAGCATTGAGTACGGCAAACTCATAATCATAATCATAATCATAATCATAATCATAATTGTTAAACAAAATTTAGTAAATAACTATTTCCTTTTCCAATGTTTTTAGGGTAAAAATGACATAATGCCAGAAAGTACAACATTTATAACATCACTGAAGGAGAAACTGTTACTGTGTTACATGTGATGCAGCTACAGTAAAGAAAATGCTTCTGCTGCACATAATAATATGAAATGTACAAAATATGATTCTAATGCATGCTATAGGAGGGCAACTACCAAGTACACTGTAGTAATTAATGTAAAAGAGCATAACCACCATCCCAATGTAACAAAAATAGAAGTCAATGAAGCATTAGAACATTTTAGAGAAGCAAGCACTAGTACCTAGGAACCCGTAGCACAAATAATGAACGCTATACTACCACCCTCACCAGAACATATAACAGGCAGGTTACCATCCATACCCACCTTAAATCACCCATGGAGAGGAACAATTCCTATTTTTCGATAATAAAAGTAATGACAAACGTATACTTATATTTGCTACCCCTACAAACTTATTCAGACTGACCCAATGTCAAACATGGTTGATGGATAGCACATTTACAATGTGTCTCAAACCACCCCATCAACTATATACCATACATGGTGAATTAAAAAAAAACATGTATACCTTTTGTGTATGTATTACTTCCAAACACACAAGGCAGTGACTACATGGAACTACAAAACCAAACTAAGCAAGAGACAATCAACAATCATCCCCAAAATGTATTATTGACCTTGGGCAAGCTATTATCCAATCTATACTACAAATATATCCCCACACAGCAATTGAGATATGTTACTATCATTTTAATCAAAGTGTGTAGTTTCACCTACAGAAATCTGCACTAAGAACCACATTTAAATGAGAGGCTGTCGGTGACAGTCCACCCAACATTCAGGCCATTGGTCTGACTGTCACATGTTAATGCATGGAGTCAGACCAGTGAGGTTGGGGGGGAAGACCGCTGCCTCAGACAGAATCCAATCTCCCGGTTGGGCGGCAGTCGGAATCTTATCCCTACAATGGAGGCAGTGCTTTATCCGGCACCGCCATAGGGATTAGGATGTCCATTTCCAAGTGGCTTTTCATGGCGGTCCAACTGTCATGAAAAGGCAGAAGTAAACAGAGTTTGGGGGCCCCAAGCTGCCCCCCTGCGGACTACTGCTAAGTAGCCCTCGGGGCACAGGTACTGCCCCCCACACATCCATGTGTTGTAATTTGGCAGCTATTGGGTTAGCATTAGCAGAAGCCATCCTGCACTTAGAGGCCATCTTGTCCGTTTTGTGGAATCAATATTGTATTTCTGACAGCCATTTTGTTTGCAATGTGCTCCCACGTGCATGCCATGTGCTCTGTCCTACCTTGCTGTTGTCTGCTCTTGAAATCTGCCTAGAGACAGGTTATATTTAGCCTCTCCCACTTTGCACATGCTCAGTTGAGCTTGCAGCTATCCATGCAGCTGCTGTTAGTCCGTAAATGTCAGGATGTTTTCACAAGAATTAGCAACTGTTAGCTCCTCCCACTTGTTGACTGTGCATTTTCTGTTTGACCTTATATGTGCCTAAAACCTACTTCTTGTACTTGTACTGCCTTCTTTTGAGCCCCTGTGTGGGTATAAAAGGACCAAGCTCCTTCCATTCATTGTAATACTTCATACATTGCCGAAGGGTGTGGTGTGAATGTAGTTCCACCTCATGAGGTTAATAAACTTTGTATTTTCTATTCCAGTTTCTGTGCCAACTTCTATCCTATTGGTCTGAGGACTAGTGCAGAGAAAGGCGAACCCCTAGCACTGGTAGGCCTTGGTGAGGCCCACCACCACACATGCACCATGTGCCAGGCACCACATGGTGCCTGGTACACGGTGCATGGATGTGCAAAAAGTGTATAGATGTGCAAAAAACAGCACAAGTCCCAGTAGATAAATGCACTTTCTGATCGCCACTACCCTGGTCATATTATAATTGGGTGGTCGGACCGCCAACTGCTTGTCAGGTGGTCCGCTGACCGCTGGAACAGTTTTTTGACAGTCTGACCGCCCTTCACTGTACTGAGGTCCTAAGTAAGGAATACACCACCAACACCAACAGTCAATTGGCCTTTGAAGTAAAAAAAAATTTGCACTAGCTTTCGTCCCTGTGACCAAAATAGCCAACCATTACAACGTCCTAACAGATAGTCCCTAGTACCAAAATAAAGAAGACAAACTTACTACCCTAATGGACTACTTCAAGCACACATGGATATACAGATAGCGTAGGTCAGAACACAGACGTCAGCCAAAATTCTAGATACTGTGGTGAAATGTGTATGATAGCACCTTGGCACAGGAGGCAAAAACAAACAACGCAGTGGAAGGATGGGATAATGCCTTCCAATCCACACAAGACTGAACTCAGCCTACACTATACAAATTACTAGAAGCCTTACAAAAAGATCTAAGCTACCAAGAACTTAGAGTAGAACAATCTGTTACAACATCTGGCCTACACTAACTAAACAAACTAGAAAAATGTATGAAATGCTACAATTCAAAGTAAGAATATTTATAAACAACAAAGGACTGGACTATTTAGAAGTAATAGCCACATCTATCCTCTAAACCACATAGAAAATCTACCAGGCATCTAAGAACTGCAACATAATACACTCAAATAATGTAAACATATTTTTTTTAACAAGTAAAATATATTATTATATTAGTGAAAAATGAATCCTAAATTTTGTATTACTCACTGAGATACTAAAAATATTATTAGGATCATTTGAAAAGTATTTTACAGTATTTAATACATAAAACAAACTAACAAAGTAACTACACCGAATTTAAAAAACTACACATAATTTCAACCAAAACAATATAGTAACTATCTCAACATATAATAATTATGAATATATAACATTTCCCACCAACTGCAAATACATAAAATTAACTTGCTATTTGGCTGCTGCATATCCCTCTCCAAATCTGCAAAGCTCAACAAATTAATCCACCAAAAAGTATTTAAATTGGTAATAAAAAGCTCAAACAAATGCAAAAATGTACTTTTAAAAAAACAGTCTCTCGAGGAAATACACCATCTGTAGGTTCCATAAAAAACAGGAAAAAGTTTACTAACAAAACTCTCCAGGAAAAGTGAAAAACAAGGAAATTTATTTCTAAAAACAATTCATTTATAAGAAATTAATTCAGATTTCCTTAAAAAAAAAGGGGAAAACCGACTTTCCTTAGAAATGTCCAGGAAAATAGAACCTGCAACAAATACATAAAACAACCTCCCACATAAAAAAACCATATCCCCAAATATATACATAAATAATATTAATCTACAAAAAACTAGTCAACAATACATACACTACACATAACTAACATTAAAAAACAGTTTACTTCCTAAAACACTTATTAAAACTATGCCACGCCAACTTAGCATCCAAAAAATAAAACATACACTAAGCTTGCCAATCACACCACAAATCATATACACAGCCTTCCTGCCTCCCCCACCTTACAAACATCTTAACAATCAGTGAAAATTAACGTAATTATACTGATGAACGTCAGCACCCAACCGTGAGTTCTTTGTTCCATAAATGACCCAAAAAGAACAACAATAGACCACTAACTTTACTGAGCGGTAGAAAAAAATGAGCACCTAATAAAACTAAATAAAGTCTATCTCCCCATAAGAATCAATGTGCAAAATAGCAGAAATATAATAAAAATGTCTAATAAAATTTATAAAAATGTTAAAAAAGAAAGCACATGTCCAACAATGTTCAAAAATCCATAAAAAAATTGTAAAGTATATATTAAATTTAACATCCAGCAAAAAAATGGTCCTTCCGGGAACCGGAGACTCGTGAGAGTGGCGCGATAGCCGGCAGAGCCAGCCGGTATCGAATATTCTCCAAATCTCACTAGAAGCGTGCTCTCAGGAAAATACAGGGTGAAGCAAGACAAAGAGGATTTATTACTTCAGAAACCCAGCGTTGTTTTCATGACTGTTTTACAGAGTGGTGCTCCCATTGACTCCCTCCACTGCCTTCCGAAGGACCCAACTGAGAAAACCCCTCTCAATAAACCTAGACAGCATGATGGTTTGTTCAGAAAGTAAGGTTTCATTGGAGCTACAGTACCCTCTTGCCCTCAGGAGTTCCCCATAGGGAATACTCCATTTAAGATTGTCAGGGTACCTGCTCATGGCCTGGAGTAAGCTGTTGCCTTCTGTAGCTTTCCTGAACAGGCTGGTATGTACCTCATTGTTGATAATTTCAACCTTGACATTTAGGAATTCTACTGCATCTCTACTCATAACATATATATAACATTATTTAATATATATTACACATATATATGTTATCTGTATTTAAAAAACGTACAGTAAAATATGAAACATATATTATTGAAAATGTATTCAGAAACATTTGTTCTGTGTTTCGTTAACAACTATTAAAAAATTTGTCATATATTTAAAAACAAAATTGACAAATATCAAAATTATGAAAAAGTTGCAATAATTGGTTTTTCATCAAAAATAAAAATGATGAAAAGATATATATGCATTGTGTTATAATACTTATTAATACAAAATAATAAAATAATAATTAATTGGAAACACTACACTTTTTTACAATACTAATGCAAAGACTATTTTTACAAATTTTTTAATACCACAAACATAACACATACTAGTCCCATTAAACTACAAACAAAGTAAACACATACCTATAGCACTAAGGGCCCTAATACCAGTTTGTTGTTACATACCACCAAACTTGTGGTGGTGGTCTCTTGGCGGTCCAACTGCCCATACTATGATTGTGGCAGTCGTGCCGCAACAGGCCTGCTGCATCCGGCAGAAATCCAAGAACTTGCAGTAGTCGTGCAGCAGTAAGGAACAGTAATATGCTGGTGGTGCCGCTGCAGCACCACGGAACGTATTCTGAATTGCCTGGTTACCACCCTTTTCATGATGGCCAGCCTGCCATGGAAAAGGTGGTGGAGAGGCAACTAAGGGGGCCCTAGCAGGGCCCTCGTGCTGCTTCTGGGACTGGTGGTGCATGCAGGGGGCGGCACATGTTGTGCCAACCTGGAATTGCCCCCCAGTTCCTGCACAATGTGGCATGAATGTCACACTTTACAGGAATGTGCTGCAGGCATTGTTACGGTAGCAGATGGCACGTTAGGCTCTCCTATGAGCCTGACAGCCCACCACAAAGAGACCGCCGCAGCATTGCCCACCCACCCTGTATTAAAATCATAATCCGACGGGTGCACCGCGGCTTTGTCCGTTCTACTGCATATGACGCGGTGGCAGTGCCACAAGAGGACCGCCAAACTCGTAATTGGTGCTACATAGTTAAAATTCTTTATTCATGCTGAAATACAACTTACCTCAAATAAGGTTTAGGACATTAACAAGATTAAATATACTTTGCCACTACAAAATTTAAAAAATCAGGGTAGGATTTGGACACTAAATGGGAAACATTTTCGATTCCCACTCCAATATAGCTTAACTCAGGGAAGGTGCTGGACACTAAAAAGGCAACATTCACTATTTACACTGCAATTAAACTTATCTGTGGGGAAGGTTTTAGACTCTAATAGGGTTAAATATACTATTGCCACTCCAATATAAAATAAGTCAGGGTAAGTGTTGGACACTAAAGGGGCAACATTTACTATTCACACTCCAATCTAACTTACCTTAAGGAAGGTGCTGAGGCTACCTTCTCCATTCCCACCACAGTAAAACGTATCTCAGAGGTTTCCAAAACTAAAATAGTTCAAAATACTATCCCCACTCCAATATAAAATAAGAGAGTGAGGTAGTTGGTCACTGACGGGGCATCAATTACTATTCCTAATCCAATCTAACAGAAGTCATGGAAGGTGCTGGACACAAAAATTGCAACATTGAACTTTTCTACTGCAATAAAACTTATCTGAGGGAAGGTTTTGGACACAAAAATGGTTAAATATACTTCTCCCACTTCTTGATAAAATAAATCAGAGAATGTGTTGGACACTATAGGGCCAACATTTACTATTCCCAATCCAATCTAATTTAACTCAGGGGAGGTGCTGGACATTTAAGAGGCTACATTCACCGTTCCCACTCCAATATGACGTAACAATAATGATGTGCGACACTAAATAGTTAAAATTTACAATACTCCCACTACTAATAATACTGGAGCTTATATAGTGCAAAACAGCTACCTCAAACAGAGGTTTCCCGGCACTCTAACAGCAGGCATTACGCGCATAGAGGTCTAGGCACTGATCCCAACGTAGTCACACCTAAAGAGCTATGTCTACAAAAGAAGAAATTCAAAACATAGCACACTATAAAGTTAAAATTTACTATTACCACCACAATATTAACACCTTGTACAAGCATCTATAATAAAATGTGTATTTGTAAAGCGCACGTTCACCCAGAGGAATCTTGGCTCTGAATAACAGATGTTATATATGTCAACATGTAATCAAAACATATTTATTAATAAATTAAATCAAACCTCCTAATTTTAGATGTTTATTATCCATATAATATTTAAAATATATTTAATACAAAATTGGATAGATTGTTTATATATTACCATACCTAACATAGTACAATATATGAAAACATAATTCATATTTAATTTAAATTATATTCATAATTATCAATAAAATCGTTTAAAAAACGTTTTCAAAATATATAAAATACTATTTTTAATGATTTCATTTACATAAAAACATAGCAATGTTTTAATATCTTTCAAAAAAATTCCAACTCATAAAATAATGTATCAAACTATTTAAATAATGTTGCTTCTACCTCAATAAAAAAATCAAATGCACTATAATATTAACATTTTACAATCACTTTCTCCATTTTAAAAATATTTTAAAAAATATGTTATTTTGAGACTTTTTTAAAACCATAAATATTGTTTTTTAAATGAATGTTAATAATTTCTCAACCAATATCACGTAGCACTATTTATTTGAAAATAAATGTATTTCATTTTTTTTATAATTAAGAAAAATGTATCGGGTTTTAAAAAAAATATGTTTTTTATGAATAATCTCAAATATATTTTCTTTTATTATAAAATAGCGTATTTAAATTACTTTAAATATTTTGAAAAATGTATCTACACCCTTATTCAATATTAATCCAACAATCTACTAAATAAAATCTACATTTTATTTATTAAATATAATAAATGACTTTAATTATTTTGAAAAATGTATCCACTCCCTTATTCAATATCAATCCAACTAAAAGTGTTTTTCTATTTTTTTTTAATTACCATAAAAAATACTCAATAATACTTAATTTGATAAAATGCTTCCTACTCTTATCCCCTATTCACACAACAACCTGTCCATAATATTTCCTTAATTTTAAAATGTATACACTAATACATTATATTTTTTATTGTTTGATTAATCAAATCATTACAACCCACATATAAATAGTCGAAACGTACAAAAATATTGAAAGAATGTTTTCACTAGGTCCATTCATCATTCTCAATAGAAATACAGCAATACAATTGTTGATATAAAGTTTCTACTAATACAAGGTAACCATCACTTACGTAAAACCATGTGGCAGCAAGGTATTGTTAAAAATAAATAATAATAATAAAAAAGGTAAATAGCGGTTATTTCTAAAAACTATAGATAAAGCACCAAGTTGTAAAAAAGTGTCCCAATGTTAAGGTACAGTTCAGGGTGACAACAGTCAATAATCAATAGTCAATGACAGTTAATTAAGTTTGCGTTCCGTTTTGTGGCAGGGACAGCGTACATAGGTTTTGCTAGGATGCTGCTTCATAGATATACCGTTATTTTAGACACTTTTGCATGTTCCTTGGTTTTAGTACAGGGCCTAGAGTTTGCTGGTTAAGCTTGCAATATGCAAGCTGGATAAAGATTGTGAAGCTTATGTTCAAAGTGTTGTTCTCCGGGTTCAATGTTGCAATGATAACCTGCCTGCAGTTCCGGACTCCGAATCTAGTCCACTCTGGCCTCAGTTTTAGTCTGCACAAAGCCAGCAGTGCTAGGCAGAGGCCTACAACGTGCTCCAAAGACTCCACCAATTCCCAGCAGACCCTGCACAGAAGCTCATCTGATGGGCGGCGCCAAAGTGGTAAATGTTTCAGGAAGTGCCATTCCCCCAATCTGCGTGCCATAAACCGCAGTTTTAAAGACAGGGGGTATGTGCAGGGTATGGTGTAAGAAAGGCCAGCTGATAAGAAGTGATTACTGCTCTTGGAGGGCAAGTTGGTCATACATTATTTTTTAAAATACTTCTCAAACTTTTCCAATATAAAGCCAGCATCCCACTCCTGAAATTATAATTATACTAAGAGCCTGATTATGATGCGGGTGAAACGGCCCGACCATTGGCTGGAGACCTTCATCCCGCATTGGAGTCGGATGATCGAATTCTTTTACGATGAACCCATTTTGTTGGGGTCGGTGGGAAGGGAATCCAAATCTTTCTGAAAAGCCTCTGACGGGCTCGGAGTGCCCGTCCACCATTTGAAAATCCCACAGTAATCCCTCGGCCAACTTTTTCCGGCAAAAGGATTATGATGGCAGATTCCTAAAGCTTTTCTGAAACAGAAATGCTTTGGGAATCTGTCTTTGGGGGCCCCTAGTTGGGCCTCTATGGGTGCACAGGCACGAATGGCGGCCTAGGGGCAGCTATTGTTTCCCCCCGTTGTTCGCTTCACTCGGTGGCAGGCACCTTTAGATGCTTGCCATGGGGTGCAGGGATGAACCTCTCCCCTGATCTTTACAATGAGATCATGCATTCAAATGAAAATTCATGCTCACATTGTAAGTATAAGATTGCTACCGAACAGGCTTTGGTTGCACACTACTTGCTTGGCTGGAGCCGATGACAAGAGGTCATTTGGTTCCTGTCCCCAACTGATGGAATCGGCCCCTAAATAAAACAAATGAAATTATTAAAAATAATTGTATAAAAAATTACTAAAACAATCATTTACAATTACTATTAAAAAATATAAAAACAAAAGTACACTTATTTATCTTTAAAAAATGATATTATAAACAGCGATATTAACGACATCAACAGTCACATATCAATATTAAATACAACACCTAAAATGATATTATACACACAGTGGATCTTTAGGGTCTTGGGAAGCCAAGTCAGTACTGATCCCCTCGAATAATTAGTAACACATGCGGTATGTCTGGCTGAGTATTGAATGGGGAGAGAAAGAAAGAAAAAGGGAAGAGGTGCAATGTCAGAGAGAGCAGGAAGGAGAAATCCTTTCAGGACAAGAACCCTAACTCACCGTTAGGTGACATGCCTCATCATATGGGTTTCCTCCTCACACCGAGGTGTGGGCTACAACTCCCAGAGGGAAGGAGCTGAGATTTTTTCTCTTAGATGAGCAATAGAAGAAGGTGAGTGGGGGGCAAAATGCAAAAAATAATAATTAAGTGATGCTAAAATTGTCACAGTGGATCCACTAAAACTTTATTGGGTGGTCTGAGGGACACAAGTTAAAAGCGATGACAAGAAATTAAGCAAAATATATATCTGACAGAGGCCAGCATGTTTCTGCCTTAAGTTGATCCCCTAGAGGGATCCACTGGCATTCATCAGGACCTAAAAAATAATACGTCACTCTGCAAGTGTGTTAAAGAAAAATATTTAATATACTGGCCACCACAGGAACAGGGCGGTCAGGTTGTCAATGACCCTTGTGCTTCTAGTGATTCTTCTGATTGAAAGTCAAAAGTATAATCATATATCACATCTACAGATGTTGCCAAAACAATAGTGGTTTAAACAAGTTTGCACTGTGTTTCTTACCTATGAGTTGAATTGAAAAGTTCACTCTCCATGCTCTAGGTACGTCTGAAGTGCCCAGCTAAAAGGAAAAATATATACATACATAATAATCTGTCTATTGAGTGGATTAGTGGATCTATCCAGTTACTTAATAATGTGTTTGTATTCAATACAAAAGCGCCACAAATTACAAAGATGCCAGTGGCTCCAGTTCACCAAATATGAAAAATATCATCTGTGCTGGCCTGCATAGCATAGTCTTAATATGCATCTCATATCCCAAAATATTGTCATGAGATTATCATGAGATCGGGTTGTCGCAAGAGAGCCTGATCGGTAGTCTGTGGCAAAATAAAAGGGTGATTCAGGTTCAGGTCAGGTTCACCAACAAACCCCGACTGGTGTGGTAGTGTGTTCTGGTATGGCGTAAATGAGGTAAGGAGTTACAAGGTAGCAAAACCTCCCCTCATGTTGCCTCCTTATCTAGTAGCACAAGGGGTAAAAACATGTCAGGAAAACTGAATCTTGCTTAAGTAAGAGAACCACCATGGTCATGCGTGCTTCTTAAATAGATACGTGAAGGGCATGCCCGCACAGTAAATGTGTTCCTCTGTTACAGTTAACGGAGAGGTAGCAACCTGGTTACTCTTCTCTTACTAAGTGCGGTGCACAGCATGCAGACATTCTGGCGAGAGTGAAAGGCCAGGGCGTTGTTCTTGTTGTGTTTGCGTCGCATGATCGGCGTCATGTGTCACGTGAGACAATCTGTTACATACACTGGGATATGTAGTCCCGTTGTCTGGGAGACAATAAATCGATAATTAATTAGGTTCTAACTCCATGATGATATTTTTGTAGAGGGGGTGTGCATATTATCTGAATATCTTGTTACTCATATAAAAACTTATTGGGCATGATACTGTGAAGTCCTGGATGTTGGAACCCATTCGCAAAGAATGGCTAGAGAAATTGCATAGAAACATACAAAGTGTAGGTGTACGGTTGTAATCTATATATGTGGTCACGGTATACACATGGACTGGCTGTCATGTTGCTCATATCTGATACCATGCCAGTGATTAGGCACTGCATGTATGGGCCTGTGAAACAGAGTTGGCATCAAGTGCAGAGGTGGGGCGCCGCTTTTTGATCTATGTCGAGGGTCTAGAAGGTGGAGAGGTCTCCCCTCATATCTTCAACTACATTCTTGCAGACTGGTGGGTGAGTGCTGTATTTAGGGTCACCCACTCGGTGAATGGTTCCGTTGTGATGTATTCCTATAGGTCCTGAATCGATCCCCCTATTCCTGACCCTATTCTGGTTAGTAAACTAACAAGTTAACTAGTAATCAGCCCATGAGGCAGAAAATCCCCATGATGCAGATACCGTTATCTGACGCAGTCACACTACGGCACAGGAACGTGTTATCTGATTAGGTCATAACGCTTGCGATCTAATTAGACAAGTGATATTCCTCCAGCCCCTGATAAGGCATACGGAGTTCTCATAACAAATCAAACCTATGACAACCTGGGCAAAACCCTGCGGCCATTGTTTTGATTTCACCGAGAACTTCAGTAAAAGAATGTGCTAACGAGCAAGTCGTATGACATCCTTATTGACGTATCTATGTCCATCCTTACGTCAATCTCGGCACCTTAAAGGTATAAATATTACCGATATTGCCCTATGCAAACACACGCGTGGTGACGAGACGGAGCAGCCATACTTGCCGAAGCGAAGAGCAGAGCAGACCCCGCTGGCGCAGCCCCGCCTTCCTGACGCGCTGAGACGCGCTGCTTTCTCCTGCCGAGAATTCCAGCCCCGGCGTTTCTGGGCAGCCCTCGCAGGCAGCCTGGAATATCGAAACCAGAGAGAGAGATACCATCCCTCATTCATCCTAACTTCCAGGTACAGAACTGAATAACCCCTCACAGAGAATTCTTTAGTTATTCACTTGGCAAAAACAAACTTAACTTAAACTGTAACTTTCTATTCCCGCCCACGTATTAGGCTTAGGTCAGGTACACGGGGTAGGCGTATTTAGAAACACCAGTTGAGTACGTTTAGTCAAATGTATATGTGTATGTAATATATTTTATTCATTTTAAAACATCATATGGCTTAGAAACCATATCAATGTTTTTACAGTATTATTATATACTATTGCTTTTAATGTATGCACTTTACTTAACTATAAGTATTGCAATAATATCGATCCATTTCTCTTGTATGAGAAAAGAGACTGATCAATAAATAACACCTTTTTATTGAACACGCCCGTCTCTTCCTTTTCTCTACATTCTGATGAGACTAAGAATGCACGTATTGACTGAGTAAAATAAATTGCCTTTTGTTCACACGACTCTCGAGATATACTCTTGATTAGGGGAGAGCAAAGTTGTCATGTTCTATGGTTGTCAAAAACTAAATCCCTTCTTGTCTAATCAGGGGAGTTAATTCTTTCCTGAACATTCGAGAAAGTTTCTAGTGAACTCTGAGCTAAGCTGGCAAACCCAAAACTTTAAGTCTAGTATCGACAGTAGTAGACCTAGTTAACGTCTGGTCTAGGCCTTTACTATTGTAGGTATTATTCCAATGCGCAGAGCCTATTGGGATGATAGGAACTACACTACATGGCGCCCAATGCGTTTGGAAAGGGCGATAAAACTAACGTTAGACATTTAGAGTAACTCAGTCGTGCTTTCTCACTCAGACCCCTTTTCCCATAATACTCCAAAGACGTCTGGAGTGGGTGAAAGGTAATATCCGCCAGACCTCGCAGGAGGGAACTCCTATGTATGGCTCTTGGTATAGTCAACGTTGAAGGATACACAGTTCCAAAATATTGTGCATCTAATCTTTGTTTCCACAAGAAACCTGATCTGCAAACAAACAAAATAACCTTTTGGACAGTAAAATGTCAGACAATGAGGATGAAAGAGAGGCAGTTAGATTAGCAACTGAACTCGCAGCAGCTGACGCTACCATGCAGGCAGCAGACGAGGATATAATACTCATCCCGGTCATCAAAAGGAGATCTATAACTTTAAAACTTATAGAAAATGGACTGACACCTAGAGGTGGCACAGTCATATTCGTAATTGAGGCACACGAATATCGGCAGACAGAGGTATACTATTCATGGATACATTTTCCAGCAGCAAATGCTGTAACAAAGTGCTTCCACTATTACAAAATAGAGGAACCTCCTGAAACGTACACTCCTTTCGAG
Source organism: Lissotriton helveticus (assembly GCF_964261635.1). Taxonomy (NCBI): domain Eukaryota; kingdom Metazoa; phylum Chordata; class Amphibia; order Caudata; family Salamandridae; genus Lissotriton; species Lissotriton helveticus. Next base: position 55,267,599 of record NC_136060.1, read on the forward strand.
GAGGTGGAAGTACCACTCAAATTTCAAGAGCACCTTCTCTTATTTGATGGCGCCCTAAAACGTAACAATCACATCACCAGGCTCGGTCCTTTAGGTAGACCAGGAGCAACGTGGCCGGTCCTAGCCGGATACACACCACATCCAGACATCGAAGGGATGTCTGCAGCAGAGCTGTTAACACAGCTAAAACAATTAATAAAAATACATAGACAATTAGTCCAATATGTGATGCGGACTTCAACAATTCAGCCAGCGATTAAACTTCCACAGCTGACCCCTCACCAGGGGAACACAAATAAAATTACACCACAGAACATCCAGTCCTGTCTAGGGAAGGTACCGGCTAAACGGGAACAAATACCATTCTGGTTGACACAGAAAATCACCCAAATAGAGGCGGTGTTTCCTGACACCACTCCATTAGAAAAACACAGGATTCTGACTATCTGTCTCCCAATGGGAATCGCACCACACATAGAGGACTGTGACACTTGGGGTACAGTCTTTGCTTCCATCTACACAAAAACGCACGGTGTTCCATCCATTTCGGTAATACCAGATGTGCTAAAACAAATTCAAGATGAATATGGTCCAGAACCCGCTTTAACTCTTGGTATGAAATTACTGAAAGACTTCAAGCAGGTCTCGGCTATACTATTAGCCAACATAAAAGGAGAAGCAGCAAACGTGGCGATCCGCCAGAGGTTAAAAGAGACAGATATAGCAGACCAACCAGCTGAAATAGCCAGAATCATTAAAAAAAAAATCCTATGAGGAACTAGGCAGAGATAGTTTAGGTGGGATACCAGTAAAACCACAACTGATTGAAAGTCCTGAAAAAATATTTTATAACAATAAATCTACATCACCAAAAAAGAACTGGGATGGAAACAAACAATCCAATCCTAAAGAAAAGAAATTCCAGTCCAGAGGAAGGTCTCCTAGGCGAAGAGAAAAATCTCCGAACCAGAGACACAGGTCACCACAAAGTGACCCCTCTGGGAATAGATATAACCTTAGAAATAGGGATAATATAAAAAAGCCTGATAGATATCAAGACATTGATACACGTCCCTCTCAATCTTTTCAGACTTCCTCGCAGAAATCGGAAAGAAGAGGACGATCAGAACAAAGAGAAGAGCACGCCAAGTCCAAAGACAAGGAACCTGCTCAGCTAAAAAAGAAATTACAATTTCCAAAAAAGAAGGTAGCCAGTATCAAGGTAGTTAACAATGCCGAGAATACTGAGGACACAACTGAAAAACGGGGAATGGGCTCAGACAATGCTAGACAGCGCAGCAGAAGTGAGCATAGCTCGCAAAGTCCTTATGAATCATCTGGAGACAGTGGACACGAATGAATATCTTCAAGTGGAAACTGCGGACACCAGAGTTAGCAAACCTCACAAAATATACGAAATAACATTGCATATAGGGGGAGATAAGACTAGGAAAATAAGGGGACTATTTTGGGATAATCTCTCCAAGGGCTATGATATCCTTCTAGCTGAAAAAGACTGGCCACCAGAGTTTGTAAGGGAGTGCCCTCATGGCGAAGAAGTAATTATGCCTGCCTTCTCAAATCATATTCCAATTCATAAAAAGTACACACTTGCCAGGAAATGGGCAGTGGCTCTAGCTCCTGCTTTATATAAAAATCACGTGGGATGGGATGAGGACTCTCCTCCTCACAAAATCCAGTTAAAATCACAACCTACTGCACAAAGACAGTACCCAATTAAGCAAGAAGCTAAAAAACAGGTAAATGAAATACTAGATCAGCTAGAATACCAGGGGGTGATTGAAACTTGCACCTCACAAATGAACAACCCTTTGTTTCCGGTCTCCAAACCAGACAATTCATATCGTCTAGTTTTGGATTACCGACACCTTAACACATGTTGCAAAACTTTTGCAGTGCAAAACTCACACAGTGCTGCACTAATGAATAGCATAGTGCGCAAAAAATACAAAACAACCTTGGACATCTCTAATGGATTCTTTTGTCAAAACATAGCACCAGAGAGCAGATATTTGTCTGCGTTCCCAATAAATGGCACTCAAAAACAATTCTGTTGGTTAGACCAGGGGTACAAGAACAGCCTGGGAGTATTCTCAGCGCGAGTAACAGAATTACTACAAATATATGATGATGAAGCATTATCTTATGTCGACGACATTTACTTAACAGATGATGACTTGGAGACTCACTTGAAGAGAGTGAACACCATAATACTTGGGTTCGCAGCAGAGGGTTACAAATTCAACTTTAAAAAATCCAGAATTGCCCATCTGACAGTCCTGTTCTTAGGATATGAATTATCAAGTGAAGGCAAAAGCCTGGCTGACAATTTCCTAGAGAAATGTGCCGTAATCCAAGCACCTAGAACACTAAAAAACCTACAGTCGATTCTAGGCTTCCTAAATTTCGGAAGAACATACATTGCAAATTACGCAGAAAGGGTGAAACCCCTTTATGATCTGATAAAACCAGATTTTAAAAGAACCAATTGGACTCAAATACACACAGAAATTCTGAGATCCTTACAAACAGACATGCTAATTAAAACAAAATTAGAAACACGTGATAACACACGCAATCTTGTGATTCGAGTCATCCCAGGGAGATGCGGATTCACATACCTGACCTCTAATGAGGGAGAAAAGGTACCAATTGCATTCAAATCACACTTGTACACTAAGGCTGAAATGAAATTCAGCCCGACGGAAAAAATTCTTACAGCAACACAGACAGCTATAGCAAAAGAACGAGCCCTGGCACAAGGTAAACAAATAATAATCGTAACCCCAATACCAGCCCTAGAGGCGGTAACAAAGGCAAGCATTCCAAATGCTAAAGCACTCCATCCAAGATGGATACAATGGGCTAATTCTCTTGCTGCAACAGACGTGGCGTACGAATTTGATCCTTACTTAAAAACACAAGAATTTCTCCAATATGAATTTTATAATGTCCTCTGCCGACCGAAATTCTGCCTCTAGACCACTACGGCTGTATAATATATACAGACGGATCAGCACAACCCGCAGTGGGGGGTAAGCAAGCTTACAGTGCTGCGTGCGCGATCGTTAAAGGTCGCTGGCACGAAGGAAAATTTAAACCAGCAATCACTAAAACACAATCTTTAGGAGATTGTACAGCTCAGCGAGCTGAACTACTGGCGTTCAAGATGGCGCTTGAAAATACCGATCGAGAATTCCCCACACTCATAGTGTGCGATTCGTATTATTGCGTTCAGTCTTACAATGAATACTTGCAGATCTGGCTTCAAAATGGTTTCAAGGATGCGAAAGGTGGCACAATCAAGCATAAAATGCTCTGGGAACAAGTAGTTCTTTTACAAAAAGAACTACCAAAGACTCACGTGATACATACGCTGAGTCATCAACGTGATGGCGTTCACGTTGCAGGGAATTCATTGGCTGATGAGGCCGCGAAGGCAGCTGTGCAAACGGCTTCCGTAGCTGCCATCACCCGGTCAAAAACAAAAATAGACAGCGAAATATTACAAGCTGTCAGCACTTCAGAAAAGGATCCGATAGAAACACTCCCGAAAGGCTTTCCAGTAAAATACTCATACATAACTGATGCAAACAATGTTCCTTTTGCTCGAATCCCTGGAGTGGGGGATAGGGCAATTCCAAACATGGAACATAGGTTAGGACTAATAATAGCGGCACATGAAGGGCTTGCTTCTATTTATGCTGGCGTCTCAGCCACAGTATCATTATTAAAACAGAGATACTGGTGGCCACAAATGAGAAGACAAACAAGGAACTATGTTCTAGAATGTGAAATATGTCAAAAAATGAAAGTATCAACGGTGAGAAGTCCAGCGCAGACGCCCCTTCTAATCTCGGATAAACCATTAGCCTGTGTTTATCTAGATCACTGCGGTCCCTTACAAAGGGACGGTAACTATAAATATATCTTGGTCGCAGTGGATTCATGCACGAGATTCATATGGATGTGGCCCCAGCGAACGGCTGACGCCAGAACTGTTATAAAAGATTTGCGAGTCTTTATTGGCACATACGCAATTGGCATGCTACATTCGGACCATGGTCCTGCTTTTAGCTCTAGAGCTTATAAGGAGGCCATGGTCAGCATGGGCGTGGCATTGCGGTACTCTTGTCCATTTCACCCTGAGGGGAACGGAATTGTTGAAAGAAAAAACCGTGACATAAAGCAATCTATAACGGCAAAGGTATTAGGTTCGGGAGCTGGGTGGGTCAAACATCTAATAAGTGCCCAACTTAGTCTAAATATCTTGCCAAGAAATTCTCTGAAGGGATTCAGTGCGCACGAATTATTGTTTGGAACTAGGATGATGATCTCTGACATTGATAGTCAGACTTCAGTGGTGAAAGAAAAAAGCTTTGATATCAAAGACCGTTTGGCTATTTTGCAGGACTTAAACAAAACAAGAAAAGACCTGAGCAACATAAAGTTGAAACAACAGCCAACAACCACTGAAGAACCACCACCTGTCCCAGCAAGACCTGTCTGGATTCCAAAAGTCGGGGATCTAGTCAGGGAGAAGATCGCGGTAAAGAAGGAATTTGGGCCTTCTTACAGAAAAGCAGTTCCTGTCTTGTCTGTCAACGGGACAAGATCAGTTGTACTACCGCCACTTGCTGGAAAAAAGGAGAACCGAGTTGTATCAATCGACCTGGTAAAACCACAACATGTGGCCGATAACAAACAGTAGGCCAAGTGGACTCCCAATAAGTAGCAGAACACCTAGGTTTGCTACCAGTACAGAGGTCCTAACGAAAAGGCTCATCACATTCGAAACGCCTACAGAAGAACAACAAGGACTATGCAACAATGCAATAGAACTCAGACCTCTGAAAACCCCAAAAAAAACACACCAATCTATAATGAAGTACCAAGTGAAAATGCAAGAAAAAGAAATCCTGAACCAATTGGAACAATTGACAGAACTGCATCCGGCTACTTCATAAACTTCGATGATTCCTCTGAAGGCTTCAGTGAATCAAAAACACAGCCATCATCAAACACCTTTAAAGATAAAGCTAAAGAACTTTTGAAACAACTGAAAGAAACATATCTGATTTCTCCATGGATTGAATTTTGGGTGGGTTTTGGTGCATTTATCCTCATACTTTGGCTCATCATGGTACTAACTTTGGGACGCTTCATTGAGGGAAAATATGCTAAAATGGACACAGCAAGTCAGAAAATCAACTTGATCCTCAAACCACACACATCTTCACACGTCGAGAAAAGAGAACTTTCTTCAGCCAACTTCACAGCCAATCCAATACCTGGTGGGGTAGCCTGGGACAACACTGACTATGAAATTTATGGTCCGGTCGAAATCCTGAAATATCCACACCAAATTAAGATCTCATTGAGTGACTTTGCAAAACCAAGCTCATTTGCTGATGATTGGGACTTCGAAAGCATTAATAATATGATGTCTGACTTAGTAATGTCTGCTAAATTTACCAAACATGATTATTTGCAGGGTTCTACAAATTATGATAGTATGTACTGTTATAACCATTATGGTAACCATTTTCTACATAAATCTGCACAGCCTAGAAATGTTTTAAATTATAATCAATGGGAACATTGTGCAACCCCTCCAAAAGGAAGCTCAAGGACCTTCTATGACAAATATTCATACTTTTCAGGTTTTAACACAAGTAATGCTGAAGCATTCTATTTTAAATTGTCTAACAAGACAGGAACCAAGACCATGATAACCAACACAATATTGATTTATTCAGATTCATTTTTTGAAAAATTGAATACCTTTGGTTTTGATTATTGGGACAAAAATGTTGAATTGAAAAGTGTTTGGGGTACAAAAGATTGGCAAGTACAGGGTATAGAAGCTTTGTTTAGAGCCTGCATGATCCCAGAACAAATGATATTTTTAAATGACACTGTTCAACAAACCACCTGTCTTGGCCTAGCCAAAATCAAAGATTTAATTAAACCGTCTATTCCAAAACCAACAATGTTTAGCAACACTTCTACAGATGAAGAGATAGACGTAAACCATATATTAAACCAAAACAGAACACATCCTGATTGGAAACAGTGGTTGATCTGGCCCACAGATACTAATAACTGTCAAGACAGATTCCTGAATAAAACACAGGGGTTCAAAATGACCAGGCCAGACCCTAGATATCCCCAAAGACATCACCCAGGGATAATAACCACCTACAGTGTGGGCAAATTATGCCTTCAATGGCTGCAAACTTCCACACTGGCAGAAATTAAGCAACACCTAACTTTACTTACTGATGGTGCTGACTTGCGTGATTTCATAATGGGACCACGCAAACAGCGTCAAAAACGTTTCATAGCAGCCTCTGTATATGCAGCATACAATGAGGCCTGGAAGGTTACTCAAATTGAAACAGCAGAGAGAATACGGGAAATTGACCGTATTAATTTGGAAAAATCACTTTCTGTAGTGGACAATGGGTTAATGACTCTGTCCTCCAGAATTTTTTCTTTGGACAGCATTGTGTCTTCAGCAATCGACATATTATCGCAGGACTTACTGTTATTACAACACGGTCAGTCACAATTGCGTTCTATTGTACAGCTTGGCTGGACGTTACAAAATCTGCGTTCAGGCTATGTGCCTTGGCGTTTAATCAACACAACGTCACTATTCCAAATCTTTAACCTTACTGATAGACAAATCAGTATGGCGCAAAGGGGTGCTGATTATACAATCCTGAGCATTGAGAAACTTGAGAGATTACCAATGACAATGTCAGAACGACCTGTCAGTGAATGGATAATACATGGGATAATTAATATTCCAATTTCAACCTTCAGGTTTCAATACTGCCAAAAATATATACAGGCTGGCATGTACGAGAAATTGGGAAAGGGGTACCTTAAAACAATATGGAACCTGCCCTATTCACATGTTTGTGTCAGTAATAAAGGACAGAAAGTGTTTCTTAGTGGCAATAATTGTGCGATGTCACTAAGCGGCACACTTCTGTGTAACGGAATTAGTTTGCATGGAGCCTGTGAAGGGAATTCATACAACCTTTCATGTCACCAGCAAGGCGCACCTGCAACAGAAATAGAACCATTCTTTCAAAGACTCTATAATGGGAGTTACATTCTAATTGTAGACCGCAGATGTTGTAGTCTTATGCCCGGGACTCCTTATCTAGTAACTACGACTGCGAAGGTCAAGTGCTGTGGACGCTCGTTGTTCCCCAGCTCCTTTCCAGACAGGGAGGCAAGGGCATGGCCCAATTTGAAAATTACTTCTATTCGAATAGATACTTTAAGCAGAATGAAAACAGTGCTTCTTCAGATGCCTACCAGGCTCTCGTCATCAAAAGAAACATATGATCTACAAGTCGCAAGGACGACTGCAGAGATACATTCATTGTTATCAACTAATTCCCCCATACATTTCGCGGAAATTCTAAATGAAATCTTAAATATTTCTGATACCAATGGGATCTCAAAGGTATTTAAGACAGTATTTTCGATGGCATTAACACCATTCAAAGCCATACTGGGTATTTTTCCAGATTTCGTCCATTCGATTTTTGGCGGACTTCCCCTGATCCTGGGACTAATTGCAGGAATCCTATTCTTAGTCCTTATTTTTCGTTATGGCAACCCATGTCACAGACAAAACTCTTGCGACAAGGGGAGAAACAATCCTAGCCGTTGGATACCGGGACCGGATATCAAAAATCCTGGGACTCTCCCGGCTTAGAGACCTAAATATGACTTGGTTTCTATCATTTCGACCAATGTGGCAAAGATGTGTTTTACCTGTATTAAGGTGTCTGCTATGCGGAGAAGAATGCGTGTTAGACACCTGTCTGACGCTACAATCGGATGCGCCAATGGATGCAGAAACATTGTTGAGCCCGATCAAGGTTCATGCTTTGTGCTGCCCTCAAAGGCTACCAATCCTGATGACGGCATTCGTGGAAGCTTCACCACTACGATTGATGGGTAGTGAAGTTCAAGATGAAAGCAGCATCGAACAGGTACGACCTTCTGTCAGCAATGCAAATCAGAATGTCAATGGAGACAATCATGCGCACGAATGCATGATTACACCTATTTCCGAGTTAGTGGAACTTTCCCAGGAAGCTGTTGACAGTTTTTTCGAAAGCCTAAATGATATGATGTTCTCACCAGAGCAGAAATAGAGACTTTTGAACAAGCTCGTACACGGCGTTCCCTGAATTCGGCCTTCAACTTTAAAAATAAAGTCACATGAACAATCTTTCCTCCAGTTCACGGACAGCAATTTTTCAGCAGCCCCAAAATATTTTTTCATATTTTTCGGGACACTATCTTCTGCTTAAAGTAAGAACTATTCTTAAAGAACTAAGGTTTCTAAATTTTAGATAGCTTATAGACATAGCTTATAGACATTAGCTGCCCGCAGGTATGTTCACAAATAATTTATTATGTGATGGAATGGTCTCGAAATTTTTCTGTATTAAGAGCCATTTCATGTGTAATTCTCATATACCAAATAGCAATAATGTATACAAATGCGATTACTTTGGCATAATTATACAGCTTGAGTGCATACAATACATATGACTGCAATTTTTTCCGTATATTTGAAAAATTTCAAAATGCATTTATGTATTTTGGGGTGGTAAGGTATACACTATACTCTGTAGTATGTTGTACTATGTTATACTATGCCTAGATCAGTAAATATGACCATAGTTAGCGTGGAGTGGGTGTGATGTATTCCTATAGGTCCTGAATCGATCCCCCTATTCCTGACCCTATTCTGGTTAGTAAACTAACAAGTTAACTAGTAATCAGCCCATGAGGCAGAAAATCCCCATGATGCAGATACCGTTATCTGACGCAGTCACACTACGGCACAGGAACGTGTTATCTGATTAGGTCATAACGCTTGCGATCTAATTAGACAAGCGATATTCCTCCAGTTCTGATAAGGCATACGGAGTTCTCATAACAAATCAAACCTATGACAACCTGGGCAAAACCCTGCGGCCATTGTTTTGATTTCACCGAGAACTTCAGTAAAAGAATGTGCTAACGAGCAAGTCGTATGACATCCTTATTGACGTATCTATGTCCATCCTTACGTCAATCTCGGCACCTTAAAGGTATAAATATTACCGATATTGCCCTATGCAAACACACGCGTGGTGACGAGACGGAGCAGCCATACTTGCCGAAGCGAAGAGCAGAGCAGACCCCGCTGGCGCAGCCCCGCCTTCCTGACGCGCTGAGACGCGCTGCTTTCTCCTGCCGAGAATTCCAGCCCCGGCGTTTCTGGGCAGCCCTCGCAGGCAGCCTGGAATATCGAAACCAGAGAGAGAGATACCATCCCTCATTCATCCTAACTTCCAGGTACAGAACTGAATAACCCCTCACAGAGAATTCTTTAGTTATTCACTTGGCAAAAACAAACTTAACTTAAACTGTAACTTTCTATTCCCGCCCACGTATTAGGCTTAGGTCAGGTACACGGGGTAGGCGTATTTAGAAACACCAGTTGAGTACGTTTAGTCAAATGTATATGTGTATGTAATATATTTTATTCATTTTAAAACATCATATGGCTTAGAAACCATATCAATGTTTTTACAGTATTATTATATACTATTGCTTTTAATGTATGCACTTTACTTAACTATAAGTATTGCAATAATATCGATCCATTTCTCTTGTATGAGAAAAGAGACTGATCAATAAATAACACCTTTTTATTGAACACGCCCGTCTCTTCCTTTTCTCTACATTCTGATGAGACTAAGAATGCACGTATTGACTGAGTAAAATAAATTGCCTTTTGTTCACACGACTCTCGAGATATACTCTTGATTAGGGGAGAGCAAAGTTGTCATGTTCTATGGTTGTCAGAAACTAAATCCCTTCTTGTCTAATCAGGGGAGTTAATTCTTTCCTGAACATTCGAGAAAGTTTCTAGTGAACTCTGAGCTAAGCTGGCAAACCCAAAACTTTAAGTCTAGTATCGACAGTAGTAGACCTAGTTAACGTCTGGTCTAGGCCTTTACTATTGTAGGTATTATTCCAATGCGCAGAGCCTATTGGGATGATAGGAACTACACTACACCGTGTTGTGTGTCTGTACTCATTTGCAGTAAATGTGTTCATCGGGCTAAATTGGTCCATGGGACCTCATCATTGAGCCCTAGTTTATCATTCTTCAGCCTAAACACCCAGAACAGATTCCAGTGGTCCCATAGCTGGTGTATGCTGGGGTTTATCTAATACTACCCAGAAGATGTCATTGGCTATGTGACGTTGGTCTGCAAAGTGTTTGGTTAATTTGGTGTTTAATGTCTGGCATCTTATGGTAGAAGCAACTGAAGAGGGACTTCTGCGACAGTCAGCATGGAGAAAGTCTCCTTAGGAGCCTTACTCATCCAGGAGGTATGATTTTTAGCAAGGCAGCAAACCAATTTGGTTTGGTGTGTCATCTGAAATTGTGAGACATTCATGGGATCCATTGAGTTGTGGGATGAGTCACACCTCTTCTGTCGCTCACACATTATGAAAAAGTTATTGCTCCATTCAATTAAGATATTTTATGCTTTGATAATCTTAAAATAGGTTGGAGGGCTAGTGTATCACTGTGTTTTTCTTTTTAATACTTTGGGTCTGATTATGAGGTTGGCAGTCAACCCACCTGAAAACTGCAGACGCCTGTAGCCCAGAGCACTGGCAGTCTTTAGACTGCCCCATTACAAGTTGACTGCAGGGCCCACGGTGTGGCTGCTGTGGTTTGGGAGCATTAGGCAATAACTTCCCATATCTAACAATGCCTATGTGTGGATTTCAACTGCACATGTTTCGAACGTACACATATGCATTTTACATGTGGAAAAATACCACCTACCCATTTCCGGTGGTTGGCCCATATGTGGCCAGTCCAGCAATGGGTATATGGTACAAAAAGGACAGAGTTGTAGATCGCAGCAAACAAGGTCATTTTCTTTGGGGTGAAGATGCTGCTGTGAAGGGGGACCTAGGGAAACGGATCCATGTTGAACTCTGCCTGGACGAACAGGAGAGGGGTAAGAATGCACCCCAAATCCTTTGTTAGCGCTGACTCAAATCTGGCAGTCGGACTACCTCAGTTGGCTTGCCGGAAAGACAGCTCATAATGTGGATGGTGGTGGAGCTCTTCAGTACTGCCCTATAACAGCTGTTTATCCCTGACCACAACCCTGGGAGACAGCGGTATCGGCGGTTAAGCTGTGGCTTTTGGAAATGGAATCCACCCATTTTAGAATACGGCGGTCGGACTGCTAAGTTCACTGCTGTCGGACCACCAACGCCAGTCTGGCGGTTCATGGATGGCCGAACTCATAATAAGGTCCTTTATGTTGGTGGTAGAAAAAGACATATAAATAAAAATAATTATGAACGGCAATACAAAGACATAACAGTACAGTGCATTAGGCATTGCTGCGTATAGTTAGATGGTCTGTTGCTGCTTGAATTAAAGGTATCTTCCTGAACTTGCATGAGCATACATCCGTAATGACTTTGCCTGCACCCATGGTTGGGAGCTGGCCCGCTCTTGCCAGAGCCACATTTGCTGAAGTAAAGGTATTAATTCTAGACATCCACCACTCTTTGAAGGCCATATTCCTGAGACGATAGCTCCACCTCAAGTTGAATCAATGTCACTGTCTCAAAGATGACAGTTTCCAAACATAGGGGCTGATTAAGATGGCGGTCGGACTTACGTTCAACTGCCATCATATCGGGTATGGGACCACCCGACAAGATGTGGGCAGTCCCGCACCCTTAATGACAATGCCTTCAAGGTGGTCGCAAAGTGTATTTTTTGGATTACGGCATGTGCTGCTGGCTACAGCACACGCCGCAGTCCAAAAAATTCACATTTTGCATATGCCGGTACTGTTTGACAGGCACCATTCGTGCCTGCCACATGGTGCAGGAATATGTAGTGGGGCACCATAGCTGCCCATAAAACCCAACACTGAAGGCTAGGGGGAAAGAGATTCCCACTGCAGGCCCTCAATGTCCCTTTCCGCCAGCCTTTTCATGGTGGGTAACCCACCATGAAGCAGCAAGCATATGAGAGACATCATAATCCCTATAGATTGGCAGGCACCATCACCACTGTAGGAATCGGAGTGCCGAGCCAACAGCCATGAAACAGGGGGCGGAAATGGACATTGTAAACCATACTCTTGTAGGGATACAACTCCCTCTGACTCACCGATAGGCTCCTTGAGCCAGTCAGATGCATGGCAATTGGTCTCTCTGACCACTAGACATCCGCCCGCCATCCTAATGTGGCGGGCGGTAAATAGTATCATGATGGTGGTCAGTGGCGGTCCCACCATCATCGTAATAATCAGGCCCTTTGGTTTTGTGATATCACAAGTGACTTTAAAAACGTTTGTATAAGGGTGTTGTTTGTTTGATAGAGGGCATGCTCCAGTATATATAAGTACTTTTAATCAATGTTTAAATTTTTATTGTTATTTTTTGCATTTAATTTTTTATCTTTTTTTCAAGGGAATAGGATTGCACAGTTCAGTATATTATCTTAATTTTTGTTAAATATGCAATATTAATGTGTTCTACTACGTGGCCTAGTCTGCCTATGGTCTATTCAGCCAGCAGGCCTAGTACTACTCACAGGTAAATGAAACAACTATTTCTGTGGTATATGTTTTTTAAAACACCATTCAGGGCAGGAGTGACATTGGATTAAATTAAAACTGGGTTATTTTTTGTATATCACTTTTGTTTTATGCAAAACATGTATTAGTGTGGTAATATTTGATGCCTTGGGAGGTTATGTGTTGCTGTTACAATTTGTATAGCTCACTTAATTTTTGTTTTTGAAGTTGCTGAATTAATGGTAGCATATTCTTCAGGATTACCATGCCTCCTTTTTCTGGCCAGAGTGTGTCTGTGTTTGCCATAGGCCACCATCTGTCTTTGTTCTCCATTCAGTTTGGCCAGGGGCCTTTTTGTGTTGGCAGTGTCAACAGGCCTGCATGTGTTCTTTGCTGTCCATGCTTCCTTGCTTGCTGTTGTTGTATGACCATGTGGCCAGCAGCCATTTGTGTAGCGAGTCAGTGTGCTCTGTCATAGGCCTGCATGTGTTCTTTGTTGAAGTCATGCTGTAGTTTAGTTCCTATATTCCCAATAGGCTCTGCGCATTGGAATAATATACCCTATAGATATGACGTAGGACTTAGGTCAGTAGGTCTCTATCGAATGTACTGAACTTAATTGTGTGTGTCAGCTAGCTCAGAAGTCACTAGAAACGTTCTTGAATAAACAAGAAGGGATTAGTTTCTGACAACTGCATAAACATGACAACTTTGTTTCCCTAGGACTGGAAAATATCTTCAGAGTCGTGGAAACAATGGATAAGTATTTCACTCAGTCAATCATGCATGCTTCGTTTCTACAGAGGGTGCACAGAAATAGAGAGTCGGACGTTTCAATAAAAGCTTTATTGAACAGTCTTCTTTCTCATGCAAGAGAGGTGAACTTCTACAATCGTTAGGCAAAATGCAAAGTATAATGTGTACAGCAAGAATAGTATTATAAAATAATACTGTAATAGCATTGTATGGTTTCTAAGCCATATAAAAATACATAAATAAATAACACAGGCTAAAATACTCAACTGGTGCTTCTAACATACGCCTACCCCAATGTACCTAACCTAAGTCTAGTACGAGGGAAGACGTAAGTATTGTTTAACATAAGTTTTAGTTCTGTCAAAAATTGCCAAAGGTTTCTCTAGGCTCTAACCAGCTCCATACTTTAGAATGAAGGAGGTCTGGTATCTCTGTCTTGTGACTTTATTTCCCAACACCCGGCAAGGGGAGTCAGAAACACTGGAGCTGGATTTCTTGGCAGAGGAGGGCAGCTTCCCGATCAGTGCGTCAGCTTGGAGAGTCGTCTTCCTTTGTCACTTGATGTAGCGAGCTGCGTCGGGCAAGTAGGTCGTCCAACTGCACCGAACCACCGTACTTTGCTATAGCAAGTGAAGGTATATTTATACCTTGAAGGTGGTTAGGAATGCCAGCATTGACGTAAAGTCGGGCACATGAACGTCATGGATGAACACCTAAGGAATAGTTGTTCATGCTTAATAATGAGTTTCTTGGAGAAATGAATATCCAGGCTAGGGGAAGTATCTTCTGCTTAAGAGTCTGGTTTTCCAAGAAACCGTTGTGACGTTGATGAACGGATGGAAGTAGCCATGCCTGTATTTGGTTAGCATGGGCTATAGGCCTTCATGTGAATTTTTTTGTTGCCATGCCTCCACACTTGCTATTGTTGTTTGACAATGTAGCAGGTGAATATTATGTGTAGCCAGCCAGTGTGCTATTACCATAGGTCTGCTTTTGTTTTTTGTTGTGCCCATGCCTCCCTGCTTGCTGTTGTTAATTGACCGCTGTTGTTAATTGAGCATGGTGCTGGTGGCCATTTTGTGTAGCTGGCCTGTATGTGTTCTTTGTTGTGGCCATGCCTCATTGCTTGTTGTTGTTTGATCATGTGTCCAGTGGCCATTTTGTATAGCCAAACAGTGTTTTTTTGCCATAGCCCGGCATGTGTTCTTTGTTGGAGCCATGCCTTCTTGCTTGCTGTTGTTGCTTTACCAGGCAGCAGCAACCATTTAGTGAATCCAGCCAGTGTACTTTTGCCATAGGTCTGCATATGGTATGTGCAGTGGCCATGCCTCCTTGCTTGTTGTTGTTGGTTGACCATATGTTCAGCAGTTATTTTGTACATTTTATGTATACATTTTTTTTCCAATTTTCATAGCCATTTTCTAGGGAGAGGGCTATGCCTTTTTGTTTTTGCTCAGTTTCTTTACTTCTCACTGATATCAGTTTAATATGTTTGAGGATCATTGTAGTATATGTATGAACAGTGTGTAATTTTATTAGGATTTTTATAATTTTCCCTTGCATGTCCTTGCCTCACAGTGGATTTCTTAAAGTCCCTTACTCCACCAGCAAGTGCATTGCAATTTTGAATGTATTTTTTTTTGCATTTTGTATTTTATTTCTCAATTATTTTTAACTTTTATATCAATGTATCTATCTATCTATCTCTCTCTCTCGCTCTCTCTCTCTCTCTCTCTCTCTATATATATATATATATTCACTGAAAAAACCATAGGTTATAGACCATATATAGTTAGGAATTAGCATTTACAAAACCTTGAAAATTCACTGAAAAAACCATAGGTTATAGACCATATATAGTTAGGAATTAGCATTTAAAAAACCTTATTTTACTCACACAAAACCATTGAAATTCCATATATAGTTAGTTGCACTAACTATATATCGTGCACCCGCAATCCACTGCTGATCATGTCACATATTACATCATTCATGACATGGTCAGTGACATCACTGATGACATCACTGATGACATCTCAAATGACATCACTGATGACAACATCCAGTGACTGTATTTTTCTGTAAAGTTAAAATATGTCTTGAGTGGATGTATAAGTGTCTGGATGAAGGATTTAGTAGGTGCATGACTGACTGTATGAGTGAGTGATTAAATGTGTCTCACTGAATGCATGGGTTAGTGACTAAACTGTCTTAATTTGTGCATCATTATGTCTGTTGTTCTGTAAACTGCTGCATGTGTTGATCATTAGCTATACGAGAGGCTATATGTGTTATTAATTGGTTGCCCAAGTATTTCTATGGGAGATTGAGTTTGTGTGGGGGTGGCTGGAAGGTGTGAGACTCTATGCATAGATGTGTGAGCAGTTTATTCACTAGGTGTATGAGTTCAAGAGTGCATGTGGAAACAGCTACATGGGCAGTTGACTGTGTGCATGAGTGTATTGATGAGTGAATGGATATCTCAATGCTACATGTCATAGTAAGTACATATGTAAAACACAGTACATGTGAGAGTTGGCATATATAAATAACTGTGCATGAGAGCCACTGAATGAGTGAGTGGTTGTATCGATCATTGTGAACTTGTATCAGGGATTGTATAAGAGAGTAAATATGTGTTAGTATATGTTTCAATAAGTAAGGTGTGTTTAACTGTATAGTTGAAGAAATGGAGGTGAGATTGTTTCTTTGCATGACTGACTGGGTGTGTGAGTAACTCCATGGATGAGTGGCAGTGTGTGAGTGTCTGTATACACTGAGTGTATCTAAGGTTATATTAGAGTCTGAAGAGGTTTATCGTATTAGCACAAGAATGATGTCAAATGAGATGTCATCAGTGATGTCATCAGTGATGTCATTTGAGATGTCATCAGTGATGTCATCAGTGATGTCACTGACCATGTCATGAATGATGTAATATGTGACATGATCAGCAGTGGATTGCGGGTGCACGATATATAGTTAGTGCAACTAACTATATATGGAATTTCAATGGTTTTGTGTGAGTAAAATAAGGTTTTTTAAATGCTAATTCCTAACTATATATGGTCTATAACCTATGGTTTTTTCAGTGAATTTTCAAGGTTTTGTAAATGCTAATTCCTAACTATATATGGTCTATAACCTATGGTTTTTTCAGTGAATTTCAATGGTTTTTTAATAGCAAATATCATAAGCTGTCGAATGTCAAGTACGTGGTAAGTGAAAACATTTTCGTGTTTATGCACACTGATCTGCTTTGAATGGTGCCCCCCCACCCCTCATTTCTATTAGGAGTACTCTCTCTTTGCAGATAGTGAAAGGTAGTTAACGCAGGTCTTTGCCCCCATTGTAATCCGTTGTGCCTGCTTCTCTCTCCATTTGATTCATTGTTATCCAAGTATTTACTGTTTTAGAATTAGTTCTCTTTGGTTCATTCTCTATTTACAAACAAACACAGAGTCGCAATACTCTGTTTAGTCTTTGCAGATAACGAAAAATCGTGTAAAAAAAAAGAAAAGGAATCGAGCAAAATCAGTAGGCCACTAATGAGATCTCTTTTTGACCTCGCTAAAATAGAAACATTAGGAACAACCCCTCATGACAAATACAAAACTAGTGAGATGAACTGAACTCCACACAATGATGGCTGCAAAACAGCTCGGCTCCGCCACCCACCCCGCCCAAAATAACGATAAAGAACGGCTGCCATGATTGGTTGCGGAATGACCACGACGGAGCTACGAAATGGTGCTGCTCTCATGCTAACCCCAGCTTCAGTCTGAAACATCCAGAAACACTGTAGACTACCAATTCGATCAGTTCGGGTAGCGCCCCAATGTAACCCGGTAGAGAAGAACTAGCCCTCCCCTCTTTGACTGATGGTTCTTGTTGCCTGTCCCTTCTGTTGTCATTTAACAGAACTATTTAGCCTGCTGAAAGGGGTTGTGTTCCGACCGCTGGTTGGTGGAGACATTTTGACTATATTCTGTACCTGCGTTGTCGCGTAATGCGTCATATGACGCGCCGCGTTAGCGCATCCGGAAGTCATCCGGGGCGCGCAGCGCGTAACGTAAGCATAACAAGTCATGTGACTTGTTAATAAAACTTTTCATTGGTTCATTTTACTTTTCTTATTGTAATGATGAAAGGCTTGGTCATATGACCTAAAAATTACGCTTTTCATTACTTCCGAACATTATTTTTTCTTAAATATATGTTATAATGTTCCAGGCTAATGTACTTTCCCGGAAATTTTACAACTGTCCTGCAAGTAAAATATATTCTTTTTTCGAGAAAAAGAGCGTTTCTTCGTCCCATGACGGAGCCGTTGAGCAAAAGAGGGTCGACCTGCTGTCTTAGTCGCCGATACGCCTGAATATGAGATTCTTATCGATCACTTTATGTTGCAGGAATAGAAAACACAACAGCCCTTGACCATTTATCTTTACTGCGTTCCTTCGTATTATACCTTTTACCCTTCATGTAATTGGTCTGCTTTATTTCACTTGCCTTTTAATGATTCTAAAACAGTGACTATTATTAAAAACTTTACCAATGTATATACTACTACCATGTTTTCTTTTAAAAACCTTTATTGTGAAAATTTCATTATACAAATACGAGCCTATAACCACGTGGGCCGGCCACGGAGCAAACTGTAATCGTATATGATGAATAGACATTTACACTGTAGAGGAACGTAACGGGCGGGCCATTAGGTTGCAAGAACTAAGGTGTCTAACAGTTACGGAATCGGTGGACGTACATTTTATAATTAAAATACGACAGGGCCAGTTACAATAAAATTATCTAGATATACATTTGCGGGCAAGTACCATGGGTGACGTTAATTCGAACTTTCAACAGTACAGTAATCAATAACACATCAGAACTTAATATCAATAGGGATGTCGAAATATTCAATCAATTCTCGTCCCCGCCCGCCATGTGCTTCAAAACTGCATACGTATCTCGTGATTTCAAGGTTCTGCAACCAGTACACAACAAGGAGTTACGAGTCCCATTTATTCTGGCGCCATTTTGGGCGAGGACGGGCAGGTCCAGGATATAGTCAAAATGTCTCTACCAACCATCGACTATGATGATGTTCATATGCTGTATTTATTAGAGTAACACTCATCTGTCCACATGAAATTAATTTGCCACAATCTAAACATGTCATTTTAATCTTTCCAAAGTTCTTCTAAATATTTGGGACCGTTTCCCTTGCCTCTGAAGCTCTCAGTGCCACTTCTTTGATGAATGTACTAGCAGGTCAGGGGTTCTCCTCCAAATCTCTCTTTTATGCAGCACTATAATTAATTGGTGCCACCTCTCCATATGACGATGCATGGTATAGTTACCACAACTATATTTTTTTTCGGTTCCTCTGGAGAGTTCATCGTGGCAGATGAAGCGTGTAACGTACCGGGCATTTACCTTTTTTTGCATGTACAGGAAAGGAAAAAAAAATCGAGCGTCCGAGTTCTAAGGTGTCCCAGGGCCATTTTGGTGGACCAGGCCCAAATCCAAAGAACAGCTATCTCACAGGCTAATGGGGCGACCCACGCCGAGTTTCAGCATTGTAGGATGACCACACAAGTACAGCAACTTGCTAGACATCACCTCGGTGCCATCCGGATCTCGGCGCCCCACTGCAGATGAAGTGCCTCTCAACTATGAAACCACCACGGTGACATCCGGATCTTGGCGCGTTGTGCTGCCTTCGGCCTATTCGCACATCGGTCCGCTACTGACGCCATCTCACAGGCTAATGGGGCGACCCACGCCGAGTTTCAGCATTGTAGGATGACCACACCAGTACAGCAACTTACTAGACATCACCTCGGTGCCATCCGGATCTCGGCGCCCCACTGCAGATGAAGTGCCTCTCAACTATGAAACCACCACGGTGACATCCGGATCTTGGCGCGTTGTGCTGCCTTCGGCCTATTCGCACATCGGTCCGCTACTGACGCCATCTCACAGGCTAATGGGGCGACCCACGCCGAGTTTCAGCATTGTAGGATGACCACACCAGTACAGCAACTTGCTAGACATCACCTCGGTGCCATCCGGATCTCGGCGCCCCACTGCAGATGAAGTGCCTCTCAACTATGAAACCACCACGGTGACATCCGGATCTTGGCGCGTTGTGCTGCCTTCGGCCTATTCGCACATCGGTCCGCTACTGACGCCATCTCACAGGCTAATGGGGTGACCCACGCCGAGTTTCAGCATTGTAGGATGACCACACCAACTTGCTAGACATCACCTCAGTGCCATCCGAATCTTGGCATCTCAACGCCTAGTGGTATCTTCCATACAAAAAATATTGTTACGCTGCCTTTGGCCCCATTCGCACATCAGTCCGCAACTTAGACATCACCTCGGTGCCATCCGGATCTTGGCATCTCAGCGCCTTGTGGTGTCAGTCAGAAAATATTGTTGTGCTGCCTTCGGCCTATTCGCACATCGGTCCGCTACTGACGCCATCTCACAGGCCAACGGGGCGCCCCACGCCGACTTTCAGCATTGTAGGATGGCCACACCAGTGCGGCAACTTGCTACACACCACCTCGGTGCCATCCGGATCTTGGCATCTCAGCGCCTTGTGGTGTCTTCTACACCGGAAATATAGTAGAAAATATTGTTGCGCTGCCTTTGGCCCCATTCACACATCAGTCCGCTACTGACACCATCTCACAGGCCAACGGGGCGCCCCACGCCGACTTTCAACATTGTAGGATGGCCACAGAAGTGCGACAACTTACTAGACACCACCTCGGTGCCATCCGGATCTTGGCGCGTTGTGCTGCCTTCGGCCTATTCGCACATCGGTCCGCTACTGACGCAAACTCACAGGCCAACGGGGCGCCCCACGCCGACTTTCAGCATTGTAGGATGGCCACACCAGTGCGGCAACTTCCTACACACCACCTCGGTGCCATCCGGATCTTGGCGCGTAGTGAAGCTGCAGCAGCTGCAAATAAGCTTCAGACAGTGTTACAACCGCTGCTCAGAACTCTCAACTATGACACCACCTCGGTGCCATCCGGATCTTGGCGCGTTGTATTGCCTTCGGCCTATTCGCACATCGGTCCGCTACTGACGCCGCCTCACGTGCCAACGTATTTTCTCCGCATTTTATACCCTATGCCGCATAATAGGTCATGTGACTTGTTTATAAAACTTTTCATTGGTTCATTTTACTTTTGGTTTCCTAATGATGGAAGGCTTGATCATATGACCTAAAAACAACACTTTTCATTGGATGAAAACTTTTTTTTTCCCCCAAACGATGAAAGCCCCACCTTGTTTCTGGATGTTTCAGACTGAAGCTGGCGTCAGCATGAAAGCACCACCATCTCGTAGCTCAGTCGTGGTCATTCCGCGAGCAATCATGGCAGCCGCTCCCCACCAGAAGCCTGCAGGAGTCGGAGCCCCCAAAACTTTTGATGAATTCTCAAGGCGGAGGGGACGCTTTCGAGAATGGGGTCCAAGACCTAGCAGACAAGCGTCCGATTTCCAAGGTGTCCCAGGGCCATTTCAGTGGACCAGGCCCAAAAAGGAAACAGCCTGCCGCCATTTTGAGAGTCCTGTGACAGCCGCCTATCGCTGCACCGCAAGAGTGGGCGCAACTCAGCTGAATGGCGGATTTTGACACAGTGGACCAAAAGCGGACGGAATGGCAACTGAAATGGTAAAGGGGCGCCCCACTAAAACAGATGAGACTCCACCTGGAGAGGCCCGTTCACGCCGCCTCCCCCGGGGCGCTCCACGCCGTTATTCGGAGCAGCATTGTAGGATACCAAAACCAGTGCGGCAACTTACTGGACATCACCTTGGTGCCATCGTTCTGCTGCCTTGGAACTATTCGCACAACAGTTTGCTACTGATGACCCACCCCCCGCGACGCCCCACGCCGTTATTTGCTGGGTGGCAACTTACTAGACATCACTTTCGTGTCATCTAGATTTCGGCGCGTTCTGCTGCCTTGGAACTATTCGCACAACAGTTTGCTACTGATGACCCACCCCCCGCGACGCCCCACGCCGGAAATCTGGACGTTGTGCTGCGTTGGGACTATTCGCACAGCCGACCGCTACTTCGTTGTTTTTCTCTAAAAATGTTTATATGTTATTACTATTTTTGTTTTCTTGTATATATTTATAAATTATTAAAGTTTTATAATCTTACTACTTTGTCGGAGTGCTATATATTTTTAATGTGACACATAATTGTAAAAACTTTGATGTACAAAGAGTCATCCCTGGAATCTTCCGCTTCACGCTCGGTCCCCTCCCCAATCACAATACAGGATGGTTTTCAGATAATAGCAACGCTTCTGCTGTGACGGATCTCATCGAGTGTGGGCCTTGATCTACTATAACTCCTTTGAAGACGGGTGATTCTTTACAGCTGTGGCCATAAACTACATCTGCAGGGCTAGCTGATAGCCTAGGACCGGCCTGGACAATCGGACACAGAGGAAAAGGAGTGTCAGAGGGTGCGGTAGTGAATAGGGCGAAAGGGAGGTGTCGGGCGGGCACAGGGTGTGATTCTCAGGGAAGAACAGCGCAGATGGGGGGAGGTTTATTACCCATGCATAAAACAGAGAGCGGGGGTGACCACTGCCTGGGGGAGATGCTTGCGAGGGTGGGGAGCCATGCTAAGGATCGACAGCGTGCACAGAGTGGATCTGGTCAAGGCATCTAAAATGGCTGCCGTGCACGACAAAAGTGTGGCATTTGAAAAAAGACAAGATGGCGCACACAATGTTTTTCAACAATTCCTGATTTCCTTCGAATCGAACGTTAACAGACGTTGGGGCATATTACCAAAGTTAAGCGATATTTATCCCTAACGATGCATTGCAAAGATTTTTTTACCGTCAGAAA
The DNA here is from genome assembly GCF_964261635.1 of Lissotriton helveticus. Taxonomy (NCBI): domain Eukaryota; kingdom Metazoa; phylum Chordata; class Amphibia; order Caudata; family Salamandridae; genus Lissotriton; species Lissotriton helveticus. The sequence continues at coordinate 55,289,938 of NC_136060.1, forward strand.
TTATCGCAGATAAACCTTGCTATTATTAAGGTTTATCGCAAATACGATAAAAAACGAGCGCAATGCATTAATATTGCTGAAAACTCAGCGATATTCATGCATTACCGAGCTAATGCTCTTAGCCATGTTATCCACCTCCCATTGGATAACATGGCTAAGAACTGCTCAGGGCAGCTGTTACTTTTTGGAGATATTCGCGCTTATCTCGAATATTTCCAAAAGTTGATAATAGGAGATAGCGATGTTAGCGACTGTTTCCAGTCGCTAACATCTTGGCATGCCCACTTTGCATGTCATTAGTGATAAATATCACTCACATGCAAAGTGGGACCCAAGATGGTCGCTATCTCCTACTAGCCGTCGCTAACTGGTGTTAGCAACAGCTAGGTAATACAGATATAATTTTATCTCCGCGAAGCGGAGCGCTGTTACAGATATATATCTTGTTTTTGAACGTTAATTTCTCAAAATGCACTGAAGCACATATATTGAGACATAGCAAAGGCACATCGGGCTACCAGTCCCTAATATTTTACCAAGTTTCGTGCAAATCCATTCAGCCGTTCGATTATTATTATTATTTTTTTTTTTTGCCCCGCGGGGCCCTTTTAAAACCTCCACATCAAACCTAGGGGGTCAGCGAGGATCTACTATGCCCCCTTATGGTCATCAGCCGTTCGATTATTATTATTATTTTTTTTTTTTGCCCCGCGGGGCCCTTTTAAAACCTCCACATCAAACCTAGGGGGTCAGCGAGGATCTACTATGCCCCCTTATGGTCATTTGCCCCTTCGCTTTGGCCTCCTCTTGTCTCTCGATCCTACCGAGAGACAAGATGGCGGCCACTACGTACTGTTTGGAATGTTTACAGACACCGGAGAGCCAATCAGCTTCGCTTCGCAAAGCTCCGTAACGCGAAAAGTACGCGAAGCGGTGCGCTGTTACAGATATATATCTTTTTTTGAACGTTAATTTCTCAAAATCCACTGAAGCACATATATTGAGACCTAGCAAAGGCACATCGGGCTACCAGTCCCTACAATTTTGCCAAGTTTCGTGCAAATCCATTCAGCCGTTCGATTATTATTATTATTATTTTTTTTTGCCCCGCGGGGCCCTTTTAAAACCTCCACATCAAACCTAGGGGGTCAGCGAGGATCTACTATGCCCCCTTATAGTTATTTCCCCCTTTGTTTTGACCTCCTCTTGTCTCTCGATCCTACCGAGAGACAAGATGGCGGCCGCTACGGACTGTTTGGAATGTTGACAGACGCCGGAGAACCAATCAGCTTCGCTTCACAAAGCTCCGTTGCGCGAAAAGTCCGCGAACCAGAGCACTAACCGGTCCGCTGTTACAGATATATATCTTTTTTTAAACGTTAATTTCTCAAAATCCACTGGAGCACATATATTGAGACCTACAAAAGGCACATCGGGCTACCAGTCCCTACAATTTTGCCAAGTTTCGTGCAAATCCATTCAGCCGTTCGGGCTAAAAGTGAGGCCAACCGCCCTATGGAAAACTCAATGTTAAAAACACGTTTTGGGACCCCCCTTTTTTCTCGGCCCCCACTGGACGTACCCCCCCCCAAATTTTCAAGGGCTGCTCAGAAACAAAATGTGCCATTTTCCTGAAAATTTCAGCCAATTCCGTCCACAAACGCCAAAGTTATTAGACATAGAATTTTCAAAAAACCCATAGAGAAAAAATCCTAACTATATATACCTACTGGCGACCGCCAGTAGGTAATATATATATATATATATATATATATATATATATATATATATGTTTCCATACAAAAGGAGCGGCACAAACAGAGAGTTTTAGAAGCCTTTAATCAGCGCTTCCCCCACCAACGCGTTTCAGCCACACAAAGCTTTGTTCACGGTCAGTTGGTCCTTCTACTATTTTCAATTATATACTGGCCCATGTTAGTCGTTATGGAGCATTATGGGATATGTAGTATGAAAACAGTATACACACAATTTTAAATTAAAAGAAAGACTGGTGTGATTGTATTATTTACATTTCATTATGTTAAATAGTTCATGTTAAGTCACATGGGCAATTTAAATCCAAGTTCATGTTTGGAATAGTTCCAGAGCAATGTCAGTTATATCATTGGGTATAGTACCTCTTTATAGACTGTGCAGCTGGTACTGTTATAGTCACTCTAAATGTACACGGAGATCGTCTCCAAAATTCATACCTCTCGGTATTTTTGTTCGTAACCGGATGATTAAACGGGACTCAATTTGTCGCAATTTCCGAACTGAATCACCACCTCTCTCCGTTTTGGTTAGCATTTTCAATCCATAAAATCGCATTGTTTTCCAATCTCCTTCTTGGCATGAGTTTATATGTTTTGCTGTTGCGTAAAGCATGTTTTTGTTTTTCACAGCCCTGATGTGTTCCAGGATTCTCTTTTTAAGCATGCATGTGGTGCTGCCTATATATTTGCTCCCGCATTTGCATTCAATCACATAAACCACATTTTTTGATGTGCAAGTGATTTGTTGGTCAATGTGCATTGTTTTCCCATTTGGTTCTTCAATGCTCTTTTTGCTGATTCCAATTTTGCAAGCTTTACACGAGGAGCAAGGTTTGAATCCTTTACGTTGATCTTTAAGCCAATTTGTCTCAGGTTTTTGCTGGAAATGACTTCTTACCAAGAGGTCTTTGAGAGATGTATTCTTTTTATAAGTGATTTGTGGTTGCTTGCCTGCCAGTTCTCCTATATCTGGATCCCCAGATATCAGATGCCAATATTTTTTCATTTTGTTGGCGATGATTCCACTTTCTTTATTATAAGTGGTTACAAATCTCGGTGGTTCAATTTTGTTTGTGATTTTTGGTTTTTCAACTAACAATTCCGCTCTTGTTTTTTGATCAGCCTTTTTTTTACATCTTTGTAGGACACGATCTTCATAGCCTCTTGACTTGAATCTCATCTTGCATTCTTTCAATTTTCTTTCGGCATCCTCAGGTTTAAAGCAGTTTCGTTTGAGCCTTAAGTACTCTCCATATGGTATACTTTTTAAGAGTGCTTGTGAATGGAAACTAGTTCCATGTGACACACTATTGGTAGCTGTTTTTTTACGGAATAGTGTGGTTTCCAGTTTTCCATTTGAGATATAAATTTGTGTGTCCAGAAAATCGATTTGTTTTTTATATGTTGTGCATATGAACTGTAAACCAACCTCATTTTGATTCAGTTTTGAAAAATAATTTTGAAATTCAAGATCTGATCCATGCCAAATTATAAACAAATCGTCTATATATCGGACCCACAAAATGATCCGTTCCAATTCCTGTTGGTTGTTCTTATTCCATGGCACTGTTTTTTCCCACCAGCCCATGGTGGTATTAGCGTAGTTGGGAGAAAATGAAATGCCCATGGCGGTGCCACATTCTTGCCTGTATAGTTCTTGATTAAATAGGAAGACGTTATTTGTTAAGCATAGATGGATCATTTTTAGGAGCATGTTTGTGTGTTCCAGTGTGGTAATGCTTCGTTGTTTCAGGAAGTATTGACACGCTTCCATCCCCACATTGTGTTTTATCGATGTATAAAGTGAGACCACATCAATTGTGACTAAAAGATATTCCTCACTCCATACTACATCTTGAATAATTCTCAGGAACTCCCCTGTATCCTTGATATATGAGGACATGCTCTGTGCAATCGGTGCCAAGAAGGTGTCCACGAATTTTGAAACATTTTCATATAAGGAGCTGCACGAAGACACAATGGGTCTCCCTGGTGGATTTATTAGTGTCTTGTGGATTTTTGGTATAAAATAAATGCAGGGCATTACTGGGTGATCGATGTTTAGAAATTTCTTTTCCTCATCACTGATTAATCCTTTTTTGTGCCATTCATCAAGATGGTTTTTCAATTATTTTAGCATGTTGCTCATTGGATTGAAAGTCAGTTTGGAGTAATTTTCTTGTACATTTAACTGTCTCATGGCTTCCGTGATGTAGTCTGAAGTTTCCATTATTACAATATTTCCCCCCTTGTCAGCGGGTTTAATTGTGATCTTTCCATTTTCCATGAGAGTAGTAATGGCTTTTCGTTCCTCCTTTGTCAAATTTTCTCTGCAATTATTTCTCACTTTCACTAATTTATCCAGTTCCTCATTTACTGCATCAGAAAAGAGGTCAATTTTATTTCCAGGTGACAGGAAAGATTTGCGCTTTCTTGCTCAAATAGCAAGAACACGCCGTAGAAGAGGTCAGTGAACTGAATGACAGAGTGTGTTAACGAAGCTGAAATCGAAGTGGCCGTGTATTGCGACTGTTTGGAGACGCCGCGTCTGTTTAACAAAACACGCGGTTGACACTCGCATACCGGAACAGAGGAATCAAGCCTGAAAATAATAGCGCTAAGGAATGCACCCTTGTTGTATTTGGTGTGAAAGTATAAACATTACAATGGAAGCGCGAGCAGCTAAACCCGCATCCAAAGCATCCACAATGTTTAAGACTGGGACAGAAACGGTAACCATAAATCAAGACGCCGTTATAGTGGATAAAAATAATATGACGCTGAAACAAAAAATGAACTCACTTGAAAGACTCTATAAAAAGGAAATAAATAAAAGCTGGGAGGCAATAGCACTCGAAAACTATGTGGAGGTGAAACGCATTCCACGAGGCCTTCGTATTTTTACATTACCAACACATCCAGATACAAAAGAGGAATTATTAATGGAATGGATGGAAAACAATACCATTTGCTCACTAAATATGATGCGCATATTGATCAAGCATGCACAAATTGATCTTGTTGAATTAACGAACAAAATCAAAGAAGCAGAAAAAGCCTTGGAAAATTAAACAAATCAGGAAAATGTCACTAAGTTAAGACAAGAAATGGAAGCCAGACTCGACCTTTATGAGAAAGAAATTGAAGAAAGAAAGGAACGCAAATTTAAACGGGATGAACAAGATTATTTATGTGGCCGAATTCTGACATTCGCTAGACGCTATGATAATTTAAAAAAGAACTATCCCATGCATAAGGTGGCATCTAGCGCGAGTGAGTCAGATGTAAGTGAGAACGGAGCAAGATTTGAAGCACCCCAGACAAAAAACTTGTCTGTTTTAGACGAAGTAGCGCTGATGAATCTAGAGAAAAGCATCACACGTGGCGGAGGAAGGGGAAGAAGACCATATCAAAGAAGAGGACGGGGAAGAGCAACACAGGTACAACAAACCCCCGCTCCAGCACCCGAAAAACACGTACTTCCAAACATCGAAAGAAGACAGTATCCTCTTCGCAACAGGAAATAGTTAACCTTGTTGTAAATCTCTCTAATCATCAACTAACCGAGAAAGAGAAAATGGTGTTGAATAAAGGTCTGTCGTGTTGCCCGGAAACCCATTTTGACTATGCACAAATGAAAATTGATCTATACAAGTTTGTCAGAAAACTGAAAATAGCTAAAATTCATGCCAATAAACCTTCAAGTTCAAATGAACAAAGATCGAATTGTAATAATGAGAACGGCGAAATAATGACAACAATTGAACAACTACCTGATTTGAGACAAACCTTTGGAATGCTATTTGAGCAAGAAAGCGCAAACCTTTCAGATACTCAGATTCTTGAACAAATGGACATTAGAAATAATGAAAGACCTGAAACCGGAATAAAGGAAAAATCTCGGTATTATCCTATCCTGTCACCTGGAAATAAAATTGACCTCTTTTTTGATGCAGTAAATGAGGAACTGGATAAATTAGTGAAAGTGAGAAATAATTGCAGAGAAAATTTGACAAAGGAGGAACGAAAAGCCATTACTACTCTCATGGAAAATGGAAAGATCACAATTAAACCCGATGACAAGGGGGGAAATATTGTAATAATGGAAACTTCAGACTACATCACGGAAGCCATGAGACAGTTAAATGTACAAGAAAATTACTCCAAACTGACTTTCAATCCAATGAGCAACATGCTAAAAGAATTGAAAAACCATCTTGATGAATGGCACAAAAAAGGATTAATCAGTGACGAGGAAAATACATTTTTAAACATCGATCACCCAGTAATGCCCTGCATTTATTTTTTACCAAAAATCCACAAGACACTAATAAATCCACCAGGGAGACCCATTGTGTCTTCGTGCAGCTCCTTATATGACAATGTTTCAAAATTCGTGGACACCTTCTTGGCACCGATTGCACAGAGCATGTCCTCATATATCAAGGATACAGGGGAGTTCCTGAGAATTATTCAAGATGTAGTATGGATTGAGGAATATCTTTTAGTCACAATTGATGTGGTCTCACTTTATACATCGATAAAACACAATGTGGGGATGGAAGCGTGTCAATACTTCCTGAAACAATGAAGCATTACCACACTGGAACACACAAACATGCTCCTAAAAATGATCCATCTATGCTTAACATATAATGTCTTCCTATTTAATCAAGAACTATACAGGCAAGAATGTGGCACCGCCATGGGCATTTCATTTTCTCCCAACTACGCTAATACCACCATGGGCTGGTGGGAAAAAACAGTGGCATGGAATATGAACAACCAACAGGAATTGGAATGGATCATTTTGTGGGTCCGATATATAGACGATTTGTTTATAATTTGGCATGGATCAGATCTTGAATTTCAAAATTATTTTTCAAAACTGAATCAAAATGAGGTTGTTTTACAGTTCACATGCACAACAAATAAAAAACAAATCGATTTTCTGGACACACAAATTTATATCTCAAATGGAAAACTGGAAACCACACTATTCCGTAAAAAAACAGCTACCAATAGTGTGTTACATGGAACTAGTTTCCATCCACAAGCACTCTTAAAAAGTATACCATATGGAGAGTACTTAAGGCTCAAACGAAACTGCTTTAAACCTGAGGATGCCGAAAGAAAATTGAAAGAATGCAAGATGAGATTCAAGTCAAGAGGATATGAAGATCGTGTCCTACAAAAATGTAAAAAAAAGGCTGATCAAAAAACAAGAGCGGAATTGTTAGTTGAAAAACCAAAAATCACAAACAAAATTGAACCACCGAGATTTGTAACCACTTATAATAAAGAAAGTGGAATCATCGCCAACAAAATGAACAAATATTGGCATCTGATATCTGGGGATCCAGATATAGGAGAACTGGCAGGCAAGCAACCACAAATCACTTATAAAAAGAACACATCTCTCAAAGACCTCTTGGTAAGAAGTCATTTCCAGCAAAAACCTGAGACAAATTGGCTTAAAGATCAACGTAAAGGATTCAAACCTTGCTCCTCGTGTAAAGCTTGCAAAATTGGAATCAGCAAAAAGAGCATTGAAGAACCAAATGGGAAAACAATGCACATTGACCAACAAATCACTTGCACATCAAAAAATGTGGTTTATGTGATTGAATGCAAATGCGGGAGCAAATATATAGGCAGCACCACATGCATGCTTAAAAAGAGAATCCTGGAACACATCAGTGCTGTGAAAAACAAAAACATGCTTTACGCAACAGCAAAACATATAAATTCATGCCAAGAAGGAGATTGGAAAACAATGCGATTTTATGGATTGAAAATGCTAACCAAAACGGAGAGAGGTGGTGATTCAGTTCGAAAATTGCGACAAATTGAGTCCCGTTTAATCATCTCGTTACGAACAAAAATACCGAGAGGTATGAATTTTGGAGAGGATCTCCGTGTACATTTAGAGTGACTATAACAGTACCAGCTGCACAGTCTATAAAGAGGATTGGGGTACTATACCCAATGATATAACTGACATTGCTCTGGAACTATTCCAAACATGAACTTGGATTTAAATTGCCCATGTGACTTAACATGAACTATTTAACATAATGAAATGTAAATAATACAATCACACCAGTCTTTCTTTTAATTTAAAATTGTGTGTATACTGTTTTCATACTACATATCCCATAATGCTCCATAACGACTAACATGGGCCAGTATATAATTGAAAATAGTAGAAGGACCAACTGACCGTGAACAAAGCCTTGTGTGGCTGAAACGCGTTGGTGGGGGAAGCGCTGATTAAAGGCTTCTAAAACTCTTGGTTTGTGCCGCTCCTTTTGTATGGAAAAATGATTGCTTGGGTCTGGATCCGACCCCCGAGTTGAGCACACGCTGTGGAGCGCTCTCGTGGTCTGCTGGATCACTTTGTGACAAAATATATATATATGTATCTATATATTTTTTGCATCCCTCCATTAACTTTCTGCCTGTCATAGACAACTGCCACCCATAAGCATTTCTTTTTTTAGGGATTTTCATTTCTCATTTTCCTTTTTCCCCAGGACAAGTGGACCCCCTGCCCAGTGCCTGCGATATGTGCATAACCGCACATGAGTGCTAATTTTTTAACTATTATTCCATTTCCCCTGGACCCTGGCACACACCAGCATTCATTTTTTAAGGAGTATTCAATTTTCCCCTGCACCTCCCGGACTGCCACTTAGATGCAAGAAAGCAAACAGTTACATCTGTATGTTGTTATCCTGATTGAAAATTAAATGTTATGATAGTGAGGTTTGACTTTGGAATGGATACACCATTGTTGTTAATTATTTAGGGTAATAAATAACCACACTTAGGGCCTGAATGCAACTTTGGCTCCACTGTAGTACTGCTAAAGCTTTGGTACGACTGCCCGCCAGATGAAAAGTTAAACCCTGTTCTGGCAGGCAGTTCTGCGGCAGTCTGACGGCGGCAGCTGTTAGGCTCATAGAGGAGCCTAACATGCAGTCTGCTACTTTCCTACATGGGGTGGCATACATGCCACACTGTGCAAAAACTGGGATTGCAAATCCATGGAGTACTACTTGTGCCCCCTGCCATTCCCCCCAGGAGCAGCTGGGGCCCTGTTAGGTCCCCCTAATTGCCGATCTGCCACCCTTTTCATGGTAGGCCCACCGCCATAAAAGGGGCAAATATAAAAAATATGCTTGGGGGTGTCACAACAGCCCCACCTGCATATTGCTGCTCCGTCAGACCTGGCACCGCTGCACAGAATCCTTGGTCCTAGCAGAACCAGCGGTCTTGTGGAGGTCGAACCACCCACTCAAAATATTGAGGGTGGACCCGCAGTGTGGCAGTGATCAGACCACTACCATGAGTATGGTAGTCCTGTGGACCAGTGTACTCATACTCAGGCCCTACATTACAAAATCATCTGTACTATGAATAATTCAAATTGCAAAAATGGCGCGTTTCATTAAACGATTTTCATGCTTGTTTGCCTTTAGGTGCGCAAGGCATATTCACCCACAGTCAGCCACTCGAATCATGGCAACGAGCACTGAGTCTGAATTGGATTTGTCTCAGCCGCAAACTAGTAACCTATCATCATAGGAAACTGAGCAAAGTCGACAACAGTAGCAGATCTTTCTGAAATAAGAGCAGAACATGAGTTTGAGCCAAGCTGATTATGAGACATGCCAGGAGAGATAAGAGAAAAGAAAAATTCCTGAAAGCCTTACAATTGAGGAAGGAGATAAGGATAACGAGCCGGTCATTGTCATGGAAGCTTACTCAAAGGACACCAACATTACTCTTTGTAGTCAACCTGCTCAGAGGGACATGGCACTGATACCAAAAACACCACCAACCTCAGCTTCCAAATTTATAAGTCCCCTACTGAGTTCTGCATCCACCACTACCTCAGTTGAAGAATGCACTGCAGAGAGGCAGTCAATATCAAACTCATCTACCTCCGGCTCTCTTCAGGTATTAGCAGTGGCAAACTAAATAACTTCTCCTCCCCAGTTTGGGACTTCATTACAATTAGCGAGTAGGTAAATAGCATTGCAATATGCTTCATGTGTCGCACTAGTGTTCATTGGAGTAAATCTAGTTCACACTATAGTACTGGAGGCCAAATAACCCATATGAGAACATATCACACCAAAGGTGATCAGGAAGAAGAGGGTGACAACTTTACTGATTGCACCCAGTAGTTTCCGAGTATCACCCTCCACACTAACTTCAAAATTGGCACAAGAGTCAGATGGAAACACCACCACAGACAGTGACTACCCCAAGATGCACATTGAGATTACCACCTCCTGGTTCTCTCTGGAGATCACCTGGGTCTGTAGCACCACAAAAGAAAAATATCTAAGCTACTGTTACTGGCATGTTTAGGCAGGAGGGGCCCTACGAAAGCAGCCACTCAACAGCAAAATTAGACAATGGGAAGCTGGCTAAAATGTAAGCAGTAGACCTCTTCCATTTTTTTTCTTTTGTGGGAGGAGTGGGGTTTTTAGAATTTATCAGCGCCATCTGCCCGAAATGAAAGGTTTCCAGATGGACCTTTTTTCCCAGAGTTGCTGTCCCTGCGGTCCAAAACGATGAGCTGCAATTGGTTGGACAAGCTTTGCAGCAGTGTGCTGCCCACAATATCCACCTGATGATAGACATGTGAACCAGTTGTCAAGTCGCTCTTCACATGTGTATCACTGCACACTGGATCTCTTTTTGGGGGTTAGGCAACAGCTACCTACAAGTCTCAGCACTGAAAAACTTTTTAAGGACATTTAGCGGCATGCAACAGTAGCCATGTTCGCCATGTAGAAATCCCATACAGCTGCAAAACATCTTGGAAGACTGTAACATCAAGGTGTTTGAATGGCTATGACTCAGAGGTCTCAGAATTTAATCTGTTGCCACAGACAATGGCAGTGATATAGTTAAGGCTGTGACACATGGTGCCTATTTCAAGGTCCTATTATTGGTGCACTGCATCACCCTGATTGTGCAGGACTTTAAGAAAAAAGAAGACATAGTCAGCAACATACTGACCTCCTACAGAAGAATCTGCACTTATGTCTTCATTCTTTTAAAGCCCGGAAGCAGTTTAGGATCATTCATCATTCCAATAAAGTACCAGTTAAAGCCCTCATACAGGAGATGCCAACACGTAGGAACTCTACCTATTTCATGTTACAATCTTTGTGAGAACAGTACAAACAGATTAAGGACTATATCAGTCAAAGAGAAAGGAATGCACCTGAGAAAAGCTTGACCATGGAGGTGGACAAATGAAGCCTAGTCAAATACCTCACACAGATGCTATTTCCATTGAGGTTTTCAACCGGGAAGACAGCATGGAGAACAGTGCGATGAGCCAAGCTATCCCGTTGTTGCATCTGCTACAGGACCAGTTAAAAAAGGTGTCCCAAAGGTTTGCAGTCGTGAATGGCAACAGAGAAGTGCGACTTCATAGAGAGCTCCCTCCTTCGCTTGGCTGGTATTTTAAGGCTGTTAAGAGACATTGTATCATCCAAAGAGTACTTCAGTGCCATAATGCTTCATCCTTGGTACAATAAAATACTGGCCAGTTTCATTACTTTTTCTGAAATGGAAGTTTCTCTATACAAGACGTCAACTGTTGATTAAGTGAGAGACCTTGAAGAAGAACGGCTGGAAATTAGAGTGCTGGGCAGAAGTTCTCCGGGTGCAGCCTCCAACTTCCAAAAAGGGCAGGGATGTTGTCTCAGAGGAGCCAACACCAGCAATTTGAACCCCGGCATTTACACCTACAAGAACAGAAGAATTGGACCAAACTTCTGCCTTGGCTTGGTTTCAAGTGGCAGGCTTAGGTCAAGTGCAGATGAGTAGGCAAAAGAGTCCAATGGCCATTAAGAGGATGTTCCAGGACTATCTGTGGAGAGATTGACTATGATCAAAATGAACCAATACTTTTATACTGTTCCTGAAATACAACAGGAGGAGGTTGAGGATGAAGGTGATTGGTTAAACTCAAGTGTGTTAGCCAGCCATCTACTGGGCGAACCACCTGAGCTTGAGGATGGACCCTACTTCCCTGACTGAGTAGGCCACCATAGAAGTTTTTAATTATTTATCGTTGAACTGCTAAGTGCTTTGGCAAAACAAATGGATATAGCTAGAGGAACATTGTATATTTTGTTTGTGTCTGACTTATGCAGCTCCACCAATTTTAGGCACACGTATGGCTGGAATTGGACCAGTGTACAGTGAAGAAGCCTCCCCTTTCCCTTCAAGGACATTGGAGACAATACTTGCCTCCGTCTCATGCTTATCCTTCTTTTCCATCTCCTAGCATCGCTGCCCAGTAATAATCCACTCATTTACAAGGCTGCCAATGTGTTGCTTTCATCAAAGAGAGGATGTAATTGTGTACCATCATGTTTGGATTGGAAGAAGTAACTATCGCACCAATAAGTGATATATTATTGAGTGATATCGACTGATGATTACAGATTCATGTTGTGTCAGACCGTGAAGAAGGGTGGTCAACTAACTTGCAAACTTGATTTTGATGATTTACAATGTTTGAGGTCTGATGTGTGGTCATTTTCCCTGAGGATGATTTGCCCTTTCACACTAAGTGAGGTCCACTCCTTTTTTCTGGTTCTTCAGAGACCAGACCATTCAGATTAGTTAACAAACAAAAGTGTACACAAAATGCTCAAATGTTGTTTCTATTCTTTTTCATCAACAGCTGTGCACTACAGGGCTATCTCTCTCATTTGGGTCACGATGAAGTTGGACTGTTTCATTTCTCTGAGTCAGGAGAAGGATTGTAGGACTCAAGTTTGTACTACCTCAAAAGCCACAAGAAGGAAGTTATCAACTTCAAAGGAAACCAACATGAGGATGTTTCTTAGAGGCCTACTCAGCTCTGTGGGCTTGAGAGAGATGCTCTGATTTGAGAAATGGTGCTGAGTGTGTGTGCTGGCTCGAATGTTAAACTCTTCTATTATGTGGTTGTGGTCCGGGAGTGTGTTGTTACTGGAGGCAGACATGCGATGTTACATCATCATCATCACATGATGCACAAACTCGGCTTAAAGTTATGATTACAGTTGTGAGATTGAACAGCCCGGTGCATGCAACTACTCATCTGTGATTGGTTGTAAATTACTCTCATTTATCAATTAATCAAACATGTTTGATAAAATGAATGACTGCAGCAGCCTTTGCTCTTGCTCTGCCTCTGAGTCTTGTTACACTTCTCATGAAGCTTACCTTCTGTCATTCTACTTGACACCACAATATAATTTCTTTTTTACAATCAACACCTTTTCTCTGCTCCTGCACAAAAGGTGAAAGCTCCATAACACACATGTTTACCTCACTGGTCCGTTTCAGCCGGGCACACAAGACGAACTTTGCAAGAAGAAGGGAGATGCAACACCCAGTCTCGCATTTACAGTTTCATTTTTCTTTTAACAATCATTAATTTTCACTCCTCCAGCATTTCTCAAACCTAGATGACAGAACAGTTAGACATATAATACATTGGGTTGCGAGGGCTGAAGGACTGTTTGCAATGCATTTAATTAAATCCTTTATTTCCTTCCACAATGGATTTGATGATGATAATGTGCTGCTCATTGCCCTGATGAAAATTGTTCTTCTGTAGTGTTTGTCTTTGTCACACCTTCCCCCAACTCCCCTTTGCCTTCCATTCATCAAACTCCTAGCCCTCTTCCCCAGGCTGTGTGATTTATTGAGGTGTCACTTAATTTATACCATAAATGGATCACACACTTGGTGGGGCGGATGTGATGAAAGCAACATCAACTCCTGCTGGACCTTCTATTACCTGAACATAGCTCACCCCAGCTCCACATACCCACCCACACAGAAAAGGGATCCATAATTTAAATATACCATCCTTCATCAACATCATCATTCAGGTCTTGTGGCACATAAATGCTCCACTCCCAATTCTCAATCCACAACCACAATACCTCACTATGGTTCAGTTAGCAGTATCTTCTATTGAAACTATAACTTTAGGTGGTTTGTTTAGTTAGTTGGCAATGTTAGAAATGCCAGGTAGTCAAGCCAACCAATAACTTTACATAATTGGGGGTGGGGGGCAGAGCTATTATTACTCTGAGTCATTGAAGCATAATGAAGGGGTGGTAAAATGGTCAATGAAAGACATATGGTCTTGGTTGGCAAAATGCATACTTTCCTGTCATCCTGCACTGTCAAGAAAACTGCTGGTATACTGTATACGTCAATTAAAGCACAACAATGGGAGGGGGTCCACTATGGCCATGGCCACGCTCTCATTTTAACTTTTTTGCATGAGCAAGAAAAATAAAGCCTTCTCAACAAACATGCAGTATGAATAATGCTAGCTTACTTGGGCCTGTAATCTTCACAGTAGAGTACAAAAAAATCTGTTGTCTCAATCTTATAGTAACTCAAGATCTATAAGGGGAGAGTGAATGCTTACTAACCAAGAAGAAGAACTCTACAGATTAGTACAGATAGGAGGAAGTCAGCTACAGAAAAAAAGATAATGCAGGGATAACAAGAATGTAACAAACGTTAGATAGAGGAGTTGAAAAAAGAAGACAGTATATAAAAAATATACAAGGCAAAATTAAAATTATTCTAATAGTGGGGAGAGGAAAAAGTGAGGGAATAATAATAATAACAGGACTTACAGGGGCCAGAAGAACCATCAGCCGTTAAGCTGGTGGTGGTAGTAGTAGTTCCACCCATCATGGCACTGGTGGTGGCAACCCCGCTTTTGGTTGTCTTAAATGCCATCTTCCCCTTTGGGTTCTGAGTGAAATCAAATCACCCATAGTACTAATTGAAGTAAACGGAAAGCCAGTACTAATCGTTGCGGTTGCCATGCTGTTAAAATTAAAATCTTTGTGAAGTGTACAGAATACATTTTTAAGCATCCTTAACTGCTGTGCTGTATAAATTTATTTTGCTATATGTTTTCTGGATTATTACAAAACAAATCTGTTTTGAAAATACTCAACAGTTCTGGTCTTACAATGAGGATGCTAGGTGTAGAGTATAGATTGGCCCTGAAGAAGCAACATGTGTATTGTGAAACATGTGTTGGCCCTTCTTGTTTATCTAACTTCTTGAAGAATAAAGTAATGAAGAATTTGAATCTTCACTATGACTCAATCGATTTTTATTTACTGTACGACCTCAAAACCAAGTCTATTACTAGTAGTATTAAGTTGACTTATTCCTAATTATCTAAACGTAAGCCCTATTTCTAATTACCTAAACTACATTTGAAAATACTAATGCATTGCAACAATCAACCTTTGCTTCTCTACCCCCTTTGATGGGCCAACTCAGTCTCCCTTTTCAATGCATAGATACCTATTACACATCACTGGGGAATTGGGACTAAATCTTAGTGACAGGGCAGATGAGTTCACATGACTTCTTAAATAATCATCATAAGCGAGCAGCAACAAGTATGATAAGGTGCCTACCTGGCTCGCTCCAGCTGGATAGCATAATATTCTTAACGTCATGTAATCTTAACTTACCTCTGAGTGTGAGCAGCATGCTATCGGAAAATAAATATTAGCATTTAAGAAAACAAACAATAATGAATTACTCACCAAGTCCCACAACCTTGACACCCAACAGGTCGAGGAGGTCCTGTTTGTGAATGATGGCCACCCAGCAGTGCGTCAGCTGCTGCACCATGCACTGCACCCCAGGATTCCAACACACACACACTGGAGCACAGTTCAGCACATTGGCCTAGCATGCTGGGGTGTGTACCACCTCCCAGGCCTGCCATCAGCATGGAGGAGAGGTGGTGCTGCACATTAAAACAAGTGTGGCCACCTCCGACTCAGAAAAAATGGGGCATGCTGCACCCCTTATGGGCGTCTGCAAGGTGTATGGCTTGTATCAGTGGCACATTTTGTGCGCTCCAGACATGGCACAGTGGTGGAAAAATAGCAAGTAAGGAAAAGAAGCAGAAAGGAAGAACTGATGTAAATTCAATGTAAAAACTAAAAGTACAAATGCAGAAAAGTATAAAAGAAGACAAACATGTAAAATACACAAAGACAAACATTGATTTAAAAACAAAAGGTAAATGAGAGTGCATGTATGGGATGGGGAGGATGGAAATGGATCCAAACATCAGGTCCAGCAACATGCAGAAAACAGAAAGCAGGTAAAAAAAAGATTGCCACATCCATGCAGACGTCGTGGTGCCATTCGCAATGATGTCTCAGCATGAAAGTGCGGATCTTGCTACTTGCCTGTAAAAAGAAGTGCAAATAGGCAGATGAGCACATCTGCCCACTCGCAGAGGTCTGCGGAATCTCATAGTGTTCTTTTGTCACTCCCTGTAATTCTGCATATCAAAACTCCACAAGTTCTTCCCAGACCTAGGGCCAGATGTAGGTAATCCCAGATTACCGATTCTTAAATACCGAATCATACCGATTCGGTATTTAAGAACTGGCACTCGGGATATAGGTAATTTTACCGATTTAATTACCGAATCGGTATGATTTGGTAATTACTGAATCGGTATTTACCGATTAGGTCATTGACATTTATTCCTATGGGCCTGGAGGCCCATAGGGATGAATGT
The DNA here is from genome assembly GCF_964261635.1 of Lissotriton helveticus. Lineage (NCBI taxonomy): Eukaryota > Metazoa > Chordata > Amphibia > Caudata > Salamandridae > Lissotriton > Lissotriton helveticus. Next base: position 55,306,333 of record NC_136060.1, read on the forward strand.
CAGTTACTGAATCGGTACATTCACTTTGACACCCTGTTGCACCCCTCAATTGTGCATGGGTGCACATGTTGCAGACATACATGTCCGTAGGGCATGTATGTCTGCAACATGGCACTGTTTCAAAAACAAAAGAAATGCTTTTTTAAGGGTTTTCATAATTTACCACCAACTTCTAGTTGGTGGTAAATTAAGAATTCTTAAACCCCTGTAGCCCTGATTACAGTGCTACCTACATCTCAAAATACAGATTCGGTAATTATACCGATTCGGTATTTTACCGATTCGGTAAAATTACTGAATCTGTATTTTAACATGCCCCTACATCCCAAACTCCAAATACCGGTTGGTAACGGCCGAAATCAGCCGTTACCGACCGATATTTGCCTTCCTACATCTGGCCCCTAGTACTTTTAAGTTTTGCATGTCCTGGTAGTGAAAAACTCCAAAACTCATTTTTCACTACTGTGGGGCCTACCTGTCCCATAGTATAATATTTATGTTGCCGTATTGCTTTAATTAAGTGCTGACTTTTGATTGGGAAAAGATAGAATGTTATGTTTGAAGCATTGTCGTTTAAAATTCTCTTTAATGGTAAAGCCAGACTATATGTCAAAATTCTGAAAATGGCACTTTTAGAAAGTTTTTTTTTCTTGCCCTAAAAGTTTGTGTATTCCTCCGAGACAGTGAGACAAAGAGGCACTAGTTGTTGGCAGGGTGGACCATCCTGCCAGGATGAGTGGGGCAGAGCTGTTCCCTGGCCGGCTTACATTTCAAAGGCCTGTCTCTAGCACACTCACAAAGGAATTTGATGCCAGCCTTTTTTCACTATAGAGTACAGGGGAAGGAAGGAACTTTCCAGAACTATATGTAGGGGTAGTAAACGGAGTGCTCCTACTTCAAAGGCTGACATCAGGTATAAATATTGGACTGTCAGACCAACTGTTCTATACAGTTTCTAGAAGAAGTACTGTCTTTTTCCCCAGGGGAAGGCCCAGCTACTTGTGGACGGCCTTGTTCTTCAGCAGACTGCCCTGCTACTACCAAAGTACAGCCCTGCTGCTTGAGGCCTGCCTTGTTCCCCAGAGAACGTCCCTGCTGCTTGAAGCCTGCCATATTCTTCAGAGTACAGCCCTGCTGCATCAGGTCTGCCATTTTCTCTAGAGAATTGCCCTGATGCTTCAGGCCTGCCCTGCTTCTATGTGAAGGAAGAATGGACCTGCTCCCGTCATCTCAGGCTACCCTGAGTGAGCCCAAAGGTCAGGACTGACATCATGCTCTGAGCTGGAGGGAACCAACAAGCTACGGAAGCCTCCCTGCAACTGATCAGCTGACCTGCTGCCATAGGACCTCCCTCTACGTGCCTGAGATCTGCTGTCCATGGCTAGATTTAGTCCCTGATCTAGAAGATGGTGCCTCCCCAGGTCATAGTCACTTGGCTGTCATCAGAGTAGAAGAAAGGGAGAGAACCTGAGATTTTGTGCTCTTCGCAACCATACTCATCAATACTCCGGTGAACCCGACTCTTTCCACTACAGCCAATGCCAACGGTGACTAGCAACATGAGATCTGCACTTCACATTGCAGAAACGATGGTGACCACCAATGTGAAGATGTGTCAACAACCGTCTTTCACATTATTGCTGTTTGTGTGCTGGATAAATACTTAACACAGTGCCTCTAAATTAAGCTGGACCGCTTTTTTGCGAGGCTGCCAGAGGGTTAAGTACAGGTTAATTTAGTGAATTTTGTGGTTCACCATGACAAGAATTATATTTGTTGCTTGAGAAGGGTCGGAACCCTCCCTTGAACGAAAACCCAGTTTCCTTCCAAATAGCCAAATGTCACTCTAGGCCACAAGGGATTCTTCCAAAGTTGGTGACAACTGCCGTGTAAGCTGCTTACAAGTCCATGCTGCATCCTCGCTCAGTGTTAGGGTGGGACAGTACATTTATAAATGATCATAAAAGACGAAGACAGCAAAGAAGGCTGTTCACATCCTTTTCTGATGACTTAAGAGCTGTAATGAAAGCCTGTTGATAGCATTTTAGTAGGGCATCCTCCTGCACTGTCCCTCATTCTATTATAAGGAAAAGCACATTTGAAGATCGGAGCAGAGACACCCAAAATACAGTCATGTTGTTTGAGCTTTTTGGTGCCTTTCTTTCTATCCAGTTTGTTTGTAAGTTATACATTTTTTAGGCGTTTAGAAGAGCTGATTTAAATAAAGAAGTACCCAACCAGGGTGTTGCATAACAAGCAATGCAGCTTGAAACTTGCTGCTAACCTAGGGTGTAAATTGAAAGCGAGCTAATTTCTCGGAGTCTGCTTAATAATTGAGAAGTTATTCAAGTTTATATCACAGTTTTGTTCAGCATTTTATTGCTCTTGAGAAAAAACTAATTGAAGAAGTAAGTCAATTTTGAGGTCAGGTGGAATCCGAATGGTGCTACAAAACTTTTGTTGCCTTTTAGTTAAAATGTTAAAAGAGGAGCCTCAGAATAAGTTAGGAATGCGTGTCTGCCTTTCAGAGGAGCACACGTGAATGTCTGATTGTAGTTTGTGGCTGACTCTGAGGGTGTTCCCATTTCTGAAAGCAGCAGGGATTTTCCGCCCTCCCAGCTCCTGTATTGCCACTTTCACACTCAGATGCTGCCAGTGGTATGGGGCATCACATAACTACTGGTACCCAGCCTAACTCGTGGGATAACAAAGAGGCTGATGACAATTGTCATGTACAGTTAAAAGTTATCATGAAACCTGCATCAAACCATGGCTTTCGGATTATGTGAGGTCAACGGATTCAGCAATTCGTTTTATAGAGTATTTTCTTCAATTGGGGGCTTCTTGGTGTGGGCGGCTTCTAGAAAGTGGAATTAGCCATCACTGCTCAGAGACCAATGAGTGGCTATCTCTGGTTCAGACATTGTCCCTTCATTGTTGCCAGGCTCAGCATGGAATGTAAGGGATAGTATACCTGCTAAGTCTTTTCAGTATTCTTTAGCCTAGACTTCCTATAGCACTAATGTGCAGTACATATTAGATGTCTGTTGCAATGGCCTTAAAATGAAGGGACATATGTATTAGCTCTTTGCATCAGTCTTGCACCACAAGGTACAAGAGCGACACAAATGCAAAAGGAGGTTTTTTAAGCCATCCAGGGCCACCTGAGTGGCCCTGCATGGCTTCATAAATATTGAGTAATGTAATGCAGTGGAAATCACTGTGTTGCATAACTTTGCACCAGAGAGGTGTTTCCATGGGTGTTACATGGGTATTCCGATGCAACATCCATGGATATTGATGCATGCATATATTTTCAAGAACGGGTAAACATGGTGCGCCAAAAAGATAGGCCTTCCCAGGAGAGGTGTCACAATGAGATGTATCTTATATTAAGGTGCCCCTACCTCCCCAAAAAAATCCTGCATGCATGGATGGTTGCTATGGTGCAAGGGTACCTGCATTGGTGATCCTGTGCTGCACCACTTTTTCATAAATGTGGCCCGGAGTTCTTTGTTATAAATAGTCACAAATAACTTTAGAGTTTTTAATGTGTGTTTTTTTTAGTCTACAGTGTGGTTTCCTTTCAAGCCACTTTTATTGTATTTTTGGCACATTCGTCTAGTTGCTCCAGAGTCTCTATCTAGATGGACTTCTTCCTAGGGGGGAAGTAGCTTTGGGTCCTGGTTTTTTATTGTTTAGAAATAGGAATGATGGACAAACAATCTCTCTCGCTTGATGTCTCTAATCGATAAGGCGCTTGTAAAGTTGGTGGAAGTTAAACAAATGGGGAGATTGTACCACGAGGTGCTACAAAGGCAATTTTTGCAATTTTCTGTTTCCTGAAGACCGGCTGGTAGAGAACTGGATAACGTCATGGCCCTGCATAATGCTTACATTCTCGACCCAATCAGTGAAGCAGACAAAAAGAAGAAATAAAATTGAAAAGCCGGTCATGCCTCAATGGTGGAAAAAGTACACTATGGTCCAAATTCTGAACACTGTCATGCAACGCAAGAGGCAGTGCTGTTTTGCGTGACAGGGAGTGAGCAGGAGAGTACCATATTCACATAGTAATGGTACTTTCCTCCCCTCCCCCTAGCACCACCCCTGATTTCAGCAGCCATGGGCTAGGCACATACCTTAGCACCATAGTGATGTGGTGTATGCCTGAGCCTAGCATAGGTTTTGAACAGGAAGGGTAGTCTTCCTGTACAAAATACTATGCCTAGACATGTCCATAAATATTTTCTACTTTGATTTTTTCGTGCTGCTAAACCCTTTCCACTAATGTTTGTGAATAGTGTTTAGCATCAAAAGCATGGGTTATTGCTGGGGAATGCCCATGTTCCACCCATGTAACACTCACTTGACCCAAATGGATGTATGACATTACAACGCATGCTTTTACCACGCATGCTTTTACATCGCAAGTTTTACAACGCATGCCTTTCCAACGCATAGCGCTTTGGGGTGCTGGATAGTAAATAGTTTAATTTACTATTCCAACTCCAGTCCCCGTGGATAGTAGGGAAGGTGTTGGATAGTAAATTAAATCTATTCCCTATCCTAGAGCGCCCCCCAGGGCAATGCGTTGTAATGGTTTGCGTTGTAAAAGTTGCGATGTAAAAGCATTGCGTGGTAAAAGTTGCGTTGTAAGTGATGTTTCCCGACCCAAATTAATGCAAAGCAACGTTTTGCGCCACTTCAAGTTACTTTACCATATAAACCAACACAAATATTTGGTTTGTATATTGACTTGTGAATCACAAAACAGGTTTAGCGTCGGGTTAGCATTCAAAACATTAACGCTAACCTCACGTTAAACCTTTGTGAATCTTGGCCTAGGTGTCCAGACATGACGGTCCAATATGTTATTTTTGAGCCAAGATTGCACATTTCCTAACCTCTCATCTCCTGCTACGTCTGACTCCAATAGAGAATCCTTTAGAAGGATGATTCTAAAAACCACACCAGAAGTGCTTTAACTTTGTGCTAACATGGAAAGCAATGAACCATGGGAGGCTCTCTGTAAAAATCCCCATGGTTAACACCAAAGAACCATCAGGGGGGCCCAAGAGTGGTTTGACGGTAGATCTAAAAAAGTAAAAAAAGTACTGTGTTTCCCATTAAGTTGAATGAATGACTGCATTGCCATTGGATCCAAAAAAACGCAAACTACAAGAACATCTTTATTTTAGAATGCAATTGAGCATGACCTCTTAGCTGACCCAGTTATAGGACTCCTACCCTAATAATGATTCTAGAAGTCAAAAGCAGGGCAGCCTAGACCATGTTTGCTTACCTACTTAACAAACTCCTTTGTTCCAGGATCCTCTGATTTATTCTATTTCTCATGCATCTATTTTGGACCTTATGTATATTATTAAATTAAAAAATAGAACTGTCTAATTGCTCTCGTTTTGATTTCTCAGAATACCATGATTATAATAATTTAATAGTGCTGGTATTTGTGATTTAGCCTGCAGCCCTCAACCAAATGATGAACTGCGCTTCCTGTTGCTGTAATTGGTTTAAATCCCATCGCCAATCAAGTCAGTTATTTTCATGAGTATGAATTGGCTTTTTTTTTATACTTTGTCCCAAGTCACTGCTTCATGTGTGATTTATTCGACCTTATTTTCGAGGAACGCATGGCTCATGGATGCGTGCATAATAAAACTTGACACATAAATTGTTCCCACAAAAGAAGCCTATTTTTTCACCATATCTTCACGCTCTATGCTATAAATACACAGCGATATCATTCTCTCAACTTCTCTTCCTATCAGGAATTTCCAAAGATTGATATATTTGTTTTGCAGCTAGTTGACTAAAAAATAAATGTTATCGCTCACTTTGTGAAGATATTTTGAGAAAGTATGCAGCGTATTCTGGTATATGAGCATTTACCTATTATGGTTTATTTCCAGACTAGTTGGTCATTCTGTACAATGCTGAATGCTTATCATTCCTTTCCTGCTTTGCAACACTATTTTCTTTATCTTGAAATACCTCACTTACAATGTAACAATGTCAAGATACAACTTAGCTTCTGATCTCATACTGTGCATGTTAAATATTTTCAGACTTATAATTAGACTTGTGCTGTGTTAATGCCGGAGTGAACTAAGTGTTGTACAAATACCTTCTTGAAATAATTTGCAAGACTGTTCATTGCAGGAATCACGAAAAGTTGACGTAAATTTTATAATTAACCTCTAGTTAATATATATGGTTCTAACATATTTAAGATTTATTGGCTTATATGGAATATTCTGGCGCACATGCATCTATGTCCACACGGTATAGTGTTATTATTCATATAGACCTTTCAATACATGGTGTTGGGGCTCCTGGCATGTTGTTTCCCTCAGGTTCATGCTAAGGGTGGGCGGAAAACTTCACTCCACCTGCGAAGTTTTGCAACTTTGCGCTCTGCTTGGAACACGAAGTTTGGCAAACACTCTGCCACCGGCTTGGAGCGGAGTTTCATGGCGCCAAGCCCCAACTTTATCTCCATGTTGCAATGACAGCTAGTAAACCAACATTTGCCGGGATGTCAGAGACAACCTGGTCATTCAGTTTCACCCTGCAACATAACAAACATTGGCGAATAGGCGATGCACATACCGAGCTGACAGATATTGGTGCACTAGACACCCTAGGCTCGGGTACTGCCGTTGACATGAGCTACAATATCCATTGCAATACCAATAATTCCCAGCACAGGGTCTCCCAGGAGCGTGCCCACAGGCCCCTCACACCTGAAATTGGCAGGGTCTGCGCTGCTTCCAGACACTCAAGGGCAGATTTATGTTAACTGTGGCACCCCCAGGGATGCGCCAGTTAATGTGCGCCACAGTGCGCCACAGCTCCGCCACCCATGGTGCAAGGCAGGAAAGATGCGTGACGCATCTTCCGGCGTACGGGCAGCGCATTGCTGGTGTCATGTCGCAAGTGCGACATGACTCCTGCAATGCACAGGGGCCACCCCTACATTGCATGATGTATCACCCTTACGCCTGCTTCAAGCAGGTGTAAGGAATTGACATAAAAAGTGACTGAGTGAAGTCTTATAGATTTCACTCAGCCACTTTTAGGAGGCGTTCCTGCGCAGGAACGCCCCCCCCCCTCCTGCGCAGGAACGCCTCCTTATGGCGCAGGGCTTTACAACGTGATGCATCTCCTAGATGCGTCACATTGTAAATAGGGCGCATTGTTTGCGCCGCCGTTGCGTCACATAAAGTGACGCAATTGCAGCGCTAAGAGGCGCAAGGGCCTCATAAATCTGCCCCATTATCTCTTAAGGCTAATCCTGTCCTTGCTGATGCAGCTAGGGGGCCTAGAGTCCTGAGCCAGGCGAGGATCCGCTGTGTTTGTGTCAGTGTTTTACCCTCCCTCCTCCATCACTCGCCAGCATTGGTTGATTTCTCATGGTCATGGATAGCCTATATTCTGCCTTCCTTGTTGATTGGCTATATGCACATTATAGGATGTAATACGATTGGTTGGAGGATATGTCACTTACCCTGATGGGAGACTTTTTTTTAGCAACGATTAGTTAGAGTACAAGGTCAGTGCTTTCTGACACAGGATTACGTTAGCCATGATACATTGTTTTAGTATTCTTTGTTGTCAACAGCTCAATACCTTACTTCATACCACCACTAATATTAGCAACAAGCTAAATCTCCAAGAACACTAGGGCTGTAATTCTCAAAAAGTTTAGCACATAAATGTCGTCTATGAAAGCAGATCCCAGCCTCTAAATCCAAGAATTAGTATTTGCTGATTTTCTATATAGCAAACTATATACAGTAAGGAGGGTAAACCTAGCCTAAACCTCTACCTCCCATGATTTGTGGGTTGAGCTGGCATGCCTACAAGATTAATTGTGCTAAACAAGAGAAAAAAGAAGAACACTTCTACTCTACTCCATAGTGCCTGAAAGTCCAATCATCATCACATCCACATCTTAGCAGCAGAGGAAGTGAGGAGGATACCACAACTCCTAGTGCTACTGTACCACTATAATTTATATGTGTGTAATTGTGTGTTACTGTTTTGCTAAGAGTATTGGTTACAATTGTATTTTTACTTTGGTCATATAGATACTCCTTCCCAACCCAACAGGCAGGATATGGCAGCCAGGGCCCCGCAAAGGAAGCTGGAGGCCATCCAGGATGAATATTGCTGGCTGGTTGCCCTGGCGGAGGAGGAGGCGGCAGCTTCTTCCTCCAATGCCCTGGGCCACAGCTAGTCCCCCGTGCCTCTGACGGTACGGTGCAGTGTTGGGGTAGCCGCCCGCGGCCTCTAACAAGCAGCCGTTCTTTTTCTAAGTGACTGGCTTTCGCAGCTATCCAAGTTTTGTACTTGGCAGCATCCACTTCTGAAAAAGGAATCATTGTGTTCAGTACTAGTTTGTACAGTGGATCCAGAATTGTGGTAGAAATGTAATGGGTGGATGACACAATGCCTCTTTGCACCCTTGTATTTTCAGATAAGCGAAGGGTTGAGCTCTTCACCAACTCATTTGCTGCTTTTTTTTCCTCCACACCTGCGTACATTGCAGGCACCCACTTCAGCTGTTCCTTTAGCATGTTGAACAATGGGATAGCTTGGCCCATAGTACAGTCCTCCTTGCTGACTTCATGTGTGAAGAGCTTTAAAGGTAGTAGCATCTTTGTCAGGCATTTAACTATGCCCCATTGATCCATCTCAATGGTCATGCCTTTCATAGTATCATTCCCTCTTTGCATGACATATTCATTGATTGGTCTGTTGTGCTCGAACAGAAGTTCAAGCATGTAATAAGTTGAGTTCCAACATTTTGGCACCTCCTGGATGAGTGCTTTAACTGGCACTCTATGCTCACGTTGAATGATCCTCAGCTGCTTCCGGGCTTTAAAAGAAAGGCTGAAATGTATGCAGATTCTTCTGCAGGTGGTCAGTAAATCGCACAATATAGAAAGGATGGCTGAGTGAAAATTGCGCAAAGTTGTGACAAAATCCGGGATTACAGTATAAGTAGCTTTAAGGATAAGGTGATGGCCATCCACTATCAACCAAAGGTAAAGGAAAATCAATACCAAATGTAGTAAAAAAACAAAGTATCTCCTGAGCTAGTAGCAATAATCAGTAAAGTTCTTTAATAAGTCACGGTCAAGACGGTCTTTTCATCTTCATTTATTGTGTTGTAGTTCTTCTCATAACAAATCTAGCTGCCAACACGTGTTTCGTCTTTAGTGGTATAATCCACAGACTTCGTCAGGGCTATTCCTAACGTAATGTTTCTTTATTAAGTTTGAAATTCTAAATATCTATATAGTGTGATCTCAAGATTATAAAATCTGGAGGCTCTTGAAAAAGAGGATCAACCGTTCAAACAAATCTTCAGATTAATAATAAAGCCCCAACAGAACTTGGACGGAGAGTAGTCTGACATGAATCTCCCAAAGCGGCGTGTTGCAACACGGGGAGGTTCAACCAAGGCAAATGCTGGCCTACTATTAAAAACACACTCACACACGGGCCAGACAAAGGAGGCATGCTAAACAACACAGCATTAATACAACAACGACAAAAATTAAAATCCACGGGGATGAAAAAGGTTTGCAAGTTACACAACAACCTCACCACACACATCCAACAAAGATACATGAAAAAAAGAGAAATACCCCCCAAAAACAGTTTGCATTTCAATCCAATGCCATCCATGCCCTAAATGATGTTTAAATTCAACAGACACCACAGAAACAGTTGTTGCATGTACCCATGAGTAGCTCTGGGCCTACTGGCTGAAAGGCCTATTGGCAGGCTACTAGGCTGGTGAATTAAATAAATATTGCAAATTAATTTCAAAAGTTGGAGAAAATGCAGTGAACTGTGCAACATGTTTCCTTTATAAAAGATGAAAAATTACTTTCAAAGAAACAACTAGGCTCCTACTGAACTACAGGCCACCCACCACAATACATGTTTAAAAAAATGATGAAAAATACAAAAGAAATGTAGGTGCAATGCCCCTATCAAACAACACCAATTTTCAAATCTACTTGTGAATTCTCAGATTCAAAAGTTTTCCAATCCAATGATATATGGTGCAACAGCTACAAAGAGTTATCCTTCCAGCTCCAAATCCAAATGAAAAGTGAATAGGAGATAGACAAAGCCCTGGGAGGAGCCAGCTGGACAGGAACAGGAAGTTGGATACTTTGGGGTACTTCCTCCCATTTAAAAAAAATAGTAAAAAAAAGGACCTCTTGCACAAAAAAGTACAGGCAAATGTCAATCTGAGGAGTTATTTTAATCCAAATCATCATTTCGAGAAGGTTTCGATGCTGCTCATGAGAAATTCTTCTCCAGATTCCAAATTCGGGGTGCTCGGGATCGCAATCTTTGCAAAACCTGAATGAGGTGTTCTTACAGCACAGGATTAGAGGCACATTGGTCCCACATTTGCATGGAGCCAATCCCCATATAAATGACAGGACAACATCTTCTTGTTCTTCAAGTTGGCTTAATGCATGTGCTGTAGAGTTAATATTATAGAAGGGGCCTCATAAGCATATGAGGCCCCTTCTATTCTCCCAATTGCCCTGGGATGCAAGGAACATACACAAACATCTATTGTTCTCCCGTGTACTTTCTGTAATACGGCACATGGTGTCTAGTGTACTTTATGTACCCCAGAGTAGACTGTTTGAGCTCCAAGAGTGGAGGGTTTGGTCCCTTTATTCTTTTTGTAAAGTTATTCCCTGATGTCTAGTGTGCTTTCTGCTCCAAGGTGATGACATATTGGAGGTAATTCCCTCATTCTGTCCCCTGGGGGGTAGAAGACCCAGACTTTACGTGGGCGTGACCCAATGCCACCCCATTTCTTTAAAAACAATTAAGAGCTGTCTAGTGTGTTTATTGCCCTCTGGGAAAGCAGATTGTAAGTAAATCCTCCAAACTTTCCTGCAGGGTAGAATAAAGACCAATTGTGCTACAGGGTTGTTGTTGCCCCCAGATGCACCTTGTGAATGTAAAAAAGCACTTCCTGTGGTCTAGTGTGTCTTCCCTTCCCCCCTACCCTCCTGAAGAGTTCTGGTCTGTGAAAATTCCCCAATCTGAACTCTGGAAGGGAAAAACATTTGTATGGTTTTTAAGGCTGGGGTTGTGGCTCAAGCGACTGCCATATTATTTTTCTGTAGGAAAAATTCCTACAGAAAAACGTGCAATTTTTAATTAGAAAACGGATGCAGAAGTGTGTAAAATCCAATAATGGGAACTAGAAATATGCATATTTAAAGTTTATGGGCAAAAGGTACCATGAGAAACATAGGTTTAATTCGTAAGTCACCATGGGCCCGATGTAGGTAAATCTAATTTACCTCTTCTAAAATACAGAATCATAAAGATTCGGTATTTAAGAAGTGGTAAATTAGAGGGGGGGAAATGTAGGTAATTCTGATTCGGTAAATACCGAATCTGTAAGATTCGGTATTTACCGATTCTGTAAATACCGAATCGGTATCCCCCATTGATTCCAATTGGATTGGGTGGTAAAATACCGACTCTTGAAGGCCTGTGGCACTCTTCAGAGTGCCACCTACATCTCTATTTACCGATTCTGTACATTTACCGATTCAGTATTTTACCGAATCGGTAAATGTACAGAATCGGTAAAGTTACCGAATCTGTACTCTGTAGCCCCCTACATATGAAAACCATAATACCGGTCGGAAACGGCCGAATTCAGCCGTTTCCGACCGGTATTAGGGCTCCTACATCGGGCCCCATGTGTGGTTGACTGGACTCTAGGGGCAATTTTAGGCCAACCACCAGTTAAAAGGTCACGATAGCTGTCTCAATCAAAGATTTGACTTTCTGACTCAGTCTCTGAAATGGAAGTTGAAATAGCCTGCTGGATGAGGTCCTGCTGAACCCAACTCATTTTGTCAGAAAATGCTCTGTGAGGGAAAACTAAAGTTTTGCGGCTGTTGGAGTCTTCTCGCTGAGTGGATACTTTTTACACTTTTGCCTGTTCATGATGTCTACCTTCAGATATAGGGCCTGATTTAGAGGTTGGTGGGCAGGAATTAAGTCGTAAATGTGTCATCATACCCTTTATTGACAGAGCCCCATTGGTACTATCAACAGAAAGCTTTTGTCGCTGGTTCGACTGAATAGGGGTCGTCGGAAGAAGGGTATTACACTGTCTGTCCTATTTAGGGTAAACGTGTAATGTCTTTTTTTCTATCCATCAATGCTAGGGAAAACCTGCACATGTAAGTTAGAAGCCAGGTTTCTTCTTGGCTGTCTAGTGAATTGCACAATATGTGCTTCTATACACAGGTAATGTTTAACTTTCCATGCCATAGTTATATATACTTGACCACATACTATGGCCATATTGGAAAGCTAACCATCCCAATTCAAGATTAGCCAATGTTACCATGTTTCAGGTAACTGGACAGCAGTGGATGTACCATGTTACTCCGCATACTTTTACTCCGCATACCGTTACAACGCGACTTTTACAACGCATACCATTACAACGCATAGCGCTTTGGGGTGCTGGATAGAGGTAAGTATAATTTACTATTCTAACTCCAGTCCCCGTGGACCCTAGGGAAGGTGTTGGATAGTAAATTATACTTATTCCCTATCCTAGAGCGCCCCCCAGCGCAATGCGTTGTAATGGTATGCGGAGTAAAAGTCGCGTTGTAATGGTAGTGCGGAGTAAAAAATGCGTTGTAACGGGTGTATACCGACAGCAGTCCTCTCATGTGTCTAATTAAAAAACAGTAATGTCTGTCAGCAAAAATGGCACTGACCACACAAAAAGAGACTTTTTTGTAACATGTTTTAATAGGAGACATTAGCGTATACTTTGCTGAAGAATTTCTGCCTGACTAACATTATACAATTTTGGAGTCTACAGCTCTTTCTTTGAATTACTACTACCACTATTACTAATAATGTTTGTTAGTCTTGTTATGCCCAGTAACGGGCTCAGTAGAAAAAAAATTAAACAGTCAAAAATACAACACATAAATCAGACTATTATAGTAATATAGAATAATTTAATGAACAAATGAAACCAAAATGGCAATAAGGGGAGCTTGAGATATTATTTTTTAAATTTTTAAATAAAAAAGTTTAAAAAAGTGCAAAGTGCCAAAAGCAGGCAGCTGGTCGCGCTAGACCGGGTCATGTGTAAAGGTTAAGGTTGACCGTGATGGAGCGTCGTTTGGATACAGAGGTCGGATTGGTCCCGGTCAGAAAGCTTCTTTTGCACTTAGTAAATTTCCAATAAGAGAGAGCCTTTAGCAGGGTAAGGCTGCAGGCCGAGTCTGAAGTAGGGTTTGTCAGTGATGGGTTACTGAATGACAGGGTCTTGTGAAGTCATTGACATAGGCAGGAAAGCTCCAAGCAAGAAATGCCCAGAGTTTGCGGCTAGGAAAATTACGATATTAATCAGATGCTACATGCTGCCGGACCCAGTTAAGCACTCTACATTTGCACTTAGAATCTTTCCTGAAATTTGGATTTCCTCAGTGGGGCAAGGGTGCCAGCTATAACCAAAGAAGGTTCGACAACATTGGATGTCCGTCAGGGTAGCGCCCTCTTAAATGGTTTTGCTGCTCCTGAGAGGAATGTGATGGGAGCTGCATTGAAGACAGGCCTACTAGTGATGCACCCTCAGTGGATTGGCCAGGTTGCTTCATGTTCCTCAATTATTCTCCTGGGAACATGTTAGCAAAAATCTTTAAAGTCCCAGGTTTTTAGGTTTAGGCAGGAGTATACCCTGACACCAGCCAAGAGTTACAGGACCTCAGAAGCAGCACTTGGGGGCAGAACTCACTCTAACAGAAGCCAGCAGCTAGTTCTAGGGCAGGTCCAGTTGAAATTAATTAATTGGTCTCTTCCAGGAAGGAAGGCTTCTTGCAGTAGTTTTTATGTCTCCATAGCTTGGCAGGAGGTCAGCCAACTGAACCTTGGAGTCCACTTCTTTGTCCTGGATACAAGTCAGGGCAGATCCAACCCTTAGGGTTATCCTGCACTGCCCATATGCCCCTCCTGTCAGAGAAACAGGTCACCTCCTCACAACCAAGGCCATTGTCTCAGCTCTGGGAGCAAGTTCACACCTAATCAAGGGCATAGTCAGGGGGACATTTGGAAGCTCATGTAAATGGACTTTTAGAGACTTTATGCAGGTTGATGGTGACTTTTAAAAAGCACCTTTTGTAAAATGTGTGTTACAAAACTTACTTTACCAATTAATTAGACTTGTAAGATATATTTTTACAAGTCCAGGATTGGAATCTTTAGCTGTCACCCAGGTGTAGATAATATTGTTTAATTTTATTAGTATATCCTGATACTTTCATATTCATACACTTTAAATAGCTTAGTGGTCTTGCCACTGCAAGGACATGTTTTACATCAACATTTTGTATGTCCTGCTTTTAAATACATTGCCTCCTGCCTTGTTGGGCATTGGGGCCTACTTAGTGGTGACTTATTAATATTTAAAATCAGGGTTTGGGCCAGCCAACAGGGACTATTTGGGCAGTAACATTTGCAGGTTTAAGACAGGCTACAGTAATAGGCCTGCAGGACTGTTTATTAATGTCACCATAATGGTGACATGTTGCAATTGGCTTCGCATTTTGTATCACCTGGTTTTGGATTCTGTACTGTGGGTAAGTCTCACTACTTTTGTCTCACCCACTGTAGTCACCTATTCACTACTCCAGGCAGGACAAAAAGCCATGAGGTGCTTCTTGATTTGTACATGTTCATCTTTCTCCTCTTGTGGTGGCCTCAGGACAGCAAAGGCACCACCAGCGTTATAAAGGAGGCATGGGGAGGGGTGCAGGAATGCAGCAGGTCCAACTTAAGAAGTTTTACACAGGATTGACTCTACCTCGTTGGGGGTCAGGATACCAGGACGACATCGATGGGATTTTTACTAATGTTTCAAAGCACTCCCAAGGCTGGTGCTTCTGCTCTACAGCAGAGAGTGCAACACTCAATAGGCACTTATTCTCTGGCTCCATTGATCGTGGTCTTAAGATGTTTAAGAAAGGTATGTGTGTTACAGTGCTCTCTAGGGGCTACATCTATGGTTGCACATGTGATCATAAAGTGTTCTCCACAATGTATTGTTTTTATTATTGCATTGTGTATGGCTGAGAGTATATACTAAACACACAGGCATGTGTTTTGCTCATTTTAAAATGCTTTGATATTATAATAATATTGACAGTGATTATGTATCATTGTGAATGTGCTTTATCAACAGTATCACATGGTTATTATGGATTATTGTATTTAGGCAAAGAATTATGTCTTTAACATGTGGTTTGTTGAGTTTGAACCTTTGACCAAGCCAGTAGGCTTATCTTATATGTTTTTATGCCCCCTTTAGAGGGGGTCCAAGGTAATTATACTATGTCATCTATGGTATAGTATTTAGTAGTATGCATGTAATAAACACACTATTTCTTTGTCTAAAGAAAATGCACTGACTGTACAATCGTTTATTGAGTGTTATTATTGTGTACCAATGATATGGGATTACTATCCCTTACCACCTTCCCAGAAGGTGAATGTGCCTTCACTGGTAGTAACAGCTGGTCACGTGAGCTCTATCATAGCAGAAGTGACCCTAGGTCTCAGTCTGGGATCATGGTAGCACTTCTGTCTGGTGGGCTGCTCTGAGCTGGTCCAGGAGCAGTTGATAGGATTGTACGGGCAAACATCTGGTGGGTGTACTTTATGTCTACTGGTGTAGCTGATGCCTGTAGTGAGGACGTGCTGAAGGCAGGTGCACCTGCCATGGTAGTACCAGGTGGCCCCTACCTAAAGGGAGGGGAAACTTTGCTTCAGTCTAGGATCATGTTAACCACTTCTGTCAGGGAGTTGTGCTTTGTGCTGTCAAACTGAACCTGCCAGAATCCAGCACAGAACACTTAAGGCGTTCCTATCTAGGGTGTGTCCCTAGACCCCTTGAAAGTCCTGGTTTGCCAGGAGAGTACTCAGCAGATCGCGACAGCCCTCTAATGATTGAGGTGAAAGGAGGCAGTACATTTCCACTTCTTATCTCGGAATGGGTAAGGCTACCCATGAGTGATGGTTATCATTTCCCTACTATCAGCTGGTGGTGACATGTGTTGCAGTTGGGTTCTGCCCCTTCTGCCCATCCTGTATTGGATTTTTTACCATGGGTAACTCTCACTATATATGTCTTACCCATGGTAACCACAGCTAATGGACTTAGCCTGTTTACAAATAGGGTCTCCCTTTCAAGATAAAGCTACTGTGACGCAGCAAGGGTAAGGGACACATGGCTGGTTACATGTGAACATGTGTACACAAGTGTGTGTACACGTGTGCAGGCTGAGCATGGCAGATTACTGTCATTCACAGCGTGGTAACAAACACAGGTAGCCAGGCGCAAAGGGGACTCTTCAGAATTAGATATTTACCTGTGGTTGACCATTTAATGTTAGTATACACTAATAGGGATAGTCAGTCTGTTTTGAGACTTCATTGTACACATGGGGTAAAACTGCCTTAGAGTGCTGTTTTGCTTCCCATTGGCCTAAAAAGTCCAGTGGCATATTAAAATGGAGTGTAACCTGTGTCAGAAAATACATCTGCAAATTCCAAAAAGATATCTGTACAACTTTTGGGTCATCCAGAATTGTCACATTTCTATGGCTCAGGCCAGGCCTTTTGTTACCCTGCTGTGCCGGGCTAATTAAAATATTTTCCAGCAGCAGGAACAAATGTCTCCCATAACAAAGGAAGCAATTACCAGTGTTTCAATCACCTCCAGAGGCAGAAAAGGGTGGACTAAAAGATCTGCATCAACCAATCAGTGAGGGGTGGAGCTGAGGCCACTAGAGGCAATGTTACTATTAACTGCTGGTTGATGCCATTATGTACTGTCCTAGCATGCTGCATAGGAGGATTAGGACAGGGGTGAAGAGGTGACATGGAATCCTAGGATTAGCCATGGCTGCCTGGCTTCTGGAACCTCCCACTCCCCTTTAAAAACTCTTGCACAATGGGGAGAGGTTCTCTTGGTTGGTGTTTTTTGTGCTCTGTGCTGCTGGACCCTACAGCTGCCATGGATAATTGGAAGGAGGAACCCCTTGATGCCAAGAAAGGACTTAGAACTCTGCCTCAGTTTACCCCAGGACCAGTGAGTCTCCCCAAGAGCCAGTAAGGCTTGCCACTACCCCCTGACGACCAGTTGGTGGGGAAAATTCTGCCCCCAGAGACAGACTAGAAGAAAGGCTGATACAGGAGCCAGCAGGGAACTTTAGAGGCAACAAAGTCTACTGAATCTGGTCCTGGTGACTAGAGTTCTCCACCAGAAGTAAGATGAGCCCAGGGTTGTGCAGATCGGCCCAACTGTGACTAACTTATGGCATTCTGAAGATTGGCAAACTTTGACTCTTTTTTATTGGTGAGTATAATACGTGAGGCTCTGCCACAGTTTCTAAAATTACTCCTGGGGTGATTCAGGGCCTGGGGATTGGTGCAGGTGGAATTCTTTTAATTTTGTAAGGGAAGAGGTGTATGTTGGGCCTGCTCTCCAGACTCTCCCTTGGCCAGTGGGCCTCATTCTCCAAACCGTGCCTGCACAGAAAAGGGTTGTAGCGACCCCATCTCTGAATGCCGTGGGAGCACTGGTGCACCCGCCCAAGTAGTGGTGAGCCACCCCGTTCCGTGTATTTGGAGGGAGCGGGCTGGTAACATGATGGATTAAACCCTTCCTGCAGGAGTCGGCAGTGGAAAAGCTGCAAGCTCTGGCAGTCACATATTGAATTATTATACTTTAGCGAGGGGTGGCTTGCTTGACTGCCACTAAGCATTCTGAAGGCATTGTGGTGCCCTGGTGTGACCAGGCACCCATGAAAAAACAAAAAAGGCCACAAGGAGGTGCACGTTATGAGGCAGTGCACAAGAGAAAATAAACATCCGCTCTCCTTAGTGCAGCGGGTGAGCTGCTCATAACATATTCACTGCGTAACCTTGATCCAAAAGGAGCACTTTAATTCATCAACATTCCCTAGTTAATTACTCTTTATGTAGCTCAATTCACAAAAAGTCCATAGGCAGTTTTATATGTATCAAATGAATACATTTTATTTCACAATGTTCTCTTCATAACTCCAGATCACACTATAATAATAAATGTTAGCCGACGCGCTTCGTCCATTAGGGACATCATCAGAGTTGCAATTACAAGAAACAATTCATACATGAGTGAACCCCAAAAAAAGTATACATTTCTCAGTAAAATCATCAATCATACAATGTACAATCCATAGTAAACGCTAACACATAAAAAGCTAAACAATAGTCCCTGCCAATATCCAATCTCCTTTCTCAACAACACATAAATATTAGCCTCGTGAGAGTGCTTCAAAGTGTGAAACCAGTGCACATACTGTACCTCCACACCTATACTCATCTTTAGGTTCAAAATCATTGTTGCAATGTCATTCCTGTGTTACCACACCCTTCAAATCCTTTCTCTTCCTTCATTTATTTTTTTGTATTTGGTTTCTCTTTTTTCACCACATCCACCCATTACTACCCCAATTTACTCAGAAAAAAGAGTCTCTAAGTGACCAACCTCAACCAAAACTTATAATGACCATATATTTCAAATAATTACCTTAAACATTATTATTCACAGTTAGCTTCTAACTGGATACCCCTCTTGGCAGCATCCACCTATCCTTTCAATTGTATGTGTGATCTGGGGGAAACAGGAACATGGTATAACTGTCACTCTAATGATGAGGGTGTCCCTCAATGCACTTTATCCCAATCACTCTTCATTACTAACACCATCCTTGTTTAGAAAAAGTAAAAGGCATAAAATCATACCAAAAGCCTCCATCATAATTTGTTAGTGAAGCGAGACCTGCCCCTCTCAATTCTTTGCAAGCCCTCCTTCCCTCTCTGTGGGCCATGACTCAATCCTATATCAAAACTAACCTTTCAGTTCCTTTGTTCAATTCAAAATGAAGTCCATCTAGTCGGTGCGATCCTTCCCGCCAAGTATTTTCACCAAAAACGTGCCCGTTATTTGTACACTTACTCCTCCAATCAGGAGAGCAGATTTTCAAGCCTTTGTTATGGTAATATCTGACTGCTCCCTCTCTGGTCCTTCCCGTATTTCCAGCCAATCATCATGCAGTATCAGAAAGTAAGTAAACCGTCACTATAATGCGGTTTCCTCTCCGGTCCTCATAGTTGGCAGAACCTGAATGGATAAAAAAACTCCATGTATCTACCAATGATAACAGACTGCCAACTCTCCATGACGTTAACCCTGCTGCAACCTTCTAAATCTCTTGTGAGCTATTTCAAGTACACTTTCACTGAAGGGTGAAGCTACTTCCCCTTGCCTGCAGTGCATTGCAGTAAGTTTAAATTGTATCCACTTCACTGCCCTCGTCTCAATCCTCACCAAATAAAAGCGGTCTACAAGTTCCTATTCAACCACATCAGTCTGTTACAAATATGCCGGAACCGTCGCTAACAGATATCAACATAAAGAATAATTTGTATTATGTTGGTTAAGTCAGATTATGGTGTAATGCAGGATCAGCTATATGCTTGTCTTCTTCATTCAAAGTAACTCAAGAAACAGCATGGGACATATGAACCTGACCACACGCGGTTACACGTGATATTAGTCTCATTCAGGGCCCTTTTGCCCCATGATAACTATTTACCCTGATCAGGTACGCAAACCTCTTCTTATGAGAAACAGGAACAATCCCCACCTAACTCCTGGTCCTACCTACTCCGCATCTCTATTTCAAGCAATCCGAATATCTCTTGTGGCTTTACAATTCCCGCAAACCGCGGCATCAACACCAATACCATAGCAGCACGACGCATACTTTCTATCACAATTTGCTTGGATCCCTTATTTTCCTGAGTTTTACAATAAATTCAAAATAAAAAAGGTCCCTACATCTCTGCCATACACAGCCTACCTCATATGAGATCTGAACCTCCTAGAAACGTTCCCTTGTTTCAACCTACACTTGCTGCAGTAAACAATATGGATATATTTAATTCATGCCTGTATAATCTCTAAGTACAAAAAGTAATGGACCTCATTATTGCTATTCAGACATAGTTCAACCGACCCCAGCCTACTGATCCACTTGGCCTCTTTTTGCCTTAATTTGAGTTCCCAGTTCCCTCCTCTAAAATCCAGGTGGATTCGTTCAATGCCATGAAATGTTATATGTAGCAAGACCGGATGTCTCTCCTTCATATGTTGGTATATAGGGGATCTAATATCATTGTTCAATATGGCACACTTGTGCTCTTTAATTCTGATTTTTAACGCTCTTTTAGTGCTTCCAACATACACTTTGTTACAGTCACAAATGATCACATAAAGAAAACCACAACTATTACAGTTTGTGAACTCATTATTGTGGTACAGTCTATTAGTGTTAAATCATTAAATTTTTTGTGCAATTTATCCTGCACTCACGAATACTATATGATCCACAAATAAAAAATCCTTTCGGTTGTTTGGGAAGCCAACTTACCCCTTGATCACATATAGGTTCCAGATAATTTCTTTACACTAAGTTGCCAATTGTCAGACTTTTTCTATATGTGACTTTCGGTTTATCAGTAATGTAATTTGTCAAACCTTGTTACACCTTTCAACAGATTCCAGTTTTTACCCAGATTCTTGTACACCTGATTATGTTGTGTATTAAAGGGAGAAATAAAAGCCAATATTTCTTCTAATTCCCTTTTCTACTTTTGAATGAGTGTGTCCTCTCTTCTGATACCCAGTACCCGGCTTTTGGCCTTCGCCAAATTAGATAGAGTATACCCTCTTGTCACCAGTCTATTCTGCAACTCATTCAAGCTAGTCTCAAAACCCTTCTCTGTACTGCAATTCCTATGAATGAGTATAATTTCACCGTATGAAATTCCCCTAGTCACTGCTGGAGGATGCGCACTATCAGCTTTTAAGTTCGAGTTAGTGGCTGTTTGCTTTCTATACAACCTTCTTTGTATGCTCTTATCCACTATGTACAACTGCACATCTAAAAATTCAATGGTATTCTTATGGTGGCACATGGTGAATCTAAAGTTATGGTCATTTGCATTCAGGAAATCACAATATGCTGACAATTCCTGGTTAGTTCCCCTCAAAATCATCAAAAATATCGTTGATGAATCTGCCCTAGAACAGGATTAAGTCTATCCATTTGCTTACTCTTTTGTTCCAGGTATGCTTTCTCTCAAACCACCCCATAAAGAGGTTGGCATAAGAGGGAGCAAACTGGATCCCAGGGCCATCCCTCGGATCGGGTGGAACCACTCCCCCTCAAACATGTCTAAATTCATGTTGGTATGTTCATGCAAACAAGCACTAGGTAGTATTGGGTGGACGTGGTGTAAAAAAGAAAGCAAATACAAAAAATAAATGAAGGAAGAGGAAGGATTTTAAAGGTACGGTAACACAGGAATGACATTGCAACAATGATTTTGAACCTAAAGATGAGTATAGATGTGAAGGTACAGGATGTGCACTGGTATCAAACTTTGAAGCACTCTCACGAGGCTACTATTTATGTGTTGTGGATAAGGGAGATTGGATATAGGCAGGGACTATTGTTTAGCTTTGTATAAATTTTTTGGGGGATCACTCATGTAGTATTGTTTCTTTAACTTACAGCCCTAATGATTTCCCTAATGTACGAAATGCGTCGGCTGACATTGATTATTATGGTGTGATCTGGAGTTATGAAGAGAACATTGTGAAATAAAATGCATTAATTGGATACATATAAAACTGCCTATGGACTATTTGTGAATTGAGCTACATAAATAGTAATTAACTTGGGAATTTTGATGAATGAAAGCGCTCCTTTCGGATCAAGGTTATATTGTGTTTAAAATTGGTCCAGTGGTGGTGGGATAACTGAGAGTGGAGTGCGACCTAAACGATTGGAAATAGTTATCAGGATTATACACCTGTGTGCCCGATTCTTACTCGTACCGCTGGACGTTGTGTTTACCTCTTCACTGTGCTAGTGTCCCATAATGCCCTGTAGGGCTTCTTAGTTTGCACATCTTTCTCCTCTCGATGTGGCAACAGGATGGCAGGTGCATCACCAACATTATAAAGTAGGGATGGGGTTGTTGCAGGAGTGCAGTAGCTCCCCCCAAGAGGTTTTACACAGAGCTGACACTGCTTCTGTGAGACTGAGGAAACCAGAACCCCTATATGATTATTTATAACGTTTCAAAGCACTCCCAAGGATGGAGCTTCTACTCCACCTCTGGGAGTGCAGCCACAAGAAAAGCATCATGCTTTTTTTTAAGTGATAAAAAATTAGAGGCAGTTTGTAATTGACCATAACCAGCATCTTTTGCCATTTATATCGCCCAGTGGGCATGTGTAAAAGAACTCACCCTGGGCGGGCAACTTCGCTACACCCACAAAGTGGGCATAGTGTTGCCTACTTTGCCCTTTGCAAAGTAGGCGAAGCAGGCAACACTACGCCCACTCCTTGGGCGTAGCGAAGTTGCCCGCCACCCGCCTTCCTCCCGCCCTCCCGAACAAACCTAAATTTACTAAATGGGCAAATAAAATAAAAGAAAAAGCACTTACCTTGTCCGCGGTGTCCCGGGGCTCCCTCTGCTCGCTCACGGCGCCGTTTTCATAACCAATGCGCATGCGCGGCCGCCCGCGCATGCGCATTTCTTGCGAGAAATCCAGAAGCATTGATGATGGATGCAATCATTCAATAGTAAGGCACTCAGCTGAATTATGCATTTCCCCCATTGTGAATGATTGCAAGGGTGGTGATAAAAGTGAGTAGACTAGCAGCGGATCTGGTCTTGATCATACTGGTGTCTCACTCAAGTTTTATAGTCAGATCTCTTAGAGCTGTCAGTTAAGATACAAGTGATCCTACCTTTGTATATTTATATGCAGCGGAGTCCATGACAGGAAGCCTACCTTCAGTAGACTCTTCTCTTTTGGATAAGAATTTACTGATGATAATAGCATGGAGAATTTTAGTGAAAGATGGCCCATCAATGGGCTTTCAGAGCAATCAGAGCACTTATGTAATGAGCCTTGCACCCCAAGAACACTCATGAATTGTAAGACCACCTAGGTTAAATTTCATAACTTGTGTGTGGAACAAGGTTTGCATACTGCTTCACTGCCCATTGCCCATTTAGATTCATTTATGGTTTTTAGACGGACAAATACACACTAAAGGTGCTGCATAAGAAATGTTGGGAGTAGTGAAATGTTTAAAGAGTATGAGACAAAAGTAATGATTTCAGTTATCCATCTTTTGGTTGCTCTAAAAGATATGACATCACCCACATTGGCAAGTTGGGTCAGATGGGTGTTGCAGCAGGCTGGGGTGGATACCATGCTGTTTGGAGCACATTCTGTTAGGGGTGCGAATGCCCAAAATGCGTTCTGAGTAGTTTCACAATTATAAGGTATAGTAAAAGCAGCGGTTTGGTCCTGTGATTCTTTTTCTAAGTTTGAGGCGTGTTTAAAAAAGCTCAATGGGATCCTCCATATGTTGACAAAGAATGGACATTTTCTAAACAACATAAAAGAAAATCTGACTTATGTTAACAAAATGGAGGTGGGTTTTACACAACCCTTCAGAGAAAATGATGGGTTGGGGGTTTATGCTGTTAAAAGTACTTACAGATGGTAGTTTATATTGCATGATTAAGCATTGATAACAGTTTGTAAGTGTCAGAACATTATAACACAAGTTCCTTCATTTTCAGTCCTCCAAGAGTTTAAAAGTGTGATTAATTTGAGTTATTTTGTTAATAGTGGAGCTCAGAGGATGCAGTCAGATGAATACGATTTTTCCTCATAGAAAAGAGAAAGAGGAAGTCCTACTTAGGGATATTAAGGGCTGATGGACTATCTTTTTTCACTGGAATTTATTGTTTGTTTTTGCTACGGAATTCATGGAAGCTCTAGTTTTTTATGGTAATAATTTAAAGTTTAGATATTTCTGCTGATGGGCAGTAAAGTTAAAGTAGTAGTGCAATGCTTGACCTTGAATCTTTAATAGAACCCAGACTTTTCTTCACCATCCTTAAAAAAGTATTTGCTAATAACATGTGCAGTACAAAATCAATATAAAAACATGATGTAAAAAACAAAAGGTTGATATATGTGTACTTGGGATAGTGATAAAACACATTTAGACTCTTTTTACAAACTGGGGTTAAATTCGGATGTCCTATACAAATAAAAGTTTGCACAAGATTGGAATTCCACTTTATGTAATAAGTATCAAACTCGTATTGTTTTCCTCTGACAGATTCCTGTAGGTAAAACCAGCCAAATTTTCTTAAGGGAAAAGGCATGGTATAAAAGCAACACGTGCTGAATTTTGTGTTTTACTTACTACTACAACAATGAGTAAGGTGATGGAAAGATTGCTTAAAATAATGTCAGCCTCTGGCAATTCCTCAAGTCCTTATCTCAGACTACCATGTTTCACCTACTATCCCACTCTAGACTGATACCTACTGTTGGAAGTTGCCTTTTCTACAGGGTCATCCCCAACCCTTTTGTATTCCTGCTCCCCTTTTTCTGACCTCGTTTTTTGTGTCCTAAGGACTCCTTGCACTTTACCACTGCTAACCAGAACCAGTGCTAAAGTGCTTGGGCTCTCTCTCTAAAACATGGTACAATTTGCTTATACCCAATTGGTATATGTAATTTACCATTTTGTCCCTGTTAAAGTGCACTACATGTGTCCAGGGCTAGTAAATGAAATGCTACAAGGGGTCTGCAGCACTGATTATGCCACCCAGTTAATCAGCCCTTTAAATATGCCCCAGGCTTGCCACTGCTAAATTAAATGCTACAAGTGGGCCTTCAGCACTGATTATGCCACCCACTTAATCAGCCCTTTAAATATACTTCAGACTTGCCTCTGCAAGGCCTTCGAGAGCAGTTCACACTGCCATGATGACTTGCCGTTTGAAACCCATTGCTAAGCTTTAAACTCGACTTTTTGTACACATAATTCACCCCTAACGTAGGCCCTAGGTAGCCCAAAGGGCAGGGAGCTATGTAATTTAAAGGTAGGACATTTACTTTTAAGTGTTACATCTCCTGGTAGGAAAAACTCCCAAATTAGTTTTTCACTACTGTGAGGTCTACCCCTCTCAGATGTTAACATTGGAGATTCCTTGTTAAATCTAATAGGTGTAATTCCCAGAAGGTACAGCTGTTAAATTTAGTATGTATAGAATTTAAATGATACATCCTTTGAAATGGTCAAATCCACCATTACAATTTTAAACGTGCCCCTTTTAGGAAGTTTGCTGTTTTCTGCTCTTAGTCCTCTGTGCCTGCTGCCAGTCTCTAATACACATCTGGGGTGGGTGACAGCTGTGCCTTACGCATTCCCTCTAGACAGCCACACAAAAAGGGAGCTTAGGTGTGACTGATGGACCAGCTTCATCCTGATGATCTATCCTGGGCAAGATGGGAGGAGGAGCTGGGCACAGCCTCACACTCACATCTGAATAGGCTGTGTACTCTCCCCACACAAAGGACTGCTTAACCCCTAGTAGTGAGCCTGGATCCAGGGCAGGAAGGGCAGGGACTCGGTGCACTTTGAAGGCCTCTCCTTGCAGTCACACCCCCCACTTTGAGGGCACAACTGTGTACTGGAGCTCTGACACCACCACTTCGGTACACTTCTGGACCTGTGAATTCTCTGCCAGCAAGAGGAATTGCTGTGCTTCTGAAGGACTTCCACTCTGCTGGACTCCTGCTCTGTAAGAACTGCTGTTCTCTGTGCTGACCAGTGATGGACTGAGAAGGACTGGATCTGACTCACTTGAAACCAGACTTGCTCCAAGGCCTTGTCTGCTTGCCTCCTGTTCTGAGTCTCAGGGACATCAAAGACTATTATTCCACCTGCAACAGCATCCTTGGAAGTGGGCAAAAAGTGGTGTAACTAACAAAATCCCCACATCAACAACGTTGCACTGGTCGGAACCGGCAGACATACCTCAAGCCTACGCTTGGCCCGCACAGCGAGGGCTGAGGTCATCACATCACCGTCTGCCTGTTTCTTCACTTCCAGTCTTCATTCAATACATCACCTATAGTCTGTGGCTCGTCGAGGATGCATCCCCGATTTGCGCAGCTTAACGATGACGCATTGCATAAGAATCATGTACTTCGGCACTAACTCCTGCTTCATCCAACTCAGCTCCATCAACCAGGCAACCAAGGAAACAACTTGGTTCCTGTATCCAACCTGCAACCAAGCAACCAACTTGGTTCCTGTATCCGACCTGCACTCCATCATGGTTGGCCTGAACTTTCAGATTTGACCTTGTCCAATGCGAACAAATAGCCTTGGTTCACACCTTATGCTTTTAAGCCCTATATTTCAAGACTTTCTTTAAACATTGATAACTTTTGTTCGTCTTACTGGATTTCTGTTGTTTTGGTTAAAAAAACTAAGCGCTATTTGGGTATTGTGTTTTCACTGTTTTATTGTTTTAATACATTACACATTGCCTCTTAAATTAAGCCTGCCTGCACTGTGCCAAGATACCAGAGGGTGAGCACAGGTTAATTTAGGGTGTGTATTTGACTTAACTTGACTAGGTTTGTGGTACCTGCTTAGACAGGGTGCATACCTCAGCCAACCAGACTCCTCAATTTGTAAACCCTACCATATGCAAATCAATCCTGCTCCACGAGAAACATTCACCTGAAACCTCCAGGCTCCCCTTCCGATAGGAACACCAGCAAACCCAGACTATTTTTGACCAACTTAAGTTTCTTTATAGAAACACAGAGTGTCACATGGCTCACGTGCATGGGACCTATGTTTTGGCACGCCAGTTCCTTTTAGGTCATCCAAGGCAACAAACAACATGTTTAAGAATTAAATGCCTCAGAACACCTAGGTCACTCTTTATTGATGGTGTTCCTGGTATGATTCTCCATATCTATTATGGACCCAAGTAAGTACACTAATCCAACAGACAAAAATAGACTACTGGCTTTGGAAGTGGATACCCATGCTCTCTAAGAGAGCTTTTACCTATAGTCCAGTTCCTCTGCATACAAAAAACTTCAAACTTAAAAGACTATAAAACATAAGCAGAAATCCTGACAAAAGCACTTATTGAACGTCATTATCCCAAGAAATAGATAGATAGGGCTAATGATAGGGCCCGTAATAACCATAAAGAAGCACTCCTTGACCACATTCAGGGGAATGGGCGCTGTGTGGTCCCTTCAATTAGTGTATGGGATAAGGCAGTAAGTGCATGGACTGCTTAATAACAATTTTGGTTATTGTTATCTCTTGGTAGAAATTCAGACAAATAAGTCACCAGAATAGGGTGAGTCAGCTTGTGTTTTGATGCATGATTTACGTGTTGCATGTGTGTCTATGTTCTGACTGATCTAGTTAGGCTAACTAACTCACCTTAATATATATCATTTCTGGTGCATAAAAAAAATAGCTCATGATGAAAGCCTAGGATCCTACGAGCCATTGATTAGGGATGAATATGTTGACTCTACAAAGGTTGTAAAGCCATTAATACCCATAAACTCAACCCCCTCCATTGTATTGTTTAACCATACCAGGAATAGCATCAATAAAGGGATACTAAGGTGTCCTGAGTTATTTTTAAATTTCTAGAAGATCCCAGTGGGCGATTATCCAGAGTGCTCCCTGGAATGTGGTTGCGCCCATCCTGGTTTCAGGGACTAGGATGAGACCTGATGATGAAGCATTGCACTAACAGAGTTGGTGAGGGTCTAAGAATAAGAAAAGCAGTTACTGTTTCCGAACAGGGTCAAACATTTATTATCTATCGCAGGATTTGCCAATCTGTGCCAATACATTTTGCAGCATACAA
The DNA here is from genome assembly GCF_964261635.1 of Lissotriton helveticus. Taxonomy (NCBI): domain Eukaryota; kingdom Metazoa; phylum Chordata; class Amphibia; order Caudata; family Salamandridae; genus Lissotriton; species Lissotriton helveticus. The sequence goes on from NC_136060.1 coordinate 55,334,308, forward strand.
TGTGTTGTAGGACCAGGTGGGGGACAAAAACAATAAGAGGACATTGATGAGAAAGACAAATGATACTGATAGGAGTGACAACCAATGGTAAGAAAAGGACAGACTCAAACCCCAGTGTAAACACTGGCATTTTCCACAAAATGTCTTCTAAAGTAGACACCTAAACGCTGTCCTTAGGTGAGAAAAAAGTTTAGCAACCTTTGTTAAGATTCAAAGTTTCCAGAGATCTTTACAAGGATTATTAAAAAACTTTTGTAACTTGGAGCACCCATAGGAATTACTAACTACAAGGCAGATCCATTGAGTGAAAACGTGGCTTTGCATTGCAGATATTTGTAGATACAAGCCCAATGATTTCAGCTTGCTTTCTGAGAAATTCTACTTAGTAGGAAATATAAACTATGATCAGCACTCTACGCGTGAATAATAACAGTAGATTTCATATTTCGATCTACCATGGATAAAGTGACTCTACCCTCTCCTTTACCTTGAATAACCTTTCTTTTGATGGCATACACATTTTAACATTTAAGGATGTTCTTTTGGAGATGCCGGAGTGCAGCGGATTTTCCAGATAAAGCTGCATAATGGACCTCTGAAGGAAATAATTCTGTTCCACTGCGTTGCAAATAACTTGGCGTGTCACTGTGTAAGCCCCTGTGGCTGTCCTGCTTTTAGAGGACACGGAAAAAAAGAGCAGCTACACGCTTCTCCACGGTGCTCCTTTTGATCGCTAAAACATTCCTTAACAGTAATGATAACAAGGGCTCTCTGCCTGCAGTTTCAAGTTACATTCATGTATGCACATTGAAACGAAAGAGAGAAAACAGACTCGCTGATGCATGCAAGAGGATGATGTCTGCTTGAAAGTTGAAATGTATGCAAAGAAATGCATCTGTTGTAGATGTGAATGTCAACGATCAAATTCTTTGTGATTTGTAACTCTTTTTATTCTGAATCTCTGTGATGAATCTAGGTTTGTACTGAAATATATTCTTTTTTTCAGTTTTTGTTTTCAAAAGTTTAGATAAGGAAAAACAAAAAGAACTGTTACAATTTCATTTCATTTCAATTTGTTGGCGAACAGCGTTACAGTTTATAGACTCTGGTATTTGGAATAGACTTGACAATAGTGGGGTGGCTGGCTGAGGGGTTACCCATGGTACAGGTTGTTGTATTCTATCAATTGTAGTTCCTTGCTGTCCTGTCTGTGTGAGTGTGATCCGAAAGAATGTTCATGAGTGCATGGTTTGGATGAGTGGTCAGTTGGAATGAGTGGGGCTGAGCAGCAGGATGCTTTTCCCGGTGGGGCTGTACCATCTTACCTGTAACTGAATAGACCTACATGATCTACACTACTGTCTACTGGACTGATTACCTGAAAGGGCTTAATTTTGTTAACAAAAGTGGGAACGATTTTGAAAAAGAACCACACCTGAAAAGCCAAGAAATTACACAAGAAACTAAAAGAAGATTGCCAGTGTCTGAAAAGAAGCCTGGAAATAAGCCTGAGCAACACCTTATACTCCCGACTGGTGTCTACCACAACATACAGCCTACACATTGTACATTTTGGTCTTTGGACATTGTGTGGCTTAAAACCTGCCAGCCTGCACACAGCCTCCTAAATTGAATATTTGCTGTTAGACCTGTGTGGCTTGAAGACAGACAGCCTACAGTTAGCCTACTTAATTGAAATTTTGGGTGCTCCACCTTAATAGCTTGTGTTAGAGAAGCCTGAAGTCATCCGAAAAATCAACTGGAAGTTCAACGTCGTGTTGCTGTCTGCAGTTCTAAAGGTCATTTCGGAGTGAAATGTAGACACTATATCCAACCTTGGTTGGAGTCCGATTGATACTTCTCATGAACCAAGCGATCCCTAGTTCTCTGAGAGTAACTGAGTGCTGGTGAGTTTTAAGATAACAAGCAGAACACAGACTTGGTGTACTTGGACAGGTTAGTTAGTTTAGTATAGCCATTTATAGAGCGCATGGTTACACTACGGGTGTGTCCCCGGGCTGTCCCTGGTGTATCGGTATAGTGTTGGTGGACATCGAGCTAAATGAAGGATTGGTCAGCATTGCATGTTTGCACTGGACATCATGCTCACATGGAGGATTGGTGAGCAATGCGTGTTTGCACCTTTGCTGTTTCAAGTGAGTTATGCCAGAGATATTGCCAGTTGTGAAGAGTCCCGAAGTATGGGTTTGGCTGTACTTTAGCCCTGATGTACATATCCATGGACTCGCACGCTATCATTCAGGGTTTTAGAACGAGACCCGGCAGTGCGTGTGGAAGTATAATTGTTGTTATTCAAACTTGCAGAAGCACATTTATTATCAGAACTTTCTGGTGTGCCAGCAGATTCCTCAGAGTATTTTAGCATTTGTCATTGTTGTAGTTCATTTGCACATTGTGCGTGTGCTGTGGACCAATCAGAGGTAATCCTCTACATGGAGGTCATCCTCTTTGTAACCAGAACATTGGGAACCTGTGGACCATTACCGAGGTAAGTAAAGCATGTGCCTTCAGGGTTACAGTCAAGCATAATGTGGTCCACGGGATCGGAGATAGGAAGAATCAAATGTTGAATCACCACGTCTTTAGCAAAGTATCCTAGCGAACCTTATTTGCCAGCCTAATGTGTTGTTGTGATCTCAGTATGATGAAAGGTCCTTCACAGGCATGTCACTGCATGGAGGTGGTCTGAGGTGAACTCTTTCTGATGTTTTTATGTTAAAGTGGCTGGGTTGCACTTTTGGATGAGTTGGGTCTTATTTCAGACTGGCTTAAGAAACCAATTTCTTGATTCCCTGTGTGTGGGGATGGCATGGGTTGGATGATACCCTGAGTGATGCTTTCTTGTTAGTGGGAATATGATTTCTTGTGTGTGGGAGTTTAGATGATACCCTGAGCTACGATTTCTTCTTAGTACAAATGTCTGTGTTTGGAATTTACCTATAGTGTTCAGTAGTAGGAACATAAGGGTCCCTTTGTCCTGTAAGGTGTGCAGTCGTGGGAACGCAAGGTTGGCGTATAACATGTTCCACAATCTCTTCAATGGGACTTCTTTGGTGGATTTCCACTCTAGCAGAACAGTTTTTGTATTTATGGCAAGCATACAGTTGAGTAGTAGTGAATCTTGTGAATCCGCTCGACACGGGTGAATCCAAACAGCACCAGCATTTGTCTGATTTTAGTATCTCCTACTTCTGAAGCCTACATGGGGTCCAGTAGGATATGTGTACTGACCAAAATGTGGATTGTGCTTTTGTCGGTGAGATTTTCGCTAGAAAAGAAGAATGCCAGATTAAATGCCAGGTTGAGTCTGAGAAATGTGAGCTCACATCTTCTGTTATCTTAATTTTATGTAAAATGCAAATTATGTTAGAAATTTAAACCAACAGCTACAACCTTGAAAATAGTGTGCTATTGTGCTTCTATTTAGAAAATAATATTTTTAATTCCTTTGGGTATTTATCTTTCATACTTTCTTAGTTTATGCATTTACATAGGCACTTTATAAGGTGCAGCTTCTCCCTCCGAAATACCAGTAAGTAGAAAATATGAAAGAAATGCAAATGAGAGATACTATAGTACAAAGGGATGCAGAATAAATGCACTATTGACCTGCTTTGGTTACTGTCCCAAGACACATTTTACTGCTTTTCAGAAGTCACCAGAATGCCGTGCAATTTGATTTTGCGCTCTCACCCAAGTCGATTAGCAAATGTGAAACCCTCTACTTGTTGTGGCTGACCACAGTGCTTCTAGAAGATCAAATGAGAGGCGGATGAAAAGAAAGTCAATTTTGGGAAGTGATGAAGTGCCAACTTTTTAGATAGACACTGTTGTTCCAATATGCCTTGTGCCAAGCATTATTCTCTACTTTACTGGAAGCCAGTGGAGAATTTTCGAGGCAGGTGTCAACCATTCAGTTCAAATACCCTTTTTTAACCTTGTAATTCTCTTTGAAAGCTTATTCATAGTTCTCTGTAGATCACGTTGCAGTTCTGTAGAAGTATGCATGTATGTGGATGCACAATAAGTAGGCATTTTCTTTTGTCTAGTAAGCAGGATGAAAGTGGAATGGTTTTCCGAGCATGTAAAATTGAATGTTGATGCACTTTACTATGCGGTTGATTTGTGGAACAATTGTTAGATTTTCATCAGACATAATTCCCAGATTGCTGACTTTCAGTGCCATTGTAGATACAGGACCCAGTCTGGAGGGCTGGGTAAATAGGTTTCTCATGGCATTTCCTCCTTCAAGTATAAGGATATCACATTTTACTCCCATCAAACACTTGACTCTCATCCAGGAATGAAATTGTATGGAAGATGGGTATTAGTCCACATTGTTTTCCAGTTGGGCATGGATTTGCGTATCATCATTCCCTCGTACTGCTCAAGCTCCTGAGAAAAAGTGTAGTTGTATCTCTTTATTTATAAAATGCATTGGGATGCTTTATGCAGAACTTCAAACAAAACAATCAATTTTTAGGATCATCAAATCAGAGAATGACTTATTGGCTGTGTTCGGGGTTAATTGATTTTATCTGTCTTGCTCCTGGCTAATACCACTCACAATATCAGGCCTGAAAATCTTGTGGCCCACTGTGATGTATGCCACAGAGAGATTGAGAAAGAGGAGGCCATTTGCTGCCCTTCATCAAAGGAGATGCAGCGATTCTCTCTGACCTTTACCAGGGCACAATATTTACTTTTCAGGGGCTGCATTTGTGATTAGAAATTAGGGAGTGCATACTTTTGTGTTAAACTCTCTTCAAGGTGTTCCGAGTCATGTCTTTCTAAGTTTTACCTGGGGTATGGAAGATTGCAATTCAGATGTTTATTTACAAGAGTGAGCAGATCATCCCTCTGCTTTTCCAGAAATTGAAAAATGATGGTCATTGTTGCCTGGCTAGTGACCAAGCCTATTGTGATAAGGGACGTGTTGATCAACTTGGGCAAGTCAGCTGCAAATAAAGGAGATCAAAGCTTGTAACTGAGTCTATGGGTATCAATGGAAATCCTGTTAGCTTCTCCTCATCTACAAGTAGGGATGGCTTCACATATGGATGGATAAGGTGATCATTAGTTATTGCTAAGAAATCAAATTCATTTTTTATCATATTTAACTCAATTGCAACAGTAAGCCTAGATTGGGTTGTCGGGTTATACATAGGGGGCATATTCATGAAGCTTTCATGCAGCACAGCAAGCCACTTTGCTGTGCTCCGTGAAAGGGCAGGAATGCACCATATTTGACATTAAGCAGCACATTCCTGTCCTTTCCTTGCACTGGCACCCTATTGGCTACGCACCCTTGTACCCTGGTGCAAGTGTGCCTGCTTCGCAAGCAGGATTGTTTTCGACCAGGAAGGGGTATTCCTCTCAGCACGCTTAGAAATACATATATTTCTCCTTATAACGCCTCAAGAGCACATTTTAGTTTTACTGTTTAATACTGTACTCTGTCCCATTTTTGTGGTGTTTTTTCTCTCCAATTTTGTTAAATTTAGGAATGTGGCAAAATCCATGGGTGGATGCCTGGGAAACCCCATGAGGGCAGACAGACAGAGCCAATGAATGCCTTCCTGTGGCAGATCAATGCAACAAAGGTATTTGAACTGTATTGTATTAATCTAGATCGGCGGTACTCAAAGTACGGCCCGCGGGCCATTTGCAGCCCGCCAGACCTCTCCTTGCGGCCCCCCCAGGGAAAACAACAACAGTCATGGACTTGCTGTTGTGATTTCTTGGGGGCCGCATTTACCGAGAATGGGCATGCGCAGACAATTAGTGTCTTGCATGCTGACCTGCGCCCCCCCCTCACCTGCTTGCATAGCTGTGGTGCCCTGGAGCCGGTGGTCGTGGAGAGCAGTGGCTGCTGAGAGCGTGCCGCAGGGAGCTTCGGTGTACGGGGGGCTGGCTGTGAGTCACAAGAGACCTCATATGCACACAGGGCAAGTTCTGCATGGTGCCACGAAAACGGAACCAGGGCAAGCAAAGTATTGGGCCACATAGAAGAGGAGCCTAGGAGAGGAGCTGGGCAGGAGGGAAATGTACATTAATCAGGCATAAAAAACGAGGGAAAAACGAGTGAAACACAGGCAGAAAGGCACAAAAAACGAGGGAAAAACGAGTGGCACACAGGGCAGAAAGACACAAAAAACAAGGGAAAAACGAGTGGCACACAGGGCAGAAAGGCACAAAAAATGAGGGAAAAACGAGTGGAACAGAGGGCAGAAAGGCACAAAAACGAGTGGAACAGAGGGCAGAAAGGCACAAAAAATGAGTGGAACAGAGGGCAGAAAGGCACAAAAACGAGTGGAACAGAAGGCAAAAGGGGCACAAAAACGAGGGAAAAACGAGTGGCACAGAGGGCAGAGGGGCACAAAAAACGAGTGGCACAGAGGCAGAATACAGAAACATAGGGGCAGCTAAGAACAGAAGGCAGAACGGGCAGAGAGGCACGGGGGCAGCGAGGGGAACAGAAAGGAAAACCGGGCAGAGACACGGGGCAGCGAGGGGTACAGTAGGAAAGACCGGGAAGAGAGAGCAGGGTTACAACGAGGGGAACAGAGGGAAGAAAAAGGGGCACGGACCACGTACAGGCAGCGAGGGAAGACAGACAACAGCAGTCACAGACACAACAATGAAAATACAGGCAATACAATAAAAGTAATAAAACTTTAAAAGGCACATGTGTATAGGTTACCGTTACTTGGCAGGCAGGTAAAACTAGATGCAGCCAGGATCAACAGTAGGATTTTCGTGTTGCTGTCTGATTGCTCACTTTCCACAAGCCCCTGGGTACCACTAAATAATACACTGCTGTATGCATACATGTCCATGCCAATAGACCCAATTCAGGCTGTCTCCCTCTTGAAATTGCCTCTGCTTCAAAAGGCGTTTTTAAAAAGAAATTTATATTGTACAAATTGCTTGGGGGTCCTCAGGAGTCAAAAGGTTGGGAACCACTGCTCTATGGCAGCACCCTGTAGTGGTGACTTCCATTTCAAATGTCACCTCAGACGTGCGCGTGGCTTGATGCGCTCACCTGCACCTCCAAACTGTTTCACATGTTCCACCAGGTCCTCATTGAACACCAGCCACCCCGAGACTGTGCCCACCTGTACCCTTCTACCCGGGGCGGAAAGGGGGGGTTCACCCGCATCTACCCTCCAAGCCTAGGGTGCTGCAACCCACCTCCTTTCTGAGAAGAAAGGTGGGCTGTTCATACAACTCTTATTTGAAAGAGCTATACTCACCAGCGTCCAGAAACCCTGAAGTTAACAGTGCAGACAACGAGGCCCTCAGTGCGTCCCCTCCGAGAGCCTACCCCGTGTCGTGATACTTTGAGGCTGTCATGTACGTGCTTTCTGAGATGTAACGTGGCCGACTTATTCCCCTGCGAGCAGGCGTGTGAGGGCAGGGAGCACCTATTTGTCTGCTGAGACCATGAGAGTGTGTGTGTGTATTTCTACCTAAGACCCCTGGGAGGGGGCGTAGTCATATTTGCGTGTGCACGGGGTGATCGTGTAGATGCGCACGCACATGCACCGAGACTCTGACTCAGCGCCCAGGGGCCAAGATCGCATTGTAAAGCCACATGCAAGTCCAACAGGGTCCCCAGCACCGGAGTCCGCTAGAAAGCACAACATGTGGGTCACAAGCAACAGAGTCCATTCCCGGGTGCCAGGTTGCTCATTGTCAGCCATTCCCAATGTGCCCAATCCTGCACTTTCGTTTAATAAACCTCTGCATTCTGGGTGTCTTTGCTTCAATTATATCAAAATATCCCATTACATTTGCCTTTGTACTTGCTATTCTACTTTCACTAAAGGCCTTCAAATAAAAATGTTTTATCAAAATGTGCTCTTTGTAGTTACATCTGATTTTGAAATACAGCATTGTCGCATTGTCTAATGTTTTGAAACAGTTTTTTTTTACTCTAGCTCCGGCCCCCACTGATCCCGCCCCCACTAACCCCACCCCTAACAGTGCGGCCCTCGGCCACAAAGCACACTGTAATTTTGGCCCCCAACAGAAAGTTTGTGAGTACCCATGCTCTAGATTCATCAAGCCACAGAGGCTAGGCAAGGTGTCCTTCTGTGGCTTGATAAAATCAAACTTAAGAGTTAAACTTCATTGGCTCTCAGTGAAACAGAGGGTGATGTTCAAAACTTGCTGCATCATTCACAAGTGCCTTATTGGTAAAGGTCCAGATTACCTAACCAAAAAATTCATTCCATACGTTCCCTCTAGATCTCTGAGATCTGGGGATCAAGAACTGTTATGTGTCCCCAGGTTCAGGAAGACAAGACAAGGGGGAAGGGCTCTATCAGTAGCCGGCCCAAAGCTATGGAATGAACTTCCCAAGGAACTTAGACTATGTAAGGAACACCTTCCCTTTAGGAAAAAATTAAAAACATTCCTTTTCAATTACTAGCTATCTGGTTGGGGAATTAATATATATGATTGGGCCTTTTTTTTGCTCTCAGATGCTGCCAATGGCGCGGAGATACTCCTTTGGGAGTCGATTCCTAACGCGGTACAAGTTTGCAAATATAATATAAATATATCACTCTTGCACCCAATTGCGAGGGGCAAGGGTGATGGAACTCTTTCATAAATATTCTCCTGGATCTTTGTTAAGACTAGTGGAATCGTCATTCACTGAAATATGTCACATATTGTGTTTGCTTAATTTTAGATTTCATTGATTTTTTTGGAAAGGCAAAGTGTTTGAGCTCCACATGTAGTTGTGATAGCTCCTATTTTTGGCTGTGCAGATGTCAATCTTCACCAACTTGTTTCACTTTTAGGTACTGCTTTCTCACGACTGTAATCTGAACTATTGTTAGTGCTTTGAATGCCCTGTTTTGTGAAAGGTATGCTTTTCCAGGGCAGAGGTGAGATTCTTGCAGATTTCACTCTGTGAAATCTCCAGGTTCGTAAAGGCTTTAGGGGCTGCATAGACTGAACATTGGTTAAATGCAAACAGTGTAAATGGTATAACGGTTACTTGTGGGCATGCTTTTGTCTTTGTTTACGCCAAGCATACAGAGCCTCTCCTCAAAATATACTTGTCTAATTATTTTCTAGATCATGTTTCATTGCTGTGCATGGTGATTGTCAGAAGGGAAAAGTAGAAAGGTCGCTATCCCCATATTCCCTCCATTTTGAGGACCCCAAACACACGCTGCAAAACATATTTATACATATTATCGCATATTGCCCCATATTTTAATGAGCAAATATTGCTAATGCCACTAGGTGGCAAAGAATGGTGAATCTGCGTTGTTTTCTCATTCCCTGAAGGATTGCTTTATAAACTGTGAAAGCCATTCTTCAATTTTTTAATCCTGGTCAACACTTCTGATATATGCTGGTGAATATATGTTTTCTCCCGCTGGAGCAGTTATCACATTTATTAATGACCTACATTTTCAAAACCTTCTTAATGTATTCTCATATTGCTTGGGTTTGTAGGTGAGGATAGAAAGTCTGTAGTCATTATGGTGGTTTTCATTAACCCTGGGCCGAGTACTCTGCTCTGCCAGTGGAGTTTGCAGAGTTTTACCAACTCCGCACTCCGCTGGGAAAGGGAAGTTACTGCAATACTCTGACTCCGTTGCGGAGCGGAGTATGAGGCCAGCCCCCTTAAATCTGCCTGCCTCTTCCTCTCAGACACCACCTGCATCCACTAAGGAAACAGTGGAGGATGCTCCTTCTCACATCTTGTGGCCAATGCTTGGGATGACCATCCCCTGCACCTCAGGACCGTCTCATCGCTCCAGCAATTCAGGAAAGGACTCGACCTCGCTGTACGAATAAACAGATCACCATGAAGCAGTTAGCAACTCCAGTGCCTTGAGACACTCACAGGTGATTTGCCATTCTTTACAAATCATTGCGTGATTGATTGAATTTAATTCCTTTTTTTATGTGCCCTAAAGAGTTGGGGGAATGCTCAGTCCACCTCTGTTAATTCTGTCCTCCATTTCTTACTATAAGAGTTCAACTAAATTATTTTCTACTGAAGAATTAACAGGTACCAGCCGATTGTAACAATATTTTCCAAGGCGAACTGAAAAAGGGTAAAAGCTATAATAAAATAAAAAAGGAATATTATTAATTTTACTGCGTTTTGTAAACCATTTGGAAAATGTTGAGTTTTTTTTTGTCGCACAATGCACAAATGAGTTAGTACAGATGGCTGTATTTTTATAGTTTGCAAATTGTCTCTGGCAGTATTTATCTACAGCTGCAGTTTTACCAGGATTAATAACCAGTCTAGCAATAACCGTTATTGAACTATAATTTACCACGAAGTGTAATTCTTATCTAATACGATCCCCATGTGTTGTTGGCTCTCAGGTAGAATGCATGCAGCTAATACTAGTCATTTTCAGATACACCAAACTCATATTATCTGTTATGACCTCAGCTTGAAGCCTTATTTGCCATTGTTTAATGTTTATCACTGTATAGTTTTTGCTCCGAATATTGAGCACCTTTCCCTTGAACAGACTGCAATCTCTTACTGATCCCAAAATCTGTCTTTTTTACGAGTTGTTATTTTATGGCTTACAGTTCATTGGCCTTTTCCATTGGTTCTGCACCACTTTACACTGCTGTAGGAATTGTACAATGGGCATTCCTCTCTTTATCCTGCAATTGCAGTGTTTGCATATCTAATGTTTCTGTAGTGCTATTACATGCAAAAAAAACACTAGCAGTCAAACTGCAAATAATTATTTATTGCACAGATATCACTACTGAGCAACATGATATTTCTGTATGGAAAGTTACAACAATGTTTAGATTTATTAGGGATCTATTTCGTCTTGGAATTGACTCCTTTAGTGTTCCATTCTTGCCTGAACAAGTGATTCATTCTCTAAGTGCAGTTGCTGTTTTTAGTTCTCTATTTGTTCTCTTATAAGACATTCCTTTTTCACCTCTATCAAAAGTGCCTTCTCTTTGATTCTTCTTTGCAGTCATTGTTTGTTGAAGGATTCCCATCATATTTCAGGTAACTGTCCGCTTTCATGGTTTTTATGCCCGTCTATTTCCATATAAAAATGTACATCGGCTTGTTTACTCTGGCTTAACAACACATAATTTCTGTTATTTCACATCATGGAAGTGCCATATAATTCCCAGTATTATGCCATTATGCCACGTTGCAAGCTATTGCAGAAACATGCAAACAACGCTAGAAAGCGTCACCTAACATGATACTGAAGATGGGTGTCAATATATGCGTTAATAAGCATCTTGTAATGGCTTGATAAAAGCATTGGATGAGAGTGGGGCTGATAAAGGTATGAATAAGTGTCTATGAGTAGATAGATAGATGTGTGGGGAGGCAAATTCATAGTTGGGATTCAATTGAGTCTATTCATCCATTAAACTATGCATTAGCCTATCAATGCACTTTCCTTTTCGTATATTAATGCAGACAGTACCTCATAGTCACCATATTCATCCTTTCATTCAGTCAACCATTCACTCATCTAACTCTTAATCCAACCATTTACTTATTTTTGCATTTGCTCCTCCATACATCCATACACATCAAAACTTGCTAGTCAATGTTGTATTTCTTATAAAAGAGCAAAGTTAGTGGTTTCATCAACGTATGATGTAGTAGGATGGTAACTTTTGTTGCCCAGAAACAGCTCTATATTTTGACTTCTTTTGCTTAAAATGATATACTGCATTCTATCAAATTAGATAGGCAATTGATATACTGACTCTCTTGCATTCTCTAGGCCCCGTTTATTAAGGAGTTGTGCTGTTGCCTGTGCGGGGTCTGGGCAGTGCATGCTATTGCAATGTCTGCTCTATACTGTTTTCGCCCTACTATAGATGTCCATGATTATGGGAGAAAACTACCTAGCATTTACCATCAAACTGTGGTGCTGGTCTGAAAAATTATGACTGAGCCCTATAAGTAATTCATAGAACTACTTCTTCACTTCTAAGAAAGTATTGTTTTTCATTCTACCCTGAATGTTGCTTGTTTACTTTTCAATGAGTGCAGACATTCATCAGACTTTGAATCCAAACCTCATCGTGCCAGCATTTCTGACATGATCCTTCATTCATTCCATCGGGTGCTGCTACTTGAAGACCTTTTGTGAGCGTGTTTCTCTCATGAACACCTATTTAGAACATGTGCTGCACTTCCCTGGCCTGGTTGCGTGTTGAGTGGTTAAATATTGATACCACAGGTATATTATTTATCGGTTGCGATAAATAACCCCTATTATGAGTTTGTGGTTAATAAGATGTGTTTTTTTGGGATGTATGACATTACAACGCATTTTGACTGGGTGTGAGTGTTTGATTGGCTTCAGATGCTCCGTCCATCACCACCCCCTTTTGTACGGCTTTGGCCGCCATAAGTGTGGCAAGGTATGCTCAGACGTGAGTCCCTTTCTCACTTTGCCACTGGATTCAAGCAAGCCTGGCTAAAGACGGCTGGAATGCCAGAAGCCGGTCCTCGGAAGCTTGTTTCCGGTCCAGGGAAGACATGGCTTGGCAGTTCGGGCTGGACTGTTCCCATGAGGCACAGGGTCAGACTGATTTGCATATAGCCATGTCTGAACTGGGGTGGCAGAGTGGGCTAAAGAACGGTGATGGATCAAACCCAGATCTGTTGACTGGGTGTGAGTGTTTGATTGGCTCAGATGCTCCGTCCATCACCACCCCCTTTTGTACCGCTTTGGCCGCCATAAGTGTGACAGGGTATGCTCAGACGTGAGTCCCTTGCTCACTTTGCCACTGGATTCAAGCAAGCCGGGCTGAAGACGGCTGGAATGCCAGAAACCGGTCTTCGGAAGCTTGTTTCTGGTCAAGGGAAGACATGGCTTAGCAGTTCGAGCTGGACTGTTCCCATGAGGCACAGGGTCAGACTGATTTGCTTATAGCCATGTCTGAACTGGGGTGGCAGAGTGGGCTAAAGAACGGTGATGGATCAAACCCAGATCTTTTGACTGGGTGTGAGTGTTTGATTGGCTCAGATGCTCCGTCCATCACCACCCCCTTTTGTACCGCTTTGGCCGCCGTAAGTTTGGCAGGGTATGCTCAGACGTGAGTCCCTTGCTCACTTTGTCACTGGATTCAAGCAAGCCGGGCTGAAGACAGCTGGAATGCCAGAAACCGGTCCTCGGAAGCTTGTTTCCGGTCCAGGGAAGACATGTCTTGGCAGTTCGGCTGGACTGTTCCCATGAGGCACAGGGTCAGACTGATTTGCATATAGCCATGTCTGAACTGCGGTGCTAGAGTGGGCTAAAGAACAGTGATGGATCAAACCCAGATCTTTTGATTGGGTGTGAGTGTTTGATTGGCTCAGATGCTCCGTCCATCACCACCCCCTTTTGTACCGCTTTGGCCGCCATAAGTGTGGCAGGGTATGCTCAGACGTGAGTCCCTTGGTCACTTTGCCACTGGATTCAAGCAAGCCGGGCTGAAGACGGCTGGAATGCCAGAAACCGGTCCTCGGAAGCTTGTTTCCGTTATAGGGAAGACATGGCTTGGCAGTTCGGGCTGGACTGTTCCCATGAGGCACAGGGTCAGACTGATTTGCATATAGCCATGTCTGAACTGGGGTGGCAGAGTGGGCTAAAGAACGGTGATGGATCAAACCCAGATCTTTTGACTGGGTGTGAGTGTTTGATTGGCTCAGATGCTCCGTCCATCACCACCCCCTTTTGTACCGCTTTGGCCACCATAAGTGTGGCAGGGTATACTCAGACGTGAGTCCCTTGCTCACTTTGCCACTGGATTCAAGCAAGCTGGGCTGAAGACGACTGGAATGCCAGAAACCGGTCCTCGGAAGCTTGTTTCCGGTCCAGGGAAGACATGGCTTGGCAGTTCGGCTGGACTGTTACCATGAGGCACAGGGTCAGACTGATTTGCATATAGCCATGTCTGAACAGGGTTGGCAGAGTGGGCTAAAGAACGGTGATGGATCAAACCCAGATCTTTTGACTGGGTGTGAGTGTTTGATTGGCTCAAATGCTCCGTCCATCACCACCCCCTTTTGTACCGCTTTGGCCGCCATAAGTGTGGCAGGGTATGCTCAGATGTGAGTCCCTTGCTCACTTTGAAACTGGATTCAAGCAAGCCGGGCTGAAGACGGCTGGAATGCCAGAAACCGGTCCTCGGAAGCTTGTTTCCGTTCCAGGGAAGACATGGCTTGGCAGTTCGGGCTGGACTGTTCCCATGAGGCACAGGGTCAGACTAATTTGCATATAGCCATGTCTGAACTGGGGTGGCAGAGTGGGCTAAAGAACGGTTATGGATCAAACCCAGATCTTTTGACTGGGTGTGAGTGTTTGATTGGCTCAGATGCTCCGTCCATCACCACCCCCTTTTTTACCGCTTTGGCCGCCATAAGTGTGGCAGGGTATGCTCAGACATGAGTCCCTTGGTCACTTTGCCACTGGATTCAAGCAAGCCGGGCTGAAGACGGCTGGAATGCCAGAAACCGGTCCTCGGAAGCTTGTTTCCGTTTCAGGGAAGACATGGCTTGGCAGTTCGGGCTGGACTGTTCCCATGAGGCACAGGGTCAGACTGATTTGCATATAGCCATGTCTGAACTGGGGTGGCAGAGTGGGCTAAAGAACGATGATGGATCAAACCCAGATCTTTTGACTGGGTGTGAGTGTTTGATTGGCTCAGATGCTCCGTCCATCACCACCCCCTTTTGTACCGCTTTGGCCACCATAAGTGTGGCAGGGTATACTCAGACGTGAGTCCCTTGCTCACTTTGCCACTGGATTCAAGCAAGCTGGGCTGAAGACGACTGGAATGCCAGAAACCGGTCCTCGGAAGCTTGTTTCCGGTCCAGGGAAGACATGGCTTGGCAGTTCGGCTGGACTGTTACCATGAGGCACAGGGTCAGACTGATTTGCATATAGCCATGTCTGAACAGGGTTGGCAGAGTGGGCTAAAGAACGGTGATGGATCAAACCCAGATCTTTTGACTGGGTGTGAGTGTTTGATTGGCTCAAATGCTCCGTCCATCACCACCCCCTTTTGTACCGCGTTGGCCGCCATAAGTGTGGCAGGGTATGCTCAGATGTGAGTCCCTTGCTCACTTTGCCACTGGATTCAAGCAAGCCGGGCTGAAGACGGCTGGAATGCCAGAAACCGGTCCTCGGAAGCTTGTTTCCGTTCCAGGGAATACATGGCTTGGCAGTTCGGGCTGGACTGTTCCCATGAGGCACAGGGTCAGACTAATTTGCATATAGCCATGTCTAAACTGGGGTGGCAGAGTGGGCTAAAGAACGGTTATGGATCAAACCCAGATCTTTTGACTGGGTGTGAGTGTTTGATTGGCTCAGATGCTCCGTCCATCACCACCCCCTTTTTTACCGCTTTGGCCGCCATAAGTGTGGCAGGGTATGCTCAGACGTGAGTCCCCTGCTCACTTTGCCACTGGATTCAAGCAAGCCGGGCTGAAGACGGCTGGAATGCCAGAAACCGGTCCTCGGAAGCTTGTTTCCGGTCCATGGAAGACATGGCTTGGCAGTTAGGGCTGGACTGTTCCCATGAGGCACAGGGTCAGACTGATTTGAATATAGCCATGTCTGGACTGGGGTGGCAGAGTGGGCTAAAGAACGGTGATGGATCAAACACAGATCTTTTGACTGGGTGTGAGTGTTTGATTGGCTCAGATGCTCCGTCCATCACCAGCCCCTTTTTTACCGCTTTGGCCGCCATAAGTGTGGCAGGGTATGCTCAGACGTGAGACCCTTGCTCACTTTGCCACTGGATTCAAGCAAGCTGGGCTGAAGACGGCTGGAATGCCAGAAACCGGTCCTCGGAAGCTTGTTTCCGGTCCAGGGAAGACATGGCTTGGCAGTTCGGCTGGACTGTTCCCATGAGGCACAGGGTCAGACTGATTTGCATATAGCCATGTCTGAACTGGGGTGGCAGAGTGGGCTAAAGAACGGTGATGGATCAAACCCAGATCTTTTGACTGGGTGTGAGTGTTTGATTGGCCCAGATGCTCCGTCCATCACCACCCCCTTTTGTACCGCTTTGGCCGCCATAAGTGTGGCAGGGTATGCTCAGACGTGAGTCCCTTGCTCACTTTGCCACTGGATTCAAGCAAGCCGGGCTGAAGACGGCTGGAATGCCAAAAACCGGTCCTCAGAAGCTTGTTTCCGGTCCAGGGAAGACATGGTTTGGCAGTTCGGGCTGGACTGTTCCCATGAGGCACAGAGTCAGACTGATTTGCATATAGCCATGTCTGAACTGGGGTGGCAGAGTGGGCTAAAGAACGGTGATGGATCAAACCCAGATCTTTTGACTGGGTGTGAGTGTTTGATTGGCTCAAATGCTCCGTCCATCACCACCCCCTTTTGTACCGCTTTGGCCGCCATAAGTGTGGCAGGGTATGCTCAGACGTGAGTCCCTTGCTCACTGTGCCACTGGATTCAAGCAAGCCGGGCTGAAGACGGCTGGAATGCCAGAAACCGGTCCTTGAAAGCTTGTTTCCGGTCCAGCGAAGACATGGCTTGGCAGTTCGGGATGGACTGTTCCCATGAGGCACAGGGTCAGACTGATTTGCATATAGCCATGTCTGAACTGAGGTGGCAGAGTAGGCTAAAGAACGGTGATGGATCAAACTCAGATCTTTTGACTGGGTGTGAGTGTTTGATTGGCTCAGATGCTCCGTCCATCACCACCCCCTTTTGTACCGCTTTGGACGCCATAAGTGTGGCAGGGTATGCTCAGGCGTGAGTCCCTTGCTCACTTTGCACTGGATTCAAGCAAGCCGGGCTGAAGACGGCTGGAATGCCAGAAACCGGTCCTCGGAAGCTTGTTTCCGGTCCAGGGAAGACATGGCTTGGCAGTTCGGCTGGACTGTTCCCATGAGGTACAGGGTAAGACTGATTTGCATATAGCCATGTCTGAACTGGGGTGGCAGAGTGGTCTAAAGAACGGTGATGGATCAAACCCAGATCTTTTGACTGGGTGTGAGTGTTTGATTGGCGCAGATGCTCTGTCCATCACCACCCCCTTTTGTACCGCTTTGGCCGCCATAAGTGTGGCAGGGTAAGCTCACACGTGAGTCCCTTGCTCACTTTGCCACTGGATTCAAGCAAGCCGGGCTGAACACGGCTGGAATGCCAGAAACCGGTCCTCGGAAGCTTGTTTCCAGTCCAGGGAAGACATGGCTTGGCAGTTCGGCTGGACTGTTCCCATGAGGCACAGGGTCAGATTGATTTGCATATAGCCATGTCAGAACTGGAGTGGCAGAGTGGGCTAAAGAACGGTGATGGATCAAACCCAGATCTATTGACTGGGTATGAGTGTTTGATTGGCTCAGATGCTCCGTCCATCACCACCCCCTTTTGTACCGCTTTGGCCGCCATAAGTGTGGCAGGGTATGCTCAGACGTGAGTCCCTTGCTCACTTTGCCACTGGATTCAAGCAAGCCGGGCTGAAGATGGCTGGAATGCCAGAAACCGGTCCTCGGAAGCTTGTTTCCGTTCCAGGGAAGACATGGCTTGGCAGTTCGGGCTGGACTGTTCCCATGAGGCACAGGGTCAGACTGATTTGCATATAGCCATGTCTGAACTGGGGTGGCAGAGTGGGCTAAAGAACGGTGGTGGATCAAACCCAGATCTTTTGACTGGGTGTGAGTGTTTGATTGGCTCAGATGCTCCGTCCATCACCACCCCCTTTTGTACCGCTTTGGCTGCCATAAGTGTGGCAGGGTATGCTCAGACGTGAGTTCCTTGCTCACTTTGCCACTGGATTCAAGCAAGCCGGGCTGAAGACGGCTGGCATGCCAGAAACCGGTCCTCGGAAGCTTGTTTCCGGTCCAGGGAAGACATGGCTTGGCAGTTCGGGCTGGACTGTTCTCATGAGGCACAGGGTCAGACTGATTTGCATATAGCCATGTCTGAACTGGGGTGGCAGAGTGGGCTAAAGAACGGTGATGGATCAAACCCAGATCTTTTGACTGGGTGTGAGTGTTTGTTTGGCTCAGATGCTCTGTCCATCACCACCCCCTTTTGTACCGCTTTGGCCGCCATAAGTGTGGCAGGGTATGCTCAGACGTGAGTCCCTTGCTCACTTTGCCACTGGATTCAAGCAAGCCGGGCTGAAGACGGCTGGAATGCCAGAAACCGGTCCTCGAAGCTTGTTTCCGGTTCAGGGAATCCATGGCTTGGCAGTTCGGGCTGGACTGTTCCCATGAGGCACAGTGTCAGACTGATTTGCATATAGCCATGTCTGAACTGGGGTGGCAGAGTGGGCTAAAGAATGGTGATGGATCAAACCCAGATCTTTTGACTGGGTGTGAGTGTTTGATTGGCTCAGATGCTTCGTCCATCACCACCCCCTTTTGTACCGCTTTGGCTGCCATAAGTCTGGCAGGGTATGCTCAGACGTGAGTCCCTTCCTCACTTTGCCACTGGATTCAAGCAAGCTGGGCTGAAGACGGCTGGAATGCCAGAAACCGGTCCTTGGAAGCTTGTTTCCGGTCCAGGGAAGATATGGCTTGGCAGTTCGGGCTGGACTGTCCCCATGAGGCACAGAGTCAGACTGATTTACATATAGCCATGTCTGAACTGGGGTGGCAGAGTGGGCTAAAGAACGGTGAAGGATCAAACCCAGATTTTTTGACTGGGTGTGAGTGTTTGATTGGCTCAGATGCTACGTCCATCACCACCCCCTTTTGTACCGCTTTGGCCGCCATAAGTGTGGCAGGGTATGCTCAGACATGAGTCCCTTGCTCACTTTGCCACTGGATTCAAGCAAGCCGGGCTGAAGACGGCTGGAATGCCAGAAACCGGTCCTCGGAAGCCTGTTTCCGGTCCAGCGAAGACATGGCTTGGCAGTTCGGGATGGACTGTTCCCATGAGGCACAGGGTCAGACTGATTTGCATATAGCCATGTCTGAGCTGGGGTGGCAGAGTGGGCTAAAGAACGGTGATGGATCAAACCCAGATCTTTTGACTGGGTGTGAGTGTTTGATTGGCTCAGATGATCAGCCCATTACCACCCCCTTTTGTACCGCTTTGGCCGCCATAAGTGTGGCAGGGTATGCTCAGACTTGAGTTCCTTGCTCACTTTGCCACTGGATTCAAGCAAGCCGGGCTGAAGACGGCTGGAATGCCAGAAACCGGTCCTTGGAAGCTTGTTTCCGGTCCAGGGAAGACATGGCTTGGCAGTTCGGGCTAGACTGTTGTCATGAGGCACAGAGTCAGACTGATTTGCATATAGCCATGTCTGAACTGGGGTGGCAGAGTGGGCTAAAGAACGGTGATGGATCAAACCCAGATTTTTTGACTGGGTGTGAGTGTTTGATTGGCTCAGATGCTCCGTCCATCACCACCCCCTTTTGTACCGCTTTGGCCGCCATAAGTGTGGCAGGGTATGCTCAGACATGAGTCCCTTGCTCACTTTGCCACTGGATTCAAGCAAGCCGGGCTGAAGACGTCTGGAATGCCAGAAACCGGTCCTCGGAAGCTTGTTTCCGGTCCAGCGAAGACATGGCTTGGCAGTTCGGGCTGGACTGTTCCCATGAGGCACAGGGTCAGACTGATTTGCATATAGCCATGTCTGAGCTGGGGTGGCAGAGTGGGCTAAAGAACGGTGATGGATCAAACCCAGATCTTTTGACTGGGTGTGAGTGTTTGATTGGCTCAGATGATCAGCCCATTACCACCCCCTTTTGTACCGCTTTGGCCGCCATAAGTGTGGCAGGGTATGCTCAGACTTGAGTTCCTTGCTCACTTTGCCACTGGATTCAAGCAAGCCGGGCTGAAGACGGCTGGAATGCCAGAAACCAGTCCTCGGAAGCTTGTTTCCGGTCCAGGGAAGACATGGCTTGGCAGTTCGGGCTGGACTGTTCCCATGAGGCACAGGTTCAGACTGATTTGCATATAGCCATGTCTGAACTGGGGTGGCAGAGTGGGCTAAAGAACGGTGATGGATCAAACGCAGATCTTTTGGCTGGGTGTGAGTGTTTGATTGGCTCAGATGCTCCGTCCATCACCACCCCCTTTTGTACCACTTTGGCCGCCATAAGTGTGGCAGGGTTTGCTCAGACATGAGTCCCTTGCTCACTTTGCCACTGGATTCAAGCAAGCCGGGCTGAAGACGGCTGCAATGCCAGAAACCAGTCCTCGGAAGCTTGTTTCCGGTTTAGGGAAGACATGGCTTGGCAGTTCGTGCTGGACTGTTCCCATGAGGCACAGGGTCAGACTGATTTGCATATAGCCATGTCTGAACTGGGGTGGCAGAGTGGGCTAAAGAGCGGTGATGGATCAAACCCAGATATTTTGACTGGGTGTGAGTGTTTGATTGGCTCAGATGCTCTGTCCATCACCACCCCCTTTTGTACTGCTTTGGCCGCAATAAGTGTGGCAGGGTATGCTCAGACGTGAGTCCCTTGCTCACTTTGCCACTGGATTCAAGCAAAGCGGGCTGAAGCCGGCTGGAATGCCAGAAACCGGTCCTCGGAAGCTTGTTTCCGGTCCAGGGAATACATGGCTTGGCAGTTCCGGCTGGATTGTTTCCATGAGGCACAGGGTCAGACTGATTTGCATATAGCCATGTCTGAACTGGGGTGGCAGAGTGGGCTAAAGAACGGTGATGGTTCAAACCCAGATCTTTTGGCTGGGTGTAAGTGTTTGATTGGCTCAGATGTTCCGTCCATCACGACCCCCTTTTGTACCGCTGAATACTTTATAGCATGCTGTCCTGATTTCTGTGTACTCTGTTGGACCTCTGACCACATGTTCTCTGAGGTGGCTGCAGTCCCTTTGTATCCTTGTTCTGATTTACAGTTCTGACCCTGTTCTGAATTCCTCAGTTTCCATGTAAAAGCAGGGCATTACTTGCTCAAGTGCATGTTAGGAACATCCTTGAGTTCCTTTTTTAATAATTCTAGTTTCAGTTTCCGGGCATCAACAGGGCACTACTTATTCCAATGCCTGTTGGATAAATCCTCAAGTTCAGTGGTCTGAATCTTAGTTCCAATTTTCTTGCTTGTTCTGAATCTCAGTTCCAGTTTCTATGCCTGATCTGAATCTTAGAGCCTGATTAGGATGTCGGGCGGAAAGCCTCTGACCAGTGGTCTGGGGATCTCCATCTGACATCCCGGGTTTCCCTCTGATCGCCGTATTTCGATAATGGTGGTCGGAACAAAACTTGCAGGGAGGTTTGGCTCCTCCTTCAACGGGCGCTGTGAGCCCGTCGGAACAAAAGTGTAATAGTAATCCCTATAATGATGGTGGAGCCAGGCTCAGCTCCCCTGTTGGGATTTCGGTGTCAGATTCCGGGGCACACATCCTTGCAGTGTCTGACAGGCACCACACAGTGCCTGCTACACAGTGCAAGGATGTTTCAAAACATCAATTTCTCTACAGAAGCTTCTGTTGCGGGCCTTTACTGCCCACCACACAAGCTTCCATTGAGAAATGGAGGTTTTGTTGCATCAAAATATTGCAGTCGGAACCGATAACCTGAGGTCAGGCCGTTCCTTTCCGTAATAGTTGAGAGAAAAGTGAATGGCTCAGAGATCCTGATACTGGATATGAATACCTAGTGTTGTCGGGGGAAGTTTGGCTCAAGGCTCTGGACCTTTACAGCCTTGAATAAACAGTTAAGGGAAGGGTTGTGAGCAGGTGTTCCTCCTTTCCAAAGTAGTATTGTTGTCGAAGGGTAATTCCTTGTTCAAATAACACAAATTAATTCTGAGTGATTTGAGTGAAAGTAGTTCTTTTTATTCACCACATTGTTATGATCATTTCACTTGTTTTTGGTTTTTCATAAAGCAAATTTTTATGGAAAGTGCACAGCCTGCATGTGTTTCGCCCTATGTGGCTGATAGTGCCAAGGCTAAAAATTTGATTTATGAAAAAACAAAAATAAGTGAAATGATCATACCAATGTGGTGAATAAAAAGAACTACTTTCACTCAATCAACCTCAATCAATGTGTGTTATTTGATCAAGGAATTACCCTTCAATAACAATACTCATTTGGAAAGGAGGAACACCTGCTCACAACCCTTCCCTCAGCTTTTCTTTTCCTTAATGGTGTCGTTCGACCAATATTGTGATAAGGCCCTTAGTTCCAGTTTCTATGCTTGTTCTGAATCTTAGTTCCAGTTTCAATGCACAAGCTGGGCATTACTTGTCCCAGTGCCTGCAGTACCTTCTCTTGATCCCTGTACTTGATTTCTAAAACCCTCCTCATAACTCCTTGTCTTGGCTTTCTCCAAGTTTCATTGCTGTCTTGTCTGCCATGTATTCTGGTTATTATTTCCATTCTGGTTCCTGTTCCTTTCCTAATTCAGTCTACTGTTTGTTGCAGTCTATGTGTTTAGATTGTAACCTCTCGCTCGGTCTCTGTTCCAATTAGATAAGGGAAAGACTTCTGATCTGTCTCAGTGTTGTTGTCAGTTTCGATAAATCTTGCACTGTGGTGCACAAGTTTCTAAAGAGCAGGCCCAACTATGACTTCACTGTAGGACTGTTGCTCAGATCCCTAAGATACTAAGATACATCTTGTCACATCCCTGTACATCCCTTACTGTGATCAAACGAATTTCGTATCTGTCTCCAGTTGTTTAAAGTTCTGTGACCCCAGTCATAATTTGGATAGCCTGGTATTTACCTTTCTAAGTGCTACCTCTGAAATCACCTGTCCCTGCCTTTGCTTGCTGACAATTTTGTTGTTTCATGTTTTCAATGCCACATGTTTTTGTTTTCCATCCCCAGGCATTGCTACTTACAGAACAAGCAACTGATTTCTCATAGGAAGTGACCATGATAGATCTCCTACTATAGAGTGCAATATCAATTAAATGTATGTAAAGTACTTCCCAATCACAAAGACATTGCATAGCAATTCACCTTTTTCTGAATGGTCTGACTTTTTTCACTTGTATGGATTCAATGTTCTTTTCCATTTGTTACTAACAATCTAATTAAGTTGTGAAAGAAGATGTATGATGAATGCATTGGAAAAAAACTTGCTTCCTAATATCCCAATTTGCCTGGTAACCTCACGGTTGATTGACAGAATAATAGGCACGCAAATATCGTGACATCAAAATATCACGTTAATAATACTGTTCATATGAATATTATTTTTCTATACTTATAAAAGTACAAAAATATTAAGTAAAAAGTGAAACGTTATTATTTTAATGCAAAACTATAAAAAAAGTATATTACATAATATTAGGTAATATTCAGTACTAACAATGAATATATACCTCTGTAAACATACACACATAAAATATATGTGTTTATGTTTATATGTACATATCCATAACAAACAACTATTATTAAAAATATGCATTTTACATTAGACTGTTTTTGTATTTTTTTAATTAAGTAATATAAAAAGCATATATATATATATATATATATATATATATATATATATATATATATATATATATACATATATTTAAATATATATAAATATATAAAACATTAACAACTTTAGAAATTAAAACAAAACAAAACTTTCAAAATACATTTACTAAACATATTAAAAATAAAAATGCATACAAATATATGTATATATAAAGAATAACAAGAAAGAAACAAATAATAATATTAAATATATTTCAGCAACAATACAAAAATACTGAACTATATAAAAAATAGACATACTATTCCCACTCCAGTCTGTGTAACAGCAGGGAAAGCGTTGGACTCTGAAGGGGTAAAACTTACAATTTCCACTCCAGTCTGTGCAACAGTAGGGAAAGTGTTGGACATCACATGGGTAAAATGTACTATTACCACTCTTTTCTATGCAACAATAGAAACATTATTTCTGTTTAAAAACATGACATACTTTATTAACTCTTTTAATTAAGTACAAATATAAAACTATTGATGTAAATATCTTGTTTATAAATTTTAAAAGCAATTAAAATGTAATTATATAGAAGCACATTAGCAATTAATTTAAAATGTAAAATGTTGTAATTAATTGATCATTCAATTGAATTCCACATAAAAAGTAATATATAAAATATTTATTATTAAATGGTTAAATATTTAATTACTTATAAATGAGTAACTTCCCACCCTATTCTCGAACAAATGTGTAATTAATAAACTAATTACATAATTAGTAATCATTAAAATATTTAATTCAAAATCAATAATTATTTGAAACTTCCCACCTTAAACACCCACACCTAAAATACCACTTAAAATATATAATGATTACATAAGATACATAATTCATTATCAATTAAATAATCAATATTAATTATTTGTTAATTATACATGGTTGATGTCCCATCCTGTTCACCTGCAAACCTCCCAAACAACCCCGGGCGGTAAACTCCACTCCAATCGCGGAGGAACGGGAACTAGTGAAGTCCGCCTTATGGATATGAAG
Source organism: Lissotriton helveticus (assembly GCF_964261635.1). Classification (NCBI taxonomy): domain Eukaryota; kingdom Metazoa; phylum Chordata; class Amphibia; order Caudata; family Salamandridae; genus Lissotriton; species Lissotriton helveticus. The sequence continues at coordinate 55,358,731 of NC_136060.1, forward strand.
CAGACTTTTTTTCCATTTAAGCGCTCAAGTTTTCTTTTGGCGCTCAACCATGAGACCTGAGACTCTCAGGCAACTTGCAAGAATGTGCAAGACTTCTCACACCGCTAGAGAGCTCTTGCAAGGCTTCACGCCCACTCGCATGGCTTCCTCCCCTGACAATACCTAGCATTCTTAGAGCTGATTTTGATCACAACTGAGTGGTTGAGCAGCTTTTCTGCTTGAGAATACAGCTGAGAGACATATGGAGTGGATTTTCTTCTCATACTGGCTGCTGGAGATGACTTTTTGGAGTGAGAAGCCATTCTTTTAAAACTTTTTCTTCAAACCAGAAGTTAGTGCCCCAGAGACTCCATCTTCCTGTTTGTGTTCAGCAGTGCTTTGTCCCGTCCCTGGTCACTTTTCATTGAGATTTGGAGCTGGAAGGATCACTCTCCTTGTCTCCTACATATGTACCTTTGGATTTAAGGACTTTTGTTTTTGAGATATCACAAGTAGTTGAAAAACGGGTATATAAGAGTGTTATTTGTTTGACGGGGGCATGTACCTGGATTTATTTATACTTTTATTCAAAGTTTTAGATTTTTTGTGGTGGGTGGCCAGCAGATTTAGTAGGGGCCTAGTTTTCTTGTGCATGAAATGTATGTTGCACAGTTCAGTAAATTTTCTTATTCATAGTTTTTAATAAGTAAGTTTACAATATTGATTGATTTGATTTAATGTGGACTAGTTTGCCAATGGACCTTTTTTTGGCAGATTTATATAGCGTAAACTCGTTACAAAGGTATTGTAGTGCTTTACATGGGCACCAGTTACATTACACAGGGACACATTCAGTTTTTTTGGGGTAGGCACAACAGGGAGAATAAGTGATTTTCCATCCAGTAGGCCCGATACTCTTCATGGGTGCATGAAACAACTGTTTCCGAGGTATCTGTAGAATTAAAACATAATTTGGGCTGTGGATGGCATTGGATTTAAATATTAAGTGTGTAGTTTTTGTGATTTTTTCCCTGCAAACAGTGTTTAGGTGAGGTAATGCCTTTGGAGGATGTGTGTTGTTTTGAACATTTTTGGCCCTGTTAATTTTCATTTTTGGCATTGCTGAATTAATGCTGTATTCTCTGTGTTACCATGACTCTTTTGTCTGACCACTGTTTGTGTGTATGTGTGTTTGGCATAGGCCACCATTTGCCTTTGTTGTTCAGGAAAAATTATGCCATGTGCACAGGTCCCATTTTGTATAGTCGTGTCCATCCTAGGCCTGCATGGGTTCTTTGTTTTCCAGGCCTCCTGCTTGTTGTTGTTTTGACTAATGTGGCTGGCAGCCATTTTGGGCTTTCCCCATAGGTCTGCATTGCTTCTTTGTTTGTGGCCCCCATGATGGTTGTTCTTGTGATCATTTGGCTGGTGGCCATTTTGTGTAGCCAGGCGGTGTGCTTTCCCCATAAGACTGCATTTCTCCTTTGCTTGCAGCCATGCCCTCTTGCTGGTTGTTCTTTGTTGTGACCATGTGGCTGGTAGCCATTTTGTGTAGCCAGCCGTTATGCTTTCTCCATAAGCCTGCATTTCCTCCTTTTTTGTGGCCATGCCCTTTTGCTGGTTGTTGTTGTTTTGACCATGCAGCTGGTGACTATTTTGTGTAACCAGCCAATGTGATTTTGCTATAGGCCTGCATGTCTCTTCTCTTTGTTCCCATTCCCAAAGTCTATTTGTTCTCTATTGTTTTTGTTCATAGTGAGCAATGGCAGGCAGACACTTTTTGTGTCCAGCCAGTGTGGCCTTTTGCCATATTCTTCAATGGATGCTGAGCAATGAGGTGGCAGTTTAATAAATAAAAACAAATGATATGCTTGAGGGTAATGTCACTTATTACAAATCTGTAAATTGTATTTTTTTAATTTTAGTTTTATTTTTAATTTTTTTTTATTTTTTTATTTTACATTTTACTTTTATTTATTTGTTGCTTTTTTGTATCATTTTCATAACATCTGGCATTAATGAATCAACCCCATGTCTGCTATAGGTGTACAACAGCAATAATTGTATAAGGATTATTTGATTGTAATGCATTTGTCAGCTACACCTCCCTGTGTGCCGCATCCCACATGATGCATTGCACATAAAGCAAAGAATTACAGCTGTATTATTTTGTTGTTGTTGTTGTCGCCCTTTCTAATTCAACCTGAGTGTACAGTCACAACGAAGCTCATGTTGGTGCAGTCTTCCGTTTTACGAATGAACACTGTATACTATTGTTAATTTTTTATAATAACTTAAGTAACCACACTAAATGATATTGTTTGTTTGTACTACTACTTCAACTGCAACAATGCCACATTTCACTGATATTTTTCTTGCTTGTTTGCTTTTAGGTTCACAAGAGAAGTGACATCACCCACAGTACTACCTTGCAGAAGGCCTCTGCACGACGTGACACATGACTGACTATGCAACACGCTCATCTCTTCATCATGTTGGGAAGCTCAGTGACACTGCCAATTAACATGCTGACTGCAACCTTTTCCAGGAAAGTTGTGCCTGCCGCACCAGCTTCCTGCGAGCAAGCTGAGTGCCGAACTCATGCATCAACAGCACCACCTCCCCAACCTAAGTCCAGGACCATGTCTGTCAATGAGGCAGACAGTTCAATAATGTCGATGAGCAGCAATCTTGAATTGTATTTGTCCCTTTCGCAAATCATTTCAGGAAACACTGCAAAGTGTATTCGTGTGATGTTGTTGAAGAACAGCAAAAAATTAAACCTTTTTTGGAATCATTGGCTCCCACATCTCCTGCAAGCAAAAGGAAGAGCACTACAGCATTTTCGATGCACCAGTTCTGATGATGATGATAGGGACATGGAGGGGGGCCCAACAGAGGCCAGGAGACAGCAGGAGAAGCAAGGTAAAAGAAGAGTTCCAGAAAGACTTAGACTTATGGAAGGGGATGAAGAGGAGGATGATGATGATGAGGTAGTCATGGTGGAAGGTGACACAGAGGAATCTGATATTGCTATTCAACCAGCTGTAAGGGTTGTGGCATAGGTAGCACTGCCACCAGCTCCCATATGTGCAAAGCTCCAGTTGAGACCTGCACTAAACCCTGCCTCAGGAGTAGCAGAGAGGCAATCAATGACATGCCCACCTACCACCAGTTCATCTATAGACACTGGTAGAGGTCCGGTAAAAAAGTACTCCTCACCAATTTGTGACGTTTTTACAGTTAGCAAAGAGGGAGAGCACATTGCATTATGTACCAAATGCTACACAAATGTTCATCAAAGTAAGCCTGTTACACATTATGGTACTGGAGGCTAGACGACCCATATGAAAAAACACCAAAATGAAGTGGGAAGAGCACTTAAAACAATTGCTGAACTTGATCGTGGTGGTAAGGAGAGCCGGGGAATATCAGCTACAAGTCCAATCATGGTGAAAGGTGATGATGAATAATAAGAGGGTAAGATCTTAACACAAAGCAGCCCTGTCCCCAGCAGTGCACCAACAGAATCACCCACCTCTGTGACTTTATAATGGCCCAAAAAGACTCAGAGTGAGATAATGGAGACACCGCGGCATACAATGACTGCCCAATCACCACGACTAACATTGAGTCTACCACAAGCATCTATATCTCAAAAGATGCCAGTGTCAGTGACTCAAGAAAAGAAGAACATCCAGGCTACTATTATGTGCAAGTTTAGGCAGGAGGGGGCCCTAGGAGCAAAACCACCCAACCGCACATTTATCCAATGGGAGTTGGTGAAAATTTTAGCGCTGAACCCCCTCCCTTTTTCATTTGTGGAACAAGTGGGATTTTTAGAACTTGTGGCAGCCATCTGCCCAAAATGGAAGGTACCAAGGTACAGCAAAGTGTTGTTCACACCATCCACCTGACAACAGACATGTGGACCAGTTGTCAGGCGACTGATTACATGTGCATCACAGCATACTGGATCTCTTTTGCTGGGGTAAAGCAAAAGATATCTTTAGGTCTTGGCCCTGAAGAAAGTTTTCAGAGAGTTTGGCGGAGTTTGGCAACAGTGTCCATGTACGCCATGGAGAAATCACAAACAACTGTAAACATCTTGGAGGAATTTAACAGCAAGGTGTATGAATGGCTGCAACTGAGAGGAATAAGATTTGGATTTGTTACCACAGACAATGGCAGTCACATAGTCATGGCCATGTCAGATTGAGGCTATTTCAGAGTTCAGTGTTTGGCCCATTGCATCAACCTGCTGGTGCAAGACTTACTCAAAAAGGAAGACATAGTCAGCAGCATACTGACCGCCTGTAGAAGAATCTGCACCCATTTCTGCCATTATTTTAAAGCCCGGAAGCAGCTGGCGATTATTCAGCACAATACTAGGGCACTCGTTAAAGCCCTGATACAGGAGGAGCCAACACTTTAGAATTCAACCTATTACATGCTGCAACATCTCTGCAAGCAGTACAAACAGATCAATGACTATGTCATTCAAAGAGAAGGGGGATGCAGTTGGGAAAGCTATGGCCATGAATGCAGACAAATGGGGCTTAGTCAAATGTCTGACACAGATCCTACTCCCTTTTGAGGTTTTTATGCGGAAAGTTATAAAGAGGACAGTACGATGGGACAAGCTGTCCCATTGCTGCATCTCCTACAAGACCAGGTTAAGAAGGTGTCTGAAAGGTTCCCACCTGCAGGTGTGAAGGAAAACAGAAAAGGACATGCCTTGGTTGAGAGCTTAGTCCTGCACTTGGCTTCTAATGTAAGGCTGCAACATGACACCATAGAGTCCAAAGAGTACATCTGTTCCACACTACTTGATCCATGGTACAAAGAATTTCTGCCCAATTTAATCCCTTTTTCTGAAGAGGATGTTGTAAAATAAAAGAGGTGGAATGTAGAGCAAGCCAGAGACTTCATAGAAGAATGACTGGAACTTCGAGTCCCATGCTGCACATCTGGGGTACCCCCTTCACCTTCCAGAGAAGGTTGTATTGTCTGACAGCAGCCAACAATACCATCAACCAGTACACCATCAGCAACAACAAAAGAAGGACTAAACCCAACCTCTGCATTTTATTGGTTTCAATTGGCAGGGCTCAAGTCCAGTTCAGAGGTGATGGCAAAACAGGTAGAGCAAGTGGCAGCACCAATGACCATCCCCCAGGATGTTCCATGAGTATCTGGATGAGCCAAAAGAGTTCTATGTGGATCAAAATCTATTGATGTATTGGTATGGGAAGATGTGCCAATGGCCAGAGCTCAGCAGGCTGGGAATACAGTATCTGGCCTGTCCTGTCACCAGTGTGTCTGCTGAACATGTGTTCAGTGCAGCTGATGCAGTCGTCACAGTGAGAAGGACCAGTCTCTCACCTCAAAATGTGAAGGGATTTACTATGATCAAAATTAAACAACATTTTATACCACACAATTACAACTTTCCTGAAACAGCAGCACAGTAGGAGGAAGAGTGTGATTTGTTCGAAATTGAATCAAATGTGTTAGCTGACCAACTTCTGAGTGAACCATCTGAGTTTGAGGACAAAGTCTGCTTCCCAGACGAAGTATACCAGTGCCCTCATAGAACTTTAAATAAAGTTCTCAATGAACTTAGTTCTTTCCTAGCAAAAAAAACATAAAACAATAAGTTAGAGGAACATTATTACCTTTTTGTCAGATTTATGCTGCCCCCCATTTTTTATTATATAGAAAAACAATCTGTGAATATTTACAAAAAAGAAAACTATAAAATTATAGGAACTGTGTTGGTCTGATTCGTTTCCTAGTGCGTCGACGGCGTTTCGACCATTAGAAATAAGCCATTGAGCAGCACGAGTCAAAACGCTAAGATAATCTGTGATACTTGGCGGTGGAACGGCATTGACCGCGAACATTTAAAATAAGACACGCTACCAGCTGTGTATACAGTGTGCCCGGCCGGGTTCACTGTAAGTAAATTTAATTTACATTCTTCACGCATGGGCCATCTACACCCTGGTGCAAGATGTCCCTCACTGCCCAGTCCTGACGAGACCTTTATTCTAATGGTCGAAACGCCGTCGACGCACTAGGAAACGAATCAGACCAACACAGTTCCTATAATTTTATAGCAGCTGGCTAATCATTAATTGAAATAACTGGTTTAGAGTCTAGTTTCCTTTTTTGTAAATATTCACAGTTGAAACCTGTATAGTTCACCTGGTTATACACGTTTTTTGTTTCGCTCACTATTCACTTGGGATACACTGCACTTTGTACAATATTTCTATGTCACAATTGAATTATATGCATTTCTTATTATCAAATCTTAAATATAAGGAAATATCCTTTATGGTACAGTTGTGCGTCTCTTTTTTCTGCCACCCTCCCTCCATTGTTTTCATTGCCATTGAGCTTGTTATAAATATTAAGTTGTATAAAATCGTATGCCATAGGAACCATTGTTTTTCTATATAAAAGCACTGCCCTGGTTCCGCTGTGAGTAGGGTTTCCCTTGTTTTTCCTTTTCGCCCCATTTTTTATTAGGCACATATATATTGCCGTATTGTAGTTAGACCAGTGTGCATTGAAGAAGCCTTCACAATTATTTCATGACATTGGGGACAAGGCCTGCCACCCTCGCATGCTGGTAGCCTATTGCCTATCACTTTTTTTGCATCACTTGGTACTAGAAGTGCTGCCCTATAAGATCCTTTATTATGTACAGGATTATGAATACAACAAAAGGGGAGTGGAGAGCAAACGTGGATTCGGTCTCTTCATACACAATTTTTTAAACAAGAAGAATCCACAAACAAGTGGTATAGTGTGGTCCCTACACTGGTTGGGAGCACACTGTGTTCTTTAAATACCCCTCACACACCAAAAGGGCCATTGGTGTCATGCTCAATCATTGGGGTCTTCGCATCCCTGCGGAACGCGGCGTGCTACTGACCAACGACTATGCGGGAGCACTGATTTGAAATCTATATGTGGTGCATGAGGGTATTGAATGATAAGTGAGTGGTGGGGTCAAAGGTCAATAAATGTGCGAACGTTTAAAAAATACCTGGCACGTGAGGTCTAAAAATCTTTTAATTGGCCTCCTTGCTGGTATTGTTAAAAGGGGTGTGGTGGAGGTACTTTGTATTTAATGTACAATACCTCATGTGTGCATCGACATGTTTAGAAGCAAAGGCTTCTTCTTCAGGACGGGGTGCACAGATCCCCACCTTACTCACGTCAGGGGGTCGATTGGTGTTAATTTACCAACTCGGTATGTCTAATAAAATTAAGAACAAGACGGAACGTGCCCAGTTGTTTGATTCTTACTCAAAGGTACCTGCAATGAGGAAAAAGAACACAGGGAAGGAAGAATATACACGTGGTATTTTAGTTATAATATCCAGCATGATAGTACAGTGACCTAGAAAAAGTGAAAGCAGCACTCTCTAGACATAATATGTCATTCTTCGTGAGTGCCATAGTGATGCTTTCCATCACCACATTCCTCGGGGTCTGGTATTCCCATGGTGTAGAAAACAGGATCTCCTCTATGATATTGAGGGTTTCATGTGTGGAGAAGTGTGGCTCACCGATTAGAGCGGCAGACCCTGAGGCAGAGGTCTTTCCCGGGACCAGGGTTCATATCCCGACACGGCAGGGTCTTGGGCTCAGTGTCCACAGACTCGATAATTCTCGCCTAGGTGCCTAATCTAATCGTGGGTCCCACTCTTCAACTCTGGGCAATAGCTTGCTTAATCTCCACAACGGCCCCAAAAGCGCTAGGATGCCTGGCTTCACCTTGGAGGTGCCCAGTAAGGGGCATCTCACAGGGAAAGCCAGGAAGGGTTCCACAGCGGTATACAGCGCCAAGATACCTTCTAGGTGATAGTGAAGTATACATACATTTACATTTACATTTACATCATAAGGCAAGCTGGTATAAAGACTCTTTACATCCAAACTCAGCAGTAGTTTATTGGCAGGATTAAAAGGTACATTTTGTAAAAGCTGAAGTACTGCTATAGTATCTTTCAAGTAGGCATCCGTAGCTTGGACCAGAAGTCGTAGAAAGACGTCCGCAAATCAGAATTTTCAAAGCAGTGACCCACACCAGCCCATTACCAACTGACGCATTAAAGATTATCCACAGTTTTTGAGATAAAGAATGAAGAACATCAGTTGTCAGCACCATCATCATTAAGGCCTTGTGTTACCTAACGGTAAATACCTAACCTAAGCTTGTAAACTCCAGACTTTGAATCCATGTTTGATATCTTGTGGATTTCACAAATAATAGTGCTAGCTTCACATTACCCAAAACTAGTATTGTAATTATTTCTATATTAGCTCAATCAGGTATTTTCATTGTGTTATCATCAACATGTAGTACTCAGTTGGTGTCAATTGCTTGTACATCTGTGATAAATGTATATAACCCACTTACTCACCCGTTTCACTGTTATTTAGTTGCCTATGATGGATAATCATCTACCAGTCATTCAGAACAATCATACAGTTGGCGCTCACCTGGGTGGAACTGGAAGTAGGACCACGCTTGTGAAGTTGGGATGCCTCCCCTATTATGGCTGCATATATATTCAGGTAAAACAACTAGTATGGATGTAATTTAACTTAGTCAGAAATAATTAAACTGACACTGAATTATGTATAGATAGTACAGATCCTTGACACAATACATCTAGATCAACTCTTCATGGCAGCATTCTCCATAATGGTCAAGATAGTTAGAGAATTATAAGCCTAGACTCTATAACTAAGTGCTACGCTATCTCTAGTCTTAAGATACAAGCACATAAACAGGCTGCGTAAAACTACTTGAAGGCAGCAGTGCCAAGTAAAAGTAAAATAAGCTACATCAGGCATACATTTAGTTTGTAAATAATAGTTGCCCCCTTTATTTATTTAGAAAGCAATTCACCCTCTCTACCTAAACAACAGGCTCATTCCTCGCCCAAACAAAATGGACCCAAGCTCCAAAAATTAAAATGTTCAAGAAAGTCTCTCGAGTCCCACTCCCAACTTTATTACCACCCTCTCCACCCAGCCCCAAACAACAACAAATACCTCCCACCAAAACAAAGTATTTTTAAAAAGAGAACAGGGCATTATGGATGTCGGTCCAGAGTTGGTCCATGCTCTGCTGCATCGAGGTGAACTGTCTCTCGATAGTGTCCAGCCACTGCAGGATGCAGCGCAGCAATGGCCATTCTGGTGAGGGTTGGCGGTAGTTGGCTGGTGGTGGCAGTAGTTGGCTGGGAGGCTGGAGGCTGAGGGGACCGGCTGCAATGGGGCCTGGGACCTGTGGATTGATTTTCCTCCTCCTCCTTTTCCAGGACTACTAGCCGACACTATTCCTGCTGGGTATGCTTGACCAGCAAGATCAGCTATATTGAAAAAAACAAAATAAACAAACTGTAGATAATACTCTGTGGAAATGTTTGTTTTAAATAGCAGCATGGCACAGTAGCAGTATATTGCTGGTTCCCTATGGCCATTGGATTTTTTATATTTTTTTGCAGATGTATGTAGCGCAATCTCAAGTCGAAGGTATTGGAGTACATGAGCACCAGTTACGCTACACAAGGACACATTAATTTTTCTTCTGGTGGGCATTTTTCTTCTGGAAAGGCTGTATTTTGCATTTGCTGCGCGCTATATTCTACCAGCGCTTAATGTGAGCGTGTAATAGGATTTATCAGCGCTTTTTAGAAAACTTACCGCATTATAGTATTTTATTTTTAATATTCTTTATTTTGCCCCTGATTTTAAAAGCACTACTTTGCCCACACACTCGCATAATAAATGTGCCCCCTCCGCTGTTTTGAGCGGATAAAACTTTAGTTGTGCTTACTGCTCGTGGCGTTCTGCCGCCATTTTGGAGGTAGCTGGGAACTCTCGTGGTGCCATCGGGTTGAGCGCTCTAGTGCTCAGACGGACGGTCAGGTGAGCCTCTACTTAATCCTCCCACTACTCGCGCAGCGGTGACGCGCAGCGGGAGCGCCTGACTCGCGCCGGAGTCAAGCCAGAGTCCTGCCCGTCTGCGCTCGTCAGCGCTAAGGAGGCGGGGAGGCGGAAGACTCTGTGCTGTTATTCACTATCGTCCCGTTTGCATCCAGGTATGTCTAGGGAATTCTTGTTGTCCTGTAAAGGGGCCCATGTACCTTGTCATGATGTGTTACGTCCTGACACTTGGTTTGGCCCTGTTTGCTGCAGTCGGTGCCAGCTCACGTTGTACCCCGAGCTTACCCTGAAAACATCCTCACATTCTTCTGTCCTACGGGGGGGCTTAATTAATGCATGATCTCTCTCCAAAAATGCACAGAACATTAATGATCTCATTGTGGAGAGTAACCTTGATTTGCTTTTGGTCACAGAAACGTGGCTAAAACCTTGGTGCGATCCCGATTTAGCCATAGCCCTCCCGCAAAACTTCCTCATACAGCGTTTGGATAGACCTGAAATACGAGGAAGGAGCCTCGCTATAATCTACCATAATTCTCTTAAGTGTTCTACTCAAGAATTGGTGGATATTAAAGGGGCAGAGGCGTTAGCCTTCTCTTTAGGCATCCATGATTCTTTTACCTTTTTTATTTATCGCCCTCCGGGACTCCCGACAAAGTTCCTGGAAACTGTGGGCGAAGTACTGAGTGAATTAACACTCAGATTTTCCCAGTTCACAGTCCTGGGTGACTTAAACTTGCATCTGGACTCCCTTAAAGAACCCGGAGTGAGTTGCTTCATGGATATCATCGATGTGTTAGGACTTACTCTTTTGAATCGGGAACCCACGCATCTGGCAGGACATTTATTAGATTGTATCTGTTCTAACTCCACTAGGTTGAGAGTTAAATCTCCCAGCCCCCAGATCTGGACTGATCATTTCTTCATCCCTTTTCATATTGTCTTGAACTCTATACCTATTACCACCTCTATGACAAGCACTAAAAACCCTGAAGTTAGAAACACCCCTAACTGGAAAGAATTAGCCAGTAGACCCGATGTTGTAGTTCATCTAAAAGCCAGTATACCGGCTCTATCCGGTCACACTTCCACAGATAATCAGACCTTTTGCGACTGGATTGTCAGAGCGGGGGCCTTGTTGAGATCAACCAGCAATAATAACTCAAGAACTATTAAGACCAAAAAGAGTGTCCCTTGGTTCTCATTGGCCTTGAAATTAGAACTGGGAGAGGTAAGAGCTCTGGAACGGAGGTGGCGTAGAAACTATGATGCCACCGCCCGTAATACTTATAGGTCAGCGAGACGGAAGTATCACGCGGAAATAAAATCTGCTAAGAAAGCTCATTACCTACAGGCACTCTCCATGGCAGGCCAGGAACAAAAAGAGATCTTCAAGATTGTAATGGACTTTATGAGTCCATCAGCTCTATCGCAGGAGATTCCTCCGTCTCAAGATCTCTGCAATGCGATATCTAATTATTTTGAAGATAAGATCCTTGCCATCGTGAAGACTTTCCCTTCAATACCGACTATGTCGATGGCCTCTGAACAGATAGAGGAGATGAGGACTTTTGCCCGTCTGGAAGAATTTGCCCCGGTCTCTCTTGAGGAGACCTTCAAGGCTATTCTAGCCAGTAAATCTGGATCTCCTTTCGACCCCTGCCCCCCTCTAGTTTTACAAACTCTAGTAGAGACGGTAAATCCCATAATTAATGGGATTATAAATTCATCTTTAGCCACGGCAGACATCCCGAACGAGTGGAAGCGTGCAGCTGTCAAGTCTCTAAATAAAAGGCATTAGCCGACCCTACTACTCTCTCCAACCTGCGCCCCATTTCCCTGTTGCCTGTGCTGTTCAAACTGGCGGAAAAGTTCGTCAACAGTCAACTGACGAACTTTTTGGAGAAGAATAACATTCTCCACCCTAACCAGTCAGGGTTCCGATCAAAACACTCTACCGAGACGGCCCTGCTTTTTACAGCAGAGACCCTGCGAGCGGCTATGGACCAGGGAAAGAAGGTGGTCCTAATCCTACTTGACCTGTCGGCAGCCTTCGATACGGTCTCACATAACATCTTAGTGGACCGGTTGGCTGCCGCAGGTGTAGGGGGGAAAGTCTTGGCTTGGCTTACGAACTTTCTTAGCAATAGACGCCAAGTCACAGTGTTGGGTCAACACCAGTCTGAAGCAAAGGTCGTCAGCTCAGGGGTCCCTCAGGGCTCTAGTTTAAGTCCAGTACTGTTTAATCTGTACATGACACCCCTAGTGGAACTGATCACATCATTTCAGATCAGTTCAATTTCATACGCCGACGACACCCAACTCATCCTGGTGTTGGACAGGGAACGGCCTAGGGCCGAAGAAGATCTAAAGGAATGTCTAGCAGCAACATTTAAGTGGATGACTGACAATAATTTAAAATGTAATGCTGGTAAGACAGAAATCCTGCCGTTCGGGAGCCACAACCTGTTTTCTCCAAAAACGTGTTGGCCTGTGGATGCAGAAGCACCTCCCAACACAATTACATCTGCTCGTAATTTGGGCATCAAATTTGACGACCAACTGTCTTTTAAACATCAAGCAGTGGCAGTAGCTGGAACGTGTTTCCAGATTATAAAAGCTTTGAGAAAGTTTTTTGATTTTCTCCCATTGTCGGCTAGGAAAACAGTTGCAGTGGCCTTAATAAACTCCAGGTTGGACTATTGAACCGGTGTATATGCTGGAGCTAACAAAATCGTTCTCCATAGGTTACAAATGGTCCAACATGCAGCCGCCCGTCTTGTATTACGTTGGCCTCGCAGGTCTTCAGCCTCGGCAGCACTCAAAATACTTCATTGGCTACCAATAGGCAAAAGAATTCCGTTTAAGATTCTCATAATTACCTTTAGGGCATTCCATCAGCAGGGTCCAAAATATCTGTGCAATGGCTTTAAAAGATATCACCCGACACGCTGTTTGAGGTCTGCCAGTCAGAATCTACTTACAATTCCCCGATTCAAGCTGGTAACAAAGGGTGGTAAATCACTTTTTGTACTGGGTTCCAAGGCCTGGAATAAGCTCCCGCCCTATCTACGAGTATTCTCCCAAGAAACACACTTTAGGAAAGCATTAAAAACCTGGATCTTTTCTCTATCTGATGCGGTGTGTTGGGAGTTGGTGTAATATGTAGTGCAGTATGCAAGTCATTTATTTTCTCTCCAACCCCTTCATCTAGGTTGGATTGAGCGCCAAGATACTCCTTGGAGTGAAAGAAGCGCTATAGAAGTGTTCCTTACATTACATTACATTACATTACACAGGGTGATTAAGTGATTTGCCTAGAATCATTGGATGTGGAATCAACCACGAGGCTCAAACCTTGGATTCCCAGCTCCAAAGTAGGCAGTCTAGCCGTGAGAACACATTATTTGATGTGATGATTACAATTAGGAGAATAACAAGGCCAATTGTATGTTTTCTTTTACCCCCACATGTTACCAAACATAAAAAAACAGTGACTGTGTGGCAGAAAAGTAACAGGCAGACTGGCAGAGAATAACATCATAGGATTCAAAGAACAGTGAATGTATTTTTTTCTATAGGCTTTTCAGTCAGACACTTGGAGTTTAAAAAAAAGGCCTTCTCATTGATAAATACAACATTATGCACTGTTATGAAGTAAAAGTTGTGTGTGGTGCTAAAATAATGAAGCCATGCTCATTGCTAGCCAGCGCCTCTGCTAGTTTTCTACTGGCTGCAGATGTAGTTGACAATTATCTAATTCCAATGGCCCTGCTCTCTGTCAAATGCATTTCTCTTTCTACCCTGTCTCCAAAGAGGCGGATATTATATATTATCCTGCCTGCCATAAGTAAACGTTGTGGAAAATTAATGTAATGGACTGCATTACAGATAAAGGAATGGATTAAATAGATTTTATTTGGCACATTCTTCACTGTGTATCCCCTATGCCATACTTGATATCAAATCATGCACTTACTCAGACTTTTCTCTGTAGCCTCACCCGCCACCATGTATTCCAACAAATTCATTTGCTGGGCAAGAACAAAGAGAAGGAAACTTACAGGGTCGGAAACGGATCTGTCGGAACTTGGTGGAGCAAAGGGCCCAGTGGTAACGCCGCAGACATCGGAAGTAATTATCGAGTCCTAATGAGGGAGATAAATAGTTTTACTGTGTATGGCGACTGGGGAAGCCGGAAGCTTCCGTTGCGGCAGCAAACAACAAAGCAACTGGGATACTCGTGAGTGACTTTGGGGGATTGCGGGGCGGAGGGATTGGGACTGTGGTAACCACCCTTGGGGTCGGGTCGCGCCCCAGTGGCCCATAAGGCCACCGTAGTGCAGACTGCGGTATAGACAGGTGGTTGCGGGGGATTATTTAGTTATTGATTAAAGTTTGGATGGGAGCTACTTTTTCGAAGTCAGGTCCTGTTCTGGGGGGGGAGGACGCCGAGAGTAGTTGGGGTGGCTCAAGGCAAAGGGCATGGGGGAGTTTTGAGGTTGGGTTTGGGGTGGGGGGGTGCCACTATGTACGCCTGGATGCGGACTGGTAGTGTTCTATGCTGGTTACTGTCGGACTATGGCTAACTGTGGAGCAATGAAATGTGTGACCTGGAACGTGCGGGGACTACACACTATGGCGAGAAGACACAAGGTGCATGCTTATTTAATTCGTAGAGGGGTTCAGATCGCGCTATTACAGGAAACACACCTGACATAACAGGAGAGTATTGCGCTACAGCGAAGGTGGAGAGGGCAACTGTTCAACACCACATACTCTGCATTCGCAAGGGGGGCGCTGATCTGGATCCGAGCGGGGTTCCCTTTCAAGTGACTAGACAAGTAATAGACCCAGAGGGCAGATTTGTGGCAGTAGAGGGGAAACTTAGGGGCCGGGATATAGTGCTATGCAGCGTGTACGCACCCAATGTTGATCAATCAGCTTTCTTAACTAGGCTTTCTGGCGCACTGGCGAGTTACTTAGCAGGCCCTATAATCATGGGAGGAGATTTTAATTCAGTAGCAGACACTGCCCTGGACAGGTCTCACCCGCCGCTGGGAGCCTCACCAGTGCATCGACTAGCGAAGCGTAGGCTCGAATGACAGGAGAGATGGGAGTTGGTAGACGCTTGGAGAGCACGACACCCAACCTTGAGGGATTACTTGTATTTCTCTAGTCTGCATGACCTCCACGTCTGCCTGGACGTGTTCTTGTGCTCCCCGCTCGTGATCTCTGCTGTGGCAGATGCTGAGTACTTAACTTGCACGTTGTCCAATCATAATCCCCTATTATTGACGCTAAACTGGATGACTGAGACCTCACGGGTCCCGACATGGCAACTACGCCCGGACACCCTAGATGACCCACCGTTTAGGGAGGCGTTAGGGGAGAGAATCACACAATACTTTGGGGAAAATAATGGCACCACGGCCTCCAGAGAGATGGAGTGGAATGCCTTCAAGGTTGTCATCAGAGGCCACTGTATCGGGAAATATGCAGGAGCCCGCAAAACGCTATTAGACGATTTGGATAAGGCAGAGGGGGCATTGCGGAAAGCTGAGTTGGCGCGCCCTAACCATACCGAGCTACAGGAAGTTGTTAGTGAGGCCAAGGAAGCAGTGGCGGTTGAAATGGAGCGGCTCCGGAGCTTTGACCATAAAATTTACCTGAGGAGGGCGCACGCCGAGGGGGACAAGGCAGGAACGATGCTCGCTTGGTTGGCTAACCCAACTAGGCGCAGCCACCCGATCTTGGCCATCGAAGAAGAAGGGGGTCACAAATGCAACACCCAAACAGAAATCTTGGACAGCTTCCGATCATATTACGAAACGCTTTACGAAAGCGGATTGGAAGGACGAGAATGTGAGATCGACACCTTTTTGGAGGGACTGCAATTGCCGCAGCTAGATCAGGGACAGTCAGAAGACCTGGGCAGGGATATCACGCTGGGGGAGATAGGAAGTGCGGTGAAGCAGATGGCTCGAAACAAAACCCCGGGCTTGGACGGATTGCCCATTGAATTTTACAGTAAATACTTGGGGCAGCTAGCTCCACGGCTCCAGGCGGTTTACAACGAAGCTAAATCTAGGGGAAGTCTACCTCAATCCATGTGCGAAGCCTTGATGATCCCATTACTGAAGCCGGGGAGGGAGAATACTAAACTAGCCTCCTATCGTCCGCTGTCCATGGCTGACAACAGACTACAAAATCCTGAGTACAATACTGGCCACTAGACTGCTGAGCCACATGACGGAGCTGATTCACAGCGATCAATCCGGCTTCATTCCCACGCGGAACACTACCATCAATGTACGCCGACTGATATGGCTGATGGGTGACCCGATGCCAGAAACGCGAATGCCCTTGGTATTATCAATTGATATCGAAAAGGCATTTGACAATTTAGAATGGGGATATCTATACAGGGTCATGAAGCGCTTCGGCCTTGGCGATAATTAAATAGGTTGGATCAAAGTGCTGTACATGTCGGCGACGGCACGAGTCCGGATAGGGTCCCTAATATCGCACCAGTACCAAGTGCGCCGTGGTACTAGACAAGGGTGCTCGCTATCCCCCCTGCTGTTTGCCTTAGCGATAGAGCCATTTACGGCGGAAGCACGTACGGGACGTTATTACAAGGGCCTAGTCTACAGGGGAAACCCGCAGGCTAACTCGCTGTACGCGGACTACCTCTTATTATTTCTAGAGGATGTACGTGAGGCGCTGGAGGGTGCAGAAAGACTTCTCGAACTTTTTGGTAAGCTGTCAGGCCTAAAAGTTAATTGGTCTAAATCCTGCTTATTCCCACTGCGACAGGGAGAGAAGCGACCTACCATCCGCCCACTACTCAACTGGGAACCTACTTGTTTGAAATATTTAGGTGTATATGTGTACCACAAGGTGGCAGATATGCTAGAGGGCAATGTGGGCCGTTGTGTCCGGGCATTGAAGGGAAGCATGTCCTTTTGGGCCACTCTTCCGCTCTCTGTAACAGGCTGCATCTCCTTAGTGAAAATGGTAGCTCTACCGCGCCTCCTCTACTACTTCCGTACGCTACCGGTGTGGATTCCTGGCTCTATTTTTCAGCAGTTGCGATCATTGCTGATATCGTTCCCGTGGGGCACGGGCAGACGTAGAATATCGTTAGATACGTTGGTTCGACCAAAG
Source organism: Lissotriton helveticus (assembly GCF_964261635.1). NCBI lineage: Eukaryota > Metazoa > Chordata > Amphibia > Caudata > Salamandridae > Lissotriton > Lissotriton helveticus. The sequence goes on from NC_136060.1 coordinate 55,375,858, forward strand.
GACGAGCGGGGCATGGCGGTACCGGATTTTGAGTTCTACTACCTAGCGGCTCAATTACAAGTCTTTACGCAGGAGGTGGCACGGGTGTATCGAGGCCCGGAGCAAGAGAGGGACGGGGGTACCCCCCGACATGTGCTCGCGTACATCACTCTACAGCAGAGGCTCATCCTCAGAGATTTATCCCTACAAGAGCAGACGTTTAGGCTCTGTTGGAATCGAGCAGGACGAAGAGCGGGAGTGCAGCGTATGTATGCACCCGACATACCGCTGGGAATGGTGACAGCACTCCCTCACGGTGGCGACTGGTCGCAATTGCAGGGGTGGGAAGATGCAGGACTACAAATGTTGAGAGACCTGTATGAAGACGGGGTATTACTTCCATACCAGGCCTTACAAGAGCGATTTGATCTCCCGAGAGGAGACTACCTGATGCACGCTGCTGTGACCAGAGCTATGCAGGCACACTGGGGGGAAGGGCTGCTGGAGCCCGCCACGTCCATGGCCTGCCAGTACACTATGATGGCAGCTGGTACATATAAGGCAGTGACGTGCCTTTATTCTAGAATGCTGCGAGAAACTTTAAAACCTCTGACAACACTGAAGGGCAAATGGGAATCAGACCTCCAGATGGAGATCCCTGACACAACTTGGGCGCAACTACTGAGGCGGGCAAGGAAGAGCACGAGGAACGCACGCTTCCAACTGATACATTTTTATATTCTCCACAGAGCCTACCTTACATCAGGGAAAATTGGAAAATATTTTTGGGTGTAAAATGCGACTTGCCCCAGATGTACCACAGCAGAGGCGGACTTAGGCCAAATGCTATGGGACTGCCCACATATACGAGACTATTGGCAGGATATTGGCAAGACATTGAACAACGCAACGGACAGAGAACTACAATACACTAAGGTGGTAGGAGTACTGCATTGGTTTCTGCACACACCCAAGAATAGGATCACGAGCAAGTTTATAGATATGGGGCTGATACTGGCTAAGAGGGAAATAACTAGAAATTGGAAATCAAAAAAGGGTCCCACGCACAAAAGGTGGTTTAATGAATGTCTCAAATGGGCGGCGAGCGAAAGTACGCTCAGATATCAACTGGCTCGCCGCAAATCTGACGATAGGGCACTGGACGCGGCAGCGGCATGGGAGGCGCTAGTGCAGGCACTACGGGATAGTACGCTGGGGGAGGAGGAAGTACATTCCAGCTCAGGAACTGAAGATCCCACTGACACACCAGGTGCACTTACTTTGTGCATTTCAAATCACTCCTGACAGAGCTCATATACACACACTGACAGCGAGTCCAGGCATAGGCGTAGGCACTGGGAGAGGAGTGGGGGGGGTTTAGGGAGTTAAGAAGTTGGGGGGAGGAGGGGTTTGGGGGGTGGAGGGGTGAAAAATGTAAAAGCAGACTAAAGAAATCCTTGCACGGGGAATTGGAGGCGCTCAAGGGTTGCTGGGAGGGATGATTCACTGTTTGACGCCGCCCGACCCCCGGGTTGTGGGCTTATTGGCTGTGTATACCAATCACCCACACAAGAAATAAGCATTGATAACGGCCATGCAAGGTGTTCATAAGTGTAGGATGTATGTATGATTTGGTTGTGCAATAAAAACGGTTTTACAAAATAAAAACAAAGAGAAGGAAACTTGATTTCCTCTACTGCATTGGGTAGGGAACAGGGATTAGAAAGGTAGGGTAGAACTTTTTTATATATATAATAGAGGGGCCACTACACTGATCATCGATTCATCATCTTTGGCTTATTCAGTCAAAGTTCAATTCACAAGGGAAAAATCTGTACAAGAGTAAATCAAGCTGTTATGGGAAACCATGATATACGTTCTGGAAACATTTCACATGGGTATCACATGATTAAATGTGGCACATGCCAAGAATGGCCCACCCACCCTTTCACTCATATACCATCTCTTTTATTTTAAGTTACCTACTGTTCTTTCATGTCTCCCTCAAGCCATCAAAGTTCATTATGTGAGATTTTGCTGCATTGCAAATAGAGAAGTCTATAATAACTCAACCACCACTGTGGCTGTTGAAACTGGAGGGAGGAGGTCTCACCTCACAGTCATTTTTGATGACGATGACAAGCGAGGCCATGGCATTAGCTAGTGAGCATATTAATTGCAAGAAAAAAGTGACTCACCAGTGCCTGTCCCTGCTGCTACTTCTCCTCCTGCAACTAAGCCATCGCCACCTGCAGCTACATTGGAGCCTGCATCACCGATGTTCTATGTGGCTAGAATATAAAACATTACACATAATTTAGATCTCGGATACACAACCCCAAATACAACAGCAATACATCTCTACAGCTCAGTTAGCACATATCTTCCAAATACCACTCTGGGCATTTGATAGGTTGGTTCACAAACTGAGACAAGCCAGGTGAGGAATAATGCTCAATGAAAATTCTATGGTGTTGGGTGGCAAATGCAATGTGAGTGGAACCTCAGCCTTGTTGCACTGTCATTGGAAACCGGTAGTGTACAATAACTATAAATGAAAGGTTCTGCAGCACACACTACTGGGGGGTCCATGATGACCATGACCACTGTCTCGTAAATTGAACTGTGTTGGAGCTAGGCATAAGCGAGTAGAGGAAAGCCTTCTGAACAAAGATACATGGTGATGTTGTTTATTTAGAATACTAGTTTACTTGGGCCTGCTATCTGAATCTTCACTACTCACGATAGACTGCACCAACATTCCAATAGACAAAATACCCCAAGATTCAATGGTTCTACCCTAAAAAGTCCACAACAATCATAAAAGGAGTTACTAAGATCAGCAGAGCCCTTGGAAGTGGCGCTCGTTGTCAGTATTGGCTGACCAGGTTGCTCCTGACCCTCACAATCATCCTCCTTCTTCCCCTTGGGTGCTCATGAAAGAAATTAAAAAGATAAATACAAATAGATTAGTGATTCTGTTAATAATCACCACAAAATGTTTTATGAAAAGCAAAAGCAGTCACTAAAACAGATCACCTATAGTGCTACTAGTTTCTTTTGACTCGACTCTCTTGACTGTCGATATTCCAAATCTCGTTAACAAAATCTACTTTTGGAACTAAAGTATTGCAGTTAATGCACTTTTATTTTATTCTATTCCCATTTCTTAACACACTTGATGAACCACCTCAGTCTCCCTGTTTTTCAATGCATAGATGCATACTTCACATCATCACAGTGAATTCAGTTAAATAACCTGGAACTGTATGAGCTACATAAACAAAGTCATAGTGAGAATGCTCTACTCAGTGATTCATTATAGTGACAGTAGAAACAGTCTGCAATGGCTTTTTAATTATTCAGCCAAAGCAAGTGCCTGATTAATCTGATTAGGTGGCTGCACCTGCCTATCAGGAAGTAGGAACTGATTCACTCAAAATATACCAGCGTAAACTTGACTTAACATAACTTACCTCTGAGTGTGATCCGCATGCTATTCTGATTTTTTTTAGGATTCTAGAAAACAAACACAACAAATAATTAATACTCACCGAGCCCCAGAACCTCGACACCTAGCAGGTCAAGCAGGTCCTGTTCCTGGACAAGAATGGCTGCCCAGCGTTGTGTGTCAGAGTGGGACAAAGTGGGAACTAGGTGTTGGCAGGATGGGCCCACTCTGAATGATAAGGGGCAGCGGCTATTAACTACTCAGCACACTTACAATGGGTTTTGAGACACTAGTCATTTGTAACCCCAGACAAACTGGAGTCAGGGCAGGGAGGAAGGAAATTCCAAACACCTTTGGGGGAGGGGAATTCCAGAACATTCTCCGACTTCAAAGTTGGCACCAGGGATAAATAGTGGACCCTGAGACCCAACTCTTCGGTAGACCTCTAGTTCTGTAGAAGACTCTGAGGGACTGCTGTGCTGCTCTGCAAGAAGGATTGCTACTTTGCTGCCAGGCTGCCCTACTGCCCCGCTGCCTGAGTGAAAGGACTGGACTTGCACCTTGAACCCAGGATTACCAGAGGAACTTCAAGGACTAGTTGGGCAGCCTCCTGATCAGTGGGTGACAGACACTAAAGGCTTCATCCACTTTGAAGTCAGCACTTGGACTCTATCTGTTGTGAGTCTTGTCCTCGAATGGTGCTACCCCAGTCCTGGACCTTTGGAAGTGGCTTGAAGGTGCTCTGCCAGTCCAGCTAAGGACTTTTGAGCAGAACCGAAGTGGCACACCACATCTCCTCGCAGCTCTGTTTCCAAACCGGCCCTGTATGACACATCCCTGTCATAGGACTTTGCATCGCAGCCGATCAGCTTCTTCGGAACCACTGATGCACGATGCATCTTCAACGATGGACTTCGCATAACAAGCCCCTGATTCACATCATCCTTGATGATGACACAGGACTATGCTATCATAGCTCCTCAGCTCTGCAGAACTGCCATAGCAAGACGTCTCCTTGATGTGAGACCCCACAATGTTTCACAAAGCAAGATTTAAGGCACTTTGTTCAGCAGCCTAAATTTGGTCACTATATCTGGCCCACGATCCGTCGTGGTCGTCCTGAACTTGAGACTCTGTCCCAGTCCAGCACAACTAGTTGGTGCTTTGTGCTTCCTCACAGTATTTTCCCTTAAATCTTTAAAACTGCAAATCTCTTGTTCTACGGATTGGATTTTTTGCATTTTGATTGCAAATAATGTATTACATTTTACTCTATTTAATCATTTTGGGTGGGATTTTTCTTTTGCTGTGATTTTCACATTATTACTGTTCACATTATTACTGTTTGAAGTGCTGCACCCATTGCCCAAAAATTAACCCTGACTGATTTGTGCCAAGCTACCAGAGGGTTAATCACAGATTAATTTGTGACTTCACCCTGACAGAAATAGTGGATGCCGCTTGACTAGGGTTTCACAACCAGTAACCCAATTTCTAACAATTATTAAACATGCTAACAAACAGTGTGCAAGATAATCCATAGGAGATTGAAAGCTGTATATGAATGTATGACATTACAACGCATGCTTTTGCCACGCATGCTTTTACATCGCAGTTTTTACAACGCATACCATTACAACGCATATCGCTTTGGGGTGCTGGATAGTGAATAGTTTAATTTACTATTCCAACTCCAGTCCCAGTGGATAGTAGGGAAGGTGTTGGATAGTAAATTAAATCTATTTCCTATCCTAGAGCGCCCCCCAGCGCAATGCGTTGTAATGGTTTGCGTTGTAAAAGTTGCGATGTAAAAGCAATGTGTGGTAAAAGTTGCGTTGTAAAGGATGTTTCCCGCTGTATATATGTGACACTCTCACAAATAACAGAAGGAAGGAAAGTACAAATAAAACAATTTCTAAACATCATAATGTTGGAACACTCCTGTATCAATTTAGTATAAATGTCATCTTGAAATCCACTAACTAAATTTTCCCTGTTTCATATGTTTGATGTTTTGTTGTGTTATCTACTTTGGCTCGCTCAACTCTTGTGGAAATGTACCCCACCAGAGATAGTAAGCAGAACAAGTCAACTAGGACTATTAATATTGCTAATAAAACAGTTAATCCCATAATTTGACGGCATCAGCTATACTTCATTTTTTGTGTGAGAATAAAGCCAAGGCTATCTTTAAATAGTTCAATCATTTTTAATTTCTGATAGTCATTCCAGAAAAACGTGTGCCCTCAAAAGTGCTGTGTGATAATCTCTGTGACGTTTTTTCAAAGAAAGTTCTCAGATATGTATCTTCCCTTTGATAGTCAAAGGATTGTTCACTGATAAAGACAACATGAGTGGGTAAATGGCCCTGTTTTGTCTGAATTTAAGAATATCTCTACATTGGGTTCCCCTTTGGAACCATTCCCTCTCCATGTGTTAAAACTAGTGACCTCTATGGTCAATCCTAGTTTTTCTGACTGAAAATCAGTGCAGGTCGTTCCTCTCCTAAACAACTAATACCGACCCTGCTGTATTTGCAACAACGTATTGCCCTATAGATTTCTCACTCTGATTCTTCTTTCTCTGACACTGTAGCTAGATATACCACTTCAGATTAGGCATACTTTCTATTTGGTGTTCTCTTTCTAGCTGTTCATTTAGTAACAGGTTATTCATTGTCACTATTGTCTGAATCTAGTTCAATTACTTCAGAACTTTCATTGATTGGCTTCATTATTTCTTGTTTCTCTGGTTAGCTATGCTCTCTTTTGCAGGTTCTTTTTAATGACTTATGTTTTCTCTCTTTCACCTGCTTCTTCACTCACTGATGGATATGACCACTGATCATTTTTGACTGCATGATTCACTATGAACTGATTTCTTCCTCTCTGGGTTCCTGTGTGTCAAATTTTGAACTTATTCTTTCATTGTTTGGATCACAATCTACGTTTTCTTGCTGCAGCTCATAGCCTTGCATTTGACATTGCAATAGCTCTTAACTCTGCTCTCCCCTTTGACACTAGACAGCAGCACCAGTGGTAGAGGTACCAAGTTCTTCACCAGAACATTCCCTTTCACAAATCTGGACTTTTAAAACTTCATAGTCATTGTCTTTACCAGTTACAAAATGTTCACTACCGTCTGGCTCCATTACATTAACTTGATCTCGATTTTGAGCTTCAGTGGTTGTTTACATCACTTCTTAATCTGCTGCTACCCTATTTGTGTGAGTGGCTTACATCCATTGCAGAATTCCGGTACATTTCACCACAGTGTTTGCCTTTAAGATCACCTGATAGAATTCATGTCAGCTCTCACGTAGGCAGTTCTTCCACATGTGTTTTAGGATGACCAACTAGGGTCAACGGTTCAATCCATGACATGGCATTTCCTTTGTTGCTTCTGTTGCCACATTCACCTCAGAAGAGACAGATGTTACTGTATTAGTCAGACTGCTACAGTAATCTAGTACAATGTCATCAGTTATTGAAACGAATGAATCTGAAGGAATATACGCCAATCTCATTGCTCTTCTTGAGGTGACAGGCCAGTCTGGGGTACATATGATGTTCATTATAACAAGAAAAAGTGGGTTGGGCCATTTTGCATCAGTACAAGCACAGAGTTTGGCCAGTGGGTTCTTGAGATTTTCATTCTTCCTCTCAACCACTATGGAAGATTGAGGATGATATTTACAATGGATCCTCTGGTCAATTTGTAAGGTGTTACACATTATTTACAAAATTTGATTTTTAAAATGTGAACCACAATCGGTCTCAATAGAAGATGACAAGTCAAATCATGAAATCAGCTCCCTCAACAAACGTTTAGCTTCTTGTTTTCTTTCCCTGATTATTCGTCTGGCACATACACAACAAAGGGTACTAGGGTTTACAGCCTGCAGGAGATCCCAGGTGACGAAGCATGTCACCTTGGTGAGTGATGGGATTCTGTCCTTTAAGGTAGGACTTCCTGTGTAGGTTGAGTTCTTTGGTGGACTATTGGCACGCATTTCATCATAGTTTTAGGTGACGGTCGGAGACCCTCGGACTTGTTTATTGTGTATATGTAGATTGGGGAATTAGTCTGAGCTGGTCTTTAAACTTTTTCCCTCGTACACTCCTATCCTGGTTTGTTTTGTTATTCCTCCGGCACACCAAACATCTGGAGCATAAGCTTTCAGCAAATTTTTGAGGCATAGAGTCTAGCCCTGTATGAGACTGTCCATGAAAATACCTTGGAACGGAATATAACATAGGATCTTGGAGAATGTATTTGTGTTCAGAAGTAAAATATAAATCCTTTTGATTTTTCTTTTAACCCAATGTATCCCATCTCCATTTCGCATATTCTGTAGCATTGTCCTGAAGGTCTCTCAACTTTCTCCAAGAAGTACAATCTCAATAGAACTCAATAAAAAACAACTCAGATTTTCAGCATTTTTCATAATATTAATTCTTCATTCTTCATTCTTGAACCACTATTTCATCCTCAAGTAAACAGTATATGGCTACTTGATCACCATAGCTATTTTTCTAAGAGTAACTAGAGCTTTTTCAGGCTTGTAGGCAGCAGACCTGACTACAGCAGTCTCTTTCATTCCTCTATTGCTTTCAACAAATCATGTATCTGGAGACTGTTTTTTATGAGAGTACCAGAAGATGTCATACAGACTTTATGCGAACACAGTTAGCCAAAAATATGCACCAAACCAAAACCATGCTGGCCGTCTACATAATTGACCCACAATAAAGAGGGTGGCTAGGCCTATGCCTTGTTGTATAAAAAAGAGAATTAAAAGGGATGTAAGGCATCCAAATGTAATATATAAATCTACTGATCTCCAAAATATAAGTATTCAAAGTCCAAAAGGTCCAGTATGGACAATGGTTAATCAATTTTCATATCTTCTCATGCATCCAGCAAAATTACAATTACAATTCCTGTAGCCAACAGGTGTATCGTCATATCGGTTAGTTTACCATCAACTTCATCAGGGCTACAACAAACAAATCAAAAGTTACATAGAAACACATATCCACATGAATTTATACAATTCATCACCACACCTACTGTGTTAAATTACTTAAGGTAAACCCATATTTAAAGAAATAAGTTCAGCATAAATCAGAGTCACCCTTGGGCACAAGGGCACAGTCAAAATGAGAGAACAAGAACATGAAAATACAGTACGCACAGAAATTAGTAACAAAAGATAAAGGTTTTCCTAATTCAACCTTACAACCCTTTGAAAATACCTATACTCCTAGAGTGGATACCCCAGAAGAAAAGAAATCAAAATTGAAATATGTGTAATATTTAAAATCAAACCTTGAATTGGTTAAAACTATCTGAGTTTTAGTTCTTACCAAGGCCCTATATATTATTTGAGTTCTCTCACAACAAATCTGCAACATATGATAAGTTTGACAATTGTAGTTCGAAACAACAAAACAGACTGCATTCTATTCCATGGTTATATCAGTGCAGACCCATGATCTTAAAATTTCCCTTTTCACATGTCTCTCCTGGTAAGTCCCGTAGTAATGTGTAAAGCATAAACCATTGTATTATGCACACAACTGACGGGCAGCATCGTCTTGTCAATGCAACCAACTCTGCCACTTATGCTGAAGTTACATTTGCAAAAAGAACAATTGATGGATGGAATGCTGAAACAATATTAAACATTCAACCCCAGTACAGAGATCCATACTTCAATCCAATTGTTGTTTGCACACCACCATTCAAGTTTAAACCCATGCCATTTGAAAATCTGTCTTGACCCTGCTCCCCACGGGAATAGTTTGACCTGAATGGCCAGGCTAGATCCTCCCAGGACTGGAAACAAGCATCATGGTACTGATTTCATGGTATATCCCCTCATCAGCCAGGGTAGCTTGACTCCAGTGGTATGGTGAGCAGGAGACCTATGTCTGGGCATTTCCTTCCCACTTAGGGTTGCACATGCAAAAAGAACAATAGATGGCCTGAATGCTAAAACAATGTGAAACATTCACCCCCAGGACAGGGCTCTAGGCCTAGATAAATTGTTTTTTTTGCACACCATGCCATTCCAGGTTAGACCGAGCCATATGCAAATTACTCTTAACCCTCCTCCCCATGCAAACAGTCCAGCACGAAATGCTGAACTGGACTGGTAGCAAGCATCCTGGGACTGATTTCAGGTATCACCCCTCTTCAGCCAGGCTAGTTTCTCTTCAGTGGCATGATTAGCACAGGACCCACATAAGGCGACAAATGCAAAAAGAGCAATTGATAGGCAGAATGCTGGAACAATATCAAACATTCAACCCGAGTACAGATATCAGGGTCTAAATTCATTGTTGTTTTGCACACAATGCCATTACAGTTTAGACCCAGCCATATGCAAATCACTCTTGACTCTGCTTGCCATGGGAACAGTAAAACCTGTACTACCAGGCCAGGTTCTCCCTGGGCCAGCAACAAGCATCCTGGGACCGGTTTTGTGGTATCTCCCCTAATCAGCCAGGCTGGCTTGACTTCAGTGGCATGCTATTCCAGTTTATACCCAGCCATTTACAAATCATTCTTGCCCCTGCTACCCATGAGAACAGTTCAGGCTAAATAGTCAGGCTAGGTTCTCCCGGACCAGAAGCGAGCATCCTGGGACCAATTTCAGCATGTCTCCCCTCATCAGACAGGGTAGCTTGACATCAGTGGCATGGTGAGCAAGGGTCCCATCATCTGGGCATACCCTTCTCACTTAGGGTGACAAATGCAAAAAGACCAATAGTTCGACAGAATGCTGAAACAATGTTAAACATTCACCCCCAGGACAGGGATCTGCGATGAAATACATCATTTTTTGCACACCCTGAAATTCTGGTATTGACCCAGACATATGCAATTCACTCTTGACTCCCCATCGAAAGACTCTCAGCACAAAACTCCCAAGTAAGGTCCTCCCTGGACCGGAAAAAAGCATCCTGGACTGATTTCTGGGTATCACCCCTCATCAGCCAGGCTAGCTTGACTTCAGTGGCATGGTGAGCATGGGACCCACATCAGGATATACCCTTCCCACTTAAGGCGACAAATGCAAAAAGAGCAATTCATGGGCAGACTGCTGAAACAATATAGATATCAGGCCCTTCATTCTCTGTTGCTTTGCACACCATGCCATTCCATTATAGACCTAGCCATATCCAAATCACTCTTGACTCTGCTTACCATAGGACCAGTCCAGCCTGAACTGACAGGCCAGGCCAGGTGCTCCCTGGACCATAAACAAGCATAGTGGGACCTGATTCAGGGTATCACGGCTTATCAGCCAGGCCAGCTTGACTCCAGTGGCATGCCATTCCAGTTTAGCCCAGTCATTTGCAAATCAGTCTTGACCCTGCTCCGTATGAGAACAGTCCAGTCTGAACTGCCAGGCCAGGTCCTCCCTGAATGGTAAATAAGTATCCCGGGACCAGTTTCCGGGTGTCACCCCTCATTAGACAAGCTGGCTTGACTCCAGTGGCACAGTGAGCACAGGACCCACGTCTGGGCATACCCTCCCAAATTTTAGGCGGCAAATGCAACAAGAACATTGGATGAACACAATGCTGAAACAATGTCACACTCCCAGTACAGATATCTGGGCCTAAATCTATCTTTTTTTGCCCACCATGGCATTTCAGTTTAGAACCAGCATTATGCAAATTAATTTTGACCCTGCTCCCATGGAAACAATCCAGCCAGAATAGCCAGGTCAGACCCTCCCTGGACTAGAAACAAGCATCCTGGGACCAGTTTCAGCGTATCACCCCTCATCAGCCAGGCTAGCTTGACTCCATTGGCATGGTGTTCATGGGACCCATATAGGGGCATATCCTTCCAACTTAGGGTGACAAATGCAAAAAGAAAAATTGTTGGACAGAATGCTGAAACAATGTCAAATAGTCAACTAGTAAAGGGATCTGGGACTAAATCCATAGTTTTTTTGCACACCATGTAATTCCAGTTTAGACCCAGCCATATGCAAATGACTCTTTTGACCTTGCTCCCTATGGGAACAGTCGGCCCAAACTGCTAGGCCAGGTCCTCCCTGGATGGGAAACAGGCATCCTGGGACCGTTTCAGGGTATCACCCCTCATCAGCCAGGGTGGCTTGACTCCAGTGGCACGGTGAGCAAGGGACCCACATCTGGGCACACCCTTACCACCCTTACCACCTAGGTCAACAATTGAAAAAGAACAATTGATGCAAGGAATTCTGAAAATATGTCAACCATTCACCCCCAGTACAGGGATCAGGGCCTAAATACATTGTAGACCCAACCATATGCAAATCAGTGTTGACCATGCTCCCCATGTGAACAGTCCAGTCAAGTTACATTTAGCAGGTAGAATTCTTTGAGATTTTCTGAAATAGAACATACTATATACACAACCAACATTGCCCCATTTTGGTCTTTCAAACATGATCCATGAATGAATAAAGTCAGAGTCTTCCAAAAGAGTTTCTTTACTTTCTGCTCTTGGTTTGGTACATAATTTGATAATCACTATGGATTCATGCTCGCCCCTGGTATCATCATCCTCATTTTCATCAGTGTTTCGATCTTCACAATTTTTGTCCAAAATGGTTAGCAGTGTCACCAAATTGAGTCATTTGCACCTCTTAATTGAGAAGTTTGCGGCTGCAAGGACGAGCTGCACGTATCTAGTTAATCGGCTGGCATCTGTAGAGTCCTTATAAGTGTCAATTGGATCTTAACTGAGTGTGTGACATATACAATTAAAGTATGACCCATCTGTATTCCTTTGCATTGTTCATTGCCATTGCAAACAGCTGCAACCAATTTCAAAAAACCAAGAAAACCTACAGCTTCTGGATCTAACACATCTGAAAGGTCGGCTACTTGCCCCATAAGCTGACCATTTCACCAGCAAGCACTCTGGCAGCTTGCTGGCGCCATTCTAAAATCGTTACAAAATTAGCTTCAACTCGAGCACCTGCCTTAACTGTGCTTCCTGGGGCAAAAACAAAAATCTGCCTGCTTGCGAATTCGCACATTTTTTGGCAATTTCGCGAGACTCGCGGATCGCGAAATTGCCGAAAATTCGCTAATTTCGCGACCGGAGCGGATTTTGCAGACATACTTACTAAAAACAAGCATTGAGTAAAATCTAGCCACAAAAGGGTACGTTAGCAAGGCAGGCCCTCCACATACTAAAGGACAGTGATGAAGAACCAAGGAGTTAATCTCAATTTAAAGCAACAGATTGAGGCATATTTGGTATGGCATGTTCACGCAGAGTCTTAATTCATTCCAGTGGAACAGAAGCTGATGGTCCATTTGATTTACACAACTCATGACCGAGTTGTCATTTGTGTGTACTTGTTTCTCTTTTATTCAATTTTGCATCTAGAGTTTACTTCTATCTATGGGTGAGTTTCACCAGATGAAAAATGGAAACCAATGGACTAGGGTTTACTTAAAGTCCCCTCACCCCACAAATTGAAGTGCATCTTTAGCCCTCTACTGTTGATTGGGAGACTAATGCCTGGTGTTAGCAGATGATTGAACTGAAGAGGAACAATAGCCATCTAAACCTGTTAGTGATAATCTATCACATCCTCATAACTGGGGCCATTCATGTACCGCTGAACATGCGGTTGTGAAATGCATTTGTGCAGAAAATATGGTGATTGCAACACAGGACGGAGGTTTCCCTTTGGGTTCCTTTTGGCTGAATCGATGTGAGAGGCTAGAAAGAAGCAGCCCTGATCTGCTCAGCAGCAGCCTACTAAATGGTTTTGTTTTATAGTTTTCTATTCATTAGCCTGCTGTAAAAAGTTGAAGTACATTATTGGGCTAACTGTATATTTCTTGCTGCACCTTGGCATGTAGTGCAGTCAAAGGAGTAAGACTTAGGATATTCTGGCTACAAATCAATAATGTACGGATAGAGAGAAATATGATAATGGAGTCTGGTTTATGTTAGAGGTGCCATTTGGTGCTGCTACAAGTAGCAGCAACAGTTATGCATGGAGCTGAGCAAAGGAGAGTAGTTTTGCCTTCTACTATCATTAAGAAAGTTGTTATAGGTTAAGATAATTGGTATTCTTTTGCATTGTATTGCCTATAGTATCATTTTTTTATTGAATATACACAACTAATGATGGCAGATGTCATAAAATTCGCCAGCAGATTGAGGAGTACTCACAGAAGTCCCTGTAAGTCACCACTCACTCTAAAATTAGTATTCCCTCCCAGATGTATCTATGGCACTCTTATACCATGGCCACGAATTATGGGGATATGGCGCAAGGTGAATCAAAAGTAGATTCCATTTTCATTATGTACATATATAAGTGTTGGGTATTTTTATCTGATTAACATTTTTTAAATATTAATTGTGGTTGTTTCATTGCTATGTAAATTCTACAGACATCCTTGGAGAAAGGTTATTGCAAGAAGACAGACTAGAACTCCTTGGATGGCTCGGCCTGTGCTCCTCCGAATTGCACCTGGTGGCCCTTAGTGGTTGGGGTAGCGTTCCTCTGAATTGAGTCTCGAAGTCCTGTATAGCTGGGGTATTCTTGCAAATAGCACAATAACAACTTTAGGTCTTGGCAGCCAACTTCAATTAACTTCCTCTAATGAAACCATACCCCCAGGTATCTGGATATTTTGTATTCATATTTCCTTATGAGTGTTGGTTCGCTGTATCTGCATTGGCCTCAGTGGGGACCTGGAGTCGTAAGCTGGCAGTCCACCCAGAGGCAACCTATGTGGAAACCATCAGTAACATTGGTAAGTGTTGTAAGGGTTTGATTTTATGTTTTGAGTTGTAAATGCTATTTTGATTGTTGAATGAAGAGTGGATAGGCCTGCATGTTGAGAATTCAGTGTGTTTGGGAAATTGAGAAGTAGTAGTTGTGTCTCATTGTAAGACAAGGAGATGCAGTATTCTTTTTTAAAAAGTGCTAGAAACTGTTATATTATAGGCAATGAGACTTACAAAACCATAAATATAGAAGTTGATGAGTGATGACAAATAAGAGTTTGTGACATTGCCTATGTTATACTTCAGTGATTATAAGAGTGATTTATGACCTTCAGATTTCTTATTGTTTTACTCTGTGTGAATTCTCTGTGAAAGTTTCTGTTCACTTTATAACGGTTAATTAATGCACCTCTTTAAGGAGCATATTGTGCACCCACCCGAAATGAGAAATAACACCCAAAAGCAAACCAATAAAAATGTGCAAATGATGGGCACTAGGAATCAGGGGAATTTAAGGATTTCAAAGGCTGAAAACTAAGATCATAAAGTTCCTGTCTTTCACTAGGAAAGGACAAAGTCCCGAGCTCTACCGCTCTCCTCAGTTTATACCTACACAAAGGTGTCAGTAAAAGTGGATAGGTTCTGAGCATCCATTAGGGAAGAGATTGGTTCCTAGGAGCTGGACCAGGAAGTGTACAGTTCATTGACTAGACTAATGAGCTCTTTGTGTATTTTCTCAAAGGACTCGTGTTTATCCTTAGTTTTTTTCTGTCGTATTAGTTTATTGTTTGTTCCCAACCACTTTCCCTTGGAGGCATTTGATGATTGCCATTAATTTAATTCCAGTAGTGATCCTGCGTGTTCGGGGTACTGTTGGGCCCGCTTTGTGTTTGCGAATGCACAGGGAAAGCCACACATTTTCACATTCATTATGTGGCAGTTTGCTGTCTAGAGATATAGGTTTTCTTCAGTTAATATCTTTACAGCATTACCTGAAGGATATATTTTGACATGGAGGGCATTGTAGATGATTCAGAGAGAATTAGAAGCTGATAATTGTGTAATAGGGGAGCACTTGGAAGGATGTTAAGATGTGGTCATATAAGACGAACTGTAGGAGTTGTGATCCTGTAGTTTTCTGGATTTTTGCTACCTTTAGAGCACAGAAAGAAAAAAACCCCAGTTAGACTTTGTTTGCTCAGTCAACACATAACAGAATGAGTGAGATGGTAACCAGGAAGCCTCAATGCAGGAAACTTTGCTGTAGAATAGTTAGGGCATGGAAGGTGCTTTTGATGACTTGGATAACATGGTGGATTACATGAGGGATCAAAGATGTGCTAGAACCCATGGGCCAAAGTATATGCAGGCCAAATGGCTATGTGCTGGTAGTTCTCCCTTTCCTCACATATCGTATACTCTCTTCCAAGCAATTTATGTTTAAGGTAGTTACTCCCCAGTAATATGTCAGCTTCTCAAAGGCAATGGTGTAATCCAAAGATGTCAAGATCCCCCTGGAAATTGTTACATAGCTGGGCTAGAATGTAGATTTATATCTCAACGTCTGCGGGAAAGGTCACTGGTGACCGGAATTGACAGTAGTTGTAGCTGAGGTTGCAGGAGCTAGGATGTTATTGAAGTTATGTGTAAGACAGGGTTCTGATAATGAACTTGGAGATCCACTAACCCTCAACAGACCACAGAATTCAGAGGACAAGAGTTGTTTGAATGATACATTGACCCAGAGTTTGTTTCAATAGAGCAATTCTCAGCCGCGGTCGGTAATGGGTGTACCTGCAGGGCAGTGACGTGGGGCGGGGGAGCGGCAGGGTTGGGGGTAGTAATCTATGGATTACGGAGCTGTACAGGTAAGTAAACATTTACATAAATACAATTAATTTGGTTGCGTGCACTGCATATCCAAATGCGATGGAGTGCGCGCTACGAAATCCGATACGAAATTTGTTTTATTTATTTATATGTTTACTTACCAGTAAAGCTCCGTAATTCATAGATTACTACCCCCCACCCTGCCCCTCCCACTCCCCACGTCACCCACTAACGACCGCGGCTTGCAATTCTCTTAATGTTGGTCTCTGTGTGTCGAATAGAGTGCTTCTTGTTTTCAAGATTGTTTTCTGGTCTTTTTGATTTGGCCACAATCATGTATTTGGTGGCAATAAACAACACTCAAAACTGGTGATTCGTGTTGTGCACTATGGGTTGCAGAGTTCAGTGAGGATCTTACAGAGGTACTCAGTAGCGCATTGGAGCACCAGCTGGAATAATGTAGATTTGTGCCAACATGATTAAACATTTCTAGTTCTTGTTGAGGTGCCATAGAATATTTTTTACATAGTGCCTTTATTTCGTTTTATTTAGAGCTGAGGTTCACTGTGTTTTACTTTCATATTTTTAATCCTATAATTCAGACAAGTGTTTTTGTGTTGATAGTTTAGGCACATGGATGCCTTGAACAGAATGAGCTTTACTAAAGGACTGGAAGCGAAATTTGTGCGGAAGAACGACTTCAGTTATTTGATTGGCAAAGAGATCGCAAAGAGAAGAGGGACACGTCCGGAAGGGTTAAATCTGTTACCTACCTCAATGTAGTTTCTACTGTTAGATGCTGGAGGTGGAAAGAAGTAAGATGCACTAGCGACAATGCGGTAAATAGACAAAATATCAAATAAAAAATATCGAATGGACATAATATCGAGTGCAAAATATAGGCTGGACAAAATATCGAATGGACAGAATATAGACATCAAAAATATCGTTTTGAAGGTAAGTATTGTAATATCGAATTTCAAAATATAGATAGTCAAAATATCGAAGTACATAATATAGGTTAATAAAAAAATCGAAAATGTAATTATATCGAATTTGTTATAGTGTATTTTATGTGTTAAAAGTGTTTATTTATGTTATAATGTAATTTAATTAATGAATTTAATGTTATTTAAATTTTGCGTAATTTAATTCTGTAGCGGGTTGCGGGTTTATAGGGGAATAGGGTGGGAAGTAATATAATTATAATTAATTAAATATGTAAATTTATTTATTGGTATTTGTTTATAATTAATTGTTAATTAATTTTTATTTTGTAATTAATTAAATGTTAATTGTCAATTAATTTTATTTAATTGATTAATTGATAATTATGTTAATTTAACTAATTTATTTTCTGTAGCGGGTTGTGGGTTTATAGGGGAATAGGGTGGAAAGTAATTTAATTATAATTACTTAAATATGTAAATTTATTTATTGGTATTTGTTTCTAATTAATTGTTAATTATTTTTTTGTAATTAATTAAATGTTAATTGCCAATTAATTTTATTTAATTGATTAATTGATAATTATGTTAATTTAACTAATTTATTTTCTGTAGCGGTTGTGGGTTTATAGGGGAATAGAGTGGGAAGTAATTAAATTATAACTAATTACATATGTTAATTTTTTTGGGTATTTATTAGATTTTAATTCTTAAGTAACTTTTTAATTACTATTGGATTAATCGTTTATTTGTAATTAATTAGTATTAATAGATAACTAATTGTAATGAATAATTTAAATTAGTATTTGTAATTAATTAATTATTATATTATATTACATTGGTAATTACTTTTAATTAATTTTTTTATAGATATTAATATATATATATTTTTACATAATATAGGAAGTATCTACTTTCCCTACTGTTGCACTCTCTGGAGTGGGAATAGTAATTTTTACCCCTACGCTTTCCAACACTTTCCCTACTGTTGCACTCTCTGGAGTGTGAATAGTAATTTTTACCCCTACGCTATCCAACGCTTTCCCTACTGTTGCACTCTCTGGAGTGGGAATAGTAATTTTTACCACTACGCTATCCAACGCTTTCCCTACTGTTGCACTCTCTGGAGTGGGAATAGTAATTTTTACCCCTACGGTATCCAACGCTTTCCCTACTGTTGCACTCTCTGGAGTGGGAATAGTAATTTTTACCTCTACGCTATCCAACGCCTTACCTACTGTTGCAGTTTCTGGAGTGTGAATAGTAATTTTTACCCCTACGCTATCCAACGCTTTCCCTACTGTTGCACTCTTTGGAGTTGGAATAGTAATTTTTACCCCTACGCTATCCAACGCTTTCCCTACTGTTGCACTCTCTGGAGTGGGAATAGTAATTTTTACCCCTACGCTATCCAACGCTTTCCCTACTGTTGCACTCTCTGGAGTGGGAATAGTAATTTTTACCCCTACGCTATCCAACCCTTTCTCTACTGTTGCACTCTTTGGAGTGGGAATAGTAATTTTTACCCCTACGCTATCCAACGCTTTCCCTACTGTTGCACTCTCTGGAGTGGGAATAGTAATTTGTACCCCTACGATATCCAACCCTTTCTCTGCTGTTGCACTCTCTGTAGTGGAATAGTAGTTTTTACCCCTACGCTATCCACGCTATTCCCTCTCTGGAGAGGGAATAGTAATTTTTACCTCTACGCTATCCAAGGCCTTACCTACTGTTGCACTCTCTGGAGTGGGAATAGTAATTTTTACACTTCCGCTATCCTACGGTAATAATATTGGACATGTTTTAATTATATTATGTTACTATATATATATGTTTTAACAAATATGATTGTAATTTTTTTTTTATTAACTTTAATTAATTCTTTAATTATTATATGGTAATTTAAGTATTCTTAAGTATATTTTAGTAATTAATTTTTAATATTAATTTAATTTAACATTGTTTTTAATAAAGTCGATATTTTTATAAACTATATTTTTGTAAACGATATTTTTTACTCGATATTTTTGTACTTACCTGTTTGTAGATACAAAGTCGATATTCTGTCTGTCGATATTTTTTCACCGATATTTTTGATAGTCGATATTATGACCCTCGATATTATGTCAGTGATCCCGACAATGCATGGGAACAGATGGATAAGTTGATTAAAGCTGAGATCTGAAAGGTTTGTCAAGAGGGTTATTAGCTGTGCAAGAGAAAATGATAAAAACAGATGTTCAAGTCAACCGGAATGCAGCCATATGGGATGGGTTAAGGATATACCGGTTTCTGGGCTGGAGGGGGAACTTACCAGGCTAAAGCCGCTTTGGTACAGCAATCTGCTGCCGGAGGTGGGGGAAGGGGGTCAGGAGGGATTCTCAAAATGGGAGCTCTTATGCATAGAAAATCTGGGTAATGACTGGAGGAATCAAGCCTATATAAAATTTGAGGAACTCAGTGGGGAATACAACCTGCTGTAGTCTTAGCACTTCTGACAGTTACAGCTGGGTCATGCTCTACATCACCACTTGCTGGCTGGCGAGCAGATACTCGAGTTCTCCCCTACAAGACCAGCAAAATATTGCTTTCCTAGTAAGAGTTAGACTGGTCCGATTTAAAATACTTCCTAGGATGTACTATTCACAGACATTCTTACATAATATTGGCAGGCCAGAGGCTCTGCTGCGTAGGAGGGCATGTGGGGGCGAGGGAACTTGGGAATTGCCATTGGTACATAGCTACTGGTCTAGTGTGACAGTTATTATGGCCAGGGTCATGGTGATGGAGGTCCCTCTTGATCTAAAATGGCTATTCCTGGGTATTAAAGGGGAACATTTCTAGCCCAGGTTTACAGAGGTCTGGATGAGGCTGGAGTTGTAGTAATATTTGCAATATATCAAGAGAGTGGGGTCTGCAGTCCCACTGGGAACAGTAGAGTAGGAGGGCAAATTGGATTGGTGCCAAAGGGTAGAGCAAGTTTTACGTAAGGCGAGAGGCTTCCCAAAGAAATGGGAGAAAGCTTGGGGAACACAGAGTGAGTATCGACGTTATGGGGGAGTAGTTGCTGAGTGAGAAACTCCAGGGTGGGTGGGGCTGAGAAGTTGAGATGTGCATGTTGTAACTTTACTGGCCCGTAAATGTAACACATTTGCAAGATTAGGGAATAGAGACCAGTCCTACAATATACCATTATTAGCTGTGTGAAACAACAGTCAGCCCTCTCTTTATCATATAATGTATGAAGCCTATGCTTTTCAACAAAAAGAATTAAAATAAAAAAGTATGTAGCAGTGAGCACATTAAGTAAGGCATGCTTTAAAACATAGTTTTTCAGTTGCAGACTACAAATCAGTAGATTTGCACATGAGAAATTAGGTAAAGAGGAACAGCACACTAGGAGAGATTTACAATCTGTCATGACTACATCGTTAACAATGGTCGCTTGTAATGCTTTATGTGAAAACTTCAATTATGGACTCAACATCAAGGGGAGATTCTGTATGCTGTATTACTTAAGCATTGCCTCCTAGCCATGTCTTTATGAAGAAGAGTAGGTCTTGTTTCAACCCTGATAGCAGATTACAAATGATCAATTGGTTCAGATTCACTGAATGACTACTAAAAATCTTACAGGTTAGATGAGGTGGTATGTAAAGGAGAGCAAGATATGAGTTTAAGAACTATTGATGGGAAGAGTGGAAGGTAGGATTCCAGAAGGGAAAGGGTAAACATAGGAGAGTGGAAGGAAAGTAGGTGTGTAGAATAAATTAGTTGATAGTTGAAGAGTGAAGAGGGATTGGTCCATCTTGCTGAACTGTATGGGTTTAACAAGGTAAATATATACCAGTATGATGTAGGAGTGGTTGGTAGGTGTGTGAGAAGGTGCAAGGTTAGAAGAGACAAATTGAATAAGCATCAAGGACTTGGTGTGGAAATAATTAGAAAAAGAAAGAGGGAATGAGTGAAAGAGCTTTAGCAGAGAAGATGTGAAGAAGAGGCAAGGTGTCAAATCCATTTATGCTTTGTACAATAAAGGAGGAAGTTCACAGTGCATTTTACAGAGGAGTAAGGTGGGTAATTAACAACTGAAGAGCCCAAAGGGAGGAATTAAATGTTATGCAGAATAAAAGCACTCAGAAACTAACCGTAGGCTGCCATAGAGAGTAAGGAGAGCAGGATGGGAACGAGAGGGATAAAGAGAAAGTGGTGGGATTGGTAAAACAAGAAATATCTGTTTACTTGCAGTAATTTAAAACATTACAGATAACATTTTGGAAACGTACATGGCATCTTCGAAAGAAATGGAAGCTAAGGAAGAAGCCAAGAAAAATGGATGAATCACTGAATCTATAACATTTCTGAGGTACCAAGCTGCATATTAAGCAGATTGCCCATAGTCACAGATAAAATAGGAAGACATTTAAAAAAACTATTTTAAAACAGAGCAAATTGCACCTTAGACACCAAAGATTTAAGGCAGAAAAGTTAACATAGGAAAGGTATTGAATCAAGAAATGACATTGTGTGAACAGAGAAGTGAGAATGAGTAGTTGGAGTAAGATATTGAGGGACGGAGGAGAATGGACATAGGGAAAGATTGGAGAGGATAGTCATGGTTCATTAATAGTTAAGGAGAGGGTTTTGAAGTGAAGAAAGATCAGAAAATAGAAGGATTTAAAAGAGTATCTAAAAGGAGAGATCAAGAGAGACCCTGGATTCTGACATATTAGGGAAGCAGAAATATCTGGAGAAGATACATGAGTATGTTTGAGGTAGTATAGGAGAACCTGAAGGAGTGAGGGTGAAAACATACCTTCATTCATGACAATAGTTAGCTCCATCAGCTACATTAAGTGCACCTTCAAATGCTGCCTTATTGAAAAATGCTTATGCTACACTTTTAATATCTCATGCTCCTTCCTTGTTACTTGGGAACTTCTTATCACTTAATCTGTTTCCTAGGCTGTATTTGGTCCGCCAGATAACCAATATTGTTCTGTTATCTCAAAGAAAGTTAGCATGGAAAAAATCAAGGACAGCTAACACCTTTTATAGACGTGACAAAAGGATAGACTCCTCAAAATGTTTGTAATTCTTGTGAGTGAATCTGACACTCCTTGTTGCTTTGTCCACAAATAATTCAATAAACTATTTGGGAGGAAGGGAGAATTTACAACAGTAGGATGAGTGAGGGTACAGGATAATAGAAAGAGCCGTGGATGGCAAGAGGGGTGAGAGCTGTTAAATGAGGTGAAGAAGAAGATTGAAGTAAAGTGTTGGTGTAGATAATAAGATTATCGAAAGAAGAGGAGACATGGAGGCAGTGAATTTAGTGTGGGGGTTAACCTCCACACTAGAGAAAAGGTAATCTATGAGGAAGAGATGGTAAGGTGAGTTCAAAGGAGCTAGATTGAAGGTGACGAAAGTAGGAAAAGTGGCGAGATAGAGGTATGGAAGAAACGTGGAGGGTAAGGCAGATGAAGTAAGTGTAGAGTAAGTGAGGGGAAATTTATGGAAGAAGTGATAGGAGTAGGAATTAGAAAAAGTGAATAGAGGGTGGTAGTGCGAGGTAGGAGGAATGTAACAATTTGGAGGGTTGTCAGAACACAGCAGCACTGGGATCAGATGTGTAACTTTCATCTAGTGATGAACACCATGAACCAGCCACAGGAATGCCAGGCAAATGTTTGTGAAAGGTCATCCTATCGGAATTTTAACTTCTAGATAACAAGATAATTAGGATTCTATGCAGTCCCACAGAAGATGGAAGATGGAGGTTTCCAAAATCTACTGGAATTTAGTTCTATGTAGAGTATGTAAAAAACTATGATGCCCATCTGTTGGAGAATGAGATCAACTCCAATCTTCCAACAAATGTCAGATATTAAAAGTCTATGAATTTCATATAAATGCATCTATGATTTGGTCTAAAAGAAGATGCAGTACTAAAAAGCGTCAAAAGAACAAAGATCTTATGGCTTTACCAAAAAGTAGTCTTAGTGCAAACCACCAGAAGATGCAGCTTTGAAAATCCATTGTTTTATAGGTTTATATATCACTAGGTAAGAATTTGTGGGTTTGGGTTAAATTATGTTGAGAGACCATCCACAGGAAAGCACATCTTATAGATCCACCAGAGATTTGAGTTCCCATGCTGTTCACCAAAACGTGGCTTAAAGGCAACCCATAGAAAGAAGCATCTTCCAAACAAAAGGCCAAGTTTAAAAAAAATCTACAGTCTGCCTAGAAGTGGCATAGGTTTAGTCCACCAGTGGGTACAGCATCCAAAAACAACCAGATACTCAAATGATGTTCTATGTGGTGCATCTAGAAAAGCATAGGTGTGACCCACAGGGAGACTCACTCTGAACTCCCTTCATCAGCCCTTGATGTTCAGAAGAAGGCTGCACACTTCCATTGCTGCATGGCTACCCCGACTGTGGCCAAACTTATTACCCACTCCCTACTTGATTAATTTCCACCTATCATCTAGACATTCACCTGAAATTGGCAAATCATCAAATGTGCTATCACCAAAGAATACCGTTTGAGGTTTTCATCTGGTTATAATCTCCTTTTCAGATCAATTCTGAAGTCCTTTTTACCCCCTTACCTGCCCTCTGAGACTACGATCTGTGCTTTGAATGACGTCAACAACAATAAATGCTGCCGGCCCCATTGTATCAAAAGGAAAGGTGTCTAAGTCCAGTTATTAATGAAAACATTAACCACACTTTGTGCCCCCTCCTCTGGACCATCTCTTTGATGTTCTCTAAGGATTTCTCTCCTTCTTTCTTCTTTCTCATGGGCCATTACTCTGAGGCTCTAGTGTTTGGATGATCAGGACTCTGCCTGAATTTTACCCTGGTTGCGTCCTCCCTATATCCCCCATGACTCACTGAAAGGACATCTGCATGTGAATAGATATCAAAGTGGGCAGGATCTATGGGGACCAACATGCCCATGCTTTTTTAATTTTATGAAAACAGTTCTCATACATTTTGTTAAAAGCAACTGTCCCTTAACACTGTAAATCTAAGCGAGGGACAGATAGCAAAAGAAGAAACTGGTGTTCCCCTCAGGGTGCATTCTACATCAACGAATTATAAATGTGTGCAAATGGTTAATCACCTAATGCAAAGCCTGCTTTCAGGCCATTATAGGCATTAATTGATGGAGCTTCACAGCAACAAAGATTTATAGCTCTTGAGAGGTAATTTAAAGAGTTATTAGCTGAGTTCTGTATAAAAGTGGATTCACTAGGTACAGTCTGGTTACCTATTAATAAATCTATACATTGAAAGCACTTGCATTATCTTATATAAACTTTATTTTCTGCATTTTTACCTCAATAGGTATAGCATACCAACCAGACTAGAGCATTGTGGGCGCAAACAGCCACAGTAACATACATTCTACATATTACTAAATGTCATGCCGTCCTAGGGACATACCCAATGTCATAAGATGCACAGCGCAATCCAGTTGATCCCCACCCCCCAAAAATTCGATGTTAGCCTGAAGTGAGAATATGACAAGTGCTATCTCCTTAAGTTGGTCTTTTGTCAGAGGGCCTAAGATTTTTACCAGCCTTTCTGTCCAATCTGCCATGCCTCCATCACTTTGTCATCTCAACAGGATTTTTTTCATACTTTAGTCTGATTACCTATTAGTAAAATCTATCCCTTGAAAGCACGTTCATTACCTTAAACACTAAATCATGTTGCAGCAGAATATCTCATACTGTGTATAATAAAATTGTAAAATAATGACTTACATGTTCACAGTGCCTTCTGTTAGTTGCTGCGTCCTTGGAGTACTATCAATACACAGGTCACAACTTTCCATTGACCATCCAGGATTCCATTCTGTAACTCTGATCATGCTGATAGATATCTGTGGTGATCGTATTAACCAATTGCGGTTTTATATTATAAAAATGTATTTCACACAGACTAGTTCAACTTGAATTTAGTTTTCTTTTAAGGTTTGTGAATTATTTAATAAGCCGTCACTTTAAGGTGAAAAAATAAAAAGACACAGAACAGTTTCTCTTGTTTTAGCCATGTCTTGGACACCAACACCACAGTAACCAGGATCGCATTTCCAATTCTGATGTAGAACACTTCAACTGTTGCATGTAAATCGGGACAGCCAGGAAATGCACCAAATAATACTTGTGAAGACATTTGCGGCCCTTGAGATGTAAACTCACCATGTCTGTAAACTCACCAAGTCAGACTTGATGTTGAGCATGTTAAGTTTATCTGTCCTTTGGCCCACCTTCAGCATATTATCTTTCACAGAGCTAGCACAACTGTCAGTTCATCTACACATTACTTTGCTAACATATAGGGTGATGAAAGTCTGCTACAAGTTAAATGATATCTATGTTTCAAGGTCTGCCAGTAGATATCTAAAATAAACATATAGTCCTAGTTGACTTATATTCGTCATGCTTGTTCAGAATGGTTATGTCTCAGATTAGTGGTAAGTCCCCCAATGTAGGCTAAGAGTCAATGGTCAACCGTATATAAACCCCAGGAGATGGCCACTGAATTCGAGAGGCCTTTGTACCACTGATTCACAGGAGGTCCTGCTAGATGGCTGCAACATCTACTTCTATGCGGAGAGTTGATACAAAGAGGAGAGGAGATGAGGCCTGCTGATCACGTTTTTCTTTTTGTGAGAACACTCTCGACTGGCTGAAGTTTGATAACCACAGCTGTTCCTGTGTGAACAGGTATGCAGTGTGTTGGGCCCCAAGAAACTTTAGAGGCACTCCATATTCTCATAGTGTAACGCAAAGAAGTAGAGTTTAGGCTGGCTGGCTGCTAGGAACATTGTAATCATGTTAGAACTATTAATGTCATTCTATATTCTCTGTGTTTATTGCTCACATTCTAAGAAATCATATTAAACACGTTTAAACATTTAAACTTTTCTTAGTGTTGTGCTTGAATGTGCTATTCTAAAGAACTCAATTAGATTTAAAATACCACTGCATCCCTGAACCCTTTAAAGGATTGTTAGTAACCCAGAAAGCACAGACACCTCTTCAGCAGGTATGCTGAGTGGGTTGTGTGGGGCTACAATAACCTGGGCTCCCCCTGATCCTTCGTTGGTGTTCTGAACTCACTCCAGGAACCACTGCGCAGAGAAGCCAAACCTTGGAGACCTGGGCCATAGTCTCAGGGTATGCAACACCCTCAAAGGGCACACATCAAAGTTTAAAGACTTCTGCTGTAGGGATTCTTTAGGCATTGTGTACATTGTTATTGTGGTCTTAAATATGTAGTATTACTTAGTGCTTAATTTTGTAAAATATTAAGTGCCAGGGCTCTGACCAGGTCACTGCAGATTGCACCACCCATCACCCCTGTCATCAACGCCAAAACAACTACTAACTACTAACCCTCTCTCTCGCATGTAAATGGGACAGTAAAGATTATTCGAGGTTCCCAAAGCTAAAGGAATGGCTGGGAATGCAGATATTAGTACTTTTTAGGCCTTGTGCCTAGCAATGCAGTGGGCAGCATTGCTCACACATCGAGACTTCATGTAGGGGCTTCTGAAAGCTGACCACACACTTGTGCGTGTGCTTTTATTTTCAGTCGGGTGCAATTGGCTTTTGCGTGCATCTTTTAAAAAAGACAGCACGTAATTGGTGAAAGGCTGGTGCATTTCCCGGCTTCCGGCCTATTGGTGTCAGTTACGCGCAGCAGCGGCATCTGGTTTTAATGATAAACATGTGTTTATGATTAGCGCGCATTTGCTTTGCTGCTGCGCTCCCCCGCCCCCACGCTTCTGAGGTGTGCGCACACCAGTGGTTTCGATTCACGCCACCGCTCCGCTGTGGTGCGCGCCCACCACCTCCGCTTTTTTTAATTGTTGGTTTCACGGTAAAACTTTTTTTTTGTTTATTGATGTTAGTGTCAATTTCCGTATTCGATCAGTTATTAAACAAGCATTTGCAATGCAATAGTTCTCGCAATTGCGAAAGTTTGAGCTTTTGACATTGTTAATGACAAAGCTTTTCAGTTATGTGTTGGTTTTTAAAACATACATAAAAGGCATTATCATTTACAATGCCCATAGCTAAAACTCTCGCAAATGCGAGACCTATTGCATTGCAAATGCTTGTTTAATGTATGTTGTTTCCCTAAACAGCAGTTATACTGCTCCTCTCTAAATTACATTTGCAGAGCCACCTTGTGACAGACTGCCCTAAGTGTGGTGTTGACAAATAGATGCGGGTACCTAGCACCGGAAATCAATTAAGTGCCGGTGCTCACCAGTGGTTTCGATTCACGCCCCCGCTCCTCTGTGGGGCACGCCCACCACTGGTTTGGATTCCGTGCTTGTTATCCATTAGTCCTGAACTGCAATTTTTAAACCTCATATTTAACCCTGGGCAAAGCACAACGCTACGCTTGTGGAGTTTGCGAAGTTTTCGCAACTTTGCCCTACGCGAGCTGCATGTAGCACAGTGCGAACATGCGTAGTGCAGCGTAGCGTAGTGCAGCGGTCATTTTTTGCTTGTTCGCGGTCCTGAGCGTCATGTACGCGACCGCGAGCAAGTAAAATGACATCCCGGCGAGATTCTCAACGCGAGGAGGTCAGGTTTCTCATTGTGAGTGGTTGCGCATGCACGCGACCGCTCTCAATGAGAAACTACCTGTTCGCGTTGAGAAAGCTGCCGCTCGAGTAATAATCTACTCGAGCAGCAGAAAACTACAGCTCGCACTGTGCAAGATGCCGTTTTCAATGCTTGCACAGTGCCGGATGCTTGTTCGCACTGTGCAATCATTGAAAACGCATCTTGCACAGTGCCAACATGCTACTACGCAGCTCGTGTAGTGCTACGTGAAGTTCACGTAGTGCGAAGTGCACTTCGCGTAGCTTCGCGTAGCGCTACTTCGCGAACTACGCCCACCCTTACTCATATTCTTTGCTGGGCTGTGAGCAGGTGGGCTTTGTTAGGGACGTGATGGTGAATGCTTCGCTGTACAAACGCCATAATATTTACAAGAAGCATAAGCACAATACACTTCAGCATTTGGCTTATTCTGAAATAATGTTCGAGAGAGCCACTACATTTCTGCCTGACACTTGTATATGATGCTAAAACATATTTGGAGGTTTAAATGCTCAGTCATCAGGTTGATTGACCTGTGTGGCACACTGTACATCTGCTGCCTCTTATATGTTTTTCAGACTTTGAAATTTGCCTGCAGCCTGGCAACATTAGCATACACGAGCTTTGTGTCCTTCCACTACTTACTTATTAGGGAACACACATTTTTTCCTTTCACTTGCACACTCGATGAGACTGAACGTGTTTTCCACCCGTTTCCCTTGTGTGAGCTTTTTTTCCCCCTCGCCGTCTGTTACTGTCTCTCACCCCTTTGCTTCTTCCCTGCACTGCGCTGTGCACTTTCACCCCCCCATGTTTCACTCTTTGCACTTGTGCTCCTGAGGTGTCCTCTCCGTCTTGTGCTTTGTGCTTCTTTTCACCTTCTACCCAACCCCTTCACATGCTCCTTTATTACTTCAATCAACAACAGTGCCTGCCCCCCTCCGCTTTTTTTAATTGTTGGTTTCACGCTAAAACTTTTTTTTGTTTATTGATGTTAGTGTCAATTTCCGTATTCGATCAGTAATTAAACAAGCATTTGCAATGCAATAGTTCTCGCAATTGCGAAAGTTTGAGCTTCTGACATTGTTAATGACAAAGCTTTTTAGTTATGTGTTGGTTTTTAAAACATACATAAAAGGCATTATCATTTACAATGCCCATAGCTCAAACTCTCGCAAATGCGAGACCTATTGCATCGCAAATGCTTGTTTAATGTATGTTGTTTCCCTAAACAGCAGTTATACTGCTCCTCTCTAAATTACATTTGCAGAGCCACCTTGTGACAGACTGCCCTAAGTGTGGTGTTGACAATTAGGTGCGGGTACTCAGCACCGGAAATCAATTAAGTGCCGGTGCTCACCAGTGGTTTCGATTCACGCCCCCGTTCCTCTGTGGGGCACGCCCACCACTGGTTTGGATTCCGTGCTTGTTATCCATTAGTCCTGAACTGCAATTTTTAAACCTCATATTTAACCCTGGGCAAAGCACAATGCTACGCTTGCGGAGTTTGCGAAGTTTTCGCAACTTTGCCCTACGCGAGCTGCATGTAGCACAGTGCGAACATGCGTAGTGCAGCGTAGCGTAGTGCAGCGGTCATTTTTTGCTTGTTCGCGGTCCTGAGCGTCATGTACGCGACCGCGAGCAAGTAAAATGACATCCCGGCGAGATTCTCAACGCGAGGAGGTCAGGTTTCTCATTGTGAGTGGTTGCGCATGCACGCGACCGCTCTCAATGAGAAACTACCTGTTCGCGTTGAGAAAGCTGCCGCTCGAGTAATAATCTACTCGAGCAGCAGAAAACTACAGCTCGCACTGTGCAAGATGCCGTTTTCAATGCTTGCACAGTGCCGGATGCTTGTTCGCACTGTGCAATCATTGAAAACGCATCTTGCACAGTGCCAACATGCTACTACGCAGCTCGTGTAGTGCTACGTGAAGTTCACGTAGTGCGAAGTGCACTTCGCGTAGCTTCGCGTAGCGCTACTTCGCGAACTACGCCCACCCTTACTCATATTCTTTGCTGGGCTGTGAGCAGGTGGGCTTTGTTAGGGACGTGATGGTGAATGCTTCGCTGTACAAACGCCATAATATTTACAAGAAGCATAAGCACAATACATTTCAGCATTTGGCTTATTCTGAAATAATGTTCGAGAGAGCCACTACATTTCTGCCTGACACTTGTATATGATGCTAAAACACATTTGGAGGTTTAAATGCTCAGTCATCAGGTTGATTGACCTGTGTGGCACACTGTACATCTGCTGCCTCTTATATGTTTTTCAGACTTTGAAATTTGCCTGCAGCCTGGCAACATTAGCATACACGAGCTTTGTGTCCTTCCACTACTCACTTATTAGGGAACAAACATTTTTTCCTTTCACTTGCACACTCGATGAGACTGAACGTGTTTTCCACCCTTTTCCCTTGTGTGAGCTTTTTTTCCCCCTCGCCGGCTGTTACTGTCTCTCACCCCTTTGCTTCTTCCCTGCACTGCTCTGTGCACTTTCACCCCCCATGTTTCACTCGTTTGCACTTGTGCTTCTGAGGTGTCCTCTCCCTCTTGTGCTTTGTGCTTCTTTTCACCTTCTACCCAACCCCTTCACTTGCTCCCTCATTACTTCAATCAACAACAGTGCCTGCCCCCCTCCGAATTTTTTTAATTGTTGGTTTCACGCTAAAACTTTTTTTTGTTTATTGATGTTAGTGTCAATTTCCATATTCGATCAGTCATTAAACAAGCATTTGCAATGCAATAGTTCTCGTAATTGCGAAAGTTTGAGCTTTTGACATTGTTAATGACAAAGCTTTTTAGTTATGTGTTGGTTTTTAAAACACACATAAAAGGCATTATCATTTACAATGCCCATAGCGCAAACTCTCGCAAATGCGAGACCTATTGCATTGCAAATGCTTGTTTAATGTATGTTGTTTCCCTAAACAGCAGATATACTGCTCCTCTCTAAATTAAATTTGCAGAGCCACCTTGTGACAGACTGCCCTAAGTGTGGTGTTGACAAATAGGTGCAGCTCCTCAGCACCGGAAATCAATTAAGTGTCGGTGCACAGCACCGGAAAGCTCCAGCTCAAATTAAGCATTGGTTTTATTAAGTGTGCTAAATTGATGGTACATTGTCTTTTTGCTTTATTGATGGTACATTGTCCTTACTTTATTAGGCCATACAATATTACTGTGAACACTAGTCTAGAAAACAGAAACTATTGGGTAGTTCACTAACATAAATGTGTGGACACATTCTTTATATACATGGCGGAATTTAATCATGTGGAATGGTTTGCTGGCCTTGTCACAGCTGTGTCCTAAAGCTCACAAGGATATTTGCATAGTATTATCCCAACCTCTTCTCTATGCCAGGCACTTGTGCTTCCTTTGCTCATAATGAACTTCAGTCAATGCTCTATACTTTATAGTTCAACACATTGTTACAAGCTAGATACAGGAATTCTTTGTTTTCTTTGGTTATGTTTCGGTGCACTCTAGCAAAATATGCTCAACCTTCATATAAATTGTAGGAAAATGCCTCTTTTTACATGATCTCCCCCCATTTTTGGATTGATGCTGCTGATATTTGACTCTGTGTACTAGAACTCTAATAACCTGTCCCCTGTGCCTAGTAAATGGTACAAAGTGCACCCTGGGCCTGTAAGGTAAATGTTATTAGTAGACTGCAGAAACCAACGTGCCACTTACTACAATCACAGTGCAAACTTAACTACAGGTGTACCATTGTATCCTGGCTGTGCATTTTGAAAACTGCAAATTCCACCTGTCAAAATAACCCCATTTGACAGGCCTAAATCTTCCTTTTAAATAACAATGGAGTCACCTCTAAGTAGGCCTTACTGCCAATTAGGCAGGGTGCATGGGTCTGTTATCTTGGTGGTTCCCTTCCAACACTGAGAATTCTGTCTGCCTGTCATTGTCTGGGGTGGGACTTCACCCCCCAGACTTCAGTGTGATTGGGCGGGGCAAGGAGGAGTCCAGAGCACTCAAAAGTGCCAACGGAGTCCCGCAGCTCGGGTCTGTTACTTTGCTGGTTCCCTAACCATACTGAGAAATCTGCCTGCCGGCCACTGTCTAGGCTGGGACTACATTCCACATACTCCAGTGAGGTTGAGCAGGGCCAGGACAAGCCCAGACCTCTCAAAAGCGCCAATAAAGTCCTGCAGTGCGGGACCCACCCAGGCAAAGACCGGGCCAGTGGAAGGCCCTTCTGTGCCCTTTCATAGTTGAACGAGGCTTCCTTATTGTGGTTTTCCTCTTGACATTTTATGAACTGCCTTGCTGCTTTGGACCTTCTACCCTCGAAGTAAGTGGGAATTGCATCCCTGTACTTTTGTAATGTAATGCCTCCTTTTGTGACTTCCCTTTAATGTTCGACCGCAGTATATTGTACTAGGTGTCCAATAATTGTACAACCTAAGGCATTATTTAATTTGGATTTATCTACCACGATGGTCAAGCGCACACACGGGAGCGCAAAGCCAGCAGCAGGTATGAAACGCACCACTATAGTCTCAATTCCCACACAAGCTGTCGGAGTCATCTCAAAGGAAATAGACCTAGCGGAGTGCCATAGATTCTTAGGTCTGGCATGCCAAGTCGGCTTGTGGAGACAACTGAGGGGTCTATGACCGTCAGTTTGGATGGGGAACAGGATCAGGTAGAGAGGCATGGTATTAGTGAGGTTTCTGAAGATATTATTAATCAGCAATCTCCTTCTGTGCCAGTGCAGCAACTCCCATTATGGCCCCTATTTCTACAGTACATTCACAAGCAGCCAAACGTAAGAAGAAGAGCTGAAGAGCTTTTGTTGTTAGCCCAAGTCCCTTTGTTTTCCCTGGCCCCGTCTTTCTTGAGAAGGGTAAAAAGGAACATATCAACTTTAGCAATAGGAAGGGTAAAGAGAAGGAA
Organism: Lissotriton helveticus; assembly: GCF_964261635.1. Taxonomy (NCBI): domain Eukaryota; kingdom Metazoa; phylum Chordata; class Amphibia; order Caudata; family Salamandridae; genus Lissotriton; species Lissotriton helveticus. The sequence continues at coordinate 55,408,406 of NC_136060.1, forward strand.
CATAATATGCAAGCACTATTATCAAATATGTAACATTTAGGTAGGGGAAGAGAAGGAAACAAAACAATGTTAAACCCACACAAATGTATATTTACCTAGGAATGGTGTGAAGAACTAACCCTGGCCACAGGTCATTTAAAGGACAGAACCCCGAAAGTTGCAGTCACCAGTAGGCTTGCAGGTGCAGATTCAGAATCAAGACAGGTAAAACCAGATTTGGATCAGGACAAGACCAGCACCCGCAGTTAATTGCAACGCCTGCGCTACTCCCTCTCTGCAGCTAACAGTCAGAACCCCGATTGGGTTATCGAATTCACCGACAAAGTGCTTCGCAGGGACCTCACCTTCCCGGATCCCGATTGGGTCAGCGAATCTTCGGACAGAGTGCTCCGCAGCACTTCTGCTCTCGATCACCTATTGAGTGCGCTGGGTCAGTGACAGGTCAGCTATTCGGACAACTTGGATGATTTTTCTAACTAAACCTACGCTAGTTATACTATTTTCCAGGTCAGTGTACCACCCCCCAATGTTGCAAGTGTAAGGATCCCCAATTTTGATTGGACTAAGAATGAGGAGAGCTCATCACACCACACAAAATTTTGATACCTCAGTGTTGAATAATAATGTAATGTTCCCGCCCATCAATTTATTTTCACATGACATCTTTATTCCACCCAACAATCGAGAATTTAACATTGAATACATTGTAATACAATAGGTACAGTTTAGCTTCCTCTAGCAAGGTTAGGGGTCAGCTTCCCAGGCGCATCTTGGTTGTGACTGTCTTTGGCTTGGTTTCAATAACAAATGACTTCAGCTTCTCTCTGGAGCTTGTCATGCGCAGAAGGTCTTTCAAAATGGAGTAATAACGTCTCCCAGGCCCAAATTTATCGTTTCATAAAACAATAGAAAGAAACTGTTTTAGAACACAGAATAAATGAATGCACTGTATACGATGTATCTTTACTCTATACCCATTATTTTATATTTAACTATAGTATTAGGATTAAGCAGAACGAACAGCTTGGCAAAAGCAGCAGTGCAAGCTTCTTGCATGTGAAGATATAGAGCAGCCATATTATTGCTAGTGCGCAGAAGCAACAGATTCCCTCCAAAGCAAAGAATACGTCATGTCACGTGAGTATGACAGACGCATGCGCAGTAGAAACCCTCGCGTAGCCGCAGCCATCTTAGATGCAAGCGTATTATGGTTAGTAAAACACATAAGCAAGCTTCTCTCGGACACCCAATGTTTATGTAAAATGCGATTTGAGTAAGACAAACATGTTGATTAGTGATTTTAATGTTATTCGAGGTTCATGAATACAAGCAAGTTGCTTCATGTGCGAATCCTTGCTCCATCAATACCCTCTTTGATGATATTTTATATCATCACCAATTAATGAAACAGATGCCAACTTTTCACAATTCACCCAACTCAATCTCTTCAAACTTTCTATTTTGCTTCTTTTCATTATTATTATGAACATTTTTCATTTTCTTGTATATTTTCCCATTCATTTCTTCTAATTCAAGTTCATCAATATTTCTCTTTACTCCTCGCCTATTTACAGAGTATTTCTTTTAATGCTTCTGACATTTGCAACAGATTATTATTCCTAAAACTAGTAAGCCTATTCCCACCATTGGCATCAGTATTCTACCTACAAAACTTTTTCCTACGTTAGAAAGCCAACTACCTATAGAGGAGAGACCATCAGTAAGTCTCTTCCATGCACTATCAACCTCCAGTGGTTTAAGCTCTTTTTCCAAATTAGTAATATTTCTCACATACTTCTTAATTTCAACACTTTTGTCAGGTATGTAAGTGCAACAAGGTTGCGCTTTGAACATTCTACAGACTCCGCCCTCTGTTGCCAATAATGTATCAAGAGCAAGTTGATTTTGTAAAACCATTGATCTGATCGCAACCAATTCGGTATTGACCATTAAGAAACCTCCAGCAGTGTCAATTGATAACCGATCCACTACTGTTGACAATTTGCAGATTCTGTGTGTATTTAGAGCCACTCCCACTGTAGGTATCAATGCACTAAATATGTCACCTACTATTTCACCAAAACTAGCTCTTTTGCTATGTACTAACCCATTAGTTTCTTCATTATTTCCAGTGATTTTATCCACATGATATATCTTTGGGAAAACTATTCCGAAATAACATCTCCCATACCAGTGATATGGAAATTTATAATAAGCCTTGTTTCCACATATATAATACATTCCAGGAAACACAGGTTCAGTTCCATCTTTGAAATTCCAACCCACAATTACCTTATAATTGTGTTCACATTCACTAGAACCAATGAATATATTGTTATAATAACTAGTTCTTTCCCTATGGAGAGAGAGTTTCCCTTTCTTTTCAAAATCCAGCAACATAGCAGCATGAGTCTTGCCATTTAGGGTAGACCCTATATTTTCAGCCCATTTAGGAATTATATGATTCTTGTCATTTGCTTTTCTTTGGAGACTCTCTCTTCTTTTCTCTACCATATTCAAAAATATTTTCTCTTTTTCTTGTAATGAGCGTGTTAAATTATTCGTGTGTGCTTCAGCTATATCTATTGTACCTATTGTTAGAGAATATTCACTTATGTAACGTGTTACATCACTAGTAGTATGTACAGGATTCAGGTTACTACGTATAGGAAGTTCAGAAAATATCACATCTGAATTAGAATAGTAATACTGTAAAGGTCCTTTCTTATAGAATAAACTAGCTAAAACACTACATGAGATTCCATATGGTAGTGGCAAATGGTGATAGGTAACACCTTCAGCTACTGAAGTAGGCAGTTTCATACAAACATAACAATCTTCTATTTTCATAGCTTCTACATAATGCACTAACAGGTTTGCAAATACGTTTAAGTGAGTTCTGTTTTTAAATCTAGTATAATGCATTCTTTCCTCATCTGATGCTTCTAAGTCTACCTTTTGTTGTCTAATGCTAAGTGCTTCCTCTTGTGTATCTATTCTTGCAGGTGTATCTTTTGCTTGTAGCTAATCTGTATCTACTAGTGGTTGCTTAGTAGTATCATTTTTCATATCTCTACTCATTATATAAGGCATAGCTATTGTCAGTCCTATCCAAACTATGAATACTATTGCTATACTACATACACATACTCTACAGCATGTTTTTAAACAATTTCTTTTTGGTCTTCCATTAACAGTACGATCAGCCATTTCTGAGTAAGGATATTCAACCCCTCTTTGTAACTTTTATACAGCTTCTTTACCCTGTGAGAATTTCAGGTTGGTCTCACTTCTTCGTCAGTTTGATCAGCAATCAATTCTTCATCACTTTCATCACTTATTTCCAAGTTTTCAAAATCTTCCAACACAATGTAGGTCCATTCAGGGCCTTTGTATTTATTATTCAGTCTTTTTAATTGTGGACTTCTTCTTTTTGGTTGTATCACAGGTTGGTCAGCTTGACTTGATATTTCATTCACCTGTTCAGGTTCTTCATTAATTGTCTTTAAACGTAGTTTCAGTCTTTTGACAAACCTAGGCCACTTGTCTCCTTTTCTGAGTCTTTTAGCTGGTACTGTGCTTTGGCCTTCTTCTAATTCTCTTTTATTTTCATTTAGTTGTGGCACATCTAATTCAATGCTGTCTTCTGTGTTCCTCTCTATCTGACTAGGTCCAGGTCTTATTACCGTTTCTTCTGCCTGGTTACTAATCTGGCCTTGTTCAGGTGTTTGCAGAATTTGACTTTGACTTTGTTTTCATTCACCTTCTTCTTCCTGAATACCTTTTTCTACACCTATCTGGTCCTGCTCGGGCTCTTCGCACTCTTGCTTTTCTTCCGCCTGAGCTTTCGCCCTAGCACCTGTCTGTCCCTTCCCAGTTTCGGGAGTTCTTGGTGGGGTGTCAATTATCTGAGTATTCTGATCTATCCCTATCTGATCCTCCTTCTTTTGACTTGTATCTCTATGATCTGAGTACCTTCTTCTAAACCTGTCTCATCCTCACTATAACTCTGTCTATCTTGGTACGTTTGACTTCTGGTTCTTACATATTCTGCAGGTATATCGATTATCAGAATCCAATCATCTTGACTGGTGCTCGGTTGTCCCTCATCAGCTACTTCAGGATCAATGTTTTGAGACCCTACAGCTGCACAACCTTCAGCTTCAGTTTCATCAGGTTCAGTCACTCTTTTTGTATGACTGGCATGAATCCAGTGTGAAACTACTGCACATTTCACGGCTGTGGTGGTAACTAAAATCACTTGTTGTGGTTTTCCCCACCTCGGTGCAAGGCAAGATTTTCGAGTATGTATATTTAGCACTACCAATCACCTTGGTTCAGATCAGGTGCTGGAGTGGCTTGTCTGGCCACAGCGTCTTCCCCAACCTGGTGAGAGATAGAACGCTCTTGGGCAGCCAGTTCTTTGCTGTACTCCAGTACTAAATCATCAGATATACTTATCAGCTTATGTCCTGGCACCCATGCTTGCCTCATTGCTCTTCCCATCAGTATTTCATGTGGACTCAAGCCTGTGCTCCGGTCTGGAATACTTCTAAGTCCCATCAGAACAAGTGGCAAAGCATCTGGCCACTCCAATCAGGTAGACTCATACATCTTGCACAGTCTTGACTTGATTGTGCCAGTCAATTGTTCTACCCCTCACAAATTAAACCAATTACTTCATTATTAAAATGGTAGCCTCGGTCTGATTCAATCGTTACTGGAAAACCGAAACGAACCGTAAGGGAACTACTCAGATGCAGGTCAGGTGCTCCGGGGGACCCCTGGCCGATAAAACAATATAAAGCATTAGCTTCTTTCCTCAAGCCTTTCTTCAATCCTATATGGAACTCTTCTTTGAGCTCAGGCATCTACCCAGAAGTCTGGAAGCATGCTTCTCTAGTGCCGATCCTAAAAAAGGCCAATTCAGACCCTGACAATCCGGCTAACTATAGGCCGATATCGCTTCATCCCGCTCCAGCTAAAATCTTGGCGCGACTAGCCCATCAACAAATTGCTGGCTTCATCGAGAGCCATGATCTTTTCCATGATTCCCAGCATGGTTTTCGCATGGGCTATAGCATGGAGTCGGCCCTTATTGAGATGGCAGACTCTGTCCGATTGACATTGGATCGGTGGTCGAGGGCGGTGCTGGTGCTGCTGGATTTATCAGCAGCATTCGACACCGTCTCTCACCCCATTCTACTGGGCAGATTGAGGAAACTAGGAATACAGGGCACGGTCCTTAAGTGGATTGGCTCCTTTTTGACAAATCAAACGCAATGTGTTCACACCCCCCCTTCACTTCTACACCTAGACCATTGAAATGGTATGTCCCCCAGGGCTCCTCATTAAGTCCTCTTCTTTTTAATGTCTATTTTGCCCCATTAGCTGATATGATTTCCAAGTCTGGCATTAAAACAACGTCGTATGCCGACGACATTCAGCTGCTTTTTACCTTTGAGAAGCCATCTCCTTCTACCTTCGACCCTCTCTAATCTTGTATCAGAGACATTGCTAATTGGATGGATTTTAATTCCCTGAGATTGAACGCAGCTAAAACCGAAGTGCTCTTCTTTAATCAGCCATCTCCTCTAGACTCTAACATCTGATGGACGGAAGATCTTAGCCAAGCCCCGATACCGAAGGATTCGGTTAGAAATCTAGGAGTTCATTGGGATCAACAGCTGTCATTAGGGTCTCAGGTCCAATCAGTCTCTGCAGCATGTTTTACTAAGATCAAAACGTTAAAAAAACTCATAAATTACTTGCCTAGTGCTAATAGAAAGACGATTGTTCATGCATTAATTATCTCGCATTTGAACTATGCAAATGGACTTTATTTAGGTTTATCCTCCGGCCTCTGCCATAAACTTCAAACGGTCCAAAATGCTGCGGCTCGTCTTATTGGAGGTCTTCCACGCAGCCAGCACATTTCTCCCTACCTCCGTGAATTGCATATGCTGCCTATGAATAAACGAATTGAGTTTAAAGCCATGATATTAGCCTATCGCGCTACTCAGGGCAAGGGGTCAGCCCATCTCAGAACCGTCCTCCGTCCTTACTGTAACGTAAGAGCTCTTCGCTCTAATTCTAATCATCTATTGGCCATCCCTAGATCTAAAAAGGCCCGTGCTGGAGGGAAAACATTCGAGCTGGGAGCTGCCCAACGCTGGAATAAACTGCCTATGGGCCTACGCTCGATCAAATCTGAACCTGAATTCCGTCGGGCTCTGAAAACCCACCTCTTTTGCCTATAACTCTATGCCTGAAGGGACTAGCTATTAATCATTTAGCGCCGGGACACCCCGTTGGGGTAGCTGCGCACTCTACAAAAGACACAATAATAAAAATAATATTAATAATAATAATAATAATAATATAAGCTCTCTAAGTCGAAGTTTTTCTACAGTGATGCGATCATTTCTGCATGTAGGGTAAGTTTCCACCCATTTTGAAAACAGACAGACAATGACAAGAATGTATTTTAGTACTCGACAAGGAGGTAACTGAATTAAATCAATCTTCAATCGTATAAAGGGACCCTCTGCCTTCCCAATCTTTCCTGGTAGCACTACTGTTTTCTTTCCTGGGTTCATTTGTTGACCAGGCATCTCTGGCAAAGCGCTTCTGCTATGTTCCTGAATTTCGTATTGAACCATGACTGTCTGAACAGACGTATCATAGCATCTCTTCCCAAATGAGAATTTCCGTGAACCATCCTAGCAATAGGAGCAAGCATACAGTCTGGTAACACTGGCCTTCCATCAATATATACAATGACACCATCCTCAACTCTTCCCTGACAACCTATTTTCCTGCATTCTTCCTTTTCCTTTGGTTCTGCTCCAATTTGCAAATCTCTCACTTCCGCCCACGTATTCACAACTTCTAGCAACATAAGTTGGCAGCTGTTTCAGCCCACCTCAACTTTCTTATTAACAGCCATTTTATATTTCGCACAATGTTGGGCTAACTGGTCAGCATATCGGTTACCGGCTGTCACTTTGTCATTACCAGATCTGTGAGCAGCACACTTGACCACAGCCACTTCTTTTGGTAATTGAATCGCTTCAAGTAAATCTTTTACATAATGAACATTTTTTATTGGAGTACCTGAAGTTGTCAGAAACTCTCTTTGCATCCATAGTTGGCCATAGTCATGAACAACCCCATAACCATACTGGCTGTCAGTGTATATGGTTACCTTCCAATTTTTCCCAAATTTTCAGGCCTTTGCTAATGCAAATATTTCGGCTATTTGTGCAGACTCGACTCCAGGCAAAGAGGATGCTTCAATTAGGCCTCCCAATGTACAAACAGCGTAAGCAGAACTTAGACCTTCTTCTTCATGCCTCATACATGAGCCATCTACAAATAGCTCACATTCTGAATTAATTAATGGCTCTTCTCTTATGTCTGGATGTGGTTTTGTACTATATTCAGTCAAGTCAATACAATAATGTTCAATCTCTCCCTTTACTTCTGCAAAATGTGAATCAGGTAGCAGTGTTGCTGGGTTCAGAATATTACACCTGGCAGTGGTTACATTTCCTGCACCTACCAGGATTCTCTCAACTTAGTCAGCCGACTAGGTGTGAGATACTGTGTCTTAGTCCTGGTTAACAAAATTACAACTGCATGTGGAACATACACAGTCACAGGATGTCCCATAATAATGGACTCACTCTGTTCCAGGCTCATGCAAGTTACAGCCACTGCTTTCAGACATCTGGGCAAGGCAGATGCCACTGGGTCTAATGTGGAAGAAAAATATGCCACTGGACGTCTCATCAGACCATGAATTTGAGTTAAAACTGAAAGTGCACAATTATCTCGTGTGTCACAGAAAAGTGCAAAGTCCTTTGAATAGTCAGGCATCCCTAATGCTGGAGCTGTACACAGGCATTCTCGCAATTTTACAAAAGCAGTCATGCTTTCGTCATCCCACTCTACTGGGTCTTTTGCTCTTTTCTTTGTCATTTGTATCAATGGTTTTGCTAGGACTGCAAATCTCACAATCCATTGCCTGCAGTAACCTACTACTCCAAGAAACATTCTGATCTCTTTCTGAGTTTGGGGTAAATTCATATTTCTGATTATTCTGATTCTCTATGAGGTAACCCTCCTGACACCTCTTTCTATCTGGTACCCCAGATATTTCACTGACGTTGTGCAGAATTGCAATTTATCTGGTGACACTTTATGTCCTCCTTCACCTAAATGATTCAGTAAAGCAATGGTATCAACAACACAATAAATTCGTGTTTTAGATGCCACCAAGAGGTCGTCTCTGTACTGGACCAGGGCTGACTGTCCAGGCAGTACCATAGACCCAAGGCACTTTTTCAAAATCTGATTAAAAATCGAGGGACTCTCTGTGTACCCCTGAGGGACACAATTCCAAACATAAACATGGCTGTCAAATTCAAATGAGAAAAGAAAATTGCTATCCGGGTGTAATGGAATCGAAAAGAATGCGTGACACAAGTCAATGACAGTAAACCATCCAGCCTCCCATGGTATCTGATACAGAATCACCGCAGGACAGCATGGAACAACAATCTTATTAATTTTACGGAGGTCTTGTACAACCCTGTACTTACCACTCGGTTTCTTTATACCAATTTGGGTGAATTACAAGGACTGCTCATTATTTCGTGTAAAATGCCTGCTTCAACCAAACATTTTATTTCTGCTGCAACACCTGCTTTTATTTCTGAACTCATTTTGTACTGTCGAGTATTTGGGTAAACTGCATCTTCTTTTACCGTCACTTTTATTGGATCAGTATTTGCCATTAATCCTACATCTTTTCCAGTAAAATCCCATACATTAGGTTTCACAGTCTGTTGTAGTTCCTCTGGTATGTCTTCTATTGTCAGTCTTTTAGTCTCTGTCTCTTGTTTTGCTAACATCAGTTTAAAAACTCCATATTTGTCTGGGGTTTGAATTTCAACACCACTTGGGGTACAGAAAATGGTGCAACTCATTTTGCACAACAAATCACGACCTAACAGGTTTATTGGACTTGAATCGCATACAACAAATCTATGCATTTATTTATTTTTACAATTTATAGAGCGCAACGAATGCCCGTGGGCGTGTTGGCGCTGTGATTTCAGTTTAAGTCTCAGCAGGGGAAGATGAAACAACTGTCAGGAGTAACAGGGATAGACCGGTTACTGGTCAAACAACCAAGTCTTCAGCAATTTCCTGAATTGGAACAAAGATTGACTTGATCTAATCAGTAATGGAAGCGAGTTCCAAAGTCTTGCTGCAGTAACTGTGAAACGTCTGTCTCCCCACGTGACAGTCCTAGTATGCGGTACCACGAGTTGAAGCCGTGTCAAAGATCTTAGCTGTCTGGTTGGATGGTAGGCAATGAACTGCTCTCTGAGAAACTCTGGCCCTTGTTTATGAAATGCTTTAAAAGTTAGGCAAAGAGTTTTAAATTTAATCCGATTTCTGATTGCCAACCAATGGTAATTCCTGATTGTTTGGCTGATCGGGTTAAATTTGGAGGTGCCAGAGAGCAGTTTTGCCGCTGCGTTCTGAATTGTTTGTAGTTTGGCAACCACCCGGGCTTGAGCATTGGCAAAAAGGCCGTTACAATAGTCCAATGAGGAGAGCACCAATGAGCTCACCACAGATTTTTTTGCACTCTCTGGGAGAAACAGGACTATTTTCCTTATGAGCCTAAGTTTGTGGAATGCAGAGGATACAGTTTGATTTGCATGGGTGACACAATTGACCTATCCGTCAAAAATGACAAAAAAGAGGCCACCATACTGATGACCATAATGGGGAAATTTTTCCGAAAATGACCACCTCCGTCTTCTCAGTGTTAAGCCTGAGGCAGTTATTATTCATCCAATCTTTGATCACTGACATGCCTTCTTGAAAGCGAGCAGCTACCACTGTTCCATCATTATTTACAGCCAACACCAGGTGGGTGTCATCAGCGTAAGAGGTAAGGCTCAGCCGGTAGGTTTTAATTAGTCTTGCTAAGTCCGACACGTAGATGTTAAAAAGTGTCGGACTTAGGGATGAGCCTTGGGGGACCCTACAGGGTAACGCCAAATCGGCCGATTTGAATGTCCCTAGCTTTACCGCCTGTGTCCTATCTGATAGAAAGGAAGCAAGCAGGTCCTTCGTTTTGGAATGGATGCCCAAATTTCCGACCCGGTCAATCAGAGTAGAGTGATTGACCGTGTCGAAAGCCGCAGATAAGTCCAGCAGTATTAACACTGCTGTCCCCCCTGGTCCCTGATGGTTCTTATATCATCGGCGGCTTTAATAAGGACAGTCTCTGTACCATGTAACTTGCGAAACCCAAACTGTGAGTCATCCAACAGATTGTTTTGTTCGATGTATTCAGAAAGTTGACGATTCATAGCCCTCTCCACCACCTTCGCTAGGAACGGCAAGCTAGCTATTGGTCGATATATTTTCAACAGGTCTTTGTCCATACATGGTTTTTTGAGAAGTGGTTTCAAAAGGGTGTTCATCAACATGTCCGGATAGATTCCTGATTTAGACATCACATTGCAGATTTGTGTAATGACTTCACTTATGAAGTCCATTACCGGGGGAAAAACTTTAGGCGGACAGGGGTCGAGCTGCGACCCTGTTTTAATGAGATTCATAATGTCCGTTATTTGTTCCTCCTTCATTTCTGTAAATTGGATTAGTGAACAGTCTGGGGGAGTGAAATTAGTTGAGGAGGTAGCAGACTTGTTCTTGGCAGAGAAATCTGAATAGATGTCTTGCACTTTATCAAAAAAGAAATTGGCTAATGAGTCACAGAGGGCCTGAGAGGGCACGGGGGCTAAGTCTGGATATTTCCCGGACAGTTGTTTCACCACCTCATACAGTTGTTTACTGGAGTTCTTAGCGTTGTTAATTTGTTCACTAAAGAACTTCTTTTTTGCCTCGAGGATCATCTTTTTATAACTGACCAGTGTATCCCTAAATTGCAATTTACTATCCACGTCCTAAGATCTACGCCAATATCGTTCGTGTTTCCTGCAAACTTGCTTTTGTGTTCTTAGCTCTTCCGTGAACCAGGGTGCTGATTGCCGTGTCCTGTTTCTCTATATGGTGTTGGATGGCGCCAGTAGGTCCATCGCACTGCCTATCTAGTCGGAAAATTGTTTCGCAGCTGTGTTTGCGTCAGCGGAAATAATTGGGTGAGTTCTAGCCAGTAGCGTTCTTAATGCCACATTGTCTATGTCCTTCAAAACTTTGAAAGGCTCTTGACTTAAAGGAATCTGTTCAGGAATGGGAACGTCTGTAATCAGGATGGTACTAAAAATAGCAGCATGATCGGACTATGTGAGAGGCAGGGTGTTTTGTATAGTTATCTCTTTTACATTCGAGAAGATGCCATCCAAGGTGTGTCTGCCTTCGTGTGTTTGGTACTTTTATTAATTGAACGAGCCCTAAAGTTTCTAAGTCAGCCATTAGGGCTTGAGTTTCGATGTCATCCGTTTTTTCTAAATGAAAATTCAGATCACCCAGGACCATGAAGGAGTCTTCTATTGCTAGCGATTCAAGCAGTGAATTGAGATTAGATAGAAATTCAGAGCGAGGGCCAGGTGGTCTATATATGAGTGCTCCTTTTAGTTTATAAGAGTGGGTCAGCATGATGGCAAATTGGAGAGCTTCGCAGGCGGTGGAGGGTATAGGAAAAATTCTTACCGAGAAGCTACTTCGACTGATTATTACCAAACCGCCTCCTTTCTTTCCCTGTCTGTCCAGTCGGTATATCTTGTAACCCTAAAGGTACTGCGACCACTAAATCTGGATCTGATGTATCGTCCATCCAGGTCTCTGTGATGAATAGTATATCTATATTCCAATCTTGGATTAGATCCGCCCAGAGAGCGGGCGTTAATAAGTGTTGATATAATTTTCTTGGTTTTGTTATTCGTGCCTTGTGAGACATTAGCTTTGTTATTAAAAAGGGGAAGTACAGATTTACAACTAGGACAGCTGAGAATTCTGGTGCGCAGTAAGGTCTCCGGCTCATACTGATGGCAGGTGCTACAGAGGGCAGATCTCAGCTGGATGAGTTCCAGGTGAGAGTTAGTCATCTTGGTAGTCATATTGCCTGGAGCAGGGGTCGTGGCCCTAAGCCCGGTCGTGGCGCGGACAGGCGCAGACGGGCTTGCCTTTGGTGCGCCTTCGACGCGCCGCCGGCGCACCGCCGGGGGGCCCGCAGCGCCCGCCCGCTGCGCGGGCGAGATGACAACATCCTTATATCCGCAGTAGAGGAGGTTGGGAGGCGGCCAGCATCTGGACCGCTACCCTTTCCTCCCCCTAATATGGCGTCTGAATTAACTCTCTCCCGCAGCGTCAGCATGTAATCTGCAGTGCTGGTAGCGGCGTGATCCAAGGTGAGGCTTAGAATTCTTTTAAAATGTCACAAAAACAAATTAAATGCGGCCAAACAATTGAAAAATGCGTTCTTTTAAAATACTCGCGAACTGAGCCCCCGGCTTTTCGCCTCAGGGGTGAGACAAACTAGAGTCAGCGCGTTCGTGCTACAATATTCTTTAAATATCCTCGGAGGGCGGGAGGCGGCCAGCAGCTGGACCGCTACCCTTTCCTCCCTTCTAATATGGCGTCTGAATTAACTCTCTCCCGCAGCGTCAGCATGTAATCCGCAGCGCTGGGAGCGGCGTGATCCAAGGTGAGGCTTACAATTCTTTTAAAATGTCACAAAAACAAATTAAATGCGGCCAAACAATTGAAAAATGCGTTCTTTTAAAATACTCGCGAACTGAGCCCCCGGCTTTCCGCCTCAGGGGTGAGACAAACTAGTCAGCGCGTTCGTGCTACAATATTCTTTAAATAACCTCGGAGGGCGGGAGGCGGCCAGCAGCTGGACCGCTACCCTTTCCTCCCCCTAATATGGTGTCTGAATTAACTGAATTAATTTTCTTTAAAGTTCCCTATTATAACTTCCAATGGTTCTGTAACTGGCGTACTAATTTGTTTATTAGAAACACCCACTACTTGGATCGCTTCTCCCGAGAGGGGTAGGTTTGGAACGTCTGCTGTTCGCACCAGTATCCAATAGAAAGGTGACATCATTTCCTTCAACCTTTCCTACAATGTATGGACCTGACTGGTCTAGCGGCAAGGAGGCGCCAAGCACGCACTCCTCGTCCTCCCCTCTCAGGCACCGTCAATAAAGATCTTCACTGAAAAATGCTTCACTTAAAAGGAATTGTGAGGTTGCTGAATCTTTCCTTTCACTTCCCTCTCAATTTGCGGTATCTACACTCTGTTGTGCTTTGCTCCTGTAATTTGGCATAGGTGCAGGGGGTAACTGGTTTTGTATTACCTGCTGCTGTGTCTTCCGTGGCACCTCATTCTGCGTCTCTGGATTCAAATCATTATTTTGCACATTACCATTTTGCACAGCCTTACACTCGTTCTTCCAGTGCCCCAACTTGCCACAACCATGACAAGGGAACTTTCTTCCTGCTTCCTCTCTATTGAATTTTCCCCTTGGCTTTCCTCCAATTCCATCACCCTGATTCTGGTTACTACTTAGTTGGTTTAACTGGAGTTCTTGTTGCTCTGCTAGTTTTACTTGTGCCCACATTACCTTTTCTTTTAACTCTTTTCGTATATTGTCGAGTTCATCTTCGCAATATTTAGCATATTTAAGGATTTCATCTACAGGTTTTGCTTGCCAACAAATTTTATGATCTTTAATCCATTGTGAAATTTCTGGTTTCAATCCTGACACAAATCGATAAATATAATGCGTCATATCCTTCATATCTATGTTGTCCAATTCACTGTATTGTTTGAAAACTTGCAATAAGCGTTCATAATATGCATGCACAGATTCATCTTTATTCTGAGTAGTTCTATCTATTCTAGTCCAATCTGTTTCTTTTGCGGGCACCTTCTCTTTGAGGTAGAGTATTACCTGGTTGTACTTCTTCATAACATCTTCGGAAGGAGCCCCTGTCTTTGGGTCTCTAGGGTACTCATCATTAGGCCAGTCAACAGCAATTTTACATTCCCTCCACAAATCTACAGGTACAACAATTTCAAATAATCCATCTAAATCTTTCAAAAGACATTTTGAGACCTTCACAAATCTCTTGACTTGTCTGTACCATTCTACAGGTTTCTCACGAAGTTTTGGGAAGTCATTTGTAAATGACAAAATATCTTTTCGGGACCATGGGACACGCACATAACCTCCACCTGGTACCTCTCTCATAGGACATAATTTTTCCACCTTTTCTTGCTTCTTTTAATACATATTCTGAAGTAATTTGTCTTGATCGAACCTCTTCCTTTTTCTTTGCCCATCTAGTTTTCCATTTTTCTAGTTCACCCCATTTTTGCAATAATGTCATCAGTTCCCTGATCTGTACCTTTTTTCCTGATACATTCATATTTTCTAGATCTTTGTCAGAAAACTCAACTCGATATGGTTTTTGTAATACTTTAGACTTGCCAATGTTGATTCCCATGCTGGCTGCTGTATCCATTAATTTATCATGAAACACTCTCGTACTCCTAGTAATGCTTTTACATATAAATAATAATTCATCTTCACTAAATGTATTTAACCTTTCTAATCCCACATTTCCAGCCATCATTTCCTCCGAATCAACTCTTAATTTATATATATCCAATGGTTTTGGCTGTGATTTTGGTTTCTCTATTTCTCGTGTCCATCTCTCTATTTCTTCTGGGGTTACTACTGTGGCACTTCTTGTACCTGAGGATGTCTCCATTTGTACTTCTCTCAAATTTAAAGGAGTGTTTTTTCTAATTGAACTACTCTCTGGTTCTCTTATTGGCAAATCCATTAAGGAAATTACTGACTCACATTCACTTGCCTGATCGTCTACTATTAAAGGTTCCTTTCTTGGCTGTACTACATGTGTAGTTATAACAGGAGTTTTAGGACTAGCTTGTTTATCTCCGTACAAGGGAACAACTGGACCAATCGTTACCGGAATTGTCAAGGCTTCGGGACTTGTATTTAATTGGGAAATCTTTTGAATTAACTCACTTCTCTGTTTATTTAATGCTTCTCGTTCTCTATCTTGTAATACCTTTTCTATGGAAGTATCATGTACTACTTGTGGAATAAGAGGTGGTTTCAGAAACGGTGCATTTGGATTTACAGTGCTCGGTTCCTCATTATAAGGCGGTGGATTTTTCATTAACAAATCCTCCATATAGTCATCATCTAACTCACCACTAGTCATTAAATGTTTTGTTTTCTCAGTCCTTTTACTTCCAGTGGGTTCTTCTAAAGTTAATACAGGATATAGTCCTTCCACTATCGTGTTCTGTCTCCATTGTTTCATTTGTTTATCTCTAGTTTCCCATGGAAATTTAGGGTAGAACTTACTCAACCCTTTGTCACTTCTGGGCGTATTGGTGGTGGAATAATAACTCCTTCTCTAGTTTTAATTGGTTTATATTTTTTAAAGAAATTCTTAACTCTCTTTACGAATGACATTTCTCTCTCACCTCCATACATTTTGTAAGGTCTGCCCCTTATCATCTGTTCTCTAGAAAACCGTATGTATCTTCTATTAGGTCGGGTTTCTGTAATTCCTAGATTTAAATACCACATACATTTTGGAAAATTTAAACTTGTACGATAACACTCTATTTGTTTACAAAAATGCTTCCAATACCAGCGCGTCTTTTATTTTTCTTCAACCAATCAACAAAATGGTTTCAACTATAATTAACCAATGATTGCGCGGCTATTCTCGTGAGACGAGTTCCCATGCTCCTGGGCTCACCCCTCCTTTACAATTACTATCTCAGCTACTCGCCCGCTGTCACAACCAATATCAGCGCAGCTCTGAGGGACGTCAGCGCTGCTCCGCAACTGACTCCCTTCTTCGTAAGGTAATACAAAAACTCAATTATTTTATTTTAAAGTGCAATTCTTTTTTTTTTAAATCAACAATGTAAAAACATTCACCACTGTACCCGAGTGAATAAAAAGAAAATATATATTTCACTGCGAGTAAATCCCTTCCGCTTACTCTTCATATACTACGAGTAGATCTCTTCCGCCTACCCTTCCCACAAGCATTGGAGAATCTGCTACTTCTTTAGACTTATCCCTTACTGGAATATACTAAGACCAAAGTTTCACCAGCGAACCCCTTTGCTATCACTCAAGCTCAGATGAACCTGCTACTCCTTCCTTTTGACCCTTTCTAGGTGATATCACACCAAAAGTTTTTCTAGCGAACTCTTTGCTATCATTTATTCATACAGAAAAATCCCTAAATAGTGCTTCTGGTTCTCCCTAACCATGCACTAATTTCCTATGGGTAAGTGACCTCACTGCAGTGTGGCTTCCATTTACCACCCGCTATTCTGCCCCGCGGATTTCAGACAAAACATATAACAGGTAGGAACAATTTTGGTTAATACATAAAATCAATACAGCATCAATAAAATCAATAACATTTCAATAATATTTCAAATAATATCACATTTGATCAATCAATAATTAACCAACTAACTAACTACCTATTTTCAACTAAACCCTAACCTTACCTCTGCTACCAAAAGAATATACTGATAGAGCGCGCTGGTCACCCGACTATGAATTTACCATCATCACCTGGGCCCATAATCAATAACTCATAATTTAATCAGGTAACCTTGACTCTACTACCAGTTATTTGTATCTACTAGGTCTTATACCATTGACTTACCAATCCTTGTCACTGGTACCTGTAAATATATTGGATCAGGGTGTTAGCATAATAGGAAAAACATTTGTTTGCACTCATATAATAACCACAGACTCAGGAAGTTTTAAACTCTTTATCTAAGTTTCTTAAATGGTCATGATCCAACACGAATAGACTCTCAATAATGAAAATCAGAATCACAATGTAACTATGCAGATAATGTAGTAAACTAATTCCAATCATTTAGAAATAGGTAAGGTAAAGAAAAGGAACATAAAATATGATAAAAATGTTTAGGCAGTTAACAAAAGGTTGGGGAAAAAGGGAAACAATCAACTTTAGCAATAAGAAGGGTAAAGAGAAGGAACATAATATGCAAGCGCTATTATCAATTATGTAACATTTAGGGAGGGGAAGAGAAGGAAACAAAACAATGTCGAACCCACTCGAACTTATATTTACCTAGGAATGGTGTGAAGAACGGGAAACATCCTTTACACCGCGGATGTTTCAACGTAGTGCTGTTACGACGCGTCCTTTACAACGCAAGTCGTAACCACGACTTGCGCTGGAGGGCGCTACAGGATTAAGAATAGTATATTTACTATTCCAACACCTTCCCTAATGTCGACGGGGACTGGTGTTAGAATAGTAAATTATACTATTCTCGATCCGTGCCCCCAACGCAAGTCGTTGTCATGACTTGCGTTGTAAAAAACGCGTTGTTTCTGCACGCGTTGTGACGGTGCGCGTCGTACCGTCATACATCCGTGAAGAACTAACCCTGGCCACAGGTCAGTTTAAAGGACAGAACCCCGAAAGTTGCAGTCCCCAGTAGGTTTGGAGGTGCAGATTCAGAATCAAGACAGGTAAAACCAGATTTGGATTAGGACAGGACCACCAAAGGTTAAGACCAGCACCCGCAGTTCAGTTGCAAAGCATGCGCTACTCCCTCTCTGCAGCTAACAGTCAGAACCCTGGTTGGGTTATCGATTTCACCGACAAAGTGCTTCGCCAGCGCCTCAGCTTCCCGGACCCCGATTGGGTCAGCAAATCTTCTGACAGAGTCTTCGGCAGCACTCCTGCTCTCGATCACCTATTGAGTGCATTGGGTCAGTGACAGGTCAGCTATTCGGACAAGTCGGACGATTTTTCTAACTAAACCTATGCTAGTTATACTATTTTCCAGGTCAGTGTACCACCCTCCAATGTTGCAAGTGTAAGGATCCCCAATTTTGATTAGACAAAAAATGAGGAAAGGTCATCACACCACACCAAATTTTGATACCTCAGTGTTGAATATTAATTTTATGTTCCCGCCCATCAATTTATTTTCACATGACATCTTTATTCCACCCAACAATGGAGAATTTAAAATTGAATACATTGTAATACAATCGGTACAGTTTAGCTTCCTCTAGCAAGGTTAGCGGTCAGCTTCCCAGGCGCATCTTGGCTGTGACTGTCTTTGGCTTGGTTTCAATGACAAATGACTTCAGCTTCTCTCTGGAACTTTTCATGCGCAGAAGGTCTTTCAAAATGGAGTAATAGCGTCGCCCAGGCCCAAATTTATTGTTTCATAAAACAATAGAAAGAAACAGTTTTAGAACACAGAATAAATGAATACACTGTATACCATGTATCTCTACTCTATACCCATTATTTTATATTTAACTATAGCATTAGGATTAAGCAGAATGAACAGCTTGGCAAAAGCAGCAGTACAAGCTTCTTGCATGTGAAGACATAGAGCAGCCATATTATTGCTAGTGAGCAGAAGTGACAGATTCCATCCAAATCAAAGAATACATCAAGTCACGTGAGTATGACAGACGCATGCGCAGTAGTAACCCTCGCGTAGCCGCAGCCATCTTAGATGCAAGCGTATTATGGTTAGTGAAACACATAAGCAAGCTTCTCTCGGACACCCAATGTTTATGTAAAATGCGATTTTAGTAAGACAAACATGTTGATTAGTGCTTTTAATGTTATTCGAGGTTCATGAATACAAGCAAGTCGCTTCATGTGCAAATCCTTGCTTCATCAGGTAAATCAGCCGCTCCTCTGAATGAGTATTTCTGGGCCCATTGTTGTGTACATTTTCAGATATTATTAAAAGATTTATTGTCATCACTCAGGAAGAAGTTAGAAAGGCTAGGACGAAAATGTGAGAATGTAACCTCTCTTTGCCAGAATGTAACAAACCTGAGCATGACAAATGTCACTACAGTGGAGCCTTTCCTTTCGAACTTGAGGCCAAGTAATTCCATCCCCAATCTGGGCCATGCACAACCTCCTGTCAGGGTTCCAAGGAGGTAAACTATGGCCTCATATACGTCAGCATTTAACTATAGAGTAGCAAGCAGCTATGGGTAATGCCATTTGAATCAATTACAACCCCCCAGCTACAGATTCCAGCAGTGCACTATGCTGAAGCTAATACCCGTCCAGTTTCTTGTGATCCAGTACCGATCAATTTACCACCATAGAGTAGTCTCAATAGGGCTGTCATGGTTAATGTTCTCCGTTGAATCTGGATCAAGTGAAACTCCAGAATGAAGTTGTCCATTGGTTTAACATGAATTATACATATTCATCTGGTATAGTACATCAAATCCTGCTAGCTAGGAGACTGGGATGGATTGGGCCATTTAGAAACCCATTTAAAAGGGACGGCATTATCAACTTTCAGCATCTAATCTTCACCGGTCAATCTGTACCATCCTCCCCGTTTGCAAGGAACATGCTCTTTTTTCACTGGGCTTGTTTTATTGACACCTACGTAGCGATGAACAAATGCATTATGCTAATCCTAGCCTACAAGAGTGATTGGGCAACAGCTCCCCTTTTATTCTCCTCTGGACACTACCAATAGGTTTGAAGTACTGAGCTCACTACAATACAATGATTTACTTAAGCACACTAACTGATAAAATTACAGTACAAAGTTTGTTAAAAATGCTGAGGTTATTGTCTCTCGGCCTCCAATTTTATTGGAGACAGTGTGTATAAAATCCGAGGATTAGACTATCCCTGTTGGCCTGCCACCTTGAAAGCCCTCCTGTTCAGTTTGTTCTAAACATTTTCTAGCTTCTTCCAGGAATTTGACTCCGCGGCATGCCAAGATTATGGAGGAACCTCCGAGCCAGCTAGTGACTGCATGTCTGCAAGAACGAATGTTTAGCGCGTTGAGGGTGGGTTTCAATAAGAGTCGTCTCTGATTTATCAGGGCCGGGCATATACAGAAGAGATGAGCAAGGGTTTCTGTTTTATACCCACAGAGGCGGCATTGTTTTGTCTGGTGGGAAGGTTTCCAGGATGGTAGTAGAACTTTTGAGACATGCATCCCCATCCGATAGGCTATGAAAGCCTTTTTGAGATAATCACTAAAGTGGGATACTAGATATGCCAGTGGTTTTAGGGTTGTAACGGAGTTCATGATGGTCCAGCCGTGCCGACGTTTTGCCAGTATCTCTTTATCCTCCAGAAAGGATTTTTTTTTTTGCTGCCGCGTTGGCTAGTTTGCTTAGCATTGCCTTATCTGTCCCCGGTTTCCATGCTGATTCCAGCTCCAATTTTTCCACACACAATTTCAAATACAGTCCCCAGATATTCGGGGTTTCGGTTTCCCCCTGTTTTATGATTTCCTCCCAACTTAGCCAGTCCAGTGTGTCAGGGTCTGCAGATCGAAGTTTATAACAGAGTTTCACGAAGCCGCTCATGCTCCGGAACGTCTGATTTTTCAGGCCGAATTCTAGCCTGACTTGTGAGGCTGAGGCAGATTTTGGCAGATTGAAGACCGCTTTGTAAATTTGAATCAGTAAATCTTTTAAAAGATCGGCCTCCTTGCCGCACCATGTAACTAGACCATAAGATAGGGTGGGCATTATCTGCGCTGCCATTACTTTTAAAAGATGGTTATAGGTGGGGCAGTCCATTTTTCCTTTAAAGGAACGGTATGCAAAGATTAAAGATTGTGCCTTTGCTTTTAATGCTGTTTTGTGGTCCTTGTGATGTACTCCTTTTGTGATTGTTATTCCCAAATACTTACAACTAGACGGACCACTTTGTTTTTTTCTTAAATTTTGTTAATTTATTGATAGTTCTTTGTAAGCCGATTGGGGTTTTACTCAACAGTACAATGTCGTCGGCATATTGTAGGTAATTTATTGGGTTATTTACCAAGTGTGGTGGGTGGCTGTCTGCTGATTTGATTGCGCTTGTGAGGTCGGAAAGGAAAAGATTAAAGAGGGTGGGGGCTAATACGCAGCCTTGTTTTAGGCCTTGGTGCGTTTGGATTCTCCTGGTAGTACTGCCTCCATATCCCAGTTTCACTTTTGCCCAGGTGTGATGATGTAGGGCTTTGATAGCTATTAAAAGTTGATGTGGCAATCCCCAGCTCTCCCATTTTCTCCATAGGCGCTCTCTATTCACCCGATCAAAGGCAGACTTGATGTCTATAAAACAGGCATACAGGCGGGTGCCCTTTGCTACCGCTTGGTCTGTTAGGATGGCCAGGCAAGTTAGGTGGTTATTGTTCCCATTCCTTGCCTGAATCCTGTTTGAAATTTTGGCATGATCTTTGTTTCTGTTATCCAGGCTTGTAGTTCCAGTAGGATGCAGGAGGCGTAGAGTTTGGCCTCTACGTCTATTAACGATATCAGTCTGAAATTTGTGGGATTGCGGTGATCGCCGTGCTTGAATATTGGGTGGATAATACTGCCTTTCCAGGAGGCAGGTAACTCTGCTTGTTTATATATTCTGTTGAACATAGGTGTTAGGGTCTCTGACCACAGATCAGGATCGTGCTTAAAGATCGCGTTTGGCAACCCGTTTGGTCCTGCTGCACCCTCTGACTTTAGTCTTGAGATTATCGTCCTCAGTTCATTTTTGGACGTTAGATCGTCTGGCTCTGTTGGCCCCTTCTGATGTTTTTCCTGATCGAACTCCCAGTAGACCTTGTTCTTCACTCCTTTTGGTTCCTCCATGTTGTCCTTAACTACCCCTGAGCCTTTGGCATGGCTTGGATCTGTATTGCTGTATTGGGTTTGCACATGTCTGATCCAGGTTTCTGCACCAACCCCGGCTTCTTGTTGGAGTTTTGCCCCTTTGTTGAGCTCATTTATGATGCCCCGGAAGTCCCGGCTATTAGGGTGTTTTCCTGCGATTAGCAGTTTATTCCAAATGGTTTCTTTGTATGAGTGTTTTGCGGCCCTCAATTCCTTCCTGTAGGTGCTCCTGGCTCTCCTTAGGTTGGATTTGTTTGCCGCTGACCCCGATGTTTTTTGGCTTGCGAGGGCCCGGACTTCCTTGGCCACCTGTCTTTTTTTAGCTCTTAGGTCCATGCTGAACCATGGCTCCTTCTTGTTGTAAAGATGTCTGCGGTTCCCGGACCTTGCTGGGAACTTTTGCTGCAGTACCTCAATCATTTGCTCCCTGTTGGGAACACGGTCCTCCTCCTTTTGTGTTCCTAAGTTGGCCATATGTGCTTTAACTGAGTTTGTGATTTTGCCCAGCCCTTCTCCACGCCATTTTAGTTTTCTCAGGTTGAACTTTGATGCGTGTTGCAGTAGTGAGGTCGTTGTTGGCGCAAAACTTGGTGCATTTTTCAGACTTATTATTTGGGGGAAATGGTCGCTTTCTACTCGATGTTCTATACCGAAAGATTCAATGCTGGAGATTAATTTGTCACTTACTATAGAGTAGTCAATTATAGAGTATACCCTACCGCTCAGGTATGTGACGGCTGCTGGCCTATCCCCCTTTGTGTTGCCATTCAGGATTGACAGGCCGTACTCATTGAGGCTAGATGCTAACTTTTTTCCACCACTGTTTGCTTTCGTCTTCACCTTCGCCTTGTTTTGGTCAATGAGGGCGTTGTTGAAGTCCCTGGAGATAACCAAAGGGTAATGCGAATAGATCCTTTGCATAACCTTAATTAGTGACAACAGGATCACGTGTTTTTCTTTTTGTGACTTCTTGTTCGGATGGATATACACGTTAAATATTATAATTTTCCACGGTTCTGTCCCCGGTGATGGATGTTCGATGATTCTGGTCACCTGGACCCACTTCAGGCCCACGTCTATCTCCTCAGATGGCCAGTTATATTTATGGGTTACATATGTCGATAGTCCTCCGCGGGGGTGGCCATGCGTGGAGAAGCTTTCTGCATATATTTGATGTTCTTTGAAGCCTAGAATTGGAGTCAAATGTAATTTCCATGACTCCTGTATCAAGATTATATCTTGGTGTAGAAAGAATGCTCGGGTTTCATAATCATGGGCCATTTCTCGAAACCATGCACATTCCACGAGCAGATTGCAACTGTAGATTTCTTTGTTAGATTCTGAAGGGGTGGCTCGTTCCGCAATGTTGCGGAGGAGTTTAAGTCTGGGTTAGGTAACTTTCTTGCTCAGGACGCTAGGTATCCAAGACCAGTCCGTTCTGTCTGCGTGGTAGAGACCAGTTGTTTGTAGATTGCGCCTTGCGCTTGTGGGCTCTGGCGTGGAGGCCCGGGTGCCACGTAGACAAGAGATGTGTTGACCTCTGCTCTCTTTCCCCTTTATTTGGTCACGTGTATTAAGTTGTAAGGGATATGGGTATTTCAGACGCGTATGTCGCATTATGGATATTCCCCATGTTTCAAACTGAGGTCTAGCAAGGTATATCCTTTCTACCAGGTCCTTTGAGGCCCAAGTTGTGAATGTTTATTCTATGGCCATATTGTTTGTGTTTTGTTGGAATACAACAGAGTAAAGGTCCTGGGAAGTAATTTCTTTTAGGTCAGGTACTTCGTTAAACAGTTTTAACAAATTGCCTCGGTTCAGAATGTCTTGTGTCCCCCTTGTTGGATATTCGGGGATAAAAGTTAATTTTAGATCATATGAATCTGAATTTTTGCTTGGCTCATTATGTATTGATCCTGCTTTTCGAGCAGACAGGTTGTGAGATTGAATCCTATCACAACCGGAGTAGGCCGATTGTTCTTCTTGCTCTTTCTGTACTGCCTCGATTGTGATTTTGTTTTTCTGGGTTGGGGCTATGTTTGTTAACTTCGTTTGGGCCGTACTTTGCTCCCTTTGCGATAGCGAGCATTTGCGATCCTTGTCCAGGACAGTAATTTGCATGGGGATTGGCACGGATTTGGTTTTGAGTGCTGCTGCTGGACCACAAGATTTGTATACGTTTCTTTCAGATGTTGCGGATAGTTGTTGTTCGATAGAAAAATGTATAGCAGGGTTGGAGCCCTCTTTGCGGCTATGTTTTGTGCCCAGACTGTTATTTTCCAGGGCTGGTGTCGGGTCTTGTTGCTCACAAACTCCATATTCGCCTACTTTTGTTGACTTCGTTTTTTCCCTTTCCAGCACGCGCACTTGTAATTGCTGGTTCAAACTGGAGTCCATTTGACTTTTATCGCCTGTGGGTGGAGATGGGTTAGGATTAACTCCTGTCCTGGTGCCTTTGCCCCTTGATGAATTCGATGGATTTAATTTATAGGGTGGGTCTGCAGAAGAGTCCTCGCCCGCTGTCGACCCATTCAATGGATTGGATTTGTTTTCGTAATGGGTATTTGTATTAAATATGGGGAAGATTTTGTCAGGATCTACGTTTGGTTGTTTCTTGTACTTAAGCCTGGCCTTCCTTGCCCTTTTCCTTTCTGTCTTTGTTGGTTTTTACTCGGTACTGGATTGGTGCATGGGTTGTATTTCTTCAGTATCTGAATCTGTTTTACCTAGGCAGCATTCCTTTAATGGTTGTTCTCGGTCCGTTGTTAGCTTGCTCGTTGTGGGGCTATTAATAGGCTTTGTGGTTTCTCCGGAATAGGCTTAGTATCTATCGCCTGACAGTAACCGCGTGATTGTTTTACCTCCCCTAGGATGTCCATCAAAATGGCCGGGAGGCTTGCTAGCTTTTCAATAATGCTTCTACATGCGCAGTTTCGTTTTTGATTACTCCCGCTTGTGTTGGGCTCTAATTTCCCTTGAGTTGATAAGAGCATTGATAGGGAGTCCAGTTTTGCTTTTATGCCCGAGATGTGCCCGGCCATTAGTGTAATGAGGTCAATCTGGACTTCCATTTTATTGGATTGGTAGTTCAGCACCCTTATTGCTTGCTCTAGAGTGCTTAACAGAGATTGGGTCCATGGCATAGAAGGCTCGTCTTTTTCGATTTTGCTCAGATCCTTAGGTTCTAGGTCCGACGTGCTCCCCGATGAAATTGTGATTGGCGCAGAACGGCGATGGTGTGGTTGGTTTGCCTGCATAAACATGGTGTCGTTTTTGCATGCTTTTTGTTGGTCTGTTTTTGTCTCGAGGCTGCCGGGTGTTGAGACCAACATACCCAGACTCAGATGTTGATCGCCAAAACAGTGTTCTGCTCGAGGTGCTCTCCCTTGTGAGTCTATGTACTTAGTAATCCTCTCGGTAAGTTCCTCGAGTTGGGAGTCGTTTGATAGGAAGAGGGGTTTTAGCCATGAGTCCCCTTCTTGCCCTCTAATGGTAGATGGATTTTTGTGACCTGTATTTCCCTCCTGGATGTCCTCAGTTGCTATTGCGTGGTCACTGACTTCGACTAGCTCCGCAAATGTCGCACTTTTACTCTGGCATGCCCTGACGTCCTTTGCAGGGCAATTTTCTGAAGTGTCCTTTACGGCTTGGCCTCCCTTGATTTCATTTGTGGCTGGTTAGAACGGTGCACCTGTGCGGTTGCCAACGCCAGTTTGCCTTGGAGTGAGGGGCCCGAACACAACAGAGGGGTTAGACACTCTGATTTGGTGCTTGGCATGTTTAATGGCACGATGGGGCTTGGTAGTTTAGAAGCTTCCGCAGTTGGTGCGTTGATCATCGCTATTGGGTCCTTAAGGTAAAAGAATTTTAAGAGACCGGGTTTCCGTCTGGAGTCTGATGTTAACTCGGGGGTTGGTGCCGATACCAACCTCTCCCTAGAATTTGATTCTGACCCTGTTTGCGGTGGCTTTTCGGCTTCCCTGGTTGGCTTTCTCGTTTTTTGTGTGGATTTTTTACTTTCCGCAGGTTGGCGCATTTTCCCCGATTTCATTTCCCCGGTCGAGATCTTGCGCTCCTTTAGTTCCTTTGGACCCTGTCTTGAGGATCTGGTCGTACTAAATTGTAGTTATCTTCTACGGGGACGAGCGTGGGCTAAGGCAGGAACTTATCGTGGTCGGGGGGGAGCAAACGGAGTAAACCGATGTTGGCAGGTGTAGGCAGATGTAGAGAGTGGGTGGCTGTACGTAGCTGTACGTAGCTGTGCGGTCGGCCCTACCGGCTGTCGATAGGACTATCGAGGGTGGGGGGGGGCAATTATACAAGTCATGTGCATGTGTGTGCACCCCAGGATAACAAGAATTACGATGCACAATTGCCTCTCCTTACCACATTGCCCCAGGCGGCCTTCCTTTGCTCGGTACGCAGGCTCCCTCGGACTCTCACGGGCACTCAGAGCTCTGGGTACTCTGGCTCTCTGGCGATCTGGGCCCCTAGCTCCTGGCTCCTAGCTCCTTGTGCTCCATGTGCTCCTTGTTCTCAGCGGGCTCCCAGCGCACTTCCGCCACTTGTCTCCTCTACTCTCCGCTGCGTCTCCTCTCCTCTTTGCTGTGACGTGTGGGGGAGTCGTAGATGGCACACTGCGCCCAGCGCTCCTAGACCCCCACTAGGCAGGTACTCATCCTGCCCAGCCTCTCTGCAGCTCTGCAGCACGGCTTGCCTGGGTCGCGCTGGGTCCCACTCTGTGACTCCTTTATTAACCGTTTCTTATAAATCACAGGCTAGGCGCAGCCCACACTGGCCATCGGCCCAGCTGTGCAACACAGCACCGCAGCGCCCGGCCCTGAACTGATATGGCACGGGGGTACGGGGTGCGGGGCTCAGGGGAAGCGTTTGGAAGAATGTGAGCGAGTGCGGAGCTCCTCCGTCGGCACCCCCCGGCGGCTCCCAGCGTCCTCCCTGACGGGCTGCGGCTATGATTACTGTGTGTTTTTTGGCCGCCCGCGGTGTCTGCTGACACCCGGTGCCTGTCTCACCTCGGCAGCAGTGTAGCATGCAGGCTGCAGTGTTGTCATGTCAGCCGTACCACTTGGCCCCCGGCTTCACCCCCGGCTGCAATCTGCTTCGGTCTTTCGGTCCGTGGCGTCCGCGGTCTCAGCTTGCAGCTTGCTGTTTGCACCTAGCTCGGCGCTCGGCTCTCGGCTTGCTCCACCTGCTTCCTATCAGCAATATTGATGTAGTAGTCACAATTGTGTTGCAGAAACGACTTGCAAATGTCACCCATAGGCACTCTGGCAATAATATTGAAGCTTGCCCTAGTTGCTTGCATGCCAGCGAGATAAGAATGAGTAGTAACATTCAAACTCTGGACGGGTGTTATACATTTGCAACATAGACCATGGGCAGGTAATCGAATAAGCTGAGAACCACTGAATGGACCAATACCATTTCTGGATTTGATGTTATTTGAATCTTCAGGAAACATGGTGTATGTCCCCGAAACTTGTGGAGGGGTTTTCCTCCGATTTTCTAGGTACTGTACCTTGTCAAGATGGGCAGGCCAAAGGAGGGCTTCAAATTTTCCTTTCTAATAACCTTCCTGTAACCATTAAAAAGCTTTCATCAGTAGGCCCACACTCCCAGTTGTTGTGGCTAGGCATCAAGGGGGATCCTAATGTGGTGCTGGTCAACTTTTATAACTATTATTTTTGATTCCACATGTATTAAGGTGGATTGTGCACTTGACTTTGCTCTGGATGACTTTCTACGCCCTAGTCACACTAGCTTTGTATTATTAAGGGCAGGCTACTCTAATTTCCAGTCCTGCCCTCATCCAGCAATACTTGTATGTGGCTTTACCAATATGGATGGGGTGGGCTGTGTACATTTATGCCATAATGAGTATGGGGATGCATTACATTCAATTATCTTCTAGCATGATTTCCAGTTGCTGAAGTGCGAATGTGGTGATAATAGGGAACAAATTCTATCTTTCACTGTTAGAAACTCCTCTTCAGTTATTGATCATGTGTTGGTATGTGCCTCTTCCATCCATATGTGTGGTACCCCTAGGGTTGTACAGTGTGTGATAAGCAACAATTACCCCATCATGTTGCCTTTTCTTTTCTAGGACAACAATGTATTGTATTCCCTATAGCTAATAATCTTATTCCTACCAGGCCCCAATTGAGTGTGAATTCAATGGGCAGGAACTAAGCCTAATAGAATATTCCAAGAACTAGTAATTAGGATTCTTATTGATATTAGCTACTGTTTAAAGGATGAAGTGACTTATAACGTGTTGTTTTCTAGTTTTAATCATATCACTCTTGACTCGGAATTTGACCCCTCCTGAGCTAGGAATAGGAGATGCTTTGCTCATAGGTGCACATAGGCTTGCCAGCGCTTGAAAGTGGCTTTACACTGTTCCCCCTGAGATAATACAATAACCGAGCCCCTTTGTCTTGAATATAGATGGTTCTTGCAGCAAGGAAGATGGTATTACAGGAGGAGGCGTGGACTAAATTAACCTTAGCAACTGAATCTAATGACCATAAGATATTCTGGGATACAGGCAGTGCATCTTCCTGAGCCATTTCAATAGTTATACGTATTTTTGAGAAGTGCGATAAATCAGACCCCAACAACTATCCTCCGATCTCGCTCTTGGATTCATCAGTAAAATAAATGAGTAGGATATTACTTATGAGGTTGGAGGAGTGTATGCAGGAATTTTCTGTTGTATCATCAGCCCAGTTTGGTTTTTAGAAAGGATCTAGGGAATCCTGCTAACTAGAAGAGTGGGATGGATTGGACCGTTGAGAAACTTTTTTAAAAGGGACGGCATTATCAACTTTCAGCATCTAATCTTTGCTAGTGGATCCCTGGCAAGGTCTGTGCCATCCTCCCCGTTTGTAAGGAACATGGCTCTTTTTCCACTGGGCTCAGGGCCAGACTGGCTACCGGGCGTTATGGAATGCTGCTGAGCTGGGGGCTGATCTTGTTGATGGGGACCTGCGTGTACTGAACCAAATTCGTTTTGCTTTAATTATATCGAAATAGACACATGTCTCCATGAACAAAATCAGCCCCACCACAGTGAAATCAGCCCCCAGCTTGGCAGAATTCCAAAACGCCCGGTGGTCAGTCCGGCCCTGACTGGGCTTTTTTTATTGACACCTACGTAGATATGAACAAATGCATTATGCCAATCCTAGCCTACAAAGCATGATTGGGTGACACCCCCCCTTTTATTCTCCTCTGGCGACTACCAATAGGTTGAAAGTACTGAGCTCACTACAATACAATGATTGACTTAAGCACACTGAGTTTTACCCACTGATGCGTGAGGTCAAAAACTCTGGAGAAAATATGACAGACTTTGTTGTAGTTTTGCTCCAATGTTGATGTAGTAGTCACAATTATGTTGCATAAACGACTTGCAAATGTCACCCATAGGCACTCCGGCAATAATATTGAAGCTTACCCTAGCCCTAGTTGCTTGCATGCCAGCGAGATAAGAATGAGTAGTACCATTCAAACTCTGGACGGGTGTTATACATTTGCAACATGGACCATGGGCAGGTTATCGAATAAGCTGGGAACCACTGATTTAACCAATACCATTTCTGGATTTGATGTTATTTGAATTTAGGAAACATGGAGTATGAACCCGAAACTTGTGGAGGGGTTTTCCTCCCATTTTCTAGGTACTATACCTTATCAAGCTAGGCAGGCTTCACATTTTCCTTTCTAATAAGCTTCCTGTAACCATTAAAAAGCTTTCATCAGTAGGCCCACACTCCCAGTTGTTGTGGCTAGGCATCAAGGGGGATCCTAATGTGGTGCTGGTCAACTTTTATAACTATGTTTTTGATTCCACATGTATTAAGGTGGCATGTGCACTTGGGTTTGCTCTGGATGACTTTCTACGCCCTAGTCACACTATCTCTGTATTATTAAGGGCAGGCTACTCTAATTTCCAGTCCTGCCCTCATCCAGCAATACTTGTATGTGGCTATACCAATATGGAAGGGGTGGGTTGTGTACATTTATGCCATAATGAGTATGAGGATGCATTAAATTCAATTATCTCCTAGCATGATTTCCAGTTGCTGAAGTGCGAATGTGGTGATAACAGGGAACAAATTCTATCTTTCACTGTTAGAAACTCCTCTTCAGTTATTGATCATGTGTTGGTATATGCCTCTTCCATCCATATGTGTGGTACCCCTAGGGTTGTACAGTGTGTGATAAGCAACAATTACCCCATCATGTTGCTTTTTCTTTTCTAGGAAAAAATGTGTTGTATTCCCTATAGCTAATAATCTTATTCCTACCAGGCCCAATTGTGTGGGAAATCAATGGGCAGGAACTAAGCCTAATAGAATATTCCAAGAACTAGTAATTAGGAATCTTATTGATATTAGCTACTGTTTAAAGGATGAGGTGACTTATAACGTGCTGTTTTTAGTTTTTAACATATCACTCTTGACTCGGAATTTGACCCCCCCTGAGCTAGGAATAGGGGATGCTTTGGTCATAGGTGCACATAGGCTTGCCAGCGCTTGAAAGTGGCTTTACACTGTTCCCCCTGAGATAATACAATAATCAAGCCCCTTCGTCTTGAATATAGATGGTTCTTGCAGCAAGGAAAAAGGTATTACAGGAGGAGGTGTGGACTAAATAAACCTTAGCAGCTGAATCTAATGACCCTAAGCTATTCTGGGATACAGGCAGTGCATCTTCCTGAGCCATTTCAATAGTTATACCAATTTTTAAGCAGTGCGATAAATCAGACCTCAACAACTATCCTCCAATCTCGCTCTTGGAATCATCAGTAAAATTAATGAGTAGGATATTACTTATGAGGTTGGATGAGTGGATGCAGGAATTTTCTATTTTATTATCAGCCCAGTTTGGTTTTAGAAAGGACCTAGGGATCTCTGAACAGTACATTA
The DNA here is from genome assembly GCF_964261635.1 of Lissotriton helveticus. Taxonomy (NCBI): domain Eukaryota; kingdom Metazoa; phylum Chordata; class Amphibia; order Caudata; family Salamandridae; genus Lissotriton; species Lissotriton helveticus. Next base: position 55,439,087 of record NC_136060.1, read on the forward strand.
ACTTAGATCTAATGATCGCGAAATATACCAAAGCTAAATCAGCTTCCCCAGCTCTCTGTTTCACATATCTAAGTAGGGCATTTGATTCAGTTGATCGTGCTTTCCTTTGGTACAACCTTCTTTTCCCTTGGTGAGCCAATGGCAATTACTGGTTTCCTTGCACACATGTACAAGAACTTATCAAATAAAGTCTGATATGGTCCCCAGGTGAATGTTCCCCTACTTTTAAAGTTGGGAGAGGCATCCGACAGGTCTGGCTTTGGCCCAGTTACTTTTCTCACTTTTCATCAATGGGGTTGATAACTATTTGCAGGTTGTACAAGCTAATACTTCTTGCATCGCTGGGTGCTCTATACCACTGTTATTAGATGCTGATGATGCTGTTTAGATCTCTGGGACCCCGGTTGGTTTACAGAAACTAATGAGTGCTTTTGGGGAGTTTATGGCATCTAAAAAAAAGGTGATTAATTAATCTAAAATGTTTACTATGATTTGTGGGCATAAACCAACAATATGAAGATCCTTTTTTATTGTTAATCCTGCAATCACCAGTGATATTTCCTCCTGTTACCTGGGTGTCCTATTTACAAGTAATGGCTCCTGGTTTCAACAGGTCGCAAATGCCAAAGCAAAATTGTACAGAAATTCCCATGGGATTTTCATGTTTTTTACTGAACTGTGTAGCCATCTCGTTAAAGAGATGGCAGTGACTTATAATGCCAGAGGGGTGGATACTGCTGCCTATAGGGCAGGCATGTGGGGCCATGTTTCCTATAAGCCCCTGAAAGTTGAGGAAAATAGTTTCTTAAAATTTTACAGTATTTAGAGGATTTGATTTTGGTAAGAACTTTATTATTATGGTTTTCCATTTAGTCTAAAGGGGGAAAACAGTTTTATTAAATCAATTGTTTCAGAATGTTTAAAATTGGATGATGTCTGTTGTATTCCCTGAGTAGTAAACATACATTGGCCTTTTAGCACATTATTTAAATTATCAGTGTGGGCAGATCCCCTTCAAGTGTTATTTCTCACCCAGAAATCTATTAAAGATACTTTTCTTCAGCATAGATCAGAATATTGTATGTGTATTGAGAAGAACAAATTGATGGTAGCCACTTATTTGTCCCTTTCGTTTGAGGAGGGTTGTCAAAACTATTTATACTGTGCTACTAACATCCAACACCGCTTAGTTCTGACTAGTTTCAAGCTTGGTACTGTGCATATTCTGGTTACTTTCCTTACTATGAAGTCCTGCCCCCCAGTTTTGATCCCTCGCTCATGAGAGTAAACAAAGCACACTGTACAATATGTTATCTGAAACTTATATTCTCATTAAAGGCTCTACTATCCTAAACCAATGTTTGTTGCACATAATATATGAACTTACAGAGTTGCCATGAAGTTTTTGCTTTCACTAAATGATCATCTAGTGTGTTTTAATGTTTCTCTAATTATCTTAAAAGCTTTGACCTTGAGAAAAAGTGTCATGTATTAGATATCCTTTTGCTTAATGTTGTACTTTCATAACTGTAAGGTAATGATGGTCTATTTACTATGTGGGTTAGTAGGAATTTTTTAACAACTTTTTGATCCATGTTTTTATGTACTTTTATGGCTGTTTTTAAATTGCAGAATAACTGTTTTTTAACCAAACCTATTAATGTTAAACATGTCCTTAAAGTAGAAGGCCCCAAAAGCATTAAGATATATTATTAAACTTAGTAATGTTATCTTTGGCTGGGAAGCTAATACAAATTTAATTCTTGGACTTTTTAAAACAATTATTGCCAGTCGAATTCACTGGAATATTCAAATTACTACTTTTAGAAAGTTACCTTCTCCCTGCTTAAAACCTCTGGAGGCCCATTTACATGATCTCCAGAAGCCACCTAGGAGCTGACTAGATTAACCCCATAATGCAATGTGAACTTGACCTCAGAGTAAAGAAAAAAGGCCTTAGGAGTAGAGAGATATTCTGTTCCTTTGGCAGGAAGGCCATCTTGGCTATGACCAGGGAGTTGACTAACTTCAAAGAGACATACCTTGTCACAGGCAAATATTAGATGACACATGAGCAGAGCTCTTCTTCGTTCTGCCACCAGAACTGGTTTGAAGTGACCATCTGGGGAGGGCACACAGGCACTACACAAGTGGTGAAGGGTTTCACCTATTTAGATTTGGGAAGAGAATGGCATTGTGAGATTGTTTGCAAAAGGACACACAAGAATTGCTGAAAATGTGGGCAGGGCTAACCCTAGGTACGTTTCCCCTAATGATTAGGAAAGGCGGATGTGTCATCCCCACCCACAGGCTAATGCCAGGCATACAATACCCTTCTAAGTCAGATTGTCTTCAATGTATTTTCAAATTTTAGATAGCATGACATATCAACAGTTGTAACTTATTTCTTCCTTTCATCAGATCTAAGTGCTTTAATTGGTTTTATACGTTTTTTATGTGGCATTTTTATATGTTATCTGTTATCTTTTATGGTCGCATAAACTGAATAAAGATTATTTTGATTTAAAATGACATGTGGCAGCCACGCTACTGGACCTGTGAAAGACAGAAGAAGGGCTGCACCTGATTTTGAGACCTGTGAGGAGACCTGAAAGGCTGGACCTGTTCCCACTTGTACCCCCAGGACAGAGAAGTAGATGCACGGGGTCAGTTGGCGGACCTGTTAACTACAGGCATACAACAAGGTGCAAGAAGCACACTGTACTGAAGAGCATAGCTTTCCAGTTCAAACTGAACCTGTCCTGGACCCTGGTGGTTGCTTCTGCCAAAGTGAGTCTTGACCCCAAGTTCAGTTTTTGAGGTCCTGGGATCTTTTGGCCTGTCTAAGTGTACTCCTTCTAACATCTGAAAAATCTGGGAAAACCTCTGGAATTCCAGGATAAATCTGACAAATCAATCCATCCAAGGTACATTTCCAATGGAGCAAAGATTCAGGTTGCTCTCACTCTGAATGTTCCCACATCAGCAAATTTGCTTCAATGTCAAGTCTCATAGAGTATATGCAGCCTTGTGGAGCCCTTTTCAACTATAGCTTGCAACCTTACCCCGCTGGAAGAATCTGTGCTCCAAAAAGCCACTAAGTCCAAACATTGAAATCTTTACCAGGTGAAAGCACCAGCGGTATCGTGCTGGCAAGGGATTTTCCTTGGGCATACATTTTTGAATTATTCCCCACTCTGAGCTTTCCTGTCAAGACACCTCACCCAGTGGCTATCTGGCCTCGTGGAACACTTCTCAGCTACAGCCACAGCCCGCTGAAGATTTTTGACTTCCATTTAAGAGGCTAAGTCAGAAGGTTAAACTTCTGACCATGGCAAACCTGATTTTGGCATCAGACCCATGCTCCATTGAGGTCAGCCTTAAAATAAAATCACACTTAGATCCCGGCGAAGTGCAACCAGATGACCACAGTTGGAGCTTAGTGCTCTTGGGTGCTATTTTCCCACTTAAACTTTAAAAATTCATATTGCCGGATCCCCTTATTGGATTTCTGAAATTGGAGTTGGACTTTTATTGTGTTCTGTGTTCAACTTTTGTTTAACTGTTTTGGTTCTTCTAAATGCTTCACATGTTTTTTTCAAGTTAAGCCTGTGTCGGTGCAAAAGGTCGCAGGGGTTGAGCAGAAAGAGATGCAGAATGCAGCATACATTGAAGGAGGAAGTATCAAGGGGATATTTCTCCTTGTTATGCCTACAATGGAAGGCATAGACCTTTGGCATATTTCCAGGTCACCCAGTAATGGTGAATCTGGGAATGCATCACAATCCAACAGTATTGCTTGAAGAAATCCATGCAGAGCCCATGGCACACCTCCCATGGGCAGAGTAACACCACACAGCAATTTGCATTGTTTTGTGTTATTTCAGAAATATGAAGCCACTCAGGGCCATGCAAAGTGGCCTTGCATGGCTTGATAAATAGCTTTTTTGTGTTACGTTATGCATGCACCCTGTTACGTGGTGCAAAAGCATTGGAAACTTTAAATAAATATGCACTCAATGCATCATTTATTTTTACGAAAGGGGAATGTTTCCCCTTGTTTTTTCCTGCAATAGTTTAGATGAAAGCTCTGTCTTATGTTATTAGTGGGTTTGAATTTGCATTGAAACCTTTGGGTATCTGCAATGATCCACTCCACCAATGCCCTAATAATGCTGGATTGATGGAAAGTAAAACAACATGCAAAGCAGATTTAGTCCTAAGGAAGTTCACCTCTCTAGGGCACAACACTGTTTGCACTGGATAGTGAACAACATGCGATGCCTTGTACTGCTTTGCACAGTTGTGTTTCTCATTGAATCATGCTACTGCTGGGGGAAAGCATTAGTAAATACCGGCTCTTCTTTCTACCTGATAATGATGTCACAGAAGAAGGAAGAAAACTTAAATGTACAAAATGATTAGTTCTTTGTGCAGTTCTTACTGACCACATACCTCTAGCCACAGAAAAGAGCTAATTCCAATCTTTCAATGAACATATCATCTGATTTTTTTCATACATTACCTTTTGAATACGTTTTTCTCAAGTATGACTAGTTTGTGTGGACAAAAGAGTCTTTAAATGTGGTTCATAACTGGGAAGTAGGCAATTGTGTATTCAGGAACACGGTAAGATATTTTTACGGTTACTTAAGGGCAGTCTTTCTTCACAAAGCATTTTAGAAAGCCAGTTGTACTATAGGTGCAGTACTCTATTAGAGGAAGATAAGGTCAGACTGATTAGTCTCATTAGATCACTAATCTATATGATTTAGAAAGGGATGCATCCCTCTGAATATTATCAGGTTTTTAAGCTAGATCCAATGAAGGCATTACAAGTCTAATATTCTTATCTTTCCGTTCATATCATCAGCCAGAAAGCACGACCTGCAGTTCTATTGCATTCTTTACTGATAAATCTGCCACAATATGTATACTTCTGAAAAGAGTTCAACCTGTGCACTGATATATCTATACAAGCCCCTATTACATACAAAAGTTGATTTCAAGCAATTTATCAAATTATATCGAAATGTCAAGGCTAACTTTTGATAGTTACTACATGTCTTAATGTTGGTTTCATACAATGGCATGCTGCTACATTTTATTTTATAGATGCAAATATGGTGTTTTGTTTTCTAAAATATCAAAAAGCAGAACAATAGTAACCAAATGGTCATTATGAGAACAAAATATGAACACGCAGACAAACTTTAAAAAATAAATATTGATGCCAAAAATGAAGTCTGAAAATCAAGTCGGTACAAAAGGGGGTGGTGATGGACGGAGCATCAGAACCAATCAAACACTCACACCCAGTCAAAAGATCTGGGTTTGATCCATCACCGTTCTTTAGCCCACTCTGCCACCCCAGTTCAGACATGGCTATATGCAAATCAGTCTGACCCTGTGCCTCATGGGAACAGTCCAGCCCGAACTGCCAAGCCATGCCTTCCCTGGACCGGAAACAAGCTTCCGAGGACCGGTTTCTGGCATTCCAGCCGTCTTCAGCCCGGCTTGCTTGAATCCAGTGGCAAAGTGAGCAAGGGACTCACGTCTGGCGGCCAAAAGCGGTACAAAAGGGGGTGGTGATGGAAAATCAAGTCAACAAAAATAAATTGAAATTTTACTGATGAAAAATATTGGTGTAAGAATATCACCTTACAAATAAAAATGCAAAAATAAAAAAAAGAACCATATTGAAAAAAGTTTCCGAATGTTGGCATTGGACTGTAAATTAGGCATCTCATGTAGCTGACTTTCAGGTAGACCAAAACCAAGACCAGGTATAATGTGGGTGTTAGCCCGGTCTGCTAAAGGGTGGACTTTCCCCACATGTTTTGTCTACTTAACTCCACTTTATGGTGATACTTGTTTTCGTTGGTCTTTGGACTCAGTGCATTTTATCACTGCTAACCAGTGCTAAATTGATTTTGCTCACTCCCCTAAACATGGCTTGATTAGGATATAACTGATTGGCATGTTTACCAGTAGGCCTTCAACACTTATAGTGCTATCTACTTAAGTAGCACTTTAAAATATGTCCTAGATCTGCCATTGCAGCCTGACTACAATTTTGAACTTCCATGTCTACTTGGCAATTAAACCCACTTGTCATGCCTTACATTACCCTTTTATTACACGTAGACCATCCCTAAGGAAGGCCATAGGTAGCCCAAATAGCAGGGTGCTGTGTAATTAGAAGGTTGGACCTGTGTTTTTGAATTTTACTTGTCCAGGTAGTGAAAACTCCTAAAGTTGTTTTTCACTACTGTGAGGCCTACCCCTCATGCTGGATAACATTGAGGGGTTCATTATTACAATTATTAAGCTCTAATTCCTAATTGCAAGCAAGCAGCTATGTCTTGTTAGGTATCTATAAAATGGTAATTATAAACCTTCTTAAATGGTAAAGTCAGGTTTTTCATTACAAATTTGAAAATGCCACTTTTTCAGCCATTCGGCTTTTTGGGAGTGAGAGCAGGAAACCTGCTTTTGCTTCCAAGAAGCAAAGCAGTATTGGTTTTGGGCAAGGGAAGCTTCATATTAGCAGCTCCTCTTGTCCAAAAGCAATGCCGGCTCCTGCAGGAGGCGGGGAGCCGGCTGGGACCGTGGGGGCTTTGGGACTCCCCCACAGTCCCAATGGGTATGCCTCAGGAGATGGGGTCCCTGAGGCAGAATTAAACAATAAAGCATTCTTTTTTTAAAAAATTGCACGCATCGCATCCAGAGCGGCCGCCAGTATAGAAGCGGTGGGTTTGTGACACCATACAAGAAATAAAAAATGAATAAATAAATAAACGAGGCACTATGTCATTGTCCAAAAGCAATGCCAGCACCTGAAGGAGACAGGGAGCCAGCTGGGACCATGGGGAGTTTGGGGCTCCCCCACGGTCCCAATGGGTATGCCTCGGAGATGGGATCCCCGAGGCAGTATTAAACATCTTAGAATAGGGGGCATTCTTTTTTATTTTCGTGCGCTTTGAGTCGCAATTCCATCGTGTCCAGCGTGGCCCCCCAGTGTAAAAGCAGTGGGCTCATGGCTCCAAACGAGTAATAAATAAATAAATAAATGAGGCACTATGTCCTTGTCCAAAAGGAATGCCGGCTCCCGAAGGAGGTGGGGAGCCGCCTGGCACCGTGGGAGCTTTGGGGTTCCCCCACAATCCCAATGGGTATGCTTCGGGGATGAGGTCCCTGAGGCAGAATTAAACATTTTAGAGTTGGGGCATTCTTTTTTTTTTATTTTGCGTGCTTTGCTTCGCGACTCCATCGCATCCAGAGTTGCCCCCTAGTGTAAAAGCGGTGGGTTTGCAACTCTTAGAAAATTGAAGATAAAAGAAAATTTATGTTTTAAATAGGTAATATTAACTTTTTTTATGTTCCAAAGTCTTTATTGTTTTTAAGGAAAAGAGTACAAATATTTAAACTACTATATGAAGCAAAAGTACTTTTTATTGTGTAGCATAAATAGTTGAGTGATTCATAAACAGACAAATATTCAATGCAATAAATAAGGTGTACGTAGCAAACTAATATCTGAATAGGCAGACAAACAATTTCAAGAAACTAGCCGAGTGCTTAAATAAATAAAACATCAAAATAAAGGAAAGAAGAACGGCAGAAGATAATCGGGAGGAGGAAGAAGAGGAAAATGAATGAAGAAAGGAGAGAATAAACAAGAGATGGGGACAGCTGCTTCATTGAGAGAGATACGTTCAGAGGAAGACACAAAAGGTTACTGAGCCACCAAACCCTGTGAAGCCAAGTCCATATATTTATCCAGAGACCTCCAAACAACACTAGAAATGGAAGGCGTATAGTGCTTCTTCTCAACAAAAGTATGAGTTCCTCGAAGATATGATACCCAAGCCCAACTAGTATGATATGATGCTAAATTAAAGGATTTCTACTCTGTTAATATCATTTTAACCGCAATTGATATAAGCAAGTCATACAATTGCATATCCGTAGAGTCGAGGGGAAACTGAGTTGGGGCAGATTAAAGGTAATGAGAGCTCAAACTTAATACCAAAGATTAATAATAAATGTTTGTGGAACAGCTCCCAAAAAGGTTGTAATAACAAGCATTTATGTTGATGAGTGCCAGCAACTAGCTTGCAACTCCAACAAAGATCGTTATCTTTAAGATTTAGTTCATGCAAACAAACCGGGGTCCAGTGCAGAAGATTCAGAGCAAAACATTTAGATTGAATAAGAGAAGGGGCAATCTTATTCTGTAGCAAAACTTCTCAATGATCTGCCAGGTTTCCTGTGAGATATGTTTAAAAATATCATGTTCAAAATGATGTATCCATTTCTCCTGTGTAACCATAGACTGCAAAGGCAGTGTGTCGGATAAAAACTTATATATTCTGGAGGCAATATGACATGATCTGTACCATATAGAGAGGAGCGAAAATTGAATCAGGATAAATGTTTTTTTTTTACAGGACAACCTTTAATTTCAAAAAGGAATACAAAAACATATTATTGAGATTATACTCTTTGGCTACAGAGGAAAAAGGAATCAGGTCCTGGTTGGACTCATACAGGTCTTTGGCCAATGTAATACCTTTACTAGCCCAGGATGATATCATAACAGGGTCAATATCAGTTTAAATTTTAGGATTATGCCATAAAGAAGACCACCTGGATTTATGAATTGGTTTAGAAACTTTTTTGTCTATATATTTTAATGCATTAATTGTATCTGAGATGATACGACCTGAGTACGGTAGAATCAGCGTAGACGCGGGTATAAAAGAGGAGGTGGATAGAGGAGAGCACAACTCCTGTTCAATAGAAATTCACAGAGGGATATTACGGGAATCTGAAGCAAACCAAAGAGCACCTTGAGATGCTAAAAAGGCAATCTGATACTATAATATTAACTTATGAGGTATAGGGTGGCTCTAAAAGAGCCCTTGTGTTTATTATGAGGTTTGTGTAACTTCATATAAGTGAGTAAGCAGAGCTTTAGGTTGTTGAGAAAGACTCTGTTTCCGTCACTCCTGTAGATGCCCTCCATATAAAAATGTAGATTGTAGTTATATATGGATCCCATTCTCTGGTCTCTAAGATAAGCAGAAACAGCTTTATTGACATTCTTTCTAGCTTTCTCAGTCTGTGGACAAAATTGATTTGACCTGTTCCATTTTTGTCTTTGGCATATGTTAGAGTAGACAAAGACAGTTTGAGGTAAAAGCAACATTAATTGTGCAACATATGCCACCCACGGTACTTCCAATGTTTACCAAAGCACTGTCTACACTTAAACCTTGAGATTTATGAATGGTCACCGCATATGCTAACGAAAGAGGAAACTGTTTTCTACGAACATGCAAAAAACAAACAGAACAACATCCAATCTGTTTTACTTCTTCAATCTGATCAAATGTAATCTTTAAAAATTCAAATCCATCTCTATTTTGATAATTAACAAAATCAACAACTTTTCCCATTGCTCCATTTACTAAACGTTTTTCGACATCCATATTACGCTGTTAAATTATCCAACACTTTTCACATAAATATGATTTATTTTCCAAACCAGCAGTCTTCGATATAGATTTTTCCCAAAAATCCAATTTTATATTTAATTTTTCTGTCAAAATAATAGTGATTCCTCTGTGTTCTATTTTATCAATGGTTTCCATTTTTATCATGTGTTGTTTTTCCAGCTCTAGTAATTATTCATTGAATGTAGAACACTCTCGCAGTATTGACATTAGGCAGAATATAGATTTCTTTTCTCCAACTTTTTTGTATATTATTTCCGGAGCAACATTTTCATTTGGAAACACATTTGTAAGTATCTGTCTTTGCAAAGCTTCTTTTCCACATTCTGTCAAAACACCAATTCCTATATCTTGAAGGATGCTTTAATATTATTTATTACTTGCCTTTGCATATTTTTAATAAGTTATTTGTATTCCAAATATGACCAAATGTTGACATTTCCATTACTTCCCAAAGATTTCCTGGTGTCTTCATGCAGAAGTGTTTTAAAAACTGGTTCCCCTTTTACAGGAGTTAGTTGCATTAAATTGCGGAAAACAATCACGTTTTCCTCCAAATAACACATCACAATGTTTTTAAAATTTGCTGCATTCGTAAATGTACAAAGGTAAGCATTACATTTGAGACCATGCTCACCTCATCAATTATCAGAAGTTCCATTTTCTTTAGTACTCTTGAAACTTCCAAACAAGTTTCTACAGAAAGCTGGTGATATTCCAACTTTTTTTCTTGTTCAACAGGTAGCATTAGTAAACAATCTAATATAATCCCTTTAATGTTGTATGCTGCGAATCCAGTTGGAGCAGTTACAACACAAGAGAAATGTGATTCAGTGGTTTTCTCTAAATAACTGGTCAGAACTTTAATTAAGAAACGTTTTCCTGTACCAGCTTGACCACTTATATAAATTCGAATAGGTTAAAATGATGTGCAGTTGCATTCTTTATTTTCATGATGTAAACCACTACTGACGCTGTTAGGTCCTCGCCACGACGGCCCCTTACACCAGCGGCTCCTTCCTTCAATTCCACACGACAGCTTCATCGTGAGGAGAGCACCACTACTGCGGTACCCACTGTGGGTAAAACTAAAAGGCGCACTGCAAGTCCCAGAACTCACTGAGAGGAATGACGCTACTAAGCGAGTAACACTGCATCAATTAAAGGCAGCTGATACGCGGGACTACGTGACCCTTAATTTCCGCATACAACTCTCTGCCCAAGAAGAAGATGCGGACAGCATTGAAACGCGTTGGCGACGGGAGAAACATGACGGATGTGAATCGCCCCTGCATTGCAAATAAATGGTTGATTACCTACCTGCTGTCGTGTGCATTCCTGCTGCAGAGCCATTGGTAAACAAAAATTAAATATACTTATACACCTACATCGACATTACACACCAGCATACGTCCTATTCACTTGTGCAGTCATTCTACTCACTTATGCAAACAATTGATCATACTTACATTTACTAAGCTAGACACTTATACAAACATCACTTTATTTATTCGTATAGACAGTAACTCATACTTAGTGTGTTATAAAATTACTATTACAAGTATACAATTTTCAATAGTCACTCATACAATCACTGAGTCTAAAGTATACTTATTTATATACAACTGTCACATACACTGCCTTTTATATTTCTAGTTTGTTAGACATGTATCATTGAGAAATATATTTACTCATCGCCATACCCATAAAGAGATTCACTCACCCAAACAACTGTTTCCACATACAGTCTTAACCTCATATACCTAGTAAATCAACTATTTTCACATCTTTGGACAGTCACACACCTCCCACTCAACCACACACACATTCACTATCCCATACAAATACTCACTTAACTAATTAATAACTAATATAGACTTTCACATAGCTAGTAACCAACTTATGTAGTAGTTTACACAACAAGAGATAGAGTGATACCGGGAATTCACACAGTTTAATCACTATCCCATATATTTAGTGAGACACTTTAAATTAGTCACTTAAACAGTCAATCACATTGCTACTTAATCCTCCATTCAGCCACTTATACATCCACTCAGTCTTCAAGGCAGATTGATATATATATATATATATATATATATATATATATATATATATATATATATATATATATATATATATATATATATATATTCACTGAAAAAACCATAGGTTTCACACACGTTATAGTTAGGAATTAGCATTTTAAAAAACTTGCAAATTCACTGAAAAAACCATAGGTTTCACACATGTTATTTCCTAACTATAACATGTGTGAAACCTATGTTTTTTTTCTGTGAATATATATATATATATATATATATATATATATATATATATATATATATATATATATATATATATATATATATATATATATATATATATTATATATATATATTACCTACTGGCGGTCGCCAGTAGGTATATATAGTTAGGATTTTTTCTCTATGGGATTTTTGAAAATTCTATGTCTAATAACTTTGGCGTTTGTGGACGGAATTGGCTGAAATGTTCAGGAAAATGGAACATTTTGTTTCTGAGCAGCCCCTGAAAATTTGGGGGGGGGGGTTCGTCAAGGGGGGGCCGAGAAAAAAGGGGGGTCCCAAAACGCGTTTTTCCCATGTTAATTTCCATAGGGCGGTTGGCCTCACTTTTAGCCCGAACGGCTGAATGGATTTGCACGAAACTTGGCAAAATTGTAGGGACTGGTAGCCCGATGTGCCTTTGCTAGGTCTCAATATATGTGCTCCAGTGGATTTTGAGAAATTAACGTTCAAAAAAATATATATATCTGTGACAGCGTCCCGGGTAACGCTCCGTTTCGCGTACTTTTCGCGTTACGGAGCTTTGCGAAGTGAAGCTGATTGGCTCTCCGGTGTCTGTAAACATTCCAAACAGTCCGTAGCGGCCGCCATCTTGTCTCTCGGTAGGATCGAGAGACAAGAGGAGGCCAAAGCGAAGGGGCAAATGACCATAAGGGGGCATAGTAGATCCTCCCTGACCCCCTAGGTTTGATGTGGAGGCTTTAAAAGGGCCCCGCGGGGCAAAAAAAAAAAAACAATCGAACGGCTGAATGGATTTGCATGAAACTTGGCAAAATTGTAGGGACCGGTAGCCCGATGTGCCTTTGCTGGGTCTCAATATATGTGCTCCAGTGGATTTTGAGAAATTAACATTTAAAAAAAGATATATATCTGTGACAGCGTCCCGGGTAGCGCTCCGTTTCGCGTACTTTTCGCGTTACGGAGCTTTGCGAAGCGAAGCTGATTGGCTCTCCGGTGTCTGTAAACATTCCAAACAGTACGGAGCGGCCGCCATCTTGTCTCTCGGTAGGATCGAGAGACAAGAGGAGGCCAAAGCGAAGGGGCAAATGATCATAAGGGGGCATAGTAGATCCTCCCTGACCCCCTAGGTTTGATGTGGAGGCTTTAAAAGGGCTCCGCGGGGCAAAAAAAAATAAAAAATAGTTTTTTTTTCGTGGGGTGCGCCCGGTTCGCGTAACGGGAAGCGGACTGGGGAGCGTACTACAAGGAAACAAGAATGATTGACTTTTAACTTATTGTATGTTTATAGACTTTTTTTTCTTTTTTTTCTGCTGAGTGACGTCTCGGCCTATCTCCACGGGATGTTAACGTTCGATTCGAAGGAAATCAGGAAGTGTTGATAAACATTGTCTGCGCCATCTTGCCTTTTTTCAAATGCCACACTTTTGTCGTGCACGGCAGCCATTTTAGATGCCTTGACCAGACCCACTCTCTGCACGCTGTCAATCCTTAGCATGGCTTCCCACCCTCGCAAGCATCTCCCCCAGGCACTGGTCACCCCCGCTCTCTGTCTCATGCATGGGCAATAAACCTCCCCCCATCTGCGCTGCTCTTCCCTGAGAATCACACCCTGTGCCCGCCCGACACCTCCCTTTCGCCCTATTCACTACCGCACCCTCTGAAACTCCTCTTCCTCTGTGTCCGATTGTCCAGGCCGGTCCCAGGCTATCACCTAGCCCTGCAGATGTAGTTTATGGCCCCAGCTGTAAAGAATCACCCCTCTTCAAAGGAGTTACAGTAGATCAAGGCCCCCACCCGATGAGATCCGTCACACCACACGCGTTCCTACTATCTGAAAACCATCCTGTATTGTGATTGGGGAGGGGACCGAGCCTGAAGCGGAAGATTCGAGGGATGCCTCTTTGTACATCAAAGTTTTTACAATTATGTGTCACATTAAAAATATATAGCACTCCAACAAAGTAGTAGGATTATAAAACTTTAATAACTTATAAATATATACAACGCAACAAAAACAGTAAAAACATTTAAACATTTTTAGGAAAAAAGAAGCAACAATGGTCAGTAGCTGTGTTTTGTGCGAATAGTCCCAAGGCAGCACAACATGCTGAGTTCTGGACGGCACCCAGGTGATGTTGCCTGGGTGCCACACTGGTTTTGGGTATCCTACAATGCAGCTCCGAAAAACGGCGTGGGGCGTCCCGGGGGGTGGCCTCGTCAGTAGCGGTCTGTTGTGCGAATAGTCCCAAGGCAGCAGAACGCGCTGAGATGTGGATGGCACCCAGGGGATGTCCAGTAAGTTGCCGCACTGGTTTTGGTATCCTACAATGCTGCTCCGAATAACGGCGTGGGGCGTCCCGGGGGGTGGCTCGTCAGTAGCGGTCTGTTGTGCGAATAGTCCCAAGGCAGCAGAACGCGCTGAGATGTGGATGGCACCCAGGTGATGTCAAGTAAGTTGCCGCACTGGTTTTGGTATCCTACAATGCTGCTCCGAATAACGGCGTGGGGCGCCCCGGGGGGGGGGTGAGGCGGCGTGAACGGGCCTCCCCAGGTGGAGGCTCGTCTGCTGTAGTGGGGCACCACTTTACCGTTTCAGTTGCCATTCCGCCCGCTTTTGGTACACTGTGCCAAAATCCGCCATTCAGCTGAGTTGCGCCCACTCTTGCGGTGCAGCGATAGGCGGCTGCCACAGGACTCTCAAAATGGCGGCAGGCTCTTTCCTTTTTGGGCCTGGTCCACTGAAATGGCCCTGGGACACCTTGGAAATCGGACGCTTGTCTGCTAGGTCTTGGACCCCATTCTCGAAAGCGTCCCCTCAGCCTTGAAGATTCTACAAAAGTCTTGGGGGCCCCCGACTCCTGCAGGCTTCCGGTGGGGAGCGGCTGCCATGATTGCTCGCGGAATGACCACGACGGAGCCACGAGATGGTGGTGCTTTCATGCTGACGCCAGCTTCAGTCTGAAACATCCAGAAACAAGGTGGGGCTTTCATCGTTTGGGAAAAAAAAAAGTTTTCATCCAATGAAAAGTGTTATTTTTAGGTCATATGATCAAGCCTTCCATCATTAGGAAACCAAAAGTAAAATGAACCAATGAAAAGTTTTATAAACAAGTCACATGACCTGTTATGCAGCATAGGGTATAAAAAGCATAGAAAATCCGTTGGCACGTGAGGCGGCGTCAGTAGCGGACCGATGTGCGAATAGGCCGAAGGCAGCACAACGCGCCAAGATCCGGATGGCACCGAGGTGGGGTCCAGCAAGTTGCCGCACTGGTGTGGCCATCCTACAATGCTGCGCCGAAAGTCGGCGTGGGGCGCCCCGTTGGCCTGTGAGTTCACGTCAGTAGCGGACCGATGTGCGAATAGGCCGAAGGCAGCACAACGCGCCAAGATCCGGATGGCACCGAGGTGGGGTCCAGCAAGTTGCCGCACTGGTGTGGCCATCCTACAATGCTGCGCCGAAAGTCGGCGTGGGGCGCCCCGTTGGCCTGTGAGGCGGCGTCAGTAGCGGACCGATGTGCGAATAGGCCGAAGGCAGCACAACGCGCCAAGATCCGGATGGCACCGAGGTGGGGTCCAGCAAGTTGCCGCACTGGTGTGGCCATCCTACAATGCTGCGCCGAAAGTCGGCGTGGGGTGCTCCGTTGGCCTGTGAGGCGGCGTCAGTAGCGGACCGATGTGCGAATAGGCCGAAGGCAGCACAACGCGCCAAGATCCGGATGGCACCGAGGTGGTGTCCAGCAAGTTGCCGCACTGGTGTGGCCATCCTACAATGCTGCGCCGAAAGTCGGCGTGGGGCGCCCCGTTGGCCTTTGAGGTGGCGTCAGTAGCGGACCGATGTGCGAATAGGGCCAAAGGCAGCGCAACGCGCCAAGATCCGGATGGCACCGAGGTGGGGTCCAGCAAGTTGCCGCACTGGTGTGGCCATCCTACAATGCTGCGCCGAAAGTCGTCGTGGGGCGCCCCATTGGCCTGTGAGGCGGCGTCAGTCAGTGGGGGCTGTTTGAGGATCTGACTGCATTGGAAAGCAATGTGATGCTGTGCGTCGCCCCCAAGATGAAGGTTCCTCGGCTGCAGTGGGGCGCCCCTTGGTGTTTCACTCGCTATGCAGCTGAGTTGCGTGCGCACTTGCGGCGAATAGGCCGAAGGCAGCACAACAATATTTTCGGAATGGAAGACACCACAAGGCGCTGAGATTCAGTTGGCACCGAGGTGGTGTCTAGCAAGTTGCCGCACTGGTGTGGCCATCCTACAATGCTGCTCCGAATAA
This sequence comes from Lissotriton helveticus, assembly GCF_964261635.1. Lineage (NCBI taxonomy): Eukaryota > Metazoa > Chordata > Amphibia > Caudata > Salamandridae > Lissotriton > Lissotriton helveticus. The sequence goes on from NC_136060.1 coordinate 55,455,166, forward strand.
CGGCGTGGGGTGCCCGAAGGGGGGGGGGAGGCGGCGTGAACGGGCCTCCCCAGGTGGAGGCTCGTCTGCTGTAGTGGGGCGCCCCTTTACCGTTTCAGTTGCCATTCAGCTGAGTTTCGTCCGCTCTTGATGCTACAGCGACAGGCGGCTGCAACAGGACTCTCAAAATGGCGGCCTGTTCTTTGGATTTGGGCCTGGTCCACTAAAATGGCCCTGGGACACCTTAGAACTCGCACGCTCGAATTTTTTTTCCTTTCCTCTACATGCAAAAAAGGTAAATGCCCGGTACGTTACCTGCCTCATCTGCCACGATGTACTCTCCAGAGGAACCGAAAAAAAATATAGTTATGGTAATTATACCATGCATCGTCATATGGAGAGGTGGCACCGATTAATTATAGTGCTGCACAAAAGAGAGATTTGGAGGAGAACCCACGATCTGCCAGTACATTCACCAAAGAAGTGGCACTGACAGCATCAGAGGCAAGGGAAACGGTCCCAAATATTTAGAAGAACTTTGGAAAGATTAAAATGACATGTTTAGATTGTGGCAAATTAATTTCATGTGGACAGATGAGTGTTACTCTAATAAATACAGCATATGAACATCATCATAGTCGATGGTTGGTGGAGACATTTTGACTATATCCTGGACCTGCCCGTCCTCGCCCAAAATGGCGCCGGAATAAATGGGACTCGTAACTCCTTGTTGTGTACTGGTTGCACAACCTTGATATCACGAGATACGTATGTAGTTTTGAAGCACATGGCGGGCGGGGACGAGAATTGATTGAATATTTCGACATCCCTATTGATATTAAGTTCTGATGTGTTATTGATTACTGTACTATTGAAAGTTCGAATTAACGTCACCCATGGTACTTGCCCGCAAATGTATATCTAGATAATTTTATTGTAAATGGCCCTGTCGTATTTTAATTATAAAATGTACGTCCACAGATTCCGCAACTGTTAGACACCTTAGTTCTTGCAACCTAATGGCCCGCCCGTTACGTTCCTCTACAGTGTAAATGTCTACTCATCATATACGATTACAGTTTGCTCCGTGGCCGGCCCACGTGGTTATAGGCCCGTATTTGTATACTGACATTTTCACAATAAAGGTTTTTAAAAGAAAACATGGTAGTAGTATTTACATTGGTAAAGTTTTTAATAATAGTCACTGTTTTAGAATCAGTAAAAGGCAAGTGAAATAAAGCAGTCCATTTACATGAAGGGTAAAAGGTATAATACGCAGGAACGCAGTAAAGATAAATGGTCAAGGGCTGTTGTGTTTTCTACTCCTGCAACATAAAGTGATCGATAAGAATCTGATATTCAGGCGTATCGGCGACTAAGACAGCAGGCCGAGCGTCTTTTGCTCAACGGATCCGTCATGGGACGAAGAAACGCCCTTTTTCTCGAAAAAGGAATATATTTTACTTGCAGAACAGTTGTAAATTTTCCGGGAAAGTACATTAGCCTGGAACATTATAACATATGTTTAAGAAAAAATAATGTTCGAAAGTAATAAAAAGCGTAATTTTTAGGTCATATGACCAAGCCTTTCATCATTAGAATAAGAAAAGTAAATGAACCAGTGAAAAGTTTTATTAACAAGTCACATGACCTGTTATGCTTACGTTACGCGCTGCGCGCCGCGCCCCGGATCGCTTCCGGGAAGCTGCGCTTCGCGCACCGGAGCACTTCCGGATGCGCTAACGCGGCGCGTCATATGACGCATTACGCGACAACGCAGGTCCAGAATATAGTCAAAATGTCTCTACCAACCAGCGGTCGGAACACAACACCTTTCAGCAGGCTAAATAGTTCTGTTAAATGACAACAGAAGGGACAGGCAACAAGAACCATCAGTCAAAGAGGGGAGGGCAAGTTCTTCTCTACCTGGTCACGTTGGGGCGCTACCGGAACTGATCGAATTGGTAGTCTACAGTGTTTCTGGATGTTTCAGACTGAAGCTGGCGTCAGCATGAGAGCACCACCATCTCGTAGCTCCGTCGTGGCCATTCCACGAGCAATCATGGCAGCCGCTCCCCACCAGAAGCCTGCGGGAGTCGGGGGCCCCCAAGACTTTTGTAGAATCTTCAAGGCTGAGGGGACGCTTTCGAGAATGGAGCCAAAGCCCTAGCAGATAAGCGTCCGAGTTCCAAGGTGTCGCAGGGCCATTTTAGTGGACCACGCCCAAATCTGAAGAGCCGGCCGCCATTTTGAGTGTCCTGTGGCAGCCGCCTATCGCTGCACCGCAAGAGCGGGAGCAACTCAACTACATGGTGAGCGAGACGCTGTAGTCGAAAGAGCGGGCGGTAAACAGCTGAATAGCGGAAGAGGCACAGTGTAGCAAAAGTGGGCGGAATGTCAACTGAAACGGTAAAGGGGCACCCCACTACAGCGTGTCTTTAGGTGAATTGGATTGTGGGACAAGGTCAAGAATGGAAGAGTCACCAAAAGGCAAAAAGTTCCGCTTGACCCCGGGAGCCGGCCACCTATGTCGGGGGCGATCTCAGGCCACACCAGGGCAACACGACTTGGGGAGGGGGCCGGAGCCAAGCGCCCCCTCCGAGTCCACGCCATCACACCGTCCCTCGGGGGCCTCCGTCAAGCGGTTCAGAGTGGCACCGCATCACATTGTTTTCAAATGCAGTCACGTCCTCAAACAGCCCCCACTTACATTGAGACTAGTGAAGCTGTAGCAAGTGCAAATAAGCTTCAGACAGTGTTACAAGCACTCCTCAAAACTTTGAACTATCAGAGTGCATGAGTTTCATGCTCGATCGATTGAGCTAGCCGGATCGGGCACCAAAAAGTATAAAATAGTTATGTAAATAGTTATTTAATAAAATGTTTTACCCTGTTACTTTGCTGGTGTGTTGTATATATTTGTAATATTTGCATAGAGTTTATCGTTATTTTGGGCGGGGTGGGTGGCGGAGCCGAGCTGTCTTGCAGCCATCATGGTGTGGAGCTCAGTTCATCTCACTAGTTTCGTATTTCTCATGAGGGGTTGTTCCTAATGTTTCTATTTTAGCGAGGTCAAAAAGAGATCCCATTAGTGGCCTACTGATTTTGCTCGATTTCTTTTGTTTTTTTACACGATTTTTCACTATCTGCAAAGACTAAACAGAGTATTGCGACTCTGTGCTTGTTTGTAAATAGAGAATGAACCAAAGAGAACCAATTCTAAAACAGTAAATGCTTGGATAACAATCAATCAAATGGAGAGAGAAGCAGGCACGACGGATTACAACGGGGGCAAAGGCCTGCGTTAACTACCCTTCACTATCTGCAAAGAGAGAGTACTCCTAATAGAAATGGGGGCGAGGGGGGGCAGCATTCAAAGCAGATCAGTGTGCATAAACACGAAAATGTTTTTACTTACCATGTACTTGACATTCGACAGCTTATGATATTTGCTATTAAAAAACTATTGAAATTCACTGAAAAAACCATAGGTTAGAGACCATATATAGTTAGGAATTAGCATTTAAAAAACCTTGAAAATTCACTGAAAAAACCATAGATTATAGACCATATATAGTTAGGAATTAGCATTTAAAAAACCTTATTTTACTCACACAAAACCATTGAAATTCCATATATAGTTAGTTGCACTAACTATATATCGCGCACCCGCAATTCACTGCTGATGATGTCACATATTACATCATTCATGACATGGTCAGTGACATCACTGATGACATCACTGATGACATCTCAAATGACATCACTGATGACATCACTGATGACATCTCAAATGACATCACTGATTACATCACTGATGACATCTCAAATGACATCACTGATAACATCTCAAATGACATCACTGATGACATCTCAAATGACATCACTGATGACATCACTGATGACATCTCATTTGACATCATTGGTCACATCACTGATGATATCATTCATGTGACAATACAATGCATCTCCTCACACTTTCATATAACCTCTGTTACACCCAGTGTTAAATACAGAGTATAATTTTTTAAACCATTGACACACCAATACTAGTTACTACATACGCACCTACTGATTCCTATGTTTACACAAACACTCACTCATTCACCCATACAATCATTCATACATACAATCACTCATCTTTACAACACTATCATATGCACTCATACACCTATGCAGACACTCACACTCTGCCACTCATCCATGGAGTTACTCACACACCTAGTCAGTCCTGTAAAGAATCAATCACACTTCCATTTTCTAATCTATACAGTTAAACATAGAGCACCTTACATTTTCAAACATATACTAACACATACTTACTCTCTTATACAATCATTGATACAAGTACACATTGATCTGCACAGAGTCACACACCTCCCAGCCAGCCACACACACACTCAGTCTCCCATACAAATACTTGGGCAATCAATCAATAACCCATATAGTTACTCATATAGCTACTGATCAACACATGCAGCAGTTTACAGAACAAAAGGCATAATGATGCACAAATTAAGACAGTTTAGTCACTAACCCATGCACTCAGTGAGACACATTTAATCACTCACTCATACATTCAGTCATGCACCTACTAAATCCTTCGTCCAGACACTTATACATCTACTCATTCTTCAATATGTAAGACATATTTTAACTTTACAGAAACATACAGTCACTGGATGTTGTCATCAGTGATGTCATCAGTGATGTCATTTGAGATGTCATCAGTGATGTCATCAGTGATGTCACTGACCATGTCATGAATGATGTAATATGTGACATCATCAGCAGTGAATTGCGGGTGCGCGATATATAGTTAGTGCAACTAACTATATATGGAATTTCAATGGTTTTGTGTGAGTAAAATAAGGTTTTTTAAATGCTAATTCCTAACTATATATGGTCTATAACCTATGGTTTTTTCAGTGAATATATACCGAACCAGCAGTGTGCGCGCCTAAATGACCGTTCGTGAGCAAACAAAGTTACAAGGTAGCGCCCGGAGCTTCTCCACACCTGTGAAGCAGACGGGGAGATACGAATCTCCTGCGGTGCGCATCAAGCGCTTGAAGACGTAGGATACCGGAGGGTTCCAAACTTCAACTCCGCTGCACGGAGCTCAAGGTGAAGGACCACCTCACTTGTTGGAAAGAAGGTGAGCAAGATGTCCGCTGCGAGAAAGACTACCGATGCGGCCCGAGGACGATAACAACAAAGGGCGCAGAAGTTTTCTAAAATTAACATGCAAAGCCGACATAACCAACAAGAATGTAGTGGAAGTAACAAGCACTTAGCTAAAACGTACTCAACGAATTGCCACACATCGTTTAAGGGACTACAAATCCCAACATGCCTAGCACCAGACTTAAGGCACGGCGGAATTAAGGCAGCCTGGGAGTCATTGCCACCTGACGAAAACGGAAGTTTGAAACGCGTTGTGGCATATCATAGACTTTAAGCTGTCCACTGAGAATAAAGAAATAAACCACTTCTGAGAGTTCGGCGTATTCTTCTTGTGGTTACATGACGTCAGGGGTGTGGTCGTTCCCCTCAAGCCGAACCAGCAGTGTGCGCGCCTAAATGACCGTTCGTGAGCAAACAAAGTTACAAGGTAGCGCCCGGAGCTTCTCCACACCTGTGAAGCAGACGGGGAGATACGAATCTCCTGCGGTGCGCATCAAGCGCTTGAAGACGTAGGATACCGGAGGGTTCCAAACTTCAACTCCGCTGCACGGAGCTCAAGGTGAAGGACCACCTCACTTGTTGGAAAGAAGGTGAGGAAGATGTCCGCTGCGAGAAAGACTACCGATGCGGCCCGAGGACGATAACAACAAAGGGCGCAGAAGTTTTCTAAAATTAACATGCAAAGCCGACATAACCAACAAGAATGTAGTGGAAGTAACAAGCACTTAGCTAAAACGTACTCAACGAATTGCCACACATCGTTTAAGGGACTACAAATCCCAACATGCCTAGCACCAGACTTAAGGCACGGCGGAATTAAGGCAGCCTGGGAGTCATTGCCACCTGACGAAAACGGAAGTTTGAAACGCGTTGTGGCATATCATAGACTTTAAGCTGTCCACTGAGAATAAAGAAATAAACCACTTCTGAGAGTTCGGCGTATTCTTCTTGTGGTTACATGACGTCAGGGGTGTGGTCGTTCCCCTCAAGCCGAACCAGCAGTGTGCGCGCCTAAATGACCGTTCGTGAGCAAACAAAGTTACAAGGTAGCGCCCGGAGCTTCTCCACACCTGTGAAGCAGACGGGGAGATACGAATCTCCTGCGGTGCGCATCAAGCGTTTGAAGACGTAGGATACCGGAGGGTTCCAAACTTCAACTCCGCTGCACGGAGCTCAAGGTGAAGGACCACCTCACTTGTTGGAAAGAAGGTGAGGAAGATGTCCGCTGCGAGAAAGACTACCGATGCGGCCCGAGGACGATAACAACAAAGGGCGCAGAAGTTTTCTAAAATTAACATGCAAAGCCGACATAACCAACAAGAATGTAGTGGAAGTAACAAGCACTTAGCTAAAACGTACTCAACGAATTGCCACACATCGTTTAAGGGACTACAAATCCCAACATGCCTAGCACCAGACTTAAGGCACGGCGGAATTAAGGCAGCCTGGGAGTCATTGCCACCTGACGAAAACGGAAGTTTGAAACGCGTTGTGGCATATCATAGACTTTAAGCTGTCCACTGAGAATAAAGAAATAAACCACTTCTGAGAGTTCGGCGTATTCTTCTTGTGGTTACATGACGTCAGGGGTGTGGTCGTTCCCCTCAAGCCGAACCAGCAGTGTGCGCGCCTAAATGACCGTTCGTGAGCAAACAAAGTTACAAGGTAGCGCCCGGAGCTTCTCCACACCTGTGAAGCAGACGGGGAGATACGAATCTCCTGCGGTGCGCATCAAGCGCTTGAAGACGTAGGATACCGGAGGGTTCCAAACTTCAACTCCGCTGCACGGAGCTCAAGGTGAAGGACCACCTCACTTGTTGGAAAGAAGGTGAGGAAGATGTCCGCTGCGAGAAAGACTACCGATGCGGCCCGAGGACGATAACAACAAAGGGCGCAGAAGTTTTCTAAAATTAACATGCAAAGCCGACATAACCAACAAGAATGTAGTGGAAGTAACAAGCACTTAGCTAAAACGTACTCAACGAATTGCCACACATCGTTTAAGGGACTACAAATCCCAACATGCCTAGCACCAGACTTAAGGCACGGCGGAATTAAGGCAGCCTGGGAGTCATTGCCACCTGACGAAAACGGAAGTTTGAAACGCGTTGTGGCATATCATAGACTTTAAGCTGTCCACTGAGAATAAAGAAATAAACCACTTCTGAGAGTTCGGCGTATTCTTCTTGTGGTTACATATATATATATATATATATATATTACCTACTGGCGATAGCCAGTAGGTATATATAGTTAGGATTGTTTTCCATAGGGAAATCGCAACATTCTATTGGGAATAACTTTGGCGCCGGTTGAGGAATCTTCCTGAAATTTTCCTTAACTTTGCCTCGCGGCGCTCCGCTCCTTCCCTGAAAGTTTGGGGGGGATTCATCAAGCGGGGACAGAGATAAAAGGGGGTCCCAAAACGTGTTTTCCCCATGTTAATTTCCATTGTGCGGTTGGACTCACTTTTAGCCCGAACGGCTGAATGGTTTTCCACCAAACTTGGCAAAATTGTAGGGACTGGTAGCCCGATGTGTTTTTGCTATGTCTCAATATATGTGCTCCAGTGGTTTTTACAAAAATTAACTTTGAAAAAATATATATTGGGCTACATTGGGCTATATATATGTTAGAGCCCAAATGTAGCCCAATGTAGCCCAATGTAGCCCAATGTAGCCCAAAGATGGCCACCAGAGACAAAAAAAAACAAATGTAGCCCAAAAATCAGCCAGATGTAGCCCAACTATAGCCCAATGACAGAATGTCCCAGAGTGTTCTAAAGAACAACTAGAGCGCTAACGGTCTTACTTATGACAAAAGTATGGCACACCTGAAGTCATCTTGATTGGAATAAAGTGTTAACACTTAAAACATTTAATTTGCAAAGGAAAAAATGAGGGGGTTCATTTTGCCATAGAAATTATGATTAGTGCTGAAGAAAGAAAAATTAGGGCACATTTTGAGTGACTTCTCAAATCCTCTTATATTTCATAAAAAAAATTCTGATATGCAGTCTCCCAAGATGGCCACCAGAGACAAAAGAGCCCAAATGTAGCCCAAATATCAGCCAGATGTAGCCCAACTATAGCCCAATGACAGAATGTCCCAGAGTGTACTAAAGAACAACTAGAACGCTAACAGTCTTACTTATGACAAAAGTATGGCACACCTGAAGTCATCTTGATTGGAATAAAGTGGTAACACTTAATACATTTAATTTGAAAAGAAACAAAATGAGGGGTTTCATTTTGCCATAGAAATTTTATATATATATATATATATATTCACTGAAAAAAACATAGGTTACACACCAGTTATAGTTAGGAATTAGCATTTAAAAAACCTTTGAAATTCACTGAAAAAACCATAGGTTTCACACCAGTTATAGTTAGCTGGAAATTTTACTCGCATAAAACCATTGAAATTCCCACGTTATAGTTAGTTGGACTCACTATAACTTGCACGTCTGCAATGCACTGCTGATGACGTCACATATTATATCACTCATGCATATATTTAAATATTTAAACATTACTCGCTAATATATGTATTCACTAAGATACACTTAATAAGCCAGTTAACCAATCAATTTTTTTTTTTAAAACACTGAAAAAACCATAGGTTTCAGGCCTTATACAGTAAGGAATTAGCATTTAAAAAACCTTTGAAATTCACTGAAAAAACCATAGGTTTCAGGCCTTATATAGTTAGGAATTAGCATTTAAAAAACCTTTGAAATTCACTGAAAAAACCATAGGTTTCAGGCCTTATGTAGTTAGGAATTAGCATTTAAAAAAACCTTTGAAATTCACTGAAAAAACCATAGGTTTCAGGAGTTATATAGTTAGGAATTAGTTTTTAAAAAACCTTTGAAATTCACTCAAAAAACTATAAGTTTTAGTGGTGTTATAGTTAGCTGGACATTTTACTCATGCAAAACCAATTAAATTGCTCCTATATAGTTAGTTGTACTAACTATATTTCGCGCACCCGCAATCCACTGCTGATGATGTCACATATTAGATCATTCATGACATGGTCAGTGACATCACTGTGGACATCCCTGTGGACTAGCATATATAGGCCAGACGCAACAAAAAATTAAGGCACGCATTTTACAACACCACAGTAGGATTAGATGTGAGGTACTTGGGGCCCCTTTGGTTGACCACTGTAAGACACACAAACATACACCGAATGATCTGCGGTGGTTGGTCCTAGAAAAAGTCACTCTAGAGCCGCGAGGAGGAAATGTATCAGGAATTTTGAACCTCTGGGAGAGCAAATGGATGTTGTTACTTGATACAATCCTGAGTGGCCTCAATGAGCAGGACTCAAGCTATGCACAATTAGCCTGTCTAAACTGAATTATGCTTGTAAATTGTTTAGACTGTGTATATAGTTTTTCATCTCACCCTCTTTCTACAGAACAAGCACAGACCAAGACACAGATGCCTTGTCACTACAGCAACCCTCGCTAATTCATTGAGAATGCTTCAACGAATTGTGTATATTTGAATTGCTTTCATGTATGTGTACTTAGTACGATCACCTACCACACAACAATGGGGCATCTGTTTAACAAGTGTTTTTTGTTATTACACCCTGTATGATGTCACTCCATCTATTGAAATACCATATTTTACTGTGATCATGTTTTGGTAAGAATAGGTCCCTCTTCCAAATCATACGATCCTAAGCACTAGTCTTTTTTCACTGGCCGCGCGGCACCAGCATCTAGCTGCTGCATACGCGCGCGCCTCTCACAACAATTCACTACGGCAGGGAGCGGCTGTCCCCTTGATCCAGTTGTTGTTCCCATATGATCCGTTCCGCGGTAAGCACGCCAGCGAGTCGCTTTCGCCTCTATATATTTTATGGCCCGTACAAATGTTTTCCTGACATGTTGCATTATCTACAGATTAATGCACGGAATAACCGCATCTGGAGGTCGTCTTTGAGATCGTTTGTCGACATGGTTTTGATTAGGTAAATATTCCATCTAACTAGTGCTTCGTATGAGATTTGGAAGAGAGTAGTACTTTCTTGTAATATTAAGTAACACCTGTTTTGCCAAGAGATTACTCCCTGATTCTAGCGTGACTATGTCTCTCCACCCTATGGTGGATTGCGAACCACCGGCAATCCAAATTGGTATTAGTTGAATGTATGACGCACCCAGCTTCCAGCCCTGTTGTAACATTTCTACCAGCCCTGTAACGAGTACGTTTTCTTCTAACTAGGCTCTCAGTCTTTTGAATGTTTTTAACCCGGATAGGTATACGTAACTAGAAACGGGCCACATCGTGACCCGTTTGATTCACCTTGTATCTAGACTAGTTTACCAGTCGGATACACAGTAGTTCCTTGTTTCATTAATTCAACAAATAAGGTTTTTAGCAAATTGCCTCAATGTATGTTTTTTGAATTATGTTTTTTGAATTATCTCTCCCTATGTGGCTTATGATAGACATGGTGCATTGTTGTATCCAACCATTATTGGGACCCTTGTTTATTAGTTTGCCATTTTTCCATTCGCAGATACTACCCCACGCTCAACTTTCAGAGGAGCCGGCTGGCCCTTTTACGAATTCATTTTACCAAATTATCGGTAACTAATTTATGGCAGATTAAGTCTTTTGCAATCATTAAACCTACGTTTTGTTATTCTAAACCTCCCCCTTTTTAACTTTAGGTGCCCCCCTATCACATCACGTCCTGATGAAGACCCCACTGTAAGGTGCAACCAACCTACACACGACAGGGGTCGAAACGTCGACTGTTTTTACATGTGACCTACCCATTTTACAACAATGGATTAATTATTGTGTAAACAATGTATATGGGATAGGAACGAATTGCTGATCATCAATGTGTCTGGTGACCTAACATAGCACCTTTGTGATTTAAACAAATTTAAGATTGTTATATCACTTTTTCTATTTCTAAATGGTCTGTCCACTACCCTTATCTGCACAAAACCTCCCCTCACGTCACCTATAAACCCCCCCTTTCCTTTCTATGGGCACATATGTGAATATTGATTACATGTGTTACATAAGATGTATGAATAAGAGGATGTGAATAAACAACATCCGTCTTAAAACTATGGTATGAGTCATATGTATCAAAAGTCAAGTTAAAGTTTTTGTGCATGCAAATTCTACATAGTCTGGGACCCCTATCTATGTACTATTGTAGAAAAGTCAGCCCATATCGCACCCGATGCCCAGGCTGCTGGTGCAGGGCGACTCTTCGTTTCCATCTTGAATAATTACCAAATAAAGAGACGGGCGCTGGAGGCAGGAAAACAAGAACAGAGTTTATTACTCCAGAGGAGAGCATGTCATTTGGGACGCTCGCATAGTGTCTTCGGGAGGTGCTCTAACAAGTTTCTCTGAGGCTTCGTCTTTTATACACAGGTTTATGACACACACACATCCTCCATTACAATCAGGACATTGTAAAGTACAAAGATATTCCAACATGTGGCTACAGTAGGGGCCCTTATCCTCCATACAATAGGAGGGGGCTGTCATGCAGCTGAGTGTGCTGTTGATTCCGTTGGAATGTGTGCTCCTGATCGAATCTCAGGGGGTGGGGTGGTCATGATCAATAGTGGCTCCTTTCAAGAGAGGCGAGTGCATACAGTAGTGGGCAATAAACTGTATCCTCAGGCTAAGGGATGACCAGCGGTCCATGTAGACAATTAGGTTCAGAGGAAGAGGTCATCAAAGGAGAGGTATTCATGGAGGGACAGGAGGGGTTTGGTCAGGCGCGGGGTGCGATTTCTCAGAGACAGAGTCATGCGGGAGGGGAGGGCTCATGACTTGTGCGTGTGAGAGCGGGGGCAGTCAGGGTACATGGGGGAAGCTTGCAGGGTCAGGGAAGGGGCGCTGGTGATCGATCGCAAACTGGGAGACCATGATACCTAAAATGGCTGTCGTGTACGTGTGTGCATGGGTCTATGCTAACGGGATAACACAGTCAGTGCTTTAGCGATATCCGTTTCTGCTTACAACAAGGGGTACAGTGAACACAAATGAACGCCGCTTATGTGTATATACAATGCCAATTTCAACAGTCGCCGCTTTTAAACATAGCTAGTACATTTGTGTTTACCCCAACTGATGGAGTGTACATATAGTCATGTGTGGCCAATAAAATAACGTTCGTCGAATGCTAGCAAATTGCGTGTAGCCATATGCAGTCGATACAATTGGCGGAATACGGTACATATGAATTTACATTCGCTGCGTTATTCATAGATCGGCATAACACGTAGTCGAGGGCAATCAGGAAAAACATTCCGACATATTGTAGACTCAGGTTCTGACTTTCTTTTCAATGACATCAACATATAGTAAAAAGTGCTATATGAGACTTTTGGACTTAAGTGACCAAAAACATTTCTGAAAGCAACAAGAATTGAGGGAGAAAGTTCAGGAAGGGGGTCTTAGTGAAAATGTCTTTTTCAACGACGAGCCACCACTGGTAGACTCTGTTAGTCCGTTTTTCTTTTCGTTGGCGCTTTTGAGCACCGGCGGTGGAGCTATAAGTCCAGCTCGGAATCATCCTTACGCGTTGCAGGGTGCGATCAGTCCTCTGCTGTTAGATCACAGTCCTGTTTCCTAACCCATTTTCTTAGGGGTGCCTCATGCTGGGCACCTGCGTGTCTTTCTTCTTCCGTGGCAAAATCCCAGTCCATGGTCAAAGTTTATATAAAAAAGTTTGTTGAATAATCGAGGGAAGAGAGGGCGGAGTGGGGCCAGATCTTTGAACATACCAAGGGACCAAGGGACCAAAGGACGACGAGCAGGCGAGCCCAACAGTCGGACTCAAAAGGGGACGGGGGACTTCAGGCACGAGTGGGTCAGCGAGTCGAGGGCTTCAAGGCAGCCCTTCATTCCTCCATCTGCTGAGTTTGAACATTATGCCTCGTCCCGCGTCTCATTGCTCTGCGGCTCCACCTTTGGTTGCGGTCACACGTGTTCCATGATCTGTGGCCAGGCTGTGCGTCACGTCCAGCTCCTCTCCTCCGGTGATTGTATCTTTGAATGGGTAGAAAACAAGTTTTAGAAAAACTGGCAGGAGAAGACATTTATACATCTCAATTCCGTCCCCAATCCTATGTAGGTGGGGGATAAGTTCATTGGTCACAGTCAGAAGTCGTCATTTATGGAGTCTGTAGGAGTGCATTGCTTATGGAATTCATAACCCTGTTCGGCGCTCATTCGTGACGTACGTGGAGAGAAATTGGACTTTTATACACAGTGTATTATATCAAACTCAAAGTCGAGTCCTTATGTAGAGACTCGCCCTTCCCTTTAACCCAAGCATCGACACTCTTACATTTCCCTTCGGGGTCGGCTAACCCTTGTAAGTGGGGCGTTATCGTCATGAAGAAGGGGGAGGGGGTGGACATAAAACATGCTCTTCTTGGGGAGTGAACGTTAATCAAAGTCATCAATTTCGCTTTCGAGGGTAGATGACATGAAGCTGGGGTTAATCGGGGGAAAGGGGACGTTTTGGACAGGGAGCCGGGGTCGATCGGGAGAAGTGGGGTATTCTGGACATCCACATTTAAGTGCAGGGGGGTGGGACAATCGGGGCATTGGGGATCGTATTCCTACCGAGCTTGAGAAACAGAAGGCCATTGACGTTATAGTTCCCTTAGAAAAAACCAGATTAGGGGACATCCGTCGTCATACCTGTCCTTTCCTTTATTACCAACTCGGGTTCTATCGTTTTGCAGAAAGGAGAGGTAGTAATATGGCAAGTCACAATTGTTTTGGTTTTGGTCAATTTTGCTGAACACCTTTGCGTTCGAGGAAAATCCAATAATGTTTTTGTGCCGGAGAGGCACAACGTCATTATACACGAAAAGAGGAAACGGGGCTTTTGGAAAGAGAAAGAGAGAGAGAGAGAGAGAGAGAGAGAGAAAAGAGAGAAAGAGAGAAAGAGAGAGAGAGAGAGAGAGAGAGAGAGAGAGAGAGACCGCACCCTAAATGGTCCATTCGGTACACGTATGACATGGGGAGAGGAAGAGAGAGGGTGAGAGAGAGAGAGACGTGTACAATAATGGACCGTTCAGTGCGCGCACAACACAGAACAACAGGGGTTAAGTAACACGGAAACACAGGCAGAGGGATGAGGTAGATTCATGCATCACGTACACACAAACTCAGACGGGGGAGACAACACATGTATTATCTACAAAAATCCAAGACAAAACATAAAACAGTTATTGGCCAAAATTATCCCTTTCTGCATGCTGCGCGTTTTTAACATCCTAAGCTCTTTTTACCTTTTTCTTCTCTTTTAACCGTCGGTTGCCCTTACTGGTGGCTTTGATTGTACACACTTACGCCTTGGGCAATTGGTCATGAACTAACCTGGTCGGGCTAATGCTCACGGTGGTTTATTCGAGTCATTTTTAGCAAATGCGTTTCCAGGCTGGGACAACAGTTGGTGTCAATTGGAGAACAATGGGGCAGCTTGAAGCTACATGTCTAGGAGGGTGCGAAGAAGGATGCAGTAGATTTTAAATGTACCTCACCTCAAAATATTCCTTAACCTTCCCCATTCAATTAATTGTGGGGTGCTTATTCATTAGCGCACGTCATTTTAGTTGTACTATTCGGGGTGCCAAGCAAAGTTATATTTTGTGGTTTTCCCTTCAGGCTGCCCTCCCAGGCGCTAAGTTCAGGGAGAGAAAATAGTCATGGTTTGCTAGTTGCGGTTAGGTACAATAATCAAACCCTTTTTCCTGTCTCTTCGTCCGTTAGATCACCGTTTTCATACACTGATCGATATTCCGATGCGACCTGCAGAGAGAGGGGGAAAAAGAAGGGGGCAGGGGCTATATTGATAGACACATTTAGCGTGCATAAACCCAGAAAGGCTTTTACTTACTGCATACTCGGCCTATCTCCACGGGATGCAGTCCCTGCCAACTGGGCGTTTTTAAGCCCGGGTGGACCGTTAGTGTGACTCTTTTTATACAGGTAGCACATAAAGTATAGGCTAAACACCAGGATCTTTAGTGGTTGTTTTTTGGCTGTACAAAAAGGAAAAACGCACACAACGAAAACTTGGACCCTTCATTTTTGCAATATTTCTACGTACTATACTTTTTAATCCTTTAAACAGTGGTCATTTATTCAAAAATTTCCAATTCACACGTGACAACTATGTTTGCTTTTTCCAAAAATCTTTAATAAGAATGTCGGTGCATAAATATGGGCCTACAACCCCGTGGGCCGGCCACGGAGCAGGCTGGAACTGTAGATGCGGGGATACTTTATTAGTAAAAACTTTTAGTGGAGTCAGTGGTCGTTTATTTCATAATAAAAGTGCGAAAAGCGCAATAAACTCATGTCGAGACTTCAGTGTGAGCGAGTGTCATAAGTGTTGGGTTTCCAACTTTCAATAATCATGATGTGCAAAACTTAAACAACAATTCATTGTCCGAATGTTCAATCAATACCTATCTGATGTCAATTTACCGTCTGAACACATAATCAGTACCCATCCAATATCAATTCATTGTCCGAACCTATAACCAGTACCCATCCCATATCAATTCATTTCCCGAACTGACAGTACACATCCTGAATCCATTAATTGTCCGAACATGTAATCAGTACACATCCTATATCAATTCATGTGGTTAAGAAAACCTCCATACATATCTCATGACACCAGGGCTGAACAATCGGGGTACAACAAGGAGTTGAAAGTTTCATTTGCATCGGCGCCATTTTGGGTGCAGTTAGGCAGAACCAGGCATAGTCTAAATGTCTACCAACTCGTGGTTGGCCCAGAGCTTCTTTTGGCAGTCCAAAAGTTCCGTTAAAGGGTAAAAGAAGGGATCGGTGGTCTGAACCATCAATCAAAAAGGGGAGGGAGGTAACAATGTTCCTACCGGGTCATACTGTGCTTTCACCGGAACTGATCCGAACAGTGGTCTGCAGGATTCTAGTCATTCAAACTGAGGCTGGCGACAGCATGGAAGCGTCGACGTCCTGCGGCTACATTTCCATTGTTCCGTGGGCAATCATGGCAGTCATTCCCCATCGGGGGTATCTGCGGTGGTCGGGGACTCCCGCGGCTACTCTAGAATCTTCAAGGTTGCGGAGAACTATGGTGGTGGAGTCAACAAGTGACCGGGCCATTCCTTCATGCTGGGCCCGCTCTTGCCAGGTCGATCGCCATTTTGAAAGTTCGGCAGCTACCGGCGATCGCGGGGTCAAATGAGCGGACGGGCTCCACCCTGCCGGGCGAGGCGTTGCAGCATCGCCACAGTGGAAGAACCCTTTTCCGGGCGCCTGGAGCGCTGAGGGTGCAGCTGGGAAGCCTCCACCTGGGGAGGCGGGAGAGGCTTGTACGCACCGCCTCTCCCTCCCAGTGCACCCCACGGCGTCTCGCTTGACATTTGTTATGGCCGGACCAGGCGATGAGGACGAGGGGGGGGTCGGAGGCATATGCAAGACATCCCCCCCCCAGTGTTGTTGCGGCCATTACGGAAGAAAAAAGAAATGTCCCGTCCGTCTTTGGGCCGGGCCTCTGGTTAATGGCGGCCGGACGCTCCTTGCCATGACTGGGAGAGAGAGAGGGTCAACCTGCAACTCTCCAGTGTTACCACCACCGCGGCCGGATCCCGTCGGCCTCGGCCTCTGGTTGATGGTGGCCGGACAGGGAGAGGGAGGGGAGGGTCGAGGACACGGACATTCCCTCCCCTGCAACTCTCCAGGGTGGTCGTAGCAATCCCCCAGGACCCGCCCTATATGTGTTGTTTCCGGCTGGGCGTAGCCGCAACCCTGTTGCACTTTGGAAGTTTCCAGAATGGGGCGGATGTCTGCTGACTTGTATCTTTCCCAGTTTTGCCGTTATTTGGGCGTGGCAGGCGGTGGGACAGACATGTTTGGGGCAGTGAGGGGCAGTGAAGCCTCGTTGCCTTGTGACCGTTGCAATGTCACGCTTGGTTTCTCTTACTGTTTTCAGGTTTCTTATTACGGACTTTTTCTAACGTTTCTTGTTTCTAGGACAGTCATAGGTTTTATCATTAAGTATTGTTATCGTTTCCTTGTTCGTTATTTAATAAAAGTTCATCAGTGGCCTACTGATTTTCGTTTTTCTATTCCTTTCTTTCCAGGTTGTTTCATGCTAAAGTTTCTGTTAACAGGGTATAGTGATCACTTCGTTATTATTGCATATGTCCTTTTCACTAGGGGTGCTCTCTGGTCAGGCCAGATGACCTTCCTCTAGTAAATGGTCCGGGTGAGACTGGCGTATCAATCAGTGGGGAGTAGATAGGCATGACAGATTACAACAGGGGACAAAGGTCCGCATTACCTACCCTTCACTATTTGCAAAGACTAGACAGAGCATGGCGACTCTGTGCTTGTTTGCAAATAGAGAATACCTCCAAAAAGAACCAATTCCAAACAGTCAATGTTCGGACAATCAATCAATCAATGAGGAATGAAATAGGTACGACGTGTTAAAGGTTTGCGTTACCTACCCTTCACTATCGGCAAAGGGAGAGAGAATATTCCTATTCTTCCCCGTTTGCAGGCAGAGAAGATCCTTAAGAGAACCAACTTCGAACAATTCAATGCTCGATTCAATCAATCAATCAATGGGGAGAAAAATAGGTATGACGGATTACAATGGGGACAAAAGTCTGCATTACCTATCCTTCACTATCTGCAAAGAATAAACAGAGTATGGCGACTCTGTGCTTGTTTGCAAATAGAGAATCTCTCAGAAGCAATCAATAAGTAATACTAGTATTTTCAAACAATCAATCAATCAATTTCGCAATTTGTCGTGCGTCACGACCTTACCCGGACCGGACCATGTGGACAGTTCTTCGCCTTCCTTTTTTCCAGCGCCCGATCGTTCTCTTTTCTCCATGTTTTTACCGCAGCAGTCCTGTGGGATTCCAGTCAGGACAATAGGTCACTTGAGAGAGGTCCGTTCGGAATCGGTGAAGTTCATTCAATCGGCAGCCGGACGAGGGCCCTCTCAAGGCAGGTATACTCCAATCATTTAGATGTTCACCCCATCGTCTGGACCTCTCTTACCGGACCTTATGTCGCTGATGGGCCCCGCGTTGGGACGCCAATTGTAGAAAAGTCAGCCCATATCGCACCCGATGCCCAGGCTGCTGGTACAGGGCGACTCTTCGTTTCCATCTTGAATAATTACCAAATAAAGAGACGGGCGCTGGAGGCAGGAAAACAAGAACAGAGTTTATTACTCCAGAGGAGAGCATGTCATTTGGGACGCTCGCATAGTGTCTTCGGGAGGTGCTCTAACAAGTTTCTCTGAGGCTTCGTCTTTTATACACAGGTTTATGACACACACACATCCTCCATTACAATCAGGACATTGTAAAGTACAAAGATATTCCAACATGTGGCTACAGTAGGGGCCCTTATCCTCCATACAATAGGAGGGGGCTGTCATGCAGCTGAGTGTGCTGTTGATTCCGTTGGAATGTGTGTTCCTGATCGAATCTCAGGGGGTGGGGTGGTCATAATCAATAGTGGCTCCTTTCAAGAGAGGCGAGTGCATACAGTAGTGGGCAATAAACTGTATCCTCAGGCTAAGGGATGACCAGCGTATGGCTACCGTATTCTTAAACTAGACAGATCAGACAAAGTGGGTGGTGGGACTGCAATTATCTACAAAGACCCAATAAAAGCTATATTATTGGATCAATATAGTAGCGCAGAATAGAAATTATTATATTTAGATTAGATCTCCACTCACAGTTGAGTTGGAAGGGAGCTCTAGTCTACCGTCCCCCCGGAACTCTCTCCAATTCCATTTCACATCTTTTGGACTTGATTGCTCCTCATGTGCTTTCATCTAATAAATGTCTCCTTCTGGGTCCACAGTGAAAACCCCGGTGACTCAGAGGGCGCCATCTTTTTGAGGGAAATGTCAGCCCTAGGTCTCACGAAAATGAATAATGCTTCTACACATTTCGCAGGCCATACTCTGGACTAGGTCCTCTCCAATTTACCTGATATAGTCTATAAATCTACTAATTCATTGACATGGTCAGACCATTCGATAATCTAATTTGATCTCGCTGGCCGTTGCGAACACATAGTTAAAAAATTTCAATAACTCGGATCTACAGACAGTGGCACAAATTAACACCTAATCTATTTCGTGAAGCACTTATCCCCTTCTGATAATTGTCTGACGACCTTTCATGACACTATCACATCCACATTAGATGCTCTGATCCCGGGAAAAAAAATCCTGCACGGCTTCCACTCGCATCCAGAGCCCTTGGTACTCATCGGATCTTCAATCAAAGAAAAGCGAATGTTAAAGGCTTGAACAACAATGGCTCTGAACCAAAGATCCTATACACAAGGGGCAGTACAAAGCGGCCTTAGATACATACCATAAAAATTTAAGATCCGCTTGGAAAAATCATATAGCCACCCAACTTGAGCAATCAGACAACACCTCTAAAAGTCTTTTTCACATTCTTAGTACCCTCATTAACCCCAAAGCCTGCAACCCAGATGAGGAACCTACTCAATTACTTTCTGACAACATAGCTGATCATTTTTCACAAAAAATAGAGAATATTTATAAAAAGATAACAACCTCCATTACCAACACCAACCATAATCTGATGACTGATCATGCCTCTGATTCTTCTAGATGGCTCACTTTAAAAGAATTTCCTTTGCTCAACATTCAGGACACTGAATCTCTACTAAAATCTGCAAAATCAGGCTCTTCCAAAGACCTACTTCCTGCTAAAACTGCCCATAAACTTGCAGCCGAACTGGCGAAGCCTCTTTGTTCCATTCTTAACTGCTCAATTAAAGAAGGTAAACTCCCTAAAGAATGGAAAGATCATGCCCATCAGAAAAAATCTTAAACTGTCTGCTAATGTTACAACCAACTACCGACCCATTTCACTGCTCACCCTTTATAGTAAACTGTTGGAAAAGCACATTAACACTCACTTTCTGCTTTTATTGAATCTTCCAAATGTCTGGACCATTCCCAGTCAGGATTTTGTCCCAGGCATAGTACCGAATTAGCCCTGGTTAATGTAACCAATGACATTCGAATGCTGGCGGACGCCGGCCAAGCAGTAATTCTCATACTGCTTGACCTGTCCGCCGAATTCGATACCATCTCACACCAGATTCTGCTGGACAGACTGCGTTCTATAGGCATTCAGAACACAGCTCTAGACTGGTTGAAGGACTTCCTCAAAGGCAGGGCCCACACAGCGAATCTTGGACCATTCAAATCCAAGACTACCTCAGTAACTAAAGGGGTACCACAGGGCTCCTGTTTAAGCCCTTCTTTGTTTAATGTGTACGTCGCCCCCTTGCAGTGTACTCCTTAGGAGAATCGGGTTTATCCAGAGTTCCTACGCGGATGACACACAACTCCTTTCTTACAGTAAAGATACCCCTAACATCCAAAACATGTTCGCTGAAGGTATGAAAGCTATAACATCTTGGATGAGCAGTAATTTCTTGCAGTTAAACGCTGGGAAGACAGAAATAATGCTTTTCAAGGATGCAGTCACCACCTGGTCCCCTAGCTGGTGGCCAGAAGAACTAGGCCCAGCACCATCTCCAAAGCCAGTAGTCAAAAATCTAGGGGTACTAATAGATAATGTCTTGAATCTGGATGAACATATAGCAGTAACTAAAATAGCTTGCTTTCATGCCCTTAGCCTGCTTCGTAAGGTCTTCCATTTTCTCCCTGCATCAACACATAAAACCCTGATCCATGCCCTAGTACTCAGTCGTCTGTATTTCAACAATGCTTTGCTGATCTCTGCTAAGGAATCTGCCTTGCATAGTCTTCAGGTGGTGCAGAACACAGCTGCCCGTTTGGTAATAAGTGTACCTTATCGTGCCCCTTCACTTCCCCTACTACACAAACTTCACTGGCTACCTATTCGCAAAATAATTCATTTTAAAATTTGCTGCATAGTGTTCAAAGGCCTGAACCAGATGGGTCCAGCCTATCTGGCTGATAAACTAGTTAAATACACACCATCTCGCACCCTTCGTTCTGAAGAGAAAGGCCTTTTTGTCATCCCCGTATCAAGCAAACCAGACTGGGAGGAAAATCGTTTTCCTACCTTACCCCCAAATTATGGAATCAACTGCCTCTGGATATCCGCCTCACCACTAACTATCTAAGATTTAGGAAAAATCTCAAAACCCTGCACCCCTTACCTCTATATGTCCTTAGTGGGGAATCCCCCATCTGGGGTTATTCAGGCACTTTACAAATGATATAAATAAAATGTGTTGGGATATCCACGGGACACATACACAGTTTTTTCTCTGAACATTGCCCAATCCAAGTTTTTTTCCCAATCTTGAACTATAGGCGGGAGCGATGCCCCCCCATCGCTGGGCAATATTTCTCTTGGCTAACATTACTCCCAATGTGACCCATTGTGTCGAGCAGACATTTAAATCTGTTGGTTCCCAGATGTTTAACAGACACCTCCGGGCCTCCACACAGAGTTGTACAGACAAGACAGTATTAATAATATCATGAATGTCGGGCCAATAGGGTTGGGTCAACTCGCATTCCCAGACTATGTGGAAAAAGGTTCCCAGCTGGCTGCATCCCAGTCTACAAGCCCCCCCATCTGCCCTCCCCATCCGTACCAATTGATGCCCTTCACATATACCCTGTGAGTGAATTTTAGTTGGACAAGTCGGAGACAAGCTGGTATCGCCACCACTCTGGGAGAGGAGATAGGCTCCTGCCCCTCCTCGTCGTCCATCTCTATGCCATCTCTGGTCCGCTTCTCTCGGAGGACCTGGAGAGGATCCGAGATGTTGTTAACCAGTTTTTTATATATCAGTGAGATGGTGCTGTCAGGGATATGGCCATATAATATTCTATCTTCCAGTGGGGATGATTCTGGTAGCGTGACCCCGGGCTGTAGGTGCATGCAAAGTGCGTGTAGAGTCTGTGTGTAGCATAAGTGCTCCGAATAGGCCTATTTGTACTGTTGCTGCAATGTGGCGAATGACTTAATGTCTGATTTTTAACACAGATCGCCTATACGTGTATAACCTATGAGATCCCATTTGTCGAAACCGCTACTTCTCCACAGATTGCCCAGTTGTTCGGAATCCCATAGTGTTAGCTTGCGCCCCCAACTGAGGCGTTTGGTGGCCGCATGCCAGACGTGCACTTCGTGTTCAGTCGGTCCCGTTAGCTGATAGGGCTTGGGCCATGGAGCATAGATCTCTACTGAAGTTCCCTCCGGAGAGGATCCATCTATCCATACTATAACCTGGGTCCCCAAGTTGGGCGTAAGTGCAGTGATTAATGGAGGACAGATGAGACACCCAATAGAACAATTTAATATTGGGAAGGCTAATGCCTCCATCATACCAGTTCACGGAACACTTGACAAGAGCGATACGAGGCTTGCCATTTCACAATAGATCCCTTTGAAGGCTCTTGACTTCCCTAAAATATGACGCAGGTATCGGGTCCATGGAGTTCTGGAGAGCATACAAGAACCGGGGTAAAGACATCATCTTGAAGAGAGCAGCCTTCCCTAGCAAGGAGAGGGGAGCGACTTCCATCTATCAATATCTTTACGCAGCCGAAGCAAAGGATGCCGGAGGTTGTGAGAATTATGAAGAGAGGGATCCAACGAGAGTAAGATACTCAGATATTTAAATCCTTTAGTACACGTCTGGACTGGACATCTATGCGGTGGAATCAGAGGCTCACCCGCTACCACAAACAGGAGGGATTTGCTCCTGTTTATGGAGTAGCCGGAGTATCGTCCAAAAATCACAAAGATATCTAAAACCACTATCAAAGATCTTCTAGGAGAGGTCAAATACAGAAGGACGTCGTCAGCGTAGAGGGAAATACGGTCTTCCCAGTCCGGGGACGAGCGCATGCCCGTAATCATCGGGTCCTTATGTATCCAAGCTGCCAACGGCTCCAGGGCCAGGGCGAATAGGAGAGGGGACAGAGGGCAACCCTGATGAGTCCCCCTATCCTACTCAAAGGTGGTCGACTTTCTATTGTTAACCACCACTTGGGCCATAGGCCAAGAGCACAGTAGCTGCTCTCATTGTATGTATTTCAGGCCAAACCCCATTTTCTCCAATACTTCCCACAAATATGGCCATTCGATGGTATCAAACGCCATGGCAGCATCTAAAGAGACTATGGCAGCCGGTTCCAAGATGGAGGTCCCCCTGCCAAAACCCAGTGAACCCTATGCAAGTTCAGTGCAGTGTTGCGGTGAGGTATAAAACCGGACTGATCTGGGTGTACCAGGGTCTCAACCACCATCAAAAGCTGGGTAGCAAGGAGCTTAGCCAGGATCTTGGGTTCCGCGTTCAACAAGGATATCGGCCTATAAGACCGGCAATCGGTTTTAGGCCTCCCCTCCTTGAGGATGGTAACAATATTTGCTGTCTGTTGGTCTGAGGGCAGGAGTCCCGAGTATCTCAATTCCTCATACATAGCCCTTAAGTACAGCGCCAATCCATCCAGATTGAGTTTGTACAGTTCAATCGGCAACCAGTTAGGGCCAGTGTCTTTGCCCGGCTTAAGGGACCGCACTGCTGCCGCTATATCTTAATTGGATATATTACTCTCCATGAAGTGATGGTCAACCAGCGACAGTCTGTGTAAAACTATATCAGTTAGCATCTAGCTGGAATCGTCTGTGGAATAGGGGCAGCCGAGGTGTAGACTGCCTCAAAGTGGGCCGTGAAATGGTCCTCAATGACTTGCGGATCCATTAGGGACTCACCTTCATGGCCTTGGAGCTCAGGTACTAATCTACTTGCCCAGTATCTTTTATCCAACCAGGCCAACAGTTTCCCAGGTTTGTCACCCACCTTGTAGACCCACCCCTTTGCATCTCTCCCCAAGGCCCTAGACTGGTCCGTAGCCAACGCCTTATAGTCCTGTTGTTTAAGCTTGAGAAGGTGGTGCTAATCAAGTGTGACATCCGAGTCTAAGTCTGCTTCTAATCTCCCCACCTCCGCCTACAGGGCCACCAGCTCCCTCAGTTGTTCTTTCTTCTTCCCCGAGATCAAAGAAAGGGCCTGGCCCCGAATCCCTGTCTTAAAGGCCTCCCAAAGTATCTGCAGGGATTCCACCGAGCCCTCATTCTCTCTAAAATGATTATTAATGGTCGCGGGGAGTTCGCGGCGGATATGAGGATCCCAAAAATGCCACCTGTTTATAGTGAAGCGCCACATGAAGCCAAACCGGTGAGTGATCAGATATGCCTCTAGCTAACTGTTTTACTTCCTGGACATTTTTTAAATTTTTTTATTCATTTATTGATTATTTATTTATTGAAGTTTTGTATAGCGCTATCTAGACCTGAGGGTATCAGAGCGCTTCACAGCAAATATAGTTATGAACCAAAAAATGTGGGCGGTAAACAAGAGCAAAGAGCAAAAAAGGGAAATAAAAGTCTGCAAATCACCAACTAGAGAGCAATATGGAATGGAGATTAAGAGCGAATCTTCCTGCTCTGGAGGTGGTTATTCTGATATAGGGGGGGGGGGGATGGAGTTCCAGATCCTGGAAGCATTTCCCACAAAGGATTTATTTGAGGTTTCGTGTTTCTGTGATTTCAGTGGGCTGAGAAGGAGCGTGTTGGAACTTCTGAGGTTCCTAGACTGACTGGCCCTTTTGAGTTTGGCGGCCAGATATTCTGGTTTGCCTGTGTGCAAGACTTTGTGCGTGAGGCAAGCTGTACGGAAGCTGGCTCGTTGGTCGATAGGGAGCCACTTCAGTTCCTTGAGTGCCGGTGAGATGTGCTCATATTTCTTTGTTCCTGTGACCATTCTTGCTGCAGCAATGATGGTAGTGGTAAGAGGCGGGAACACAACACAATTGAAGTAGGGTCAGAGGCCAGAATTTTACTGACTCAGCAGGATATACATCCCCATTTTAGACAAATCAAAATACACAAAGAATACCCTGCGGTCTTGTGCCAAAGGACAACGAATGACTGACAAATACCAAGACTGATCAGAAAAAAATACTGTTTTCAAAGTTAGGATTTGTACAGATGCGAGCAAGTAGTATATGCAAAAGGTGTATGAGAAAATAAAGTGTAGTGCGAAAAAAGTGATGTGAATATAAAATTGAAGCGGAATCAGACAATAAATTTATTCGTGTCTGATCCGAACAAACATTAAAAACAGTGCAGGAAGGCCGGATTCAACAAATAACCGTCCATTTGTAAGAATTGGTCAACATGTTTCAGCACAACCAGGTGAAAAGTAAACCAAGTGCTTTCATCAGGACCTCTTGGATGTAAAATGCTACTGCAAAACACATTTCAATGAAGTGAAAAATAACAGATATAAAGGATAAGAGGCCCCAGGTGAGATTTAGCTGTTCCGGTCAGAGCTGCAATACCATAGTCAATTCTGGAGAGCACCAGTGCCTGAGTGGCCTGTTTCAGATCTTTCGGGGGGAGGAAGGGTTTTATTTTGTAGAAAAGTTTCAGGTTAAGGAACACACTTTTGGTGATTATGAGATATGTTTTTTCATATCCAGTTTGGAGTCGAGAGTAATCCCTAGGGATTTCACCGAGTCCGTTGGCGCAAGGGCACCATTGAGGGCGTTTAAGGCTTTGAGCCATTCTACTATTTGGGGGTTTTCATCTCTATTCAACATAAGGAGCACTTCTGTTTTCTCTTGGTTGAGTTTAAGGTGGTTGGATGAGAGCCAATGTTGGACCTCCATGAGTGTAACGTTCAGTCTGTGAATGACTGCGATCGATGTGGTTTCCAGATAAAGTTGTGTGTCATCCGCGTAGAGGTGGAAGGGGTCCGAAAAATAGTCAATTCTAGATAGGCTCCCATGTGACCCGGTTTGAAAAGTATATTGAAGAGTGTCAGGGTGAAATGCCCTCCATCTATTTACCAGTCCCATGGATTCTAGAAAATCAAGCAGCCAGCATTGTGAACGAGCGAGGTCGCGTGGAGGATGACAATCTAAGCCACTGGAGACCACAGAACTCCAATCCCCTCCCAACATCAAGAGGCCCTCAGGGATATTCAACAACAGTGTACCCAGGTCCCTGAGTACGCTGTGATTACCTGGAGGCCCGGGGGCGCATACATCAAAAGGAAGTTGACAGGATGCCCCTCCCAAGTACCTGAGACCCCAACGTACGTCCCTCTTTCATCCGACCAGGTTTTCTGCACTACAAGGGGGAAGGACTTTTTCATCAGTATGCCAACTCCTCGGGAGCCCGTGGTGAAACCAGCGTGGGCCAGCAAGACATAACCCCTCTGTGCCCATGTTAGATGTGAAGGACATCTAACATGAGCTTCATTTCGAATTCCATAGAGCATATTATCAAGCCCATTATTGTGGTTTTAGCAGCAGTTTTCTGCCGCTAAAACAGAGATAATTTTATCGCCTGTCTTGATAATATGCTTCTTAATGAGGCCCTTTGGTTGCAAGATTTTCAGAATGAGGTCTTCAACAAAAAGGTCTGGGGTTGCCCCTCTGATTTCTCTGGAACCCCCAAGATGTGAAGGTTATTTCGACACAGGCAGCCTTCATAGTCATCCAGCTTGAGGTCGGTAAGTTTGCTGAAGTCCTGGAGGTCGCAAATCTCTCCCTGGAGCTGGGAAACATCCTCAACAAGACGGGCAACCTGCTTGACCTTCTCGTTCAGTTTTCCCATATCGGCCCTGATGAGGTTGACATCGATTACCACTGTGTCCAAAGAAGCCTTGACACCAGTGATGGCGGCCATTACTTCCTTCAGCGAGATTTCTTGCTCCTCTTCACCCAACTCCCCTGAGCCGGAGTCCCTGGGTGTCTGTGATAATTGTGCGTTCTTCGGGACAGTATACCGGTCCAGTTTGTTCGATTGCCTCTGGGGCCTTGACATGTTCCATTGTGACCCACTGAATGCTCCACTTGTCCGGCCCCAGGTACCCCAGTGAAGCAGTAGTGCCACCACCAGCCACAAACCAGAAGCCAGAAGATGTTGGGGGTGCCAAAGTGTCCTTGAGCATGATGAATTGGGCCAGGGTGTTTCAACAAGGAGGTCTGCCCCCACGTCGGCTGCGAGGGCGGCAGCAGCGCAAGGGGTCCTTCCCAGTAAACAAAGTCTGTGTGCATTCACTGAGGCTCCAGGTGGTTGCAGATCTGTCTCATTACGGCGATGTGGGCCCGCCGGCTACACCTTGACCACGAGAGGTCCCAGAAGTCCCATTCACAGTCCTTCAAAGGCAGCGTCAGCCCCGCGAAGTGACGAAGGGCCACGCGGACGCAGTCAAGGGTCCCCAGATGGTAGTGCATCCCTCTGGTGGCCCCGAACCGCTGTAACTCTGGGGGGGTTTCAATGTCCTATGGACAGGACAGGATTCAAGCAAGCGCAGAACAACTGAACGGCCCGCCAACCCCTCTCGAGGTAGTCCCGGGCCGTCATCAGATGCCGCTGGGTCGGGGGGCCCCGGTCCGGCAAGGCGGGGGCATTCTTTGCGATCTGGCAGCATCACCCTCAAAATGCGGCGCCACAGCGAGTGCACACTAAGTCCTATGAAGCTCCGTCTCAGCTCTGCTCCGCACCGTGGGTTCCGGTACAAGTCCAGACACCCGACCCCAACTCAGCAGTGAGGGGGATGACGGGGGGAATCAATGATCAATGGGAGCCCGCTGTGCCTGAAATTGCCGCAGGGTCAAGGGCAGGCAGTAGTGCAGGGCAGTTGAGCATCCCGTATAGTTCTATTAAGGCAGTTCTGGGCCGTCCTTATGCGCCGCTGGTTCAAGGGTCCCCGTCCGGCAAGGCGAGGGCGTCTTTTACTTTCCGGCAACGGCGCCCTCCAGAAGCGGCGCCACCGCTGGTACAGGAAAGTCCTGTGGAGCTCCGTCTCGGCCCCACTCAGTCCCGGCGCGAGCCCAGACACCAGGCCCCACCTCGGCAGCGAGCAGATCTTCGGTCTCCGATGACGGAGAGAAACCAGAGTTAGCGGGTTCATGTCCACTGTTCTTCTGACGCACAGAGCTGCGATCGGGCAGGCCGGATCGTCGACAGGATAGACGGTGGGATGTGGCTAGTCTCAGAGCTGCGCCTTACGCGGCCATCTCTCCTTGCTGACTGGCCACGCCACCTGGATGGAGGATTTAGTAGGTATGTGACTGACTGTTTAAGTGAGTGGCTAAAAGTGTCTCACTAAATACATGGGTTAGTGACTAAACTGTGTGAATGTCTGTATCACTCTACTTGTTGTTGTGTAACCTGCTGCATCAGTTTGTCACTAACTGCATGAGTGGCTATATGGGTTATTGATTAGTTGGCTGAGTATTTGTATGGCAGACTGAGTGTGTGTATGGGTGGATGGGAGGAGTGTGATATTGATGCGTGAATGGTTGATTGACTAGGTGTATGAGTTTAAGAGTGCATATGGAAACAGTTGTATGGGTGACTGAGTGTGTGTATGGGTATGTTGGTGAGCGAATATATGTCTCAGTGGTACTTCTCCAACAAAGTAGAAAAGTAAAAGGGAGTGTATGTGAGAGTTGGTGTATAAAAATAACTATACATGAGAATCAGTGATTGTGAGAG
Source organism: Lissotriton helveticus (assembly GCF_964261635.1). NCBI lineage: Eukaryota > Metazoa > Chordata > Amphibia > Caudata > Salamandridae > Lissotriton > Lissotriton helveticus. The sequence continues at coordinate 55,483,958 of NC_136060.1, forward strand.
TGACTGTAAACTGGGTGTATACTTGTAATAGTGATTTAAGAGGACACTAAGTATGAGTAAATGAGGTGGTGTGTGTATAACTGTGTAGGTGAGTAAATGTAATATTGTGATTGATTCTTTGCATGAGTGAGTAGGATGACTGCATAACTGACTAGGATGAGTGCTAGTGTGTCAATGTCTATATAGGTGTATGAGTTTTTTCTTAGTGTTCTATTGATCAGTGACTGCATGTATGAGTGATTCTATGGGTGAATGAGTAGATGTGTGTGTAGACCTAGGAATCAGTGAGTGGGTATGTAGTAACTGGTATTGGTGTGTCAATGGTTTCAAAAATGGTACTCTGTATTTTACAGTGAATGATCAAAGGTTATACTAGTGTGTGACGAGGTGCATCAGATTTTCACATGGATGATGTTGTTGTAATTTAGCATCGATTAGGTTAAGCATTAGCAGAAGACATCTTGTATTTAGAGACTATCTTGTCCGTTATGTGGAATCCATTTTGTATTTCTGGCAGCCATTTTGTTTGCAATGTCCTGCCCATGTGCTCTGTCCTACCTTCCTGACAACTGCTCTTGAAATCTGCCTAGAGACTAGATATATTAAGCCTCTTCTGCTTTGCACATGCTCAGTTGAGCTTGCAGCTGTCCCCAACTTGTAACTGTCAGGATGTGTCCACCTGAATTAGCTAACTGTCAGCCCCTCCCACTTGTTGCTAGCACACTCTCTGTATGACCTTTTATGTATTTGAAACCAGCCTTCTGTACCTTGTACCGCCTTCATTTGAGCCCCTGTGTGGGTATAAAAGGACAAAGCTCCTCCAGTCAGTGTGCTACTTCATGCATTACCGAAGGGTGCTGTGTGAATGTAGTTCCACCTCATGAGGTTTAATAAACTCTGTCTTTTCTTTTCCAGTTTCTGTGACAACTTCTTCCTATTGGTCTGAGGACTCTGTGCAGAGAAGGGAGAACCCCTTGCACTAGTAGACCTTGCTGAGGCTCACCACCACATTGTCATCAGTGATGTCATTTGAGATATCATCAATGATGTCATCAGTGATGTCACTGACCATGTCATGAATGATGTTATATGCGAAATCATCAGCAGTGCATTGCGGGGGCGTGAGTTATAGTTAGATGAACTAACTATAACGGTGGAATTTCTATGGTTTTGTACGAGTCAAATGTCCAGCTAACTATAACGCCCCTGAAATCTATGTTTTTTTTGTGAATTTCTAAAGTTTTTTAAATGCAAATTTCTACCTATAATGTCCCTAAAACCTGTTTTTTTCTGTGAATTTCAATGGTTTTTTAAATGCTAATTTTTAAGTATAATAGTCGTTATAATTATGTTTTTTTACTGAATTTCTAGAGATTTGTAACTGTTAATTTGTAAATGTAATATTTATTAAACAAGATTATATACTTTTCTGGAAATTGCAATTTAAAAAAAGTTTTAAAGTGTAATATTCTATACTTATTTTGTTTTAGTTTTTTAATTTAATGTAATTTTGTAATGTCATTTTTAAAAATTCTATCTTTTTTTCCCAAAAAATTCGGAGTTGCACCCCAAAGTGCACCTAACTCGGCAGGTGCACGTATTCCTGCCGCCATATTGAAAAAGTTGTGAAGGATCCCCGTACGGTGTGCGATGGGTACTTGGCTTCCAGTTACGTCATATACGTATAATATCACATGGTGTGCACGATTGGTAAGCAACTGGTGTGCGACTCCTTCTCCCGCGTATTCACGACACATGTACATTACATTATGCGACGTTTGCGCAGTGACGGGCCCTGTGTGACGTCATATACATGCTGGGGTGCGCGACTCGTGTACAAGTTTTTATATTCTGAAATTATACGTATGTGTTTTTAATGTACATATTATGGTTAGAGATTATCTAAACTATTCATAAAAATAACATATTTCCACTTGTAATATGCTTATATTATTGTTAGATATATTTTCACGGAGCCGCGTCGGGTGCATGTCTGTGCGCGCTGGTTGCGCGACTCTCATGTGACCTTAAAAAAAAGGATTTGATTGGTTCATAACATTTTCCACTGTAACTATTGAAGGACCCCACCCATTTTAATCCTTCTTGTTGGAGCATCTTCAGAGACACATCTGTTGTCCTACTTGAACTTCTTTGTTTTTTTTGGGTGTTTTTTGAAAACTTTGGAGGAAATTCACATCTGGACAGCAGCAGCAGGTGCAAGTATATTCGGATGAAGAACTGTTGGAGGAAGCCCCACCAAAACAGAGACCACAATCTGTTGTCTGGAAGTTTTTCACTTTTCAGTCAAAAAAGTGTACTCAAGGAAAGTGACATGCAAGATTTGCGAGAGGGTCCTCTCAAGAGGAAACAAAAAGTATTCATGAGGCACTGCCAGCATGTACAAACATCTGCGTACAATCCATCCTCGCAATCATACTTGGGAGGAAATGAGGTGAGCTGCACAATATCCAGCAGCAGCAGTTGCAAGCACCTCAGGAGAGTTGTCGGCTATACCTCCTATGGACATAAGGCCGGAATTTGTGTTTCTGGAGCAGCACTGTGTGAAGTTTAAAAATATCATCTGCTATGGGGAGCAGTTGGTGGATGCTGTTTGTGCTGCCCAAAGTTACCTGTTTACTTTGTTCCTTTTTTTGTTCAGTTTTTAAAAAAACACAAAAAAATACAAAATTGTTACAAAAATACAAAAAAAAAAGAAAAAAGAGTTCTTGTCAGAACTACCTTATCCGGTTAAAAAAAGAAAATATTTGCATGGTAACGTCTAAAAGTTTGCTTGAATATATGTGTAGTAATTGCAAACACAACAGTGATGGACAGAATGTGGATCAATGTCACACATTCACCCCAGTCAAAAGATCTGGGCCCAAATCCATTGTTTTTCCACTCCACACCACCCTGGGTTAGACAATGGCGATATGCAAATCAGCGCTGACCCTGTGCCCCATGGGAACAGTCCAGTCCGAACTACAAAAGCCATGTCCTTCCCAGAACGGAAACAAGCATCCGAGGACCGGCCCGGTTTCGAGGTAACACCTCTCATCAGCCCGGCTAGCTTGACTCCAGTGGTGTGGAGTGCCTGGGACTCACGTCTGAGCATCCCCAGTAAACTTTTTTTTGAATATATGTGTAGAGCATGATTGACTGCAAGAATGTATTAGTAGTGTATGGTGAATTTATAAGTGCTTAGGTATTGGCAGAGTGATAGGATAAGAACATAGTGGTGGATGGGTAATTGAGGAAGTGCATGGCACTGACAGGAGGAATCGTAGCCTGCATGGGTAGTACCTTAGTATTTACAAGAGTGTTCCAATAGTATTTATGTGGTAAGAGGTCGGCATGCGTAGTATATAGAATGTTATAACTGTACTTGTGTTAGTGGTTGGACCACTCTATAAGTACATAACTAGTAATTGGGGAATGTTTATAGTGCTACAAACAAAGGGCATGGTCGATTTCTAAGTGGTTAGGCATTGGTGGAATGATAGGATAAGTAGATAGTGCTGGGTGGGTGATACAGTGCTGTAAACAGAGTGCCTTCTGTATTTATACATGTTTAGACATTAGCACAGTGACAGGATAAGTAGATAGTGGTGAATAAGTGATTGGAGAAGTGCATGGGACTGACAGGAGGATTCCTAGGCTGCATGGGTAGTACCTTAGTATTTACCAGGCTTTTCCAATAGTATGTATGTGGTTAGAGGTCTGCATGCATAGTGCATATAATGTTGTATGTGTATTTGTGTTAGTGGCTAGGCCATTCCATCAGTACATGACTAGTAAATGGTATGGTTACAGTGCTGTAAACAGAGTGCTTTCTGAATTTATAAGTGTTTAGACATTAGCACAGTGACAGGATAAGTAGATAGTGGTGAATAAGTGATTGGAGAAGTACACAAATGTGACAGCACAATTCCTAGGCTGCATGGGTACTACTTCGGTATTTAGTGGAGTGTACCAATAGTATGTATCTGGTTAGAGGTCTGCAGGCATTGTGCACTGAATATTGCAGGTGTACTTGTGTTAGTGGCCAGGCCACTCCATAAGTACATCACTAGTAATTGGAATTGTTACAGTGATGCAAACCGAGTGCATGATCAAGTTATAAGTGGTTAGGTATTGGTGGAGTGATAGGATAAGAAGATAGTGCTGGATGGGTGATGGTAGAAGTGCATGGGACTGCCAAGAGGATTCCTATGCTGCATGGGTAGTACCTTTGCATTTACAAGACTTTTTCAATAGTATGTATGTGGTTAGAGGTCTGCATGCATACTGCATAGAATGTTATATGTGTATTGATGTTAGTGGCTAGGCCATTCCATAAGTACATGACTAGTAATTGGTATGATTACAGTGCTGTAAATAGAGTGCCTTCTGAATTTATAAGTGTTTAGACTTTAGCACAGTGACAGAATAAGTAGATAGTGGTGAATAAGTGATTGGAGAAGTGCATGGGAGTGACAGGAAGATTCCTAGGCTGCATGGGTACTACTTCAATATTTAGTGGAGTGTACCAATAGTATGTATCTGGTTAGAGTTCTGCATGTATACTGCACAAAATATTGTACCTGTACTTGTGTTATTGGCTTGGCCATTCCATAAGTACCTAACTAGTAACTAACATGATTACTGTGCTGCAAACAGAGTGCATGGTCAATTTATAAGTGCTAATGTATTGGCGGAGGGATAGGATGAGTAGATATTGGTAGATGGGTGATTGGAGAAGTGCATGTGAATGACAGGATGATTCCTAGACTTTATGAGTACTACCTGCATATTTACAGGAGTGTATCAATAGTATGTACCTGGTTAGAGGTCTGCATGCATAGTGCATAAAATATTGTAGGTGTACTTATGTTAGTGGCTAGGCTATTCCATAAGTACATAACTAGTAACTAAAATGATTACAGTGCTGCAAACAGAACACATGATCAATTTATAAGTGCTTAGGTATTAGCGGACTGATAGCATAAGAAGATAGTGCTCGATGGGTGATTGGAGAAGTGCATGGCACTGACAGGATGATTCCTAGACTGCATGGGTAGTACCTCAGTGTTTACAAGACGTTTCCAATAGTATGTATGAGGTTAGAGATCTGCATGCGTAGTGCATAGAATGTTGTATGTGTACTTGTGTTAGTGGCTAGGCCATTCCATATGTACATGATTAGTAACTGGAATGATTACAGTGCTACAAACAAAGTGCCTGGTGAATTTATAAGTGGATAGATATTGGCAAAGTGATAGCAAAAGTAGAAAGTGCTGAATGGTGATTGGAGAAGTGCATGGGACTGACAGGGGGATTTCTAGACTGTATGAGTACTAACTGCATGGTTAGTACCTTAATATTTACAAGAGTGTACCAATAGTATGTGCCTGGTTAAAGGTCTGCATGCATTGTGCTCAGCATATTGTAGGTGTACTTGTGTTACTGGCTAGACCATTCCATCAGTCCATGACTAGAAACTAGGGGCCAGATGTAGGTGGCCATTTACCGACCGGTAACGGACGATTTCGGCCTTTACCGACCGGTAAATGGGTATTTGTGATGTAGGGGCCCTATTTTACCGATGTAGGTGGCACTCTTCTGAGTCCCAAAGGCCTTACAGATTCGGTATTTTACCACCCAATCCAATTTGTGCATGCACACCTATGCCATGTGACAGACAGACATGCCCTTAGGGCATGTCTGTGTGCCACATGGCACACATGCCTGTATTTGGGGTGCTAGAGGGTGTCAAAGTGACACCCCCTGCACCCTTGCAGGAATCGGTATTTACCGATTCGGTAATTACCGAATCGGTATTTCCCATTGATACCTATAGGATTCACAGCCCATAGGAATCAATAGGAAATACCGATTCGGTATTTACCGATTTTTAAAGAATCGGAATTTCTATTTTTGAAATTACCTACATCTCCTACCTTCATATTTACCGATTCATAAATACCGAATCGGTAAAATTCGGTATTTATGAATCGGTAAATACGAATTACCTACATCTAGCCCTAGAATGGTTACAGTGCTGCAAACGCAGTGCATGGTAAATTTATAAGTGCTTAGGTATTGGTGAAGTAATAGGATAAGTTGATAGTGGTGTATAAGTGATTGCAGAAGTGCATGGTATGGACAGGAGGATACCTAGACTGCATATTTACAGTGCTGGTGGTTGACAGCAGGGTGTATTTATAAGAGCTTGTGTTTTGGCACAGTGATTAGATAAGGAAATATTTCTGCTGAAAGATTAGAGTTTTGCAAGGAGATCACCTGAGGAAATGCATAACTGCTTGGGTATTGGCAGAGGTATTGAATTAGTACATGCTAGTTGTAAATGACAGAGGAACTGCATTACCAGTCACAGAGTGATTGGTGGATTGTATGTTTAGTACCTGAGTTATTTTAGACATTAATAAGCAGTGAGAAAGTGTTTAAAGGTGTGTATGAATAGTGCACAGGTGAACGTATTCTGTTTTTAGAATTTTCTGCATTCTTAAATGCACAAAGGCAAGCATTAAGTTGGAGACCATGCTAACCTCATCAATAATCAGAAGTTTAATTTTCTTTAGCACTAATGAAACTTCATAACAAGCTTTTCCAGATAGCTTGTGATATTCCAATTTATTTTCATGCTCTACAGGTAGCATTAGTAAATGATGTAATGCAATTCCTTTAATGTTGTATGCTGCCAACCCAGTTGGAGCAGTTACAACACAAGACAAATGTGAGTTGGCGATTTAAACATAAATTTGCTACCTAACATACTGTGTAATAATAGCTCCAGGTACATGGGTAGGAAACCCAAGGTTTTCAAGGCTTTACAATCACTGATCTCGGCACACGGGTTGGCTGATGCTTGGGCTCTACTTAGGGGCTCTGAAGCTGGGTATACCTTCTTCTCCTGCCCTCATCAAAAGCTAGCAAGACTTGATTATTTCATTGCTCCAGAGTATTTGTTGAATGGTGCATCTATTCAGGTTTATCCAAGAGTGGCATCTGACCATGGCCCTGTTGTGTTAACTATGTTAGGCATTGGGGGCGTGGCCACGGAGGCAACTAAAATGGCTGCCTCCGCTTGAAGCTCGGCCGGCCGGGCTCCCGTTTGCCGAGATAGGCATGTAGCGGCTGGTGGCTGACACCAGCATGGTCCACCATCCTATAGCCCAGCCGATTTTCCACCTGCCGATACCTGTGCAGAGCCCGAGGACGCGGTGGTGAGGAGGTGAGGAGGTGAGGCGGAGGGGAAGGTGTGCACGGTACCCTTGTGGTGCCCTTCCCTGACTGCGACTAGCCGGTGAGTGGAGCCGTGCCTGCGGTGTCCCTGTTGCTCTTGTCTCCCCCACGTGGCGCTCGGTGCATCCGGATCTGTGCCCGTGCCCCCGCTCCCCCGCACTGCGGCGCCGGTGCTCCGGAGCCCGGGAGTCCTCTTCTGGCGCTTGAGCCAAGTGCGCCGCGGCGAGCCGGGGTCTGGAGTTGTGGCCTTGCCCGCCGGGGGTTCGGGTGCGGTGCTGGGCGGTCCGTGGGCGGGGGGGGAGGGATTTGGTGACGATAGCGGGTGTTGCACGTGTTGGTATCCCCCCCGGTGTAGTGGCGGCCCTGCCCACTTGCCTGGTTGTCCCCGCTCGTCGGAGAGCCCGGCCTAGTGAGGTGGCCTGGTCACTTGACAGCGCCCTTGGGCTGGAGTGTGAAGCACTTTCAGTCGCTTGTTAATGGACTGTGGGTGTTTACCATATGGCCCCATTACTTCCCTATCAACGTGCTAGCATTTCTCAGTCCGGCCGCAGTATTGCTCCTTGGGGCCAGTTTGGTGCCTTTTGCTTGCTGCGCCAGACCCGGTGACCTACGTAGCCTCCTCTTCGCTGCGGTGTGTGGTCTGGTGCCCGTGACGTCTGCGGCCTAGCTGTACTGGAGCTCCTTAGCCTTCCCTGCTGTCGGTTCATTCCACCTTGCGCAACCTTTGCCAGCTGCTCGCCTCCTATCTCCCGCGCCAGTGACTATCTACCTTTCAGTGCGCACTGCGAGGGTGGGTCTCCTGCACTGCCTTCGTTCTTCTCTGGACTGTCTGGTGTTCCCGCCCATAGCCTCACTGCCATCTCTTCCCTGCTGGCTTCCCTGCAGATCTAACATAGAGAATGGGGTGCCATTGCGCCGCGGCGAGCCGGGGTCTGGAGTTGTGGCCTTGCCCGCCGGGGGTTCGCTCAGCTGATCTCGTCAATGTCGCACATTGTTAAATAACTTTATCTTCATTTTTTCATTCTTTGCCAAAGTAAATCCATACACTCCAAGTCTTGAAATTCAATTCCTTTTATTAAATTCCATAGTACTTCCCACACGTGATGGGCTAATCTTTTTAAGTCTTCTCATGCCACGGATATGCCGCTCCAGCCCTTTTTCTGAGCACGCATAAAACATGAAACATCCTCAATTTAAGTGTTGATGTTACCCAATGCATTTCAGGCTTTGCTAAGCCCTTCCTCAGGGGTCCACTAAAAAATTAAAAAACATTGCTATTAACACTTTCTTTCAGGTTACTACAATTAATACAATTCCTAACAATGCCACAGAACCGTACTGAGTTTGGAATCAACATGTGAGTTTACACATTTATTTAGCGCTTCCCTCTATATCCGGTGCTCAAATGCTCCCGAGATTAAACTTAAAGGAATCCTCTGGCCAACTCCCTTGTCCTTATTTTTAACCTTCCATAACCTAGCGTGCAGTCCCCCAGTTACCACCCATGTATTCCTCTTTACTCGTCCTGTTGTTCAATACCCGGATTTACAACCATTCTATATCGTACCTGTAAAGTATAGTTCCATGCTCTCTCAGTGGCGGCGTTAAACTACACACCATCCTCTCCCGCCGTTTTATCTCCTTAGACGGTGCCCTGCCTCTTTCACCTCACCTATCACGATATATCATTAACCTTCGTCCTAACTTCCTACAGCCCCCAAAATGCCTCTATATGTACATCGCAACCCGGTGAGAACATAATATCCTGCATATTACTCAAAGTAATCCTATTTATGTCTGCTACGCTCTTAGTTACCCAGTTGATTCTTAACTATACTCCGCCCACCCTATTGATGTTATCTCTAGCGCCAACAAAAAGTTCTTCCTATGTACGTCAAGATGTTAATGCAATTTACATTCCAACATAAATTAATATAGAACCAAGTTTAAAACCAAAGCAGTAGTGTTCGTATCACTTTCTCCGTGAATACAAAATGTACTCAAGCAAGTTCCTTTTATATCGTGGATGTGCTTCTCACGTGTGTTCATGAGTCCATTGGAGTCAGATTATCCATGATTTATTTTATTCCTTGTTTCCCTTGTTTTTGAATGGGTGCTTCTTGCTGGTAGGGCAGTAAAAGTTCACAAATCTGTCAAGATTTGCAGAGCACACCTTTATTTTTTGAAAAATCTTTATGCTTCTTTTATCACAGTTTAGAATTGTGTGCGTGCTGTCTGGATTACGTGGTCCGCCCTTTGCCACGTCGGAAGTAACAACATAGAGAATGCGGCGCCATTGCACCCCAATTCCAGACGCACAGCTGATCTCGTCAATGTCGCACATTGTTAAATAACTTTATCTTCATTTTTTCATTCTTTGCCAAAGTAAATCCATACACTCCAAGACTTGAAATTCAATTCCTTTTATTTAATTCCATAGTACTTCCCACACGTGATGGGCTAATGTTTTTAACTCTTCTCATGCCACGGATATGCCACTCCAGGCCTTTTTCCGAGCACGCATAAAACATGTTTTTCCCGAGTGTATTTTGGGATAGGATTGTACATAATTGGCGTACCAAATGTATTATCACGGTTGGGGACCTTTACATGGAAGGACGACTTAAATCGTTTGACCAACTCAGGGAGCAATACCATCTGCAATACCATCTGCCCCGGGCGGACTTTTTTAAATATCTACAAATCAGAGATTATCTTCTCAAAGCTCGGTGGAATATTCAGCCTAACCCTCTTATGGAGGCAAATAGAAAGGCAGCAAGAATTGGGACACTGTATACTATTATGCGTGGGACAAAACAAAATGATTTGGAAGATCAAGGCCACAAATGGGAGAATAGACTTGGATGTCATGGTATACAATTGGAGACTTCAATTGAACTGGCTACACGATTATTTGTGTCTGCCAATTTATCCGCCCAACATTACAAGACTATGTTTTATCTATATCACACACTAGATAAAATTGCTAAATGGGGTAGGGACCCAGAGGGTAAATGCTTCTGGTGTGGTAACCCAGCCGCTGATGTGGTACACATATTTTATGCATGCCCACAATTAATTCGACTATTGGAGCAGTTAGATAAGTTCTTGACTGAAATTTTGGGACTCCCTACACATCTATCACCTATTCAGATTCTATTGGGGGTGGAGATGGGCGCAGGTGCAGATGAAGTACCCAGTAAGGCTATATATCTTATTTTTGTAGCCACAGCGGTCTTAAGGTTGTGTATAGCTTCGTGTTGGTTACAACATGATGCCCCATCTTTTGAGGCTTGGAGGGCCAGGTTTTTGGCCTTGTTTAGTATTGAATATAGTTTATACGCCCTTAAGGGTAGGCGGAAACGGAAATTGGGCCTGCAAATTTGGGGTGCAGTTATGTCGTATTTGGACATTGATATGTAAATCCTGTTTCTTGCCCTGCTGTCTGCTCTTTGTTGCTTTAGCACAAATTACCCATTGTATTTTTTTTCTTTGTATCTTTCTTTTCCTAAATGTAACCATCCATATATCTAATGTTTATTACATTATCTGGAGAGTTTATACAGATGGGATCTTTATGTATCATTATGCATTATTATGTGACTGTGGCGCAAGTGCCTTGTTTCTTTCTTTTGTCTCTTTTGTTATTCATGTATTTTCAATAAATAAGTAAAAAAAAAAACAAGACAAATGTGAGTCAGTTGTTTTCTGTAGATTACTGGTCAAAACTGTAATTAAGAAACTTTTTCCTTTACCGGCTTAACCACTGACATAAATTCGGATAGGTTGAAATAATGTGCATGTTCCTTCTTTCTTTTCATGAAGAAAACCGTGGTCGATCTGTTGTCTCACTTGCTGATATATTTCTCTGTGTTCAATATTTAGTTGTTCTTCCACAGTCCTAAGTCCATAACATCTTCTTGAGCTTGATACATTGCTGCTTCCACTTCACTCATGGCGATTGCTGCTCCATTTAAAAAAATTGGTTGTCCTAGTGGATCTTGACTCAGTGGAGCCGAAAGTTGACTGTTCTCAGAACTGTCGCTAGCAATCTCAGCTGCAATAGTAGCTTCTTGATCAATTTCTTCATTTAATTTTTTGAGATAATTTACTAAAACTATGCATTCAATGTTATCTTTACATGCATTAAAAGAATCTTCATAGCACTGAAAATCTCCAAGTAATTCTAATTCCGTACGCCAAGGCTTGAAAAGTTGCAAAAGTGCTAAATAGTAAAATTCTCTTCTATCAGGAGTATCACAACTCACTTTCCTATGATTAATTAGATTTCCTTTACTTTGTTTCACCAAACAACCTTCTAAACCAATCACTGCATATTTTCCTTCAGTTATGCTTTCTGTAGTATTTCTCTTAAAACTGTAATATTGCAGCACTGCATAGAGACATATGTTTCAAAGATGACGACTACTATTGGATAGTATGTATCCAACATGTTTGTTTTGACAATATCTGTACTTTTCAGTTCATTTACTGGTAAATATTCGATTTCTTATATTGATTTAAGTACTTGATTTTGCTTTGCAGCAAGACCTAGACTCAGACAAATGATTCCTCTTGACTTTGAATGTAAACTTGCAGACGACAACTGATCCGAGCATTCATACACTCCATTCTCTCGATGGGATAACATCTTCAAACTAAAACTGTACAATTACTTAGTAAGACTCTTCTCGTGGGAAATTTCTTCCCACATTTCTTTCAACTCCGCCTTTTCTGTTTTTGTTATGTATGATGTTACATACCGAGCAACAGCAATGGAATTACCTGCAACATACTGGATATCCATATTAGCATTCCACATCGAGAGAATAACTGGATTATAATCATTGATATACTCTGATTCTTCACTTCTTTTCGAATTGAAAGTATTTTTGGGAGATTTTCAAGTTATGGTATGTCTCACTGCTGACATGAAAATGTTTACTCTTCCTTTGAATATTACTGGATGTGGAAATCCAAAACGACATTTGGTTTAAAACTTTTCCTTCGATTTGTATTTCCGTCAACAGTATTTGCCACATTGATGACTTTGGAATAGTAACACTTGTTGCCTTAATGTGTTTTCTTCTGTTCTTTTTGGTATAGCACATGTGACATAATCTTCAATACAAGATAAAACAGTGTCATCTGAATCAGTACCAAATTTGTGTGCATTGTTGATCCATAAAAGCAATTGAATATGAGGTGCACCTCTAGCTTGATACTCCTTTTTCCAAAAGAAATCAAACACTGCTAGAAGAGGAAGATTCTTTTTATTGCAGATAAAAGATATTATAGCTTTAAACCTATGGTTGAAATATCTGCATACATTTACAGGATCCAAAGAACACAATTCTCCGGGTGTCTTGTATTCAATATTTTTAATATTTGAATTTGCATCTAGAAGAAATTCAAATAAATCATCCCAATCCTGCCTCACCCATAATATTGGTCCCGAAGACTGGGGTCTTAAGTGTGGATACCAGGGAACCTGTTCCCGCTGTCCATGAGCTGGGTAAAGGTAGGGACCTAGTATCTAGTCCAAACACTCAACTGGAGGGTATGGATGCACCTAGAGATAATAGATTTATAAAGGTAGGAACATGGAACATCGCCGGGCTAAGGAACAAAGTCGATGACCCCATATGGAGGGAATCTATAGGGACCATAGACATCATTGCCCTGCAAGAGACGTGGGATACAAAGAACATACTCACCTTGGATGGATACACTACCTATTTTCTCCCCGCAGTCACCACCACTAGAGGAAGAGCGAGGGGGGGTCTGGTAACTTTGGTGGCAGCTAATATTTCAGGCATACACACATTGCCTCAGGGTCCCCCTATTGTTTGGTAGTCAAAATTGCACGGAAAGGGGCATATGACGTTTTAATCATTAATTTTTATAATTCTTTTGACAGAGCCACCTCAACTAGCAACCTGACAGCGTTAAATTCTTTTCTAACAGGATATAAGGAGCTGTCGGAAAAAGAATGCCACATAATATTATTAGGGGACTTCAATATTCATAGATGCCCAGATAAATGTTTGCCAATGATCTTTCTACCCCTATTGAACAGAGCGAAGCTCATTTTGAGCACACAGAGCAGGGAATCTTACTGGAATACATTTTGGCTGAAAATGGTTTAATGTTACCCATGGGGGATGAGGTGGACATACCAACTTTTAAAGGAAATGGTACTGGGTCAACTAATGATTTTATCTTCACAAGTTTAACGCTAGGTAGTTACATTGTAGACTATTCTCCGGTCTGGTCTCATTTTAGCGATCACAACCCTGTCACTTTATGTGTTAGAGGTGTCCTTAGTAGATCTGAGACACAACCGAACAGGGTTGACAAACAAGACATTCACGCAACAGACCAGGCTCGCAGAATTAAATGGTGCAAAATTGTTCCAGAGCATTTCCAAGGTAACCTCTCCAATAGCAGAGGGGAGGAGCTGCAGATATGCAGATATGCATGGATAAGGAAGCTGGGGACATTGAGGTAGCGGAGGCATACCAAAAGGTTTGTCACCAGATCATGTTAGTCACCCATACACTTTGGTGGTGGACGAGGGTGAGGTGGCTGAAGCCATCAGCAAAATGACAAGCAATAAAGCTCCCGGTCCTGACGGCGTACCAGCCGACCTTTTTAAATCTAACACAGCAATATGGTCCAAAGTCTTATCCAATGTATTTAACAGAATCTCTAAATCTGGCATCCCAGTGACCTGGTCGCAGTCGGTAATTGTACCTATCTTTAAGAAAGGCAACAGAGAAGAGCCGAGCAATTACCGTCCAATTTCCCTTATAGATTCCGCTGTGAAGGTCCTAGGTAGAGTGGTCTTGTGCAAATTATCCGACTGGCTTGAAGAAACAAACTCTCTGTCACCATTACAGTACGGTTTTAGAAAGGGGCGTAGTACGATAGATCAGAGCCTCAATCTCCAATTACTGATTGGAAAGTATACCATAGCGAAGCAAGGTTGTTTGTACATAGCATTTATGGACCTGTGCTCGGCCTTTGATCGAGTAAACAGGTCCAAGCTATGGGGCATACTCCTAAAGATGGGCATTGATGAAAATATAGTATACTTTCTAGCTGACCTCCACAGAGACCTCACAGCCACAGTAAGATACGATCGCAAGGGGAATTGCACGGGTAAGATAGGTATAGTTAACGGGGTTAGGCAAGGTTGCATTTTAGCTCCTTTATTATTTACCTTGTATATTAATGAGTTAGCCAGTGTCCTGGGAGCAGTCTGTAAGGACATTCCAAAAGCAGGCAAGTTTTCCCTCCCCGCATTATTATATGCGGACGATGCCGCACTTATAGCGCGCATCCCAGTAGGCCTACAAAGTCTCTTAAACTCCTTTTACGAGTTCATGTCCTCTTTGGATCTTAGTGTCAACTATACCAAATCTCACGACATGGCCGTGGGCACTAAGGGCAGGCACAGGAAGTTGATGACATTCCACTGTAATGGGAATAGGTTATCAAGGGTAGCCAAATTCCCATACCTTGGGGTGGTTTTCGATGAAAGTTCCACCTGGCTCCCTCAACTGTCCGAGAAAAGAAATGCATTTGTCCGGTCCATCTCTGCTGTCCTGGGTTTTTCCCGTAAACTGGGGGTAAAACCGCTACAGGCAGTATTACAGGTGTACGATGCAAAATGTATCTCCATTGCAATGTATGGCGCAGATTTGTGGGGTTTTAAGAACGTTAAGCTGTTACAGGTGGCTGAGGACAAACTCTTAAAGTCCATTTTATCAGTACCACAATCAACCCCAGGTTTTATAGTTCACCAGGAATGTGGGGTGGAATATTTAGAGGATCGGATTGCCATCGCACCCCTTTTAAAGTGGATTATGGTCTGGCTGAACCCTGAAGTGGATGTGAACCACGAGATCCTGAAGGACTGTCTTCGTTTAGAGCACTGGGAATCCATCCCGTGGCTAAATTATGTTAAAAAGGTTGCAGTCTCACTAGGGCGCACAGAAATATTCCAGGAGCCGTCTAAACTGGTTAAAGCTGACATAAAATGGGTCAAGACTGCTTTTAAGCTTCACAGAGGGATGGACAGAGAGGGCTCCGAGTTGATTAAGCCCACCGTGAGAGCCCATCAGCTAGTCGTAACAACAGACAATGACCTGGAATTATATCTGAAGGTTGTTAACAATGCCAACCACAGATATTTACTAACCAAGTTTAGACTTAATACATTTCATTTACTCCTCTCTGGGCGCCCCTGTTGGACCAAGGTATCAGACCTGAAACTATGTACCTGTGACGGTTCTTCTATAATGGATACTGCCCACTTCATGTTCTTTTGTGGCTACTTTATTGAGATACGGAAAAAATGTATTGTACCACTACTAAAGGATAAGGGTTTTAAACAAGTGAAACCAGCCTTACTATACCTTCAACTGCTGTCTAATGTGTGGGAAATGTTTAATCAAATGGATACTTTACGTACCTTCGGGTTCACAGAGGACCAATTTAAACAACTAATAGGAGATTCCTCAAAAACTATTAATTCCTTAACATTATCCAATAAGGATGATGAAAAATGGAACAAATTATGGAACCTGAAGAAAAAGATGATACGTACTGAACTTCATTCTGAGTTCATTATCCAATATTGTAGAAAGGGGATTATCCCCGTGGGACTTCAAATTAGGAACGAACCAGGCTTGTTCGTGACTAACGAGAAGTTCAAGGAAAGCTGGACCCTAATCGCGAATAGGTGCAGTCGCGACTGGATGCTGCTTATAATAGAGACCGCTCAGGCCATTATCATTATAGAAAGAGAGGAGATAGAAACCTTAGAGAAACAACTTAATGAGAGCACTGCATTGGAAGATGCGAAAAAAATATTAGACGAGATTAAGGAAGATATCAGTGGCTACCAAGAGTATATGATTAACAAAAAAACTAATAAGTTACGCAAAGATGTAGCCAATTACAAAAATGAACTAGTATATCCATATACTCAAAAAGACTATTACGACCAACCAGCCCCCACTGAATATAATGGTAAACATTTCAACTATAATAGAAATAGGTACTTCAGGAAAAATGTCACTTTCTCAGACACCTCATATAATAGCTCGGAATCAGAGGGTGAGAGAAACTCTGACTCCAGAAATAGGACAGAGGAAAGAGAAAAGAGAAGGAGCACAGGGTTCCAACAGAGAGTACCAACCGGCTTTTTTAGGGCAGCAACAGAGACGCCAGCAGAGGGGTTTCAGAACACGGGGGAGGGGACGTCAAGGCAACCAACAGACAGGGGGGACCATGAGGAGACCCTACATGCGGACCCGCAGTCAAAAAGACTGGGATTAGATCTAGAATACCCAAAAAATTACATAACTGAACCACTGACCCAAAAAGCCCCGATCATAAATCTCTCAAACAAAACACTCACTGTGTATGAAATTAAAGTTTTAGAGAAAGGCCTCGGATTTGCACCAAGCACCACTGGTAGCAGATTCAATATAGAGAGGGATGTCAGGGACCTTTTTAGGAAAATTAGGTTAAAAAATTCTTCGAGGGGAAAGAAAATAGAGTGCACAATAACAAATCAGGCCTTAAACCACCATCCAATTGGACACCTAACACAAGCATGGTAGGTCCAGAGGTTGACACTTTTGAAAAAGTGGTAACCACGGGCTTAGAGAAATTATTGGATACACAATTGTGGACGCAGAATAATCTACCCAAATTAGAAAGGGAAGCATTAAAATCCCTGTCATCCTGTGATGACATAACAATAAAATCCGGAGACAAGGGAGGGAGCATAGTCATCCTTGACACGGAAGACTATGAAACTAGAATGTATAAACTCCTCAACAACGAAATGCATTATAGACCCAGTAACATTAGTGAATGGGAAAATTTGAAGAAAAAGGTTAAGACAGTAGTAGACTTTGCCAAAGAAGACAATGTAATTTGTGAGAAGGAATATCGCTTCCTCATAAATGAAAATCCAAAAGTCCCAGCAATGTATGGACTTCCCAAAGTTCACAAAAACTTGGAAGACCCGCCCATGCGGCCAATAGTATCGGGTATAGATTCTTTAACTGAGCCCCTCAGTAAATATGTGGACCACTTTATTCAGCCATTAGTGGCAGAATTACCGTCCTACATAAAGGATACAACCCACATGATCTCCAGGGTAGAAGGACTAAGTTTTAATAAAGAGACCCAATGGTTAGTATGCATGGATATTGAAGCATTGTATACTAATATCCCCCAGGAGGACACAGTGAAAATGATGGAGGAGATATTGAAAAATGACTTGGGCGACTTGAATGCCCAAAATACCTTCATCCTAGAATGTATTGAGATTATCCTTAAGAACAACATTTTTCTGTTTAAGCGAGACTATTATTGTCAAATCAAGGGCACCAGCATGGGAGCCACCTGTGCTCCCAGTCTCGCCTGCCTTTATGTAGGGAGATTTGAGGCAAAGCACGTATATAATGAAATTTGTCCATATTTCGAAAATGTCAAGAGATGGTCTAGATTTATAGACGACATTTTCTTTATATGGGATGGCACCGAAGAGGATCTTGACCATTTTCTTGAATGGATAAACTGTGGTGATCCAAACTTAAAATTCACTTTTAACAAAAGTCAATCAGCTGTGGATTTTTTGGACATAAAGATTTACGAGAAAGATCAAGTATTAAACGTGGAATTATTTGTTAAGCCTACGGATAGAAACACCCTGTTGCACCACACCAGCTATCACCCAAAATGCCAAAAAGATGGCATACCTTTTAGTCAATTCTTACGAATCAGACGAAACTGCAGTGACAGAAATAGTTATGAGAAACATGCACAGACTTTAAAAGAAAAACTTACACTGCGAGGCTACCCCAAACGCTTGATTAAACAAGCCTACAAGCGTGCTAAGTATTACAATCGAGAAAGCCTATTTGAACCAACTGAGAAATCTACTCAACAGAAGAACAATATAATTATGGTATCCGATTATAATAGTTTTAGCAACAAAGTAAAGAACCTGTTAAACAAGAACTGGGGAATACTAAACAAAACAGGAGTTACTCCGTTAGCAAAACCCACTTATGCCTTTCGAAGAAATAGAACTATTAGAAACCAGCTAGTGCATACGTACAAAGACCCGAAAAGGAATGGACAGAGAAACGTCCTCAATGATGCTCCTATTAGAGGAAATTTGCCATGTGGGTCTTGTACACATTGTAAAGGCATCATTAAAACTGACAAAGTGGAAGTGAATGGTATCACCCATTGGATGAACGAGCACGTGAATTGCCGGACCTCCAATGTGGTATACCTAATTCTCTGCCCCTGTAACAAATGTTATATAGGAGAAACAGGAAGAGAAATACGCTTGAGGCTGACAGAACATCGATCTGCAATAAGGCTCAGGAGACAAAATGCTCCACTAGTCGAACATTGGACCACAGAGAACCACAAATTAGACGATCTAAAATGGTTCATTCTTGAAAAAATCAAGGTCTCTGTGAGAGGCGGAGATGCCAATAAAAAGCGCAAACTGAGAGAACAGTTCTATATGTTAAAATTTAAATCTTATTATCAAGGGCTCAACAACCGTGAAGAGTGGGATAAAATAATCAGATAATCCCATGATAAATAGATGCCGCTAGTGATTTAACAACAGCTAAGAATATCCAGAGCAGAAAGGCAAAAATACAAACATAGGAGCCTTTCTTATCTGTAGATTGAGTGAACAATGAATTAATGGTATAGCAATGTGTAATTGCCCACTAATTGTATATTCCTGATGTGGTTTTTCTTGAACAATAGGGATTAAAATTTCATAACATCTGTAGTGGCAGGCATGATGTAGGAAATGTATGCCTTGTCTGTTAGACTCAGACATATTAGTAATGTATAATAGTTATTAACACTGTATAAACATCTATTTTGACAGCAATGATACATGGGATGTATGCCCCTTTTTGTCAAACTTAGTCATGTATAATAGCGACTAACACTGTATAAACATCTGCATTGACAGCAATTATGCATGGGATGGATGCCCCTTTTTTTGTCAAACGGAGATCTCCTGTACAGAAATAATCATAGGACTGCATCGGAATGCTTTGCATAAATAATGATGGAGTGTGATTATATTTGTCATAGCATGTGCAATGTAATGAAGGAAGTTTAACACCAGAATGTATGGCAATTTCCCCGTCTTATTTTCTGCAATTGTGTGAATAGGACAGTGACACCGCAGGAAAGTTTTTTCTTTCGACCTCCGCGAGCAACCCGATGCGTTAATCAATCCCTTGTGTATAGAGAATTACAAAAATAACTTCAAGATGGCGCGCATAGAAATGCTGGCACTACGTACTGTGCATAATACACCCCGGTAAATCAGGGACAGTACCATATGCGGCAGTAATTTCGAAATATAATGTAGAAAAACCGCGGAGAGCCATTAACCATCCATAGAATCCGTGAATAAAGAAAAGCACACGTATTGCGGTGCGCAGACTACTGTAAGACGCGCTGACGCACATACACAACAGATGTAAGGCATGTCTATATGGGCCGTTTTTAATAACAAAGACTTGGCTTTTACTAATATTGGCCCTTTTTTCTGTAGTTTTATTTTTGTAGTTGTTGCGCATTGACAACAAACTACAGTCATGGCCGCCGTTCCCCGTGAATATTCAGTTCTTCCGGTACATCGTCACTTTCGCCTGGACACTGAGACGAGACAACCAGTAAAAAACTACACTAATGGCGATGAGACATGACATCTGATACACTTAATGCTTAATTAGGGCCGCCAGCAGTGCAATAAACCAATCAGCATAGGTATAAATAGTACCCAGCAGCCCTCGTGTGGTTGTCAGTTCCAGTGAAGCGGAAGCCAGCCACACGAGGGAATCACCAGCCATAATACAGGTAAGAACGCTCTAAACATCCTGCTTTACTAAGCGGAGTCGAGGCAGGGTAACGTAAATATTCCCGACAAGTAGAGGAGCGACCTCGCAGTATCAATGGGGTATTAGGAGCAAAAGCGGACATTCCTTTATGTTATTTATGGTAAATGGCTAAGGAGCGCCCTCATAGTTTAAATGGGGAACTAGGAGTATAAGCGGACACTCTTTCATGTTCCTGATGTTAAAGAGCTAAAATGAATGCATATAATTTTTGAAGTATACTGTCAGGCCAGAATGGTCTGTGTCTATCTTTCAGAACTGAAAGTGATGATAATACACTGCATAATCGTCCAAGCCAAATTAACATCTATGCCTCACCCTTGTTATGCCCCACAAATAGCTCTTAAAATCAAGAAAGGAGCGAGGTTGGTCTCAGGTAAGCAAGACTAGTGACAACCAATCAAAGAAACGTCAGGATTACCAATACAATGAGCTAAAGCCTTGAAAACTGACACTATTCACATGATTGGTATGTATAAATTTGGCATGTTGGATTCTAATATTCCCTAAACATGGCTCAGCTCCTAAAATATATATTATATTTTTTCCATTTAAGAGTATTGTCACGTGACTACATAGAGGAGCACATATTTTATAAAAAATACGCCACTGGGAGATGACATCATCTACTCTGCATCATTGACTATATGCTATTAAGAACCCATACAAGTAAGTGCAGTACAGCATACTGTAACTAACTCTAGACTTGAAAGTATAAACAATGGCAAAAAGTAACTAAAAAGGAAATTATGATTCTAGATCACTGACGGCCGTGAATTGATAACACATGTGCTACCAGATAAATTAAGAACAAAACGTCCCAGAAACCACTTGAAGGACGCCTTTTCTTTAAATTTAAAGTAAGAAAATCTTGATGTAATCTTGAAGTGTAAAGCCCACTACTAGGATAAAACTCAAATTAGGAATTCCACACTAACTATATGCATTCTATTCATTTTTTCAGAAAGAAGAAGTATACCTGTTTTTAACTTATTCTGTCCTGATGAAGGTGCACCAAGTATAACAAACGCACCGAAACGCGTCGACTGTTTGGACTATTTTAAACTATGAAAACATGCTTTTTATGAATTTACTGTATTGTTGTATTTTAAACATTGAATGCATACTATAAAGTGGTGACTTTGTGATAGAGAACCGTAACACAGAATTGTTAGCTATTAGATATATACTTGTACCAGAGTACCACAGTGTAAAATTATAATGTGTATTTAAAATGAATTCCTAAATATGAATTTTTATAAAATAAACTTTGAGTAAAAATTATAATTAACCTAGTGTGGAGACTAAATTTTGACTTCTTGAATTCGTCAACTGCTAATGTTAAATACAGCTAACTGCTATGGATAGGCCCCATGGTCACCTTGTGAAATAATTACCCAGAAAGGAATCTTTTCTTTGATACTAAATGTTTAACGTTGCCACTTTTTTAAACATAGCCATGAGACTGAGGAAAAAATTATTTTTGCCAGTTTGAGGTGATAGACTGCTGTGATTCTCTTTTATAGTCTGTTAAACAATGAATATTTTCTCTCATCTAGATGAACTGTGTATGTTTGTAAATTTAGATATGAACTTGATATCCAATTTTTTATTGTCTTTTAGTTGCATATTCTCTCTTTTTGGATGCTGTGTTTTTGTAGATAGCTAATTTTACTGCAATTTTAAATGTTTTTTCCCTTTGTGGTACTCTGTATACTTTTGTGGTTTTTGTTATGAACCGAATAAAGTATTTTGACTGACTGTGTGCATCGTTGATCCATAAAAGCAATTGAATATGAGGTGCACCTCTAGCTTGATACTCCTTTTTCCAAAAGAAATCAAACACTGCTAGAAGAGGAAGAATCTTTTTATTGCAGATAAAAGATATTATAGCTTTAAACTTATGGTTGAAATATCTGCATACATTTACAGGATCCAAAGAACACAATTCTCCGGGTGTCTTGTATTCAATATTTTTAATATTTGAATTTGCATCTCGAAGAAATTCAAGTAAATCATCCCAAGCATATTCAGCACAGCTTAGGGTAACAAACCATGTAGGAGTTCCTAAGTTCCTTAACATGCATTTAAGTTCTCCATGGCGATGATATCAATACTCATTAGTACCACGCTGACATGCCATCAAATTAATCAGTTGAGATTCTAAATGATGTACTTTATCCATAAATACCTTTGCAGAAACATTTTGAAGATGTACTCCTGTTTGTAATATGTGGTTGATTGCATATGAAAATCCAGACAACTCACTCTCAAACAAAAGATGAAATACATATGAGATACATTGTCGAAATCTTGCATCTTCTGCATACATTCTTGTTGTCCGATATTGTGATGCAGGAATATGTACTGATCATTCATCATATCGTCCACATTTCCAGTTGGGAACAGCTGTGGAAAAGAACAAGCTTCCCAACTTTTTTCCCAAACGCTCATGGGAGTACCCTTTGCTTTCTGCATTTGGAATAATTCAATAGTATTCCCCATCACTTCTTTTGAATGAAGTGGATGTACACTATAATGTTCATACATTTCTTCACTTTTGGACATTTCCACATTCTCAATTTGACCACTTGACATTTCTTTTTCTTCCACATACACATTTTTGTAGTAATCATTGTTTTTATAAAGGGGCCGATTCCGATTCGGGAAAAAGCACTCCGATTAGCTGTACGGAGCATTTTTCCTGTACGAATCATACACCTACAACGTCCCCATATGTACGAGCAAGTACGATTCCAACCCAAAGCGCCACTCCGTACGACTCGTACCAAACACCATACAACTAGAAAGTACATACAGATTGTCTCCGGGTGACGCTGTACGCTATGTCCATACGTAAATAGGCAGCCATTTCCGGACCAGAAAGTACGATCCATGTTGAAGACACTCCGTACGGCCCTTTTGCTACGAGAGCTGTAAACTGCCGTAAAACCAGAGTCCGGCCCGACCTGCACCCCGGTACGCGACATACACGACATGAACCCCTTCGAGCGTGTCATCCCAGCCCTGTACGCCTACGACCTCATATATAGAAACGACGACGGCGCAGATGGTGAGTACAACCTACCGCAACAACGGAAGTATACCTGTACGGTGCGCCACACGCTAGCGCATATCACCATTGCCATAGTGATACGTGCCGCACATCTGCCATTAATGTCAGGGTATGGTGCGCCACACTCTAGCGCATATCACCATTGCAATAGTGATACGTGCCGCACATATGCCATTAACGTGGGGGGTATGGTGCGCCACATGCTAGCGAATATCACTATTGCAATAGTGATACGTGCCGCACACACGTCTGAAATGTCAGGGTACGGTGCGCCACACGCTAGCGCATATCACCATTGCTATAGTGATACGTGCCGCACATACACCATTAACGTCGGTGTACGGTGCGCCACACGCTAGCGCATATCACCATTGCAATAGTGATATGTGCCGCACATACGCCATTAACGTGGGGGGGTATGGTACATCACACGCTAGCGCATATCACTGTTGCAATAGTGATACGTGATGCACACACGTCTGAAGTGTCGGGGTACAGTGCGGCACACGCTAGCGCATATCACCATTGCAACAGTGATACGTGCCGCACACACGTCTGAAATGTTGGGTACAGTGCGTCACATCTGAGTGGTGGGTGGAAAAGACCCCCAGCAGTGCCCAACAGTATAGGGGGTGGGTGCACAGGACTCCCAGCAGTTCCCAGCAGTGCCCAACAGTATAGGTGGTGGGTGCAGAGGACTCCCAGCCCAGCAGTGCCCAACAGTATAGGGGGTGGGTACAGAGGACTCCCAGCAGTGCCCAACAGTGCCCAACAGTATAGGGGGTGGGTGCAGAGGACTCCCAGCAGTTCCCAGAAGTGTCCAGCAGTGCCCAACAGTATAGGGGGTGGGTGCAGAGGACTCCCAGCAGTGCCCAGCAGTGCCCAACAGTATAGGGGGTAGGTGCACAGGACTCCCAGCAGTGCCCAACAGTATAGGGGGTGGGTGCAGAGGACTCCCAGCAGTTCCCAGCAGTGCCTAGCAGTGCCCAACAGTATAGGGGGTGGGTGCAAAGGACTCCCAGCAGTGCCCAACAGTATAGGGGGTGGGTGCACAGGAATCCCAGCACTGCTCAGTCATAGGGGTGTGCATGTCCAACATCATATAGCAAGTACATGCCTGTATGTGTACATCCCTAACTGGGAACACTCATGATAGTTGCATATCAACACATCACACACAGCAGTGACCTACTCCACGGAGAATGGTATCCTGTCACACACTGGGTGACACACCACATGTGGGTGTATTGTCAGATCCCACATGTATATCCACCCGTCTAGTTTGCTGGCACACACCCCTCCATTATGACTCAATAGTGTGTAGTCATGTAACAGACCACCAAACAAATGAAGCACAAATGGACTAATAAAGTGTCATATACATCCCGGACATGATGTGAATGTCCAGGTGGTGCAACATGTACTCCCTAATGGATGTAACAGGGTAGTAATCCCCTAGATACAAAGAACCAACATGTATTTTGTGTGTCCAAATATAAAACATTTACAATCTGAATCATAAAGTCAAGGCTGATAACATTGTCATGCATAGTGTGATAAAGTATGATGGTCTCCCTGAAGGCATTACTACATACTACCAACCCAAGCACAGTGAGTAGCATGGGTGGCACTGACCAATTATCTGAATTCATTTGTGAGCAGGAATGGCCATTGCCGAAGGGAAGCTACAAATTTGGGACAATGTCTGCATGCAAACTGCACACACACCAATCTAGATATTTTGCTGCAACATTGGGATAGCACAAACATACCATGGTCCACCTCATTATCATCAGGAAATAGACATATGTTACAATACCCAAAAATGAACATTACACCAACTCGTAGGCACACAGCAGCTATTGCAATTTCCTGAAATGCAAAAGTTCAGAATGAAAAATGAAAAGCTTTATTCCGCGCCACAATCAAAAATACGAAAATAATGAGTCCAGGCTCACAGAAGGCCAATGGCCAGTTCAAATAAATGGCCTCAACAGTGGTGGCGTTGTGGATGTTGTCACACCCAAACTTGCCTGCACATGGAGTTCAGATGTCTGTGGAGACATGGGGGGCATCATCAGGGTAATTGTCCGGCACCGCAGGGACAGGAGAGGGAAGGGCAAGTGTAGTGGGTGCAGGTGGGGTAGATTCCTCCACAGTGGCCAGTGCAGCGCAAAAGGATGACAAATATTCTACGCTGCACACTGCTGCCAGTTCAGACAAACTACTACCTGAACCCGGGGACACAATGGGGGTGGAGGTAGAGGGCTGTGAGTCAGGTGTCGTGTGTCTGTGGATGCGTGTGTGACATCTGTCCCCTCTCCCTGTGGTTGTGCCTACATCCCCTTGAGATTGGGTGCGTGGAGATTTGCGTTTCGACTGCCGCGTGGGTGTGCTGGGTATGTCTGTTGTGGTGTCTGACCTGTGGTGTCTGCGTGTAAGTTGGACAGGTATGGTAGAGGGTGATGTGGATGAGTCTGAAGGAGGGGGGACTGATGCTGCAGGATGGACAGTGCTGCTGTCAGAGAAAACTCTATGGCTGCCAAACTCCGACTTTGGCCAGACATGGCTGCTGACGTGCCCTCCATGTATGACAACAACTGTGTCATGATGTGTGTTTGGCCATGGAGGACAGTCAGCATTGACGTCTGACCAACTTGGATCTGCCGGAGCAGGTCCACAGACTCAGCACTGAGGGCAGCAGGGGAGACAGGGGCAGGGGCTGCAGTGCCGGGGACAAAGGAGACACGGGGGTAGCACGGACCCTAGGGACCCTAACAACTGGGAGGGTGGAGATGGGTCTGGAGGAGGAGGGGATAGAGTTGTTGTAGATGGCATAGCTGCATATTCCCCATCCTCCTGGGAGTCCGAATCCGAGCCGTCCGCATGGTATGAGGTGTCGTGCTCATGAGGTCCGGCTGCCTGACTCCCCTCACCCTCTGTGCCACTGCCTCCCTCCGACTCCTCAAAGCTGGTGGCACTGTTGCTGGGTCCCTTTGTCTGGTCCGTGCCTTTGTCTCCTCCAGATTGTGGTGATGATGCTGTTGGCAAGGAGAAAATGAAACATATCTCAGTCACCTGTACACATCAGACATATCAGCAACAAATTATTTGGGGATATTTCTAATCATGGCATGCATCATGAGTCACATGCCACATAACTCTGCACATATATAAGTCTAGTAATGCACAATTGTAATAGACACAACGCTCATTGTATACAAAGATACAAGTAACAGACCAGGCCACAACTTGGATGAGAGTCACAGTGATGAGCCACTGCCTGTCAACAGGATAGGTGTTGATCAATCACCGTTCAGTTGCCCACTCTGCCACCCAAGTCCAGACATGGTCATGTTCAAATCTGTTTGACCCTGTGCCACATGGGAACAGTCCTGCTCAAACTGCCATGTGATGCCATCCCTGGACCTGAAACAAGTTTTCCATCACCTCTCACTGGCATCACAGCTGTCTACAGCCAGGCTTGTGTGAAACATAGATGTGTATACAAACAAGCATGGCTGAAGACGTCTGTAATGCCAGAAAGTGGTTCCAGGAACCTTGTTCCCAGTCCAGGGAAGGCATGGCTTGACAATTATGGCAAGACTGTTCCCATGAGGCATATGGACAGACAGATTTGCACATGACCATGTTTGAACTTGGGGGGCAGAGTATGCAACAGAGAGTTGATGGATAAAACCCTGACCTGTTGACTGGGTGTGAGTATATGATTGGTACAGAGGCTCCCTCCATCACCACACACTTTAGTGACACTCCTCACAGGGGCATCTATCACCAGACCATACAGTTGCTAGCACATAACACAGACTGGCTGTCAAGTGAAGTGCCACACATGTCCAAAATCCAGAAAAATACAAAGCTAATGTGCCTACAATTGTGAATGTGAAAAACATTGATGCATTCATGACACACCCGCAACCACATGGGAAATGTGAATACAGTAGTGTGCACACCAAGACAAAACTGTGTTGCACCACCAATCCATACATGTAGCAAAAAATGATGTGGAACAATCATCTCTGTGAGCCAATAACATCGCCTGTAAATCCTACAATGACTGCATTGTCCAGCAGGACAGGCTAAGTGCATAGTGACAAGTTCACATCAGAAATAACATACACAGCACACCACTGACAAGGCTAAACAGGTAGGCCCATCACACCTCCCATGCACAACACCCCAATCACTCCGTCAATGTGAGTGATACAGCTCAAGTAGTGAAAACTCATAATCTGGGTATCAATAATATATTAAGTAAGCCAAGGTCACATTGTGTGGCTGCCCATTAATATTGGTCCCAAACAACCTGCAACATTTCTTGTGAATATGCACACACGCGCTGCCCAGTGAGAGAATGCACAAGCCAAATTTTGTATACATAGACAGTGTGCACATGTACCTAACACGTGAGAAATACAAAGTATACCTTGGACAAAGGCCACTGAGGCAGACCCGTGCTGAACTCCATGTTGAGACTCATGATCAGTGCCAAAATATAATGAAGGGCAACCACAGTGCACAGGTCGTGCAACAGTTAAGGTACCAACACGTGTCGCAGACCTCCCTCCAACATGATGATGTGCTAAGCAATATGCATACTAATACATTGCACCCTAGGAGGACATGCGCAAAAATGAAATACCCAAAGCAGGGGACAAATCTGGAGGAGGGTAAGGGATGTAAAAGAGCATCTGCTGAATATGGGGCATTGAAATGACAATGCATAAAGTGCCTGTCTGACCAGACCACCCCAACTGTGGGAGTGTTACCAGGCTTCGGAACAATGCAGGTAGAATGTGACACACATGACAACAAACAGACATGTACCTACCCCCTCCTTGCTGCTGTCCCTCCTGCAACTGCCTATGGAGGTCCAGAAAAACCACGGCCAGGACTCGGAGCAGGTGGGGGGTGAGGTGACGCTTGCCGCCATGCCGGCGTGGAGCTTCAAGCTTCAGCTGCACCCGGGCGATACGGCGGCTCCAGCACCGGATGTCCTGCCACCTCTTGCGGATGTTCCGGATCTTGCGGTGAGGGCCACCCACAGACCTGACATCCCTGACAGCCCTGGCTATGTCCAGCCAGATCTCCCCCTTCTCATAGGCAGATACCTGTCAGGAAGACAAAGTGAAACAACATCAGTACACCTGCTCCATGTCCCAAAGACACACACTTTCACCACATTGACGATGACAACAGAGCAGAGGATGCTGACAGGACTTGCATCATTGTCCATGTGAATGTGGCCTGGGGGCAAACACCAATGCACTACATGTCTTTGGAAGGCAACAGATGCCCTAAGGGGTGCAAACCACTCACTGAGCAAGATATGCAACTTCAGGGTGGTGGACAGCACTTGACATGCTGTCACATATCACACTACACCTAAGAACTCTCAGCAGACCACACATGCACACCCTGGCACAGATCACTTGCTTATCACTGTCAACAGTGTATACAACCTCACTTTGCACATGTCACACTTTATAAAGATGTGACACAGGCCTAATGCTAACTGTCCAAGTCATGCACACGGCACTGCATACTTGTCACATCAGGTACAGCTGTGGCATACGCCATGCATCAGTGTTGCTAAACATCACATACACAATTAGCCTGGTGACAAGGAACATACACACTCGTCAATGTCCATGACTTCAAAGCATGCATTTGTCAAACATCCACACAGGTCACGAGAAACAATTGACAAAAGTGAGCACATTCATCTGTCACTCTGGGGGTAACACTGTTACACCTCAGTAAAAATGGCCAAAAAACATGCAAGGCGTGGCACAGCAGAAAGAGTGATTTACATTGCATGGAATGTCACACTTAGCACAATGGCGGTAAGCAGTAAACACTATTTAGCTACATCATTCACTGCATGGTAGATACCTTAATGTACACACCCGGCACTCACTCCAAACTACATTGCATCTCTCTGTCCCATAAATACACAATGGCTGTAGTGACACTCACATATTCATCACTCACCTGATCCCCTGGTTTCCCATACATCTTGCTGTAGTTAGGTAGCAGGGCATCCAGCAGGGCCTGGTTCTCCTCCTTACTGAATGCAGGTGCCCTGTCCATGCTCAGAAAAATCAGGGTCCAGGGAATGCAAAGACAGCAGCAGTGTTGTCCACACCAATGTTGTGCAGGCAAGTGCCCTCTCACAGCCATATGCAGCCTTAAATTAGTGCTGCTGAGGGGTTGTCAGTCTCAGGAAGACAGTGTGATAGGGCAGATTACTTTGCATCCTATGTTTCATCCAATCCCATTCCACATAAGGCCCTGACACACATTTGCATGGTTTAAAATTTGAGCTCTAGCTACACAACAAACATTGCAACATTGTAAAGTTTTGGCCAACTGAATTTTGCAGAACACCTGTAGCACACATAAATCTCTGTTTCCTTGACAACTAGCCTGCATTCTGGGCATTCTACTCGTCCCCTAGGTGTTCCCTATGTATTTTCTGGGATCCAGACACAATTACGGTGCGTGATTTGTTGCAAATGCCAGTTTTCGATAGTGAGACAACCCGTACACACGCACGCACCAGTGGGGTACGCTCCGCACGGGTATGGCTGCAATGCAATAGTGAGACAACCCGTACACACGCACGCAACAGTGTTGTACGCTCCGCACGCGTATGGCTACAATGCAATAGTAAGACAACCAGTACACACGCACGCACAAGTAGGGTACGCTCCGCACGGGTATGGCTACAATGCAATAGGGAGACGACCCGTACGCATGCACGCACCAGTGGGGTACGCTGCGCATGCGTATGGCTACAATGCAATAGTGAGATGACCCATACACACGCACGCACCAGTGGGGTACGCTACGCACAGGTATGGCTACAATGCAATAGTGAGACGACCCGTACACACGCACGCACCAGTGGGGTACACTCCGCACGGGTATGGCTACAATGCAATAGTGAGACGATCCGTACACACGCACGTACCAGTGGGGTACGCTCCGCATGCGTATGGCTACAATGCAATGGTGAGACAACCCGTACACACGCACGCACCAGTGGGGTACGCTCCGCATGGGTATGGCTACAATGCAATAGTGAGACGACCCGTACACACGCACGCACCAGTGGGGTATGCTCCGCGCACGTATGGCTACAATGCAATAGTGAGATGACCCATACACACGCACGCACCAGTGGGGTACTAGGCGTTTCACAGGCTCTAGTGAATGCATGTGTACAGTGCATTCAACAACCTCACGCATGGCACCATTACTATAGTGATAACAAGAAAACACATGGCAGGGATGTGGGTGTGAGGTCATTATCAGGATGTCCATGTATGTGTTGGCATGGAATACTTACATGAGCAGGCCCTAGGTGTGGCACACAGTTATTTAGCAAAGGGCATGTGATCTAGTGGCACAGTTGATGTGTGATGGGCTGTGGAGACATGACATTTGTGATGGGCCACTATGTGGTTCACATTACCTTGACACTTGTCACATGAGTAACATCATGAACATGTTGTTATTCACATGAACACCGGGATGGCACACTCTTCAGTATGGACATCTGTCACATGATGCCAGGGACAGGGGCACTGTCTCACTTGACCAATTGACACTCAGCATGACCCTGTGTGACAATGTAATGTGTGTGCCATGTAATATATTGGACATGTCTGTTTATATCCGGTAAACATAATCCTCTTTAGGTGCATGTATGATGGGTCTGTGTCGTGATTGCAAGTGTCTCACATGTACGCACACCATGCCACAGGGGCATTACTACAGCTCATGTGTGTGATGGCATCATAGAGCATTTGTCCACAGACATACAGATCAGCATTCTGAGGATGGATGTGGTGTAGTTTTGTCAAATGCACAACTCATGCACAATATCACAGAAATGTGAAATATATAGCACATGTGATGTGGGTGTGTTCCTTGCAGTCAGCTGTCTGGATGTGTTGACAACCTTCTCATGCAGGTCACGTGACGTGTGTCACTGACGTGATACATTGGTCTGCTAACTCAGACCTGCCCAGCTGATCATTTGTGTGCATGTCATGTCCATTTCACAGACAACAGGTGAATCAGTTTTGTTGTCGGAGTGCCAACTAACTGGCATAAGTGTCCATGATATATAGCCCACGGCAGAATCATAAGTGATTTCATGTGTTGAAGCAGTGTTGATTTTGCTATGTACATTGTAATTGTTGTTTGCTGATAGTTGTACACCTTTTTACCCAAACATGTCATGCAGGTCACCCCCTCAGCCAAGGCCGTTGCCTGACTTGGATGCCATGAGGGAACGTGATTGCATCCGCCGCTACAGATTCACTCAAGAGTTGATTCAGAAGTTGACGGACAGGCTGGAACCACATTTCCAACCGCGACACAGGTATCCAACTGCGCTGACACCCAAGGTAAAGGTGATGGCAGCCCTACATTTCTTTGCCACAGGTACGTTCCAATTCACCATAGTTGATATGGGAGGGATGTCCCAGACCATGTTCAGTCGTGTACTACGTGATATCTTAGCTGCTATGTTGCAGCACATTAATGAATTCATTAAGTTCCCTACTCCAGAAGAGTTGACCGATGTCAAGGATGAATTCTATGCCCTGGGACACATGCCACATGTAATTGGGTCCATTGATGGGACACATGTTGGACTGGTGCCACCACAGGCTCAGGAACAGGCCTTCCGCAACAGGAAACATTACCACTCCATAAATGCCCTGGTGGTGTGTCTTGCTAACATGATGATTTCCCATGTTTGTGCATGTTTTCCAGGATCATGCCACGATGCATTCATCATGAGGAGGAGCAGGGTACCACAGATGATGCTGCAGCTGCGCAACCATCGGGCATGTCTTGTTGGTGGGTAAACACTGTTTCTCATGTATGTCTCAATGTAATTTATCTCTCTCACGGCTTCTCATAACACACTTATTGCCATGATGTATTGTTGTAGGAGACGTCGGATATCCAAACATGCCGTGGCTCATGACTCCACTACGCAACCTCAGAACTGCTGCAGACCAGCAGTACAATAATGCACACGGGCAGACCAGGCGTGTGATAGAGCGTACGTTTGGACTCCTGAAGAGCCGGTTCGGGTGTCTCGACAAGATAGGCGGAACCCTACCATACGCCCCGCTCAAGGTGTGTAACACCTTCACTGTGTCTGCATGCTGCACAACATGGCAGTGGAGAAGGACGTGCCACTCATCCTGGGTCCTGATGTTGAGGATGAAGGCCTTGGCCGGGATGCTAGCGATGAGGAGGAGGAGGATGATATCCGGAGTCAGCTCATACATAACTTCTTCTCATAACGGTGAGTACCTGTAAAATAGTGTGCAAGCTACCACCATAGAGTGACATGTGTAGCATACTGTGTGTCCAGCAGACTGTATACAATGTCACTTTGATGTTTGTGGTGCAGTGTCACACAAGTGCCGATGTCATACCACACACATGAGCGCAATGAGTGAACTTTGAACGTACAAGTGTACTACATTGTTAGTGTATTGTACATGACCATGTCTGAATGAATATATTCAGTACGTGACCCCTTGTGTGCCTGTCCTTTCCAGGTCGCCCTGCCTGTTGTCTGTTCGTGTCATCTTGGTCCTCCTGCAATTCCTCTTGATGATAGCAACGTCAGATGAATCTGCGTACTCTGCAAGGACATGTGGAAATGTCAGTTTGGGTAAGGATTCCAAACAGGTAGTTTATTGTTGGTATGCTTTTTAAATGTGTGAAAACTGTTCATGCGCATGTTGTAGGCCCATACATACATGTCACATTACCATGCATCAAATTTCATGTTGCGCCACTCCCATGACAAGACAGTCACCTTTCTTGACAGTCATCTGTAGTTGAGTTTTGACTTTGGTGAATGCATCAATGTGTGTTTACATTGACCCTGACACATTGCGGATACCACGGGTTGCCATTGTGTGTGACATCACAAACACAGGCTCCGTGGAGAATTGCAGCCTCACTGTGTGCAGCAGGATGTGTCTGAATCATCCCCTCAACCTTGTGGGCCAGTACAGTTTGATTTCCAGAAAACCATGTTGTGTCGGTGTGGGCCAGTGTATGTCCCACATGTTCTGTCAACTGTCCTGTGAGTCTGTTTGCATGGATGCATTGCCCCTTGTAGCAGTATGTCATGTCACTGCCAGGTATGTTGCGCTGATTACATCACAACGTTGGGCTGTGGCAAATGTTCACACTTACGTGGCACCAGTCAGGTAAGGTCATTGCCCGAAATCTCTTGTGCCGTGCAGCATATCCTGGTCACGGTAGGGTTGTTTTTGTGGCATTGTTCCTATTTACTCGCTGTTGAGTTTAGTTACACATGCTTGTCATGTATAGCATAGTAAGGCACAGTTGCAAGAGGTAATGACTGGCCCCTATGGGGCTTCCTGGTGTTTAGGTGATTTCCTTCCTCATTTGAGGAGCTGCTTACGGTTCTTGCGGGTGATGTCTACTTTCCCTTCATGAACCTTACTGATTCACAGGGCTAACTACGGATTGTTGGCTTTGTGTCATTTGCACTGCTATACGTCACAATTACTGAGATAGCGAGCATCTATCATACACTGTGACGTAGTTGATGACTGCATGGATCTAATTGCATTGTAGCAGCCTAGTGAGCATCATACATGCACCATTTTGGTGACAACCTCTACTAACTTTTATGTGTCCGTGTTCAAGCATCTGATCTTGTCTAATTGCAAGATCTGTGATCAGTAATAGGACATAGTGGCAGTGGTTACACTACACAGGTGTGAGTGGTACAGTCTAGGTGCCAAGGTAATCTGTGGATCTGTAACAAAAAGAATGGAATCATTATGCTTGTTTTCCTTTGTTTCAGATCTCCCTCCCTGCAGTTCCCATCCTCCCCTTCCCTCGCGTGATCGCCCTAATGTGTCTGTCATTTGTAGTCAGACCAAGGGGATATTGGGAGATGGAACCCTTCCAGCATCACACCACTCTGATGATCACAGGTACGGACAGTCCCTGGCAGTCGTGTGGAGAGTGTTTCACCAGCATTACAGGTAACATAATTGCATGAGTGTTATTGTCGTCAGAGCAATGCCACTGGGCATCTAAATTGGCTGAGGCAGCATGGCCTTGCAACAAACTTCATCCTATTTCACACGGTACATTGTTCCTCATTGCTGTCACCGCCGAAATCTTTCCAGTCTGCATGCGTTCAATATGACATTATTTACAATGATTGTTCATATGTGGTTACGTGTACAGTGACAACAAGCATGCTGTTCGTAATGGCTAATGGACCATATTTTGCATGATGTACATGGTTGTGTATGTGTTGTGTAGCTTGCTGCACACAACGTGCAGGCAACAGCTGCTGACGCAGTGTGTCCTGTGCCCCGCTTGGCATCATGGTGACTCGTCCTGTGGCCGTGATCTTTGGTGAATGTTCACACATTTTCACGCACTGACCCATGGGTAACCAGCCACTCCTGCCTACACATACACATGTCACTTATTGCCTAGCAAGAATCCTTGGGTTGTGTGCTTGGTTAGCATGTTGTATCACCCCTTCTGCTGTCATGTGTTCACTCATCCCGGCTGCTGCATCCCCAGCCACAACGCTGCACCGCGTGGCCCAATCCAGTAACACACACAACTATAAGATACTCCTCCATCCATCCATCCATTATTGAAGCGTGCCACTGTTGCACAACCGCCATGACAAAGGCAGGTCCGTCAGCACCTGCAACATGCACACTGCAAGACACTCAGCTCCTTTAATGACACATGTGACAAAACAGACTCATGCCCCAGCCAACCTACACACAGTGAACACCAGACAATCATCCACCTGGTAACACGCTACCACAAACACCCATGACAGCCTCTCAGGCTGTGTGTGCAACTCATACTGACAACAAGACGCAGCCACACATAACAGTGCGTGTACGTACAACCACGTCATGTGCCTCGTACTGCACACACACTACTTCCAGCAGCACCACATTGTTGTGTATTACCTCGTTGACACAACACCACCACACATCGCCTCCAATGCTGTAACGTGGTAGTACGCAACCTCAGCACACCACTTCTGCCTAGCCATCACAGACGGATTGTCAAAATTCCACAGGGAACACACACCCAATCCAGGATTATGATTGGTCAAACTTAAAGGGGTACACCCTCAGAGTCGCATCCAACACCATGGACACACTCTGTATTGTCAAACATCTGCACATCTAATTTCACACCAGCATCCTGATAAGCCTCATTGTAACTATCATCTACAGCTCTCCTATCCTACACACACACTTTGGCTAAGCCATCATTCAACAATGCATTCATTTTTTAAACGCACTACCTACCCTTGACGGTCTCAATGCGCTGGGGGGGGGGGCTGCTACTGATCAAAATACCCTGGGCTTGAGAAGTCTTGTGAAGGGCAGCAGGTCCTGGGTCTGTTGGAGACTTGTAGGGAGGGTGTTCCAGGTCTTTGAGTCGAGCTAGGAGAAGGATCTGTCACTGGCGTTGTTTTTCAGGATGTGAGGGACAGTGGCGAGAGCAAGGTTGGTAGAGCAGAGGCTGCAGGTATGTGTGTAGAAGCTGATTCTCTTGTTGTGGTATGCTGGTCCTGCGTGGTGTAGAGCTTTGTATGCATGGATGAGGATTTTGAAGGTGATCCTGTTGTTGACAGGGAGCCAGTGCAGGCCTCTCAGGTGTCGTGTGATGTGGCCGTGTTGTGGCAATCGAGGATCAGATGTGCAGAGGTGTTCTGGATGCATTGCAGCCGTCTCAGGAGTGTGGTTGTTGTAGCTGCGTATATGGCGTTCCCTTACTCAAGTCAGCTGGTGGAGAGGGCCAGGGTGACTGTTTTTTGTGTATTTGAGGTAATCCGTTATAAGATCCTGCGGTGCATTCAGAGGGTGTTGAAGCAGAAAGCAGAGATGGCGTTGTCCTGCTTGGTCATGGGGAGTGAGGAGTCAAGGATGCCCCCCAGGTTGTGTGCATGGTTGGTGGGTTCTGGGGCTGTTCCTAGTGATGTTGGCCACCAGGAGTCGTCACAGGCTGAGCTGGTGGGGCCGAGGATGTGTACCTCCGATTTGTCAGGATTCTGCATCAGCCTCCTGTCCTTCCTACATTTTGCAACGGCCTTCATTCCTCTGTGGAGGTTGATTTTGGCAGTGTGTGGGTGTTTGGTGAGGGATATGATCAGCTGGGTGTAACCGGCGTAGGAGATGATGTTGAGGCTATGTTGTTGCGCCACATGGGTGAGTTGTGCCATGTGGATATTTAACAATGTCGGGCTGAGGGATGATCCCTGTGGAATAATCAACAAAAAAAATATGGAAACAAATATAAACATCGAACAAATATCTGATGTAGTAACCTCTTATGAACTATTGATGGACCTATATGAGAGCCAGATAACTACTAGACAGGTTGGAAATAGACACACGTGGACATTTCAGCACCAATCTTAAAAGCAAATCAACGTTCTGCCTGAAACATGCCACCAGGGACCTGAATTGACACATATCTGGCCTGGAAAGGCTACAAAACACAAAACTGAACAAAAAAGAAAATCTAACCAAAGGGAAGCATAAAGGAACCGTGGGTGGAGAGCTCTGTTCAGCCCGCAGAGTGTGCAGAGTTGTGCCTACTCCACTTTCCGCAAAGAACGCTGAGTAGGCACACTTTGCGGCAGAGTGGAGTTGCCCAGCCCCCGCCTTCACCTCCCCCATGAGAATGACATTAAATATACATCTAAAGGTTAAGAAAAGAAACACTTACCTTATATGCGGCATCCCCAAGCTGCTGTCCTCCTCTTTCTTGATTTCACGAGGATCTGCGCAGATCAATGTGGAAACCGAGTAAGGGGAGGATGACAGCCCGGGGATGCCACAGTTAAGGTAAGTGTTTCTTTTTTTAACCTTTAAAGTATATATATTGTAATTCTTCTGGGGGGGTGGAGGCGGGCGGTGGAGCGGAGCGGAGTTTCCACGGAGTTGGTCCCCAACTCTATGGTTCTCCACGTAGTGCCGCTCCGCCTGCTCCGACTAGGCTTACCATAGAGCCCTGAAAAGAACTAATGTACTGCAACATAATTGAAATAAAATCAGCAGATAAGGTGGCAACATTGTCATCATGGAAAAATCCCAATAAATCAAACAGGCAGTTGAAAGATACTAGCAAATACACCAAGCTAACAGTCAATGTAATCAATGACTTAACAATAAGTTACCATAAAAAAATCAGAAGATGGACAGACCAATGCATAATTAATGATGAGGAAACAGGATATTTATTGATTCACAATCCAATAATTCCAATTATGTATTTTCTGCCCAAAGTGCATAAAACTCTGATAAATCCAACCTGCAAACCCATCATTTGTAGTTGTGGTTCACTATATGAGAACCCGTGGGCGTAAAATCCATTTCGCAGGCGAATTTGCGGATTTTTGATGATTTTGCGATCCGCGAATCAAGCGAATTTACCCAATAATCCGCAAATTTGCAAGCTACGAATTATTTTGCCTGGTCGCACTTGAAAAATACAATATTGCGCGCGTGGCGCTGACTCTGAGCCTGCCGAGTTGTTTTTCTCCCGGTTTTGCGTGTGCTGCGCCATTTTCGATCTTGCTGCGTGATCGCGCGAGAGTTTTTCGAACGCAATTACGTCATCGCTGCTTGCCATCTTGCACGGCGAGAGTTTGACAACGCGAGTACGTCATAAATGCCCGTGACGGCGCGCAGCTGAATTCCGGCGGGAGGTTTGAACAGCTCGCGTTTCCGAAATTGCAAAAATTGCAATTCTGCACAAGAAATCCACCGCAGGAAGCATAAACCTTGTGAAAATTATGATTTTTATCAGAATAACTCCTCAGATTGACATTTGGCTCCACTTTTTGGTCCAGGAGTCCATTTTCTGGGGTGGGGTGGGAAGAAGGAAGTGCCCCAGAGTCTCCAACT
Organism: Lissotriton helveticus; assembly: GCF_964261635.1. Taxonomy (NCBI): domain Eukaryota; kingdom Metazoa; phylum Chordata; class Amphibia; order Caudata; family Salamandridae; genus Lissotriton; species Lissotriton helveticus. Next base: position 55,522,255 of record NC_136060.1, read on the forward strand.
TCCTGTTCCTGTCCAGCAGGCTCCTCCCAGTGCTTTGTCCATGTCCTGGTCACTTTTCATTTGGCTGTGTAGCTGGAAGGATTACTTTTTCTTGCTGCCGGTGGATTTTTGTATTTGAGGACTTTTTGGACTTTGGAGTTTGGATCACTTTTGGACTTGAGATTTTACAAGTAAGTTGGTGTTGTTTGTTTGGGGCATTGCAGTTGAGGCAACTCCAGTTCTAAAACTTTTTTAACAACTTTAACAAAATATAGATTGTGGTGGGTAGCTAGCCACAGTAGGCCCAGGGTTAGTCGTGGGTGCATGATACAACTGTTTCTCTGATTTTTTTTAACTTAATTCTCATTTATGTCATGGAATTTTAGCTCACTGTTATATATATATATATTTTTATTTTGGGGTGCCTGTAAAGCCTCACTAGCCAGTAGGCCCAGGGGTAGTGAGTGGTGCATGGACCAAGTCTTTCTGTGGGGTGTCTTGAATTTAAACATCATTGAGGGCATGGATGGCATGGGATTGTGGTGATTTTTATGTGTTTTTCGACTTTTTTCGGGTGTTCTTGGGGACTGGCCATGTGGGTGGGGGCCATTTTGAGGGCTGGTACAGGCAGGGCCTGGCCATGTGCTGGGGGTCAAGGGGCCATTTTGAAGGCAGGCAGTGTGCTCAGGCCTGCACCCATTTTGCCTAGCTTTCATCCATTATACCCAGGGGTACTCAGTGGTGCATGGGCCTAGTCTTTCTGTGGGGTGTCTTGAATTTAAACATCATTGAGGGCATGGATGGCATGGGATTGTGGTGATTTTTATGTGTTTTTTGACTTTTTTCAGGTGTTGTTGGGGACTGGCCATGTGGGTGGGGGCCATTTTGAAGGCTGGTATAGGCAGGGCCTGGCCATGTGCTGGGGGTCAAGGGGCCATTTTGAAGGCAGGCAGTGTGCTCAGGCCTGCACCCATTTTGTCCAGCTTTCATCCATTATGCCATGGGGTACTCAGTGGTGCATGGGCTTAGTCTTTCTGTGGGGTGTCTTGAATTTAAACATCATTGAGGGCATGGATGGCATGGGATTGTGGTGATTTTTATGTGTTATTCGATTTTTTGGGGTGTTGTTGGGGACTGGCCGTGTGGGTGGGGGCCATTTTGAGGGCTGGTACAGGCAGGGCCTGGCCATGTGCTGTCTTTTTTGTTGGTAGGGTCACGTGTGTAGTAACGCATGTGCTGGATGGGTGTGGCGTGGGTTTATATCAGCCACGAGGGAGTCTATGTGTGCCGTTTTGACAACTAGACCTGGAACTAAGAAATTACTACAATGCAAATCTGGGCAATGTTGCATTTTTGTTTGTTCCTGGTAGCATAAGTAGAGTGGGCTGGCCTGATGTATGCCAGTGCTGCGTGAGGCTCTGAACCATGATTCCGGAGCTGTGGGCGTGGTCCCGTCGTGAGATCAATGAGAAATCAAGTGATCCGGGTGTCCGTTTTGTAGTGGTGACGTCACCCGGGTCTTAAACTTAAAAGCAAATGTGTCATTATATTTGTAAAGTTCCAAAACTTGGCCAACATGGAAGGTATGGGGTATCACTGACCCTATATTCATTCATATTTGCACACATAAAAGATGGTGGACATGACGTATTTCTGCGATTATGAATATTTATTGTACATTCAGTGGAGTGTTGTAGCTGTCGTAATACAGGGTTGTGAAAGGTTTATGTTGCAGTTTTTGGCGCATGAAGGGCAGGTAATATTTATACATATGTCGTCATTCAGGTAGAGTGAAGAACTTGATGCTGGAAATCAGTGTTTGAGTTTCGGAGTTGCATCCACATACTGTTATTGTAGAGAAATGACGTAATCTACGCGTGCCTGAAAATGTACTGTAAATACGGTGCTTATGTAAATAGCAGATATACTTTTGAGTTGATTGTGTGCTATATAAATATGCTTTAAAAAAAAAGAAGGAATAGCCCACACAAACTGTCACAGGTAAGATGGTTGCATACGTTATTTATAGTACAATATAATGGGGCAGCATTTTAGAAAAAATAATAAATACACAGACACAGGTAGATAGTTAAAGTAGGTACAGGCACGTGTGCTCAGCTCCATTTTATTACGTTGTAAGTAGAATACTAATCATGATATCATACACAGATATTTAATCATAAACGGTTTATGACTTCTGTCGTATTAATGTGGGAGCATTGTATGAGAAATAATACAAAGAACATTCTATTGTAAAGGATTCATGAGTTGTGGTGTACTGAGGTAGGGGTGGTTTGTGTGCATTCTGCGATGATGCATGGTCAAGACGGACCGCACTGGTAAAAATGTGTTTTGACTATTGAATTTTGCCTTAACAAGGGCACGTGGCGATTATTTACGGTGTACTGAGTTAGTGGTACGTCTGGCGTTTATCGTGTGCTAACCCTGCAATGATACGTGGTCTGAGCGGGCTGTACTGAAATCATTCATTGTTGTATACTGGACTATATAACCTTTGAGGGGGACAAAAAAAGTAGCATTGATGGTTATCAATTGCTCTGCAAACTAGGTCTACTGATTGCTCCCCATAACAAATTAAACAATTACACTTCACTCTGTATATTCTGACTTTCTCAAATTGTGGACGTATGTCTGGTGGCGATCTTGAAGGTGATACCCCAGAGGTACTTGGTATTGCCCGTGGTGGAGGTACATTTTGGCGCAATCCTCTACATTCTTTGTTATCATGGTTCACAGAATGCAACATGGAAGGTGGTTGCGCATACTGCAGTGCAACAGCACTATTTTCTTCTCTGCTTTAAATAAATCAAGGCTGAATTTAATGCTGTCTATAGTGTAGATGAAAAGGTAAATTCAAGTTGTGAACCCTACTGTGCACAGTGTACATGGAAGCTAGTAGTCAGTACAGTTATGGAACAATGCTTATTTCACTTATTTAACAAAATCTGAATACATACAGTATAATTGACTCTGCATTAAATAAATCAGGGTTGAATTTCTTACTGTCTGTAGTGTATACGCAAAGGTGAATTCAAGTTGTAAACCCTGCTATCCGCAGTGTACATCTTAGGGTGGAGTGACTCATCTGCAATTATGATTGAAGTGGAAGATAGAATATTTATGCAGCATGCATTTTATTATTGAACTGAATTTATAAGTGATATAAAATACTTTTTTCTAGGAAGCATAATAAAAGGATATTGTGTAGAGTTTGATAGGTATTATACTTACTTTGGTTTACACTGAGTTAGTGGTATATAAAACAAGAAGGTTCTGTGGAGCCTGCAGTGTTGGGTGGTCCATGCAGGCTGTATTGATAGTAAAGTTGTTTGTGTTGTGAATGGTGCCTTAGTAAGGCCACGTGATAATAATTTTTGGTGCACTGAGTTACTAGTATCTTTGGTGCTTAGCGTGTACATAGTCTGCGATGATGCGTGGTCTGGGGGAGGGAAAGTAATTGAAGTATTGTTTTTTGTCGATTGGATTCTGCATGAATTCCACTTAAAAGTGATAGTATGCCTCTTTGCTGCCATAAAACTGACAACACAGTAGTATTTTTCTCCCTTAAATAAATTGAGAGTGAATTTTATGTTGTTTGTAGTGCTTATGCGCCACTGGTATGAAGCTGTAAACTCTTTTGATCGTAGTGTACGTTTGAAAACAGAACTCACTGTTTATTGTTTCATCCTTTTACAAAATATTCTTTGTCTTACATAAAGCAAGGATCTCATGAATGCTGTCCGTAGTGTAGGTGGAAAGCTGCATTCAAGTTGTGAACCCTGCTGTCCACAGATTACATTTATGGCAGTAGTCCACAGAAACATCGACTAATGCTTTTTTGTCACATACGTTAACGAAATCTGACGACACAGTAGAATTGTCTCTGCCTTAAATAAATCGAGAATGAATTCAATGTTGTCTGTAGTGCTTAACCGCTTCTGGTATCAAGTTGTGAACCCTGCTGTCCGCAGGGTACAGTTGAAGGCAGTACTTAGTACAGACATTGAGGAATTTTTTTTGTGCCATTCATTAACAAAATTGTCTCTGCCTTACATAACTCAAGGAGATTTTGAATGCTGTCCGTAGTGTAGGCGGAAAGCTGAATTCAAATTGTGAGCCCTGTTGTACACAGGGTAGATTTAAGGCAGTAGTCGACACAAAGATCGATGAATGCTATTTTGTCACAGTTAACAGAATCTGAGGACACAGTACAATTGTCTCTGCCTTAAATACATTGAGAGTGAATGAAATGTTGTTTGCAGTGCTTCTCCACTTCTGGTATCAAGTTGTGAACCCTGCGCTGTCCGCAGTGTACATATATAAAGGCAGTACTTAGTACAGACATTTAGGAATGTTTTTTGTGGCATTCATTAACAAAATTATCTCTGCCTTACATAAATCAAGGATATCTTGAATGCTGCCCGTAGTGTATATGGAAAGCTGAATTCAAGTTGTGAACCTTGTTGTACGCAGTGTAGATTGAAGGCAGTAGTCGACACAAAGATCGATGAATGACATTTTGTCACAGTTAACAGAACCTGAGGACATAGTACAATTGTCTCTGCCTTAAATAAAACAAGGCTGGATTCAATGCTGTCCGTTGTGTTGATGCAAAGCTGAATTCAAGTTGTGAACCCTGCTGTCCGCAGTGTAGATTGAAGACTGTAGTGAGCACAGTTATATATGAATGCTTTTTGTCACATTCTTTTACAAAATCGGAAGACATAGCATCCATTTGTCTCTACCTTAAATAAAGCAAGGCTGGGTTCAACGATGTCAGTAGTACAGATGCAAATCTGAATTCAAGTTGTGAACCCTACTGTCCGCAATGGAGATCGAAGGCAGACGTCAATAGAGACATAAGATTACGTTGTTGAGGTGCTGAGTTTGCAATCGGCCTATATCGAGAAAGCACGCGGTCATGGCGGTAGCCACGTGGCAGGGTGCGGACCTTCGCTGTGGCAGGGTCTCTTCTCTTTGCAGAAGTGAACCACGCCCAAGGCGTAGCCTAATTATTTATAGTCTTTCGTTGACGTTGTGTACGTTGGAGTAGCCCACTTCACTTCTGTTTCAAAGGGGGAGGGGTGAACACCGCTACATGAGTGAAATATTTCCCAGTGTCCGAGATAATATGGTTGCATCCACTATTCAGTACAATACACGTATCAATGGTATATGTACACACTGAAAAGTGTTTGATTTCTATAGTGTATTGTATATAGTATTTCACCGGTAGTCTCAGCATTGTATACATTATTGTTGATGTTCGAGTTCTTTCCCTTATACATACTTGGTTGCCATGTCTCTGTAGATTAAGTTGAGTAGATATATTATTATGAAAAGGTCCGTATTACTGTTTTGCGCTGCCTCTGAGTTAGTATGGGGGAGGGTCCGTGGGAATGGTTGTGGTGATCATGGCGCTGGGTATTGTGATTTTGTTCGGTGTCAGAAGTGTATAATTAGAATCTCCATCACATATTGCTCTTTAAACATGGGTGTGAGTTGAATGTAATTCACGCAGTACATATTCGACGTTCTTACAGTACTTAAATGTTGATGTTAATTTGTTAGTGGTAAGTGGAACTATTGCCTGATTTTTTAGGTGGCATTGCAAATTGTTTCTTTAGCGGAATTTGAGAAATTCACTTTCGCAAACTATCGCGAAAATGCTAAAAGTTGGCTGCACTTATCTTCTTTGTGCAGCGCCACCTCCCCTTAACCCTCGCAGCAGGTGGCAGGCCTGGGCCCGGGTACGGACTCCGGGAGCATCAACAGCATTGGGGGAAGGTGTTCTGCTGCTCTGGGGTCCGGCGCACCCATGCCAGTTGACGCATCGATGGTCCTACATCCTGGACCGTGAGCAGGACCTGCTGGACCTGCTAGAAGTGGAGGACCCAGTTCTTGGTGAGTAACTATTTAATCATTACTACTTTGTGTCTTTTCTTCTGCTCTGTGCCATATATTGCGAATATCTTTTTTTCTTCCAACCAGCTAGAATGTTGCTGCTTACATTCCAGGTTAATTAGGTTTTAGAAGTCTTCTGTGATTGTTATGACACAGGTGCTCCTCTGCGCTACTACTAATCTTACTTGTTTGCAACTTTGCATTTGCGCTCGCTTAGTGTGATTATGTAAGAGTTTATTTTAGAGAAATTAAGTTACATAATGCTATAGTGACTCTAGCCCTTACTTTGTCCTGTCACTAAGAGATAGGGGCGGATTGATACTTAGGTTTAGTTACTTTGTGTGAGTTTATAATTTTTTAGTGGGTATGCGTGATGCCCCCTCAGTTACGTCAGGTGCTGCTAGTACCGCAGTCTTTATTAGAACCTTTTCTAGTTTGTTCAATGAGTGGTGGTAATAAGCTTAGCACAAGCAGAACATCAGCATCAATCTGAATCAACCCAAAACTTGGTGTATGCAAAAATGTAGTCATGTGTCCTCCATTTGACCATATGCATTGTTGAGGACTAAAAGGAGTGGAAATGCATACTTAATGTAAAATTGGCACGCCTGGAATAGGTGGGCTAGGTCGGGTAGTACGTCATACTTTTCTTAGTTAGTATTCTGGAATCAGAATGGAAGACTGGATTAGTGTTGATAAATAGGATGTAGTCGATCCGCAAATCCCCCGATACTACTTGTTGACCAGATCAGATCGGTCAATTTAGTTATTGCAATTGTTGTTTACATATTTTTATTTTGACCGTTCTTTAAAAATATTTTATTTGTTTGACACCATCCATCAATGTTTGTCTCTTTCCTATATCTTTCTGGTTCAGCACCCAGGGGCAGGCAGACAGGGAGTGGGACTCAGTCGGCGGGAGAACAACAACACCAGGAGGACACCAACAAGGGCTCCTCTGCTGGCCCTAGTAAGTCTTCTTGTTTTTAATAATAATTCTTATTCCATAACTTTTACTGCACCATATTTTTCTGAACTATTGTTTCAGTTTCCTTTTTTTTAAAAAATATTTTTATTCGTATTTCCCCCCCCCCCCTTTTTTGTACAGGGCAAATAAATTCAATCACAAGAAAATTTGACATGCAAGGATAAAACAAAGCATACAGTCCATAAAAACAAAAATATACAATATACATAAAAAAATCAAAGAGTCAGGTAAAGGCAATAAAAAAAGAAAAGAACAAAAGAAAGAGCATTAAATATAAAAAAAAAAGTATAACTAGAATTAGATTTGTTTAGAAATGTCTGTATCTTTTTATACACATTATCATATTCATGATCATTTCCTTTCCATATTACCCCGAATCTCCCTCCTTCCATTTTTGTATAGGCTCCCATATTTCAATTCCTAATTTCTTACCTTTCCTACCTCTCCTTGCATAAATTGCTTTTTCAAGATTGTATGCTGCTAACAATTTGGCTAACCATTGATGAAATGTCGGTGGTATACGGTCCAGCCATGCTGTGGCAATGCACAGCCTTAATACAGCCATGGCCACGAAGACAAACAATCCATACTGTGTTTGACTATTATTGTCAAGTACTCCAAGTAGTTAAATTGATCTCTATCCTTAATGATCTCTTGAGGAATACCTCTATTTCATCCCATGTTGTTTTTAAATGGGTACATGTACAGAACATATGAACTAAGTCTGCCTCAGAGCTATCGCACCTAGGCATGTAATATCCGCCGTACCTCCCCATTGGACTATTCTGGAAGGCGTGTAGTACAGAAAATATAATGTTTTATAGTGTTGCGCCTGAAGTGGTGCAGAGCATAGAACGTTCTGCCCCAATTCCAATGACCTATAAAAAGCCTCCTTTTCTATACCTATCTTCTGCACCCATTTATCCTTTTACTTTTCAAGATCATCTGTTTTGTCTTTTATCAATTCCGCATAAAATCTCTTAATTGTACAATCGGTACCCTCCTGAATAATATCCAAGATGGAATTCATACCAAATCCCGCTGATCCACCCTTTTTTGTTAACATAAATGTTAACAAAACATAAATGTTAACAAAACACAGCATCTCCAAATATATCGCAGGGAAGTGTGGCATTCTTACCCAACCTAGTGTGCGCATTGTATCTGCCTAAACCATATTTCTTTGCAAACGCCATCCAGATCTTATGTGCTGCTATCACAGTCTTAAATTTAGTCCTTTTAAAATAACTGTGTTCAGTAAACTTCAGGAAGATGTTCTCTGCGTCCGCCCCTAGCACCAAAGCAAGAATTGCTAAGGTTCCTATTTCTTCTTGTCCTTCCATTTCTGCATCTCCCAATAAACCAGTCATGTACTGTAGGGATGCTGCCCAATAGTATAGTCTTAAATCGGGCAGAGCCCATCCGCCTCTCTCCCGAGGGAGTGCCATAAACCTCAGAGCTCTTCGGGTTTTTCCGTGGGACCAAACAAAGCGATTTATCATGTGTTCTAATATTTTAAACTATTTCGCCTCAAACAATAAAGGAATGGCCCTAAATAAATAAAGATCTTTCGGTAGAAAAATAATTTTAACCATGTTGGTTCATCCTACTATTGAAAAATGTATATTATGTAGTCTATCTAAATCCTTCTTGACTTTATTTATTACTGGTGTTAAGTTTGCCTCTACTAACGTGTCCAATTCAGCCATTAATGTTACCCCTAGGTATACTCCACTCTGCACCACTCGAGGATCTGTACATTCTACTTCACTATTTTTTATAATCAGAGTCTTAGAGTCATTCAAGGCATAACCAGAGACATCCACAAACTGTCACGCTTCTGCCTCCACCAGTCTTATAGCCTCTGTAGGGTTAGAAGTGATGACCGCGACATCATCAGCGTACGCCAGGATTTTACACCGTCCCCTGTATGTATTTAATTGGGAAATATTGTCATTTAAGTCCATACGCCGTATAAAGGGGTCCATGTATAACGCAAACAGGAGTGGGGAGCATGGACACCCCTGTTGCGTTCCCCTCTTAATCTGAAATGGGAGTGTATATCCAGCATTTACCCCGTATGCGGGCAGTGGAGGCTACATATAATACTCGTAGTGCTTTCACCAACCCACCTCCAAGACCAGCCCTCTCTAAGATAAACAACAGGAAGTTCCATGAGACCTGATCAAAAGCTTTCTCAGCGTCTAATAGCATCACCGTCATCGGGTCTCCTGCAACTTCCGAGGCATCAAAAAGGGTAATAACCTTTCGGGTATGGTGTGTGGTGCCTCTCGCAAGTATAAAACCATGCTGGTTAATACTCACTAATGTATCCACTACCTTCGCTACTCTAAGTGCAAGGACCTTTGAGTATATTTTTGTGTCTGCGTTCATTAGAGCCTATATGAACCAGGCTCTTTAGGTGGTTTACCCTTCTTTAAAATTATTACAATATCCGCCCATGACCAGCTGGACGGGATCGATGCCCCTATCTGTGCCTGTTGCATTGTATTAATCAGATCTTGCTTGATTACCTCCCAAAAAATTTTTAAAAACTCAACTGGCCAGTCAGTCAAAAGGTCTTTATTTCGATTTGCATTATAAAAGACAATACATATAAAACGCAATCACCATAAAATATCACAGTAAAATTCATAATAAAGTACATATAAAACCTAATTAAGAAGTTATTAAATATATATACAAAGACTCGCGACTGAAGAGTAAAAACCATAAAACATAATTCATAGGAGTGGACAATAAATCGAGGCAGCTAGACAACATTATGTACACAATGTATTAAAGTCTCAGATTCCGGAGCCGAATTATCCATGCCCAACAGACAAATTTAGTAACCCCAATGACAATAAAATCAGAGGTATCAGATTTCAAAATTCTACTAGCTGTCTGTGAAGATCTGGTCCTCAATGTACGACATACCGGCTTTAGCCATACTCGTCTAGGCAGTACATACATTGGACAGCAGAAGAGGAAATGATCAACAGTTTCTACCTCCTCCACACTGAAGGGACATTTATCCGAGCTATGTGGATTCCAAGAACTCGTTAACCCACGAAGCGGGAGGGAACCAAACCTTAACTGATGATACAGTTTACAATCTAAGGGTTTCGTTATAATGTCCCAATAATCCTCGTAGTAGGGAACGTCCTTAATGACCAGGAACAATGCTGTCTTAGAGCTGCCCAGCTCAGATAAAAGTCTCTTTTCCTTAAACCTACTCCAGTAAATTTCTTTTAAAAGTTTCTTAGAGGGGAAAAAGGCAGTGACGGGATCGACCCATAGGGACCTCAACCCCATATCAAACAAGGAGGTCTTAATTTCGGAGAGCCAGGGAATTCTGGATGAGCCCTGTAGCCTTTTTACTTCCAAAAGGGCCTCGGCATATGTACACAGTTCCGGTGTTGTCCACAGGCGTCACCAAAACGCCAGTGGTCTGAACCGTGCCATATCCTCAACAGGGTTACAACCTAGGTCATATAATAGGGGAATACGAGGTGTAGATTGTGGCAACCCTATAGCTGACCTAAGGAATTTGTTCTGTGCAACTCTGAGTTGAGACATATCACTAAAGCCCCACAGTTCAGCCCCATACATGATAGCCGGTAAGATTTTAGATCCATACATTTTCATCAGGGGCGCCAGGGGTTTGGTTAGGGAGTTTCTATGTTCCCTCAACAAGGCTCCACCTAGCTGGGCATGCTTAAGGGAAAGGAAGTCAGTTTGGGTTTTCCAGCTGAGGTTTTCACTAAATGTAACCCCCAAATAAGTGCAAACAGATGTCTGATCAAGGGTGACTCCACCCATTTTGACCCTTGCTTTAACTGGTCTAGTTCCTCGCAGTACCATAAATTTTGTCTTCCCTACGTTGACTTTCAACTCATGTTGAAGAGCTCAAAGCGAGACAGTGCAAGCTGTAGCCGCTGTCTCGTCTTGGAAATTAAGAGCGTATCGTCCGCGAACATGAGGAGAGGGACTTTCAAGCCAGCCAGGGTGGGTGCATCAGTCTGATGGTTAGAAAAGTACTTTGTTACCCCATTAATGAACAATAAAAACAGGGTAGGGGCTAGCACACACCCTTGTCTAACCCCTTTTGAAACTTCAAATCTGTCGGTCACCTCTCCTGGACTCTACTGGAATTTGATCCAGCCCTGCAGCCTTGCCAGAAGGTAAACTCAACAAGGCGGCCAAAATCTCTTCCGCATTCAAAGGAGCCTCTAGTATTCTTGCCCGATCCTCCTCAAGAATAGATACTGGAATATCCCGCAGGTAATCCGCTATTTTAGAAAGATCACTCGGATGCTCTTCATCATACAATGAAACATAGAATTTCCTAAATACTTCTCGGACCCCTTCAGAGTCTGAAATTATTTTACCCGCTACATCCTGAATCTCCCTCACTTCCCCCATAGAGACATTCTGCCTAGTCCGGATAGCAAGAGTGCGACCAACAGATTCATTAAACTCATAACACCTCTACCTATTTGCTAAGTATGTTTTAGCGGCCCTATTAGCTATATTTTCCTCAGCTTCCATCTTTGCCTTCGCTATTTTGATTGATACCTGATCCACGTATCACATTCTGGGTTAGTTCATCCTCTGCATCTGCTACAGCCTTAGCTAGGTCTACATCCTTTTGTCTTTCCTTCTTCCGCTTATAGGAACTGAAGCTTATTGTCTCCCCCCGAGCTGCCATTTAAAGGCATCCCACATGTTTCCTGCAGCCATGCTACCCCTATTAATATCACAAAAGTTCTTAATCCATTCAGTCATATATATAATATAAGCCTCATCTTTCAATAACCCTCTCTCAAATGTCCATACCCGATCCGAGCCTCTGGTGGCTGCAGTGTTTAATGTAAGAATCAGAGGGTGTTGATCGGAAATTATCCGGGGAAGTCTTTCAATTTTAAGTGTAGATAGCAACGAGCTCGAAGCGAAAAAATAATCCAATCTTGCACATACTTTGTGTGGGGCCGAATGAAAAGCAAACCCGTGATCACTAGGCTTTAGGTTCCCCCATACATCCAAAATGGCATTATTCCTGGCAAGATTACATATTGCACGACAGACTCTTTTTTTCCTACCCTGGTATCCACTGCTAAGACCTCTGCCCTCTGCCCCGTTAATATTAAAATCCCCGGCCAATATAATAAAGGAGGACCAGGTGGCTAGTTCCAAATCCAAGAAATCAAAAATATCCGGGTCATCTTCTGTCGAGCCATATATGCTACCTAGGGTAACCCACTCTTTATCAATTTTGCATTCTATAAGCGCCCATTTACCCCATTGGTCCTCAAGCTTTCTCCTTATTATGATATCCCTCCGCTTAGACAAAATTGCGACTCCTCTGTTTCTAGCCCCCTGTTTTGAGTATGCAAGTACTTGATATCCCAGCTGGTCTAGCAAGTATCCCCTTACCGCCTCTATATGGGTCTCCTATAGGCACACTAGATCCACATTCAGAGATCTTAAGAATGTAGCCACCCGCTGATTCTTACTACGGTCATTCAACCCACAAACATTTATCGTGATAATTTGAGTACACATTAATGCACATCCGGTAATTGTCCCAATCAGTCTTCCATGCTACAAAATGAAACCTTACCATTCCCTCCTTCCTAAACTACTTCCATCACCACCCTCACCCATGTGCTGCCACTGCATATTTTCTCAGTTTTATGTTCTTTCCCAGCATATCCAATTTCCAACCAAAGTGTAACCTGTCCCGTACCCCTCCCCCCTTACCTCCCACCCCCCCTTACAGGCAAATAGGTCAATCCTGACCTATGCGTGACAGCTATGGACCCAAGTGACAGCCAACCCTCCCCGGCTCCTTTTTACACCATCCTATGCTTGCAACTGTACTGCTATAGCTACTGCCACCACTTCTACCCATTAGCCATATCCTTTTCGACTTATTGAAGAACCTTCTGGTTTGTCTGCCTCAGGGCAACCATCATATTTTTATGACCCCTTTCCTTTCTTTTATCTCGTTTAAGTATTCCTGAGCTTTAATTTCTGAAAAAAAGACCTTAATCTGACCACCATCCACCACTTTAAGGCGGCAGAGGAACATCAGATAGGCCTCGCAGCCCAGTTTTTGAAAAGGGGATATCATCTGCCTCATCCGCCACCTCCTTTCCACTGTCGCGTGGCAGAAATCTGGGCGGGCAAAGAACGTACTGCCATTATAGGAGCATCTGGCCTCCGGCTTTGCCCTATCCATAATCTTCTGTCTTAATAAGACATTTCTAACATAAATCAGAATTGCCCTAGGCTTATCAGTTGCCGGACCCTATCTCTGCACAAGAGGGAACCTATGGGCTCGTTGTATCTCACTCTCCCAGTTCCAAGCCGCTAACTCTGGGAAGGCCCCCCTAAGCAGACCAATAACAAATGCCCGCTCATCCTGCCCTTCCATTCCTTCTGCCAACCCAAGTAATCTAACATTATTCCGCCTTTGGTGGTTCTCATAATCCTCAAGTTTACAATGTACATCAGCTGCCATTTTTTCTTGGTCCTTTTTAAAGTCATTCCATTTTCCAACGTCTTCCTCCAGTTTCTCTGTTCTTGTTTCTACCTCCGCAACCCTTGCAGCCATATCTGTATAAAGTGTATTCACCTTCCGTAGTGATCCTTGTATCTTTTGATTGGCCTACTTAGCCCTCCGAGATTCACTCCTGGCCTCCCCCTGGTTCTGCTTCAGGGTAGCATATAACATATCCATAGTTGTTGCTTGCACTGGGGAATTAATCAGCATTTGGGATGAGCTGTTACCTCCCTCTTGATACAGCTGAGAGGTAGCTGAGTAATCCCAGTCAAGTTTTTTAATCACTTCAGGCTGTGATGGGCTCATATTACCTCTGGATCTAGTGCGAGGTCTGTTTTTCAAACTCTTCACTCTAAGTTTAGTGCAGGGCTTATAAGCTTCTTTGCTATCAGGTGTCGATGCTTCAGATGCTAATTCCACTTCTGAACTCCAAGCTTCACTTTCCGTTAATGAAATAGATGCGTCTTTGTCCTCATCATCCTTCTCATCCTCATCGTCATTTACGGAAAAGAAGCAATCCTCGCTGGGAGACCCCGGGTTAATTGTTGCACTGGTCGCTCCTTGTGATATCTCTTGCGGTTTATTATGTTCCCCAAGGACTGTTCCCTGATTTTTGTCTATGGGTACTGTGTCTTTAGGCTGCACCACATCTCGGCGCGTCTCCCTAGGGGTCACAGGTATCCCCTTAGATTGTAGGGGAGACACAAATACACCAGTATTTACTAGGGAATTGTTCTGAAGGGTAGCTGTTTCATAAGAGCCCCCATCCTCGGCGATGCTCTCTGTCCCCTCCGGTACTGCTATGCCTGAGCTTGGACCCGCATTATTCATATTATTCGCATAATTCGCGCAGGTTCCGCGGGGTATTGTTCCTCCCCCATCCACAGTCCCCTTTCCGCGTAGAGCAGCGTAATCAGCATCCTCAGTGTCCGCATCGAGTTGTGCCGTTTGGACATTCCGTTCAGGGACCTGTTTGCTCTGCTCCGCCAGCGTCAGTTTCAGCAATGCAGTGGGGAGAGACGCCAATTGCATCTGCCATCCATGCGTCGACCTTGCCTGCGGCCTCCTCCATCATCCGGTCATCGTTGAAGCTCGGGCTCGGCTCTCCCAAACCACTAGGATTCCAGCTTGCTACATGAGCCGCCTGTGAAGGGGAAAGCGATGGAGCCGGAGCCGGTACCGGACCTGCAAAAGACTCGTGCAGGTTAGGTTGCCGCATATTACCTTCTTTGTTCAAGGCTTCACTGTTACGTTGCGGCGCCTAGCTCCTTTTTTACTCATCTGAGCTTTCTCTTTCTTTTCTTTTTCTTTTTCTTTAGATCTCTCACTATTGCCATTTTCTCTTTGTCTGGGTTGTTGTTGTCTCTCCTCGCGTTTCTGCGGGGTTGGGCCATCGACCTTAAGTTTGTGTTCATCGTTGCCCCGCCGGGATCACTAGAGACAGCCTTGTCCCTCTCTTTCTCTTTCTGTGTCTCCTACTGGGGCTTAGGACCTCGAGGGGCCATATCTGGCATTGAATACCGTTGTCCTGGGTATAGAGCAACCTCCTTCACACAATCGACTGACCGACCGAACAATAGTAGCAACTTGGGCTTACTCTTAACTACCCAGACGAGAAAGCATTGGGCTAGAGTCAAAGGATATGCATTCTAATAATTCCGGGCAGAATACATCAGCAGCGTTTCTCCAAAATGTCAAAAATCCTCTAGGAGCGAGGAGAGGAGCGACTACCTCCTATGGCCTGTCAGCGGCCATCTTGCCCCCGCACCGTAACAAAGGCCTTTTCTCCCATGTATTGTTTCAGTTTCCTAATGCTATTTTTTACCAACAATTATCCTTTGATCTGTACTGTTTTGAAAATCTTGTTATCCCTGCCTCTGCTATTATGACTGTCTGTACTACTACTACTATTAGTCTGTCTATACTGTAGTAACTAAGCTTGCCCATTTGGCCACTCTTTATTTAAAAGGTGGTAAATAAAACTCAGATTCACCAGTAGCTCTAGTCATTGAGTCCAGTCCTTTGGGTCGTCCTCTTGTACTACTTCTAGTCTTATTGATATTGAGCCTTTTTTAATCTTGAGGCCTTAACAATTCACACCAACAAATGCCCAACCTGATTTATTACTGTTTTGATATGATAGGACATACTACTACTGTTGTAATGATTTTGCACATACAGGCCTTTGCACCAGAAAATAGGATGTTGGTGATGGTAGGTTGGACCTTCTTCCCACACCTCAATCAGCAGTTCAGAACCCACCACAATCCCATGCCCAACTAGTTATAGTAGTGTCTTGTCATAACTATTAGCTCTCCGAACCCTCCCCCCAAGATACCCAACAAGTAGACAACCCAGAACATAACACACCCAACCTCTCAGTCGTGGAAACAATGCACATGCTTCCTTTAATTTGCTCACTCATGTAAGTCCACACCAAATACCACCAAGTCTATGTAAGTTAAAAATGTTTATTGACAAGCTCTGTACGTTGTTCTATTATAATCCAGCAGCAACAGGAAAATCAATAACATTAAAAAAAAATTGTTACTCTTACTTACAGTTGTTAATTAAATCATGATAACTGAACAGTGGTGAAAGCACAACCATCCCCTAGGTAGGAATTTAGTTTATATACATTTATAAATGAAGATCTCTGAGTGAAGGGACCCCTCACCTAAGAAAAACCTAGTACTGGTAGTTGTTGCATCATAAGCTCTGCAAAGCTCTGGTTCGTAGAATGAATGTTCCGTCTGTAATGCGAAAAATGAAATGGTGCGCGTTAGTATATTGCAAGCATTTCTCAGCCGTGCCAAAAAGTGTAGCATTTATGGATAAGCAATATGGACTAACAGTACACCACAACTTCATAAAAAAGTGGCTTGTTAATGTTTTGGTTGACTGCTTGTACGCAGCGCTTAGACAGTAGCAGTGTGAGGTCATGTGGGCTCAAAGGTGTCTTATGCAACAAGCTGCAAGGTAACGTCACATGTGCAAAAATAAAAGACACAAAGGTAAAATGGTTGCATGACTCGGGCTAACTAAGCAAAGGCTAGAATGACCCCAGGGACCATATATAACTACAAGTGTCTACTCGACTACTACCTGATTTGTACTAGTGATGTATGTTATACACTATGAACTCACTTTTGAATCTTGCTACTGACCAATAGGGGGAGGTGTGTATGACGCCTAAAAAATGTGTAATGTTTTCTAGACGCACTACCGACCACGACCCCCATTGCTGGGGCCAGCCAAGGCGACACGGAGGGAGAGGATACAGCAGTTGCCGAGGATACAGATGAAGTGGTAGGGGGAGTGCCATCACCAGTGGCGGGTGATGGTAAGTTAGATTCATAATCCTTAACTATTGTTGACATTACACTCACTGCAATGGTGTACTATATGTATACTGTACTGTTGAGACTTGGGGCCCCATTAGGATGGTGGGCGGATTGCCCCACCGGGCTGGTGGTAGTCACCGCCGACCCCGCAGGGGCAAATCTCCCGCCATCCCTGTAGAAAAGACCCCGGCCATATTACGGCTGGGGGGGTCCGCGGCGGATATATACTGTTCGCTGATTTTCCGCACAGTCGACATGTCGACCGGGCGGAAAAGGTTTGAAATATAGTGGCGCGTCTGAACACACCGCCAGCCATATAATCTGTATTTTGGAATGCCTTTCCGTGGCGGCATTGCCACCATGGAAAGGCATGCAGAGTATGTTTGGGGTGCCCGTTGCGGGCCCCCATGGAGGGTACCTATGCTATGGTACCCCCTGCCTTTCAAAGCACAACGTGGCAGGCTCCGTGCAGGGCCTGTCACGTTGTGCTTGGAAAAGCACAACATGTATTTTTAGCATTGCGGCGGGCGGTGCTTTTGGAACCACCCACCACAATGTTAAAAATACAGGATGCGCCCGCCACTGTGGCGGGCGCATCCTAATTGTCCCCACAGGACCCCCGCCCTTATGGCAGGTGGTCCTTTTTTAGCGTGAGGCATCCGATGTCCTAAGTAAATAAGAGTTGTTGTGAACGTTTGAAGAGTGAAGACACCCTTTAATTGGCATAGGGGCGGGAGAATTGAGTAACCAATGGCCTCATCTATCTGTGATTTTTCAACTCCGCTTTGAAAATTTTAAGGAGAAGACTAAAAGTCAGATCAGATCACCTGGTGTTCAACTAATAGTGAAAGACGGGTGGAAGGAAGAAGGATGGGCGAGATTTAATACATTTTACGTACTGTGCTTTATAGTGCTACCATGCCACTGTGTATAATGAACTTGTCTTACTGTTTTTCTAAGAGTATATTTTACAATTGTCTTGTTTTTTCTTTTTGATATACAGCTACTCCTTCCAAGATTGATCGGAAGGAGTGGGCCGCCATGACACGGCGCAGGAAACTGGAGGCAATCCAGCGCAAATATCGGCAGCTGGTGGTCTTTGCAGTGGAGGAGGAGGAGGAGACTGCTGCAGCACTTGAAACCTCCTCCAGTGCCCCGGGCCCCAGCCACCGCCCTCCAGCGCTACGGTGCCATCGTCTGGTGGCCACCCTCCGTGGCAATACCATCTCTGGTGCCCCCCCACTGTTGCTCCAGCTGCCGCGCTCTCAAGCGCAATGTCGCCCGTTTAGAGGAGCAAATGCGTGTCGTCCTCCAATCCCACCACTGCTCTTCGAGTCCCTGTCTTCTGCCCCTATTTTTAATTCTCGTTTGGGTGGGTGAGAATTGGGCGTTGGGGATTTTTGGACATTTGGACTTCAGTTTCTTACGGACATTAGTTGGGGTTAGGGAGGGGGATGGGTCAGCTTTTATGGGTTTTACATAGTTTATTTTTGTTAGGGTAAATTAAATCTATATTTATACTATACATGCAATGTTGTGAATGTTTTGTAGGTGGTGTTACTGTTTCACATCACACCCTTTCCTTGCTGGTGCAGGTCCGCCCATAGCCAGTGTTTGATTTAAATAATTGGCTGACTGTGTAAGACACAAACAGATAGATGCGACAACCCTCACTGATTGAGTTGTCCTACCAGTACTTTGTCTCTCTCTTCTAGTCTATGCATTCTTTATCTGGACTCAAAGGGGTGTGTGAATTCATTGAAAACATGTCCATTATTAATTATGTCTCCCCCAAACTTCTCTTACCTTTGTTTGATGTTTAACTTAGGCATAGCGATGGCTGCATGGTGAAGATGGTTTCCTTTTTGTAACATGCCATGATTGAGGTGGTGGTAGTATAGTAGTAGTAGTAGACACTGGCAGGGCAGTAGTATTTTAAAAAAAAGAAAATGAGACAGTCAGTCACCTTTGAGAGACTGTTCGAGGAGTAGTAGAATGAAGTACAGTACAGAACTTACCTAGCAACAATAATATGCTAAAATATTTTACACCAAAACATAATGGTGGTGGGGATAGCCTACTAGGCAGAGTTACAAACTATAGTTATGTCGAGTCACTTGACTAGGCCTACAGCGCAACAGTTAGTGCTCTGTATGAGGAATGACAACAAATCCAATCAATGCCGGCTATTAATGCTGAGGTATATGTTCCTTTGTTAAATAAAAATCACCTCTAAAATATACTGCTCATGGGTGGGCAAGCAGAAGAAGATCATCGCTCTGCCTTGAAATTGAAGTACTGTTGCTTTCGCCACATCCGCCCCAGCAAGCGTGTGATTAATTATTGGTGTACATTTAATTTAGTCACACCTCCATAAGTCACACAGCCCGGGAGAAGAGGGTTAGGGTTTGTTGAATGGATGGGAAGGGGGTTTGGGGAAAGGTGTGACAGTGAAAAACAGTACGCATGGACAAGCAAAACGACAACCTTTGAAGACTACCATATCCATATCAATATGTTAAGGGAGAAAAAGGAAATGCTGATGATGATGATTGATAAGGAGACACAGATTATATACACTTCTTGTTCTGTTGTTCCGGGCTTAATACTTTTACAGATAGCAAATAAAATTTTAAAATATTGGTAAGGATGAATCATAAACAGAGAGCAAATCTAATGGTAATAACAACAACAAGAAGAACACACTGTTGTTAAGATTGTAGACAAAAAAATGAATCAAATTATTTAAAAGAAGGTGAAAGTTGATACTGTTACTGTGTTATCCTGGTTAAAAATGTGGACTGGATTTGCATCTCGGCATTCCTCTTGGTCCACTCGTCCATCAATCTTGGGTGTCACCACTCGCCAGTCGCCACTGCCCGCCTGGATTTTTTTTTAGATTTATTGGTAAGATAAGTGCGCATTCTAATGTTTTCCCAAGTATAGGGCAAGGTCCGGCCTGTAATTGTAGATGGAAACATAAAGGGGATATTGAGAAACAAAGTTGAAACAAAAGCACAAGTTATGGTGTAGTGCAACACAAGAACACATTTCGAGGCGGCATGTATGCATCATTTCTCCTCTAGTCTGTTTCCAGCATTGACCTTCAACAACAGGACAGAGCAGGCCAACAGTGACAGGCCTGATGGCACGTTGCTTAGCACATCCTCCGTTTAGAGTATTTTTGTTTTTAAAGAGTTGGACAAAGGCAAAGTACATATCCATTCCAAACATAGCATTTTACAATTTAAGTTAGTTCAATAAAAGCACCGCAGTCATCCCACCGCTACACTCGACTCCCCTTCTACACAGACATTTGGGTCTGCTGTGGTTGTTGTTGACGTGTTTACCTTTAGGGTTTTATGCCACGCATAAAACGTCCTCCTGGCTTGTTATTATTCCATCAATCATCTCCGATACTTGTACTGACTGACTGTGAAGGTCGGCCTGCAGTAGAAGTAAAATGTTGTTATTACACAACAAGAGTAGAACTATTATTGACTTGAGTCACTCTTTAGTGTGTACAGTATGACTACTAGTACACTTTGACTTCACTTCGTGCACAACAAACAAACAACAAAAACACAAACACCAATCGCTCAGAGTCAGGTGTGCAATGCATGCCATTCATTTTTTCATTACCTGTTCCTTCTCATCTTAGGTTAACGGGCCGTCTTTTTCGCCATATTCATCATGGACAGTGTTGTTGTCATACTCAGTGCGCAGATTGAGTCCCCTTCCTGTATTCAATCAAAAGCAATGTATCAAGCTGCGGTAGAAGTACAAATTTCTTATTTGCAAGAAGGGGAAAATTCACCTTGAGTTACGTTTAGTATGTACTGTAGAAAGATGATTAGTTCACAATGACATAACTTCATGCACAACAAACAACAACAAAACCACTCAGTCTGCGACTCTGCGTCCAATGCATGGCATCAATCATAACCTGTTCCATCTCATTTTCAGTTAATGGGCAGTCTCTCGCGGCTCTGAAAGGAGGATAGCTATAGTAGTCATCATGTCCCACTTCTTTTGGCGGGAGTAGGAAAGTTTTTATTTTTTCTTCTGTTTTCGATCATCCAATCATCACGAGGGCAATGGATTTAGGCGGGAGATTCAATATGATGGAGCGGAGGAGCTGGATTAGGAGGACTGTACTGTCAAATGCAGATACCTGAAAGTTGTATATTGAAATAAGAAGAGTAGAAGACGGTGGTAATGGAATGGATTCGTTGTGATTCACAAGTTTGTAACCGGAACGACCGACACACAAATAAAGGAAAAAAAGGGAGGAAGACAGTAAGTGCAAGCCTAATTGTCAGGGAAGTATAGCTCGTCCTCAAACTCTGGGGGTTCAGCCAGTGTTAGGTAATCATGTGACACACTACTTCCGCTGTCCTCCTCATCTTCCTCCCTTGCTTCATGTATTGTGTAATTCGGTGGTATGAAGTGCTGATTAATTTTGATTATTGTTAACCGCTCCACGTTTTTGGGCGAGAGACTGGTCCTTCTCACTGTTACAATGGAACCAGCAGCACTGAAAACACGTTCGGAAGAGACACTTGCGACAGGGCAAGCCAGATAGCTTATCGCCAGCCTGCTGAGCAGTGACCATTCAGCCCTTTTCCTATACCAATACTGCAATGGGTTTTGATCATGGTACACCTCTCTTGGGACCTCCAGATAGGCCTGGACCATCAGGGGTGCTGCTGCTAACGTTCCGGGCTCTTTTCTCTGTGCATCAGCACTGCGCTTATTAATGCCTAACTGTAAATACCAATCGTCTAATTATTCTACTGGGCCTAATGATCCTGTTATTGTTGCTGTTGTTGATAGAGATGGAGAGTGTTGTGATCCAAACTAAGCATGGGCTGAAAATTCGTTCCGCTCGCGAAATTTACGGATTTTTGGCAATTTTGCGTTCCGCGAATCACGCAAAATTGCCAAACAATCCGCAATTCGCAAGTTTGGAATTTTTTTTTGCTTGTTCGCGCTTCAAAAATACAATCTTGTGCGCGCTGCGTTGACTTACTGTGATTATGAGTTTGCCGAGTTGTTTTCCTCCCGCGAACAAGATGGTCGCACCCAAAAACGACCGCATGGGTAAGTTCGTGGTAGCCGCGCTGAAAAAAAACCCTGCGAACACGCCAAAAAAAAAAAATTGCAAGTTCGCACAAATTCGCGGATTTCACGGACCGCGACTTCGCTTTTGCATGAATTCGCGGAACAAATTCGCAAATTTCGCCCATACTTAATCTAAACGCACTGACCTCAACTTCCGAAGTTGCACTTGATGCTGCATGCCCTTCTGCAGCACTTCTTGTGGGTTGATCTTGCGGGTTTTTAATTAACAGCCATTCATTTTCCAACTTACTGCCTCAGCTATCCAAGTTTTGTGGTGGGCAACATCAATCTCTGAAAAAGGAAAGAATGTCTTCAGTCCCAATTTTGCCTGTGGATCCAGAATTGTGGCAGAAAAGTAATGTTCTTGTGACAAAATGTTATTTTCAATCCTGTATTTTCAGCTAAGCGATGGGCTAAGCTCTCCACCAAGTCATAGGCTTCCTTTTTGTCCTCTGCACCTTTGTATAATTCAGACACCTTCTTCAGCTGTTGCTCTAGCATTTGCAATAATGGGATAGCTTGGCCCATTGTACAGTCCTCCTTGCTGACTTCACGTGTGAAGACCTCGAAAGGACGAAGCATCTCAGTCAGGTATATAACTCGGCCCCATTGCTCCATCTGAAGGGTCATGCTTTTCACAGTGGCATCCCCTCTTTGCTTGACATATTAATTGAGTGGCCTGTACTGCTCAAACAGACGATCAAACATGTAATACGTCTAGTTCCAACGTGTTGCCACCTCCTGGATGAGTGCTTTGACTGGTATCCTATATTCACGTTGAATGTTCCACAGCTGCTTCCGAGCTTTAAAAGAATAGCTGAAATGGGTGTATATTCTTCGGCAGATGATCAGTAAGTTGCTGACTATGGGTTCTTTTTTCAAAAAGTCTTGAACTATAATGTTTATGCAGTGCGCCAAACACGGAACCCTGAAAAAGGGAACCAAGATCCATTGCCTTAAGTACATTACTGCCACAATCTGTGGCAACAAAACCAATACTAAGCCCTCTTGGGTGCAGCCATTCAAAAACCTTGCTGCGGAACTCGTGCAAAATGTTTACAGCAGTATGAGATTTCTCCATGGCGAACATGTCTACAGTTGCATGTTTCCGAGTAGCTTTAAAAATCTCAGCTGTGTCAACAGCACCTCGTTCAGATAGCTTATCTCTAACCCCCATAAAATAGACCCAGTCTGCCGTGATGCACATGTAATCTGTGGCTTGGCAACTGGTCCACATGTCTGTTGTCAGGTGGATATTGTGAACAGCACTCGGCTGCAAAGCTTGTCCAACCAATTCCAGCACATCATGATGTAGTGCCGGAACAGCAATTCTTGCAAAATAGGAATGGCTGGGAACCTTCCATTTAGGGCAGATGGCTGACACAAATTTAAGGAAACCCACCCCTTCCACAAATGAAAAAGGGAGAAGATCCAGTTCTAACATTTTAGCGAGCTTTGCATTGTACAATCATGCCGTTGGGTGGTTGTGTTGGAACTGCCCCTCCAACCTAAGCATGCTCTCAATGGTAGGCTGGATTTCTTTCCTTTATGGTGCTGTAGTTTTTATTAACCCACTTAGGGTCAACGACGCAGTTTGCCTCATTGCGGTACTCGGTCGCCTTGGTGTCTCAGCCTGACTCTGAGTATTGCTCTTACTGAGGTGCCACTCAGATGTTACTGAGGAGAATGTGGGCAGTACCACTACACTACTGTGGACAGGGCTAGGAATGCCTCCCTCTCCTTCACCTTCCACCGCAATCATATCGTCCCCTGATTCTTCCTGACCAACTTTAATGGGTTGAGTTTTTCTACTTCGTTTTAACTGAAGTACTTGATTCTCCCACACAATAGTGTGGTGTATTCTGAGATGACTTGCTTGGCCTCCAGTACCATAGTTTGTACCAAGCTTACCGTGCCGAACACCTGTGCGACAAATTGAGCAAATTTCAACGTTCTCCTCCTTGGTGCTAACAGAAAAGAAGTCCCAAACTGGGGGGATAACTCTCTGGCACTGCTGGATGTTCCACTTTCAATACCAGATGAACCTACTGAGATGGTTGAGCTGAATGTAGGTCCCTGCCGGGCCTTGGAAAATATGGCAGCTGGAGGTCGTGGTGGTGTAACCTGTGTTGGTGTTATCCGTGCTACATCCCACTCAGTAGCAGCCTTTCTAGATAGGGTGAGAATGTTAGTATCCATCCCCTTTGTCCGGGAGTGATGTGAGTGATGACTGGCTCGTCTTCATCAACATCATCCCCCTCTTCTACATCTACCTCCATAACTGTAAGTTTTTTGGGAACCTTTCTTTTCAGAAGCATTGTCTTGCGGCGTGCATCACTCTCAGACTGAGCTGGTGGCTGCCAAGTGGTATCACGGTCATCAGAAGCGGGGCTTGAAGAAGAAGATGATGGACTTAGCCTCCTTTTCCTTGCTGGTGGTCTGGAAGACAATAGATGTTCCAAAATAATGGTTTGCTCCACTTTGTCTGCAGGAAGCTTAATTTCCTGAAATGCCACAACTGATATTGTGGGCTATTCTTGCGGCTGCTGTTGTTCTTGCGGCTGCTGCTGTTGTTGCGACTGCTGCTGTTGTTGCGGCTGCTGCTGCTTTTATTGTTGCAGCTGCTGCTGTTGTTGTTGTTGTTATTGCGGCTGCACACTTATCTGCTGAGTTGCCTGTGTTGATTGTGTACTACTTTGCGATGCTGTCATTTCAAAATCGCTGCTCGTTAGTAGACTAGCTACCTCTGTGACACTCAAGGGCTTGGGCCTAGGTTGGTCGGGTTGGACCGCTGGTGCGGAAGTGCTGCTCCCAGCTTGGTTCCAGGACAACGCTGATGCAGGCGTAACTTTTTTCTTGGTACTGGACCTGGTACCTTTCTTTGGGGCTATCTTCTTCAGATGTCAGGCAGGACGCAGATGCACAATAAGTTGTGTTCACACGTGGACGTGATGCACAGCAGGACTTCTGTCTGGCTGGCAGTACAACGGGTGATGATGATGGCACCTCCTACTCTGGCTTTTTGTGCACCTAGAAGCAAATAAGCCAGGAGAAGAACATCAGTGAAATGTTACTTTGTCAACAAGGGCTATGTTATACTACTGTGTATACACACACTACACTCTCAGGAAGGATAGGAAAGAGAATAAGTACCACCAAATTAAAAATGTAATGGAAGTGGAGTGAACCCTATTTGCCATTAAATTATGAGAGCATCATATCATTCATGGAGCTCCTGCTGGCAAAGGAGGTGGATGGATGGAAGCAGTGAGCCAATAGGAAAACCATACAGGCCTATATGGCAAAAGCAGGACACTAATTACTCCCAACACAAAGAAAGGCCACCAGCCACATGGACTCTCAAAAAATCACAAGCAACAAGCAGGGGGCCTGGGAAACACCAGGAGCGGACAAAGGGCCTATAAAAGCCAGGCATAGGATGCATTCTAAAGCACACTGCTCTGCCTTTTTAATGTAACAAAATGCAAATATGAAAATTCAAGGCCCCAAAAAGGTCTGCAGGGTGCATTGCATACCAACACACAATAGACACACAACAAAGGCATATCTTTAAGACGCCCAACATCAGAAAGCCCACCCAGAAAATAACACACTTCCCAACTCAATCCAATGCCATCCATGCCCTAAATGATATCTAAATTCAACAGACCACACAGAAACACTTGATTAATAAAGATGTGGCTACCTGCTCTGAGCCTACTGGATGAAAACAGGCCTGTTGGCAGAGACAAGGCCAGACAAGCTTGCAGGCCTATGCTTCAAAATGGCCAGCAGCCACATGGCCAAGCCCAACAACATCAGAAAGCCCACCACCAAGCATTGTCTTGTGGCGTGCATCACTCTCAGACTGAGCTGGTGGCTGCCAAGTGGTATCACGGTCATCAGAAGCGGGGCTTGAAGAAGAAGATGATGGACTAAGCCTCCTTTTCCTTGCTGGTGGTCTGGAAGACAATAGATCTTCCGAAACAATGGTTTGCTCCATTTCGTCTGCAGGAAGCTTGATTTCCTGAAATGCCAAAACTGCTATTGTGGGCTGTTCTTGCGGCTGCTGTTGTTCTTGCGGCTGCTGCTGTTGTTGCGACTGCTGCTGTTCTTGCGGCTGCTGCTGCTGTTATTGTTGCGGCTGCTGCTGTTGTTGTTGTTATTGCGGCTGCATACTTAGCTGCTGAGTTGCCTGTGTTGATTGCGTACTACTTTGCGATGCTGACATTTCAAAATCGCTGCTCGTTAGTAGACTAGCTACCTCTGTGACACTTAAGGGCTTGGGCTTAGGTTGGTGGGGTTGGACCGCTGGTGCGGAAGTGCTGCTCCCAGCTTGGTTCCAGGACAACGCTGCTGCCAGCGTAAATTTTTTCTCCCAAAAAAAACATTGGCTGGCACACCAGTCGTTGTTAATGGCACTTCCTTTTTCTGTTCCTTCTTCTCACCAGCAACTTTCTTGGTACTGGTACCTTTCTTTGGGGCCATCTTCTTCAGATGTCAGGCAGGACTCAGATGCACAACAAGTTGTGTTCACACGTGGACGTGATGCGCAGCAGGACTTATGTCTGGCTGGCAGTACAACGGGTATTGATGATGACACCTCCCACTCTGGATTTTTGTGCACCTAGAAGCAAATAAGCCAGGAGAAGAACATCAGTGAAATGTTACATTTGTTGTTGTGGTTCAGCTACTTACTACTGTACAAAAGATATAGTCTAGCCATTGCTGAGACTTTGTCAACAAGGGCTATGTTATACTACTGTGTATACACACACTACACTCTCAGGAAGGATAGGAAACAGAATAAGAACCACCAAATTAAAAATGTAATGGAAGTGGAGTGGACCCTATTTGCCATTTAATTATGAGAGCATCACATCATTCATGGAGCTCCTGCTGGCAAAGGGGGTGGATGGATGGAAGCAGTGAGCCAATAGGAAAACCATACAGGCCTATATGGCAAAAGCAGGACACTAATTACTCCCAACACAAAGAAAGGCCACCAGCCACATGGACACTCAAAAAATCACAAGCAACAAGCAGGGGGCCTGGGAAACACCAGGAGCAGACAAAGGGCCTATAAAAGCCAGGCAAAGGATGCATTCTAAAGCACACTGCTCTGCCTTTTTAATGTAACAAAATGCAAATACGAAAATTCAAGGACCCAAAAAGGTCTGCAGGGTGCATTGCATACCAACACACAATAGACACACACAACAAAGGCATATCTTTAAGACGCCTAACATCAGAAAGCCCACCCAGAATATTAACACACTTCCCAACTCAATCCAATGCCATCCATGCCATAAATGATATCTAAATTCAACAGACCACACAGAAACACTTGATTAATAAAGCTGTGGCTACCTGCTCTGAGCCTACTGGATGAAAGCAGGCCTGTTGGCAGAGATAAGGCCAGACAAGCTTGCAGGCTTAGGCTTCAAAATGGCCACCAGCCACATGGCCAGGCCCAACAACATCAGAAAGCCCACCACTAAAAAATATACTTCCCAACTCAATCCAATGCCATCCATGCCCTAAATGATGTCTAAATTCAACACACCCCACAGAAACACTTGATTATTAAAGCTGTGGCTACCTGCTCTGAGCTTACTGGATGAAAGCAGGCCTGTTGGCAGAGACAAGGCCAGACAAGCTTGCAGGCCTAGGCTTCAAAATGGCCACCTGCCACATGGCCAGGCCCAACAACATCAGAAAGCCCACCACCAAAACACACACTTCCCAACTCAATCCAATGCCATCTTGCCCTAAATGATGTCTAAATGCAACAGACCACACAGAAACACTTGATTAATAAAGCTGTGGCTACCTGCTCTGAGCCTACTGGATGAAAGCAGGCCTGTTGGCAGAGACAAGGCCAGACAAGCTTGCAGGCCTATGCTTCAAAATGGCCACCAGCCACATGGCCAGGCCCAACAACATCAGAAAGCCCACCAACAAAAACCACACTTCCCAACTCAATCCAATGCCATACATGCCCTAAATGATGTCTAAATTCAACAGACCTCACAGAAACACTTGATTAATAAAGCTGTGATTGCCTGCTCTGGGCCTACTGGATGAAAGCAGGCCTGTTGGCAGAGACAAGGCCAGACAAGCTTGCAGGCCTAGGCTTCAAATGGGCACCAGCCACATGGCCCGGCCCAACAACATCAGAAAGCCCACCACCAAAAAACACACTTCCCAACTCAATCCACTGCCATCCATGCCCTAAATGATGATTAAATTCAACAGACCACACAGAACCACTTGATTAATAAAGCTGTAGCTACCTGCTCTGAGCCTATTGGATGAAAGCAGGCCTGTTGGCAGACAAGGCCAGACAAGCTTGCAGGTCTAGGCTTCTAAATGGCCACCAGCCACAAGGCCAGGCCCAACAATAGAAAGCCCACCCCCAAAAAAACACATTCCCCAACTCAATCCAATGCTATCCAGGAACTAAATGATGTTTGAAAAGGAAATACATTAAAAAAACACCAAAGGAACAGTTCCTTCATCATGCACACACCCATGAGGCCATGACTAGCTCGGGCCTGCTACTGACTACTACTACCTACAACATTTAAAAAAAAAAAGGAATGATAGTTACCAAAATTAAATTGTAGTTGCAACAACTGCAATGCCCCCAATCAAAAAGACACAACAACCACTTACTTGTAAAATATCCAATTCAAAAATACTCAAAACCAATTGCAATGATGCAGCAGACAAAAAAAGTGATCTTTCCAGCTCAAAATCCAAAGGCAGAAGGACCAGGAGATGGACAAAGCACTGGGAGGAGCCTGCTGGACAGGACCAGGAAGTTGGAGAATCTGTGGCAATTCCTCCCTCTCCCCACCTTCTTAAAAAAGGACTCCTTGCACAAAAAAGGACAGTCAAATGTCAATCTGAGGAGATTTTTCATCCAAATCATTATTTGCAGAACGTTTCATGCTGCTAGAACTGATATTCTTCTCCAAATTGAAAATTTCACATGTTCGAGTTCTCGAGCATCACATTACTTCCGCCGGCGCGTCCAAAATGACGTGATCGTGTTCTCTCGCTCCCTGTCTCGTTGGATATAACGTGTTCGGGTTCTCTCGCTCCTTGTTGCGTTCGATATGACGTGTCCCCATCCTCATGCTCTCGTTCGCGGTGGAGAATGACGTGTTCGAGAACTCAATCATCTCATACTCTCGCGGTGCATGATCGCGAGAAGAAAGACGTGATCGCGCGACGAATGACGTGATCGCGCGACAAATGACGTTAATGCGGGTGCGAACTCTTGCGAGATAGCACAAATGGCTACCACAATCCAACATGTCATGGAGAATGCGACCGAATCGGGAAAACTTGTTGGCAAACGCGGGGATTCAGGTAAGGCGATCGTGCGCTTGCAAGAATGTATTTTTTTTACTGCACGGACAAGACATGAATTTCCGGTAAGATGCGTATTGTGGAAATTTTGACATTTTCGCGCTTTCCGCAGAACGCAAAAATGTCAAATTATCACAATTTCCGCAAGCGGAACGGAATTTGACGCCCACCCCTATTGAAAATATGGGGAAGGGGTCAACATTATAGGTAGGAATTGTCATTTAGAAAACTTTCGAAATTCACTGAAAAAACCATAAGTTTCAGCCAGGTTATGGTTTGGAATTAGCATTTAAAAAACCTTTGAAATTCAGTACAAAAAACATAAGTTTCAGGCAGGTTATAGTTAGGAATTAGTATTTAAAAAACCTTAGAAATTCACTGAAAAAAACATAGGTTTTAGGGGTGTTATAGTTAGCTGGAAATTTCACTCATACAAAAACCATTGACACTCCTCTGTTATAGTTAATTGTACTAACTGTAACTCTCGCGCCCGCAATCCACTGGTGATGATGTGACATATTACATCATTCATGACATGGTCAGTGACATCACTGATGACATCACTGATGACATCTCAAATGACAAAAAACAACAAGTGATGGACTGAATGTGGATCAATGTCACACACTCCCCCAGTCAAAAGATCTGGGCCCAAATCCATCGTTTTTTGCAAATGACATCACTGATGACATCATCCACGTGACAATCAGATACACCTCATCACACACTACAATAATCTTTCATCACTCACTGTAAAATACAGAGTACCATATTTGAATCCATTGACACACCAATACAAGTATCTAAAAACCCACTCAGTCATTGTTCGATCTACAAAAACATGTAGTCAATTACCTATAGATTCACTCTTACATGCTGTCAATGATCAATAGAACACTATCAAATATACTTATACAACTATATTGACATTACACACCAGCATACATCCTATTTACTTATGCAGACATCCTACTCACTTATGCAAACAATGAATCATACTTAATTTTTTTTAGCTATACACTTATACATCAGTGATGTAACTGACCATGTCATGAATGATGTAATATGTGACATCATCAGCAGTGGATTGCGGGAGTGCAAGATATAGTGAGTACAACTAACTATATTGGAGGAATTTCAATGGTTTTGTACGAGTAAAATGTCCAGCTAACTATAACACCCTTAAAACCTATGGTTTTTTCAGTGAATTTCTAAGGTTTTTTAAATGCTAATTTCTAACTATACCAGGCCTGAAACCTATGGTTTTTTCAGTGAATTTCAAAGGTTTTTTGAATGCTAATTCCTAACTATATCAGGCCTGAAACCTATGGTTTTTTCAGGGAATTTTGAAGGTTTTGTAAATGACAATGTTTAAATGTATTAATTGTCATATTTATTTTTTTGATACTGATTTACTACATTTTTTAAACTGTTTATTTTTAAATATTTTATTTTGTATATTACATTATAATTAAATTATCCATTACATTACAAAATATACTTTCTTAGAATGACTTACTTTAGTTTAAATACTTTGCAAATAGGCAATAGACTTTTAAGTACAATAGTTACAGTTGTTGCAATGCGCAACACAATTTCAAACACAATGCAACATTGACCTCAATGTGAATTTCTAGTTAAATGCAATTAGTTACTTTATGGATTACTTTTCTAACCACAGAACTGGATCCTAGATTCAGTCCTTGGACATCTCCTGTAAACGGTTGAGTAAAAGTGTTTTTAGAAACAGTAGTGATTTTT
Source organism: Lissotriton helveticus (assembly GCF_964261635.1). Taxonomy (NCBI): domain Eukaryota; kingdom Metazoa; phylum Chordata; class Amphibia; order Caudata; family Salamandridae; genus Lissotriton; species Lissotriton helveticus. Next base: position 55,553,327 of record NC_136060.1, read on the forward strand.
AAGGAATATTATTGTATTTTAAAAGTTGATACAATTTTTTTACATAGAATTACCAATGTTATCCTATAGCAGGAAATTCCTTTAGAAGGTAAATGGTGCTATTGTCACTTTTTCTTACTCAGTGGTGGATCCTGGATCCAGCACTGTTGCATCTCGTGTAAACAGTTGAAAGAATGCGTTTAAGTCATACAGGAGATTTTTAAGGAATATTTTTAGTTTGTGAAAATAGACACTTAGAAACTTTTCTGGTGGAAACCAGACAATGGATTCCTATGGAAGGACATACAAGTTACTTTTCAGGGTCAGTGCCCGGCTAAAAGATGCAGCACTGAGTTCTCTCCTGATAACAGGTGAGTAAATCGGAATTCGTTGTTCGGATGATTTTAAGTGAAAATTTAAAAGTTCCAAAACTCCACACTTAGAAGAATTTCCATGGTAAACCAGTCAATGTTACCCTATGGAAGGAAATTCAAGTTACTGGTAGGTATGGTTAGAATTACTTTTCAGGATCACTACTGGGCTCAAAGATGCAGCACGGAGGTCTCTCCTGATATCAGATGAGTAAATCGGAATTCGTTGCTCGGCTGATTTTAGGTGAATATTTTAAAGTTCCAAAACTCCACACTTAGAAGAATTTCCAAGTGAAACCAGTCAATGTTACCTTATGGAAGGACATTCACTTACCAGGTAAGTAGTGTTATCGTTACCTTTTCTTACTCAGTGGTGTATCCTTGGATCCAGCACTGGTGCATCTCCTGTAAACAGTTGAAAGAATGCGTTTAATTCATACAGGCGATTTTTTAGGAATATTTGTAGTTTGTGAAAATAGACGATTTGAAACTTTTCTGCTGAAAACCAGACAATGCATTCCTATGGAAGGAAATACAAGTTACTGCTAAGTATGGTTAGAATTACTTTTCAGGGTTAGTGCTGGGCTAAAAGAAGCAGCACTGTGGCCACTCTTGATAACAGGTGAGTAAATCGGAATTCTTCGTTTGGCTGATTTTAGAGGAATATATGTAAGTTTCAAAAATTAACACTTAGGAACTTTTCTGCTGAAAACGACACAATGGTTTCCTATGGAAGGAAATACAAGTTAATCTGAGTATGCTTAGAATTACTTTTCAGGGTCAGTGCTGGGCTAAAAGATGCTGCCCTAGGTTCTCTCCTGATAACAGGTGAGTAAATCGGAATTCGGAGTTCAGCTGATTTTAGAGGAATATTTGTACAATGGTGAAGGAAGCGGGCAAGGCCTGAGGTGACGTGTGCAAACACGCCCTGTGACACGTTTTAAGTTGCTTGATTAAGTGCCCTTGAATCATGAGGTCCCCTGGGGCCAACTAGCCCACCAGGTACCTCCAGTATGCGCCAGGAGACTGCGTTGCAGAGAGGTGTTCACAGGCCACGCCCCTCTTTACAACACTCTGCAACGCATCTCAGTGGCGCTTACTGGAGGTAGCTGGTAGGCTAGTTGGCAGCCAGGGACCCTCAGTATTGACAAGGAATGAATTCCCCAACTTAAACCGTGCCACAGGGCATTTTTGCACACATGTGAACTCAGGCCCCGCCCCCTCCCTTCACCACTGTGCAAATACGCCCCGTGGCATGTTTTAAGTTGGGGAATTAACTCCCCTTGAATTATGAGGGTCCGTGGGGTGCAACTAGCCCACCAGCTACCTCCAGTAGGCACCACAGAGCTGCGTTGCAGAGAGGTGTAAAAAGGGGCGTGGCCTCAGAACACCACTCTGCAATGACGGTATTTGACCGTAAACATCCTTGCCATATATATATATATATAGATATATAAATATATATCTATATATATATATATATATCTATATGTATATATGTACACAAAGTATGGTCATGATATTGTGACCACTCAATATTCCTTATGCAATATTTTGGAACCCCATTTCATTTGGATAAACAACTCTGAAAACATTTCTTTGCTGTGTAACCTATCACGAAAAATCACCAGGCGTTCTAACAACACCTTTCGGTCAATGTTATCAAATGCCGCTGGAAAGTCTAATGAAGTCAATGTCAATGAATCATAACAATGAGCATGCTGTCATAGATAATATATCACTGTTGTTATTACAGTTGTTGTACAACACCCAGCTGAAAATCCAGTCTGGATGAAGGCAGTAGATGTTGTGTTTCATCATAAAGTGATGACTGATTGACCACCGGGTGCTCAGTAACTTTACAAAAAAGGCAGTTGAGACACCAGCCTGCAATGTTTTAACCAGTCAGGATCTTGATAAGGTTTTTTATTTAATGGCCAGTTTCTTTTTCACTCCGGCCCACAATGTTCCACTGGTCATAGATACATTTATGATGGTCTCTTTGGTTGACTATTTTGATCATTGAGTCTATCATTATCTCCACAACCCTCTATCTCTCATAAATATTGCGATGCATGCCAGGTCTTACATTTGCAGAAGGTCTAAACTTGCCCACTCATCAGTTCTTCTGATGTCACTTGATACTTGTCTCAAGTTCTATTGTGCTATGTTTTGTATTTGAGTTTATATGTAATGTGCAGTGTTTGTGTGTGTGTGAGCTTGTGCACGTGCCTGTATGTGTGTGCACGCTCATGCATGCCCCTTCATCTTGATCTAAACATTCAAAGTACTTTTTCTGCTCCCATCTACTTTCCCGTTCTTCATTTTAACACCCTATGCAAAGCAACATCATTGCACTTTTTCGGCACTTTCAAGCTCTCATTTATCATTTAACTGTGATACAATATATTGCAGCCTCTGGTAAAGAGCAGGAAATTACTTCCAAGTAATATTATTCAGAGTTAAATCACAGCTTGACATAAGAAGCACCTAGATATGTATGAATGATTCCGTATGCATTCACTTTCTGCTTGGATAACTTCATGTAAAAGCATTTTAAAAGTGAGGCTTTCAACAAAAGTGGTTCGTACAGCACTGTCTTTTTAATATAATGTGCACGGATACCTGAAGACTAACCCCGTTATTCCTTCATAAGAATGCTCCCTTTGTAAAATTTCAATACTTTTCAAACAGACATTAATTGCTCGTCTCGCATGGCTTACTTCATTGGCAACAGTGGTAGTCGGCTCTGTGTGCATCTGGGTTTCAGCTAATGTGAGAAATTCTTACAAGCTGTTGTATACTTGTTCAGGGTCAGAAATATGTGCCCTGAATTGTGATCACCAGCTGCCAGAAAAAAGAGTCGACAGGTCAGAGTGCATGTATAACCTCGAAAGCCACAAAATGGAAACAAAATATTGCAACCTCTATGCTCAATTCATTTTAGGAAAAAGATAGTTACTAAGATGTCATTCAATGAACATTATACACTGAACAATACTGTAAATCGTGTTCTGGCTTTCAAAAGGCACATTTACATTTAAATGATGGAAGCAAATGGATCAAACAAAAAGAGATGATAAATGCTGAAGGGAAACAAATTGATGCAATTCATATTAATTAGCTGATTATAGAATTCTAACACAATTTCCAAATAGTACGTTTATGTCAATTATACAAGAGTGTGAAATACGTCGAAAGTGATTGTGTGGATGTCAGAGGCATGGAAGATCACAATATTATCTTAAATAGCACTGAGCTCAGGATATTCATTCTGGACATGCTTTAGAGGAGGATTCGCCATCTGTTCTACTGGCTACATGACAGTCATATTTAGAATTAGGTGTATTGTAGATTGTTATGATGCAGACATTCTTCTGGCTTTGCCAGACATTTAGGGCTTGATTAGGACTTTGGCGGTGCGGCGCCAGGTCTAACCTACTTCCGCACAGCCAAAGCCATTGTATGACTGCCAGCCAGATTAGGAGTTTGTGGGCTCTTTTTTGGCGTTCCCACGGTGGTGCCTCAGAAAATGGGCACCACAATGGGAACACCAGAAACAGTTCCTGCATAGAATAGACTGAAAAGTCCATTCTGTGAAGAAACTGGGGCACATGCACATGTTTCCTCCCTGCCACGGTGTTCACGGAGTAGGAACCTCCAGGACACAGCCAGCAGAGAGAAAACTTGTAATATGCTTGCATATTGCGGACTCCTGATTGCTGCAACACTTTCAGGGAATGGTGGGTCACTAGTGGAGACCGCCACTGCCACTCCATTATGAATCTGCCAGTCTGTGGGCCGCCAGACTTGTAATCGGGCCCTTAATCAGGAATCGTGCAGGTCAAGAATAGCTGATCCACCACCGACTCTAACATAATTTAATATAAAGTTGGGTATGCTATCCTAACATGCTGGGAAGTGCTGCATTCTATTATGACTGAGTATGTGGGCTTTGGTAGCGTACTCACACTTTGTGAATACATTTACAGTGAATGCCTTTAATGGCAGAAATAACACCATGACACAGGAATTCAGTGATTTTTTAATAAAAGTCCAGAGCTCCCGAAGTGGCTTTTTTCATGATTGATATAACCACTTTGGTAGAGAAAGCTACATGTGTCCGGTGAAGAACTTGAAATTTGGTGTTTTTCCCTCCAGTGCCTTGGTGAAGGATGACACTCCGCAGTTAAAAATACCTACATTGCAATTAAGCATGGCTCTGGTTGTAGCTGGGAGCCATTTCTGACCAGTGGAGGAGGTCTACCATGGAAAAGAAGATAGCTTTGTATGCTGGAGGATTAGTTTGGAGCCACGCACCCCCAGATCTACCAACAAGAGGTGTCAGCTCAAGCTGATAGGCAGGAGGACCCCACTAAGGAGATTGGGCAAGGTATGGCAAATGCAGGAGCTAGCTGAAGTGAGTTATAAACTGTGGAGATGTGTCCTAGGGTACAGTCCTAAGCTTGAGGACAATGCTATGGATCAGTATTTTCTAGACAGAGGTATGAAGACAGTGCTGTTGAGACAGGGCTCTGAAAACAGTTAGAGATGCAGTAAATTTCCTTTACAATAAAAATTGCTGTAAAAAGAATGCGAAATCTTTAGGCAGTAATATACTTTATGGTTTCATAAGGAGAAGAGTTTCTGAGTGTGCAGTACGATTTCTCAATTAAGATGACTGTGGCACAGTGTAGTTCATGCCTTTGGAAGGTTCTATGTGCATTATTCATACGTTATGATTCCCAGCACACAATGACCAGAGAAGATGGCAAAGCTCCTGCTAGCACTGTGGCCGAAGGGATGGACAACATGCAGCACCAGGTAAAAAAGGACTTTCACCTCAAGCAAGAGCCAGTTGGGGCTGAAAGAAGGAGGTGCAGTGTTTGGGAGCACAGCTTCAAACTTTGCTCGTGACTGAGCCTCACAAATGTCCTGAATCAAAGAACTTAGAGTTGGAGTGGAGGCCCTATGTAGTTGTTGATATCATGTGGAAAGTAATTAGCAGATGTTTAATATAGAAATTCCTGGAGACATTGATAAAAGACAACCCAAGGTCTCCTGGTTAATTTAGAAAGAGAAGAATCACTATGTCAATGAACATTGGAGGTATAAATGAGACTGTGTTCAAGGGTATACTGTGTCCTAATGTCATAGGAAATCAAAACATCACTTGCCTGGTTTTGTCCAGTTGCAATATAAATATATGACATCAGTTACTTAATCAGTGGAGTTATATGGCATTCACGGAGATCATAATATTCCATGAGCTTCGTTTAAAAAAATTGCTTTGGTTCCCAGTAACAGTGAAGTTCATAAGGTTGGGAAATAGTCTGGTTGGGAATTCTTGTTTATTGACATGTGCTATACACATTGATTTGGTAATGTATGTTTTTGGTTTGTAAGTTTCTGTGTAAATTGAGTTCTGTTGTGTGGGAATTGCGGTTTGTGTAAATGGATGGTAGTTATGTGAAAGGCACTATTAAAAGCAGCTGGATTCCCCAAAAACATTTATGATTCTATGTATGCCATTTGGGACATAATAAGACCAGGGAATTTTGTTACAACAAAAAGAGGGGTATACGATCAATACCGTCATAAACTGTAACACTACTTTTGCTGTATATGTCTTAGTTTACACTGGCGACAAGATTTATGTTGGAAGCAGCAAATGCTCACTGAAAATATGAATACAGGAACATATAAGAGCAGTCAAAAATCACTATAAGAGATACCCAGTGGCAACATATGTCCTGACTGTTCATCCTGAAAGATCCAGGATTTGGTTTTATGCTTTAGAATAAATCAAACAGAATGAAAGAGGAGGTAAAAGGGAAATTCTACAGAACATGCAGAAGCAAAATGGATCTGCACACTCAGAACTGTGACTATGGGCCTCAATACGAATAATGAATTGCATCACTTCTTATAATATGCATCTGTAGCATATGGGGGGGCAACATATACATGCAGGTACACATGGATTATAAGTACTTTATCCAGTTAAAATACTTTTCATAATATTTCAAACTTTTTGCTTATTTTGGGTAGGCACTCCCTATCCATATGTTTCAACTATGGCATATATGTATACAAATTTGATGTGTAGTACTTTATCTTTAATTATTAGGTATGCGTATTATGATGTATTATGTAATATGAAGCTCCTCCAAATTGAGAATGAAAACATTAATCTTTAAAAACTGTGGGGCAATGTCATCGAGGTATATACCATCTAATACAGGAGGTGCCTCGTGAATGCAAGTTCAAGGACAAAAGTTATAGGTGTTTCCTTTAGATTTCTCCTTTTACAATTTGTCACTAACAAAATGGCTTAGAGGGGTATAACATCTTTAACGTATATTGTAGTATGCAATATGGGGCTCTTCTAATTTGAGATTGAAAATATGAAGCTATCAATCAATCAATCAGTGTTTGTTATGTGCGATTACTCACCCGTGAGTGTTTCAAGGTGCTGGTGGGGGGGCCTCGCTAAAATTCCTGATAGGCGCTGAGGTTTAGTCGAAGAAACAGGTATTGAGATCCTTCCTGAATTAGGTCGGCGGTGGGGATAGCCTGAGGAGGAGAGGCAGGGTGTTCCAGGTTTTGGCTGCGAGGTAGGAGTAGGACTTTCCTCCTGTCCTGGTCTTGCAGACCTGAGGGACGGTGGCAAGGGCCAGATCAGCGGAGCGGGGTGTCTGGTGGGTATGTGGAATGAGTGGCGATGGTCTGACATTGTGAAGGGCTTTGTAGGCATGTGTGAGGAGCTTGAATGTGACTCCTATGTTGACTGAGAGCCAGTGGAGTCCTTGTCGGTGTTCGAAGATGCTGCTGCAGCAGGGGATGTTGATGACCAATCTGGCTGCAGCGTTTTGAACGTTCTGTAGTTTTCTGAGGGGTGTCTGGGTGATGCTTGCGTAGAGTGCGTTGCTGTAGTCGAGTGTGATGCTGATGGGAGCTTGTGTTATCGTCTTTCTGGCCTCAGTCAGGTTCCATATGAAGGTCTTTGGAAGCAGGTGCAGAGTGTGGAAGCATGATGAGGAGACGGCGTTGATCAGGCTGTTGATGTGAGCAAGGATAAATTAGAAAATTGACATAGTATATACTTTGCAATATGGGTTTTTTCCAATTTGAGAGTGAGAATATGAATTTACAAAAATGGGATAAAAAGAGATAGGTGACTCCATTTAGCACAGGATTTGTCTCCTGAATACCATGACAAAAGATAGCTACGTTTTTACTAGACCTCCCTTTCACAACTAGGTACTAATTAAAAGGCATGTGGTGGTAGACACCCATTAAATACGGTACAGATTTCCATTAATAAAAGGGGATATGAATTTACAATGGTAATTTTGTGGAGACCCGTTAGTGTCTGTACCACATACTTGTTTATATAAAACCTTTCTAATTCACATGTGGTGGCAGTGGCCTTGAGGGTAATCCTGCTTCTAATTCTAGATCATTTTACCCAGAGACGTTAGAGGATTTTTTGTTAATTGTGTATAAAAACCCCATTCCAAAATGGTGCAGCGCTTTATTGAATACGAATGCCAGATGTTCACTGAATGCCAAATGTTCACTGGTAATCATTGCATTGTTTTTGAAACAATACAACGTTTAGATAATTGGTTAACATAAGTATCGTCCATTGCGGTGGATGTTAGGATGTAAATCACACTTTAATATGTAATCTTTGGTTTGAAGATGACAAAGGGTCGCCTGTTAAAAAAAAACACACTTCGAGGGGCATCGTGATTATACAATATACGCACGTTACATGGAAATGCCAAATGAAATGGAAATAACATAGTTAACCCACAAGTATGCAAAACTATTTTGACACATTTCCAAGGATGTAAAATGTTCTCCAATGTACTTGATTTCCCGATTTTGCTTATTAACTGTGTACACGTTGAATAGAGCATTACATCCTTCACACACGAGTATGTTAGATTAATTTGAAACATTACCAAACATGTATACCGTATTTTTACACCTACAGCTTACATGTGTGGATTTTTTTAGGAGCACCAGACTTTGGTGTTTTTAACGTCTTTCCATTTGAGGGCCACTTACTCTATATATTGGACTGTGGCACATGCAGCAGATACATTTTCCAATTACATTTTATTATGTCAAGGGTCAGGTTCGGGTCACAGTGTGATGACTTCGTTTTATTACAATTGTTTTAGGAACTTAAAGGTCAATTCCTATACGTTGTTGGACGAAAACAAACAGAACCGAATTAAGGTATTACTTTTTTGATAAATTGGTTATTATCGAAAAATGAGGATTAATAACAAGAAGGATCCCTGATAAAAAAAGAACGTTTTGTACTTTGATGCAAAAGAAGAGGATTAGGGGAGAGTCCTGAATGGGACCATATCAGTTTTAAAAAACGAGCTTCTTCGAAAGTGAATCTAATATGTATTGGCTAATTGTGTGACTATATATCTAATAAATCTAAGATGTCAGATGAATTTATGGTTAGTGGGCTGGTTGTAAACCAAAGTAATTCCACTCAAACATTAGATACGCAGAACACTATTGATGACATTGTGAAATCCTTGGTAACGCTGTGAGAAGCCTGATGGTGAATCATACATTTCAATAGCTGTCCATGACTTTGGATGTATCCAATGCAGTTTCATGCACATAATTAACAGATGAACTCTGTCAAAAGGGATCTACTTGTCCGAGTTTTTAAGATATTTTTGAATGTATGATGGTTTTAATTGTACATGGATGAATTGTAAATATTATACAATTTGTGTGGCCCTGAAGATGTTCCAAGGGGACCAAACGTGCTGGCTATGGCTACAATAAAAAAATGTTTTTATAAGTAGATCTACAATAAAGAAGTGAGTATTAACATGACTTCCCATTGCATTATATGAAAGCTTGGTCATTCGATCTACACTAATTATAGAGTTGCATACTTTTCTCTAGAGTTCTGAGTTAACATACTTCACCTTGTGTGAATGTCTGTGGTGTGCCAAATGCCTAGTGCTGCAAGCTAAGTTTGTAAAGTTTAAATAATCCATCTGTTGGTTGTTTTTGGGAGTACTGTGTGAGCATTTACTTTTTACTCCATATAGAGTCTAGTTAGCAGTTTGAGGAAAAGAGTGTAGTACCCATCTGAGTTCTGTTTTATAGACATTTGTTGGTTGTGCATGTTTAAGCATTGAGAATGTGGGGTAGACTAGTACCCTTCAGTGAGAATACACATGTGTGAGTAGGTGGGATCTAGGGAACTTGGGAAAGAGCAGTATCCTGTTGCTAGATGTTGTAGAGGGAGTACCCCATGGTATGTAAAGTTGGGAAAGTGTAGTACCCTATTGTTAAGAGCTGCAAGGGGGAGGAGTAGCCCATGGTGTGATAAGTTGTGAAAATGTGTACCCTGTGATGAGACGCTGCATGTAGCAGAACCCCAAGGTGTGGTATGTTGGGAAAATGAGTACCCTGTTGTGTGAAGTTACATTAGGTAGTACTCCATAGGGATGATGTAGAAGAGGAAAAGTACTAGCCGCCTGATTCATCATTCTCCCGTTTTGCGAGCCCCTAATAGCGATTCATAAGGAATCGCTATTAAGGACTTGCAAAACGGGATTCATGTAGAAATTGCATAAAGAAATGCGATTCCTACACATTCCTTATTTGCGATTAGCAAATTGCTAATCGCAAATAAGGAATAACTCCCCATTCATTCCTATGGGCCTAAAGGCTCATAGGAATGAATGGTGAGTTATTCCTTATTTGCGAATAGCAATTTGCTAATCGCAAATAGGATAGCGATTTTAAGGGTGCCAGGGGTGTACAAAGGACACCCTGTAGCACCCCTGAAATGTAATCTACATTGGTGTTGCGCACACACATGTCCAAAGGACATGGGTGTGTGTAACATGCAACTTAGAAAAATGCATTTAAATGCATTTTTCTAAGTTTTCGCTATTTACCACGAGGTTTGACCACGCGGTAAATAGCGGCGCAAAATAGCGATTTCGGTATTTTAAAATGGTTCATGTATTGCATTTAAGGAATCTCAAATAGAGATTCCTTAAATGCAATTCCTCGCAAATATGCGAATTCTTTAATAGCGAATTTTGCATTCGGGATGATGGCCCTTTGCGAGCACAATTAAGCTTGATGAATCAGGCTGTATGTCACAAGAGGTTGCACGGAAATGTACCCTGTGGAGTGACAATTGTGGGGAGGTGTAGTACATTTTGTGGATGATGGCCATAAGTTTTTCTTGAGTCTTGTGCGAGATACCCTCATGCTTTGCCTAAGTTGTCATTATGAATGAATAGAAGAACTGACAGGTGTGTTGCACGGGCTGCAGAGTATGTTTGTGAATGTTATGTGGTGTGTTTTATTCAGTTTGTGTGTAATGTAGTCGGTCAATGTTTTGTTTGAATGGTAGTATTTAACATAGCCTTTGTGGGTGATTACGTATTTGCTTGCTGATGTGATCTGGTGTTAATGGTGGTGTTGTCCCACTGCTCTGACAACACCTGCTCTGTGTTTGGTTGTTGTATTTTGGCCATCATTTTTCAGTATTCATCTACTGGAAACTGTCGTCATTGATTTGGAAGAAGTTCCAATTTTTTCTGGTGCATTTTGCAGAGGGTGTGGTACTGGGTGCAAATTGTTTTCGGTCTGGCACTTGTCATGTTGTTTTGGCCAGCTTGTGTGAATGACTGTGGAGCATGTTAGAATGCTGGCCTGAAACTACTAAATATCGACTCTGACATTATCGTAATATAAGATTACAAATGCCAGAATATAAAGGGACAAAAGGATTCACTATTCCTAACTCCACATCTACGTTCCTTGAACATATATGCACCATGTAGGCACATATATGTGGAATTCTGTATAGAAAATCTGGAATTATTTACAAGTCAATATTTTTTTTTAACATTTTGGCCTCAAAATGGTGTCCCATTGATATCCTGGGGTCACTATTTAGTGTGCACACCGAGCAAAGTGTTGTCCTTCTGGTGTTGCCTATGTTGCTTGTAGAAAATGGAGAAAGTGGGAAAGGTATTGTGTCTGTGTTACATGCATGGTTAGTTATGTGAGGTGGATGTCAGGGGAAATTGTTTATGAGTTTAGTTGTGACGACAGGTTTTGAGTTGGACTCTTGTTAATGGAATTGTGAGTTGAGATGACACATAGTTACATTTTATGTCTTTGATTTGTGCCTTTAAATTGTAGACTTAGAGGTGACAGGGATACACTTTGTTGAAGAAAGCCTGGCTCATGTATGAGTGAGCACCCATGACTGCATGTCCTGGGTGCATAAATGTTATACGGTGACATTGTAAGTGTGCAGACATGTGGTGGTAGGGCCTCATTCTGAGGAGGTTACAAGATTTGCACATCTTGGACAGTTGTGCAGTGGCAGTCACAACCCAGTTGTTGTGCGTCTTGACCTATTACAGAGTTTCTGCAACTGCTATGTTATTTTTGTGTGTCGGCATGAGTTTTGAAGCGTTTAGCAGGTTGCTGAAGGGTGAATACGTATGCTAGACATGTTGGTGATTAAACATTTGTGAATATGGGTATTCCTGTGTGTTATATGCAAGGGAATAACTGTTTTCTGAAGAATTAATAGGTAATATCAGGATAAATCTCCTCTTTATCACAGAAACATGGATGGGAGATAGTGTATCAGCCAGTCTACAAGAAGCCATTCAGCGGTGACTACCTAACACTAACACCATAAAGTGATGAAAGAGGAGGTGTTATGGGGTCTTAGCTATATTGCACAAAAAGTGTCATAGCAGCTCTCATAATAAAATATCACTCAACACCAGTGGGGTGAATACATACTTAGTCACTGCTGACCCTGCCTTAATTTCCCTGATTTGTACCTTCAAATATACCATACACTGTCACACAAAGTGATATCTACTGGCATCCTTGTGGACTTTATATTGGATATTACGATTAGCAACTCTAATATATATATACTAGGTGATCTTACATCTGACTCAATAAATCTGTTCTCTACTGGACCACAGGCCTACTCAATAAAATTGAAGTACTCTAAGAGCATCAACTCATCACTGAACAGCACATGACACAGGCTATATCCTTGATGACGTATTCACCAAAAAGGATATAATTATAGTCATATTACCTGGAGCATATTGTTTACTCCAGCATGAAATTGCAATCTGCGCACAGTTGGTATCAACCCTTAGGCCCTGCTTATGATGTTGGGCAGTACCGCCCGACCATAGCTCGGCAGTTCCGATCACATCATCTGGATGTGACCGCCCATGGGGTGATCGGATACATCCATTTTGCTATGGCAACTTGTGCGGCAGGCAGAAAAGGCCCACAACTCAAGCTGCTATAGCAAAATGGGTGTCTGTAAACATCCCTGCACTATGTGGTAGGCCACATGGTGCAGGGATGTATAGGTGCGGTGCCCAGGCACCATAGAGGAGGGCCAGGAAGGAATGGGGCCCTGCTAGGAGCCCCCAAAGTTATTTTCTGACAGTCTTGCTATGTCAGAAAGGCCAACATGGAAAGGCTGTTGGAAAATGACATCATAATCCAGACAGCAGAGCTGCCGTCATTAAAGGTATTATGAGCATTTCCGATGCACCCCGTCAGAAGCCCCGCCCGCATGCTCCACCCAACCACCGGGCAGATGACGGTGGGACCGACACTGATGTGGCATCAGTGTCAGACCAACAGACATCATACTCATCGCCCTAGTGTCACTCAGTGGCATCTCAGTGACGTATCCACTACTTGAATGCCACCAGTTTGATTCAAAGACCTATTCATAATTGTCAGCGAGTGAAATAACAGACAGAGGGTCAGTAAGTGCTTCACAGTTTATTAAATCCCTAACAGACAACAAAACCTATGGTTATTTATCCAACTAGCCATACGAGAAACAAAACACTGAATTAAAACAATCAACATTGATTGATTACCTGCTGAACCAAGACTTCTAAATATATTATTTATCCTTATTACTTCCAAAATCTCGGTGTTCAAAAAAGCTCAATGGTTGAACTTTTTCTTTGTATTGTAAACTACTCCTCACTCTCTGAGATTGTGAACAACCATGCTCAACACTGCTTTCAAATCAAATACACTGCAATACCTTTTTCCCTATTGGCCAGACTGCAACCAATACACAGCCAAAGAACAACCAGAAACCCAATGAACACTGGAGTCACATAGCAACTTTGTCAAGGCGTGGAAGTACTATAAAACTAATTGGATATTGGATATTGGATATTGGAGGGGTATTTGTAAAGCGCAGACGTTCGCTCCGAAGGGAGCATCTTGGCGCTATGAAAACCTGGGACCAGATCAGAGGGAGGGCAGTGGGGGGTTTAGATGGCTGCTTTAGTCCAGTCGTCAGAGAGATTAAAAATCCATGTTTTAAGGTGTTTCCTAAAGGGTTTCTCTTGCGTCTGGGATCTAAGATGCTTTGGCATACTATTCCAGGCTCTGATAGCTAGGGTGCTGAGAGTTTTTCCGCCTTTGGTTTTTAGGTTGAATTTGGGGAGGGTCATGAGATTTTCTTGAGAGGATCTAAGAATGCGACCCGGAATGTAATGAGGGAAACGTTTCGCAAGGTAAACTGGGCCAGATTTGTGGAAGGCTCGGAAGGCTACAACGAGAATTTTGAATAGGATTCTCTTGTGCAGGGGGAGCCAGTGGAGGGATCTGAGGGCAGTGGAAATAGAGGATTTACGTGGGAGTTTTAAGACCAGACGCGCGGCAGTGTGCAGGACACTTTGCAGTTTTAGTTGGGTGGATTTCTTGGTCCCTGCCAAGAGGCCGTTGCAGTAGTCCACCCGAGAGAGAATGAGGGCTACTGCAATGGTCTTTCTGGAGTCGAGCGGGAGAAAGTCGCAGAACTTTCTCATGGATTTTATAATGCCAAAGCATTTACCCGCCACGGTAGTGGCATGGGAATCAAAGGACAGATCGGAATCGAAGATGACTCCGAGGTTTCTGGCCGATGAAACTGTCTGGGGTGGAGCAGCAGAGTTATCAGGCCACCACAGAGCGGGACAAAAGGATGCGTTCTTCCCAATGGGCAGGATTTCGGTTTTGCTGGAGTTACAACGAAGGTGGTTGTTATCCATCCATTGAAAGACCGCTGTGAGGCAGCATTTAAGGTTGAGTTCGGCCAGGTTGGAGTTGTCTTCGAGAGGGATGACAAGCTGAGTATCGTCGGCATAAGACGTGACGATTATGCCGAACGATTCTATGAGTGAAAGCAGGGGGATGAGGTATATGTTGAATAGAAGGGGACTTAAAATGGAGCCCTGGGGTACACTTGCAGTAGCTATTTAAGTAACAACCAGATGAGGTTTCAGGCCTCGCAAGGTTAATAGAATGCTCAATATATACATCAATACAATACAATAAAAATTAATATCATGATATGTTAGTTGAATGGTATCTGTGCTATGGTCTTTAGCATAACCTATGGTTATTTATCCAACTAGCCATACGAGAAACAAAAAAACGAATTAAAACAATCAACATTGATGGATTACCTGCTGAACCAAGCCTTCAAAATATATTAATAATCCTTATTGATGCTCTCTGTTCAGCCATATTAGCCACAACAATAATTAATGAATCCACATCAACAGAGAATTTCTGAGTGAATTAAAAGTTCTTCATGAGGTCAATTATTATGAAGCAAGGACTGGACTTTAGGATACAATAAATTGATGGCTATATTAAATTGACCCTTTCTATTTATGGGTCAGTTGATCATAAAATCTGTGCTTATTTAGATGTACTTCATTTAAACTGCTAAATGACACGGAAATCCAGGCACCAGCCTAAAATGGATCTGTCATACCTCACAGATAAGCTAATTATATTACTTCCAAAATCTCGGTGTTCGAAAAAGCACAATGGTTGATCTTTTTGTTTGTATTGTAAACTACCATGCTCAAAACTGCTTTCAAATCAAATACACTGCAATACCTTTTTCCCTATTGGCCAGACCGCAACCAATACACAGCCAAAGAGCAACCAGAAACCCAATGAACACTGGAGTCACCTAGCAACTTTGTCAAGGCGTGGAAGTACTATACAACTAATACACTTGCAGTAGCTATTTAAGTAACAACCAGATGGGGTTTCAGGCCTCGCAAGGTTAATGGAATGCTCAATATATACATCAATACAATACACAAAAAATTAATATCATGATATGTTAGTTGAATAGTATCTGTGCTATGGTCTTTAGCAGCTCTTCAAGAAGACCTTGGATACCAAAAGCCTACTTGGTTCATGTTGGTGGGGGGAGGGAGGAGGATTTGTTTCCTTAATAATAGTGCTTTGGTAAAAGTATAACAGTTGTTCAAAATATTTTTTTTCACTGGATATATGACTTTTAGGATTAATAATTCTAGTGCCTTCATACTTGATCTCACTCCACAATGTCTTTACTTGGCATTCCTGATCTGTCTCTGATGACTTGACATGTTTTAACCTCACCATAAAGAGACACAAAGCTAACATTCATTTAAAGACTTTTGCTTATTAGGTACAGCATCTTTGATATTTCAAGTTCTACACAGTACTGGGCTTGTACAATGTTTTTTTCAATAGCTTCAACTGTTGATCAGATATTGGTCTCTTGTGGTACTTCTATTTTATGCTTTGTGGTGTTAAAGCTGTGTAGTCTGATTCTTTTATGTAGCCTCTAGTATCCCTTATCATCATGTTACCTCTATTGACACTTCTGGTGTTATTCGAGCTGTGGATTTGTTGTTCAGGAATCAATTCATATGTGTTCACAGTGTAAGTTTGGACTTCTTTTAAAAGGCACTTTAAGTTCCAGAGTAAATTTTCTTCTGGAGAAAGGTTGTGGATTTTGGATTGTTTGTAAGCAATTATCTAATGTACTATAAAATGTTTCTAGTTCCTCATCTCTGGTGAGTATTGGGTGTAGGTTGTTTCTATTAGTGGGGTTTAGGTATAAAACTGTATTCATGTAGGGTCATATGTAGGAACCATCTTTTGTGATCGCAAACACTGAGATTCACAGAATCTATGGTGTATGTGTCGCAAAAAAGACTTTTCCGATGTAGGAAAGCTTTGCGCCTCGCAAAAATGAGAATTGCAAATTTAGCGATTACCATTTTTGCCTTACAAGGTATCTGCGAAAAATGTTGCGTATTCGCAGTGTGCGGCTCAGTATTTGCGCAAGTCGCAAATACTGTTCTCACAAAATGCGAATTCGCAAATTGAGATGTAGCAAAAAATCGCAAATTGCGATTTTACGAAAACTGCAAATTTGTATTTCTCAATTACCACCAACTCTGAACAGGTGGTAACCAGGTGCAACCTATTTAAAGAGGCCCACAATGCCACTGGGGCTCCCCACCATGGCTGGCTTGTATGTGATAGCCAGGAGGCTGTGTATACAAGATGCTTCACAGAGAAGGAGACGCCAGGAAAGGATCTACAGCGCACGCATCACCCTCTTCCAGCGGACCCAGGAGGACATCCATGTGCACTACAGGCTGCAACCAGACAGCATCTTGGAGTTGATAAAAGAGCTGACACCCATACTTGAACACCCCACATACAGGGCACACACCATTCCTACCCACATACAGATCTTGTGCTCACTGCACCTCCTAGCATCAGGGAGTTTTCAGGGGGTGATAGCCACAGCAGGAGAGGTCTCTCAGAGTGCACTATCACACTTTTTCCACGCTTTCCTCGATGCTATGCTTCAGAGGATGTATCACCATATCCTATTCCCAAGCACAGAGCAGGTACTAGAACAGACCAACCAAGAATTGTACCAAATAGCCCAATTTCCCCACGTCATTGGCTGCGTAGATGGGAACCATGTCGCACTGTCACCCCATCACAGAATGAGTATGTTTTTAGAAACAGAAAATCATATCATTTCCTGAGCATCCAGGTAGTGTGCAATGCTAAACATGTTATCACAGATATTGTGGCTAAATTCCCAGGAAGCACACGTGACTCATTCATTTTTCGCCACTGTGGATTACATCGCAGACTCAAAAATGGCGAGTTTGGAGATTGCTACCTGCTAGGTAAATGCATGGCACACACACACACACACAACTAGGGAAGGTTTATACTGGAAGGACAGTACTTAACATCAACCTACTTTTGCCCTTCAGGTGACAGTGCGTATGCTGTACATGACTACATCCTCACACGGTACCTGAATTCAGCCACAGCAGCATAGCAGAGGTACAACAGTGCCCACAGAGCCACACACTGCACCATTGAGAGGACCTTTGGAATCCTTAAAAGCCGTTTCCGGTGCCTCCGCAAGAGTGGAGGTGCACTGCAGTACAGCCCAGAAACATGTTCCAAAATCGTGATTGCCTGCGCAATGCTGCACAACAACGCTACCAAGAAGGGCACCACTTTGGAACTGACAGATGCAGACACATCAGATGAGGAGGAACCAGCTCCACAACGCAGACAAGCAGGTGGTGCCGGGGCGGCTGCTTGGTGCCTGAAATGTGAAGACATCACACAGAACAACTTCTAGGTGAGAAATGAGGAAACAATGCCACATAATGATGCTCAAGTATGATGTTTATTTCCTTAACTGCAGGAGTGAATCGGTCACACAGCGTGACTTAAGTATTGATGATTGCCCATGTTTAGGTCACAGTGCTATTATTGCCATGAGTCACTCAGTCCATATGGTATGTGTTCGATCACACATAGCCATGAGCACATGCTGCCTCTTCACCCCCTACGTGCACGCCCTGTTGCTCCTCGTTCAGGCTGCACACTGACCTCACTGGAGCTGTCTCCTGCTCTCCCCTGGCGCACACTCCGGCGTCTATCTGCAGGCAGTGGTGGAGTGATGCTGCTCCTGCTGGACTGTTCGTCTGTATCCAATGTGCCCAGTGTCCCTATGTCACCTGTGGCAACTGCACGCATCTGGTCCATGGCATGTGTGACCTGCACCAGGCCCCTACTGACATCCTGGCAGCAGTGGACCATTTCATGCTGCATACTCACACTTCTCCTGGCCAGCAGGGATATAGCGGTGGACTGGCAGTTCACAGCTCTAATGTACAGGTCCATCCGGGTGTGTAGACGGTGTTTCTCCCTGTGCCTGGCTACCCTGTCTCTCCTTATCTCTCTGCACTGTCCTTCCAATGCACCTGTCATGGAATTGACACTGAGCCGCAACTCAGACATGTTGTGAATATGTGCTGCAAGTTGGCGCAGTATTGACCTTATGCTTTTCAATTGCAGGCACTGTGCTTTTAACATGTTGCCCTCAAGGCCAGAGAACAATGTGTCTTCTTTGAAAGGGGAATTGCTGGTGGAGGGGCATGTCCTGCGTCTTGACCCACATTCCCATTTTGAAGTTTGAACAGTGAACTGTGGTGTGTGCTGCCTTGCATGTTGCCTTGGGACTGCTTGTGCCTCCTCAGCTGTATCTGTGGACTCTTCCTCCATCAGTGGCAGTGGTGCGGCTATGTTGCCCCGTCTACCTGGCGCAGGGTCTGTCTGAGTTGCAGCACCCTGCTCCTCCTGCCCTGCCACGTCCATATTTGCTGGTGTCTCCACCCCTTCTGCCACGGTTTCCTGTGTTGTCGGTGGTGCTGTAAATTTAAAAGCACACAATAATTGTGTGTCATGTTTAACTTTGTTATGCATTAAAGTTTGCAAATATCTAATCACATTTCTACTACTTGTCTCGTTACACATTCCAAGTATGAATCATCCCTATTTCCCCTTGCTATGTTTCACAGGGCCAGGTACCAGTGCATGGGACTACATATCCCATAATGCAATTCTGGGTGTGCTTGTGGACATGTTCTGGAGTTGCACTCAAGCTGGGTGTTTGGGGCTGTGAGTGGGCTGGTTATGTTTTGGGGATATTGGCATGCATCTTACATTGTCTGATGTCCGTATATTTGGAGCTGTCCAGGTCAGCTACGCCAGTCACACATTCAGGCATAAGGGTGCCCTCCACCAGCTCCTCCAGGGGCATAGGCTCTGGTGCTGTTGACGTCCCACCTCCGATCAGTTTAGCCTCAGCCAATCTGGTGGCCACCCTCTCCTTTTACCTTTGCCGCATATCATACAACCGCTTGCGTAGGTCTTCAACTGTGCAGTGTGTGACGCCAATTGCATTCACTTTCTCCTGAATGTCACTCCAGATTTTCCTTTTCCTTGCCTCTGGCACACAAAGTGAATTTTTCCCAAACAGGAGGTCATGGTGCCTTACTATTTCCTCTGTGAGGACCTCAAGCTCCCTCTCACAAATTTTTGTTTCCTTTTTCTTGGGTTTTCTTCTGGCTGCTTCTCACTCCCCTGGGACTCAATTTCTCCTTCCTGCAACTGCTGTGCAAAAATCTCACTCCCTCCTCACAGGCTCTCAGGCGGTTTCTGACTCTGACACAGGTGCTGGCAATCAGGTGCAGCATGAGCAGTCACACTTCCTGGTTGTGATGTCATCATTCTGCACCTAAATTGCTGTTTCCCGGAATTGCAATTCCTTAATAGCGATTACGCAATTAAGGAATCGCAATGTGAGTAATCGCTATGCGATTCTGCGATTTTTTGGTAATCGCAATTTTTTGCGAAATTTTACCTACATTGCGATTTGCGATGTTGATAATGCGATTCGCAGAAAATCGCATTTTCAGAATCGCAATTCGATTTTTACCTACATATGCCCCGTAGTCACTAAATTTCACATTTATGGTCATCTAGAAAAGGTATGCCTGTCTTGGAATATTCCTTTGTGAGTATGTGGTAATGGTGGAATACACTGAATAATCAATGTCTGTCAGACTGAAACCCTGGCGCCAAATCAATGTCACTTGTTTACACTGTTAAGGCCTGAAGGCAAACTTTTTCTGTCCATGAAAATGAACAACAATACGTCAGTCACTTTGTTCCTAATGCAGCTGTTGTTGTATATCATCTGAAGTAGACTGTGTATTTGTGAGTCGAACCCGAATATATTGTACCTCTTTGACATTTAATTTTTAACCAGTTTCATTAAATTAATTGAATGTTTGGCTTTTTAAACTGAACTAATATGTCGGTCAGCCTTCCCACACACAGATATTTCTTCGTTGCTCTTACATTTTAGCCAGCTCTGATCAACCTTATCCCCACCACCTTTACAAGAAAATATGCAAACATCATGCCTTCCCATTCACAGACATCTTTTCAAGCAGATTACCTCATACCTTCATTAGGTTATCAGCTCCCTGGAGTCAGCAATCCTCAGCAGTAATGGCTGGTTTGCAGGTCTTTCACAGTTTGTCAAAGTCCTGGAAAAGATGGTGGTGATGCGATTCTAGTCACCTTTTTAAAATCATACCTTCATCCATCTGTGCCAGCCATGATTACATCCTAAACATCAGAGAAAAATCAGCATGGTAGTTATTTGGGAGCATATTCTAGGTTACTGACAGTGGGAGACCTACTGCTTCTATGTGTTTCTCTCTGAAGTGCTTGGTATGCATGTGTGGTTCTTCTTTAGGGCACTGATGTCTCTCCTGTGAGCGACCACTCAGCTTCTACCCATACCTGTAATAATTGAATTTAGTAGTGTTCATGCAAACATGACTTTCGTGTGTACGTGAATTCGGCAGTGTGCGGTTCAGCTGTCTCGGCCTCTCCATTAGGCTCCTGATGACAGAAGGTGGAGGGGGATGAAGGGTGTGAGGAACGATCCATTTACAGAGTGCTGTTAAAAAACAAAGTACTCTGTAGATGGATATTTAGATTATGCATTTGAGGTGTGTAGTTCAACTTTGATCCCCTAACACAGGCACAATATTTTTTGTTTAGCTGGTGTACTGTACATTACACAGGCAGCCTGGTATATCTGCTAGAGTGGGGTTGTTAGGATGCACATCAGAACAACGCTGAGGCCAAGGAGAAGCCACAGAGAGATGGAGGGACAGGATCCCAAGCACTCTTCCAGCTTCTTACATGGCTGGCATTGAGGTGGACCGTCCTCTTAAACCCGGGCCTGCTGCTCTGTCTGGCTACTCTTTGGGAATCAAGTCCTGCTGGTTCTCATGTTCAGCGCTGTTTCTTGGTGCATGTGCGAGTGAAGGTGTGTTTGTGAGTGATTGAGCGAGAATGAGATTAAGCGAGAATGTGTGTTAGGTGAGTGTGCTTGAGAGTGTCAATGAAAGTGAAAAAATGAGAACCAAGGAATGAGTGAGAGTGAGCCTGAATAAGTGAAAACTTGGGCAATGGAGTCAATAAAGCAGTGTGAGTGAGTTAGAATGAGTGAGTCGGTGGGAGATTGAGAGAGGGAGTGGGAGTGAGTAAGGGGAGCCTCTATCGGTGGTGCAACAGATTACCTGCTGCATCATTAAAGCTGAATGCCTGTACCCCATAGCTCAAATTAGAGGCCCTGTACACCAGTAGAAGTGAGTAAGGGTCACTCATTGTGAAAGTGTCAGTGTGTGCAAATGTGTTTGTAAGTAACAGTGAGTCAGAGTTTATGGGTACATTTGTGTGTGAGAGCACTCAAGGTAAACTCTGAAAGCAATGAGGTAAATCAAATTTGTGGTGAGTATTAGGCCTCAGCACTATCAGGGGTCACCGGCTACCAATTGCAATATAAACATTGGGGTCCTCGTCATCCCAGGGTACCAGTTTGCAACAGATACGTCTGGATACTCTCATTTAAGTATTGAACCTTTTCTAACAATTTCTGATACACTTTATTTCAAATTAAAGAGTTGCAGGGACTTAGTACCAGAAGATACTCACACATGTAATGCATTGCTATGCACTTTTTTTTTTAACAGAAAAACGGTTTTGTTTTCTGTAATTTTTCAACATAATTACTGTGGGTGTATCCATGTGCGGAAAGTGATTGAACATCGAGCAATACTATATTTCTTTAGCCATAGTATGTTACAATAACTGTCGAAGAGCTCATTTGAAATTATATAGATATTTCTTTTTTAGTTTATTAGCAGTGTCTTGTGCCTCCTATGGGTAAAGTTTGCCTAGCTGTTGAAGGTATTGTATGTAGGAACCGGCAGTTCACTCAAAATGTATGTATGGTGTCTTTCGTTTGGTCCATGTCTCAGTCTTCATGCTGTTATAAAGTTCATAATGGTACAAATGTTTATCGATTTAAATTAGTGGACGAAGAGTGGAGAAATGTAACCTATATGGTATATAGATGGCGTCATCACGCACAAAGAGCACAAAATAAAACGAGACATTTCTGGAGCAAGCTAGTAATGTTTGGTGCAAGTCAATATTACATCAATCGATATCCAATGTGGATGTCTGAGCTCTGGCCACGTTTATTCCATAAAGTAGCATTAGGTTCTTAAGTATGTTAACGATTAGCAAATTAAACGTTTCCATAATTGCGTTTCGGCACACGGTTATTATTGTAACAGTGTTAAAAAATCGACTCATTTACATAGGCAAAATGTAATAAGACCCCAGATATATTGGCACTATACCCTCGTGCAATGAACAACATTCTTACCTTTAGATTCCCGCCGCCTTTGTTCCTGCATTGTCATTATCCCAGTCTTAAATGCATAAATACAGAAACAGATGCCTTGTAAATTATGCATCATGTATAACAGAAGCCAATCGTCACATGATTTTTTTAATGAATATTTCATGACTGATCTTCAACGACTGGAGTGGGAATGAATTCCCCCATGTTGGAAAAGACATTAAGAAGAACAAAGTTAATGTTATCCTCTCCTTTGAGAAATATTAAAGTCATTGCCAAAACAATAAAAGCTATATAGCACAAAGGCAATGCCAGTGCCTATGATTAGCAACCCTGACAAATTGCGCGTGAATTGGAACCATCTGATATTTGCCTGGACCCGAGAAGGAAAATCGGAACGAGAAGCCCAATAGAAGATAATTGTTCGTATGCAAATTATAAATTAAAGTAAAATAATATAAATTATTTAATAATAACATGCGTAAATAATCATATTACACATAAAAAAAATCATTTATAGATTTACATCTATATAAAAGTGTTTGAGTAAACATAAGTGTTACCATAAAAAATTATTTTGCATTTCTTTGCAGTTGACAGATTTAATAACACTTGAAGAAGTGTTCTGTGACAGAGGTGTGGGATTTATCACTAAATATCCGAAATGCTCCAGGGATGAGCTGTTATAGGCTGTGTACATGAGACCAGAATAACAAATACTGTTGTTGCACAGTCAAATTAAATATCAGTTTTTTGCTTGCATTTCATATTAACTGCTTGCAGTTGCTCAATGAGCAATGCTGTAATTGCATCTAGACCGAATTGTGGCAATTTTTAAGCATGATCATTTTTTTTTTAAATAATACATTGAGATTACTTTTTGGGGAGAAGCTTACCGCCTGATTCATGAAGCAAAATTGCGCCCGCAATCGCTGCGAAAATGCAATTGCGGGCGCAATTTACGTAATTGGCTTTCAACAACAAAATAGCGAATTCGCTAACACATAATAGCGAATTCGCTAACACATAATAGCGAAATCGCTATAAAAATCGCAGATTCCCGGTAGTCGAGCATTAGCGATTCTGAAAAAGCGACCAACCACGGAATCTGCGAAATAAATAGCGAAATCGCAATATATTCTCAATCGGCATTCATGAAAAATCTCTAATAGCGAAAAACCCCAAAATCGCTGTTTGCGCGGCGCAAATTAAGGACAACTCAAAGCAGGTGGTAACCTTAAAAGCCATGAATTAATTACATTTGAAAAACCGTTGGCCAATCACCAACAGGTTCAGGCCTGACCAATCACACATAAGGACATTCAGCAGCAGCATTAGGCGTTCCACAATGCCAGGAATGTACATGGTGGTGAGGCGGCGAAGGCTACAGCGAGCAGCACGGAGGAGACGCATGATGCAGGAAAGGATTTTCCGCCAGCGGGTCACCTTGCTGGGCCAAACAGAGCAGATATTTGCTAAATACAGGCTGAATGGGGAAATGATAATCCAGCTGATACATGACCTTGACCCCCTGATGCAGCACCCAACAAGGCGAACCAATGCGGTGCCTACACATGTGCAGGTATTGTGTAGCCTGCACCTCCTGGCCTCCGGGAGTTTCCAGGGCATAGTAGCGGCTGCTGGGGGGATATCCCAGCCCACCATGTCACGCTGCCTCCACACTTTCGTTGACGCCATGCTCACCCAGCTACACCGTCACATCACATTTCCCACGAGCCAACAGGAATTGGACTTGACAAAGCTACAATTCTACAATGTAGCCCATTTTCCCCATGTACTCGGATGCATAGACTGTACCCACGTCGCCATCTGCCCACCAGCTGCCACGGAGTATATGTTCCGCAATAGAAAGTCCTACCACTCCCTCAACATACAGATGGTCTGCAATGCTAAGACCTACATCACTGACATTGTCGCCCAGTACCCAGGGAGTACCCATGACTCCTTTATCTTCCGGCACAGCGGCCTCCACACACGACTGCTCAGGGGAGAGTTTGGGGAAGGACACCTACTTGGTAAGTACACTTTGTCGACAATGTCACATTGCTATGAAGTAACTGCGCAGCACAGGCAATCAACATCTGCTCCTCTCATTCAAGTGACAGTGGCTACGCCCTACGGGAATACCTCCTGACCCCTTACCTCAACCCTGCCACACCTCAGCAACGGCGCTACAATGTTGCGCACATTCGGACAAGGAACTGTATAGAAAGGACATTTGGCCTGCTCAAGAGCAGGTTCCGCATACTGCACAAGACAGGTGGGGCCATGTATTACAGTCCTGCAGTGTGCTGCCGCATTGTGGCTGTCTGTGCAATACTTCATAACATTGCAACCAAGCGCCGGATACCTGTTGACATCTCTGGCAGTGAATCAGAAGGGGACGACCGGCCACCTGCACATGCGCACCATGCACGCGGGGAGAACCCAGCTGAAGGCCACAGACGTCGCAACCACATCACAGAGAACAATTTCTAGGCCACCCTCTTCCCTCACCCCACAAATCACAATTGCATGCAAAATGTAATGATGACACAACGCTAATGTGTGCTGCAAAATAAATATATTTGTTTCATTCGCAAAAAATGTCACCAGCACAACTATTTTCTACTAACAGTATTACTTCATACTGCAGTGTCAAAGGACAGGGCAGGCTTATAGTCAGCCTGTGCCTGTAATTGTCTGAATGAGTCAATTGCGCCTCCCGCGCGTTACGCCCAAGCGCCTCTGAGACTCATCCTCTTCCGGGGCACCTGTACCTGGCGTTGCCCTGGTGCTGCGCCTGAGTGGCGGGACTAGTGTGGCAGAGTGGCTGCTGATGCTGGATGCCCCCTCACTGCCATCATCACCCCCAACAGTGGCAGGTAGAGCAGGAGGGTGTAGTGCCGTAACCGCCGTGGTGAGGTGCTCCAGGACCCTGGTCATGTCCTCACAGCACTGTACGAGTTGGTGCTGCTGTACTAGTGACCGCCGCGACAACTGTGAAGTGGCATTCGCTGCCACATAATTGGACCTGCTGTAGGAGGCCAGCCGGCTCATGAGCTGGTGGTGGCGCCGGCGTGCTGCACTGCGCTGCTTAGTCATCGCAGCGGTGTTGGCCTCCATGGCTGCAGTCATGCGGGCCATTCCCTCCCCCACACCTGCCATGGCTGCAGTCATGTTGTCCATGCGGTCCCCCATACCTGCAATGGCCGCCGTCATGCGGTCCATGCGGTCTCCCACTCCGGCCACATTGCGCCCAATCTTGTGGAGCTGGAGCTGAATGGCACCTTGCTGCCGTGCCTGGCGCTGATGTATTCTCAACATGTGTCTTTCGACGCTCATACAAGCATGACTCTGTCCATTGCCCCTCCTGCTGATTGCAGCAGTGGTGTGCTGGCGAGACCTCCCACGCCTGCTCTGCTGGCCTGTCACTGTGGCTGGCCGCTGTGTTGGCGCTGTCGCAGGCCCAGATGTTGTAGCACCAGCTGCTGGTGGTGTCACAGCAGGCGTTGCTGGTGCGGCAGGGACTGGAGGCACAATAGTGGCGGGCCTGGCTGTGACTGTCGGTGGTCCGCCAGATGCAGGGGGCACAATAGTGGTGGGCCTGGCTGTGGCTGTCGGTGGTCCGCCAGATGCAGGGGGCACAATAGTGGCGGGCCTGGCTGTGGCTGTCGGTGGTCCGCCAGATGCAGGGGGCACAATGGTGGGGGGCCTGGCTGCTGGTGTTGTAGCAGCGGCAGGGTCTGTTGCCTGGGTTTGTGGTGGAAAATCCTCCTCCTGGGCCTCCTCATCTATTTGCAGCCTTTCACTGTCGCTGCTTTCAGCGCCACCTGTGAGGGTAAGTGGACACTCATTAGTTGCATGTGACTGTCAGACGTGCAGTTGTTACATGCATGCTGGGTGACATTCCCTGAATGGCTGTGGATTTGCGTACTTTGGAACCTGTCTGGCTGCATTGTGGTACTACTACATTGTGGCCACACTACATCTCCCACAATGCTTCAGGGCATTTCCTGATGTGCAACAATGGCATGACTAAAGGACATTATGTGAGCCTATTTGGTCAGGGACGGTCATGGGGACAGGGTCGCAGTCACATGCCACTTACCTTGGGTGTCTTGGGTGGGGCGGAAGGAGTCCAGACGTGTGACGCCAACGCACGCCTCCTTCTCAAGGGTGTTCTCCACCTGGTCCTCCAAGGGTGTGTTAGGAGGGACTGTAGGTCCGTCACCTCCAGTGCCCGATGACTCTCCAAGGCGCTCCGCCACCCTCTCCTTGGCACGACCTCGGAGGTCATACCATCTTTTCTTCAGCTCCTCAAGTGACCTATCGGCCACACCCACGGAGTTGACAGTGGAGGCTATTCCCTGCCAGATCCTCCTTTTTTCTTGATCCGGGACCTTCCTGGAGTCTTTGCCAAAGAGTTTTTCGTGGTTGGCCACCACCCCTTCAATCAAATGTTCGAGCTCCTGCTCAGAAAATTTGAGCTTCCTCTTCCGCCCTGTGTTGTTGCTGGGGCCAGGAACAGGTTCCTCTGACATGGCAGCAGAGTAGTTGCAGTTTACAAATCACCAGAATAGCAGCAGCTTTCCCACTTGCTCCCTCCAGGTCTGCCTCACTGTGGAGAATGGGGGTGGGAACTGCCTGCTTCCTGGTTGTGATGTCATCACTGTGCTCGAAATGCGACTTCCAGTTTTCCCGATCTCACGAGATTGCGATTCGCAATCCCGACGCGGGTAGCCGGAAATAGCGATTATTCTGCGATAATCGTTAATCGCTAACGGAATTTGCGCCCGCGTGCGAATCGCTTTTTTTTCCCGGTAATCTTCATGAATTCTGATTTGCGAGTTCTCAATAGCGGTTCGCATTTTATCGCTATTTGAGAATCGCAAATCCCGTTTTTCATGAATCAGGCTGTAAATCTCTTGTACTTCCCAATGGTTGGGTTTTAAGTATTTGATGTGGGTTTGCTTTTAGCAAAACCATTTTGATTTTACTTAAATAATATGTATAATACACTTACTCTTTTCATCCATTGATCTGCTGTTGTGTCATTCACATTTTGCTCTCACTCACTATAGCCTACAGCATGGGGCAATCGTTCAGCCTACTTAAAGTGCTGAATAACTTCAGTTTGAGTGACTGCATTTTGCTCTGCCACAAGGTGGACATCCAAACACAAGGTAGCTCCCTTTGGTGCCATTGTTTTTGTTGTTATAATTTTAGTATTTTTTTAGTGTTGCCTAATGTGATAGCAGGGTGCCTTTAAAGTGAGCTGAGGGTGCATTCCAGCTTTATCACTTTCTGTCCCCTGCCAAAGCTGTTGTAAATTCCATTTGCAGAGGCCTTTATTTTATCTGTCTTCAGCTATTTCAAACTTACCATATTGTATTCAATCAATCAATCAATCTGGATTTTTTTAAGCGAGCTACTCACTTGTGAGGGTCTCAAGGTGCTGGGGTGGGGCGGGTACGAGCAGCTTCATAGGTCATCGGAATAGCCAGGTCTTGAGATCCTTCCTGAATAGGTGCAGTGTCGAGCTATGTCTGATGTGAAGGGGGTGTTCGCTCCAGGTCTTGGCCGCAATGTCGGAGAAGGATGCCAGCTGCTCTGGCCCCGTGGATGCATGCAGGGGACAGTGGCCAAGGCTAGGTCGGTAAAGTGGAGGTTTCTGTTGGGGACCTGGAAGGAGATTTGTTTGTTGCGGTATAGGGGTCCGGTATTATGGAGATCTTTGTCGGTGTGTGTGAGCATTTTGAAGGGAATTCTTTTTTCGACGGGGAGCCAGTGGAGGTGGCTGAGGTATTCTGTGATGTGGTCATGTCGTGGGATTTCGAGGATGAGTCTGGCTGCGTCGTTCTGAACGGTTTGGAGTTTGCTGACAAGTTTTGTATTGATTGCAGCATAGAGAGTGTTTCTGTTGTCCATTCTGCTGGTGATGAGTGCATAGATGATGCTCTTCCTGGAGTCAGGGGAATCAATTTGAAGGTCTTGTGGAGTATGCAGAGAGTGTTGAAGCATATGGAGGACAAAGCGTTGTCTGGTGGTTCGTGGTGAGTGAAGGGTTGAGTATGATGCCGAGGTTGCGAGTTTGGTCCGTAGGGGGGTGTGGGTTTCCGAGGGCGGGGGGCCACCAGGTGTTGTTCCATGTGGAGGGGGTGGAGCCGAGGATGAGGCCTTCTGTTTTCTCAGAGTTGAGCTTCTGACAGCTGCTCCTCATCCAGGTTGTGATGTCCTCCATCTCTTCTTGGAAGCTGTACCTCATGATGTTGGGTGCCTTGGTGAGGGAGAGGATGAGCTGGGTGTCATCGGTGTATGAGACTATTGAGTCAATGTTTTTTGACAATGGTTGCAAGGGGGGATTTTAGATGTTATAGAGCGCAGGACTGAGGGAGGATCCTTGGGGTACTCCACATCTGATCTCTCTAGGTTCAGAGAGGAAGGGCAGGAGTCTTATTCTTTGTGTTCTGTCAGCGAGGAAAGATTGAAATCCGGGTTGAGTTTTGTCAAGGATGTTGTTGGTTTCTATGAAGTGTACTAGGTGGGTGCTGATGTCTTCCTCGATGACTTTGGCAGTGAAGGGGAGATGAGAGATGAGCCTGAAGTTTGTGAAGTCTGTCAGGTCTGAGGAGGGCATCTTGAGGAGGGGTTTGACTTCAGTGTGTTTCCAGTCGTCGGGGAAGGTGGTGGTCTAGAGAGAGCAGTTAATCATTCATCATAGTTCAGGTGCGATGGCAGCCCTGTGGCAGATGTGTGTTGGGCAGAGGTCAGTGGGTGCTACGGAGTGGATGCTTTTCATAGTCTTCTGTGGTGAGAGGGGTACAGGTGAGGAAAGTCTGCTGGATGGCGTTGCTGGTGGGGGGTGTTGGGTCGGTGTCATGGTCTTGGTTGTTAAAGTTGTCGTAGAGCGTCTTGATCTTGTGGTGAAAGAAGGAGCTGACTTTGTTGCAGAGGACTTGGGATGGAGGGACGGAGGTAGTTTCGCTGTTGGTTCTGGTGAACTCTTGCATGATGGCAAAGAGTTCCTTGGAGTAGTGGGAGTTGGAGAGGATTCTGTCTTTGATCAAGTTTTTCTTTGTTGATTCAAGAGTTGGTGATGTGCCGTGGTGACAGCCTTGTAGACGGAGTCTGCTTCCAGGATTTTGATATTTCTCTACATTTTTTCCAGTCATCTGCAAGAGCGCTTACATTCTCAGAGGTCTGTGGTGAACCAGGTGGCTTTCGCATTGTGTCGTCTGGTGGAGTTCTGGAGGTGGGCAAGAGTGTTAGTGCAGTTGGTGATCCATTGGTGGAGGGTGTTTGCTGCTATGTTTGCGTTCATCGTAGTTGGGGGAAGAGAACAACTGAGAACGGAGGAAAGGTGTTCTTTGGTGATTTTGTT
This sequence comes from Lissotriton helveticus, assembly GCF_964261635.1. NCBI lineage: Eukaryota > Metazoa > Chordata > Amphibia > Caudata > Salamandridae > Lissotriton > Lissotriton helveticus. The sequence continues at coordinate 55,583,556 of NC_136060.1, forward strand.
CCAGTTTCTCCATGGGAGGTGGGGCGTGCACTTGTGTGTGGTGAGTTTCGAGAAGGAGAAATGGGCCCAGTGGTGGTCCTTCCAGAGCGGTTCCGTGGTGTGACTGAAGCAAATGTTGTTTCCTCTGCCGAAGATGGGGTCGAGAGTGTGTCCTGCAGTGTGTTTGGGGGTGGAGACAGGTTGTTTCATTCCAATGTTGGTGAGGTTCTCGAGAAGAGCAGTGGTGTTAGGATCACTGAGGTAGTCTAGGTGGAAGTTCAGGACTCCAAGCAGTATGTAGTCTGTGGAGAGGAGGGCATGGGGAGTGATGTAGTCTACAATGGCATTAGTGAAAGGGAAGCGGAGTCTGGGCAGTCTGTAGGTGAGTATTCCGTGGAGCATCATTCTGGGGTTGGGCTGGATCAGGTAGTTGATGTGCTCCATGAGAGGTGAGGCGCCATCCGAGTTGGTGGTTGTTAGTCGGAGGGAGCTATTGTAGATGAAGACCAAACCTCCTCCTGGGTGGTTGGGGAGGTCTTTCCTCAGGATCTTGTATCTTCTGGGATGGCGGCTGCTATGTCTGAGGCAAAGCTGGTGTTGGTCCAGGTCTCTGTGAGGAAGGCAACATCAGGCGAGTGAGTGTTGAGGCGGTCCCAGAATTCTACACCATGTCTCTGCAGGAGCATATTTTGAGCAGGATGCAGCTCAGGGGCTGTGTAGGGTCAGTGATGGCTGTCTGGGTCCGGTGGTGGGTGAAGGTATGGTGCCATTGTCGGCAGGAGAACACGCCTTGAGAGTTGCTCGGCATCGAGAGCTGGCAGTTGTTGTTGCATATAGGGATGAGTGCATGAAGAGTGGTGGGTTCGTAGCGGTGGAGGGCCGGAAGGCACTGTTCCCTGGCGTTGGTCACAGTCGAGTCGCAGATGAGTGCAGACAAGCTTGCCTTTGGAGCGCCAGTGGCGCGTCAGCGGTGCAGCCGCACGGTGGCTGCCACTAAATAGTTGGTGTCAATACGACTGCTGCATCACTAAATCATCACCCCTATTAACACATGCCCCTTTCATCACACAGATTTCACACTCCATTAGACACAAGCCGTGAAAAAAGTGGATTGATGTGAGTATTTGTTCTGTTTGGACTGTTTTGGATTTTGGTACATGTGACTTGGCTTAGTTGAGTATATAGATATCATTTTGAGTTGGATTGTTATTGCTATCTATTTCAGAATTCCTGATTCTAAAGAGAACAAGCACCTTGAGGTAGGACTAGCTTCTTCCGCCATTCATTGTTTAGTGACACAGGTTTGGTCGTCTCTTGAGACTGACCTTTTTATGTCTTCTTATTCACAGCTACGTGGTCCTGAAGAGAATTCCCTTGAAGAAAAGGGTTTTCGAAACGCGTAGACCTTTTTTGGACAACACTAGGACATTTCTTGAAAACACAAATAATTGTTCAACGATTGATCTGATTTCCAGTGTTGATTATTTTGGATTAACTCTTTCAAATATGTTATGTATAATTTGATGTCAATTGTTTTTTCATGTGTGTTATAATGTGTATGCATGGTTGAATGTTGGTACCAAATGTAAGAAGTGTTGTCGTGAATAAATGTGGAGTGTAATTATTTTTGGTTATAAATATGTGAATATTTTCTAAAGATGATTTGATAAAAAATTGAAAATTAAAAATAATTGATTTATTCTGGACTAAAAGATTTGTCCGAAGACTTACTGTTTAATTGAGTAGGTTGTGTGGTCACTTTCAGGCCCCCATTCCAAGCTATTGGCAATACTGGTGCTTGTTTTTGGTTTTTGTATAGAGTGAGGCTTGTCCTTATTGCCCGTGAGCCCAGACCCAGTTTTGGTTACGATGCCACTAAATAGGGCTTGAGGAGGTTAGGCAGCTGGGAGGCGACATGCAAAACAGGCAAATAACAGGTGGGACAGAGAGAGACAAAAACAGAAAGTGGAGAGGCACACATAGAGTGGACTAGTAGAAGAGCAGGCTCATCCACTAGACCACCAGGGATGAGGTAGAGACAGGAGCCCGAGAGTGGAGGAGGGCATCGAACACCTTACCTGGATGACCAGAAAGCGCTGAGGGCAGTACCTTAACCGTGGAGCTGCGCGAGGTGTGAGCAGTTACCCTGACCAGGAGGTCCTGGTGTCCTTTCACCTATGGTTCATTAATCAACTTTGCGCAGGAACAAAAAAACTTTTACAGTGTTACAATTGCAGCAAGCTTGTCATTATTTAATCACAGTTGGAGTGTAGTTTGGGTTTAAAATCTAATATTTCATACTGTGAACCCTTTTCCTTCCTTTTTTACATCTTCCCTTTCCTTCTTTCCTTTTTTCTTATCATCTTTCTCATTTCTCTCCCTCTTTAGAGATTATTTCCTACTTTCTATCTTTTTTTACCTTTCTGTTGTTTTTTCTTTTTGCCTCCTTTCTACCTTTTTCCCTTTTCTACCCCTTTCCTTTCATTCTTTCTGTAGTTCTATCTTTTCATTCTTCTTTCTTTTTTGCCTTCTTTGTTTGTTTGTTTCCTTCTTTCTTTTTTGCTTTGTTTGTTTGTTTGTTTGTTTGTTTGTTTCTTTCTCCTTTTCTTTCTTTCTTTCTTTCATTCTTTCTTCCTTTCCCTCATTTATGCTTTTTCCCTTTTTATTTCATTCGTTCCTTCTATCTCTCCGTTTTTTTCTGTTTTTCCCCTTTTCCTTTCAATTTTTTCCGTAGTTTTATTCCATCTTTTGTTCCATCTTTCTTTCTTTTTGCCTTCTTTCTATTTTCTTTTCTTCCTTCTTTCATTCCTTCTTTGTATCTTTCTTTCTTCGCTCCCTTCTTTCTTTTGTTGTTGCCTTCTTTCCTTCCTTTTTCTTCTTCATTGTTTTATTTCCTTTTTCTTTTTTTCTTGTCTTATGGGCTGGTAATTTTCCTACATCTTGTATTTCTTTTCTTTTTCTCCTGCCTCCCTACCTTTTAAGCCTTCATTCCTTTCTTTCTTCCCTTCTTTCTTTACTTTTCTCTTTCTTACCTTCTTTCTCAGGCAATAGGCTGTCATCCAATGCTAGGGCAATTGGCTTTTTTAGGTCTGTGTTAGTCAATACCTTTTCTTCTTACTAAACGTATTTTCACGTAGTTACTTATAGTGCTTGTCAGCCAGACTTCATCCATAAGCCTGTGGTTATGCCATTCACATTTTTCTTCCACCCACTCCAGCATACATTAGTGGAAAACATGTTAGTCCACTTCAGCCATTGACTGACGTCATTATGAGTTACAGCACACTGCACTTTCACAAGGAGCACATCCACATACAAAGAATGTCCCTTCAGTACCAGAGAGTACTAATGCAATGTGTACTTTGTTTTAGACAAAAAGCATTGTTGTCTATAGCAAATCTTTTTTTTTAGATTTGTTGAAGACCTGGCAGTTTCCTGAACAATAAAGTTTTGAAAAAAACAGGAAAAAACAAAAGAAAAATTGCAAAAGGCTGGCAGCCAACTCCAGATCTACTGATTTTGCTAAACCTTGTTTTCATTTTACTTCATCTTGTGCTGTTCTTGTAATTTTCACTGGCAGGAATTCAAGCAGAAATTGTTATGCAGGAATAATGAAACTGGTTGTATACCTCAGTCACCTACACTTCACTTCACTAGCAAGTGTGTGACTTAAGGAAATGGGCCCTATTCACAAAGTACACTTGTATGTTTAATCACATATTTATTTACTACTATGCCTAGGTGACAAGCTGCATTTTTTGCTATTCATCATTTCCCAGTTACATCAAGGCACAGACTTACGTGTCTCCAAACCCCAGAATTAGAGTTTGGGGACTGCTACAACACAAATAAGGGTAACGTTGCTGCTAGTAATTCTGCACACATAGGTGGAGATCTCTGCAACTGTGGTGGAGATCTCCCTATGAAAAAGCATGTGAAAAGTTATTAAAGTTTATTTTTCTTTTATAGACATTATTAAAATTATAATTTAAAATGTATATTTATATGAATTTAAAAAATGTCATAGCACATTAACTCATGAAATTGGGGGCGTGGCCAGGCAAGCGATTGAGATGACTGCTTGCTGTTAAAGCTCTGTTGGCTGGCCCAGCAACTCTTACATTATCCCCGGCAATATCAATGGCCGATTGCCATACACCTAACAGCGCTGGATAGCTGAGTGTGCCTTAACTCCTGCGGGCTGACTCTGCTAATGGATGGCCCGGCACTCCCCGAGATACGACGACTGACGGTTTGTAGTGTGGGGAGACGACGTGAGGCGCCCGGGGTTTTGCCGTCACCAGGGCATGGAGTGGCGAAGGGATGTGCGGAGGGTGTCGAAGGTGAGTGGGGGTCCGCTGCTGTGGTGGTAGAGCCGGTTGCAAGGCGGCCGTGGTGACTCCCCCATATACACCACAAATTGGAACAGGGCATGGCTGTGTCTGGCAGTGCCCGATCCACAGTTCCCGTACCCGCCATTTTCCTGAGGCCATGCCGGGGACAGGGCCCGCTGTGTGCCTGGGCGGCTCCCAAATGACGGCGGGGCGTAGAGGACAAAAGGGGGTGTACCAGTGTCAGCCTTTCACTCGCCGCGGCCAGCCACCCAGTGGCGTGGACCCTTCTCCCTGTTGCCCACTTAATATGCAGTTGAGGTTCCCCGGTCGCCCACCTGGCTCCATGGATTGTATAAGGCCTGCACTCTCCTGCAGTTGTTCCACTCCTCATCGGGATACCACTAGTGCCATTACCTGCCTCCGGTCCCCCGCTGTAACCGCCCGACTGGCCCGTCTGCTGTGTCTGGCCTCCTCTGCTCCTCTGGTGAGGGCCCATAGTCTCCATGGACTGATTGCTAAGCCAGGCCCCAGCTAACATCAAGGCACGGGCACAAACATGCAGGGTGAACTTTACAATCCACGACTCAGGGCCCCACGGGGGGGCTTTCCCCGGACCTGCAGCAGGAGCGTGGGTGCCAGGGGGGACATCAGAGCCTGCCAGCAGGTCCCGCTTAAGACACTTGACTTACTCACACTTCACCTGGTGCCCTGCACCATCCCATTTTTACTGCCCTGGGACAGTCGCGGACTGCACCGTTCACTTCTTGGGCCCTCACGCTTCCTGACACGCGGTGGGCCTGGGTCCAGTCCACACCCATATAGATCCTTCTTGCGCTTGGCTACTCCGTGGTTGCACTCAAGCAGCTGCAACGTGGCATGGGCCGCAAAGACCCCAAACAGAAGACCTTGCCATTTGAAAAATAATGGGCAGGCCTTCTGAGGACGGCTCTAACATGGTGGAGAACGCACAGGGTGCAGAACATTCAGACAACCTTCCTACATTGACAACATCTATGCTTCAAGAGAAGAGGGCTGGCTTCAGGGGCCTAGACAGGCTGTTCGACACTTTAGATAAGAGCCTGGCAGAGATGGGGGCCAAAATCTAAGTACACGACCGGCGCCTGGATGTGGCTGAGGCTTGCATTGTGGATATCGAAGATGGCACAGCTCAGTTTCTGAAATGTTTAGACCGCGTCGAACGCATCGTTAAGGAGGTGGCTATAAAGAATGAAGACCTCGAAGCGCACATTAGGCGCAACAACATTCGCATTTTAGGAGTCCCTGAGACCACTGCCACTGGTCGCATGCACATTTTTGTCAAGTCTCTGTTATCTGACCTGTTTGGGAGGGAGTCTTTTACCCCAGGGTTTGTGATAGAGCACGCATACTTGTCCCTGGGCCCCTGGCCTAACCCTGGTGGCCCCCCCGAAGCAAAGAAAAACCAAAGGAAATGATGGACGGAGCGTTGACAATACAAGCACTCACCCCCAGTCAACTGATCTGGGTTTAATCCATCACCGTTCTTTAGCCCACTCTGCCACCCCAGTTCAGACATGGCCATTTACAAATCAGTCTGACCCTGTGCCTCATGGAAACAGTCCAGCCCGAATGCCCCCCCGAAGCATCATTGCACGCGCAATGAACTTCTGAGACCGGTTCCGGCATTGCGCCTCACCAGGGAACATGGCAACACCATATGGCAGGGCTCTAAAATATCCTTACACCCGGACTTCACTGTAATGGTGCAGGACTCTCGTCAGAAATATAATGGGGTCATGGCTGCCCTACGTAACATGGGATTAAAGTATAGCATGGTATATCCAGCCAGGTTGAAGGTCAATGTGGAAGGCCGGGCCCGCATATTTGACACCCCCACAGAGGCGCAAGAATTTTGTCATACAGATAAGCAAACTAACAATCGGGCCGGGACAGAGGGAGGGACCTTCACCGCCGCACAGCGGCTCTGATGCAAGTGTTGAACTATTTTCCGGTTCCGCTACTGGTTGACTCTGTTGTGGTTGCTCTTTTTCACTATTGTGCCACTGAACGGGGTTAATGTACATTATTTTTCTGTAACCTTTTCGTTAGCTGGCCGACTGACGTGGTTTTGTCACCCCTTGTGGTTTATACCTTGAGTTTGTACTTGTTCCTACTGAGGTACCCTTCTTGGGGATCTTCATTTAAATGTAAAGTTAATTGGTACTTCAAATTCTCCTTTTGGTTACAAATCTACCTCGCTTGGGATGTAATTGAGGTTGGGTGGGGGGTGGGTGGGGGTAACTTCGTTTTGCTTAAATGTTTCTGGTTGTATACAGCAATGGTCACTGTCACGGTTTTTAGTTATTCACTGTTACTCAATTATGCCATGCTTGACACGTACTCCTGCTGGCTCAGTTAGGTAACATTGAAGGTCCATCCAGCCTGTCCTTAATGTCTTGGAATGTTAGGGGTCTGAACGACAATCGCAAATGGAGGCAGGTTGTTCATTATCTACTGTGACACAATGTGGATATTGCTTACTTGCAGGAAACGCATTTACCAAAATCCGGCCCTCTTTGCTACTTGCTGGGGAGCACACAGGTATATCGATAATTACAGCAAATACGCCAGAGGCACGGCCATCCTTATTCACAAGAGGGTGCCTTTCAGCCTCCTCGCAGTGTTAGGAGATAGTGAGGGCAGATACGTCATTGTCACAGGAACACTTATGGGTCATTACATAGCACTAGTGTGTGTTTATGGCCCGAACACTGACTCCCCTGACTTTTTCCATTCATTACAATCCCAATTAGTAAGGTTAGAACCAATCTTTCTCTTGATAGGGGGGAATTTCAACCCCCTCCTTAACCTAATCCTATACAGCACTGCCGCTTCTCCCAACACCAAGCCACGAGCAGGCCGCACACTGCTAGAACTATGTCAACACCTATCCCTGCTAGACATCTGGCAACAGCGTAACCCTGCTCTCACAGAGTACAGCCACTATTCCGGCCAACACAACACTTGGACCAGAATCGACTTTTGGTTGGTTTGCCCGAGCATTGCTGGCTGGTACCGGTCACTGGTGACGCTGCCAAGGACCTATTCTGACCATGCCCCAGTACAACTCCACCTAAGGGTCTCACAGCCAGAGGGTTTTGAGCGACAATGGCACTTTCAGAGCCGTGCCCTGCATGATGACCTTTTGAATATAGAGGTGTGCAAGGCCATCGATGACTAATTCTCAATTAATACTGTTTCCGTAGGGACAAGGGCGGTCTTGTGGGAGGGCTTCAAGGCATACATCCGGGGAGTCTGCATTGCAAAACACGCCAGAGTTGATAAAGATCTTCAAAACACACCGGCAGGTATAGAGTGCAAACTCGTTGGCTTAGATGTCACTCCACCCCTCTCCGCAGTCCCTGACAGGGAACAAGTTTGGCCCTTCTCGTTGAATTACGGGAAGCGGCTGACCATGAGCTATTTTACTTGGGCAAATATCAGGTGGCTCGGCGCTATTGTGAAGGCGAACGACCTGATAGTGTGCTGGCGCAGATGCTCCGACCCCCGTATAGCAGTGCTTACATTACCCAACTTCACACTTCCACAAGTCAGACACTTAACTCCACTACTGAAATTCGTAATGAATTCTTGGACTAATTTAAAGCCTTATACACTACCAAAGTAGGGAATGATCCCTCGGCCCAGGAGGCCTATCTGTCCGAGATTGCACTGCTATATCTAGAAAAAGGCATGCAGGAGTTTTTGAGCAGAACCCATAGTGGAGGCGGATGTACTTGGTGCCATTGATTCTCTATGTGGCTCCCCTGCCCCAGGCTTGGACTGGTTCTCGGGGGAATTTTTTAAGGCATACAAGGACGTACTGGCACCACAGCTGATAAAGGTTTATGCTGAAGCACAAGAAAGACAAATACTGCCCCCAACGCTTCTAGAGGTGGTCATTATTCTCCTTCCCAAACCTGGCAAAGACCCATCCCTTTGCAGCTCATACAGACCCCTTTCGCTTTCAAACTAAGATTATAAAATATTGGTTAAGGTTATCCCTAACTGCCTCTCCTAGTTGATGGAGTTTATCATCTCCCCGGCCCAATCGGGTTTCGTCCCACACCGCTACACCTCATTAAACCTCAGGACACTATTCTCGGTATTTCCATTGCTAAGCATTGGTGGGGCTTTAACCTGCATGTGAAGGTCCAAAAGTAGGATCTTTTAGTTTTGTTTTCTCCTGGTTTCTCACCAAAACTCAATGCCATGCCACCATCTTTATATAGCACACCACATCAGCACTAGTTACCTCCAAAGAATCAAAAAATGAGCATAGAATTGATCCGAAAGTTCCCGCTGCCACTATTCTTTTAGATGCGGAAAAAGCTTTCGATTAGTTGGAATGGCCCTTGGGATTCAAAGCCACCACCGCTTTATTACATAGCCGGCCAACGGCGAGACTCCGCTTGAATGGCACTCTGTTCCAACCCTTCTCCCTCTCCCGCGGTACTCGGCAGGGATGCCCGCTATCTCTCCTCTTGTTTATCCTGGCCATGGACCCTTTAATTTGCCATTTCCAGGAGAGACATTTACATAGAGGCCTGCAGTTTAATACTGGTCCTTTACTAGTCTCGCTCTATTCGGATGACACTTTCCTCTATGTTAGAAATCGTCAGGGAAACTTAGAACCGCTCATTAGAGAAATACTTAGGTGCAGCCGCTTCTTGGGGCTAGGCAATAACTGGCACATGTCAGTGATCTTTCCATAAAGAACCAGTACAGTTCCATGAGACTGCGGATTCCCTTTCAAGTGGTTAAGTATTTGGGCATACACATACACCAGGACACTGCCCAGATCATCAGCTTGAATTATGTGCATGCAGTGTGTGCCTTGGAGGCTCAAGTGGAACAATGGCTGCGTTTACCCCTATCTATGGCAGGCAGAGTCGCGATCCTCAAAATGGTAGTGCTACCCAAATGTTTATATCTTTTTAAATATATTCATATACCCCTTACAAATATATATTTTTTTAAGTGGTATGGGGAGGGAAAAGGGTGCGGGTTTGCTGGCAGATTCTTACCCTCCCATGTGAAAGGGGGGAATATGGAGTCCGGGACCTCCACTTGTATTATTTAGTGGCCCAATATTGCTACGCCTACGCCCGGATACCATTTCTATGCCCAGAGGCAGACTTCGTGTCACCGGAAAAGTTGGCCACTGTGCTTCCGAATGGCGTCCGTAGAGACCCAAAAGACATACAGACAGTATCCACCACTAGTTGGGCGTGGGATAAGCTGCGGAGGCTTTCTGGTGCCTCCACATTATACCCATCTGCCCTACCCCTCCCTAACCCCCCTGGCTGCCAATAACAGGAGAAAAGCTGGTACAACGCACCTTTGCCAAATTCGACATCACCAAAGTGGGAGATTTATATCCAGAAGGGCATGTTTTCTCAGTGGCAGAGGACGCTTGTTACCAAGAGGTCGCATTCATGGATAACTTCGTACTGGGGTGAATGCGCTTGGCCCTGAGCACCACACTGCCCACTTACCCTGTTGAACAAAAAACAGAGAGAGGACCCCTAACAAATCCGATTAGGGACAATGGGTGAATAAGCTGGAAAAATAGATAGTCCCTAAATACAGAGAGCATAAATTCTCAAACTAACAAAACAAGATATCACTGACATACTATTTAGTAACCCACTGTGTAGTCTAAACAGATCAAAGACACAACTTGTTTGCTTATTATACCAAGGTATATTTTACATTTTATTAAATACAAAGCACATTAAAAATAAATTGAAACACGCAAAAATAATAGGTTAAAAACAACTGATGAGTTTCATGGCATAAAAAAACATTACATTATACAGGTTACAGTATTCATCAGAAAGATTTGTCAGGTTACAATACTCATACAAAGTAATTTGTTATGAATATGTTCACTGAGGACCAGAGATGGAAGAAACCACCAGCTGTGGGTCGAAAAGTGGAACAGGAAGAGACACGGGGGCTATGAAATTTTTTAAAAATGCGCAGACTCTGATACTTTAATAGCTATGGACATGTTAAAATTACAATGCTATAATATGTGACTAAGTTGACTATTGGTATGATACTTTGTATGACAGTAAACCAACATTTATATATCATTGTTATATGAAAAAAATTGAAAATAAAGTTGAAAAAAATCACGAAATTAATAGTGCAGGAAAAAGTGTATTGATTACATGTAATATTATTATAATTTATGTTATTGTGTTTGATTCACTACAGTCCATAGTTTTGATATATGATTTTTGTGATTCCCCACAATATATGAATGTTAAGATGTCATGCAAAGTACTGGATTTGTGTCAGTTGTGTTTCAGCCGATTCCCAAAGAAAACATGAAAAAAAAGAAAAGGAAGCAGGGTAGGAATACCCTGACCCCCAAGCCTTGGTCTTGGAGACCCCCGGGCCTATGCCACAGCATAAAAGCATTTTTTTAACCAATTGCAGCAAATTCATGAAACTCACAGCTAAAAAAATATTTTTGTTTTGGGAATAGCCCTCGAGTGGGTCAGGTCCCTGAGCATGTGGATGGGACCCCCTCTTTGAGCAAATGTATGCCTTGGGTACCACTACCTACCTGGGACTTATGTTTGTATTAGGAGAGGCCACACAGACCCCTGGGCCCTGAAACCGCCACCATTCTAGGGCCGACTATCAAATAAATAAACGTGGTCCCATGGAATCCCCATGGCCCAGGGACCACCACCTCCCAGGGGTTAAATTGATTGGAATGGGGGGGCTTGTGGACCCCACCCTAGGTCACGGAGACCACTAACTTACCAGAGCCAAATTAACATTAAGACATTTCCCTTTTCTCAATCACTCTGTAAAAGGGCCTCCTGGTGCACTACAGGTTGGGGATAAAGTCCCCTTATCTACTGAGGGTCGGTGGGGGCCAAGAACCCCCAATTGTTACCACAAGTCCCCCACAGCAGAATTTCTGAGACTTTGCAGGAGGATCCCTCCCCTTTCTCAACCACTCTGTAAAGGAGCCTCCTGGCTCACTACTGGTTGAGGGATGAAGTCCTCTTTGCTGTTGAGGGTCATTGGAGGTGAAGAAACTGTATTGTTGCCACAATTAAGTCTCCCGCATTAGGATTGTTCAGACCTCATCAATGCCCCACCCTCTTTCTCAACCACTCTGCAAAAGGGTCTCCTGTTGCACTGCTGGTTGGGGGTTGTTAGGGCAAAACCCTATATTGTTGCCACAAGTAAGTTCCCCACTGCAGGATTGCTCAGACCTTGTTGGATGCCCCACCCCCTTTTTCAACCACTCTGCAAAGGGGCCTCCTTGTGCACTACTGGTTAGAGGATGAAGTCCCTTTGGCTGCTAAGAGTTGTTGGGGGCCAAGAATCCCTATTGATGTCAAAAGTAAGTCCCCATCAGAGGGATTGCTCAAACCTCATTGGAGGCCCAACCCCTTTCCCAACTACTCTGCGTAAGGGCCTCATGGTGAACTACTGGTTGGGAATGAAGTCTAGGGGTGAGCGTGTTTGTAAAGTCAGCACTGCCAATGTAGGTTTTGCCAAACTGTGCATTACAAGTGGAGCGCAAAGTGGCAAAACTCTGCAAATTCTGCCACCAGACAGATTTTACAGCACACCCCTAGTTTTTTTCCTTTGTTCTGCTCACCTCTGACCTATATTTTGCCTCCTTCTGGTCGTTACTGATCTTTATTCTGCCTCTTTGTGCTCATCTTTTACCTTTATTTGCCTATTTCTGCTAATTTCTGACCTTTATTGTTCCTCTTTGTGATCGTTTTTCACCTTTATTTTGCCTCTTTCTGTTCGTTGCGATCTTCATTCTGGCTTTTTCTGTTCAAATCTCACATTTAGTTTGCCTCTTTCTGCTCATAGCTGACATTGATTGCGTCTCTTGCTGCTTGTTCCTGACCTTTATTCTGTCTGTTTCTGCTAGTTACTGACCTTTATCTTGCCTCGTTCAGTACATTTCTAATCTTTATTCCTTCTCTTTCTGCTTGTTTCTAAACTATATCCTGCCTTTTTGCTAATTTCTAACCTTTATTTTTCCCCTTTCTCTTCTTTTTCCAGCCAGCTCCCCCACCTCTCGCGGGAGCTGTCATTGCAGTCACAGACAGGGATCTGCTAAACATGCACCTCCCAGTCAGTCAGAGCAATCCTTTCATCTGTTTCCAGAAACTGATTAAACTTCTGCCTCCAGCAAGCAAGAGCATGTATCAGCTCTCACTAGCTGGAAGCAGAATGTTTGCTCTGTCTTGGTGGGAGCTGTCTAAGCTCCCGCCAAGTCAGAGCAATCAGCTATATACTGGGGTGCGCACCCCGGGACATAACAGGATGTTATCAGTGATATCGATGACAATGTCATGTGTAATGTGTAATATGTGTGGTCATATGCAGTTTATTGACGGTTGTAAGTTATAGTTAGCGCAAGTAACTATAACTGCTGAACTTCAATGGTTTTGTATGAGTGAGATCTGAGCCAAATTATAGTGTTCCTGTAAACTTTGTTTTTTCAGTGAATTTCCTAACTCTACTGTCCCTGTAACCTTTGCTTTTTTTTGCTTCTAAAGTATTTTTAATTCTATTTCCAAACTAGTTGAGAAAGGGGGTGCGTCCCAAATGAGCTCTCAGCAATCCATATGTCTGGGACTTATTGGAGGTAAAAGGAGTGGTTGTTAGCCCCCGTGGGCCCTCAGCATCCAAGAAGACTTGATCTCCAACCAGTATTGTGCCAAGAGGCATGTTTGCAGAGTGTTAGAGAAAGGGGGTGGATGAGCTTGCAGCAATCCCACAATGTGGGACTTAATCAAGGAAACAGGAGGAGTACTTGGCCCAGTGATGGCATCAGTGATGTCACTGACCATGTCATGAATGATTTAATATGTGACATCATCAGCAGTACATTGCGGGTGCGCGAGTTATAGTTAGCAGAACTAACTATAACAGATGAATTTCTATGGTGTTGTAGGAGTGAAATGTCCAGCTAACTATAACACCCCTGAAACCTCTGTTTATTTCTGTGAATTTCTAAAGTTTTTTAAATGCTAATTTCTAACTATAATGTCTCTGAAACCTATGGTTTTTTTTAGTGAATTAAAAAGTTTTTTTAAATGCTAATTTGCTTAATATTACGTCTCTGAGACCTATGGTTTTTTCAGTGAATTTCAAAGGCTTTGTAAATGCTAATTTTTAAGTGTAATAGTAGTTATAACTATTTATGTTGTACTGATTTTCTTCAGTTTTTTAACTGTTTATTTAAAAACATTTTATTCATTAAATAATATTATATATTTTTCTGAAAATTGCAAAAAAAACTCCAACCTGCCTGTATACATTCCATGCCCCTATCCCCTTCCTCCTGTCCCCCATGGTCCATTTTACTGCCAAACCCTTCTGCCCTCCCTAGTCTGTTGTGCTGCAACTGCTCCTCCAGCCTCGCCCGCGTGGTCTGTTGTGAGGCCCCTTCCCCTGAACTATCTTGTCTGTGCCCAGGTCCTGACCCTCCCTTCTTTCCTCCATGGTCGTTTGTGCATGCCCCTGCACCCTCCTTCTTGCCCATCATATCCATTGTGCTGCCACTAACCCTCCAGGTGCCTTGCATGGTCTTCTGTGCTGCCACAGCCCCTCCCACCTTCCCTGTGTGGTCAGCTAGCTGTCCCTGACCCCCTCCCATGGTCTGTATGCCATTATAGTTTTACTGTTGTTTTCTATGGGGTGTCTTGCTTCTAATGCTCATCCTGCCTGACCTCCATGGTCATCTTGATGCTCCTGCCATGCCCACTTACCCCCAGCCTTCTGTTTCCATGTGCAGACCCCTATTCCCTCCCTCCTGGCTTGTCTGTTCCATTGTAATGCCCCTGATCCCCCCTCCTGCCCTTTATGGTCCGTTACGCTGCAGCTTTCTCTCCTGTCTGTCCATTATGGTCAGCTAGCTACCATTGCCTCTTTCCCCTCTGTTCTCTGTTGTCCATGTGCATGGTCCTGTCCCCTCCCTATTGCTTTCTATGGATTGTTGTGCTGCACTCCAGTCCTACAAGCCCTGTGTGGTATATTGTGCTGCTGCAAACCCTGATACCTGCCCTGTAGGGTCGGTTTGGTGCACCTATCCATGCTCCTCCTGTCCTCTGTTATCCATATCCCTACCCCAATTCCTCCTGCCTTTCACGATTCAATGTACCAAACTTGCTAACATTTTGAACTTGGTAAGAGGGAGATTTTGAAAAGACACTGGGGTATTGATTTTCCCCTTTGACTTACATTTAAAAAGAGGAGATTGTAGACAGGAGACAGATCAAATAATGCCCATTTGGGCTTAAAAACACTGGACGTTTCCTGGCTGAATTGGGTCTGTTGGCATGTATGGTTGTACTACCACTGCCTCTTCCTTCTGCCCACAATGGTCTATTATATTGCCACATCCTCTCTTGCCAGTCCTGCATTGTTGGTGTGTTGCCCGTGCCCCCCTTTCCACTGCCCTCCATAGTCTGTTGTGCTGCCACTGCCCTTCCTGCCTGCCCAGTGTGGTCAAATTGTTGCCTCTACATCCTCCTACCTGCCTTCAATTGTCAGAGTCCGTGCCCCTGGCCTCTGCTTCTCAACAGTATCCTAATGAACAATTAGATTGCTAACATTCTATATTTATTTCAAAAGTGTGGAACGCCTGACGTCATCTTGATGTAATTAAAACTGTTTTACCTAAAGCATTTCATTTAGAAATTACATATATGAGAGGGTCTTATTTGGATCAGAATTATGGTTAGTGCTCTGAAAAACTAAAATGAGGACATATTTTCTAAATTTTCAAATAGCGACAAAGCACTTTTAAATTATTTGTTATCTTTATTTTTTTTATCCAGTTGACCACTTGATTAAATGTTGCACTTAGGGGAGAGGATGTGGTGTTACTGCCAGAGCTGCAGACTTTGCAACTGGGGAACTAGGTTGGAGTTTCTGCTTCAGCTCGACATTCTGTGATTCTGGTCAAATGTCTTAATCTCTCCATGTCTAAAACCAAAATGAATTTGATCTTGTGTGATGTAACCAATGATCATGTAAAGCACTCCAATACCTGACAAGTCTGCACTATAAAAAACTGCAAAAGCACACAAAAACATGTTTTGCATACTTCTGTCATTGGGCTACATGCGGGCTACATCTGGGTGATATTTGCGCTACATTTGGGCTCTTTTCTCTCTGGTGGCCATCTTGGGAGATTTAATTGTTATGAAGTTTCCTAATTGCCTCATTTACTGCAGTCTCCTCAGTAGGAAATGCTTTCAGTTTTTTACTTTGATTCTATCAAGGAGGTGTTCAAATATGTCACACATTTGCCATAAATTCTGAATGTTAGCACTTTAGTTGCTCATTAGATCACTGTAGTAAAGTTACTGCTCACCAGGGAAGTCTGCTGCTGTTATTAAAAGTGCATGTTTCAGTCTGCATGTCAGAATTTTTTAATGAAATAGAAGAAGATTTGAGAAGTCACTCAAAATGTGCCATAATGTTTCTTTCTTTAGCACTAATCATAATTTCATTGTATTCCTTTTTAAATGAAATGTTTTAAGTGTTACCAGTTTATTCCAATCAAAATAGCTTCAGGTGTGCCATACGTTTGTCATAAGTAAGACAGTAAGCGCTCTAGTAGTTCTTAAGAACACTCTGGGACATTCTGTCATTGAGCTATACGTGGGCTACATCTGGATATTTGTGCTACATTTGGGCTCTTTTGTCATCTCTGGTGGCCATCTTGGGAGACTTATTTGTTATGAAGTTTCCTAATTTCCTCATTTACTGAAGTCTCCTCAGTAGGAAATACTTTCAGTTTTTTACTTTGGTTCCATCAAGAAGGCATTCAGATGTGTCACACATTTGTCATAAATTCTGAATGTTGGCACTCTAGTTGCTCATTAGATCACTGTAGTAAGCTACTGCTCACCAGGGAAGTCTTCTGGTGATATTGAAAGTGCATGTTTCAGTCTGCATGTCAGAATTTTTTAATGAAATAGAAGAGGATTTGAGAAGTCACTCAAAATGTGCCCTAATTTTTCTTTCTGCAGCACTAATCATACTTTCTATGGCAAAATATACCCCCTCATGTTGTTCCTTTTTAAATTAAATGTTTTAAGAGTTACCACTTTATTCCAATCAAGATGGCTTCAGGTGTGCAAAACTTTTGTCATAAGTTAGACTGCTAGTGCTCTAGTTGTTCTTTAGAACACTCTGGGAAGCTGCAGTAGAACACAAAGGAATCAACTGACAGTCTCTGCCCTTTTTGGATGTACATGTTTTACTGAGAATGTCAGACTTCATTCTCACATGACTGAGAAAGATAATGTGAATTTACAGAAAATATGCTCTCAGTTTAGCTTATAGATCACCTTCCAAACCTCTGTGGGAAAAGCATGAGTTTTTTTTAATCTAACATGATTCATTATATCCCAGCAGAAGGCTTTTTCACATGGTAAAATCACCTTAGAACACACCACAACTCCTAAAATGAGAATGATACCATCAACAAATGATTTATAATGTAAATAAAGTCTTAAAACCTTCTATTAACTGCAATGCTTTTTAATGAAGTGCTATCATGTATATTGGTCCCAAGATGGCTGTCAACACTTCTTGGATGAAGTGCTGACAGCCAATCAGATCTCACGATGAGATGTATGGTTAGGCTCCACCCAGATATTGAAACTTTTTCAAATTTCTCATGAACTACTGAACGGATGAAGACCATTTAACAAAAAGGGCTCTTTCTGAACCAAGGGCTACCTTTTTTCCAAATTTGGTTTAATTCCGTTCAGCAGTTCGGGCTGTAGCCGAATCACCCCGAATCTTTCAAGATAGGAGCGAACCGTAACGGGCCATACGTTTTGAAAATTTTGTGAAGATTCGTCAATAGGCGCCCAAGTTATTGGGAATAGAATGTTGCAATTTTCCAATGGTAACTAGGTCCTAACTATAACTACCCACTGGCGACCGCCGGTAGGCAATATATATATATATATACATATATTACCTACTGGCGGTCGCCAGTAGGTATATATAGTTAGGATTTTTTCTCTATGGGTTTTTTGAAAATTCTATGTCTAATAACTTTGGCGTTTGTGGACGGAATTGGCTGAAATTTTCAGGAAAATGGCACATTTTGTTTCTGAGCAGCCCCTGAAAATTGGGGGGGGTTTCGTCCAGGGGGGGTCGAGAAAAAAGGGGGGTCCCAAAACGTGTTTTTAACATTGAGTTTTCCATAGGGCGGTTGGCCTCACTTTTAGCCCGAACGGCTGAATGGATTTGCACGAAACTTGGCAAAATTGTAGGGACTGGTAGCCCGATGTGCCTTTTGTAGGTCTCAATATATGTGCTCCAGTGGATTTTGAGAAATTAACGTTTAAAAAAAGATATATATCTGTAACAGCGGACTGGGCAGCGGCCCAGGACGCGTACTTTTCGCGCAACGGAGCTTTGTGAAGCGAAGCTGATTGGTTCTCCGGCGTCTGTCAACATTCCAAACAGTCCGTAGCGGCCGCCATCTTGTCTCTCGGTAGGATCGAGAGACAAGAGGAGGTCAAAACAAAGGGGGAAATAACTATAAGGGGGCATAGTAGATCCTCGCTGACCCCCTAGGTTTGATGTGGAGGTTTTAAAAGGGCCCCGCGGGGCAAAAAAAAATAATAATAATAATAATCGAACGGCTGAATGGATTTGCACGAAACTTGGCAAAATTGTAGGGACTGGTAGCCCGATGTGCCTTTGCTAGGTCTCAATATATGTGCTTCAGTGGATTTTGAGAAATTAACGTTCAAAAAAAGATATATATCTGTAACAGCGCACCGCTTCGCGTACTTTTCGCGTTACGGAGCTTTGCGAAGCGAAGCTGATTGGCTCTCCGGTGTCTGTAAACATTCCAAACAGTACGTAGCGGCCGCCATCTTGTCTCTCGGTAGGATCGAGAGACAAGAGGAGGCCAAAGCGAAGGGGCAAATGACCATAAGGGGGCATAGTAGATCCTCGCTGACCCCCTAGGTTTGATGTGGAGGTTTTAAAAGGGCCCCGCGGGGCAAAAAAAAAAATAATAATAATAATCGAACGGCTGATGACCATAAGGGGGCATAGTAGATCCTCGCTGACCCCCTAGGTTTGATGTGGAGGTTTTAAAAGGGCCCCGCGGGGCAAAAAAAAATAATAATAATAATAATCGAACGGCTGAATGGATTTGCACGAAACTTGGTAAAATATTAGGGACTGGTAGCCCGATGTGCCTTTGCTATGTCTCAATATATGTGCTTCAGTGCATTTTGAGAAATTAACGTTCAAAAACAAGATATATATCTGTAACAGCGCTCCGCTTCGCGGAGATAAAATTATATGTGTATTACCTAGCTGTTGCTAACACCAGTTAGCGACGGCTAGTAGGAGATAGCGACCATCTTGGGTCCCACTTTGCATGTGAGTGATATTTATCACTAATGACATGCAAAGTGGGCATGCCAAGATGTTAGCGACTGGAAACAGTCGCTAACATCGCTATCTCCTATTATCAACTTTTGGAAATATTCGAGATAAGCGCGAATATCTCCAAAAAGTAACAGCTGCCCTGAGCAGTTCTTAGCCATGTTATCCAATGGGAGGTGGATAACATGGCTAAGAGCATTAGCTCGGTAATGCATGAATATCGCGGAGTTTTCAGCGACATTAATGTATTGCGCTCGTTTTTTATCGTATTTGCGATAAACCTTGATAATAGCAAGGTTTATCTGCGATAATTTCTGACGGTAAAAAAATCTTTGCAATGCATCGTTAGGGATAAATATCGCTTAACTTTGGTAATATGCCCCAACGTCTGTTAACGTTCGATTCGAAGGAAATCAGGAATTGTTGAAAAACATTGTGTGCGCCATCTTGTCTTTTTTCAAATGCCACACTTTTGTCGTGCACGGCAGCCATTTTAGATGCCTTGACCAGATCCACTCTGTGAACGCTGTCGATCCTTACCATGGCTCCCCACCCTCGCAAGCATCTCCCCCAGGCAGTGGTCACCCCCGCTCTCTGTTTTATGCATGGGTAATAAACCTCCCCCCATCTGCGCTGTTCTTCCCTGAGAATCACACCCTGTGCCCGCCCGACACCTCCCTTTCGCCCTATTCACTACCGCACCCTCTGACACTCCTTTTCCTCTGTGTCCGATTGTCCAGGCCGGTCCTAGGCTATCAGCTAGCCCTGCAGATGTAGTTTATGGCCACAGCTGTAAAGAATCACCCGTCTTCAAAGGAGTTATAGTAGATCAAGGCCCACACTCGATGAGATCCGTCACAGCAGAAGCGTTGCTATTATCTGAAAACCATCCTGTATTGTGATTGGGGAGGGGACCGAGCGTGAAGCGGAAGATTCCAGGGATGACTCTTTGTACATCAAAGTTTTTACAATTATGTGTCACATTAAAAATATATAGCACTCCGACAAAGTAGTAAGATTATAAAACTTTAATAATTTATAAATATATACAAGAAAACAAAAATAGTAATAACATATAAACATTTTTAGAGAAAAACAACGAAGTAGCGGTCGGCTGTGCGAATAGTCCCAACGCAGCACAACGTCCAGATTTCCGGCGTGGGGCGTCGCGGGGGGTGGGTGATCAGTAGCAAACTGTTGTGCGAATAGTTCCAAGGCAGCAGAACGCGCCGAAATCTAGATGACACAAAAGTGATGTCTAGTAAGTTGCCACCCAGCAAATAACGGCGTGGGGCGTCGCGGGGGGTGGGTCATCAGTAGCAAACTGTTGTGCGAATAGTTCCAAGGCAGCAGAACGATGGCACCAAGGTGATGTCCAGTAAGTTGCCGCACTGGTTTTGGTATCCTACAATGCTGCTCCGAATAACGGCGTGGGGCGCCCCGGGGGAGGCGGCGTGAACGGGCCTCTCCAGGTGGAGTGTCATCTGTTGTAGTGGGGCGCCCCTTTACCGTTTCAGTTGCCATTCCGTCCGCTTTTGGTCCACTGTGTCAAAATCCGCCATTCAGCTGAGTTGCGCCCACTCTTGCGGTGCAGCGATAGGCGGCTGCCACAGGACTCTCAAAATGGCGGCAGGCTGTTTCCTTTTTGGGCCTGGTCCACTGAAATGGCCCTGGGACACCTTGGAAATCGGACGCTTGTCTGCTAGGTCTTGGACCCCATTCTCGAAAGCGTCCCCTCCGCCTTGAGAATTCATCAAAAGTTTTGGGGGCCCCGACTCCTGCAGGCTTCTGGTGGGGAGCGGCTGCCATGATTGCTCGCGGAATGACCACGACGGAGCTACGAGATGGTGGTGCTCTCATGGTGACGCCAGCTTCAGTCTGAAACATCCAGAAACAAGGTGGGGCTTTCATCGTTTGGGGGGAAAAAAAAGTTTTCATCCAATGAAAAGTGTTGTTTTTAGGTCATATGATCAAGCCTTCCATCATTAGGAAACCAAAAGTAAAATGAACCAATGAAAAGTTTTATAAAGAAGTCACATGACCTGTTATGCGGCATAGGGTATAAAATGTGGAGAAAATACGTTGGCACGTGAGGCGGTGTCAGTAGCGGACCGATGTGCGAATAGGCCGAAGGCAACACAACGCGCCAAGATCCGGATGGCATCGAGGTGGTGTCATAGTTGAGAGTTCTGAGCAGCGGTTGTAACACTGTCTGAAGCTTATTTGCAGCTGCTGCAGCTTCACTACGCGCGAAGATCCGGATGGCACCGAGGTGGTGTGTAGGAAGTTGCCGCACTGGTGTGGCCATCCTACAATGCTGAAAGTCGGCGTGGGGCGCCCCGTTGGCCTGTGAGTTTGCGTCAGTAGCGGACCGATGTGCGAATAGGCCGAAGGCAGCACAACGCGCCAAGATCCGGATGGCACCGAGGTGGTGTCTAGTAAGTTGTCGCACTTCTGTGGCCATCCTACAATGTTGAAAGTCGGCGTGGGGCGCCCCGTTGGCCTGTGAGATGGTGTCAGTAGCGGACTGATGTGTGAATGGGGCTAAAGGCAGCGCAACAATATTTTCTACTATATTTCCGGTGTAGAAGAGACCACAAGGCGCTGAGATGCCAAGATCCGGATGGCACCGAGGTGGTGTCTTGCAAGTTGTGGTACTGGTGTGGCCATCCTACAATGCTGAAAGTCGGCGTGGGGCGCCCCGTTGGCCTGTGAGATGGCGTCAGTAGCGGACCGATGTGCGAATAGGCCGAAGGCAGCACAACAATATTTTCTGACTGACACCACAAGGCGCTGAGATGCCAAGATCCGGATGGCACCGAGGTGATGTCTAAGTTGCGGACTGGTGTGCGAATGGGGCCAAAGGCAGCGTAACAATATTTTTTGTATGGAAGATACCACTAGGCGTTGAGATGCCAAGATTCGGATGGCACTGAGGTGATGTCTAGCAAGTTGGTGTGGTCATCCTACAATGCTGAAACTCGGCGTGGGTCACCCCATTAGCCTGTGAGATGGCGTCAGTAGCGGACCGATGTGCGAATAGGCCGAAGGCAGCACAACGCGCCAAGATCCGGATGTCACCGTGGTGGTTTCATAGTTGAGAGGCACTTCATCTGCAGTGGGGCGCCGAGATCCGGATGGCACCGAGGTGATGTCTAGCAAGTTGCTGTACTTGTGTGGTCATCCTACAATGCTGAAACTCGGCGTGGGTCGCCCCATTAGCCTGTGAGATAGCAGTTCTTTGGATTTGCGAATAGGCCGAAGGCAGCACAACAATATTTTCTGACTGACACCACAAGGCGCTGAGATGCCAAGATCCGGATGGCACCGAGGTGATGTCTAAGTTGCGGACTGGTGTGCGAATGGGGCCAAAGGCAGCGTAACAATATTTTTTGTATGGAAGATACCACTAGGCGTTGAGATGCCAAGATTCGGATGGCACTGAGGTGATGTCTAGCAAGTTGCTGTGGTCATCCTACAATGCTGAAACTCGGCGTGGGTCACCCCATTAGCCTGTGAGATGGCGTCAGTAGCGGACCGATGTGCGAATAGGCCGAAGGCAGCACAACGCGCCAAGATCCGGATGTCACCGTGGTGGTTTCATAGTTGAGAGGCACTTCATCTGCAGTGGGGCGCCGAGATCCGGATGGCACCGAGGTGATGTCTAGCAAGTTGCTGTACTTGTGTGGTCATCCTACAATGCTGAAACTCGGCGTGGGTCGCCCCATTAGCCTGTGAGATAGCAGTTCTTTGGATTTGGGCCTGGCTCGTCTGCTGTAGTGGGGCGCCCCTTTACCGTTTCAGTTGCCATTCAGCTGAGTTTCGGCTGCTCTTGATGCTACAGCGACAGGCGGCTGCAACAGGACTCTCAAAATGGCGGCCTGTTCTTTGGATTTGGGCCTGGTCCACTAAAATGGCCCTGGGACACCTTAGAACTCGGACGCTCGATTTTTTTTTCCTTTCCTGTACATGCAAAAAAAGGTAAATGCCCGGTACGTTACACGCTTCATCTGCCACGATGAACTCTCTAGAGGAACCGAAAAAAAATATAGTTGTGGTAACTATACCATGCATCGTCATATGGAGAGGTGGCAACAATTAATTATAGTGCTGCATAAAAGAGAGATTTGGAGGAGAACCCCTGACCTGCTAGTACATTCATCAAAGAAGTGGCACTGAGAGCTTCAGAGGCAAGGGAAACGGTCCCAAATATTTAGAAGAACTTTGGAAAGATTAAAATGACATGTTTAGATTGTGGCAAATTTATTTCATGTGGACATCTGAGTGTTACTCTAATAAATACAGCATATGAACATCATCATAGTCGATGGTTGGTAGAGACATTTTGACTATATCCTGGACCTGCCCGTCCTCGCCCAAAATGGCGCCAGAATAAATGGGACTCGTAACTCCTTGTTGTGTACTGGTTGCAGAACCTTGAAATCACGAGATACGTATGCAGTTTTGAAGCACATGGCGGGCGGGGACGAGAATTGATTGAATATTTCGACATCCCTATTGATATTAAGTTCTGATGTGTTATTGATTACTGTACTGTTGAAAGTTCGAATTAACGTCACCCATGGTACTTGCCCGCAAATGTATATCTAGATAATTTTATTGTAACTGGCCCTGTCGTATTTTAATTATAAAATGTACGTCCACCGATTCCGTAACTGTTAGACACCTTAGTTCTTGCAACCTAATGGCCCGCCCGTTACGTTCCTCTACAGTGTAAATGTCTATTCATCATATACGATTACAGTTTGCTCCGTGGCCGGCCCACGTGGTTATAGGCTCGTATTTGTATAATGAAATTTTCACAATAAAGGTTTTTAAAAGAAAACATGGTAGTAGTATATACATTGGTAAAGTTTTTAATAATAGTCACTGTTTTAGAATCATTAAAAGGCAAGTGAAATAAAGCAGACCAATTACATGAAGGGTAAAAGGTATAATACGAAGGAACGCAGTAAAGATAAATGGTCAAGGGCTGTTGTGTTTTCTATTCCTGCAACATAAAGTGATCGATAAGAATCTCATATTCAGGCGTATCGGCGACTAAGACAGCAGGTCGACCCTCTTTTGCTCAACGGCTCCGTCATGGGACGAAGAAACGCTCTTTTTCTCGAAAAAAGAATATATTTTACTTGCAGGACAGTTGTAAAATTTCCGGGAAAGTACATTAGCCTGGAACATTATAACATATATTTAAGAAAAAATAATGTTCGGAAGTAATGAAAAGCGTAATTTTTAGGTCATATGATCAAGCCTTTCATCATTACAATAAGAAAAGTAAAATGAACCAATGAAAAGTTTTATTAACAAGTCACATGACTTGTTATGCTTACGTTACGCGCTGCGCGCCCCGGATGACTTCCGGATGCGCTAACGCGGCGCGTCATATGACGCATTACGCGACAACGCAGGTACAGAATATAGTCAAAATGTCTCCACCAACCAGCGGTCGGAACACAACCCCTTTCAGCAGGCTAAATAGTTCTGTTAAATGACAACAGAAGGGACAGGCAACAAGAACCATCAGTCAAAGAGGGGAGGGCTAGTTCTTCTCTACCGGGTTACATTGGGGCGCTACCGGAACTGATCGAATTGGTAGTCTACAGTGTTTCTGGATGTTTCAGACTGAAGCTGGGGTTAGCATGAGAGCAGCACCATTTCGTAGCTCCGTCGTGGTCATTCCGCAACCAATCATGGCAGCCGTTCTTTATCGTTATTTTGGGCGGGGTGGGTGGCGGAGCCGAGCTGTTTTGCAGCCATCATTGTGTGGAGTTCAGTTCATCTCACTAGTTTTGTATTTGTCATGAGGGGTTGTTCCTAATGTTTCTATTTTTGCGAGGTCAAAAAGAGATCCCATTAGTGGCCTACTGATTTTGCTCGATTCTTTTTCTTTTTTTTTACACGATTTTTCGTTATCTGCAAAGACTAAACAGAGTATTGCGACTCTGTGTTTGTTTGTAAATAGAGAATGAACCAAAGAGAACTAATTCTAAAACAGTAAATACTTGGATAACAATGAATCAAATGGAGAGAGAAGCAGGCACGACGGATTACAATGGGGGCAAAGACCTGCGTTAACTACCTTTCACTATCTGCAAAGAGAGAGTACTCCTAATAGAAATGAGGGGGGGGGGCACCATTCAAAGCAGATCAGTGTGCATAAACACGAAAATGTTTTCACTTACCACGTACTTGACATTCGACAGCTTATGATATTTGCTATTAAAAAACCATTGAAATTCACTGAAAAAACCATAGGTTATAGACCATATATAGTTAGGAATTAGCATTTACAAAACCTTGAAAATTCACTGAAAAAACCATAGGTTATAGACCATATATAGTTAGGAATTAGCATTTAAAAAACCTTATTTTACTCACACAAAACCATTGAAATTCCATATATAGTTAGTTGCACTAACTATATATCGCGCACCTGCAATCCACTGCTGATGATGTCACATATTACATCATTCATGACATGGTCAGTGACATCACTGATGACATCACTGATGACATCTCAAATGACATCACTGATGCCTGGATGGGCATAACTATGTTCGTTCTCAAGGCATCCTATTGGGGGACAACAGACCACCTCAAACAGCAAAATTGAGCCCTGGATGGGCTTACATTTGTGACTTTATGATCAATAAATTCATCTATATAGAGTCACAAATAATACTCCAAAATACAAAAAATTATCAATGTAAAGAAAAGGAGAGGTTCTTACCCCCATATAGAGGTGTCTTTAGGGATCTGAGGCAGAAATTAGCATTATCAAATATTAATCTTTCTACATCATTGTGAGTTTTGAATATCAGCTTCCCTCAATTCAACTTAGATGGCTTGCTAATTATTCTCCTGCATTTAGGCCATCAAGGAAGGTGGTTTGTAGATCAATGATGAAGCTAGATTCAAGGCGTCTTAGACGCAACTCATGATTGCCACCCCGGTCACTGACTGGCATATGATCTAGGTAAAAAACGTCAACAAATTCCTATTACTGTCATGGAATTTGGCAAAATGCCTAGCTACAGGAGAAGTGAAATTCAGATTCTCAATGGCTCGGGCATGGTCTAAGATACGGCGCTTAGTGGGATGAATTGTACTGCCGATGTATTGTTTACCACAAGGACATAGTAAACAGTACACACAAAACGGCGTATTACTAGTCAAAAACATGTTGATGGCTCTGGGCTTAGACATGTTGGGAATCTTATAAGAGAGAACCTTTTTACTTCCTCTACACGCCTTACATTTAAGGCATGGAAACAATCCTGTGAGAGAACTGATGCGTGGAACAAATGGGATTGGTTCATGATGGCCTCTCACTAGTGTTTACTCCTTTTATAAGTTACTTGTGGAGAAGCAGGAAGACAGTTTCCTATGATCCCACCGGCTCTCAAAATGTGCCAGATGCGGCACAACATTTTTCCCAAAGAGCCTGTTTCATTGGAAAAGGTTGTGATGAATCTAGCAATTTCACTATCTTCATTTTTGGATTTCTCTTTCTTTTGTAGCAGGCATTATCTAGGGATCTTGTTTACCTTAAATAAGGTCTTGGCAGTAGCCCCGTGACTTGAACCGTTCAATTGCTGAGGATGCCTCATTCTGAAAGTCACTGTCTAGAGAACAATTCAGTTTTAAGAGCAGTAGTTCACCGTACGGTATACTGTTCTTTAACGATTTCTAATGACTACTCTGTGCTTCAAGCACAGAATTCCCTGCTGTGTCTTTCCTATATAAGTTAGTACACATTTTGCTGTCCCTCACAAATACTCTCAAATCAAAGAAAGACACTTCTGTTGAACTAATGTGTCCAATAAAGTGCAAATTCAAAGTGTTATTATTTAATTCTGCAATATATTTCTCGGCTTCTTGTTTAGGCCCCTTCCACAAAATAAACAAATCATCGATGTATCTATGCCATGCAGCGATACAGCTAACCCAGTGATTGTACTGATCGGCCCAGGCCACCTGCTTCTCCCACCAGCCAACAAACAATTTCGCATAGCTGGGGGTGAAGCAGGTGCCCATCGGCGTTCCCTGTATCTGCCGAAAATGCTGTTTCTGAAACAAAAAGATGTTAATCGTCAGGCAGAATACAATAAGTTCAACCAACATCACATTGTGTTCAGAAAAATGTATAGATCTGCTCTTCAGAAAATACTTTACAGCCTCCACTCCCTGGGTATGCTCAATACAAGTATATAAACTTGTTATGTCCAGGACAATCATCCACATATCGGATTCCCATGGTATATTCATGATGTTACTGATGAAATGCATAGTGTCCTTGATATAAGAGGGCAACATCCGAACAAACTCCGCCAAGAAATAGCTGTAGTTTTTACATTTGAGAGATCCTCTTCAACATCGTGAAGGAACTCTCCAACCCAAGCTCCAACGCCAACGACATCCCAGCTTCACAAGACCTGTGCGACTCACTGGCCAACTTCTTCCACCGCAAGATCGCCGACATTTATGACAGCTTAAGCACCACGACCACCCCGACAACCACCATCCCCACCAGCCACACCAACCGCCTGCTATCCTGGACCAGCATCAATGACGAGGACATCAGCAAGATCATGAACACCATTCACTTCATATCACCATTAGACCCATGCCCTCACCACATCTTCAACAAAGCCAGCACAGCCATCGCACCCCATCTCCGGAGAGTAATCAACATCTCCTCCGAGACAGCATCCTTCCTGGAGAGCTGGAAGCACGCCAAGATCAACGCCTTACTCAAGAAACCCAAGGCGGACCCCAAGGACCTCAAGAACTTCCGACCCATCTCTCTGCTTCCTTTCCCAGCAAAAGTCACCGAAAAAATAATCAACAAACAACTGACCCGCTAACTCGAGGAGAACAACATCCTGGACCCATCCCATTCCAGTTTCCGCAGCAATCACAGCACCGATGCCGCCCTCATCGCCGCCACCAATGACAATCAGGACCCTGCTCGACAACGGAGAAACAGTGGCCCTCATCCTCCTGGATCTGTCAGCCGCCTTCGACGCGGTCTGCCACAACACACTATGAACACGCTTACACAATGCCGGAATCCAAGGGAAGGCCCTGGCCTGGACCACATTGTTCTTCTCCAGCAGAACTCAGAGCGTCCGCCTCCCCCCTTCCACTCCAAAGCCACCGAGATCATCTGTGGCGTACCCCAGGGCTCTTCCCTCAGCCTGACGCTGTTTAACATCTACATGGCACCCCTCACACATGTTGCCCGACAGCACGACCTCAACATCATGTCCTATGCCGACGACACCCAGCTGATCATCTCCCTCACTGAAGACCCTCACACCGCCAAAACCAACGCCCACAAAGGAATGAAGGACGTCACTGAATGGATGAAGAACAGCTGACTGAAGCTGAACTCAGACAAGACGGAGGTCCTCATCCGTGGCCCCACCCCGTCATCCTGGGAAGACTCCTGGTAGCCGACAACACTGGAAACAGCACCAACACCCACCGACCATGCACACAACCTGGGGGTCATCCTAGATGCCACCCTCTCCATGACTAAGCAGGTCAATGGCATCTCCTCATCCTGCTTCAACACCCACTGGATGCTCTGCAGGATCTTCAAGTGGGTCCTCACCGAAACAAGAAAAACAGTCACCGAGGCCCTCGTCACCAGCAGGCTAGACTACGGAAATGCCCTCTATGCAGGAACATCGGCCAAGCTCCTGAGACGACTGCAACACATCCAGAATGCCTCAGCACGCCTGATCCTCGACATCCCCTGCCTCAGCCACATCTCCCCGACCTGCACTGACTCCCCGTCAAAAAGAGGGTCACCTTCAAGCTCCTCCTCCATGTGCAGAAAGCCCTCCACAACACTGGCCCAGCATACTTCAACAGACGACTCAGCTTCTACACCCCCTCCCACCAGCTCCGCTCCGCAGACCTCGCCCTCGCCTTAGTCCCTCGCATCCAAAGAATGACCGCCGGCGGCAGATCCTTCTCTTACCTCACCGTCAAGACCTGGATCACCCTCCCCACAAAACTACGGCAGACCCAAGTCCTGCTGGCCTTCAGAAGACTCCTCAAGACCTGGCTGTTGATATATCAGACAGCTAATTTGGGGTGGTGAGAACCTGCACTTCTATGTTTCCATGTGAAGCACAGTATAGGGATATAAAGGTAATTCCAAAGCTAATATCTTCATATTAAAGAGGGGTGTGAGAACTAAGTGAGCCAGGCAAAGTGTGTGTTTTCGTAGTACTAAAACAAGACACTGAGAAAGGTCAGAGCCGGGTCATGCTGGAGTTGGCTGCCTGTGGTCGTCTCCAGAGGCCCCAAGAAGAGTGAAATTTAGTGGGAGGTTAATTCTTTCAGCAATAGGCAGAGTGGGGATGTAGGGGCTCTAAAAAGGGGTGAAAAAGAACAAAGCTTAATTTACCAGCAAATGGTGTTTTGAAGACCTGTGAAATACTTGGGTGTGGCACGGCGTGTGCGTACGGGAAGCTATCTCAGGGAGTCTGGGGCAATGGGCATTGCATGCCTGGTGGTCTGTCTGCTAATCAAACCAGGATGATGTTGCTTCTGCGGTGCAAAAAGGGAAGGGAAATCCTGAGAGAAAATGTCTCTCTTTAAAGGATTTCCCTTCTCGTACAACGCAACTCACCTGGAATGATGTCTCCACTTCTCAGTAGTGAGCAATATGGATGCTCTCACAGTCTCACTGCAGTCCAAAAAAAACAAAAAACCAATAGACAATTTTTGCGAGGCCCAAAAATAGAGCCCCATAGAGACCCATTTCGAGGCCCCCAAAAATAAACTGATGGTGCTCAGACCCCCACAGACCCCCCGCCCCCTTAAAGCTTTGGGTGGAGTGTTATGTTTGCGAAGTTGTAGATAAAATTGTTAGGATAATATCATCCTAAGTACATAGATTACATTTTTTTAAATACTATCTATAAAGTTGTCTGTGGTGGGTTACAGGGGGAGTGCTGTGGGGTGGTTAGGTGCGGCGGAGAGGTAAAAAGTACGAGGTAGTGCAGCTTCATATAAATTGTAAAGGTGTATGTAAATAATTAAATACATACTTGCTGTATGTTGTATGGCACTACCCGTTATCCTACTGCTCTCCTGTCGTGCTGCATCACATTGCAGCACTGTCTCTGGAAGCCATAGGTAGAAGTTATGTAATTGTATGTTATTATTTTAACATATTGAACAGATGTAAAAAATATTTGAATCTATTTTTTCTTTGTCAGCAAAATATTTCGTTTGGAATAAAATTTGAAAATGCCTACAAGACCTGAAAAAAAAGGAAAGAGAATGAAATATATAGTTGAACAAAAGGAAAGATTTTCAAATAGAAAAAATTAGAGTACTACACAAACAGTTTCTTCTGGTAAAAACCGTAGACAATTTCTGAAAAAAATCTTACAAACATTTAATGAAAATAACATCACACAAAGCAAAAAGAAGAATTTTTCAAGCAAGGAAAAGCAGACTTCAATTTCAAAAACCAGGAAAAGGAAACATAATAAAGAAACAGTATGTGTTACCGGAGATAAAAACAATTTCAAGAGATTCGTCAGCGACTTTTTCGAACTAGAGCGATTCAGAATTTAATGAAAACATGCTGTAAATATATAAAGAAAGTGCTGCATTTCAAACAGAAGCATAGTATTGAAAGTGTAGAGGATACTGCTTTAAATTTAAAACAGAAGTTATTCACTGTGATTTTGAAGAGGATCATAGTGTTGGACAAAATAATGAAAGTGTTGAAAGAGAAAAGTAGAAGAAAAAGACTTGTGAACAGAAACAACTTTTGCATAATCTTTAGTGGGCATTGGAAACATACTTCTACTAGGGAGCCTTTTTTTAATGAGGAAAGTTACTTCCAGGAAAATAGTTGACCATTTGCCGTTGATACTGGAAGTCATTGCTATGAAGTTCAGGATGGTTGTCCACTTCTAAAAGAGGAAATGGTTGGCAAAAGTGCAGAAGAGTTAATTGCCGAAGAAGTGCAAGGGAAACGTACACAAGCTCCTGTGTATAATGGGGTTGTAGCAGTATTTGTAATATTTGACAGGAATGTGTTGATATAATGCGAAATATGCTACGAGAATATACACAGAAACGTATTAAACAGAAGATTAAGTTGTTACAAGGACTAGAATGATGTAATGTAAGAAAATATACTGGGAAGCATAGACATTATCTGGCTTGTCTTTCAAGAAAAGTGTGTAAAAGTGTTTTTTATCACTTGAGGATGTTAGCAATACACCATTCAGAAATGTGGAAGTTTGTAAGGAAACTGTACTTTGTAAAAAGTCCTGCATTATGTTTAAGTGAACTGAATACATGCAATTTACATGGTTTTTTATCAAATGTTCATAAAAAGTGTGATGATATTGGAATGCAATATTTTGGTTCAGAAGAGCAGTGCATAGAAAGTAACGTTTGACAATTACAGATGTTGGAGGAGATGGGAAAGTGATTAACACTGATCAGTTTGAAGAAGAAATTGGAAAGTGTAATGTTGTGTGCTCTGAATTACCAAACTATGTTTGGGTTTTTTGTTGACCTACTCATGATAAAAGTCAAACTAGGAATATTGATTTGTATTTGAAAAGTGAAAAGGAGAACAATGGTTAGTGTGAAGAATTTGCAACTTAATTGTTGGTGGAAGGTCGATTTGCGTTAGGTAGTTATCATCGTATATGTAAATATTGTTACAACAAATTAGAAGAGAAAAAAATGCCTACTAGAGCAGTAGATAATAACTTAGAATTAGTAGCTATTCCGAGAGAACTGGCAGAATTTCATACATATGAGTCGGTTTTAATTCAATCTGTTCATCCTTTTCAAGCTATAATTCGGATGGAGCCTAAAACAGGTAAACTGCCACCAACAGAGTTGCAAAGAGGGCTGAAAGGAAGAGTGGTGTACTTACCATTGGATTTTATGAAAAATATTGAAACTATTGCTGGAGAGAAAGAGGAAAATGAGGCAGTAGTCATTCTAGTAAACGGTGTACCAACAAAGAGTCGGAAAATATGGCAAGAGTTTGTGGATGGTAATAAAGTTAAAAAGGCTACCTTATATCTTATAGAGAACAATATTTATTACAAACATGTAAATGTGGATGAACATGTTATAGGTTTAGACGATGAATCTGAAATTTCAAGTGGTCATCTAGAGAAAGTGGACAAGTCAAGGACTGAAGAGATTTATGAACATTACACAATATGCAGCATTGAGTTATTTCAAATGAAAAAAGCACAGAGAACTCCAATGAGTGTATGGGAGAAAAGCTTGGAAGCTTGTTGCTGTCCACAGCTGTTTCCTACTGGAGAAGGTGGATGAAATGATGACTGACCTGTACTGATTCCAGCTTCAGAATATCGGTCAACAAGATTATATTCTGAAGATCCTAGGTTTCGACAGTGCATTCCATAAATATTTCACCTTTTGTTTGAAAGTGATCTGTCTTCTCTGTCGTATGCAGTGAACCACATACCTAAAACTGGAGTTCATCAATCACTTCTTTCTGCAAAAGAATGTGTGGAGAAAGTTCAAGAAACAGATGAAAATTTAGAAGCACAGTTAATCAATTTGATGGCATATCAACTTGGAACAAATGAGTATTGGTATCGTCGTCATGGAGAACTCAAGTGTATGTTACGGAACTTAGGAACACCAACATTGTTTGTTACACTTAGCTGTGCTGAGTATGCATGGAAAGATTTGCTTGAGTTTCTAAGAGTAGCGAATTCCAATATAAAAAACGTTGAAATAAAGACTCCTGGTGAACTGTGTTCATTGGATCCTGTAAATGTGTGCAGATATTTTAATCATAGGTTTTAAGCTATGATGTCTTTTATGTGCAATAAAAAGAATCCACCTCTTGGAGAAGTTACAGATTTATTTTGGAGAAAGGAGTATCAATAAAGAGGTGCACCTGATATACATATGCTACTATGGATCCAGGATGCACCTAAATTTGGAAATGATTCTGATGAAACAGTATTGTCCTTCATCAAACAGTATGTGACATGTGATATTCCAAGAGAAGAAGGAGATAGAAGATTGAGACAGCAAGTCTTACATTTCCAAAGACACCGTTGTGGAAAGTACTGCAGGAGAAAATACAAGTCGAAAGGAAAATGTTACACCAAATGTCGGTCTGGTTTTCCACGTCCAGTCATTTGTAAAGGAAGAGTAAATTCTTTTATTTCTTCTGTAAGGCATACAATAACTCAGAAATCTCCAAAGAATACCTACAACTTAAAAAGAGCAGAAGTGTCAAAGTATATCAATGACTACTATCCAGTCATTTTAAAAATGTGGAATGCGAACATTGACATCCAGTATGTTGCAGATAACTCAATTGCTGTTGCACGTTATGTTACATCGTAAATAACAAAATTAAAAAAAACAGAGATGAAACAAATGTTGGAAGAAATTGCATAAGAGAAAAGCCTTAGCAAAAAATTGTACAGCTTTACTTTGAAAATACTTTCCCACGGAGAAGTTGGATGCTATGAATGTTCAGACAGCTTGTGCTCTTGAAGTTTATATTCAAAGTCACAAGGAATCCTTTGGGTAAGTTTAGGTCTTGCCTGCAAACGAAATAGAGTGTTGTAATCATTTGAAGAAATTTAACAATTAGCAGCAAATGAACCAGACAGTGCCGACATTCTTAAAACTAATATGTTGGGCACATATCATCCGAAAAGGAGTCGACATCTGGAACAGATATGTCTATATGAAGTGCTTCAACATTACAGCTTCAAAAGTAATGTTAAACAGAATTTAAAAGAAGGAAAATATGCAGTAGTTGGATGTCATGGTTGTTTAGTAAAACATGCAAAGGGTAATCTTATAAACCACAAGAAACTCAGTTGTGAAACTCCAGATAAGCGAGAATTTTACTATTTAGCACTTCTCCAACTCTTTAAACCATGGCATAGTGAAAGTGAATTACTTGGACACTTTGACTGCTATGAAGATTCTTTTAATGCATGTAAAGATAGCATTGCATGTACAATTTTCCTTACGTATTTAAAAATGTTGAAGGATGAAGTTGAACAGGAAAAGACTATTACAGCTGAAATAGCTACTGAAAGTTCTCAACATAGTCAAACTAGTGGTCCATGTAGTCAAGATCCTCTTGGACAACCAAATGATACAGCGATTGCTATGAATGAAGTTGAAATTGCAATGCAACAAGCACACAAGGAGAATATTACATTGGAAAACTTAGAAGAACAAGTAATTGATGAACAGAAAGAAATATATGTACAAGTAAGAGAACATGGTTTGTTGCATGAAAAAAAAATGTGTGTGTGCATCTTTTATACTTCTTCTGATGCACATCAGTGGTCAAGCTGGGACAGGTAAAAGTTTTTTAATTAAAGTTTTGACCTGTTATCTTAAAAAACTACTGGTTCACATTTATGTTGTGTGGTAACAGCTCCAACTGGATTAGGTGCACACAATGTTAAAGAAGTTACTTTGCATAGATTACTGATGTTACCAGTTGAGCATGATAATAAATTAGAAAATCGGTAGTTGTCTGGAGAAGCTTCTTATGAAGGGTCAAGAGTGCTGAAGAAAATGAAACTTTTAATTATTGATGAGGTGAGCATGGTCTCAAAGTTAATGCTTACTTTTGTACACTTAAGAATGCAATAGGTATTAAAAAAAGATTATGACGTTCTCTTTTGGAGGAAAACATGTAATTGTATTTGGAGATCTCCTACAACTAACCCCTGTAAAAGGAGAACCAGCGTTTAAAACTCTTCTACATGAAGACACTAAGAAAACTTTGGGAAGTGTTGGAAATGTGAATCTGTGGTCAAATTTTGAATATAAAGAACTCATTCAGAATATGCGACATGCAAGAGATGAAGATTATGCAAATATTCCAAAAGATGTAAGAATTGGTGTTCTAAGCAAACATGGTAAACAAGCTTTTCAAAGTCGTATACTAAAGAACTTGTTTACAAATGAAAACACACAAGCAGTAGTAATCTACAAGAAAATGGTAGCAAAAAGGTCTAAAGTTTGCTTAATGCCTACAGTGGAAGAGTGTTATACATTTAATAGAGAGCTTATGAAATTGGAAAATCAAGAAATAGTTCACATTGAAGCTATTGATAAAATCAAGCATCAAGGAATAACTATTCTTCTTTCATAAAAACTACAGACTAAATTGGATTCTTTGGAAAAGTCTGTATCAAAAACTGCTGGCTTAGAAAAAAATGTAGATGTATGTTTAAACTGTCGGGTAATTTTGAAGCGTAATATGAATGTAGAAGAAGGTTTAGTGAATGGAGCAATGGGGAAAGTTGTTGATTTTGTGAAATATCAAAATAGAAATGGAATTGAATTCTTAAAAGTTAAATTTGATCAGATTACAGAGTTAAGACAAATCTGGTGTACGTTGTTTGCTTGTAAAATACGTGTATGTTCCTAAAAAAATGATTCCCTTCTTTTTAGCATATGCAACAACTATTCATAAATCTCAAGGTTTAAGTGTAGATAATGCTTTGGTAACTGTAGGAGGAACAGTGTTTAAAGAGGGAAGGGTATATGTTGCATTATCTCGAGTTAGAACGTTGTCTGGTTTGTATTTTCTGTATTATCTGGGGGCTCTTTAACCAGAGAATTAATTGGGAATTTATTTATTTTTATTTATTTATTTGCGTGTTTGTACCGCGCTAGGATCACCTCCCGAAGGAGTATCTCCGCGCCTTTGGCAGCCAAAAAAGCAACTAGCGGACCCTAACCATAAGCATAAGTCAATTTTGAAAAAGGAATGTCTTTAATTGCTTCCTAAAAGGAAGGTGGTCCTTGCACTGTCTCAAAGACAGTGGGAGGCTGTTCCACAAAGTTGGACCAGCAACCGTAAGAGATCTTCCCCCTTGTCTCACTTTGCTAAATTTTGGAATCTGTAACAATGCCTGCTCACTAGATCTCAAAGAGCGTGTCGGTGTATACCAGGAGAATTTATTAATCAGATATGCTGGACCATTTCCCTGTAGACACTTATGCATTGTACAGCAGATCTTAAACTTCACCCTCTGTTTGATGGATAACCAATGCAACTTCTCCAGAAGGGGTTTAGAGGGGGTACGAGAGGGCTGGTTCAGGACCAGACGGGCAGCAGTATTCTGGACCACCTGGAGTCTAGAGATTACCGCTTCATTTGTTGACAACAACAGGCCATTGCAGTAGTCCAAGCGACTCAATACTAGGGCCTGCACCAAAGTTCTCCTAGTAGAGTCTGGTAGTAAAGGGAATACCTTTCGTAGCATCCCGATGATATGGAAGCAGGAGCCCACCACTTGATTGCTATGATGTTTTAATGAAAGCTCCTGATCAAGTCGGACGCCAAGGTTTTTCACTACCTGCTTGGGCTCTGGAGCCGGGCCAAGATCTTGAGGCCACCAGTCTGGGGTCCACAGAAGTTTGGCCTCACCGAACAGCATCACCTCCGTTTTTGCAACATTACACTGCAGGAGGTTAGATGCCATCCAGTGTGCCACCGCCTTCATCCCCTGAGCAAAGGAGTTCCTGACCTCCACCGTAAGGGTTTTAAAGGGAAAGAGGAGTTGGGTGTCATCTGCATATGACACTGGAATAAATCCATACGATCTCATGATGTTAGCTAGGGGGGCCACATAGATATTAAAAAGAGTAGGGCTCAGACAAGAGCCCTGTGGCACCCCCTTAGAGATCTCCAACTCCTCTGACCGATAATCGCCCAGGGTAACCCTTTGGGTGCGACCTGTCAGGAAGCTCCTCAGCCATGACAACGCCTTGCCTTCCAGGCCGATGTTAACTAGCCTGGCTGTCATGATATCGTATGACACGGTGTCAAACGCCGCAGACAGATCCAGCAGAACCAGGATAACAGAATGACCCTTATCCTGGAACATGCGTAGATCGTCTGCGACTGACAACAAGGTGGTCTCGGTGCTGTGTCTTGGTCTAAATCCCGACTGGGAGGGATCCAGACCGCCTACTAGCTCAATGTAGCTGGATAGGTGGCGATTTACATGTTTCTCTATAATCTTCCCCAAAAAGGGGAGAAGAGAGATGGGCCTTAAATTCGCCAACTCCGTCCAGGGGATGGTAGTATTCTTCCTCAGTGGCCTTACTAGCGCCCTCTTCCAGTCCATAGGGACCTGCCCTGTACAGAGGGAGAGATTAATCAAGTTCTGGATTTCTGGTCCAAGAACTTCTACCAGCTTAGGCAGGATACGGGCAGGAATGCTATCATAGGGACTTCCACTCTTGATCTGTGCAACCAATGAGATTACCTCCTCCAAAGAGATAGGAGGAAAGCTAGAGAGGCATTGAGTAGGTGGTCCTGATAGTACACTCGACTGGGATATGTTGTTATTATTCGTTCCCACAGCCGTCTTTGAGGCCATTATCTTCTCATAGATAGCCTCTATCTTCTTCATAAAGAAGGTAGAAATCTCATTGCACAGCCCTTGGGTGGCTACCTCAACAGTCTCACAGGCTGCTGGTCTGGTAAAGGTTTGTAAGATGTTATACAAAACTCTAGAATCTTTCCCTGCCTCTATAAGTTGTGCAGCAATATGGTTTTTCCGCGCAGTCCTGATGGCTTTATGGTACAACTTAGAAGAGGATTTATAGAGTGTTTTATCCTCCTGCTTTCTAGACCGTCTCCATAATTTTTCCAGTTTTCTTGTATTTTGTTTCAAAGATCTTAGGTCTTCAGAAAACCAGATTTCTTGCTTTTTAGCTGGGCGGGGTTTGTAGATTTTCTGGGGGATAGTATTATTTATTGCATCCTTAACTGCCTCGTCAAACCTGTACAACTCTGTTGTTATATCTCCTGTAGTGAGTCCATACAGGGAAGCTTTGTACTGATCTCTAAAGGCTTCCACCGTTAGTTTATGCCAGGGCCTCCTTTTAGTGGCCAGAGTACTCCGCTTTTGAGGTTTATTGTTAGTAGCAGTATGGAACTTTAAAATAAAATGATCTGTCCAGTCTACTTGTTCAGGAGGCATACATTTGATTAAAGGTGAGTTGGACATTACCAAATCCAAAGTATGGCCTGCCTCATGAGTGGGGCCGTCATTGATCTTTTTCAGCCCTAGGGAGTCTAGGTCCATTAGGAGAGTTCTTGCCTCCCTACAGTCCTCTAGCTCACTATGGACATTAAAATCCCCTACCAAGAGGAAATCCTGATTATCTTGTACAAATGGTGCTAAAGCCTCTATTAGCACAACTGGAAAAGTCCCAATCGGACCTGGTGGTCTATACAGCAATGCACCCTTCCTTTGATCTCTGGGATTAGGACTGAGTTTAAAAATGAGTAGTTCCATTTGAGGATTACTAACTTCCTCCAGGATAGTTAAATTCAATTCCTCTTTGTAAACTATTGCCACCCCCCCCTCCAGTTTTCTTTAAGCGGTCAACCCTGGCAATCTTGTATCCTAATGGGACACTAAGTGTGATTGCTGGAACCAAATGGGGCTTAAGCCAGGTTTCTGTTAGAAAACAGAGGTCTGGCTCCTCAGTCAGTACAAGATCCCATATCTGTGTGGAGTGCTTCACTAAAGATCGAGTATTACAGAGTAGATTTTTACTCCACATAATGGAGTTATCTGCCTGTATATTAATAGGAACAAAATCTGGTTTTCTTGCTGGTATGACCTCAGCTACCTGTGAATGCCTGTTCCGGTTCAAATCAAGATCAAACTGTCTATGGCATCTGTAACAGGAGAAAGGGCCTTCAGCCGGAGTGTCAATACCAACAGTACAGGCATGGGACATATCAACACGAATCGCAAGCAATACCTGCGAAGTATATAATCTTCGTGTGATAGGCGATGTTTCCAGGACATGTAATGGTCGCGCCATAATCTCCAGCCCCTTAGCCCCGTCCTGTCGCGGACGGGGGCAGACGGGCTGGTCTTCGGCTCGTCTTAGGCGCAGGAATAGGCGCCACCCTGCGCGCCAACGCTGCGCGCTAGGGCCGACGAGGGGCTAAATAGCCCAGGAAGTGTCAGAGTCTAGAGCGCTAACCGCTCGCTTTCCAGTATGTCCTGCCTCAGCCCCGCCCTCCACACACCGGGATTGGCTGCCGAGCGTGCAGGCTTAGGTAGGATTTTCAACTATCGTGGCTTTGGTGTTTGCAGGTATGCGAGATTGTTGCAGTATGCCTCAGAGAAATTCACAACCTAATTCCTTCTATTCAGGTTAAAACACAGTCAGCATAATTTTACAATCATTAATTAAAATAAATCGGTCGTTTTTCAAAATCCGTTTCCTTTACAATTTTGGCACCGCTATCTGATTTTGTAGCGCCAAGCGGAGTCAGGAGAAGCTGCCACCACCTCCCTATCGCAAAATGCGGGCACTCTGACACCCTTGACACGCTCTTTTATTATTTCCCTACCTCTGTTTGTGGCGATTTGATCACGCGTCTGGCAGCGGTGGGCGCCATCTTGGGGGTAGCGGGGTCAGCGTTCTAGTCGCGCAGGACTCCCGCCCTCCCAGCATACTTAAGCTAGGCTCCCGGTGGCCGCGTTGCCTAAGAAGCTCTCCCCGGTGATTGCGACTGGGGCTGCGAGCTATTCGCGCTTACACCAGTGACTTAAAACTGAGACTACATTTTAACTGTGCTTAATAGCGTTTTTTACCAGGCTGTGACAAAAATTGTATTTAGAACGATAATTTTTATCTGGGGGCTCTTTAACCAGAGAATTAATTGGGAATTATTTCAGGCACTCTGACACCCTTGACACGCTCTTTTATTATTTCCCTACCTCTGTTTGTGGCGATTTGATCACGCGTCTGGCAGCGGTGGGCGCCATCTTGGGGGTAGCGGGGTCAGCGCTCTAGTCGCGCAGGACTCACGCCCTCCTCACTCAGCTATAAAATGTGCGTTCCCTCCAGACGGCGCAGCGGGCTGGCGCAGCGGGCGCGCCGAAGCCGCGCCTAAGCCAAGCCCGTCTGCGCCCGTCCGAGCCTGGACCGAGCCCAGGGCCACCCCCCTTACATCCTCGCCCTCAACAAGGTTAGTCTATACCGCTAATGAACTTCGTAATCTAAACAACACTCTACAGAATGTTCATGTGCCTCCGATATGCTTACTAGCTGACCCCATTGGAGGGCCATTTTTATGCACTATGTGCATTAACAAGAGCCTGGTTACCCCTACTCAAATCCCCCAAAATCCCCAGAAACTCATACATGCGGCCCTTGTTAATGGCCGCTCGCTTCCTTGTCACAAAATTGACATATTGGAGTTGCTCAATACCTATGCTATTGATCTCCTATTTCTGACCGAGACTTGGGGAGACAATGCATCAGGGCCGGATTTTAAGGCTGCGATGCCAGAAGATTACTGTGTCCATAGGCAGGATCGCATCTCCGCCCATAAAGGCGGGGGGATTGCAATAATATACCGCAACTGCCTCCGCGTAAAAACCATTGATCTAAAACATAGGAGTTGTGAGGCGCTTGCCTTTACGATTACTCTTACTACCAACCAAACATTCACAGGCACTCTTCTGTACCGACCTCCAGGTTCTCGCTCGAACTTTCTTTCACAACTCCATCAGTTGAGCGAGTTATCTGCAGATCATAAATACTTCACTCTCCTGGGAGATTTTAATTTTCATCTTGATTTACTGTCAGATAAAGACACCGATCAGCTTATTAATGATCTTCTCGCTGTAGGTCTCGAACAACTGATCACAGCGCCAACGCACGAAGCAGGTCACACGCTTGATGGTATATTTACTAATAACCCCCATATCATCAAGAACAAAATACTTCCCTTAACGTGGTCTGACCACTTTGCTATTTAATTCGATATTCAAATTAAAACCACAGCTCCCAACATTACATCTCCAAACCCTCATTTAATTTCGAGAGATTGGAAAAATCTAGTCTACAATCAACTTGCACAGACTCTTACTGATGCTTTTATGAGTATAGATAATGTAACTGACCCCAACATTGCAGCTACTACCTACACTTCTATTCTAGAAGAGGCTTTTTTTATTTTAGATCCACCTAGAACACTCAAACACAACAGGAAGACTCCTTCGGCCCCATGGTTCACTGAATATCTTAGACTCCAACGACAACACTGTCGCAACATGGAACGACATTGGCGCAAAAACTATAATTCAGCAGACAAGACAACCTACAAAGCTGCACTCCTTAGCTATAAGCAGAGCATAGCACTAGAGAAAAATATCTACTACACTACCCAAATAGACCAAGCTCGATGCAGCATGAAGAAACTGTTCGAAGTTGTAAACCATCTGGCCGAACCACCCAATCCCCCTACTGAAACATCTCAAAATTTCTGTAATGTACTGGCCGACTTTTTTTCCGAAAAGGTCACATCTATATTCAAAGATTTTAACCCACATGTGAAAATCTCTGATACCTCCGACTCTCAGATATATGAGATTCCGACAGCTCTCACTGAATTTACCAGGACGAACCCACAAGACATTCACAAACTAATTCAGTCTATTAAATCTGGCTCCCCTCTGGATCCTTGTCACCCATCCATACTTAACAATATTCCAAATATCATTACTATACCATTGACACATATCTGCAACATTATGTTTTCTACAGGTTCCTACCCTACCATCTGGAAAAACACCATTATCAGGCCGCTTCTTAAGAAACCTTCCCTGGACCCTTCACTATCTTCCAGCTATCGTCCTATTGCCTCTCTGCCGTTTCCAGCTAAGATCTTTGAATCGGTCATGAATAAACAACTGTCTGACTATATTCAAACTAACGACTTGTTAGACGACACCCAGTTCGGTTTCCGACAAGGTCACGGAACAGAGACTGCCCTAATTAAGGCGGCAGACGAAATAAGGGCCACAATGGACAAGGGTGGACAGGCTGTCCTGATTTTGTTGGATCTGTCGGCGGCTTTCGACACGGTCGATCATGCAACTTTAATCGGCCGTGTCGAGGCAATCGGCATTAAACATAGAGCCAGGGACCTTATCACATCCTTCTTGGCTGAGCGTAGGCAAGCAGTTAAGTTGGGTACTTTTACCTCACCTACTTTCAGCCTTCCTTGTGGAGTCCCTCAGGGTTCCTCGCTAAGTCCGACCCTTTTTAATATCTATGTTTCGGACTTAGCGAGGGTAATAAAAGAGTATAACATCAACCTGACAACATACGCCGACGATACCCAGTTGGTACTATCCATACACAAAAACGGACCCACTGTTGCAGCAAATTTTAAGAACGGTATGAGGGCTATTAGCAGTTGGATGGCCTCCAACTGCTTAAAACTCAATTCATCTAAGACGGAAGTCATGCTTTTTGGAAATATTCAACCTTTGTGGTCCCCCTTATGGTGGCCTGAGGAACTGGGAACCCCACCTCAACCTGTCAGTAAAGTCAGAAATCTGGGAGTGATATTTGATAACAAGCTCCTCTTCCATCACCATGCGAACGCGGTAGTTTCATCATCCTTTAACATCTTAAGGAAAATAAAGAAACTCCTACCGTATCTTCCCATAGCCACGGGAAAAACACTTATATCCACACTGGTGTTTTCACGCACTGACTACTGCAACGCCCTCTTCCTCAATGCCCAAAAAAAGGTTATTTCCAAACTGCAATTAATACAAAATGCCTCCGCCAGAGTTCTATTGGGCATTCCCAAATATAGCTCTGTTTCTGGATATCTGGACCAATTGCACTGGCTCCCAGTCAGAAGTCGCACGAAGTTCAAGACTCTTTGCATTGTCTATAAGGCAATAAATAATATGAGACCTAAATTTCTGAGAAGTTCTTTTAAGCCTTTGGCAACCCCTAGAACGCTGCGTTCCAACACGGCTCATATGCTTCAGATTCCCAGAACAAGGAAAGTTAACTGGGGAGACAGATGTTTTGCCATAGCAGCGGCGAAACTGTGGAACTCCCTTCCCCTCAATATAAAGACTAGTCCATCTTTGATTGTCTTCAGAAAGCAGATAAAGACCTGGCTGTTTTCTCAACGACATGACTCATAGATC
The DNA here is from genome assembly GCF_964261635.1 of Lissotriton helveticus. Classification (NCBI taxonomy): domain Eukaryota; kingdom Metazoa; phylum Chordata; class Amphibia; order Caudata; family Salamandridae; genus Lissotriton; species Lissotriton helveticus. The sequence goes on from NC_136060.1 coordinate 55,626,400, forward strand.
ATCTCAACTAATGTCTTATGTTCTAACCACTGGTTTTTCAGCCTTTAGATTTTAGCGCCGAGACACCCAAGGGTAATTGTAGCGCTTTAAAAATTGCAAAAATAAATAAATAAATAAATAATATTTAATTGATTTTGATGAGAACAAGGTTGGTGCTGATGTTAATTGTGTAAGAGAATATAATCGATTGTGAAGGCTTTATGCTCCCAGTTTAGGTGAACATCCTATTTATGAGAAACGTATTGTGTGTTCAAAATGGAAACATGTTAAAGAATCAACTATGGTTGAAAAGCAGAAAGAAAATCAAGAGAAAAGAAAAGATGTAAAGAAGCAGGTAATACAAACAAGTGATGATGTTGTCGGATACCAATTAGAATATGATTCTGGTGTCAACTGCTATGCTAATGTTATTCTAAAAGTTATATTTTATCTTGAAGATGTTTATGGTGAAGTTATGGAAAGTCAGGAAAAAAGATTATCTGGCAGATGTATCAACGTAGCCTTTTGCTATTCCTAAAGAGCGATTTTTATGGAATCGCTATTTAGGAATAGCAAAAGCCTATGCATGTAGGAATCACTATTAAAATAGCGATTCCTAAACATTCCTTAATTGCTACTCGCAAATTGCTAGTCATAATTAAGGAATGCTGTACCATTCATTCCTATGGGCCTACTGGCCCATAGGAATGAATTGGAGATTGCATGAGCAATTTGCGAGTACCAGTAGGTACTCGCAAATTGCTCATGCAATTTCAAGGGTGCAAGGGTGTCAAAATGACACCCTGTTGCACCCCTGAAATTGATCTCTGCACATATGTTGCACACACATTCCCTAAGGGCATGTGTGTGTGCAACATGAAACTTTGAAAAATGCACAAAAGTGCTTTTTTTCAAAGTTTTAGCAAATTACCATGAAGTTCAACTTCATGGTAATTTGCTACACCTATTAGCGAATTCGCTATTTTTTTTACTTTCATGCATTGCATTTAAGGAATCTCAATTTGGGATTCCTTAAATGCAATCGCAATTTAAGGAATCTCAATTTAGAGATTCCTTAAATTGCGATTTTTGCATTTGGGATGATGCACCCCAAATGCCAAAATACCGGTCGCAAAGGGGCAGATTCTGAGAATCTGCCCCTTTGTGACCGGTATTTACTTTGATGCATATGTCTGTATGTTTGGCACTTTATACTTTATTTCAAGAATTGAGAACTGATAGTAGTAAGATCCATTCTGCTTCTGGTATTCGCCAACTGTTGGATACATGTACTGGATCTTTAACATTCAGCCCTAATATACAACAAGATGCACAAGAATTTCTGATGGTTATGCTTGGAGTACTAGAAGAGGAAGGAATTCAGATTGAGAGTTTATTTGGACTCAGCTACAAATGGGAACATAAATGTGAACAGTGTTCATTAACTTCAAGCACTATAGTTGACAGAGAACGATTACTATATTTAACAATATTTGACTGCAAATCTGTACCATTTTCCAAATTAGTAAAAGAAGCTGATCACGAGAGGATCTGTTCTCGTTGTAAATCAACAATGCTATCTACATTATGCCTAGAAAGATATGGAAAATATTTGATAATAATGCTGCAATGCGGTAGACCAAAAGGAAAAAAAGTGGAAACCAAAATTACAAATGTTGTTGCTGATCAAGTATCTATTTCTGGAAGAACTTTTGCAACAGTTGCTATTGTTTTCCATGCTGGAAGTACTACTACAAGTGCACATTATACAGTTTATTTAAAGTGTAATAATGGTTGGAGTCATTGCAATGATAAACACTTGGAAATGAAGCCGAGATTTCTTTATGAATTACCCAACTCATACTTGATATTTCTGAAACATAGATTTTAGATATACCATTCGGCCTAGTGGGAAGGTGTACAGATACTTTAAGGAATTCATACTGGATGCTCTCAAAGCGGAATTTTTGATACATTATTTGGCATATTGGGAAAATGTGAAGAGAAACTACAAAGTAAAGGTAACATTTGAAGATTGGAAATAGTATTGGATGTGTTATTTGTGTTGATTTTGTATTACATTTGAGAGAAATAGGGATTTGTTTTTTTTAAACAATTCAGTTGATTGTTTTTTTCCCTGCTGTTTATGATGAAACTACTCTGACATCACTGTGAATAGTGAAGTTAAGTAGCAGCTGATGACAGCAAAAAAGTGAGAAAAATTGTTTACTGAATGTTAAATTTGTTTGTAATATTTAAAAACTCACTGTAATTTGTGAAATATATTACATTACATAGCAGTTTTGCAGTTTATTCGATGTAGTTGAAAAGTTAGAAAAAATAGTACTTCTGACAAATAGCACAACAGTAGTTCGATATTTAAAAAAACTTCTGAACTTGACTGACAAAACCATAGGTTTTAGAGACGTTATATTTAGAAATTTGCATTTAAAAATCCTTAGAAATTCACTGAAAAAAACATAGGTTTCAGAGATGTTATAGTTAGTTGGACATTTGACTCATATCAAAACAGAGAATTTTTCCTGTTATAGTTAGTTGAGCTAACTATAACTCGCGTGCCCTAAATGCACTGCTGATGACGTCACATATTACATCACTCATGACATGGTCAGTGACATCACTGATGACATCACTGATGACATCTCAAGTGACATCACTGATGACATCACCCATGTGAAAGTGTTACACACCTCCTCACACTCTAATATAACCTTTGATACACGCACTCTAAAATACAGACTACCATTTTCGAAACAATAGACACACCAATACCAGATACTAGATACTCATCCACTGATTCCCATCTATATATTGTGAGCCAGACATACACTGATACAGTCACTCATATATGCTGTCACTCATCATTACATCAGTATTATATCCACTCATATACTTATACATACATTCACACAGTGCTACTGATCCATAGAGTTACTCACAAACCTACTCAGTCATGCCAAAAATGAATCACACACCCATCTACACTCCTATGCAGATATATACACACCACCTGACTTCTTTATACACACACCACTTCCCTTATTTAAATAGATTAGCGGTCTCCTTCCGGTCGATCGCGGGCTACCGGTAGCTCGCCAATGCCCCGTAGGTAGCTCACGCTGGTAGATTCGCAATTTAGTAGCCGATTGACATTGTTTGAATATTTTGGCCTTTTTTCATTGTAGATGTAGATGTTGTCCGCCCTACACAAACAAGCTGCTCCGATTGGCTTAACTGAGGAGGGGCGGGCCAAAGAGTATTACGTTGATCCTCCAGTAGCCTCTGCGCCGCCGCCACCTGCCTTTCAAACCCAGGCACTGTGCTTTTCATCCTGCGCATTGAGTGCCAGTACAGAGCAGCAGGCATGGAGGAGCAGAGCAGCCGGTGCGAGGAAAGCGTGCAGGTGGCGCATGCAGTATTAAACTGCTACCTAGACCTCTGCCACCTGCTTTGTTCAGCCTGCCACCAGTTCGAACGGAGCGGCAGGTAAGCTTAAGGAGCCCTGCGCAGGCCTCATCAACTCCACACCCGTAGCGAGCCCCTACCCTGACAGTTGTATAGGCGAGGTGGCTCATTGCACTCCAGGGACGATTCAATTTCTGCACGTTTTAGAGGTTTTTGTTTTTATTTTACTTAATTTAAGCAGCATTATTTATTTTTTTCATGTCATTTTGGTCGCATTTGTAGGATGGTAGGATTTGGGAGAAAATTATATTTCAGACGGGTAAAGGCTCATGCGCTTATTGTTTAAGTGAATCATGGGTGAAAACTGGGGATGATTACTTTTTCGTTTTCATGCAATGATTATGAAGCTGTTTCTTGAAGTGTTTGCAGTGCATGTAAATAATTTTCAAAGCTGTCTCTTAAATTTTTAAACTTCTAATCTAGCTGTTCAGGTCACGAGGTTAGAATTACACCTGTTTTTTGGCATGTACGTGCTTTAAAATAACGCCCTGTAGTGGTTTGAACAAAAAAGAATGCTGGCAGCAGGGAATGGAAGTGCACATGATGATGAAGTTGCCGCGGCTTTGTAAGTGATTTATATGTTTTTGTTCAGAGATCACGAGGCAAGAAAAGTGACTTTTATCTGCAAAAGAATGATTTAAGTAGCTGGTTTAAAGCGGGATGCAGTAATAGCTGAGAGAACAGGTTTTGGGTGTCCTTTTAAGCACATGCAAGATTAAGATTAAGCTGGACTCGATTAGTTTTTGCATTTTAGGATTGTTTAAGGATGATTGCATAAAAAAAGAAGAATGTGTTGAAAGATTAAGGATATGTTCCTGGATCTAGCAGTGCGAAAGAAGGGTGCACAGATGCGTGCCCCCTTGAATACTCATTGCAGTACAGGGCACATGAAAACATATTAAAACGTTGCCTTGTAATATAGATCATATCTATGACTATCATCATGATCTTTCTGGTGTTTCAATTAAGCTTCATGTTTGCACACTACAATGAAACTGAAAGTAGTTTGTTTCTCCGCTTCAAGAGCTTAACAATGTTAAATGCAAACCATTAAAATCATATACATACAATTCTTAATTTGCAGAGAAATACTTCAGTTCCATAAAACAAGATACGTGCTCAAATTACCAGGTCTACCTGAACTATTATAAAACAGTGTTTCTTATGAGTGTCACTTTCTAAGGCTCACTTAATAAAACATTAGGCATGCTTGCTGCCGTGTTGGCATTCAGTCTCATGGCAGATAATTTGGTGATGTGATGCTTATCAGAACGCCAAAAAGTGTCCATCACGTGGAGGGAAGTTGCATCATGATCCATTATGTACATAGTTTTCTTGATGCCGGTGGGTGTTCTCTCTGCATCCATTATGTACCAAGTGTGTGTGCTGACAAGGTGTACAATGCCCATCATATGCATTACCTGTCCTACACCCTTACTGTAAGCAGCAGAGGTAGGCACACTCTGCCCCACTATTATATTACAAATAAAAAATCTAGACACAGCAGATAAACAGTGTTCTCGGCTGATAAAACAGATGATTGTCAAGGTGGGTTACACATGGTGGCAGTTTGTCCAGTCAAATTCACAAAAACTTGCCCATTCTCTGCAGTGAGGGTAGCTGGCCAAGTCTGATAATGCACAAAGCACAAAACGCAGTTTTGAAGAGGGATACTTTTTTTAAATTAGGAAAGTTTTGAATCACAAATAATGTAATTTAAGTAACAAAGGGACTTAATACAAAGGAAGGCTGGAAGAGCAACGTGTAAATGTGTCTTAATAAAAATAAATGTCCATGTTCCATTTCCAGAGATGCCAGTGGACACGTCACGTGCAAAACTCATCCAATCTTGGCTTTCTGCTCAATAGAACATTGCATTGTGGGCCTTGTCTATGTTCTTTTTAGATTGGAATGTTGGGCTCTAAATCTCGCCATGCAAAATTTTATCTAAAAGCCTGAACTGTCTGAAATTATTACAACTGATATAAAGTCACTTGGCTAGGCAGGATATTATTATATTAATGTCAGTACAAATATAAACCTCCTGCCCTCATCAATGCACAAACTACACTCAGCGGTTGCGCAGCCAACTGTACTTCAAACACTGTAGTATCCTTACAGCTGGGCGTGGTGGTCTGTCAAAAAAATCCGCGAGTTGCTGGGCCTTTAGTAGCTCACGATGAATTTGATTGACCAGAAGTAGCTCTCACTACAGAAAAGGTTGGAGACCCCTGATATAGATACTATCACATACGTACTCTCCTATACAATTACTAATACAAATGCACATTCATGTGTGTAGTCACATTTGCATTCATTTTCTCTCATTTATAGTTAATTATACACCCCAAAACTCACATATATTGCCTAAAAACAGATATAGTTACTCACATATGTACAACTGAGATATCAATTCACTAATCAACACCTGTACACACAGTCAGCTACCCATACAGGCCTTCTGAGATGCACTTTTGAATTTATACAACCAGTAAATGAGCCATTCAGACATGTATGCACAGAGTCAGACATCCCCACCCACCCACATAGACACTCAGACACCCATCCAGATACTCATACAATCAATCAATAACCCATATAGACACTGATGTAGCTACTCACCAACCCATGCACCTGCTTACACACCAACTGAGAGACTAATAGAGACATTCACACAGTTTAGTCACTAACCCATGCATTCAGTAACATACATTCAATGAGTGACTTATAGAGACAGTCATTCATCTACTAAATAATCTATTCAGGCACTTTTACATCCACTCATTCTTCAATAGACCTTGGCATAGATATATATGAAAAATATTTAAACTTTACAGAAGTACACATTCGCTGTCATTTGAGATGTCATCAGTGATGTCACTGACCATGTCATGAGTGATGTAATACGTGATGTTATCAGCAGTGCATTGCGGGGGCGTAAGTTATAGTTAGCTCAACTAACTATAGCAGGCGAATTTCACTGGTTTTATATGAGTCAAATGCCCAACTAACTATAACATCTCTAAAACAATGTTTTTTTCAATGAATTTCTAAGGTTTTTTAAATGCTAATTTCTAATTATACCGCCCCTGAAACCTATGTTTTTTTCAGTGAATATATATCTATAAATATATAACTGTTTCTATTCAAAAAGCGTTCTTTCTTTTGACAATATATATGGTGTCGTTTGACGAATCTTGGCAACATTTTCAAAACAATTGGCCTGCTCGGGTCCACTTCTGTCTTGAAAGTATCGGGGTGATTCGTCAAGCAGGGGCTGAGAAAAAAGGGGGGTTCCAAAACACGTTTTCTCCGTGTTCATTTCCATAGGAAACTTTCGACAAGGCTACAGCACAAACTGATGAAAGGAATTACACCAAATTTGGCAAGGTGGTAGCTCTTGTTTTGGAAAGCATCCATTGTTTAAATGGTGTTAATCCATTCAGTAGTTCCTGAGAAAATTATATATACGATTGGTGCAATTAAAAATTCTGCACCCACATACTATACTAGGACGCTACTGTACAACATACACCAAACAGACACACCACTTTGTCTTAGACAGTGCGGGGAACAAGCTAGATTCTATCATACTATGTGGCTTTGTCCAGATAAAGCGCATTGTTGGAGAGGGGTGATGCGCACGCTTTCACAAGTCACATTAGTCACAGTTCTCCCAGAACCAAACTGTTGTCTTCTCAATATCTGGGAGCCTACGGATTTAAACACTACAGATCAGGATTGAGTAACATTTGGCAATGACAGTGGCAAAATGAAGTAGTGCGCAATGTTGGGGGTCCAGACTTAACCCTACCCCAGTCAATGGTGCAATGACATGGACATGGCAATGGAGGCTGAGAAGTCAGTATACACTCACCGGGGTGCCCTAAAAATGGACACAGATATGGGGGAAGTGGAATACCTACAGGAGAAATATCTGTGATCCCCGCAGGATGAGTCTGGGTCAGACGTCAGTGAATGAACATACTCTTGCATACAATGATTGTAGTATGTTATGGTTTGACTATTAATCCCAGTAACCGGGTTGGTATAGCATCTGCTGTTTACAAAAAGTATGAAAATGTATGTAAAATGTTTCCGCTTTGCATATGCACCTTGAACGACTATTGTACAAAAAGGTACTGTTATGATACACAAAATGTTCATAAAATTGTTTAAAAAAAATAAATATATATATATATATATATATATATATGTTAGTATCTGGTAACCGCGGTGGATCCACGAACCCTATTGATCATGAGCTGACTTCTGATTGGTTGCCAACACTCCAGACCAGGCAGCAATCTTCTGACATGATGAAAAGGTAAAAAAACAAGAAAAGGGGGCAGGGTAGAAACACTCTGACCCCCTAGGACTGCTCAAGGGGTCCCACAGGGACCCAGAGGGCCAAAAAAAGGATTAAAAAAAAACAATTAGGCAGGAATCGCTTGAGGTGTGCAATTCCCACTGAAAATGAAAAAAAACGAAGTGCAGTCTCCTGTGCTTCATTTCTTTTAATCTCCCAGGTCCCGGGGGCAATGCTTAATTATTATGAAGGGGCCTGCAGGGGACCCGCAGCCCTGGGGACGACCACCTTCCAAGGGCTTTGTTGATAATATGCAGGGGGTATGCTGCCCCCTGCAGCCCCAGGGACCACCACCTCCCTGGGGCTTTCTTATAAATAAAAATGCATGGGGTTCTCCTCCCCCACACAACTCCAGGGACCGCCACATCCCTGGGGCTTTCTTATTAAAAAAATGCATTCGGGGCTCCTCCCCCCATTCAATCCAGGGACCACCACCTCCCTGGGCTATAGATAAATATTTAAGTGTGGGGTTCTGTTGCGGACCTCCGGCCCTGGGGACCACCTCATCTTTAAACTTAATGGGAGGGGGGCACATGGCCCCCCAAGAGCCCTAGATGGCCCTGGGGACCATCACTCCCCCAGGACTGGCTCCAGCAATATCCTGGGTTGCCCACCCCCGGGACATTGCAGTTTGCTATGGCAGGGCAGGAGCACTGCTCCAGCCCTGCCATAGCAAACTTTTGCTTATCTTCATGGAAGCGAGAGCAGGAAAACTGCTCTCGCTTCCATGAACAAAGCAGAATTGCCATTGCCCAAAAGCAGTGCCGGCTCCCAACACAGAGGCCAAGCCCTGGGGGATGGGGTCCCCAAGACCAAAAATGGGCTGGGAGGGGCCACTCTGCTCCTCTTGCTTCATTAATTCTTTTTTTTTTAAATAAGGTTGGGCCCGGGGGAATGGTGTCCCTGTGGCCAAAATTGGCCTCAGGATGGGGGCCGCACAGCCCTCCTCCAAAGATTTTGTTTTAAAAAGGCAGGTCAGGCCCCGGGAGGGTGGCCGCGTGCCCCCCTGCCTTTTTAATTTACTTTTAAAAGAAAAATGGGCCAGGCCCCAGGAGATGGGGTCCCCGGGGCCCAAAATAGACAAAGAAAAGCGGGCCACAAAGCCCCCTTTCTAAAACAAAAGCAAAAACAAGAAACCAGCAACTCAGGCCCGCTCCCTCCCTGCACCACTGGTGAAGGTTCTTATGGGCCAATTAGCCCACCAGGTACCTCCTGTAAGCCCCACACAATGGGATTGCTGAAAGATGGTAGGAGGCCACGCCCCTTTTTACACCACTCTGCAAACGTGCCTCATCGCAAACTGCTGGTGGGGCGAAGAGGTCCCCTTTTTACCTGAGGACCTCAGGACTGAAGAGGACTTCCCACAAGCAGCAGTGTGCCAGGAGGCGTGTTAGCAGAGAGGTGGAGAAAGAAGACCTGGCCTGTGTCCTCCTTTCAGAAATCCCACTGTGTGTGGCATACTGGAGGTAACAGGTAGGCTAGTTGGCCCCTAAGAATCCCTGGCAGTGAAGAGGACTTCAATACCCATACAAGAGCACACCAGGGAGCGCATTTGTAGAGTGGTGGTCAAAGGGGACATGTTCTGCTATGAGAACTTATCAATCCTGCTGTGCTAGACTTGCTGGAGGTAATAGGAGGGGTAGTTAGCCCCCAAAGATGTCCTTGGGGCCTACTACCCCTCCTGCTACCTCCAGCAAGTCCCATACAGTGGGATTGCTAAGAGGTCTTCGGAGGCCATGCCCGCCATTCTCCACCACTCTGCAAACGCGCCTCCTGGCACATTACTGGTTGGGGGATGAAGTCTACTTTACTCCTGAGGGACTTTGGGGGCCAAGAAGCCCTTCTGGTACCTCCTGTAAGTCCTATGTAGTGGAATTCATAAGCGCTGGTCAGAAGCCCAGCCCCCTTTCTTCACCACTCTGCATATGCGACTACTAGTTAAAGAAACATTTGCAATGTAATGGGTCTTGCATTTGCAGGATTTAGAGCTATTGGCATTGTTATTTAGATTGTTTTTTACTAATGTTTTTTGGAGTGGAGTGGATGTACGTTGTGTGTAGTGGAAATGTGTGGTATGTTGTGCAGTGAAATTATGAGGATAAAAAGTATGTGGTTTTTAGTGTATAGGAATTATGTAGTGTGGGATTATGTGTTATAGAATGCAATTAAGTGGTATGGTAGTCTGTGTTGGGGAGTGGTAACCTCAAGTTTAGTCTTCCTCGTTTCCATAGAAGCTAAACTATAAAATCAAAGAGACAAAAAAAGGAACCACTGAGGAGCAATTCTGGTCCTAGTCAGAGGTATGAACAGGGCCACAGACATTATGTGAATGTTTGGCTGCACCGACGTTCGCACAGTTATAAATTTTCCACATTTGCCACATAATCCATCATCTGTTGCATAATCTGCAGATTTGAACAAAAAACCTTGTTTCTAGCTCAAAAGGCTTAAACATTACCAAAAATGCAGCGACAAGTGTTACAGCGTGGTGGAAGGCCCGTTGTAAACATAGAATGGTCACCTGATACTTGCTGCTAAATATTGGTGTTAAATAGGTATTAATGGTGGGCAAACCACTCTAGCTTCTCTCTGCGCCTCTCATGCCTCTTTCTACATTAATCTTGCTTCTTTGTGTACCTTTCTTCCTTTTTCTGCACTTCTCTTGCCTCTTTTTGTACATCTCTTCTGCTTTCTGCACCTCTCTTGCTTCTTTCTTTTGCACCTCTCTTGCCTCTTTCTGTACCTCTATTGCTTCTTTCTGCACTTCTGTTGCCTCTTTCTGTACCCTCTTTCCTTTTTCTGTATCTCTCTTGCCTTTTTCTGTGCTCTGCCTCTTTCTGCAACTCACTTACTTCTTTGTGCACCTCTCTTGCCTCTTTCTGCACCCCTTTTGCCTCTTTCTGCACCTCTGTTGCTTCTTTCTGCACTTATCTTCCCTCTTTCTGCACCTCTCTTGTCTTTCTGAGCACCTCTCGTGTCTCTTTGTGGACCTCTCTTGCCTCTTACTGCACTTCTGTTGCCTCTATCTGCACCTTTGTTGCTTCTTACACCACTTCTCTTGCCTCTTTCTGGATTTCTGCTTATTCTTTCTGCACTTCTCTTGCCTCTGTCTGCACTTCTCTTGTCCCTTGCTGCACCTATGTTGCTACTTACTGCACTTCGCTTGCCTCTTTCTGAACCCCTCATGCCTCTTTCTGTACCTATTTTACTTCTTTCTGCACTTCTCTTGCATATTTCAACACCTATGTTGCTTCTTACAACACTTCTCTTGCCTCTTTCTGTACTTCTCTTGCCTCTTTCTGCATTTCTGTTCCTTCTTGCTATAATTCTCATGCCTCTTTCTGCACCTCTATTGCTTCTTTCTGCGCCCCTCTACCTGCACTCCTCGTCCCTCTTTCTGCACCACTGTTGCCTGTTTCTGCACCTATGTTGCCTCTTTCTGCACTTCTCCTGCCTCTTTCTACACTTCTCTTGCCTCTTTCTGCATTTCTTTTGCTATTTTTCTGCACCCCTCTTGCCTATTACTGCATCTCATTAACCTCTCTCTGCACCTCCATTGCTTCTTTCTGCACCTCACTTGACTCTTTCTGCACTGCCTTTGCTTTTTTCTGCACCTCTGTTGCTTTTTTCTGTACCTCTTATTGCATCTTCCTGCACCTCTCTTGTTTTTTTGTGTGCCTCTCTTGTCTCTTTGTGGACCTCTCTTATCTCTTTCTTAACTTCTGTTGCCTCTTTCTACACTCTGCTGCTTCTTTCTGCACTTCTCTTGCCTCTTTCTGCATTTCTGTTGCTTCTTTCTTCACTTCTCTTGCCTATTTCTGCATTTCTGTTCATTCTTTTTGCACCTCTCTTGACTCTGTCTGCACTTCTCTTGCCTCTTTCTGTTCCCCTGTTACTTCTTTCTGCAATTCTCTTGCCTCTTTCTGCATTTCTGTTCATTCTTTCTACACTTCTCTTGCCTCTTTCTGTACCTATGTTGCTTCTTACAGCACTTCTCTTGCCCCTTTCTGCATTTCTTCTTGCTGCACTTTCCTGCATCTCTATTGATTTTTTCTGCACAACTCTTCCATCTTTCTGCACCACTGTTGTCTATTTCTGCACCTATCTTGCCTCTTTCTGTACTTCTCATACCTCTTTCTACACTTCTCTTGCTTCTTTCTGTACTTCTCTTGGGTTTTTTCCTTGTTGCCTATTTCTGCATCTCATTTGCCTCTTTCTGCACCTCTTGTGCTTCTTTCTACAATTCTCTTGCCTCTTTCATTACCTCATTTGCCCTTTTTCTGCAGCTCTCTTGTTTCTTTCTGCAACTCTCCTGTCTCTTTCATCACTTCACTTACTACTTTAAACATCTTTGTTGCATTTCTAAGCACTTCCCCTGCCTCTTTCTGCATTTCTCGTGCTTCTTTGTGTACCTTGCTCCTTTTTCTGTACTTCTCTTGCCTCTTTTTGCACATCTCTTCTGATTTCTGTACCTCCCTTCTTACACACATCTCTTTTTCTTTCTGTACCTCTCTTGTTTCTTTCTTTTGCACCTCTCTTGCCTCTTTCTGCACTTCTAGTGCTTCTTTCTTCACTTCTGTTGCCTCTTTTTGCAACCTCTTCCCTTTTTGGTGCCTCTGTTGCCTCTTTCTGCACTTCTCTTGCCTTTTTCTACACCTCACTTGCTTCTTTCTGCACTTCTCTTGCTTGTTTCTATACCTCTACTGCTTCTTTCTGCACCCCTCTTCCTGCACCCCTCATCCCTCTTTCTGAACCTCTGTTGCATGCTTCTGCACCTATTTTGCCTGTTACTGCACTTCTCTTGCCTATTTCTGCACTTCTCTTGCCTCTTTCTGCACCCCTGTTGCTTATTTCTGCATGTCTCTTTTCTCTTTCTAGCACCCCTCTTGTTTCTTTCTGGACTTCTCTTGCTTCTTTATTTACCTCTCCTGCTTCTTTATGCACATCACTTGCTCCTTTCTGCAACCTTCTTCCCTCTTTGTGCACCTCTCCTGTATATTCTGCACCTCTCTTGCCTCTTTCTGTACCCCTTGTTCCTCTTTCTGCACCTCTGTTGCTTCCTTCTGCACCTCTGTTGCTTCTTTCTTCACTTCTCTTGCCCCTTTCTGCATTTCTGTTTCTTATTTCTCCACTTCTCTTGCCTCTTTCTACATTTCTGCTAATTCTTTCTGCACCTCTCTTGCCTCTGTCTGCACTTCTCCTTCCTCTTTCTGTACCTATGTTGCTTCTTACAACACTTCTCTTGCCTCATTCTATACCCCTCTTGCCTCTTTCTGTAACTCTGTTGCTTTTTTCTACAATTCTCCTGTCTCTTTCTACATTTCTGTTCATTATTTCTGCACTGCTCTTGCATCTTTCTGCACCTATGTTGCTTCTTACAGAACTCCTCTTGCCTCTTTCTGCACTTCTCTTGCTTTTTTCTGCACCTCTCTTGTTCCTTCCTGTAACTCTCTTATCTCTTTCATCACTTCTCTTGCTTCTTTCTACACCTCTGTTGCTTCTTTCAGCACTTCTGCCTATTTGTGCACTTCTCTACTCTGTTTCTGCACTTCAGTTGCCTATTTCTGTACTTCTTTTGCCTCTTTCTGCACCACACTTGCTTCTTTCTGTACCCACCTTGCCTCTTACTGCAGCCTTATTCCCTCTTTCCCTCTTTTTGTAGCACTGTTCCCTCTGTCTGCACCTCTCCTGTTACCCCTCTTACCGCACTTCTCTTGCCTCTTTCCGCACAATCGTTCTGTCTGCACCTCTCCTTTTAATCCTGTTGCTGGGCTTCTCTTGCCTATTTTTGCACATCTCGTGCTTCTTTCTGATGCCCCTCTTTTCCCTTTCTGTACCGCTCCTGCCTCTTTCTGCACTTCTCTTGTCTCGTTCTGTACTTCTCGTGCCTCTTTCTGTACTTCTCTTGCTTCTTTCTGCACCCCTCTTGCCTGCTTCTGCATCTCATTTGCCTCTTTCTGCACCTCTTTTGCCTCTTTCTGTACTTCTCATGCCTCTTTCTGTACTTCTCTTGCTTCTTTCTGCACACCTCTTACCTGTTTCTGCATCTCATTTGCCTCTTTCTGTACCTCTTTTATCTCTTTCCACACCTCATGCCTCTTTCTGTACCTCACTTGCCTCTTTCTGCACTTCTTTTGCTTTTTTCTGCACCACTCATGCCTCTTCTTGCACTTCTGTTGCCTCTTTCTGTACTTCTCTTTCCTGTTTCCGCATTTCTTGTGCTTCTTTCTGCATCCCTCTTGCCTGTCTCTGCATCTCATTTGCCTCTTTCTGTACCTCTTTTGTCTCTTTCTACATCTCCCTTCTCTCCTTCTGCACCGCAAGTGCCTCTTTCTGCACTTCTCTTGTTTTTATCTGTACCTCTCTTGTTTGTTTCTGCATCTCTCTTGTCTCATTCATCACTTCTCTTGCTTCTTTCTCCACCTCTGTGCTTCTTTCAGCACTTCTCCTGCCTCTTTGTGCACTTCTCTTCTCTGTTTCTACACTTCTGTTGCCTGTTTCTGTAATTCTTCTGCCTCGTTCTGTATCTCACTTGCTTGTTTCTACAACCCTTCTGCCTCTTTCTGCATGCTTCCCTCTTTCTACACCTCTCTTGCCACTTTCTGTACCACTGTTCCCTCTGTCTGCACCTCTCCTACATGTTACTGCACTTCTCTTGTTTATTTCTGCACTTCTCTTGCCTTTTTCTAAACCTCGTTACCTCTTTCTGCACCTCTGTTGCTTCTTTCTGCACTTCTCTGGTCTCTTTCCGTATCCCTCTTGCCTCTTTCTGCACCCCTGTTGCTTCTTTCTGTACCTCTCTTGCTTCTATCTCTACCTCTCTTGCTTCTTTTTGCACCCATCTTGCCTCTTTCTGCGACCCAATTCCCTCTTTCTGTATCTCTCTTTCCTTGGTCTACACTTATCTTGCCTCTGCATGCAACTTGTTGCAGGGATTCTGCTCATGCACAGAACTATGCACAGAAAACTAGGACCTCGGTGTATTGTGGTGTACCCAAAAACCGACCTCAGTGCCCAGAACCCCAATCCGACTAGCCATAGTGTCTCATTCGTTCTCCATACTACAGTGACGCTACCAATGATTAGACAACCCAGAACATGTGACTTAGTAAACTCTCAGGAATAGTGGGAACCAAGAACACTCTTTCGCTCTAACACTCATACTAGTACACAACTTGAGTAATCAGAGACACAATATAGTTTAAAATGTTTATTTTAACTAATGTGCTCTAAGATGCAGTATTTGCGCCAATACTAGCAAAAAGATGCATAAGAATAATACAATCAGCATTGTTACAATTCCATAAAGCCCAAAAGGGAAATCATGGTATAATGACAGTGAAAACAGGACTACAGTGCCTTTACCACCCTCCCCGTGCTTGGAGCTAGTTTTTTAATAATAGAAGACCTCTAGGCTTTGATGAGGGACCCCATACCTCCAAGATCAGATGCAATGAATCACATCCCAGGACAATCACAGCTCTTCGTAGTTGGAAAGGTTTTCTCCAAGTGCTGATTCATGCATGTAATGCCATATTAAAAAGCACTGAGGTTCAATTGGGCAGCGGTGCCTCCTGTTATGTCTATGTGTGTGGGAGTGACCAATGTGAAACAACAGAATACATTGTTCTTCGACCTTGGATATGCTGTGCAGACAGAGAGCACAGTGTACGCTTAGATATGTAAAAAACAGACAGTTCTCATGTGAAGAAGTGCAAGCAGTGTATTTACAAGAACAGAGCCATGTAGTGTTGTGTGCAAAAGTGGCAAAATGGTGTCTAAGCATATATTTCACTTATGTTTACATAGCAATGTGTGCAGTTAACCCGTTATCCTCAGTACACCCTCCCCTTGGTCGGGCCAACGGACAATGGACTCAATAGAACATAGAGTTCAAGATAGAGTGAGCTAGAATTAAGTTCATCCATGTCAAGGGGAAGATTGGAAGGGAGAGAAAAAAGGTGGGCAAAAGCCACAACAATATTCTGTAAAAGTTCTCTACAAATGATGGAAGTCAGCCAAGTCAATCCATCAGTGTGTATGAGCAATACGTTGCAATGGCCTCCAAGAGGAAGTCATTGTTATTGTCAGAAAAGAGTGTTGCCATTCAATTCAACAACGAGAAGGAACGGACATGTTCATCAACAAAGTGAGCCTCTAGCACCATCAGAGGACAACTTGCGTGTTCTTCAAGAAACCTTCTTTGTAGGAAATCATGTGCAGCTGCACAGACATCCCATTCTGCCAAAACTCCAAGCGCAGCAGCGCAGGCCATTATCCCAACACTGGAACATTCCAGCTCATGTGCCACAAGAGGACTCATTAGCAGTTCCTAATCTGGGGCAGGAGACACCGTGTTGGAGAGGCAAAGATCCAGTGCCCACTCAAAGGAACATTCCAGGTAGTGGAAGACAGGTTGCACACAAGTGAAGTATGATAATCAAAAAGACAATACATAAGCCACGCTTAGAGTGGCCAGGGGCAGAGTACCGTTGCATTCAAGCATACGACTATGAAGCTGCATCAGCCGGTCTAGGCTGTTTTGCACCAGAGAGAGAGCAGCCATTCCGAAGAAGGCAAATCAACAGCAGCACCATAGCAGCCAAGGCAAGTATTAGCGGAAAGTCACTGAAGATGCTGGAAAAAATAGAATGAACAAAATGCCGGTAACACATGCCAAATTCGGTGCATTTAAATTACAAGTGCCG
The DNA here is from genome assembly GCF_964261635.1 of Lissotriton helveticus. NCBI lineage: Eukaryota > Metazoa > Chordata > Amphibia > Caudata > Salamandridae > Lissotriton > Lissotriton helveticus. The sequence goes on from NC_136060.1 coordinate 55,642,942, forward strand.
TGCAACTGTATATTCCTACACACAAGAGAGTGATCAGGTGAGAAATCACGCGATTCAACAGTCAAGTATACCTCTTTGTCATCCCGTAGGCATCTGTATGTGAAAGGCAATGATCACACCGTGTGAAGATAAGCACTACCTATGGGTTCATATCGGCCTAGGGGATAATGTTTCATGCATGAACTGAATTTAAACAATGAAAATGGTAAAATTATTACCCCATGGATGAGCCATACTGCGGAATCAGTTTCAGCCACTGAAAATGGCAAAGGATCTAGCTTTTCAATGTGTAACAAAGTGTATGTTGCATCCTTCATGGACATAAACAGTTGTCTATCTGTCAAGTCAAAAATAATGATGACATAGTCATGTAATCCCAAGGAACCTTACCCATCTTGAGTGTTTGCAAATTCTAAGCAAACTGCATGATTGAACGCCATTGATTTTGACCATGTTACAAAACAGACACTTCATCATGAACAATATTCACAATAAATGAAACAATATTGTCTAATGCGTAAATGCGGGAGGACAGATTGTTAATGCTATTGTCAAAGACAGCAAGCACTTTTTCGAAATTAGCTTGGCCAATTGCCCTTGGATGCGAAGCAGCCTCAATTTGGGAAAGCTTCCAGATTTCATTGTAAATCGCATACAGAAATCTTTTTCATCTAGGACCTGCGGGCCCTGTTATAAAATATATCAAGTCAATGTTATCTATACTAATATAATAAAGAGAGAGCCCAAACCTTTGAGGAGGGTAAGCCCAAGAACAACAGCACCAATCGGAACACCCAATACAGCATTGCAAACTATAGTATTAGCAGATGGTCATAGGCTATACAGCAGCCGAACATATACATTAGAAGGGGAAAAGAACATTTTGTGAAAATGAGTCTGTTGTGGGCGTGTGCGTTATGGGATTCGTCAAAAGAGAAGCGTTCTGTGTGGGACCAGCGTTCCAATACGAGTGGGCATGTCCTTTAGCATTGTAGTGGGCGTTGGACTTTGACGCGATGTTTTGCGTCTAAGTGGCGTAAGCTGAAGAGGCCAAACACGTTTGGGGATGGCGCGAACACCAGAAAAACACGTTCGCGGCTGGAGCGTGTTAAGGTACAGTGGCGTTGGCTACAGCATGCCCGGACAACGTCGGGACGGGCTACTAGTCTGTTAATAAAGACAGATGGTGTTTAACTGAGATCAGGGTGGAGTGTTTCAACTTATATTTAAATCATTTTCTGACTGAATAGGTTTTAACCAAATGGGAGCTGGAAAAATGTGGAACAGGTCTATCCTGTATGTAACCCGGGGACTTGCCTAGAAAACGATGTTGGCAAGAATCAGAACTTGTTTGCCAAACCAACCAACCTAGGGGGTCCAGGCTAGAAACATAAAATGAAGCATTTTCAATTAATGACTGCAATTCATCTAGGGTCATATCTGTATGGTTGTTCCAGGTCTCATAAGCATACAGATTAGGAATTTTAGGGGCATTTATTTGTTTTGAAGTGGCCAATCCAAGTCAAGTAGTTTGATAAATCGAACTGTTTAAAAACAGGATTTGGTTTGGGCATGCTCGATGTGAAGCCTCTGTGACCAGTACCTGCCAGGATCCTGGAACCCCAAACAGATTTAAGATCGACTGTATCTTTCCATAGATCATAGCCACCCATAGCTAACTGATCAATAAAAGATTTGGAATACAGTAACTTTGTGTGGGTGATCCTGACTTTAGAATTGGATGTAGAATTCATTTTTAAATAAAATGAATCCAGATTTGATTTATTAAAATCAGTGAAATATGCAAATGTTTTCAAACGTGTTTTTGAACTGCCTTCAATGGGAGCTGGGCAATGTTCCCAAATCCTGCAACACGGCTTGTTTTTCACCCGTCCCGGCTGCACTACCTGCATTCAGCCTCTCCCTGCTGCACGGGACTACAGGGACAAGCCTCCTTCACCTGATCCTGGTGGTGCACTGCCGCAGCATCATCATCTAGCGCCAGGAGGTGCTTAAAGGCGGTAGAGAGCCCCCGCAACACGGGACGCGCGTGGGCTGTGCACGGACGAAGCCCGGACCAAGGGCAGGCCCGTCTGCTCCCGTCGTAGCCCGGAGTAGGCTGGGCTGGGCCACCCCCCTTTTATCTGAATTGCTTGTCCCACAAAGGGTTTGGAATCGGACTTGGTTAGTGACATTTATTGATATTATCTAATTCCTTTTTATCTTTCCTGTGTTTTCATCTACATTTATAAATGGCTGCTAAACGCAAAATCACCGGGCAGAGGGTTGGGAGTGGCGTGGCAGGCACTTTAGTTGCTTTTTTAAATAGGGCAGAATCTGTTTTACAACATGATATTTTATTAACAGAGAGAAGGCTTTCCCTGGGCCCACTCATGGGGCAAAAAGGTCCTCTTTGGGGGCCATCAGTAAAGTAAAATCACCGGTGGTAGTCCCCCAACCTATAACTGGTCTCAACACACATACTGGTCTCAACACCGTCACAGGTACGGTGGGGTCCGTTTTGATGGATTTGAGTACTGACGTGGGTAAAGTAGAATCGCCAACACCGAGGGATTCTAGTGACCTGGTGGTAGCCCTTTGCCCTAGAATACCCACCCAGAGGACCTCTTTGGGGCCATCGGAGGTTCCCGTGCCAGATGTACCTGTGGTTTTGACCGTCCAACAACCATCTCAGTTAAAATCCCTAAAGGAAGATAGAGTCGAGCAAGTCACTAGATCTAAAAGATCGACTGTTGATAATGAATTTATAAGAGGTGCCTCTAAACTAGGGATAGATGGACTTCAAGAGGAGGGAGCAGGGGAACCACATTCTAAACGTGCAAGGGGTGGACTTGCTTCGAGACACAGGGCAAGTGTTAAAACAAATCTAATTTTCAACCTTTGAGGGCTAGTGGAAAGTCGACTATAAGACCTGTGAATGGTGTCCCAGCCACCCAAAATATAGATATCTTTGTGGCAGGAGAAGGAGAAAGGAACCCGTACTACTGGAACCATTTTGAGGTCTTAATCAGGGGGCTATTAGCACCTTTTTTGGATAGACTGGGGGCCATGAAAGAAAAATTATTTGTCCTGACTCAAAGCACCCACCTGACTGTGAACCCTGAGATGGTCAGGACCAACAATAATCATGTAGATGGGGAGGGGAGGCCTGTGGCATCCTCTATACCAAGGCCTGTGGGCAGAAGCAGGGGACAGGACCCTAAGTTGCAGGAGAGCAAAGCTTCTCATGTACGTATGGATTGCGTGTAGGGCCAGCAGTGTTTATCCGGCACTACGGGTCATCCTTTGCAATTGAGAACAAGCTCCCAGGGGATGAACGGGTTGGTGAACGGTGTGCAATTGGGCTCCCAAACTCTTCCTCCACATGAGCCCACCCTCAGAGAAACCAGGGCTGTTCAAGCACCAAACAGGGAGGGACCCAGTTTGCCATCTTTTGTGGCAGCTAAGCCTGCCCTGGATACCTTAGATCACCCCCCGGCGGCCTGTCCCTTGGTCGTGGTCTTGACCGGTGTACCAGCGCTAAGACCGGACCTTACTGAATCCTGGGGACAGTTGAGGAATAAAACAGCTGACTGGTTGACTAGACATAAAGGGTTTAGAGCTGCTATGTTTAATGATATCATCATGGTTCGTAGAGTAGCCTGGGTGGGCCGGTCTCCGAAGAGTGTAGCAGGGGACTGTGCGGTTGCTAATTTTCGGACTCCCTTGGTTGCCCAACTGATTCTGAAGGCTGAAGATCACCATCCACTATCCTCTAAACCTATTTGGGCACTGCCATTGGGCTATTTTTATAAACCCCGAAGAGAAATTTAAATGTGATACCCTGTTTTACTCCGAATGTAAATAGGTTTGAGTTGCTATCTGGGTTTGATAATCAAGATTGACTGAGTGTTACTAGTGTATCCCCGATGATCGCATCAATTGATAAATTGGTGATTGTAGATGAATCCCTTTCTGTTGTGCTTGACATTCCTCCTATGGCCGCCTCCCTGGTGGGCACTTCTAGCTCTAATCCACATCCAGATCTTAATTCCAATGTGACGGGTTGTGTGTCCAGGGAGGATACTTTAAAAATGTTATCTTGGAACATAGCGGGTCTCAAGTCCAAAAGGGGAGACAGTAATTGGGAGCAACTCCTCGCCGATGTGGATATAGTAGCCCTCCAGGAAACGTGGGATACACAAGATTCTTATTTTCTGGATGGGTTTTCAACATTTTGTAAATATGCTATACCGTCCAGTATGGGGCGAGCTAGAGGGGGGCTCTTGCTTTTAGTAAACTTAAACTTAATATATAAAGTCAAGTTATTGGACTCAAACTCCCCAAATATTTTAGCTATTGAACTAACAGCAAAGAATCTACCAACTCTGTTAGTGATTAACTTTTATAATTCTTTCACGAGGGATGATGATCTAGAGCATCTAAGGTCTCTCTCATCGTATTTTATTGATTACGAGTCCACGGCTAATACACATTACCACACACTAGTATTAGGTTATTTTAATATTCATACTTGCTTAATTGATTGTTTTTTTAAATTAGACGAGGACCAATCCCCACAAGGGATAATGCACTTTGAACATTCCGCATCAGGGATTTTTCTAGAGAGTCTATTATCTGACCATAATCTGCTCTGCCCACTCCAGGGGTATGCATCACCACCAATACCTACATATACTGGCCATGGTCATCATAGCACTATTGACTATACTTTAGTCTTGGGTTATATGAGGGACCTTGTAGGCACACTCAATGTAACAGATAACTGTTTAAGTGACCACAACCCATTGTCATTGAATCTTGACATCCATGCCAAAGGTAAAGTTAGCGTACTGGCTCACTTAGGTAATGGTGATATTGTGCCAAAAGACCAAGCACGTCGGCGAAGATGGGACTCCATCACTCCAGACAGCTTTATGGAAACTTTAACCAGTGTTTGTTCAAAGGAGTTTGACATCTGTTTAGACCCTGAGGCCGACCCTGCAACTGTCCTGGGTACTTTTGACAGTTTTACCAAACAAGTCTCGGCCGATTTGACTATTCCTTTCAAAACTAGGCCTTCCAAATTTAAAAAATGGTTTGATGACAACTGCACAAGAGCTCATAAAGCCCTCATGGATGTGCTTAAGGGGAAACCAAGAGATACTGTCAGAATTAAGGAGGATAGGAGGGCAAACAAAGCTGTTGTAGGGATTAGGAAGAAACAACTAAGAGAGATGGCCTGGGAGGAGCTCAGTCAAGCCAGTATCATTTCAAATAGCTCTAGGTTCTGGAGCAAAGTGAACAGTCCTATCTTTGATGAATCTTCTAACTTTGTCTCTGACTGTCACATTGCTCCAGAAAAATGTGTACAACACTTTGGGAATGTCTATGGAGATGTTGGGCAAGACTTCCAAGGTTGGATACCGGACAGTGGGTCTGGCGTGCCTCCTTAACACTTTACAGGCGATAAAGTAATTGAGGCAATTAGGTCAACAGCAGGTGGAAAAGCGCCGGGCCCGGATGGCGTTCCAGCAGATCTTTATAGAGCGGATCCCATTTTATGGTCTAAAATCCTAACCCAGGTTTTTAATGCTATTTACAACAAGGGGTGGTGTGGGACAGAGTCTCAGGTTTTTAATGCAGCAGCTCAAGTTGGCTTTCCCCTGTCTTGGGCTAAGGCTGTTATTATTCCGATTTTTAAAAAGGGAGCCAGAGATGACCCGGCATCTTATAGGCCAATATCTCTTCTGGACTCTGCAGCCAAAATTATGGGTAAAGTTGTCCTTGCTCGATTAACGGACTGGTTGGATCAAAATAACATCATTTCAGATTTCCAATATGGTTTTAGGCAGGGTAATCTTATAATTGGAAAATATACAGTTGCCAAGCGGGGGGACATGCATCTGGCATTTATGGATTTATCCTCTGCCTTTGATCTTGTAAACCGAGCAAAGCTATGGGCGATGCTCCATGGAATAGGTTAGGATGCAGCTTTGGTTTCCTTCCTGGCGACAATGCATGAGAATACTATAGCTTCTGTGTGCTATAATAAAGATGGTAGCCTCACCGATTCTTGGCCCGTTAAAAGAGGGGTGAAGCAGGGGTGCATTTTGGCACCCCTGTTATTCACCCTCTATATTAACAAATTAGGGGAGGCTTTAATTTCCAGTTGTAAAGACATCCCAAGGGCCAGCTCAAAATTGATCCCTGCTCTTCTTTATGCAGATGATGCGGTTCTGTTAGCAAGGACCCCAAGAGGGCTTCAAAATCTTTTAAATTGTTTTATCGATTTTATGGACACTTTAGATTTAGTTACGAATGTAAAAAAAAAAACATTCTATGTCAATCCGCTCTGTCAAATCAAGGAAGGGTAAGTTCTATTGTAAAAAATTTGAACTAACAAAGGTGCCCGCCTTCCCTTACTTGGGGGTGCTCTTTAATGATCGACGCTCATGGGCTATTCTACGTACACACAAAAGAAATATCCTAGCCCGAGCCTCAGGGGCCATCATGGAGTTCTCAAAAAGAATTGGCTCAAAACCCCTCCCTACACTATTAAAAATATACAATGCAAAGTGCGTCCCAATGGCGATTTATGGGTGCGACCTATGGGGTTATTTAGAGACGGGCGATATTCAGGCGGTAGAAAACGGTTTCTTCCATAAACTACTTTCATTACCTGTCTCTACCCCTGTCTTTAACATTCACGAGGATCTGGGAGCTGGGTATATCTCAGATCAGATTGCGGTTGCTCCCATACTGTGCTGGCTAAGAATTTGGGCACAACCGTCACCTAATTTAAATCAATTGATAATTCAAGACTCTATTGAGATAGACAAGGGCCTTGATATACCCTGTATTTGCTATATTAAGACTCAAATGGCCATCCTTGGCAACCCCGAATTGTTTTCAAGCCCCAGGGCTATGGCCAAACTGGCGAATAAAGACCTGAAGCGACAGTTTTTAATTAGATCTATGCTGTACAGGAAGGAGAGGGAATTAGTGAAACCTAGAGTATGGAGTTTTGTCACTCTGAGTATTACCAGTCAGTTGCAACCATATCTGACATATATAAATAGGCCTTATCACCTGTTTGTCTTAGTCAGATTTAAGCATAAAATGGTTCCCTGGCTACTTGCATTCCCGAAAGGGTTTTTCACAGAAGGTTCGTTGAGACCCTGTCCTTGTGACAACTTCTCAGATCAAAATCTACTTCATATGGTATTTTTCTGCGAATTTTATGACTCTATGCACAGGAAATTTATTTCCCCCCTCCTAAAAGGCCAAACCTTTGGGAAAGTTAGACCAGCCTTAGTTTATCTACAAATGCTGGCAGCAACTGTGGTGTGCTTTGGGGTTGCAAGTTATTTAATAGCCGCCATTAGGTGCAGGAATAGACTGATGATTGCATAATGGATTATGTTTTAATTGGACTTATTTATGATTTTCTGTTTTATTTTTAGCATTATTATCTGTATTTATTGATGATTATTTAATTATATTTATTACTTAGTGTGTGGGATAGATTGCGTCATATCCGATGGGTTGTAAAGATTGTTTAATAATATTAATAATATTATGTAATAAGAATTGTAACAAATGTATTAATTGATCATATGCACTTTGATGGTTTTAATTTAACCGAATAAAGTTATACTTGACTTGACTTGACTGCAATTCAGCAAGGGTCATATCTGTATGATTGTTCCAGGTCTCATAAGCATACAGATTAGGAATTTTTGGGGCATTTATTTGTTTTGAAGTGGCCAATCCAAATCAAGTAGTTTGATAAATCGAACTGTTTAAAAACAGGATTTGGTTTGGGCTAAGGCATGCTCGATGTGAAGCCTCTGTGCCCTGTACCTGCCAGGATCCTGGAACCCCAAACAGATTTAAGATTGAATGTATCTTTCCATAGATCATAGCCACCCATAGCTAACTGATCAATGAAAGATTTGGAATACAGTAACTTTGTGTGGGTGATCCTGACTTTAGAATTGGATGTAGAATTCATTTTAAAATAAAATGAATCCAGATTTGATTTATTAAAATCAGTGAAATATGCAAAGTTTTCAAACATGTTTTTGAACTGCCTTCAATGGGAGCTGGGCAATGTTCCCATTGTGTGTAATTAACCACATTTCTAAATGTATTAGCTTTATCCAGGTAATGATGGCCATAATGCTGGTAGCAAAATAAATCAGCATAATTTGCAGGATTCAAATACAAATCTTCAGCATCAAATGCAGCATCATACTTTAAATCAGAAAATAAAGACTGAACAGCGTGAACGTCCCAATAAACCAAGTGTGTGTTTTGTTTCACTACATCCCCCATAGAAACACGAAGTACATTTGGGACATTAAGGAATGGGGGGAAAGTCCCTATTTTCCAAACATGGAAGTGTAGTGATAATACAGCCCTTAATGAACATTCAAGCCCATAAATACACAAAAACCCCAATGTTGTCACACACTATCAATTAAAGGAGATAATCAAAAAACAGTATACAATGGTAGTTATTTTTACAATTTATTCAATATAAAACAATACATTCAATCACAATTAAAGTGCCTTAAAAAACAGTATTAAAAATGTGCCAAATTCACATGAAAAGCAGTTAAAAAACTTTGTTAAAAGTTGTCGACGCAGCGTTTCGGTTTTATAATATCACCTTCATCAGGACAAAATTCTAGTCAAAAAGAAACATACAGTTAGATACATTCAGTGTTTTTTTTATTTATACATTATTAGCATAATTTACAATTAAGACACCAAGGATCTTTACACAGCAGACATTGTACATTTGGGGCACCGGTATTCTTTTAACAAAACATATGCTTTTTGCAGTTGATTCATTAAGGGAGGGAATATCATCACTAGAAATGAACTCGATTGAGAGGTGCCTGAAAAGTTGCACAGTGAAGTACCTATAACATATAGTATTTGCATACCTTGATAATTCAAGGAATGAATTATTATCCTCTTTATTCATTTTGAGGTAGGGCATTAACCACCTTGGTGGGGCCATGAATTTGGTACTTCACAGCATCTCAAACTATTCCATCCACTACTGGCCAGGCAGAGATATTGATGAAAGTCTGGTCTCTTTTCATGATGTTGAAAGAAGAGTTTGGTATCATATATGGGTGGGTTGCACTCCATTCTACCAAACGATATTACAATTTAAATGTACAGTTTCATCTTATTGCATGCTCACTGTCGACGTGGCAAGCCCAAACAGCAGCTATTGAACAACTAAACAACATCAGAATTGGGGCTGCTTTTGGCCCTAAACCAGTGTCAACAGACAATTTTTATTTCTGCATTTGCATCTGTTCTTTAAATGTAATATTCTTTTCGTCCTTTTATCATCCATCATCCATTCTATTTTTTGAAACGTTCATATTCTCCTGCAAGGTAGTGCAATTTCCCAAGTTTCTCATATTATGATGGGCCATGCGAACCTCTCTCCAAAAACACGTAATGAAGCAGAGTTCATCAAGAGCAGTTTATTGTAAACCAATGCATGTCAGACCCCACCGGGTCCTTCGTCAGGGGTAACTGTAAATAACTTGCATACACGGTATAACGTAATCACCCTCCTCTCTCGTGCAACAAAATTTTCAGTTAACTCCTTCCCAATATATATTGGGAAGGAGTTAACTGAACACATATGTTTAAATGCAGGTGGTATTGGAGTAGGAGAAACTTCTGTTGCACGAGAGAGGAGGATGATTTTGTTATAGCAGGTATGCAAGGGGGTAATGATTGTTAAGTGTGACGGGTTGAGGATTTTGAAAAGGAGGTAAACGAACATATGTGTGTTCAGTTGGTAGAATGGGGTGATGTGGTTATGAATAGTATTGAAGAGGGGAAGATTGTAGTCAGAGGGAAGGCAGGGAGGAGTTATCAAAAGGTTTGGATGGGGAGGGGATGTTTAGTTTGAAAGGAGGTAGGGAATGAAGGAATGAGTGATTGACTAAAACAGAGACAGCGGATAGGTAGGATAAAGAGGGGAGAGCTTTGCCAAATAAAAGAAGAGGGTCATTCATTGAAAAAAAAATGTTGGTAACATGTAGGTGATTGTTAGGAGAGATGAGCTGCGCAATTCACAGTTAAAGTATATGATAAGGAGGTGATGTACGGATATTTGTTTTTTAAAGTATGTCTGATTGTTATTTACAGTTACCCCTGATGAAGGACCCGGTGGGGTCTGAAATGCATTGGGTTAAAATAAACTGCTCTTGATAAACTCTGCTTCAGTACTTGTTTTTGGAGAGGTTTGGATGGCCCACCATAACATGAGAGACTTGGGAAATTGCACTACCTTGCAGGATAATATGAATTTTTTAAAAAATAGAATGGATGATGGATGATAAAAGGAAAAAAAGAATATTAAGTTTAAAGAACAGATGCAAATGCAATTCAATTCAATTTATTTATTTTGTATTGGAACTCCGACGGAGGTCCACAAAAACACACTGACAATTTAAAAAGACAGACATTGCATACAGTACAAAATTCCTCCCTTATACATTACTATAACATGATATCAAACATAGTGTGAAATGTGCAAATAAGCTATGATACGTAAAACAATCACATAACCGGCCAATAAAATTTCGTATATACATACTAAGTAATGTGCAAATGGTGCAATGAATACATGGAACTATTAAATAGCCAACCAGTAGATATTAAAACAAAACCAGGGTACTACTGTTAGACAAAATTCTAGTAAATAGGCAAAAATGTTCTAAAAAATTGTATATCTTAAAACAAACCATTTCATTCGGGGGTGACAAAACCAGAGAATGTGCATCCTGAGCAGAGTGAATATTAAATTTGATAAATACTGGTTTTAAAAACACTCGCCTTGCACTTTGCAGCTTTGAACATGCAAATAAAACATGATTAAGATCTTGGATTTGCAACTGACACAGTTCACAGATTCTCTTCTCTCTAGGTGTTTTATCCCAGATGCCAGTGACGTCTCTTAAAGGCAGCAGATTAAATCTCAGTAGAAGTATCAGCCTTCTAATCCCATGAGGGATATTTCAAGTTAAATAAGGCTGTGGTTTATTCCCCAATGTTCTCCCACTAACCGCCATGTTACTGGGCCTGGATTTACTTAAAGCGATGTCTCTGGCTAAACTAATAGGGGATCTAAATTTCTTTAAGAACTGTTTCAAACCAGATTTAGGCTTTGGAGAAGTGGGAGTTAAACTACGACCGAAACTGTCAATTGCACATAAAAAAGACCTAAAAAACGTGGATTGTACTTTTACATTGCAAAAGATTTCTATTCTCAGAGCAGCCCTAGGAGTATCCTCTTCCCCCAAGAAGAGAGAGTTACCCCACCTAAGAACTGCTGCCTGGACTAAAATAAAGGACGAGACTAATCCAAATTCAAGGCGCAGAACATGTGGGGCAGCCAAAGAATTTAAATTATAGATTTGGCGCATAATTCGTCCTTCTGCCTTATCAAACATATGCCAATGACTCATGTCCACCACCTCGGCAGCATAAATTAATGAGGGTGGGATTTTAACCTTGAAAACAGATAGGACATGGCTAAAATGGTGTCTCCCGCAGGTTTTCTAGAATCTTTTTAATGCACTTGCCTGGGAGACGGCTTTACCAACGCAGTGTTTAGTATGCTCCAAGTCTCGACCTGTTTTGGAAAAAACTTTCCCTAAATATACATACGAGTCCACTAATTACATTTTTTCAGAACTAAGCATCCATCTTAAACATCTTTTGATTCTGAGCCCCTTCTTACGAAAAACCAAGATCTTGCTTTTTGCAATGTTAATTTTTAAAAAATGAACCTCTGCATATTTATTTAAAACGTCCAGACGGCGTTGCAAGCCAATAGGTGTTAAATAGAAAATTGCAACATCGTCTGCGTACAATAAAGACCCAACTGACATTCGACCAATTTTGGGGGCATCCCCTCGCGCCAAGTTCAAAGCGCCAGGGAGATCAACAATGTACAGTGAAAATAAAAGTGGTGCTAATAGACAACCCTGCTTAAGCCCATTATGCGTTCTAATTTTGCATGTCAACCCCCACGAGCCTCCCATTAGAACCTGGCACCAGGTGTCAGCATGCAATTCCATGATCAGTCCCAGGAGATGATTTGGAATGCTGAGGGAGACAAGTTTTCTCCACAGGGTCTGGCGGTCCACCTTCTCAAACACCGTGGAGAAATCAATAAAAGCTGTATAAACTGGCATCCCTCGGAAAAAACATATTTCTCCACAGCTGTCTGAACAACCGCTATATTATCTAAGGTGCCATGGTTCTTTCTAAAACCGGCTTGTTCCGGCGGAAGGATATCCTGATCATAGACCCATTTTTGTAAGTGGCATAATATGCTTTTTGCAAATAATTTGCCGGAGTCATCCAGGAGGGCAATCTGCCTAAAACTAGTTGGCACCGTTTTTTGTCCTTTTTTATACAGGGGGACTATGATGCTCCCCTTCCAAGAGGGGGGGATTTTATTCATAAAAAAACAATATTTAAAAAGTGGCTCTAAAAAATCTCCCCATGCTTCTGGCTCCTTTTTGAGTAATGCAATTGTGAGACCATCCGGCCCTTGTGCGCCGGAGGTTCTAGCCATCTTTATGTACTTTATCAATTCCTTTCCTAGTGGGGGAACAAATTCAGTAGGGACAGCAAATGCAGAAATAAAAAATGTCTGTCGCCACTGGTCAGTGGCAAAAAACAGCCCCAATTCTGATGTTGTTTAGTTCAATACGTGCTGTTTGGGCTTGGCACGTCAACAGTGAGCACGCAATATGATGAAACTGTACGTTTAAATTGGAATATTGTTTGGAAGAATGGAGTGAATGGAGTGAAACCCTCCCATATATGATGTTGTTGAATATTGCCCTATCTGGTTAGCACCCACAGTGATTGAGAACTTTGCAAAGATAGACATCAGGATGTGGTAGCACACCGCTTACCTCTCAGGCAGGGTTCGCCCCTGGCATTCTCGGAAATGCAGTCTTTTGTAGCTCGCTCCGATATTTTCGAGTATTACGCCAAGGTTGGCGCAGATAGTGCTGATCTCTAGACACGTGTTTCTGGTTTATTGACCGTCATCAGTAGAGAATACAGTCTTGTATTTTGGGGTCTCCTGAGTAGGCTGCCCAACATTATATCAGGTCCAGTACCTCTCACTGGCACGCAGGTGCTTCATCCACGAGCTCGTCAGCTCAATGACTCACGGTAGTACTTTAAATAGACAACAGGATGACCTCTCAGGCAAGGTTCGCCCCATGCATTCTGGGAGTTTGAAGTTTGTTAATTTATATAGCGCTGAATCACCCATGAGGGTGTCTCGGCGCTTAGAGGGAACACCAGAAATGCAGTTGATTATTTAGTGCACGTTGTACGCTATACAAATGGGCGATCCAGCTCCTGACAGTACCTACAACTCTAGCTGTCAAGGATTGCTTTAAGTCATGGTTCATTCGCTCCAGAACTGAGTTGCCCTCAGGCCTGTTTGGAGACAAAAATTTGACATGCACCCCAAAGACCTCATGGCATCAATCAATCAATCAATCAATCAATCAATCTACTTATAAAGCGCACTACTTACCTGTGTGGGTCAAAAGGTGCTGAGGGAGGGGATGATACTACTGCTCGAAGAGCCATGTCTTGAGGAGTCTTCTGAAGGCGAGCAGGTCTTGGGTCCGCCGCAGGTGGGTGGGGTGGGTGTTCCAGGTCTTGGCGGCGAGAAAGGAGAAGGCTCTGCCACCGGTGGTTGCTCATTGGATGCGGGGGACAGCAGCGAGGGCAAGGCTGGTGGGGCGGAGCTGGCGGGTAGGGTGTAGAAGCTGAGTCTCCTGTTAAGGTAGGCTGGTACGGTGTTGTGGAGTGCTTTGTGAGCGTGAGTGAGGAGCTTGAAGGTCATCCTCTTGTCGACAGGGAGCCAGTGTAGCTCTCTCAGGTGGGGGGTGATGTGGCTGTGGCGGGGGATGTTGAGGATCAGCCGGGCGGAGGCGTTTTGGATGGGATTCCTGCGTAGAGTGCGTTGCCGTAGCCCAGCCTGCTGCTGATGAAGGCCTGGTTCACCGTTCTTCTTGTTTCGGTGGGTCTCCACTTGTAGATCCTGCTGAGCATGCGGAAGGTGTTGTAGCAGGAGGAGGAGACAGCGTTGACCTGTTTTGACAAGGAAAGGTTTGGTTGTATCAAGGCATATAGCGGCTTGATACGGTGGGCATATTTGGGAATGTAAGTTCAGAGTTGCATGAGAACGCAAACGTGCGCATTTCTTCAAGAAGGAAGGCGCCTAGCCTCTACCTTCATTTTTGAGCTCATAGCCCAGGAACAACACTGTGTACTTTGCATTATGAGATTTTGCAAAGTTAAATTTGTAACCGTAGTCTGCAAACAAAACTATGATGTGGTCCACGTGACAAAGATGCACCCATAATTTATTGCCCGTGAGATAAATATCATCAATGTACGAGTACGCATCATGGGCTATGTCATCTAACAAGGAGACGACATGTGCGGCAAAAACGCCAGGGCTGTTTTTGTAGCCCATGGCCAATTTTTTTAATTGTTTTTGTTTGCCGCCGGAAGTAAAAGCTGTCCATTGACTACGTATAGAGCTTATGACTAAAAAAATCCATGGGGAATTTCAAGTGTGGTTTTAAACCTTTTTCTCACAAGACTGTCCACGAGGACAGAACTATGGGTATTCTGAACCGCACAGGTTCGTCAATGAGAGTTCAAATGCCAATAATCCAAAACTAGGCGTTCCGACCCATTGGGTTTGGTTACAGTAAAAAGAGGGTTATTCACTGGTAACACACATGTTTCAATCACTCCTTGATACTCTAATTGCTCTAGAATTTTAGAAACTGGAGCTTTTGCCTCCCACCGGAGGGGATATTGGGGTTGTGACAACGGCATAGACCGCAATGGTATCTCATGCAGGGGCAAAAGTTTATTCCAACCCACGGTACAATGCTGGTGCAAGCCCCAGAGTCCTCACTTTCGCAAAAGCCATTGCTTGCTCTTTGGGAACTGTGTGCAAAAGACTAGGGAGGATCACATTCTTCCCCCTCATAGCGGCCTAAACAAAAGGCTGGGGCCAATGTGCCTCAGCTAACAAGATGTCATAAGAAGTCAGATTTTCCCAAAAAATCCCTTTAACAACACGTTGTATATCACCTTCAATCAGAAATACTATGTCATATAATCTGTCAGGTGGAGCCACTCGGGTGTCAGCAATTTCAACTGTGATGAAAGTGTCAGTTGCTGGAGGCTTCAGAAATGGACGCAGTACTTGCCGCACTATGGTAACCTCCGATGCACTGTCTAGCAGCGTTACTGTCCATGTTAGGTTCTGAAGTTGGGTTCTCACTGTCTGTGGCATATCTTGCTGTTAGAGCAACAACTTTCTTTTTCTGAAACAGAGGGCGTTGACAAGGGAAATCATCCTGCTTGCCTTTACTGTCAGTCTGACGAGGTTGCTCGTGTCCTTGCGAGGCACCTCGACCTCTGCCGCGATCCTGGCGATCTCCTCCATCGGCTTGTGAGCCTGATGTTTCCTGTGAAGAACGGGGAGAGTGCTGATTAGGGACCTGAAACCTGTCAGGAGACCCGATTCTGGTGCGGTCGCGTAAATCATAAGTGCGCTCAGAGGACCCTGGTATCGGTGATGCTGCATGTGACCCTTGTTTCTGTTGTTGCTTCCCCTGTTTTTTATTTTTCCAATTCTTTTTATTAGACTATTCCGTCTGAGTTTGCTGCTGTACCGGTGTTTTAGCAAAAGACTAAAAACCCAAACTATTGCATCCATTGGTCTTATATGCATCAGCAATTATTTTTGGTAACTCTTGGAGCTTCTTGTCCTCTGGGACAAGGCGCAAAGCATTAGACACCTGAAAGTTAACTGCATCTCCCTTTACATTCACAAGGTTGAAATCAGCAACTACGTCAAACACTCCGACAAGCCTCATTCTCAACTCAACTGCCGCCTCCAGGCCGTGCTCATCCTGAACACGCTTAATCACAGAGAGCAGCACAGTCATAGAAGGTGTGCCGAAACATTTTGCATACACAGCTGCGAATACTTTACCCTAATTCTCACGATCAGTTACCTCTGGTATTAAGTCTTTCTGTAAACTAATTTTAAGGATCCTGTGTTTTTCCACAGGTGTAGTATTAGGAAATACTGCTTCCAGCTGGTCAAACTTCTCAGCAAGCCAGCAAGGTAAATCATCCTTATTCTGGGGACGATTGCCCATAACCAAATTAACCATGATGGGACTGATCCACATCCCGACCGGTCCAGCTGGTTGCGCTGCAACCACAGGTACCCCACCTGGAGATTGCGGGAAACGTATTGAACTAGAGCTAGATATACCACAATTAAAGAGGTATGTGAGACACGCAATTCGTCGATAGGGGCTGCTAGATAACGTGGATGAGGTGTGTACCCGGCCAAAACTGGCAAAGTGGCCCCAGGAATCAAGAAAGGGCCTAAACGGACCGGAGTCACTGTGTGGGGGATGGTGCCATTAAACCAAATACGGCTGATATGCTACAGGTATTGCAGTGGGAGTGTATGAACGGAACAAGTTATCATCTCCATTCACTGCCTCAAAGGTTACCCAAAAGTAAAATACCTCAAAGTGGTAAGTCAGGTTATCACCAAGCATAAAAATAAGCGCGATACCTGCATCAGGCACTCCATATACAGTCAAATGACGACAGAGTGGTGCGTGACTATGCGCAGCAATATCAATTGCAGCCATAAGGACAAAGAAAAAGAAAACAAAGTATTTGCGTGGCAGCACAAAAAGGGTCAGTAATTCGATATCACAATAAGAGCCTTTTTAAAATCACAAGCTTGAATGAACATATAACTCATCACTATAGGTAGGTTATGCCGTCACAACTGTTTTCCAGAAACAGGAGCGAGGGTATTGTGGACAAGTATGAGCACTACTAAAGTGTCTTGAATATAAGTACCTGACCAAATGTTAGGTGCGCCATGTTGCAGGGATTCTGCTCATGCACAGAACAATGCTCGGAAACCAGGACCTCGGTGTATTGTGGTGTACCAAAAAACCCACTTCAGTGCCCAGAACCCCAGTCCAACTAGCAATAGTGTCTCAGTCATTCTCCGTACTACAGCAGAGCTAACAATGATTAGACAACCTAGAACATGCGACTTAGTAAACTCTCAGGAACAATGGGAACCGAGAATACTCTTTTGCTCTAACACTCATACTAGTCTACAATGTGAGTAATCAGAGACACGCTATAGTTTAAAATGTTTGTTTTAACTAGCGTGCTCTAAGATGCAGTATTCGCATCAATACTAGTAATACGATGTATAAGAATAATACAATCTGCATTGTTACAATTCCTTAAAGCACAAAAGGGGAAATCATGTTATAATGATCGTGGAAACAGGGCTACAGCACCTTTGCCACCCCCGTGCTTGGAGCTAGTATTATAATAATGTAAGACCTCTTGGCTTTGATGGGGCCCCCCCTACCTCCAAGATCATATGCAATGAATCACATCCCAGGACAATCACAGCTCTTCGTAGTTAGAAAGTGCTGGTTCATGCATGTAATTCCATATTAAAAAGCACCCGAGTTTAAATTGGGAAGCTGTGCCTCCTGTTATGTCCATGTGTGTGGGACTAACCAACGTGAATCAACAGCAAACATTGTTATTCGACCTTGGACACGCTGTGCAGACATAGAGCACAGTGTACGCCTAGATATGTGAAAAACATACAGTTCTCATGTGAAGAAGCGCAAGCAATGTATTTACGAGTACAGAGCCATGTAGTGTCTTGTGCAAAAGTGGCAAAATGGTGTCTAAGCATATATTTTCACTTATGCAAACATAGCAATGTTTGCAGTTAACCCCTTATATTCAATACAATCTCTGTTGCCTCTTTCTACACCTCTGTTGCTTCTTTCTGCACCTCACTTGCCTCGTTCTGCATTTCTCTTGCTTTTTTTCTGCACCTGCACCTCTCATGCCTTTTTCTGCACTTCTCTTGCCTCTTTCTGTACTTCTCATGCCTCTTTCTGTACTTCTCTTTCTTCTTTCTGCACCCCTTGTTGTTTTCTACATCTCATTTGCCTCTTTCTGTACCTCGTTTGCCTCTTTCTACATCTTTCTTGGATCTTTCTGCATCTCACTTGCCTCTTTCTGCATTTCTCTTGCTTTTTTCTGCACCTCTCTTGTTTCTTTCTGCGACTCTCTTGTCTCTTTCATTACTACTAATGCTTCTTTCTACATCTATGTTGCTTCTTTCAGCACTTCTACTGCCTCTCTGTGCACTTCTCTGCCTCTCTGTTTCTGCACTTCTGTTGCCTGTTTCTGTGCCTCTTATGCCTCTTTATGCCCCTCACTTGCTTGTTTCTGCACCCTATTGCCTCTTCCTGCATCACTCTTCCTTTTTTCTGTACCTCTCTTGCCTCTTTCTGTACCACTGTTCCCTCTGTCTGGACCTCCCCTGCCTGTTACTGCACTTCTCTTCCCTATTTCTGCACTTCTCTTGTCTCTTTCAGTACCTCTCTTGTATCTTTCTGTACCTCTCTTGTCTCTGTCCGCAGCTTTCTTCCCTTTTTCTGCACCTCTTTTGCATCTTTCTGAACTTCTATTGCATCTTCTGCACCCCTCTTGCCTCTTTCTGCACTTCTGTTGGATTGTCTGCACAGCTTTTGCTTCTTTCTGCACATCTCTTGAAAATGTCTGCACCCCTGTTGCCTCTTTCTGCACCCCTCTTCCCTCTTTTTAGCACCTCTCTGGCCTCTGTCTGCATACCTGTTCCCTCTTTCTGCACCTCTTTCACCTGTTTCTGCAAGTTTCTTGTCGATTTCTGCTGCCCTTTTGCCTCCTTCTCCACCTCTGTTGCTTCTTTCTGCACTTCTTTTGCCTTTTTCTGGACCCCTTCTACCTCTTTCTGCACCCCTGTTGCTTATTTCTGTACTTCTTTTGCTCCTTTTTGTACCTCTCTTGCTTCATTCTGCAACCTTCTTGCCTCTTTCTACAACCTAATTCCCTCTTTCTGCACTTCTCTTGCCTCTTTATGCAGCTTTACTGCTTCCTTCTGCATTTCTCTCTCTTCTTTCTGGACCGCTCTTGCTTCTTTCTGCACACCTGTTATTTCTTTCTGCACTTGTCTTCCCTCTTTCTGCACCTCTCTTGTCTTTTTGTGTACCTCTCTTGTCTCTTTGTGGACCTCTCCCATCTTTCTGGTCTTCTGTTGCCTCTTTCTGCACCTCTGTTGCTTCTTTCTGCACTGATCTTGCCTCTTTCTGTATTTCTATTGCATATTTCTTCACTTCTCTGGCATCTTCCTGCATTTCTGTTCATTCTTTCTGCACTTCCCTTGCCTCTTTCTGCACATATGATGCTTCTTACATCACTTCTCTTGCCTCTTTCTGTACCTCTCTTGCTTCTTTCTGTACCTCTGTTGCTTCTTTATGCAATTCTCTTACTTCTTTCTTTACCTCTGTTGGTTCTTTCTGCAACCCTCTTGCCTCTTGCCTCTTGAATTCCTAGCACCAGGACAGGGGCAAACAAATGAAACTACGAAGGTCACCTGGCACTCTAGTGAGGTAACGAATTGGATCTTGAGCCACACCGAAACCTTTAATCAGTGGGGCATCACTATACTTCCCGGCAGGGAACTAGGATATCCGTATGTCCTACAGAAAATCCGACCCACTGACCACCCACGCGCGGAACAAAGAAAAGTATACTTGGTCCTGAGGAGTGCCCGGGAAAAGACTCCTGCCCCTGACTCGGAAGATCAAAAGGCACGAGACGGCCTGTATAAATCAAGAGTGGGAATGGAACAGACCTGCTCATGGTCATGGTTGGCGGGCTCACTAAATTCAACCCGGCTGCTACAATGACAAATCAGCAGTCAAAAGGAAAAGGGAACCTGCCCACTAAGGGTCTGCTGTTGGACCATTAATGGTCTATCGAACAAATTGGGAGAAGAATCGATGATCACTTACCTTCGGTCATTCGAGATGATACTATTACAAGAGACATGGTTGACAGAGCCACAGCACTTGGAAGGGTTAAAAACTCACCACTCACCTGCCACCAAAGCGAAATCATCAGGAAGAGGCAGCGGAGGTCTAGCAATTTTCATATCAACAAATAATGCAATTACTTCATGGGATCTCGCAAGTTCATCCTCCTCTTTCCAGTCTGTGGGAATTTCCTTCAACTCCCCCCAAGGCCATCCCAGAACCATAATCTTACTGAATGTGTACATTTGTCCAAATTCCGCGTCCAGGCAAAAAGTCTCAGAAGAGTTGATAGCGACAGTACTGAGAATGAGATCAAGGTTTCCGAAAGCGGACATTGTACTTTCTGGAGATTTTAACATGTGGTTAATGTCGGTCCTCCAAAAAACCGAAGTAATTAAATCACAAGAAAGTGTTTGGGCTATACCACCACAGGATTGCCCTGGATGGCACAGAGAAGACCTGAAAGGATGCACCCTACAAGGAAACCTAGAAGATTTTGGCTTCAGAGCACTTAATGGGCGCTTCACTCCAGACAAGCCGCCTGTCCTTTCATTCTTATCAAACACCGGTGCATCTCTAATCGACTATACCTTTGTTAATCTTTCTCTCCTGAATCAAGTAATCACCTTCGGGTTTGGAGACAGACCTGAAAGTGATCATATTCCTCAAGAAATATTGTTCAGTACCAGAATGATGCAACACGAGGAGGCGGGAACACTAGCTTTTGAAAGCTTTACGATCAACTTAAAACGAATAATGTGCTCAGTTAAAAACTTACAGTTAGTATCAAAGGAGGCTAAGCACATGATAGAGACCACTGGTGAGGTAATTGAAGATCAAATTGCCAATTGGACTAGCTTTACAAGCAAGCTGTCAGCCAGACATGCAAAGCCAGCAACGCATGGGAAAGCAACGGGGTCCCAACAGTCGATCTCATGGGACCCAGTAATACGATCGGAGAAAAAAGGCATGAATCGCTTATGGCGGGAATTAAGAACAACGCCAATGGATATATCAATCTGAACCAAACTGAGAGGAGCTTGCAGGCATCTGAAGGTAGTAAAAAGAGAACATCGCAGGGCACACTGGAACTCCTTCTGGGCCAAACTATATCAAGACATAAGGTCAAACAACTCTGCGAGATTCTTGCGCACTGTTAACAGTCTTGGGGGTCGTGTCCCAAAAGCCGTCTCATCAAACATATTGGAGTCCGAGTGGTATTTTTTTCTGCACATCCATTTCAACAACCAGGTCACTGGCACAAAGAGCACCAACACTTTAACAGAGTTAAACACAGTTTCAAAACACCTTTGAATAGGGCCAACAATGGACGAGTTTCCCACAAAAATTTAAAACACAAAAAGGAATCAGAGGGACAAAAGCATGACAACCGCACTGAGTACAGCACAGGTTTGAAGGACCAAATCGAAAGGCAGATAAAAAAGGGTTGGAAAGATGGGGCCCCAGTACCAGGGGGAATTCCTCTGGCTCTGTTCAAGGAGAACCCAGCTTTCTGGGCATCCAAACTAGCTCCACTTTTTTCTTCCATTTTAGCAAAGGACCTCATTCCACCTTCTTGGCGAGGATCGATCCTTGTTCAATCTTCAAAGGAGGGGACAAAAAATCCCACAGCAACTATCGGCTAGTTGCTCTCATTGACAATGAAGCCAAGTACTTTGCTGGGATTTTGCTAAATTCACTAAGGGAATGGGCCAAGGACCACTCAATAATCCCACTAAACCAAACTGGCTTTACAAGCAGGACAGGCACTATGGTTAACCTCATGGCTCTCTCGTGCTTGATAGATAAGGCGGAGCTTAGCACCAGATCGCTTTACATAGGATTTATAGATTTTAGTTCAGCATTCGACAAAGTCAATAGGGGCAAGCTGTGGCAGAAGCTTCTAGATCTGAACATCCCAGATGGTTTATTAAGAGTCTTACAACTACTGCATCAGGACACTTGGGTCAGGATTAAGATTGCGACGGCTCCAGACTGTCAAGACCAATTTTTACAACAAAAGGACTGAAACAAGGATGCGTCCTGGCCCCCACACTTTTCAATCTATTTTTAGCAGATCTTCCGGAAGCCCTTAACAAAGCAAACTCCCATGCTTCCAAACTAGGCAGTCTACAGCTGTCAAATATTTTATATGCAGATGACGTGGTCCTCTTAAGCAGCACAAAGGTGGGCCTACAAAGACTCCTGGACGCAACCGCTGCATACTCAGACAAGAATGAGCTTGTGATAAACAACAAGAAAACAAAAATCTTGGCAATTCGCCCAGGAAGACCAAAAAAGTTGACATGTATCTTAAATTCTGAAAGAATTACAGAAGCCAAATGCCACAAGTACCTAGGAGTGATCTTCAACAACAGCCGAAGATATAAAACCCATTTGGGAGAACAAAAAAAGAAAGGCACAGCACTAGCTTTTGCTCTCAGTTCCATCCATAAGGAATTATTTGTCCCAACTTTCACTCCAACACTACAGGTGGCGCAGGCAAAAGTCATTCCACCACTAACATGTGGAAGCAAGGTGCTTAAGGAATTGGACAGTGATCTACTGGATACAATTATAACAAACCTTTTTAGAACAGTCTTTCACTTACCATCTTTCACTTCACCGGCACAAATCAGGCTGGAACTGGGCAAACTTTGGGTAGAATGATGCATTTCCTAATGTGCTACCACAAGCAGAGGCTACCCAAAGAAGGCGGCTTGGCAGAACACCTATGGTCTGATCTAAAAACAAAACAATGGCAAGCGGGGCATCGATATTTGTCAAGTGAGTTAAAAACCTTAGGCCTGAGTGATGCATGGGACCTGCATGTCAGCCAACATGAGTTTAAAAGGCTACCAAAAAAATGCACAAAGAAGCTTTCCTCAATGGAAGATAAGGCGTGCCTTGCAAAAAGAAGCCATGGTTGAAAGACCCTCATCACATACGATCAGCTGACACCTCAGAGCTACTTAACTTGTACTTTTAATGCACGCATCAAACTCAGATTTCTAAAATTAAAATTGGGGGTGATTAACCTGTCTTGCCACTTCCCCAAATGGAAAAGAGAACAAGCCCCGGAGACATGTCGATTTTGCGGCAAGCATAGGGAAGATATAATTCATGTTGTGTGCCTGTGCCCTATCCTCCTGAAAGAAAGAAGGCTTCTCCTATGGAGGGCCTGGAATAATAAGGAAGTCAGATCATGCAGATCCGCAGTATTGGCCTGCTTCGACCCACGGAACACATATTTAAATTGCACACTGGTGAGGTTTATGGGCTGCGCAGTAAAAAAACTAGGGAAGGGGAGATGCCAATTGCCAACTCAGCCAGAGGCGCAGATGCTTGGATCTCCATAAGAAGGACAATACTGCCCTGTGGGCACCTTGAGAAAACCGAACAGAACTCTAAAGGTACAATCAACACAAACAAAGGGTCGTGCACACTGGCTGGACACCTTCAGTCTGCTGAATATATAAACATGGCAAGAGCCATTTTGAATGAAATAGTTTCCATAGGTACAGGGCAGAAATAAGAGAGTTCGGACATATGGTGGGCTGGGCATTCTGTTTTTTACTTTTACTACTGTTATTTAATAAGTCTATCAATTGAATAAGTATCAAAATTGTTTTATCTTTTGTATTGTGCAAAGGTTTTTTAAATCATGCAATAAAGTTTTATTTACTTACTCTTGCCTCTTTCTGCACCCCTTCTTTCTGTAGCCCTTTTGCTACTTTCTGCACCCTGTTCCCTTTTTCTGCACCCCTCTTCCCTGTTTCTGTACCTCTCTTGCCTCTTTCCTCACTTCTCTTGCCTCTTTCTGCATTTCTGTTCCTTCTTTCTGCAATTCTAATGCCTCTTTCTGCCCCTCTATTGCTTCCTTCTGCACCCCTCTTCCCTCTTTCTGCACCATTGTTGCCTGTTTCTGCACCTATCTTACCTCTTTCTGTACTTCTCTTGCTTCTTTCTTCACCCCTCTCACTAGTTTCTGCATCTCATTTGCTTCTTTCTGCACCTCTCTTGCCTCTTCCATACTTCTCTTGCCTCTTTCTGCATGTCTCTTGCTTTTTTCTACACTTCTCTTGTTTCTTTCTGCAACTCTCTTATCTCTTTCATCACTTTTCTTGCTTATTTCTACACCTCTGTTGCTTCTTTCAGCACTTCTCCTGCCTCTTTGTTCACTTCTCTTCTCTATTTATGCACTTATGTTGCCTGTTTTTGTACCTCTTTTGTCTCTTTCTGCACCTCACTTGCTTCATTTTGCGCCGCTCTTGCCTATTTTTGCACCCTTCTTCCCTCTTTCTGTGCTTCTTTTGCCACTGTTCTCTCTGCCTGCACCTCTCCTGCCTATTACTGCACTTCTCTTGCCGATTTCTGTACTTCGCTTGCCTCTTTCTGCACCTCTGTTGCTTCCTTCTGCGCTTCTCTTACCTGTTTCAGACACCCTTCTTGTCCATTTATGTATCTCTGTTACTTCTTTCTGCACATCTCTTGCTTCTTTCTGCACCTCTCTTGTAAATTTCTGCACTACTGTTGCCTCATTCTGTACTCCTCTTCCCTCTTTCTGCACCTCCCTTGCCTCTTTCTGCACCTCTGTTCTGTTCCCTCTTTCTACACCTCTTTTACTTGTTTCTGCAATGCTCTTGCCTCTTTGTACAGTTCTCTTGCCTCCTTCTGTACCTCTGTTGCTTCAGTCAGCACTACTCTTGGCTCTTTCTGCGCCCTTCTTTTCTGTTTCTGTACCTCACCTGCTTCTTTCAGAACCTCTCTTGCGTCTTTCTGCACGCCTTTTGCCTCTTTCTGCCCCCCTCTTTCTGCAGATCTCATGCCTCCATCTGCAGCTCTATTGCTTCTTTCTGCACTTCTCTTGCCTCTTTCTGTATGTATCTTGCCTATTTCTGCATTTGTGTTGCTTCTTTCTGCTCTATTCTTGCCTTTTTCTGCATTTCTGTTCCTTTTTCCTGCACCTCTCTTGCCTCTTTCTGTACCTCTGTTGCTTCTTTAAGCACTTCTCTTACCTCTTTCTGTACCCCTCTATTGCCTCTTTGTGTACCTCTGTTTCATCTTTCTGAACTTTTATTGCCTCTTTCTGCATTTCTGTTCCTTCTTTATGCAGGTCTCTTATCTCTTTCTGCACCTCTGCTGCTTTTTTCAGTACTTCTCTTGCCTCCTTCTGCAACACTCTTGCCTCTTTCTGTCACTCTGTTGCTTCATTCGTAACTTCTGTCTCTTGCTTCTTTCTGCACCTCTGTTGCTTCTTCCAGCACTTTTCTGGCCTCTTTCTGCATTTTTGTTCAATCTGTCTGCACTTCTCTTGCCTCTTTCTGCACCTAAGGTGCTTTTTTCAGCACTTCTATTGCCTTTTTCTGCACCCTTCTTTTGCCCTTCTTCAGTTCTCTTGCCCCCTTCTGCACATCTGTTGCTTCTTTAAGCACTTCTCTTGCTTCTTTCTGCAACCCTCTTGCCTCTTTCTGCTTCCCTGTTGCTTCCTTCTGTACTTTTCTTGCTTCTTTCTGCTCCTCTCTTGCTTCTTTCTGTACTTCTCTTGCCTTTTTCTGCACCTCTGTTAGCTATTTATGCACCCATCTTCCCTTTTTCTATACCTCTCTTGCTTCTTCCTTTACCTCACATGCCTCTTTCTGAAGTTCTCTTGACTCTTTCTGCTCTTCTTTTGCTTATTTCTGCACTTCACTAGCCTCTTTCTGTGTCCCTCTTGCCTCTTTCTGCTCCCCTGTTGCCTCCTTCTGCACCCCTCTTCCCTCTTTCTGCACCTCTCTTGCTTCTTCCTGAACTCCTGATGCCTCTTTCTGCACTTGTCTTCCCTCTTTCTGCACCTCTCTTGTCTTTTGTGCACCTCTCTTGCCTCTTTGTGCACTTCTCTTGTGTCTTTCTCCACTTCTGTTGCCTCTGTCTGTACCCCTTTTCCCTCTTTCTGTACCCCTTTTACCTGTTTCTGCAACTCTCTCACCTCTTTCTACAGTTTTCTATCTCCTTCTCCACCTCTGTTGCTGTTTCTGCACTTCCCTTACCTCTTTCAGTACTCCTCTTGTTTCTTTCTGCACCCCTGTTGCTTCTTTCTACACTACTCCTGCTGCTTTCTGTACTTCTCTAGCTTCTTTCTGAACTCCTGTTGCCTCTTTCTGCAATCGCCTTCCTTCTTTATGCAACTCTCTTGTCTTTTGTGCACCTCTCTAGTCTCTTTGTGCACCTCTCCGGCTTCTTTCCGCACTTCTGTTGCCTCTTTCTGCACCTCTGTTTCTTCTTTCCGCATGTCTCTTTCCTCTTTCTACACCCCTCTTTTGCATGGTCCAGTATCAGATGTAAAAAATGTTTATGATGATATACAGTTTTGTTTCTTTGGTTCACAAGAGGAATGTAGAGAAAGTGGGAGCTTGATAAGTGTAGGTGTCGAAGAACAGGTGGAAGATATTAGTACTGACAAGTTTGTAGAAGAAATCACAAGGTTTACGACAGTTTCATCTGAAAAACCAAACTAAGGGCCCGATTAGGATCGCGGTGAATCCGCATCCTCCGGGCCGGCGGAAGCCACCGCCGGCCTGAAGGATGCGGATTCACCGCGGCGGACACAGCAAAGACCCCCCGCCAGATTAGGATGGCTGAGGGGTCATTTTTCCGTCCGCCGCTTTTCCGGCTGGTCGCCTTCCGACCGCGGCGGAAAAGCTCTAATATGGTTGCGGTGTCTATCAGACACTGCCAGCCATATTAGGATGCCGGCAGAGACATGCTTTTCCACTGCAGGTTTTCCGCCGTAGAAAAGCATGTGTAGTTTGAGTATGGGGGCCCATTGCGGGCCCCCAGGGGTGTTGGGGGGTGGGGGGTGCACATGGGGGGGTACCTATGGTACCCCCTAGCCTTTGCATGCACGAAGCGGCAGGCACCACGCGGTGCCTGCCGCTTCGTGCATGCAAAGGAAAACATGCACATTTAACCTTGCGGCGGGTGCTGCTTGAAGCAGCATCCGCCGCAATGTTAAATATAGGGGATGTGACCGCCAGGGTGGGGGTCACATCCTAATTCCGAGGGAGGGAACGCCAAAGCCCCTGCGGACGGTCCCTCCACCTCGGGGATGGCGGACGGACGCTGGTCCGTCCGCCATCCTAATCGGGCCCTTAGTTTGTATTTTTTGTCAATGTACTCACTATAGAAGTCAAACTAGGAATTTTATATTTAAAAAGTGAAAAAGAAAACAATGATGAGTGGCAGCAATTTGGTGCTTATTTGATGGTAGACAGTAATTTACTAATTTATTCTTCCATCGACCTTTAGATATACATATAAAAAAATATTTGTTTTTCAGAAAGACACACATTCACTGAATGATGTCATTAGTGATGTCATCAGTGATGTCATTTGAGATGTCATCAGTGATGTCATGAGTGATGTCACTGACCATGTCATGAGTAATGTAATATGTGACGTCATCAGCAGTGCATTGCGGGCGGGCCCGCGAGTTATAGTTAGCTGAACAAACTATAACGGGGGAATTTCAATGGTTTTGTATGAGTGAAATGTCCAGCTAACTATAACATGTGTGAAACCTATGGTTTTTTCAGTGAATTTCTAAGGTTTTTTAAATGCTAATTCCTAACTATGAAGTGCCTGAAACCTATGGATTTTTCAGTGAATTTCTAAGGTTTTGTGAATGATAATTATTAAATGTATTAATTGTTAAATTTTCATTATACTGATTTACTACACTGTTTTAAAGTATTTATTTTTAGATATTTAATTTTTTTAATTACATTACATATTTTTAATATAAATTGAAAAAAAATGTTTTAAAAAATATTGAAATTGTAATATTTTTATTTTTTATTTTATATTTTTTTAATTTATATATATTTTATATAGCAGGCAATGATATCCTATGGAAGGAAATTCAAGTTACTGGTAAGTACGGTTAAAATTACTTTTCAGGGATAGTAGTGAGCTGAAAGTTGCAGCACTGAGATCTCTCCTATAACGGGTGAGTAAATCGGAATTCGTAGTTCGGCTGATTTTAGAGGATTTTCTTAAAGTTCCAAAATTCCACACTTGGAAGAATTTCCAAGTGAAACCAGTCAACTATGGAAGGAAATTCAAGTTACTGTAAGTATGGTTAGAATTACTTTTCAAGATCAGTAGTGGGCTGAAAGATGCAGCACTGAGGTCGCTCCTGATAACAGGTGAGTAAATCGAAATTCGTAGTTCGGCTGATTTTAGAGGATTTTCTTAAAGTTCCAAAATTCCACACTTGGAAGAATTTCCAAGTGAAACCAGTCAATGTTAGCCTATGGAAGGAAATTCAACTTACTGTAACTACGATTAGAATTACTTTTCAGGATCAGTAGTGGGCTGAAAGATGCAGCACTGAGGTCTCTCCTGATAACAGGTGAGTAAATCGGAATTCATAGTTCGGCTGGTTTTAGAGGAATATTTTAAAGTTCCAAAACGCCACACTTAGAAGAATTTCCAAGTGAAACCAGTCAATGTTAGCCTATGGAAGGAAATTCCAGTTACTGTAAGTATGGTTAGAATTACTTTTCAGGATCAGTAGTGGGCTGAAAGATGCAGCACTGAGGTCTCTCCTGATAACAGGTGAGTAAATCGGAATTCGTAGTTCGGCTGGTTTTAGAGGAATATTTGTACGTTTCAAAAATAGACACTTAGAAACTTTTCTGGTGAAAACCACACAATAGATTCCTATGGAAGCAAATACAAGTTACTAGTAGTACGCTTAGATTTACTTTTCAGGGTCCGTACTGGGCTCAAAGATGCAGCACTGATGTCTCTCGTGATGACAGGTGAGTAAATCGGAATTCGTAGTTCTGCTGATTTTAGAGGAATATTGTGCTCAATAGTGAAGAAAGGCACGTTTTAGGTTGAGGAATTAATTCCTCTTCAATCTTGAGGTCCCGTGTGAGCCAACTAGCCCATCAGGTACCTCCAGTATGTGCAAGGGAGCTGTGTTGCAGAGAGGTGTTCAGAGGGCGTGCCCCCTTTTTACAACACTCTGCAACGCAGTTCCGTGGCGCTTACTGGAGGTACCAGTTGGACTAGTTGGCCCCCAGGGGACCTCAGGATTGAAGAGAAATTAATTCCCCAATTTAAAACGCGCCACAGGGCATGTTTGCACACATATCACCTCAAGCCCCGCTCCCTACCTTCACGACTGTGCCAACGCACCCCATAGTGCATTCTAAGTTGGGGGATCAAGTCCCCTTGCATACTGGGGGTCCATGGGGGGCAACTAGCCCACCAGGAACCTCCGACATGTGCCAGGGGGCTGCGTTGCAGAGAGTTGTAAAAAGAGGCTTGGCCTCATTACACCTCTCTGCAACGAAGCCCCCTGGCGCGTTTGCCAAGGGGGAACTAATTCCCCTTGCATACTAGTGGTCCCAGGGGGCCAACTAGCGTGCCAGGAACCTCCAGTATGCGTCAGGGGGCTGCATTGCAGAGAGGTGTAATGAGGCCACGCCCCTTTTTACACCTGGCCCACACTGAGGGAACGTTTGATGCCCCTACTGGGGCTATTGGGCAGCTGTGCACAGAGTTTTTTGAGAAGAGGGGAAAGCAAAGGAGAATGGAGCTCATCCGGGCACACAGAATGGACTCTATGACCAGGGTAATCAGGAGGATGGTGTAGGCCGCCACCCAGCACACCAAGTGCACCCTGGTTCTGCAGATCCAGATGGGCCACTACAGTGGTGACGTTGTACGAGGGTTGCTACAGCTAACAGCTGCAGTGGAGGCTATACAAACAAACATGTTTTTTAGAGGAGGAGCAACAGTGGAAGAAGAGAATGAGGTGTCCAACAGCAGTAGTACCAATGCTGCAGAAACACCATTGCTGCTTAGAAGCAGCAGCCGTCAGCCTATAATCCCCCCTGCCTGATCCCCCCATGTTAGACATAGAGGCAAGAAATGACTTGTTTTGCTCAATGTGCCATACAGTGTGCCCAGTTTTCTTTTGTCTGGTGGTGCAGCAACCACATGGTAGTTATACTTTTCTTTTGGTTCTGCAGATGGACATGTTGTCCAACAATATATTTGCAATCTCTCAGAATAAAGGGACTATAACATTGTGAAATTCACATTTCGTAGTGTCATTTTTTGAGGGTCAATGGGTGGGACGTACCTTGAAAAATAATATCTGGCTATTTGGTCTCTGTGCCATTTCCCCCCTGCTGCTGTGCTTTCCTCGCTTGGCTGTTAGGCAGATGAGCCAGTGTCATCATCCTCTGAATCAGACCCGTCCATGGGCAAGCCATCCTTCCCATACAATGTTGTGGAGTATGGCACGGGTTGCCATGATTTTGCAGACAGTCTCAGGCCCATATTGCAAGACACTGCCACTCTTGTGCAGGCACCGGAAGTATGATCATAGGATGCCAAATGTGCACTCAGTCACAGACCTGGAGCGCCTATGTGCCATGTTGTACCTCCTTTCATGTGGGTTTTTCGGAGATAGGTACTGTGTGAGTATCCATGTCGGCAGGGCATACAAACTGTCACCTGGTGAGAGATATATGATGGTGAGACAACATGCATACAGACATTAAAGTGCCCCTTCATCTCACTGTGGTCATGAAATTGCAGTACCCAGTAGGTATTCTTCATCAAAGTCACCTCTTTAAAATTTCTGGTATATGCCACTGTGCCAAAACTTGTATCAGTCATGGGTGCTCCCTGGATATTTGGCCACAAGGTCCGTGATGATGTTGTATGCATTGCAGACAACTTGAATATTGTTGGAATGTGTGCTTTTTCGATTCCGGAATATGTCTTGGATGCGAGATGGGGGACATATGGGCGCATGGGTACCATCCATACACCCAATGACCTGTGAAAACCTTGCTATTCTGTAGAATTTCATTTTGATATTTTCTAGTTCCACATCATCCCTAGGCAGGTAAATGTGTTGGTGTATGTTGTGTAGCATGTCATCTATGAAATTGTGAATAAAACGCCAAAGAGCACTCTGGGACTCCCCTCCAGCCACTGCAACAACATCTTGGTAAAGTGGTCAATAGGTGGCGGGAGCACAACACCTGGACATGTGTGGGGATTGAATTGCTGCACTGGGTTCTATTTTCTAGTTGTGGCTTCAAGCTGTCTATTAGATCTAGAAGCACAGTGCTAATCAGCCGTACTGCTCATATATCTCTTCCTCTGTCTTAACAAGGTTAGCCTGACTGTGAATATCTTCTCCTGTCTCCCCCTCCTCTGCTGTGCAGCCAACAGATGCATTCCTCCTCGCTATCACATACAGGGCAGCCATTTTTTAAAGGTTTCTGATGCATTCTGGTGCTGTTATTATGGATTGGGCCCTGTTACCACCTCTTTTGGATTCAAGGTAAATTGTTTGCTCAAACAAGCTAATTGCGCTTGATCGCAAATTGTGACTGGTCTGTACATTTAGATTAGCGACTTGCTAATTGTGAGTTACTATTCAGGACTCGCTATTTCCGCATGGTACTTTTGCGAGTTGGTATTCATTACAACCAATTTTTGGATAGCGTAAATCAATTTGCGAGCGATTCTGCACTCACAATATAGTTGTACAATTGGCCCCTGGAGCTTTAGTCGCTTTTCTCCAAATATATGTCCCAAATCCCTTACTTACATGGCAATAAGGGTAAAATGCACTGAAATGATAACATCAAATAAATATGTAGCAAAATACTGTTGATCAACCATCAGTTTTTAGAAAATTGCAGGTCTCTATGTGGCCCACGTGAAGGGACAATAAAATGATATCTTCCTAGATGGATGAAGATGGCCGGGTTTACTTTATCCTCAGGAACTAAAGCTATCTCTCAAAGACCCTTAAGGAGGTCCAGAGTGAACATGTATCAGGCTGTCCCTGCTTGTTTTAACATTCTGACCACCCTTGGTTTTGGATGCATAGGAGAGGTATTTACCAATGGCACTGGTACTTTCAGCAAGTTCCATTGGCTCCTGGACAGTTTAATTATCATTGTGCCTTACCTTTTTTTTACCTCACATTTCATTGCTTATCTTCTGGCTTTGATAATGCAAACTGTTGTATATGGTCAGTAGGGTGTGGCCTTAGGAGAAATTAAAATTGCACTGCAATAATAACTCAATTTTGGGAATTTCATGTTGCGCTTGTTACGAGACATTCCTGAAAATATGCCATCATGCCACTTCAAGTAATCATTGGCCATTTGCAGTAAAAAATGTAACATGAATTGCACAAGTTGTGGTAAAAAGTAACAGCAAACACACAGGAACAACAGAACGTAAGCGGCTGTTGTTCTCAGTGCTTTTGTTGAAATGCATTCTCTCGCAAAAAAACTAAAACACTGATGCATTTTGAATTAAACTAAAGTGCAAAATAATGGATTTGCCTTTACCATGTGTAATTTCATGTAATTTTGCCATAATTTTGCACACCCCTCGTAAGGTGATGGTGTTGTATTATGTCCATTAAAAATTGGTTATCTGAAAATGCATGTTGGATGAATATTATACCAAAGTTGTAGTTTGTCTTATTACTGGTAGTGTGGTACTGACTGACGATTCCAGACTTTCAGACCCGTATTAATCAAGGCTTTGCTTCACCCCTGAACTGCGCAAGGGACAAAAGGGTAACACAAAACCTGCTGGAGATTTATCAAGCCATGCAAGGCCACCATGAGTGGCCTTGCATGCATGCAATGCATAATTTAGTAAGTCTAGAGTAACGCAAGGCAGTGCAGATCGCTGTCTTGCCTTACTTTGCCCCAAGGAGGCTATCCATGGGTGGAGGGTGGATGTTCCCAAGAATCCAACCATGGATTTTGGCATTTTCCCAGATTTACCATTAGTGGTATACCTGGGAATGTGTGAAAATACTCCACCTCCCCAGGTGATGCATAGCAAGGAGAAATATCTTTATTTCTTCTTGTTATTTCCTCTTTCTACGTGTGGTGCATTTTGCAGCACACACAGAAAGAGAAAACACCTCTCAGTATTGTTTTCATGCAGGAAGGTGTCCCTACCTGCACACAACCAATCCTGTCTACAAGACAGGCACACATGCAACATGACTCAAGGGTGCCTGCATTTGCACTAGGCTACCAAAAATGTGCCAGTGCTAGACAAGAATGCACCTTATAATGTTAAATGTTTTTCATTCCTGCCCTTTCATGCAGTGCAGCAAGGTGGCTTGCATCCGTGGGCTGGTTGAATATTGATACATCTGGCCCTTAGAGTTAAGAATATGGGAATATGAAACCAGAGGAGAGCTTGTGTTTTTTGGAGGGAATTTACATGATGTGTTTGTACATCTCTTTGTTAGAAAGGACACCTTTTAGGTGACATATCCAGAGGTTTCAAACCTTGTTGCTCCGAGCTCTCCTAAATCAACTATTTTGAAAGCGAGCCCCCGTCCACAATTTCTGGCAAGAACTGGAGAAGCAAAAGAAGCAAAGCTGAACACAGGGGGGGGGGGGTCGGATTTCTGAGGTCATATGGGGGAAACTTTGCTGTTGCTCGTAGTCCACACTAAATGTGAGACTTGGAAATGAGCAAATATAAAGAAGATAAACAGAATCTGACCAAAAACACTACTCTACTTTAAAATAACGACTTGTATATTCACACTGCTTTTGTAAAAGAATAAGACCTCACAGCACTATAAACATGCATGTCACTATTCTCCAGTGTGCCAATCAGGATTCAATTATATGACTTAAGCAGACACCTATTCATCATCTGTGATTACATTAAGCATTCGAGGTTTCATAATGTAAAAGACTGCAGTAAAAGACTGCATTACCCAATGATTAGTTTAACTCACATTGCATTGAAGGTTTGTGTGTTTATATTTGCAGTTTCCTGAAGGTGAAAAAATAACAAGACACAATATTTGGTTCTTTTTAGCAACATTTTAGACCCTGCTACTACGGCACAGATTACAGTTCAAACACTTATTCAGGCATTGCAAACTCTGCATGTAAATGTAGACAGCCTGGTAATGAGCTGGGTAAACAAGGACTTGCTTCCATCCAATCCTCATTTACACCTACTTGAAGATGCAATTGTGCCCCCCGGGAACGCAAAAGTATACAAAAAAGTGATGGATGTAATGCTTGGATTAATCTCAGCCACTGGTAATTACACTGGGCCTCAAGCCAGTCCATTGTTATTTTGTCCACCATGCCATCTCAGTTTGGACCTTGCCATGTGCAAATCAGTCTTGACCATGTTTCAATGGAAATAATGAAGCACAAACTGCCACCCTAGGTCTTCTCTGAACTGGAACACAAGCAACTCAGGACTCGTTTATCCCTATTTAGGGCACATCAGCTTGCTTCCATTAAGAAAACGGCTTACCCATCCAATGTAGAGTGACACAGTAAAGTATAAAAAAAGTCATGGGTTGAATGCTTGATTAATCTGATCCACTGGTAATTACTGGGACTGCATTCCTGTTATTTTTGTACACCATGCCTTCTCAGTTTGCACCCAGCCACATTCAAGTCAGTCGTCATCCTGCTCCAGTGGAAACAATCATGCTCAAACTGGCAGGCCCACTCATCCCTGGACAAAGACACAATCAATTGAAAACTGTTTTCAGACTAATTAGGGCTCCTCTGCCAGGTATAACGTGGTTCCAGGAACACAGTGTGCATGGGTTCCCCATCTGGGCATACCAGTTCTACTTAGAGCAACACACTAAAGTATATAGAAAAAGTGATGGGTGGAATGCTTGAATTTATTTTAGCCGCTTGTAATTAATCTGGCTGCATTCCAGTTCCCACATCCAGTTCCCACACTTTTTTTAACCATTACAAACTCTGCATGTAAATGAAGACAGCCTGGAAACGCAACAGATAAACAAGGACATGCTTCTAGCTCATTCGCATTTACACCTATGATTACACTCACACATTCATACTAACTAGTAACTGTATATCCAAAAGCTATTAAACCAAGTAACTGCTCCCAACGCAGTTACAATAGCTTACAGTTACATAAAACAAGTAATTTTCTGTCCGCTAAAAGATCAATAGAACACTTTTACAAGAACATTTATCCGCTGTGACCCACGACCTGCGTTGGTCACTCAATCGCCATAGTCCAACCCTGGGACCTGGAGTTTCTTATCCACGACATACTCCTGCATTCACACAAAGTTTCCTGTCACAAGTAAATCGTCGATAGCGCTTCACGACACCCACAATTTTGATCAGACAATTACAATTACAAAACCATCTCGGGATCTTGGACTTCTCTTGAGTTCGCTCAACAAAACTTCCTGATCCGCACGTGTCCGGACCAGTAAACCGATAAACCCACACTCACTTAACTTGCATTCCAACTTCGCAAGACATCACACTCTTAATTCATCATCGCAATCTAACACAACACACAATTTCATACTCACGCTACCACTGTTTCCGCCACGCCATCAACGTCTGCCGACTTTCATCCGTCTTTGCCGTTGTCTACTCTCTGTCCAAAGACCTATTGTTTTTCTGATACTACGTCTAATTTCCCTTTTCTCCCCTCACTCTAAGAGGCTAAACCATCCTCTGCTACCATCTGATTACTCTAAATTGTACTCCTTGCCTTCTCTACTAAATTCACATCAAATGGTCGTTTTATAGCCTGTTAAAGTGTTTCAGGGGAATAAAACATATCAAAGTTATACTTCCAATTTGTTCATGCTTCTAAAGGACCACGGACTCCGACTTTCAGTTGTGTGAATTTATTATAAGGCCAAAAATAATTGAATAAAAACACACCTCAATATCAGAGTATACAAATACATGAAAATCAATGCAGAGCCAAATCTACAAATATAATTCATTCCGCACAAAAGGCATGATATGATGAACTCCAAAATCATTATGCAACAAAGAATAGAAGCTGAGTCCAATTCTCTTTTCATTTGAGAGAAGAAAACAGAAGTATATTTCCCTACTCTACTCTAGATGAGATTCCTTCCTAATTTTCCATTATCCAATCCCAAAGGTGTGAGCACGTGATGACTTCCTAAGAGGTACTCACGTCAAAGGGGTCTGATAGCTTAAAGCTATGGAGCTTGCTCTAAGATGCTTCTTCTCCTCTGAAAAAATCAGAAGTCTCTCGAATCTGTCCCTGCGCATCATCCAAAAAGACAAAGTTCATCCCACAATACGTCACTAGGTGAACTTTTTCATTTGCACCATTTTGCAGTAAGTTTCCACAGAAGATTTAATTAAGGCATCTTTTTCTTCCAGTGTCCTTGGTTCTCGATAGGCCAGGCACGGAAGGTGTCCTCCCTCCGGGTATCTCCTTAAATTTAAGCATAACAAGGTTGAATTCCTGCACCTACAGTAGGATGAGAACACGCTGTCTTGGAGCACAAAAAGGATTCATTTACTTACAATTATTAAGAAATCAAGGGAAAACGAAAGTCATAACAACTTGCAGTTTGGGCCTACAATGCAGGCAACTTAAACAAAGTACCAATTACGTTGCAAGAGTAATATTTAATCCTGCACATTACACATACAGGAATTATAAGTTTCTTCAATACATACAAAGTCCTACTTAAATGTGCACACTACATTTCAATGCTAATATGACTTTGAATAAATGCATTTTAATAATCATGAAACACTGCAAACGATAAAAATGTATGTGAGTGCGTTTAAACCATGAGTATAGGGCACCCATACAATTTAGAGTGCTGTAAGCACTCTATCACCTACTTGAAGATGCATTTGTACCCCCCTTGGAACACAGCCACTGACCTGCAAGGGACACGCCCCACAGTTTAAAGACGTCTGACCTAGTCTCTTTATAATAGTGAAGGGACACTGCAACTTTGTCTCTTCTGAGCTAGGTAATATTATATGTACCTTATACCATTATTAGAACTCTCTCAGTTTAACCCATGTGTTTTACAGCCGTTTTTGCCTGTCTTGATTTTGTTATAAATGGGTGCCGCA
The DNA here is from genome assembly GCF_964261635.1 of Lissotriton helveticus. Taxonomy (NCBI): domain Eukaryota; kingdom Metazoa; phylum Chordata; class Amphibia; order Caudata; family Salamandridae; genus Lissotriton; species Lissotriton helveticus. Next base: position 55,679,939 of record NC_136060.1, read on the forward strand.
CATCATTTTCTGTAACTGCAGAATACTGTCACCTATGGTTTTCATCTTGCTTCTCGCAATATTCTGTGGTCATGTGGAGGAACGTTCTTGACTGTCTGCCAAATAAGATCTCAAAGAGGAAAAACCTGGCTCTCTTGGTGTAATTACAAAGAGATCTAGCTGTTGCATTCGATCCCTGTCCTTATCCTCCTCCAGCAACTGTCTTTCTTAAGAGGGACTTGTTGAGTATGTTATAGGGTTATATTAGGAAATAGGCTCGGGATGCAGCTGTCTGGTGAACCCCCAATAACGTACAGTTTAGGGTCATTAGATTGGATGTTAAGCAGTTACCCTTATCTGTTAGAATTCGATGGTAAAATCCCAATCTAACGAATACATCAATCATAGCTTGAGCCACAATGAAGATCTTGGTACTATGTATGGGCAATTCTTCTGGATAACAGAATGCATATTCAACTCGTAAAAGGATACACTTACATTGTTGTAGAGAAATAGATAGAAGCCTCACTATTTCCATTTCTACCAAATGTGAGAGCAGAGGCTGAAGGGAGCTTTTAAGGGACCACCTGACAGTTTCCGTCTTATCCCTATACATACACTGATACTCTAGCTAAAGAAGGGCATTTAAAATTACCATGCACGTATGCCATACAAACCAATGCATTGCCACATATCAGTTTGGTTTAACTAACACCTATTGGTGATCGTCCGATTCTTACATCTTGAGCCCAACAATGCTTAGAGCAGTTAAATATTTAAATTTAAGATCTATTTGTGTGACTGGACCTGGCCTTCTTTATAATAGCTAGATGCTTTTCAATAACAAAAGTTAATGGATTTAGGTGCCACCTTACAGGAACAAACCATTGCTATATCCTCTTATCAAAATTAAAAACAAAGGGGTCATGTGCAAGAAGGGAGGATTGGGGATTGGTTTTGGAGGGATCAGGACGGACAAAGTAGGGTCTTGACTACGATTTTTAAGTACGGTCAGCTTGGTGTGAGGAGCCCATTTCACCAGACTTTCAGGGGACTGATGAGGAAGACAGAAATTCCTAAAATCCAGCCCATTGTGGTCAGTCTTTGCATCAGAGTTACTTTCAGATTTTAGCCCATTTTGTTTGCCTAGTCTAGAAAATGTTCAAGCAGAACTTTATTAACAACATCCATAATCGCTCGAGAAAATGGATTGTAACCATTTTGTTCTTAAATGTTGAACCCTGTAAAATAAGGTCCAGGAGCATTGTCCCTCTATTTACTTGGTCTCTTGAACTGCTGGTGATATATTTCAGAATGCGGCCTGAGGGGTGAACTGTTATTCCACATGCTATTTGAAGTAAATGTGTCCACCCTCATATTTGGCATTTTTATGGACTCCTTTTCAGTAAATATTATGACTTGGTGTACTATGACTCTGCTTTCCGTGGCACAGTGCATGTGCACTGTACCCACATTTGAAGGGTTACATCTAGTTGGTTCATTAAACTTTCCAATGATGCCATGGCAATGTGGCACAGAAAATGCACAAGAGGCATGGGCAATAAATAACGTATATTGACTGCAGTGCATATTTACTGCACCCACATATATAACATGCGTGTAGGCTCCAGAGAGCATTATTGTGAGTGCAATTTAAAGGCACAACAGTGCCATCTGACAAGGAAAAGTGCATAACCATGTGCGAAAACCTACTTTTGTATATTAGCAATGACACCCCTAAAGTGTGCCTAATAAGCCCACAGGATTGGCTGCTGAATTTATAAAAGTGGAACTTGCTCGATATTAAGGAGCGGCATGACTTCAGTCCAAAGTAAACGGTTGCAAAAAGTTGTTTGTCACTGTGTTGGTAAGGTTACTTTTACCATGACCACGCATAGTTATGAATAAAAGATACATTTTTTATCTTTTGTTCCTAAATTCCAAAATGTATGGAACTATCAGTCAACTAGTTAGTAAAAACCCAAGTCATTGGTGACAGTGTAGTGTTGAAGCAAGACATGGAAAAGTAACTTTATAATTGTGAACTTGTACTGCCCAGAAGAAAAGAGATTTAATTCAACAGGAAGAGGAAGGCTGTAGTAGTGACAACAGTGACCACTTAGCAGAGATTGTCTCTCTCGCATGAGGATTGGAACAGCTGTTAACACAGATGAAATGTTTCACAGCTCTTTTTTTGCAGTGGAGATCCCAAATGAGGGTCTCAGGGGTGGACAACATTAATACCCAAAGCCAGCCCAGGTTTTCTAGGAGCAAAGATCAGTTTCATCACTGATAGAAAGCAGCAGATCCCATCTCCAGTGAAGAAAGGCTAGAAGGAGGGGTGAGGCTCCAACAGTTAGAGGAACTGTTTTGGGCGAGGAACTCTTGATAGGTTTGCTCCAAAACGAGAAAAAAAGAGCGAAAAAATCGGTGTTTTTTCAAAAGTTGCCCAGATCATATGTGGGGAATCCCTCAGTCACTGGCTACTGCAAAGAGTAAGACTGATACCTCACCCCCACATCCTTCGAACAAGCCTGGGCCTTGGAAGAAGCATATGAATTGAATAAGACTCTGACTGGTGAAATAGGGATAATCCAAGGACTCCTGTCTCCAGCTGGCACCTAGGGACTAGGGGCCAGATGTAGGAGCCATTTACCGACCGGTGACGGCCGATTTCGGCCGTTACCGACCGGTAAATGGGTTTTCAGTATGTAGGGGCACTTTTTTACAGAATCTGTAAATTTACCGAATCGGTAAATTTACCGATTCTGTAAAATACCGAGTCGGTATTTTTACCGATTCGGGAAATCTCAGATGTAGGCTTTGTTCGCCCCAAGTGTGGCAGGGTATACTCAGACGTGAGTCCCTTGTTCACTTGGCCACTGGATTCAAGATAGCCTGGCTGATGAGGATTATGAATCCGAAACCGGTCCCAGGATGCTTGTTTCCGGTCCAGGGAAGACCTGGCTTGGCAGTTCGGGCTGGACTGTTCCCATAAGGCACAGGGTCAGACTGATTTGCATATAGCCATGTCTGAACTGGGGTGGCTGAGTGAACTAAAGAATGGTGATGGATTAAACCCAGATCAGTTGATTGGCCGTGAGTGTTTGATTTGTTCAAACGCTCCGTCCATCATCCCCTTTTGTATCGCTTGGGACTCTTCAGAGTCCCAAAGACCCTACAAATTCGGTATTTTAACACCCAATCCAATTGGGTGTTAAAATACCGAATTCAGGTGTGCATGCACATGTGTGCATGCACACCTATGCCATGTGACACACAGACATGCCCTTACGGCATGTTGTGTGCCACATGGCGCACATGTCAATTTTTGGGGTGCCAGAGGGTGTCAAAGTGACACCCCCTGCACCCTTGCTAAAATCGGTATTTACCGATTCTGTAATTACAGAATCGGTATTTCCCATTGATTCCTATGGGCTTCACAGCCCATAGGAATCAATAGGAAATACCGATTCGGTATTTACCGAATCGGTAAATACCTATTTGTAACGATTCGGTATTTCCACATCTGGAAATACCTACATCTCCCCCCTTCATATTTACCGACTCTTAAATACCAAATCGGTAAAATTCGGTATTTAAGAGTCGGTAAATATGAATTACCTACATCTGGCCCTTTATCTGCTCTGTGAGCCTGAGATGGGTGACCTGTTGTTGCTTCTAATGGGACATAAAGGATAATGGACTCCACAAATACCCAGCTGACCACTGTAGACCGGACCCATAAAAGTTCTGGCCATTCTATTTACTTAAAAAGAGCACACGTTTAATTCTTGTTTATCTACAGCTTTTAAATATACTGTACCTACAATTTTCAGCAACGTTCATCTTCTGGGACACTTCCAATGTTGGTGATCAGCCTCTCTTAATGCTGAAATCCTAAAGGTCCTATGGCACGTCACTGTTGAAATCGCAGTTGAGTAGCTGTATTCTACAAGCACAGGGTTCCTGTTTTGGAACCGTAATTAATTATGCCTCTAACAAAGGGGAGCTTTTTTTTTTTTACTTCAAACGCACCATGTTTAACATTTTTGGAGAGCTAACAAACCCCTCTTATTCTGCTTACTCATACATTCCTACTCATGAACTATGTGACAACGTGTCCTCCTAGTTTACTAATAAGTTTCAAGTAATCTATGGAAGTATTAAAATTGACTCACTCTCACATAAGGTTCAACAACTGGCAGACAAGATAAGGTTTGCTATCGTGAGGAGCCGGCTGCCTCTACAGGCAATTCTAATTTGGACCATATCCCTGACAGTAGCGGCTCGTGGAGGGAGTGCTATGGGGCGGTGGGGCAGGGGAGGAGCAGGGTGGGGGGTAGTAAACTATTGAATATTGCCGAAAGGAGGTAAGCAAACAAATAAATAAATAAAATGAATTTCGTTGCACGCGCTGCTTCGCATTTGGAAGTGCAGCGCATAAAATAACATTTGTTTTATTTATTTATTTGTCTCCTTACCTCTGTTCGGCCATATGCCATAGTTTACTACCCCCCACCGTGCTCCACCCCCGACCCGCCCCACTGCCCCGCAGCACTCCCTCCACGAGACGCTACTGTTCCCTGACACTCAAGAGGAAAACACAATCCAACTAATGAAGTCAATCGCCTGATGATATTTGCCCTGTCATAACTTTACATGACTTGAGAGTAGTATTGAGGCATCCAATCATAGTTATTCTGACTCATTCTTTAGCATCTGGGCAGCTTTTAATAAAATGAAAACAGAGTGTATTTAAACTGCTGGTAAAAAATACCCAACTGGGTGAGGCTTGGCCAACCAAATGTCTGACTAGCACCTTTCCTTTCAGGCTCTGCTGGATCACATCAAAATCCGGCTTTATCTGGCCCATCATGCACCATCATAAAACCTGCCCTGTCTCTGGAGAGTGGTGACTGCACCCACTACAGTTGCAGAGCCCCTGTTATTCATGCCTGGAGCTGACCTGCTGGGAAGGCCAGTTTGCGTACCCTTGCGGGTGACTGAGAGCCAGTCGTGGATTGGAGCCAGGCCTCGAGTGGCATGCTGTACGACAGTCTTGAGCTGCAGGTGCCAATGCAGTTGCAAGGAGAGCATTGCTGGGTCTGCTCCCCGTCACTGAATATCTGCATGGCAGGGCCTCAATGATTTTAGACCTGAGGAGTGGTCCAAGGAAATTTGCTGAGAGGAGGTGATTTAGACCACCATGCAACTTGCGGTACCAGAGGCAGCCTCAGAAAGTTGGAGTGGTGGCGAATCTGTGAGACCCATACTGAGGTGGGGGCATCTCCCCTCACCCGTCTCTCTCTTCGGCATAAGATTTGGATTCACCGCATTAGATCCCCCCCACTAGTAAGGGGCATTACGAAATCATTTTGAATGGGAGGCACGATCTGCCACCTAAGGCCTTTGCACTGGAGTCAGCAGCTTTGGTAGACCACCCCAGTGAGAGACTTAGTAGAGAATTAGCAATACACACTCGGTGTAAAACTGGGCCTGGTGGCCTAGCATGGGCAACACAGGATAGAGGGGGTGGTTTGTGTGGACACCCAGAAGCTGAGGCTCATTGGATACCACTTGCCACACCATCATGGCTAAAGACAAAGGCCCTAAGCCTCCCAGGCAAGGAAACCTGGATAAATCAAGATGAGGGGTTGACTGACATGCCTGACAATGCTTCGCTCTTCCAGACGATTAATCATTCAAGGGAAGCCTCTGAGGGGAAAATAGGGGCTGTCCGATCTGAGGTCTCCTTACTATGACAGGATCTTCACAACCTCTCAGAATGGGTAACACATGATGAAAGTAGAATCTCAGAAGTGGAAGACTCCTCTAAAGATCTGTCCTGGGAGGTCAGGGAGTTTTGCACCTCCCTCAAAGACGTGGCTTGGAGGGCAGATGATGCTGAAAATAGGGCGAGATGGAACAATCTGGAGTTGAGGTCCCTAACATGGGGAACTTCTTTGATCAATGGCTGCAGGGCACCCTCTCTCAGTCACAAATTTCCTCCTGATTTGTAATCGAAGGAGCCCAAAGAACCCTGAATGCAAAATCCCCGGTCGAGGCTTCACAGAGACCTGACATAGCACGTTATTTGAACTACCAAGATTGACATGATCTTGAGGGAGATACGGAAACTAGGGAAGGTTCGCCATGCCCAATCTAAAAATCATAGTTTTCCCAGAATAATCCTGGGTACTACAAAAACACAGGCGACCCTTCAATTCTGCCAAACAGAAACTGAGAACCCTGAATATAAAATATATATATTGCTGCTCCCAGCCTAACTTAAGGTTATGTTTGAGGGCAAGGTGTTATTTTTCAAGACCCCAGAAGAAATATGGGTCCGGCTAGAGGAATGCCCAATTTGGCAGAATGAAAGGGGCAATTGTGAGACACAGTTGCTGTCAACCCGAGAGGTGGCTGTGCTAAAACCCAGGGGATGAAGCTGTTGCAGTGGGGGAAGGGCTGCAACAAAGAGAAGAGTAAATCTCGAAAATGGGACTATCAACTGACAGAGAGGAGGAGCAGGCCCAAAGGTGACCCAAATAGAAAAATGAGCAAGACAAGCCAAATAACGATGCCATGTCAGAAGAATCTGATTTGGGAGGCTCAACCGACTCTGAGGATCATCTACTAGAAGCAATACAATTTGGATACAGAAAAGGCCGCATATTCAACTTGCAATAAGGGAGATCCCTAAATGGCAGGACGAGCTAGCGAGATTTCCAAACGAGAACTCTCAGCACACTACGGGGGTTCCCCTCCCCCCACTTCGAGGACTCTGACATCCAGTGAAATGAAGACTACACGGTTCTATACAGATTGTTGTTATGGTTTCATTTTTTTATTTTTCCCACAGGTCTCAAATGAACGACCCGGGAACCATCTGCGGGATTAGTTGAAGTTGCAGGGGAGGTTTGCATAAGAGGGGGAGAGCTACAGACCTCTTTGGCTTGACCTATGATATGGTTGCTAAGTTGGCAAGTTGGGGGAAATGTGCGGGTGGTGGGGGAGAGTGTGGGACGGGTTGGGTAGGAGGGACATAGTTGAAAAGAGTAAGTTATTGCTACAAGTGGGACACATATTTGACAAACACAGGTGCAGGTGATGGGGCCTACTATGGAGGGGCCGAATCTTTAAACAACAAGGTAGATGCTGGGCCTGGGTGAGCTGAGTGATGGGAAATATGTTGTATTGTTCTTGGAATGCAAACAGACTGGGTAACAAGGTTAAGAGGGGACTAGTGATGAGCTGTATTAGGAGAGACACACCTGACTTGGTTCTCTTTCAAGAGACACACTTACAGGACTCTCATCATAGCTTATTAGGGAGAGATTCATATGTAATGTTAACACATGCAGATTTTACAACAGGATCATGTGGAGTAGCTACCTTGGTGAGGAAAATAGCCCCTTTCACATTGAGAAAACATAATTGCACTCAAACGGGACTTATGTGGCAGTAAAGTCCACACAAGCCCAGTCTGGGCAGGTTTTGTAGCCACTATGTGGCTTTCAGACCTTTTGTACCGCCTTCAGCTTACTGATTGTACATATTCTTACTACTCAGGCATACACAGGGTGCTCTCCAGAATGGACTATATCTTTGCATGGGCTGGGGAGATTAAGGAGCTATAAAGAGCTATATGACCATTACCCGCTTTGGCTGATTGTTGGGGCACGGACACATTGGGAGAAGAAGAGTTGGAGGTTGAATGCTTGGGAACTGAAAGACAAAACAGTGGCTAGGGAAATCGGTATAGCTATGAAACTGTATTTTAATGAAAATAAGAACTTGGTGACATCTACCTTTTTTGTGGGAGGCTTATAAAGTAGTACTCAGACATAGGGCACAAAATATCATAGCCCACAGGAAGTTAAGGGAAGTGCAGGAAATGGAGGATTCGAAGCACACATCTAGATCTAGGGGAAAGACTGGAGGCCCACTCAGACCGGGATGTATTGCGTATGAAAGAGATACCAAGTGTTGAATCCTAGGCACTGGCACGTCAGGAAGCTTGTGCTATGATCCTGTTGATGCAGCATTGTTTATATGGCGCAGGCGATAAGGCTGGGCGACTGCTAGCGTGGCCAGGTAGAAAAGCAGCAGAAGCCAATTGGGTAAAGGAGATTGTCAGAGATGATAGGATATCTTGAGTTACACCAAAAGAATATTGTGGACAAATTTGCAAGGTACTATGCAGCTTTCTATAAGGCCCGGCAGTTGCCCAAAGCTCCTCAAATAGATACATACCTGCTAAAGATTTCACTCCTGACTCTGACGAGGGATGAGCAACAGACCTTAGAAGAGGAGGTAGGCCTAGTGGAGGTGCTGGTAGCTATTGGCAACGTAAAAATCGAGAAAACCCAAGTTCCCAATGTCATCCCGGCTCCTGGGTCCTTATCTGCTCAAGATGTTCACTGAAGCCAAGGAAATGGGTGCACTTCCACTGGATCTCCACAGCTCAACTATTGCAGTAATCCATAACCCAGGCAAACCACCAAAGCAACGCGTTTCATACCATTCGATCTCCCCCCTGAACATCAAAACTAAATCTTAGCTACCATTTTTGCCACTAGACTCCTTTCAGTCATTAGCAAATCAATACATCAAGTTCAATCAGGTTTATGCCCAAAAGATCAACCAGGCTCAAGCTTTGTTGACTTTACAACAGGCTTGAGGAAAGAGTTCCACATCATTTTGTACCTTGGTGCTGAAAGGGTCATTTGAGATTTTTCATTGGCCTTTCATGAAACTGGTTGTGGAGAGGTTTGGACTTGGCCCCAAAGTTATTGTATGGATTGATCTCCTTTACACAGGCCCGGGGCAAGAGTTAGAGTGAATGCTGAATTGATTGACACATTACGCAGAGCGAGAGGAACGTGACAGGGATGTCCCCTATCGCCCCTCCAATTTGGGCTTGCTTAATTACAAATCATCCAGACCTATTGGGGCTTCGGATGAGAGAGGGGAAATGTAGTGACGAATGGATGTCATTGTACACTGATAATATCTTTCTTTGTGTCACCAAACCAACTGACACATTACCTGTATTTCTTCAAATATCTGAAAGGTACGGAGCCAATGCGGGAGGTGCAAGACTAGCTTACAAACTGCAGGAGGCCCATTTGCTAAACCAGACTGCCCTAGGCAGCTATGTTTGGGCAGGCAAGGATTTCAATACTTGGGGGTATATGTGACCTCCAATAAAGAAGTCAGCCTTGACTGCAATATACGGAGGGTAATCATTTATTTCCATGGAGATGTCGAGGGCTATCCCTCTGACACTACTAGAGGGTGGTGGCCATGTTTAAAATGGCTACACTTCTAAAACATACTCCAAAATACATATCACAGGATCCCCGAAGAAGTGCTCATCAGAATAGATAGGGAGGTCAGGATGATGTTACGTAATGGTAGGTATCCAAGAGTGACACTGGGAACACCGGAAAGTAATCAATAAAACAAGGACATTTCACTCTCCAGCATCCACGCTTACTATTGGGTATCACACTTAATAGTGGGTAACAAGCGGCGATATAGACCTAGAGATCATCCAACAGACGTATTTAAGAGGACCTGGTTTCAAACCTGTTCATGCCTCCATTACCTATATGGTAGGTCTGGGCCTAATAATCTACTGACAGCAAACTAATTGTTGATTGACGCATGGAAGGGCATAGAGAAACAGATGAAATGGGGCAAGCGGGGGACACAATAGATACCCATATGGGTGGGGGCACATTTGAAGACATTTAGGAAGGAAACAGGTTTCAGACAGTGGGATATAATTGGCATTTCTAAACCATGGAACCTCATAGAGGAGGATACATTGATCACCTTTAATACCCTACAGCAACAATATCAATGGCATTGAACTCAATCCTTTCAATATTTGCAGATAAAGCACACCTGGGAGGCAGGAAAGATAGAGGTAGACAACCTCCTGGAAGGGATGGCTCCTTCTGGAAGAGATAGATGGGAAAGCGGTCTACTGGACATGTTAGATAATCATTACCAGTTTCCTAGACACGTTGGGGAAGCTCAGGAGGAAGTGGGAAGGTGAAATAGGAGAACTGGACAACACAGACTGGGAGGCAGCATTGATGCACCCAAGGGAGGGGGCAATCAAGTCCCACCTATGCCTAATCCAATTTAAGTGCAAACACAACAATGATGGACAGAATGTGGATCAATGTCACACATTCACCCCAGTCCAAAGATCTGGGCCCAAATCCATCGTTTTTCCACTCCACACCACCCTGGGTTAGACAATGGCGATATGCAAATCAGCGCTGACCCTGTGCCCCATGGGAACAGTCCAGTCCGAACTACAAAAGCCATGTCCTTCCCAGAACGGAAACAAGCATCCGAGGACCGGCCCGGTTTCGAGGTAACACCTCTCTTCAGCCCGGCTAGCTTGATTCCAGTGGTGTGGAGTGCCTGGGACTCACGTCTGAGCATCCCCAGTACACTTAGAGCGGTAACTGCAAACACAACAATGATGGACAGAATGTGGATCAATGTCACACATTCACCCCAGTCCAAAGATCTGGGCCCAAATCCATCGTTTTTCCACTCCACACCACCCTGGGTTAGACAATGGCGATATGCAAATCAGCGCTGACCCTGTGCCCCATGGGAACAGTCCAGTCCGAACTACAAAAGCCATGTCCTTCCCAGAACGGGGATGTCTAATCCAATTTAAGGTCCTAACCAGAGTTTACTATGACAGGGCTTATCTACATAGATGTGGTAGGGTAGAGACACCTAACTGCATAACATGCGGAGACAGGAATTGGACTTTAATACACATGCTGTGGTGCTGCTCTGTGATAAGGGCATATTGGTCAAGAGTGATGGAGGAATTCAATACCATCCTGATGTCAGCCTAACCAATGATCCTAATTTTTTTCTGCTGGGGATACCCACAGATGTAAGTGTACCCAAAGGTATAATCCTCTTTAGCAACCCGGGGTTTATGGTGGTAAAACTTGATGTAGCTAGACATTGGGGAGTCCCCGAACCACCCATCCTTTGAGAATGGAAAACTTGAATGGACCTTTATATGTGGCTGTTAAGGTGACGTATAAAGCTAGAGGTTGCCCCAAAAAATTGCACAAATTATGGGACCCCTGGCTCAGGTATTACAATGTGGGGATTAAGGGGAAGGAAGATGAACAGTCCCAATTGTGAGATCTTTGATACAGTGTGCATGCAAGATGTGAGGCCTCTGCCAGACATAGCCTCCACAGTGGGGGATATACCATTTCTGTACCACAGAATTATACCGATACAAAATGAAGTGCTGTCAGTCAGCATGCTACCGCATGTGGTGAAACACACTCCAATGAGGGGGTTGTCTCAGCTATGAACATAGTGGGTGGTTTGTATTCCAACACTCACAGAGTACCATCTGTAGCACACTTTGCTGCTGTTGAACACAGCAGGATTGCTTGCAATGCAGCCTGTGTGTGTGTGAGAATACGAATAGTCAATTTACATGTGGAAATGTGGCAAGCCTGGCCTGTACCTTTAATGCAGTAGACTGCTTCACATCACATTGCTGTGTTGGTTTGCCGAATATGTTTGAGCCATGGCCCCATGTTGCTCAAATGGTTCCGACAATATGAGTGTTACATGTTGAGCCCTACTTCTAGTTTAGAAGATGTGAGTGACTTGATGTTTACATTGACTGTGGCATAACAAACAACACAATGGATGAGCTCAGGCATTTATTTGCATGTTGAACATTTCAGACAATTGCAGGCTATTTGTCCATTAGTTCAGATGATTAAGGAAAAGAAATTTGACAAAATATGGTTGTGTCGCCACCGATCAGCCATTTGATGTTGGATCTCCCCTCCATCCTTATCTTCCTCCTCATCCATTGGTTCACTCTCTTCAGGTTACAAGTCCGATGGGACATTAGTTCTCACACATATATTGTGGAGGATGGTGCATACGAGTATACTTTTGCACACCAGAGAGGAAGAGTATAGCAATCTTCCCCCAGGCATGTCCAGTCATTGGAACCTGGACTATTGTACACCAAATATCTGTTCAACCACATTCCTAATCTTGATACGTACCTGGTTGTTATACTACCTTTCTGGCTCCTCCTGGCGATGTACAATTGGGGTCCTGATCCATGGCTGCAAAGCATATCCTTGGTCAGCTGAAAGTAGAAAAAAACTACACAAAGTTAATGAATATGCACATTGTTACAGAGACATTCTTGTGCATGTGTGTAATGTATAGTGACTTACTAATACACATTTTTAACAGTATTTGACAATATGTGTTATATACACATTTGCCCATTGGTTTACACAAGTCTCTTCCAGTCCAGTACATGAAGAATTATTGATCTGATTTGCTGCCATACGTTCATTCCTAGGTAGATGGTAACAGTGTCAATATATATGACGCGTATACATACATATGTCATTGTGAAACTTCAGATATTGTCGATTGCCTACATGAAACTGGCATAGCCTTTGATTTGTTAACTTACTTTATCATTGAAACGTGCTTCGTACTTGTAGTGCATTTCCAAGAAGTAACATGGATAGTTATAAGATTGGTTGCCAGGCCCTCAGCAAATCCTTTTTGTCAGTGAAGTTGTCATTGTGCACTTGGATGGACACATAGGCCTTGCAATGTGGGCCATCTGCATTTACAATACACTGATGTTGTTACACGTACATTTCTACTACAGACCAGGACAACATACTTTAGTTTTTCACATGTATTCATATGATTCTAACATGTAGGGGATTCTGTACTTCTATGCCTTGATTCTGTCCTAATTTATGCGGCAAGTAAATGCAGATATTGTTTTTTTGATTACACTGTGATACCTTGTCATGGTTGCATTTTACTGTATGTTAATTAATGATGTGTGACATGTTTGATGGCATTGTGTTTGACTTTGTGTGTTTAACATTGATGGATTCATATGCAGGACATGTAGCCATCTTACAAAACAAAAGATGATCATTCATGTTGGTTACATAGGCCAATGCAGTTTGATACCTATGTGTGTGTGTATCTAGACTATCAGTAGAGGTGAGACATATGTGTGTTTTGTACTGTTGGTATCACATTGTTACCAAATATTGACATGTGCAAATGAATGGGGAATACGCTTAAATTTCAGGCAGCCAATGAACTTTCCGACTTCTTCTTCCAGTGTTGTGACACTTAGGTCAACATATATGTATACTGCCATTTGTGACACACTTAGTTATGAGCACAAGATTTGTTCACACAGCATTGATTATCTGGTATTTTAACTGATACCGATACTAGGTACGCAATTGAGGGAACACTAATCTCCCACATATCTATGATTCAAACTTTGTACACATATTGACGTGTCTTGTGTGCCACATTTTGTTTGCATTTATCCATGAACCTGTGCAGATGATGTGGTTCCATCTATTCACACAGTGTGAGATGACTCAATACTACACACACATGTTATGCTGCTACTGCCATTGCAGGGATAGTGAGGGAATGACAGAATGGAAAATCATTGCATACATGTTGCAGTACATTGTTCCCACTATGTGCACATAACACTAGGGACCAGATGTTTGGAAAAGTGGCACCATGCAATGCAGCAAGTCACCTTGCTGCTCTGCATCACTGAGAAGGGGCAAGAGTGCACAGTATTTAGTCCATATGCTACATTCCTATCCTTTCACTCTGCACTGGCACACAATGGTGTGCCTAGAACAAACACTGGCACCCTTGCACAATGTGCTATAGTTCCTGAGTTGCATGCAGGATTCATTTAGTGCAGGAAGGGACACCTTTCTGCACATCACCAATACGTAGAGGCATATTCCTCTTTCCATATGTGCCACAGTATGCAACACACATAGGAAGTGACTTTGTTGAATTACCAGCGTCCAGAATCCTCCTGGATACCTCGGCCACCCTCAACAATGCTGTTTCGGTTCCCTGTCCCTTTCGAAAGCCTGTTTGTGTGGGGTGTAACAGGTTGTGGGATTCCAAGTAGGATGCTAGTTGTTTGTTCACCCATTTCTCAGCTAGCTTACTGATGCCAGGGAGAAGGGAAATGGGACGGTAGTTGGAGAAATCATCAGGGTTGAGATTTGGCTTTTTCAACAGAGCCTTTACCATGGCTAATTTCCAATCTTGCGGCACTGTGCCAGATTCCAAAGAAATGTTAACCAGGTCAATGATGTTTCTGCTAGCATAAGGAAGAGCTAATTTCAGGATGGACATAGGGGCGGGATCAAGGGGAGAACCACTCTTTATGGAATTAAAGAGGGAAGGAAAAAGATCGTCACTAAGCGGATCAAAGGAAGCCAGATGGGGTATGGTAGAGTCAATTTCGTCCCTTGAAGAAAGGCTAGATTCAGCTACTGGAAGTGGAGGGAGAGAAAGTAGAATTTTTTCAATTTTCGTGGCAAAAAAATTTGCTAGTTCGTTACAGCGGGCACCAGATTTTTCAGGTGATAGTACAGGTGTAGGGGGATCAGGGGCCTTTGTCAAAGTTTTTACTATTCTAAACATTTCTCTGGGGGCGTTAGTGGATTTTTCGATTTTTTCTGTATAGAAGGTGGTTTTGGCTAGGTTAAGTGCAGTTTTATATTTCTTGATTGTAAGTTTGTATTTAATTTTTTTCTCCTCATCGAAATGTTTTCGCCATTGTCTTTCCTCCCGTTTGCATTCCTGTTTAAGGGATCTTAGGTCCGAGTTGAACCATGGTTGTTTATTCGCACCATTTTTCTTTGAAATGTACATTTTAGGGAGCACATTATTTAATGATTGTTCTATCCATTGATTGAAGTCCGTATTGGTCCTATCTATATTCTGATTGGCCATAGGTTCGTTCTGCTTCAGAACTTCTATCCAATCGCTGGGTTCTAGTTTTGTCCAACGCCTACCTAAGATTTTATGGGGGGGTTGATTGGCGCACGGTTTGTTAATTTTCCATGAGAAGGGTATTACCATATGGTCTGACCAATGAATTGAGTATGGTACAGATGTAGACAATTCTGCAACATTGGTGAAAATTGGATCTAAGAGATTCCCTTTGGAGTGAGTAGGGTGTTGTACAATCAAATTAAGTTGACATGCGGCTAAATCCTTGGTTAGTTCCATAGCGATAGTATCCAAAGGGTTGTTAAAATGAAGGTTCAGGTCTCCTAACACTATAAAATTAGAGACCATAGTGGCGGAATCGAGAATTGTTTCAGTTAACCCTTCTATAAATTGGCCAATCTGGCCAGGAGGGCGATAAATTAAGAGACCGGAAATTGAAAGTTCTGAGGAATGGGAGATGGAGAATTGTGTACTCTCACAGTCTGGGATAGTGCTGTTGATGAGGCGACATGCTAGGTGTTCCCTATATATGATGGCAATCCCTCCACCAACTTTAAGTTCTCGATCTTTGTGTTGGATTAGATATCCGGCAGGTAGGGTCTGGACAATGTCCGGGCCGGAGGACGGGCCAAGACATGTTTCTGTTAAAAACAAAATGTCCACATTTAAATCTCCGATCAGTAGTGCGATTTCCGTGGAGTGCTTAGGTAAAGAACGGCAATTGACCAGTGCCATCTTTAAAGCAGTGTCTACTGATCCATTTTTAGGGACTGATATGGTTTTCGTGATGGTCTCTGTGGTTCTAAAGGAGCAGTTGCTACAAGAGAAATGGCCGAGCTTTAGGTCCATAGAATGGCTACATAGTGATGGAAATTTCCTGTTAAGCGAGAGCAGTGACAGGCGGGAGTATCGTAAAGGGCATGGGGCTGGTGTACCAGGGGTCTTAGGTCCTGGGCCTGAAAATGCGCGAACGGGCGCAAACGGGCATGACTCTGGCACGACTCCGGCGCAGGTCCGGCGCGTCCGCAGTACGCGTCCGCTGCGCGGAGTCGTGACCATTCTTTTTATGGCGCTGCTAGAGCGCGCGATTGGCCTGGCCCACACCCAATATGGCCGCCAATACCAAATCCCTGCCCTCGGCGTCAATACTCAGCCGAGGGCGGTTCAGGGAAGGGGAGGACACAGAGCGCTGAAGAGCGCTGGGGGGTCTCTTGGTGTAAGCGCTAAGTAATCAGCGCTGTCAAGCACCCTGAGAAACAGTTTAAAGTGCTTTTTAAATCAAGCACAACGAAACAGACAATTTGCACAATGTTTTAAAAATGCTTCGCAATCAAGCAATGATAAAAACAAGGTAAGCCAAATTAAAACGCAATTACAAAGGTGCTAAAGAAAAGTGATAGGAAGAGACCTGCCGGCTTTCCGCCTCAGGAGGGAAAATCCTTTCTGATGGTTATCACTGGGCAAATCGTCCCAAATTCCTTTTTATGGCGCTGCTAGAGCGCGCGATTGCTCTGGCCCACACCCAATATGGCTGCCAATACCAAATCCCTGCCCTCGGCGTCAATACTCAGCCGAGGGCGGTTCAGGGAAGGGGAGGACACAGAGCGCTGAAGAGCGCTGGGGAGTCTCTTGGTGTAAGCGCTAAGTAATCAGCGCTGTCAAGCACCCTGAGAAACAGTTTAAAGTGCTTTTTAAATCAAGCACAACGAAACAGACAATTTGCACAATGTTTTAAAAATGCTTCGCTATCAAGCAATGATAAAAACAAGGTAAGCCAAAGTAAAACGCAATTACAAAGGTGCTAAAGAAAAGTGATAGGAAGAGACCTCCCGGCTTTCCGCCTCAGGAGGGAAAATCCTTTCTGATGTATTTATATATCCACTCATTCTTCAATGCAAAGTAGTGTATTTATAATACATATTTAATTATCAAAGCAAACCACATTCACTGGATGATGTCATCAGTGATGTCATTTGAGATGTCATCAGTGATGTCATCAGTGATGTCACTGACCATGTCATGAATGATGTAATTTGTGACATCATCAGCAGTGGATTGCGGGCGCGCGAGTTATAGTGAGTACAACTCACTATAACGGGGGAACTTCAATGGTTTTGTATGAGTAAAATGTCCAGCTAACTATAACTGGTGTGAAACCTATGGTTTTTTCAGTGAATTTCAAATGTTTTTTAAATGATAATTCCTAACTATAACAAGTGTGAAACCTATGGGGCCTTATTTACGAGCCCCTTGCGCATCCCGAACGTCACTTTTTGTGACGTTCCAGTGGCGCAGAAGACTGAGTGATATTTATCAGGCAGGACTTAGTCACTTTTTGTGGCGTAATCCTGCCTGATAAATATCAGTCCCTTTAACGCAGTGTCCTGCGTTAAAGGGGTGTGCAATGGGTGTTGCTGGGGGCGTTCCCAGCAGCATCCATGGACTTGAGTAATTTATAGCATCCTCAAAGTCAGTCTTTCAAAAATTCCAAAGTATAGGACATGATAATCCAAATCCAAATGTTTCTCAAGAAAAGTCATAAACCGTGTCCGTGGGTCATATCTGCCCAAACGCCGATATTCCGAACCATTGAAAATGACTTTTCTTGAGAAACAATTGGATTTGGATTATCATGTCCTGTACTTTGAAATTTTTAAAAGACTGACTTTGAGGATGCTATAAATTACTCAAGTCTGCCCGATTTGTGTGCTTAAAATTGATACCTAGTCACTTTGAATAAGAATGTACTTACGACTCGTCTAACATTTGGAAGAAAAATCTAGTTATATGACAACAGGATACCGACATAACTTGAAGAAATAAGAATGCCCTGAAGAAGTTCTGTTGTACAGAACAAAACACATTGACTGGCTGTGGTACATAAACTTAAGGAAAATAAAAGCATTTGAATATACACCAAGATTCAGCGCTTCAATAAGGACTCTAAGTGATATGATTTGATTGGACTTGTTGTGCAAGTGGTGCTGTGCCAAACTTTGGAATATTCTCCACTACTCTCTACTACTTACTCTCTCCTACTCCACTACTCTCTAATACTCACTCTCTACTACTCATTCTCTACTACTCTACTACTCTCTACTACTCTCTCTCTACTACTCACTCTCTGCTACTCTCTACTCTCTACTACTCACTCTCTACTACTCTCTCTCTACTACTCACTCTTTACTACTCACTCTCTACTACTCTCTACTACTCACTCTCTACTTCTCACTCTCTACTACGCTCTACTACTCACTCTCTACTACTCTCTCTCTACTACTCTCTACTACTCACTCTCTACTACTCACTCTACTACTCACTCTCTACTACTCTCTACTACTCACTCTCTACTACTATCTCTCTACTAGTCTCTACTACTCACTCTCTACTACTCTCTACTATTCTCTCTCTCTGCTACTCACTCTCTAATACGCACTCTCTACTACTCACTCTCCTAACTACTCACTCGTTACTACTCTCTACTACTCACTCCCTACTGCTCTCTACTACTCACTCTACTACTTACTCTCTACTACGCTCTACTACTCACTCTCTACTACTCACTCTCTACTACTCACTCTACTATTCACTCTACTACTCTCTATTACTCGCTCTCTGCTACTCTCTCTACTGCTCTCTACTACTCACTCTCTACTCTCTATTACTCACTTTCTACTCTCTACCTCTCTCTACTTCTCTCTCTACTAGTCTCTACCTCTCTACCTCTCTACCTCTACCTCTGTAACATACACCTCTACCTCTACACCTCTACCTCTCTACCTCTCTCTACACGCACATATATAAACATATATATATGCATATGCATTTATATATATGTATGTGTATATATATATACATACATATATCAACATATATAATCTGCATATCTATATAAATACAAATATAAATGCATGCATACATATACATATATGAATACATATGCATGTTATTTACATGAAAGTTTGAAAAACACTAATAAAAGCAAAGCTAAAAAGCCACTTCATTACAAACAGAATGGCTTTAACTTAAACGAGGGCGAGATCTATTGCATTTTCAATGCTTGTTTACTTTGGTTCCATCAAGAAGGCATTCAAATGTGTCACATGTTTGCCATACATTCTGAATATTAGCACTCTAGTTGCTCATTATATCACTGTAGTAAAGCTACTGCTCACCAGGGAAGTCTGCTGCTGGTATTCAAAGTGCATGTTTCAGTCTGCATGTCAGAATGTTTTTTAATGAAATAGAAGAGGATTTGAGAAGTCAAAATGTGCCCTAATTTTTCTTTCTGCAGCACTAATCATAATTTCTATGGCAAAATGAAGCCCCTCATTTTGTTCCTTTGCAAATTAAATGTGATAAGTGTTACCACTTTATTCCAGTCAAGATGGCTTCAGGTGTTCCATACTTTTGTCATAAGACTGTTAGCGCTCTAAAGTTCTTTAGAACACTCTGGGAAATTCTATCATTGGGTTGTACTTGGGCTACATATGGGTTATATTTGTGCTACATTTGGACTCTTTTGTCTCTGGTGGCTATCTTGGGAGACTTATTTGTTATGAAGTTTCCGAATTTCCTCATTTACTGTAGTCTCCTCAGTAGGAAATACTTTCAGTTTTCTACTTTGATTCCATCAAGAAGGCATTCAGATGTGAAACACATTTGCCATACATTCAGAATATTAGCTCGCCAGTTGCTTATTAGATCACTGTAGTAAAGCTACTGCTCACCAGGGAAGTCTGCTGCTGGTATTGAAAGTGCATGTTTCAGTCTGCATGTCAGAATTTTTTTAATGAAATAGAAGAGGATTTGAGAAGTCACTCAAAATGTGCCCTAATTTTTCTTTCTGCAGCACTAATCATACTTTCTATGGCAAAATATACCCCCTCATTTTGTTCCTTTTTAAATTAAATGTTTTAAGAGTTTGGTACCATCAACAAATGATTTATAATGTAACTAAAGTCCTAAAACCTTCTATTAACTGCAATGCTTTTTAATGAGGTGCTATCATGTATATTGGTCCCAATATGGCTGCCAACACTTCTAGGATTAAGTGCTGACAGCCAAACAGATCTCACGATGAGATGTGTGGTTATACTCCGCCCAGATATATATATTTTTTTCTTTTGATTTTCCCAGAAACTACTGGAGGGATTTACACCATTTAACCAAAAGGGTGATCTGCATACCAGACCCTACCATTTTCCCAAATTTGGTGTAATTCCGTAATGCGGTTCGGGCTGTAGCCGTGTCTAATCGTCCTATGGAAATTAACATGGGGAAAACACGTTTTGGGGCCACCCTTTTTTTCTCGGCCCCCGCTTGACGAATCTTCCCAAGACTTTCAGGGAAGAAGCGGAGCGGAGCGGGCCATCTTCTTTGAGAAATTCGCGAAGATTCAACAACTGGCGCCAAAGTTATTCCCAATAGAATGTTGCAGATTTCCTATGGAAACTAGGTTCTAACTATAACTACCTACTGGCGACTGCCAGTAGGTAATATATATATATATACATATATATATATATATATTCACTGAAAAAACCATAGGTTATAGACCATATATAGTTAGGAATTAGCATTTACAAAACCTTGAAAATTCACTGAAAAAACCATAGGTTATAGACCATATATAGTTAGGAATTAGCATTTAAAAAACCTTATTTTACTCACACAAAACCATTGAAATTCCATATATAGTTAGTTGCACTAACTATATATCGCGCACCCGCAATCCACTGCTGATCATGTCACATATTACATCATTCATGACATGGTCAGTGACATCACTGATGACATCACTGATGACATCTCAAATGACATCACTGATGACATCACTGATGACATCTCAAATGACATCACTGATGACATCACTGATGACATCTCAAATGACATCACTGATGACTACATCCAGTGACTGTATAATTCTGTAAAGTTAAAATATGTCTTACATATTGAAGAATGAGTGGATGTATAAGTGTCTTGATGAAGGATTTAGTAGGGGCATGGCTGACTGTATGAGTGACTGATTAAATGTGTCTCACTGAGTGCATGGGTTAGTGACTAAACTGTCTTAATTTGTGCATCATTATGTCTGTTGTTCTGTAAACTGCTGCATGTGTTGATCATTAGCTATATGATTAACTGTATGGGTTATTGATTGGTTGCCCAAGCATTTGTATGGGAGACTGAGTGTGTGTCTGGGTGGCTGGGAGGTGTATGACTCTCTGCATAGATGTGTGAGCAGTTGATTGACTAGATGTATGGGTTCAAAAGTGCAAGTGTACGAATGTTGCTGAATTTTCTAGAGCTCAGTCGGCGGTCTCCGCTGTGGCGTGCTACACTCTGTCTGTTCTGGGCGCAGAGCAGTGTCTTTCCCGGTAGAGGCGGAGGCGGAGGCGGCTCACGGAAGGGGAAAAAAAAGACACCGCTACCTTCATCTGTCAGTACCCGCAGTAATAGGAGAGACGACGAGGGTCGAGAGCAGAGAAGAGCGGAACCGGGCGGCGAGGGACTCGTGATGGCAGAGGCTCCAGAGGCTTTACCTCCAACCCCTGCTAAAACTACAACAAAACAGGGTAAGAACACTAACAGGCCCGCTATAAAACTTAATGAAGCCGCAAGTGCCAAGAATATCACGTCACAAACTTTGCCTGTCCTTTTTGAGAAACAAGCGGCTAGAAAAAAAATAATTGATGGTAACTTGCAAAGCATAGATGTGACGGAATTACAGTCCAAACAATGTACTATCACAGCTGAAAATGATAATAATCCGCTAAATAATCCTCTAAGCCTGTTGCTGACTAATCCCTTAAAGAAGGGTATTATGGGAGATGTAGTCTCTGGTGGAGCCGGTATCAGTCGTTCTTGTTCTCTTCCCACGCTATCAGTATCAGTAGAAAATGACCAACAGAAGGCAACGGAAATCTCCACACAGTATACGAACCTGGAAGCCTCAGAAAAGTTTTTTTCTCTGTCTGAACTTTCCTCGGATGAGGCAACAGGCGTACATAAAGATTGGGCTGAGTTCAGTTGCGAGAGTCTATCTTCAGATGGCGAATTTAGTATGAGCCCTGACACTAACACAGC
The DNA here is from genome assembly GCF_964261635.1 of Lissotriton helveticus. Classification (NCBI taxonomy): domain Eukaryota; kingdom Metazoa; phylum Chordata; class Amphibia; order Caudata; family Salamandridae; genus Lissotriton; species Lissotriton helveticus. Next base: position 55,701,875 of record NC_136060.1, read on the forward strand.
TACTATTATAAAAAAAAAACTTTGAAAAAAGAGGTCATTACGCGTGGGGAGTAAAGAAGTTGCCTCTAATTCACCTAGAGGGGATAATACTCTACCTTCTAATTCAGTATCTGTTCCCACCATCGATACCACTGACACTGTGGGAATTAACCTTAATTCCGTCTCTGATCCGGTCATAATACAGGAAAATAGTGAAGGCAGTGAGGAGATTACTTTGAAAATGATCTTTGACACCATGATGAGCCACAGGGCTGAAAGTAATGCCGAAAATTTACGCACGCAGATGACCTGTGCTAAGGTAAAAAACTCAGTTCGCCGTGCGATCAAGATGTGCTCTGAGACTACCGATAGAGCTGTTGAAGCAGAGGCCAGAATCGCTGTCCTGGAAGAAGAAAGTATGGCACAGAGACAGGAAGTCGGCGATTTTAAAGCTCTGAAAGAGGATTTGTCTGATAAGATCGCTAATTTGGAGAATCAGGCCCGTAGAAGTAATCTACGTTTTTTGGGAATTCCCGAAAATAAAGAAGGGTCTGATCCACGGAGGTTCATTATTAACCTATTGAAGGATGCCTTTCCTGAAATGGTAGACTGGGATTGGACACGAGAAGTACAACGTGCTCACAGGTTCCCCTTCACTGTGCGGAACCCACGACAAGGCCAAGAAAATTATCCTAGGGCTATCCTGGTCTCATTTAACAACTTTCTTGCCCGTGAAGCCATTTATGCGACTGCGAGACCAGATAAGAAAGCGGATGGTCTGGGCTGTCAGTTTTTTGTACGACCGGACTATTGTCAAGCTACAGTGGCCCAACGGTGGCGGCTGAGACAACTGATTCCTGACTTTCAAAAGAAAGAGGTTGCCGTTTTCCTTCAAGGCCCAGCAAAGCTAAAGACTGTATTCAGGGGCACAGTAAAATACTTTATTTCAGAGGTCAAAGCTAAAGAATATTTGGACTCTATTTGAACAACAATAAGAAGTTAAGGTTTTCTAGAATATAAGGCTATTATATTGTAGGACTATAAGGGCTATTAGTTTAAGTATTTTTGGTGAAGCTTCAATCTTTCTTTCTTTTCTTTTTTTCCTTTCCTTTTAAGTAGGATTGCTAAGCTTCTCTCTCTCTCTTCTCCATTCCCTCTAATTTTTCTTTCTCCTATTGTTTCTCTCTTCTCCTTTTCTCTTGTCAGGACGTTATGGCCCAGGGACGCGGCACCCATACGTTTTAGGAACTGGTAGTTCCTATGCCTCCTATAATGGGGAGGGTGGGGGGAGGGGTTCTGGGGCAATGGGTGGGGGCGGGAAGGGGTAAGGTTTGGTGGTGGGGGTGTAAGGCAGAGGTATTCATTGCAAGATGTTTATTTGGTATTCAAGTTGTAGTAGCGAGGAGTATATATTGTTGATGCTTGCTAATATTTTTCAATTACTATTTCAATATGGATAAAAAGGTGAAAATATGTACAATTAACATCAATGGTCTTAATGACTTCAAAAAGATTGGAATGTTTCGTTCAATGCTTCAGACCTTATCTATTGACTTATTATGTATACAGGAAACTCATATTGCATGGGATAAGCGTTCACTTTTGGACAAGTTGGGACTGGATGTGCTACTTGCTTCTAAGCAGATGGGTATAAAAAGAGGCATTGCTATTTGTATGCGAAAGGGAGTTGGGAAGTGTTTGAAAACTCTAGCCGATAAATGGGGTAGATGGGGGCTTGCTGAGTTAATAATTGGTGGGTGTAAATTCACTATATGCTGCATGTATGGGCCAAACCTAGATGACGCTGAAGTTTTCAATACGATCAATACAGAATTAGCTATGTGGACGCAACCAATTATAATATGTGGGGATCTAAATATTCATTTGCCGGCTGACTGGAATATTAAATCAGGAAGGAGATATACGGGTTATAAACCTAGAACTTATAGTGCCCTCAGGGAGTTGGTTTTGAATAATGGACTAACGGATGTGTGGCATAAATTGTACTTTAAAGATCCCGGATATACTTTTTATTCCAGCCCCCATCGGAAATTTGCCCGATTAGATTATTTTTTTACCTCTTCGCAGTTCTTGGAGACAATTAGTATCGAAATTCTACCCCAAGTCATTTCAGATCATAATCCCATAATCGCTGAGATCCAGGTTTCTACAGAACGCCAGAACTCAAGTAGATCCTGGTCATTTCAGAGAAATTTGTTATTAGATGAAGACTATCTTCAATTTATGGCGACTATCATTAATGACTATTTTTTAACAAATAACGACACGGCCTCCCCACCAGTGGTGTGGGATGCTTTTAAATCAATCGTACGTGGAGAGACAATTAGTTTTGCAAACTTTAAGAGGAAAAAAATACAAACAGAGTTTAAGGAGAGGCTAAATAAGATCAGGCTAGCCGAGATTGATCTTTCGACCGCATGTAAAAATAACATAGGCATAGAAGACGCGCAATTACGTCTGGTAATTGAACGTTCTGGCCTACGGACCCATATTGCTGACAAAGTAGCATCAGATTTTAAGCTATACAAAACTGAACGCTATGAGTATAGTGAGCGCACCGGTAAAATTTTAGCACAACGCCTCCGCCAAAAATCCTCTATTAATGAAATTCAGGGTGTCAATGATATGAATGGTGACTATCATGAATGCAGGGAAGGAATTTTAGAATCGTTCTTGGATTTTTATAAAACATTGTATAATGACTTTAACAATGAAGTAGATAAGACTCTGAATCCTGTAAATTATCTTCATAGTACTAACCAACTACTATTGTGCTCTGGAGAGACTGATTTATTTATACGTCCAATAAGCTGGGATGAGATTGAACATGCTATTTTGAGTCTCGCGGCAGGCAAAGCCATGGGATTTGATCAGATACCTCTTGAATTTTACCGGACATTCAGACATATGTTGAAACCAGAACTTGTAAAGATTTTAAATTCTGCATTCCAAGGGAAGCCACCTGATTCCTGGTCCACCGCTATTATAGTGGTGTTTTTAAAGAAGAACAAGGACTCAAAAGAATTAGGTTCATATCGTCCCATATCTCTTATTACGGCAGACAGTAAGATTTATTCTAAAATTCTTGCAAATAGACTTAACCAGGTAATGTCCAGCTTAGTTTCTCATATTCAACATGGTTTTATCAGATGTAGAGATACTACTGATCACGTTAAACGTGTCATCACACTTTTAGATTGGGCACAGGCAAAGGAATCCCCAGTCGGGGTGATCTTACTCGATGCAGAAAAAGCGTTTGATAGAGTGGACTGGGGATTCCTTTGGACTGTGTTAGAATGGGAGGGGTTTCCACCACAATTCATTCAAGCGGTGCGCTCATTCTACTTTAGTCCTAAGGGTATAATAAGATTAGGTACTGATCATTCGAGACCTTTTCCGATTACTAGAGGGACCAGACAAGGTTGCCCCTGTTCCCCGCTTTTATTTGCGTTATATTTAGAACCTTACTTGAGTAGACTTATTCTGGAACCTAATATCCCACCAGTTCGTCTCTTTGAAGTCGACCATAAAGTTCTAGCGTACGCAGATGACGTGGCTATTGTTACTTCTGATGTCTCCTCTGCGTTACCTATAATAATTGTTCTGGCCAGTGAGTTTGGGAAAGTCTCTGGCTATAAGCTAAACATCACAAAAACTCAGATCATACATTCGGAAACGGGTAAACCCACTGATATCCCACTAAATACCACTGGCTCATATCTTGGTGTTACTTTATCTCCTAAGGTTGAGGATATTGTTGCATTAAACTTAGACCCCTTACTCATATCCACTAATAGAACGCTGGAAAGATTTAATAATTTACACTTGTCATTATATGGACGAACTAATGTCATTAAGATGATGATTTTTCCAAAATTTCTGTATTTCTTTCGTACTATTCCTTTATTTTTTTCAATGTCCCTCTTCAACAGAATAGATAGAATGGTGTCTAGGTTTCTGTGGGGGTACCACCGCGCTAGAAGATCTTTAAAATGGTGTACTCTTCCATTAGACTGTGCTGGGCTGGGGCTCCCGAATTTTAGAATGTATTACTGGGCTATTGCTTTGAAAACCTTTCGGGTTTTGCTTTTTCATGATTATGTAACAGAACCAGCCATGGCACCTTCTATCTTTGAAATGCTTCTAGGTACTCATGCGCGGCAGTGCCTGCTGAAAGTCATCGAACCCAGTTACTATAAAAAAACAAAATTCAAGGTGGTCCTTGCTGCATTCTTAGTTTGGAGGCAAATGAACAAAACTTTACGTATAATCCCAAAATTGAATTACTATACACCTTTGTTTGATAATAAGTTATTATCCGAAATTTTCCAAGATACGGTAATTTACCGATGGCATATGAGACAGATTCATTTACTTGGTCAATTGTATCAAAGCGGGTCCCTTATGTCCTTTTCTAAATTACAAGAGACATTTGGTCTATCTAGGAACGATTTTTTTAAATACCTACAGATTCGTAGCTTCCTAGAAAAAAAAAATGTATTACTTACGGATACTATGGAAACTATTGATATCTTAGAAAGCTCTAGGAAGAACAACCGTATTGGTATTATTTACCAGTTAATGAGTAATAGGGTGCAGAACGACCTTGATCATCATACCCTGAAATGGCAGAGAAAGCTCTGTATTGAAGGGATTGATTTGGTAAAAGTGTTCGAGATGAGTAATAAGACACTAATTAATAGCTCTCTTAAGAGTCAACACTACATGTCTACCTTAGATCTTTACTACACACCTGCAAAACTAGTAAAATGGAAAGCTCTAAAAGGTATTAACTGTAGCCGTTGTGGAACTTTAGCAGCTGACTCAATTCACATGTTTTATAGCTGTTCTAAATTGGCCGTATATATAGAGAAGATTGAAAAGTTTTTGACTAATTTGTTGCATGTGCGGATTACGCTCCATCCTACTATTATTATTTTTGGTGTTTATTTTCCCTCTCGGAATTTAACTATAGATCAAGAACATTTTATGTTTATGGGAATGTCCATTTATCGAGCCTGTATTACTGCTAGATGGTTGGATATAGATCCACCAACTTTTGAGTTATGGTTGGGAAAGCTGCTAAATGTTTATAGAATGGATAAAGCAGTTTACAAATTGAAGGGACTTAAAAAGAAGACTTTTGGTCGGAAGTTATGGTCACCAGTTGATAATTGGATTTAAACTGTATAATGGTTGTTTTTTGTAAAGACTTATGTTGGATTCCTCATTTTGTCATATCCTTGTATGTTTTACCTCTGCCAGAAATAAAATTTAAAAAAATAAATAAAAAAAAGGGTTCAAAAGTGCATGTGGAAACAGCTGTATGGGCGGTTGACTGTGTGCATGAGTGTATTGGTGAGTGAATGGATATCTCAGTGCTACATGTCAAAGTAAGTACATATGTAAAACACAGTACATACGAGAGTTGACATATATAAATAACTGTGCATAAGAGCCAGTGAATGTGTGAGTGGTTGTATGGATCATTGTGAACTTGTATCCAGGATTGTATAAGTGAGTAAATATGTTTTAGTATATGTTTGAATAAGTAAGGTGTGTATAACTGTATAGTTGTGGAAATGGAGGTGTGATTGATTCTTTGCATGACTGACTAAGTGTCTGAGTAACTCCATGGATGAGTGACAGTCTATGAGTGTCTGTTTACACTGAGTGTATCTAAGGTTATATTAGAGTCTGAAGAGGTTCATCGTATTATCACATGAATGATGTCATCAGTGATGTGATCAGTAATGTCAAATGAGATGTCATCAGTGATGTCATTTGAGATGTCATCAGTGATGTCATCAGTGATGTCATTTGAGATGTCATCAGTGATGTCATCAGTGATGTCATTTGAGATGTCATCAGTGATGTCATCAGTGATGTCACTGACCATGTCATGAATGATGTAATATGTGACATGATCAGCAGTGGATTGCGGGTGCGCGATATATAGTTAGTGCAACTAACTATATATGGAATTTCAATGGTTTTGTGTGAGTAAAATAAGGTTTTTTAAATGCTAATTCCTAACTATATATGGTCTATAACCTATGGTTTTTTCAGTGAATTTTCAAGGTTTTGTAAATGCTAATTCCTAACTATATATGGTCTATAACCTATGGTTTTTTCAGTGAATTTCAATGGTTTTTTAATAGCAAATATCATAAGCTGTCGAATGTCAAGTACGTGGTAAGTGAAAACATTTTCGTGTTTATGCACACTGGTCTGCTTTGAATGGTGCCCCCCCCCCCTCATTTCTATTAGGAGTACTCTCTCTTTGCAGATAGTGAAAGGTAGTTAACGCAGGCCTTTGCCCCCGTTGTAATCCGTCGTGCCTGCTTCTCTCTCCATTTGATTGATTGTTATCCAAGTATTTACTGTTTTAGAATTAGTTCTCTTTGGTTCATTCTCTATTTACAAACAAACACAGAGTTGCAATACTCTGTTTAGTCTTTGCAGATAACGAAAAATCGTGTAAAAAAAAAGAAAAGGAATCGAGCAAAATCAGTAGGCCACTAATGGGATCTCTTTTTGACCTCGCTAAAATAGAAACATTAGGAACAACCCCTCATGACAAATACAAAACTAGTGAGATGAACTGAACTCCACACAATGATGGCTGCAAAACAGCTCGGCTCCGCCACCCACCCCGCCCAAAATAACGATAAAGAGCGGCTGCCATGATTGGTTGCGGAATGGCCACGACGGAGCTACGAAATGGTGCTGGTCTCATGCTAACCCCAGCTTCAGTCTAAAACATCCAGAAACACTGTAGACTACCAATTCGATCAGTTCCGGTAGCGCCCCAATGTAACCCGGTAGAGAAGAACTAGCCCTCCCCTCTTTGACTGATGGTTCTTGTTGCCTGTCCCTTCTGTTGTCATTTAACAGAACTATTTAGCCTGCTGAAAGGGGTTGTGTTCCGACCGCTGGTTGGTGGAGACATTTTGACTATATTCTGGACCTGCGTTGTCGCGTAATGCGTCATATGACGCGCCGCGTTAGCGCATCCGGAAGTCATCCGGGGTGCGCAGCGCGTAACGTAAGCATAACAAGTCATGTGACTTGTTAATAAAACTTTTCATTGGTTCATTTTACTTTTCTTATTGTAATGATGAAAGGCTTGGTCATATGACCTAAAAATTACGCTTTTCATTACTTCCGAACATTATTTTTTCTTAAATATATGTTATAATGTTCCAGGCTAATGTACTTTCCCGGAAATTTTACAACTGTCCTGCAGGTAAAATATATTCTTTTTTCGAGAAAAAGAGCGTTTCTTCGTCCCATGACGGAGCCGTTGAGCAAAAGAGGGTCGACCTGCTGTCTTAGTCGCCGATACGCCTGAATATGAGATTCTTATCGATCACTTTATGTTGCAGGAATAGAAAACACAACAGCCCTTGACCATTTATCTTTACTGCGTTCCTTCGTATTATACCTTTTACCCTTCATGTAATTGGTCTGCTTTATTTCACTTGCCTTTTAATGATTCTAAAACAGTGACTATTATTAAAAACTTTACCAACGTATATACTACTACCATGTTTTCTTTTAAAAACCTTTATTGTGAAAATTTCATTATACAAATACGAGCCTATAACCACGTGGGCCTGCCACGGAGCAAACTGTAATCGTATATGATGAATAGACATTTACACTGTAGAGGAACGTAACGGGCGGGCCATTAGGTTGCAAGAACTAAGGTGTCTAACAGTTACGGAATCGGTGGACGTACATTTTATAATTAAAATACGACAGGGCCAGTTACAATAAAATTATCTAGATATACATTTGCGGGCAAGTACCATGGGTGACGTTAATTCGAACTTTCAACAGTACAGTAATCAATAACACATCAGAACTTAATATCAATAGGGATGTCGAAATATTCAATCAATTCTCGTCCCCGCCCGCCATGTGCTTCAAAACTGCATACGTATCTCGTGATTTCAAGGTTCTGCAACCAGTACACAACAAGGAGTTACGAGTCCCATTTATTCCGGCGCCATTTTGGGCGAGGACGGCAGGTCCAGGATATAGTCAAAATGTCTCTACCAACCATCGACTATGATGATGTTCATATGCTGTATTTATTAGAGTAACACTCATCTGTCCACATGAAATTAATTTGCCACAATCTAAACATGTCATTTTAATCTTTCCAAAGTTCTTCTAAATATTTGGGACCATTTCCCTTGCCTCTGAAGCTCTCAGTGCCACTTCTTTGATGAATGTACTAGCAGGTCAGGGGTTCTCCTCCAAATCTCTCTTTTATGCAGCACTATAATTAATTGGTGCCACCTCTCCATATGACGATGCATGGTATAGTTACCACAACTATATTTTTTTTCGGTTCCTCTGGAGAGTTCATCGTGGCAGATGAAGCGTGTAACGTACCGGGCATTTACCTTTTTTTGCATGTACAGGAAAGGAAAAAAAAATCGAGCGTCCGAGTTCTAAGGTGTCCCAGGGCCATTTTAGTGGACCAGGCCCAAATCCAAACAACAGGCCGCCATTTTGAGAGTCCTCTTGCAGCCGCCTGTCGCTGTAGCATCAAGAGCAGCCGAAACTCAGCTGAATGGCAACTGAAACGGTAAAGGGGCGCCCCACTACAGCAGACGAGCCTCCACCTAGGAAGGCCCATTCACGCCGGCTCCCCCCCCCCCCCTTCGGCACCCCACGCCGTTATTCGGAGCAGTATTGTAGGATGGCCACACCAGTGCGGCAACTTGCTAGACATCACCTCGGTGGTAACCGAATCTCAACGCCTTGTGGTGTCTTCTATTCAGAAAACATTGTTATGCTGCCTTCGACCTATTCGCCGCAAGTGCGCACACAACTAAACTGCATAGCTTGCTAGACACCACCTCGGTGCCATCCGGATCTTGGAATGTCAGCGCCTTTTGGTGTCTTCTCTTCAGAAAATATTGTTGCGCTGCCTTTGGCCCCATTCGCACATCAGTCCGCTACTGACGCCATCTCACAGGCTAATGGGGCGCCCCACGCCGACTTTCAGCATTGTAGGATGACCACACCAGTACAGCAACTTGCTAGACATCACCTCGGTGCCATCCGGATCTCGGCGCCCCACTGCAGATGAAGTGCCTCTCAACTATGAAACCACCTTCGGCCTATTCGCACATCGGTCCGCTACTGACGCCATCTCAAAGGCTAATGGGGCGACCCACGCCGAGTTTCAGCATTGTAGGATGACCACACCAGTACAGCAACTTGCTAGACATCACCTCGGTGCCATCCGAATCTTGGCATCTCAACGCCTAGTGGTATCTTCCATACAGAAAATATTGTTACGCTGCCTTTGGCCCCATTCCCACATCAGTCCGCAACTTAGACATCACCTCGGTGCCATCCGGATCTTGGCATCTCAGCGCCTTGTGGTGTCAGTCAGAAAATATTGTTGCGCTGCCTTTGGCCCCATTCGCACATCAGTCCGCTACTGACACCATCTCACAGGCCAACAGGGCGCCCCACGCCGACTTTTACCATTGTACGATGGCCACACCAGTGCCACAACTTGCTAGACACCACCTCGGTGCCATCCGGATCTTGGCATCTCAGCGCCTTGTGGTGTCTTCAAATCAGAAAATATTGTTGCGCTGCCTTTGGCCCCATTCGCACATCGGTCCGCTACTGACGCCATCTCACAGGCCAACGGGGCGCCCCACGCCGACTTTCAACATTGTAGGATGGCCACAGAAGTGCGACAACTTACTAGACACCACCTCGGTGCCATCCGGATCTTGGCGCGTTGTGCTGCCTTCGGCCTATTCGCACATCGGTCCGCTACTGACGCAAACTCACAGGCCAACGGGGCGCCCCACGCCGACTTTCAGCATTGTAGGATGGCCACACCAGTGCACCTTACTAGACACCACCTCGGTGCCATCCGGATCTTGACGCGTAGTGAAGCTGCAGCAGCTGCAAATAAGCTTCAGACAGTGTTACAACCGCTGCTCAGAACTCTCAACTATGACACCACCTCGGTGCCATCCGGATCTTGGCATCTCAGCGCCTTGTGGTGTCAGTCAGAAACTATTGTTGCGCTGCCTTTGGCCCCATTCGCACATCGGTCCGCTACTGACGCAAACTCACAGGCCAACGGGGCGCCCCACACCGACTTTCAGCATTGTAGGATGGCCACACCAGTGCGGCAACTTGCTACACACCACCTCGGTGCCATCCGGATCTTGGCATCTCAGCGCCTAGTGGTGTCTTCTATTCCGAAAATATTGTTGCGCTGCCTTCGGCCCCATTCACACATCGGTCCGCTACTGACGCCATCTCACAGGCCAACGGGGCGCCCCACGCCGACTTTCAGCATTGTAGGATGGCCACACCAGTGCGGCAACTTACTAGACACCACCTCGGTGCCATCCGGATCATGGCGCGTTGTGCTGCCTTCGGCCTATTCGCACATCGGTCCGCTACTGACGCAAACTCACAGGCCAACGGGGCGCCCCACGCCGACTTTCAGCATTGTTGGATGGCCACACCAGTGCGGCAACTTACTAGACACCACCTCGGTGCCATCCGGATCTTGGCGCGTTGTGCTGCCTTCGGCCTATTCGCACATCGGTCCGCTACTGACGCAAACTCACAGGCCAACGGGGCGCCCCACGCCGACTTTCAGCATTGTAGGATGGCCACACCAGTGCTGCAACTTGCTGGACACCACCTCGGTGCCATCCGGATCTTGGCGCGTTGTATTGCCTTCGGCCTATTCGCACATCGGTCCGCTACTGACGCCGCCTCACGTGCCAACGTATTTTCTCCGCATTTTATACCCTATGCCGCATAACAGGTCATGTGACTTGTTTATAAAACTTTTCATTGGTTCATTTTACTTTTGGTTTCCTAATGATGGAAGGCTTGATCATATGACCTAAAAACAACACTTTTCATTGGATGAAAACTTTTTTTTTTTCCCAAACGATGAAAGCCCCACCTTGTTTCTGGATGTTTCAGACTGAAGCTGGCGTCAGCATGAGAGCACCACCATCTCGTAGCTCCGTCGTGGTCATTCCGCGAGCAATCATGGCAGCCGCTCCCCACCAGAAGCCTGCAGGAGTCGGGGCTCCCAAAACTTTTGATGAATTCTCAAGGCGGAGGGGACGCTTTCGAGAATGGGGTCCAAGACCTAGCAGACAAGCGTCCGATTTCCAAGGTGTCCCAGGGCCATTTCAGTGGACCAGGCCCAAAAAGGAAACAGCCTGCCGCCATTTTGAGAGTCCTGTGACAGCCGCCTATTGCTGCACCGCAAGAGTGGGCGCAACTCAGCTGAATTGCGGCTTTTGACACAGTGGACCAAAAACGGACGGAATGGCAACTGAAACGGTAAAGGGGCGCCCCACTACAACAGATGACACTCCACCTGGAGAGGCCCGCTCACGCCGCCTCCCCCGGGGCGCCCCACGCCGTTATTCGGAGCAGCATTGTAGGATACCAAAACCAGTGCGGCAACTTACTGGACATCACCTTGGTGCCATCGTTCTGCTGCCTTGGAACTATTCGCACAACAGTTTGCTACTGATGACCCACCCCCCGCGACGCCCCACGCCGTTATTTGCTGGGTGGCAACTTACTAGACATCACTTTCGTGTCATCTAGATTTCAACGCGTTCTGCTGCCTTGGAACTATTCGCACAACAGTTTGCTACTGATGACCCACCCCCCGCGACGCCCCACGCCGGAAATCTGGACGTTGTGCTGCGTTGGGACTATTCGCACAGCCGACCGCTACTTCGTTGTTTTTCCCTAAAAATGTTTATATGTTATTACTATTTTTGTTTTCTTGTATATATTTATAAATTATTAAAGTTTTATAATCTTACTACTTTGTCGGAGTGCTATATATTTTTAATGTGACACATAATTGTAAAAACTTTGATGTACAAAGAGTCATCCCTGGAATCTTCCGCTTCAGGCTCGGTCCCCTCCCCAATCACAATACAGGATGGTTTTCAGATAATAGCAACGCTTCTGCTGTGACGGATCTCATTGAGTGTGGGCCTTGATCTACTATAACTCCTTTGAAGAGGGGTGATTCTTTACAGCTGTGGCCATAAACTACATCTGCAGGGCTAGCTGATACCCTAGGACCAGCCTGGACAATCGGACACAGAGGAAAAGGAGTGTCAGAGGGTGCGGTAGTGAATAGGGCGAAAGGGAGGTGTCGGGCGGGCACAGGGTGTGATTCTCAGGGAAGAGCAGCGCAGATGGGAGGAGGTTTATTACCCATGCATAAGACAGAGAGCGGGGGTGACCACTGCCTGGGGGAGATGCTTGCGAGGGTGGGGAGCCATGCTAAGGATCGACAGCGTGCACAGAGTGGGTCTGGTCAAGGCATCTAAAATGGCTGCCGTGCACGACAAAAGTGTGGCATTTGAAAAAAGACAAGATGGCGCAGACAATGTTTTTCAACACTTCCTGATTTCCTTCGAATCGAACGTTAACAGACGTTGGGGCATATTACCAAAGTTAAGCGATATTTATCCCTAACGATGCTTAGCAACGATTTTTTTACCGTCAGAAATTATCGCAGATAAACCTTGCTATTATCAAGGTTTATCGCAAATACGATAAAAAACGACCGCAATGCATTAATATCGCTGAAAACTCAGCGATATTCATGCATTACCGAGCTAATGCTCTTAGCCATGTTATCCACCTCCCATTGGATAACATGGCTAAGAACTGCTCAGGGCAGGTGCTAGCTTTTGGAGATATTCGCGCTTATCTCGAATATTTCCAAAAGTTGATAATAGGAGATAGCGATGTTAGCGACTGTTTCCAGTCGCTAACATCTTGGCATGCCCACTTTGCATGTCATTAGTGATAAATATCACTCACATGCAAAGTGGGGCCCAAGATGGTCGCTATCTCCTACTAGCCGTCGCTAACTGGTGTTAGCAACAGCTAGGTAATACAGATATAATTTTATCTCCGCGAAGCGGAGCGCTGTTACAGATATATATCTTGTTTTTGAACGTTAATTTCTCAAAATGCACTGAAGCACATATATTGAGACCTAGCAAAGGCACATCGGGCTACCAGTCCCTAATATTTTACCAAGTTTCGTGCAAATCCATTCAGCCGTTCGATTATTATTATTATTTTTTTTTTTTGCCCCGCGGGGCCCTTTTAAAACCTCCACATCAAACCTAGGGGGTCAGCGAGGATCTACTATGCCCCCTTATGGTCATTTGCCCCTTCGCTTTGGCCTCCTCTTGTCTCTCAATCCTACCGAGAGACAAGATGGCGGCCGCTACGGACTGTTTGGAATGTTTACAGACACCGGAGAGCCAATCAGCTTTGCTTCGCAAAGCTCCGTAACGCGAAAAGTACGCGAAGCGGTGCGCTGTTACATATATATATCTTTTTTTGAACGTTAATTTCTCAAAATCCACTGGAGCACATATATTGAGATCTAGCAAAGGCACATCGGGCTACCAGTCCCTACAATTTTGCCAAGTTTCGGGCAAATCCATTCAGCTGTTCGATTATTATTATTTTTTTTTTTTTTTGCCCCGCGGGGCCCTTTTAAAACCTCCACATCAAACCTAAACGGTCAGGGAGGATCTACTATGCCCCCTTATGGTCATTTGCCCCTTCGGTTTGGCCTCCGCTTGTCTCTCGATCCTACCGAGAGACAAGATGGCGGCCGCTACGGACTGTTTGGAATGTTTACAGACGCCGGAGAACCAATCAGCTTCGCTTCACAAAGCTCCGTTGCGCGAAAAGTACGCGTACTGGAGCGCTGCCCGGTCCGCTGTTACAGATATATATCTTTTTTTAAACGACCGCCAGTAGGTAATATATATATATATACATATCACCTACTGGCGACAGCCAGTAGGTATATATAGTTAGGATTTTTTTCCTATGGGATTTTTTAAAATTCTATGTCGAATAACTTTGGCGTTTGAGGACAGAATTGGCTGAAATTTTCAGGAAAATGGAACATTTTGTTTCTGAGCAGCCCCTGAAAATTTGGGGGGGTTTCGTCAAGGGGGGGCCGAGAAAAAAGGGGGGTCCCAAAACGTGTTTTTCCCATGCAATTTTCCATAGGGCGGTTGGCCTCACTTTTAGCCTGAACGGCTGAATGGATTTACACCAAACTTGGCAAAATTGTAGGGACTGGTAGCCCAATGTGCCTGTGCTATGTCTCAAGATATAGGCTCCAGTGGTTTTTACGAAAATTAACTTTGAAAAATATATATTGGGCTACATTGGGCTATATATATGTTGGAGCCCAAATGTAGCCCAATGTAGCCCAATGTAGCCCAATGTAGCCCAATGTAGACCAAAGATGGCCACCAGAGACAAAAAAAACAAATGTAGCCCAAATATCAGCCAGATGTAGCCCAACTATAGCCCAATGACAGAATGTCCCAGAGTGTTCTAAAGAACAACTAGAGTGCTAACAGTGCTACTTATTACAAAGGTATGGCACACCTGAAGCCATCTTGATTGGAATAAAGTGGTAACTCTTAAAACATTTAATTTAAAAAGGAACAAAATGAGGGGGTTCATTTTGCCATAGAAAGTATGATTAGCGAATATATGACGTAATCCCGCATACCATCAGTCCGCAAAAAAAATCCCGCATGTACTATTAGGCCGCAAATTAAAATAACGAAAACTTTTAGAATGAATGTGCCTTTAGCATACACTAAACAACTAAACTACCCTAAACCCTAAAACACTACCCCCAGCATGACCCTACACTACACAAACAGTACAACACTACCCTAAACCCTAAAACACTACCCCCAGCATGACCCTACACTACACAAACACTACAACACTACCCTAAACCCTAAAACACTACCCCCAGCATGACCCTACACTACGCAAACACTACAACACTACCCAAAACCCTAAAACACTACCCCCAGCATGACCCTACACTACACAAACACTACAACACAACCCTAAACCCTAAAACACTACCCCCAGCATGACCCTACACTACGCAAACACTACAACACAACCCTAAACCCTAAAACACTACCCCCAGCATGACCCTACACTACGCAAACACTACAACACTACCCTAAACCCTAAAACACTACCCCCAGCATGACCCTACACTACGCAAACACTACAACACTACCCAAAACCCTAAAACACTACACCCCAGCATGACCCTACACTACGCAAACACTACAACACTACCCTAAACCCTAAAACACTACCCCCAGAAAGACCCTACACTACGCAAACACTACACCACTACCCTAAACCCTAAAACACTACCCCCAGCATGACCCTACACTACGCAAACACTACAACACTACCCTAAACCCTAAAACACTACCCCCAGCATGACCCTACACTACGCAAACACTACAACACTACCCTAAACCCTAAAACACTACCCCCAGCATGACCCTACACTACGCAAACACTACAACACTACCCTAAACCCTAAAACACTACCCCCAGCATGACCCTACACTACGCAAACACTACAACACTACCCAAAACCCTAAAACACTACCCCCAGCATGACCCTACACTACGCAAACACTACAACACTACCCAAAACCCTAAAACACTACCCCCCAGCATGACCCTACACTACGCAAACACTACAACACTACCCAAAACCCTAAAACACTACCCCCAGCATGACCCTACACTACGCAAACACTACAACACTACCCAAACCCCTAAAACACTACCCCCAGCATGACCCTACACTACGCAAACACTACAACACTACCCAAAACCCTAAAACACTACACCCCAGCATGACCCTACACTACGCAAACACTACAACACTACCCAAAACCCTAAAACACTACACCCCAGCATGACCCTACACTACGCAAACACTACAACACTACCCAAAACCCTAAAACACTACCCCCAGCATGACCCTACACTACGCAAACACTACAACACTACCCAAAACCCTAAAACACTACCCCCAGCATGACCCTACACTACGCAAACACTACAACACTACCCTAAACCCTAAAACACTACGCCCAGCATGACCCTACACTACGCAAACACTACAACACTACCCTAAACCCTAAAACACTAGCCCCAGCATGACCCTACACTACGCAAACACTACAACACAACCCTAAACCCTAAAACACTACCCCCAGCATGACCCTACACTAAACAACCACCACAACTCTACACTACACTAACACAACACTACACTACACAACACTACACTACACTACACAATCACTAACCCACGAAAAAATTAACACAAACCCACTTACCTCTCTCGTCATCGTGGTTTTCACAACGCAAATGCATTTACCATACATGCCTTTAAAACGTAATTCTTTGTAAAGGCATGCGCGATAAATGCACATGCGTTTTGAAAAAATGCGGGATAATGGTATGCGAGGTCAATGACCTTGCGGGATAATGGTATGCGGACTGAAAGTCTGCGGGATAAAAAATGCGGGAAAATGGCTGCAAACCATGATTAGCAGCAGACTTCCCTGGTGAGCACTGGCTTTACTACAGTGATCTAATGAGCAACTAGAGTGCTAACATTCAGAATTTATGGCAAATGTGTGACACATCTGAATGCCTTCTTGATAGAACCAAAGTAAACAAGCATTGAAAATGCAATAGATCTCGCCCTCGTTTAAGTTAAAGCCATTCTGTTTGTAATGAGGTGGCTTTTTAGCTTTGCTTTTATTAGTGTTTTTAAAACTTTCATGTAAATAACATGCATATGTATGCATATATGTATATGTATGCATGCATTTATATTTATATAGATATGCAGATTATATATGTTTATATATGTATATTACCTACTGGCGATAGCCAGTGGGTATATATAGTTAGGATTTTTTCTCTATGGGATTTCTGAAAATTCTATGTCTAATAACTTTGGCGTTTGTGGACGGAATTGGCTGAAATTTTCAGGAAAATGGCACATTTTTTTCTGAGCAGCCCCTGAAAATTTGGGGGGGTTTCATCAAGGGGGGGCCGAGAAAAAAGGGGGGTCCCAAAACGCGTTTTTCCCATTCATTTTTCTATAGGGCGGTTGGACTCACTTTTAGCTCGAACGGCTGAATAGATTTACATGAAACTTGGCAAAATTGTAGATATGGTTTGCCCGACGTGCCTTTGCTATGTCTCAATATATGTGCTCCAGTGGATTTTGAGAAATTAACGTTTAAAAAAATATATATATCTGTGACAGCGCTCCGGTTAGCGCCCCGGTTCGCGTACCTGACCCGTAACGGAACTTCGCGAAGCGAAGCTGATTGGCTCTCCGGTGTCTGTCAACATTCTAAACAGTCCGGAGCGGCCGCCATCTTGTCTCTCGGTACGATCGAGAGACAAGATGTGGTGAAAAACGAAGGGGGAAATGAAGGAAAGGGGGCAAGGTAGACCACTCCTGACCCCCTAGGATTGATGAGGGGGATATTAAAGTGCCCCGCGGGGCAAAAAATATATTTTTTTTTTTGCGATTTTACGCCGTAGAGGCGCGTCCCGGTACGCGAACCGGGCAGCTCACCGGGCAGCTAACCGGGCAGCTAACCGGCAGCGTAGCTGTCAACATTGTAAACAGTCCGGAGCGGCCGCCATCTTGTCTCTCGGTAGGTTCGAGAGACAAGATGTGGTGAAAAAAGAAGGGGGAAATGAAGGAAAGGGGGCAAGGTAAACCCCTCCTGACCCCCTAGGATTGATGAGGGGATATTAAAGTCCCCCGCGATTTTTCGCGGTAGAGGCGCTTCCCGGTACACGAACCGGGCAGCTAACCGGCAGCGTAACGGGAGTCCGCCATCTTGTGTTTTTGGAGAGTCCGGTTCGCGTACCGGGTAGCGTCCCGGTAAGCGTAACAAGGGGAAAACCAAGAGAAACAGTAAAAAAAAAATTAAGGGAATAGATTTCCAGCAAACTTGGCAAAATTGTAGGGACTGTTTGTTTGATGTGCCTTTGCAAGGCCTCAAGATATGTGCACGTGTGGATTTTGTCTAATTAAGGTTAAAAAAAATATATATATCTGTAAGCGTGCTCCGGCACGCTTACGTTACGGGTTTTGTTTGCGCTGCAGAGCCGATACGTCACGGTTATGCGACGCGTCATGAGGCGTCTCACGTGGCTACGTGATACGTCACGTAATAAAGAATATATTTTACAGCTATAGATATTAGCTTTTAAAAAACCAATGAAATTCACTGAAAAAACCATAGGTTATAGACCATATATAGTTAGGAATTTGCATTTACAAAACCTTGAAAATTCACTGAAAAAACCATAGGTTAGAGACCATATATAGTTAGCTGGACATTTTATTGACATAAAACCAATGACATTCCATATATAGTTAGTTGCACTAACTATATATCGCGCACCCGCAATTCACTGCTGTCACATATTACATCATTCATGACATGGTCAGTGACATCACTGATGACATCACTGATGACATCTCAAATGACATCACTGATGACATCACTGATGACATCTCAAATGACATCACTGATGACATCATGACACACCAATACCAGTTACTACATACGCACTCACTGATTCCTACGTCTACACACACATTCACTCATTCACCCATACAATCACTCATACATACAGTCACTCATTATTACAACACTATCATATGCACTCATACACCTAGTCAGTCCTGTGAAGAATCAATCACACTTCGATTTCCTCATCTATACAGTCAAACACAGAACACCATACTTTTCACACATATACTAACACATACTTACTCTCTTATACAATCACTGATACAAGTACACATTGATATGCACAGAGTCACACACCTCCCAGCCAGCCACACACACACTCAGTCTTCCATACATCCACTCATTCTTCAATATGTAAAACATATTTAAACTTTACAAAAACACACAGACACTAGATGATGTCATCAGTGATGTCATTTGAGATGCCATCAGTGATGTCATCAGTGATGTCATTTGAGATGTCATCAGTGATGTCATCAGTGATGTCACTGACCATGTCATGAATGATGTAATATGTGACATCATCAGCAGTGGATTGCGGGTGCGCGATATATAGTTAGTGCAACTAACTATATATGGAATTTCATTGGTTTTATGTCAATAAAATGTCCAGCTAACTATATATGGTCTCTAACCTATGGTTTTTTCAGTGAATTTTCAAGGTTTTGTAAATGCAAATTCCTAACTATATATGGTCTATAACCTATGGTTTTTTCAGTGAATATATATATATATATATATATATATATATATATATATATATATATATATATTTTTTTTTTTTTTTTGAAGCAATGTTGGTTAAACCTGGAGCTCTCTTCAGTGGGTGCGTGCGTAGGACCAACCAAAGGTCAATTAATTATTTCAAACCAAAAACTGTGCGCCGCACTCAGGAACTGTAAATGTACTCGTTTATTTAGCAAACTCCACAGCAAATCAGTCTGTCACACCGACGCGTTTCGGGCTCGCGTGAGAAAGGGCGCGAGCCCGAAAAGCGTCGGTGTGACAGACTGATTTGCTGTGGAGTTTGCTAAATGAACGAGTACATTTACAGTTCCTGAGTGCAGCGCACAGTTTTTGGCTTGAAATATTACCTACTGGCGGTCGCCAGTAGGTATATATAGTTAGGATTTTTTCTCTATGGGTTTTTTGAAAATTCTATGTCTAATAACTTTGGCGTTTGTGGACGGAATTGGCTGAAATTTTCAGGAAAATTGCACATTTTGTTTCTGAGCAGCCCTTGAAAATTTGGGGGGGGGTTCGTCCAGTGGGGGCCGAGAAAAAAGGGGGGTCCCAAAACGTGTTTTTAACATTGAGTTTTCCATAGGGCGGTTGGCCTCACTTTTAGCCCGAACGGCTGAATGGATTTGCACGAAACTTGGCAAAATTGTAGGGACTGGTAGCCCGATGTGCCTTTTGTAGGTCTCAATATATGTGCTCCAGTGGATTTTGAGAAATTAACGTTTAAAAAAAGATATATATCTGTAACAGCGGACCGGGCAGCGCACTGGTTCGCGGACTTTTCGCGCAACGGAGCTTTGTGAAGCGAAGCTGATTGGTTCTCCGGCGTCTGTCAACATTCCAAACAGTCCGTAGCGGCCGCCATCTTGTCTCTCGGTAGGATCGAGAGACAAGAGGAGGCCGAAGCGAAGGGGCAAATGACCATAAGGGGGCATAGTACATTGTCGCTCACCCCCTAGGTTTGATGTGGAGGTTTTAAAAGGGCCCCGCGGGGCAAAAAAAAATAAAAATAATAATAATCGAACAGCTGAATGGATTTGCACGAAACTTGGCAAAATTGTAGGGACTGGTAGCCCGATGTGCCTTTGCTAGATCTCAATATATGTGCTCCAGTGGATTTTGAGAAATTAACGTTCAAAAAAAGGTATATATCTGTAACAGCGCACCGCTTCGCGTACTTTTCGCGTTACGGAGCTTTGCGAAGCGAAGCTGATTGGCTCTCCGGTGTCTGTAAACATTCCAAACAGTCCGTAGCGGCCGCCATCTTGTCTCTCGGTAGGATCGAACAGCTGAATGGATTTGCACGAAACTTGGCAAAATTGTAGGGACTGGTAGCCCGATGTGCCTTTGCTAGGTCTCAATATATGTGCTTCAGTGCATTTTGAGAAATTAACGTTCAGAAACAAGATATATATCTGTAACAGCGCTCCGCTTCGCGGAGATAAAATTATATGTGTATTACCTAGCTGTTGCTAACACCAGTTAGCGACGGCTAGTAGAAGATAGCGACCATCTTGGGCCCCACTTTGCATGTGAGTGATATTTATCACTAATGACATGCAAAGTGGGCATGCCAAGATGTTAGCGACTGGAAACAGTCGCTAACATCGCTATCTCCTATTATCAACTTTTGGAAATATTCGAGATAAGGGCGAATATCTCTAAAAGCTACCACCTGCCCTGAGCAGTTCTTAGCCATGTTATCCAATGGGAGGTGGATAACATGGCTAAGAGCATTAGCTCGGTAATGCATGAATATCGCTGAGTTTTCAGCGATATTAATGCATTGCGGTCGTTTTTTATCGTATTTCCGATAAACCTTGATAATAGCAAGGTTTATCTGCGATAATTTCTGACGGTAAAAAAATCGTTGCTAAGCATCGTTAGGGATAAATATCGCTTAACTTTGGTAATATGCCCCAACGTCTGTTAACGTTCGATTCGAAGGAAATCAGGAAGTGTTGAAAAACATTGTCTGCGCCATCTTGTCTTTTTTCAAATGCCACACTTTTGTCGTGCACGGCAGCCATTTTAGATGCCTTGACCAGACCCACTCTGTGCACGCTGTCGATCCTTAGCATGGCTCCCCACCCTCGCAAACATCTCCCCCAGGCAGTGGTCACCCCCGCTCTCTGTCTTATGCATGGGTAATAAACCTCCCCCATCTGCGCTGCTGTTCCCTGAGAATCACACCCTGTGCCCGCCCGACACCTCCCTTTCGCCCTATTCACTACCGCACCCTCTGACACTCCTTTTCCTCTGTGTCCGATTGTCCAGGCTGGTCCTAGGGTATCAGCTAGCCCTGCAGATGTAGTTTATGGCCACAGCTGTAAAGAATCACCCCTCTTCAAAGGAGTTATAGTAGATCAAGGCCCACACTCAATGAGATCCGTCACAGCAGAAGCGTTGCTATTATCTGAAAACCATCCTGTATTGTGATTGGGGAGGGGACCGAGCCTGAAGCGGAAGATTCCAGGGATGACTCTTTGTACATCAAAGTTTTTACAATTATGTGTCACATTAAAAATATATAGCACTCCGACAAAGTAGTAAGATTATAAAACTTTAATAATTTATAAATATATACAAGAAAACAAAAATAGTAATAACATATAAACATTTTTAGGGAAAAACAACGAAGTAGCGGTCGGCTGTGCGAATAGTCCCAACGCAGCACAACGTCCAGATTTCCGGCGTGGGGCGTCGCGGGGGGTGGGTCATCAGTAGCAAACTGTTGTGCGAATAGTTCCAAGGCAGCAGAACGCGTTGAAATCTAGATGACACGAAAGTGATGTCTAGTAAGTTGCCACCCAGCAAATAACGGCATGGGGCGTCGCGGGGGGTGGGTCATCAGTAGCAAACTGTTGCGCGAATAGTTCCAAGGCAGCAGAACGATGGCACCAAGGTGATGTCCAGTAAGTTGCCGCACTGGTTTTGGTATCCTACAATGCTGCTCCGAATAACGGCGTGGAGCGCCCCGGGGGAGGCGGCGTGAACGGGCCTCTCCAGGTGGAGTGTCATCTGTTGTAGTGGGGCGCCCCTTTACCGTTTCAGTTGCCATTCCGTCCGTTTTTGGTCCACTGTGTCAAAAGCCGCAATTCAGCTGAGTTGCGCCCAC
Organism: Lissotriton helveticus; assembly: GCF_964261635.1. NCBI lineage: Eukaryota > Metazoa > Chordata > Amphibia > Caudata > Salamandridae > Lissotriton > Lissotriton helveticus. The sequence continues at coordinate 55,724,243 of NC_136060.1, forward strand.
TCTTGCGGTGCAGCGATAGGCGGCTGTCACAGGACTCTCAAAATGGCGGCAGGCTCTTTCCTTTTTGGGCCTGGTCCACTGAAATGGCCCTGGGACACCTTGGAAATCGGACGCTTGTCTGCTAGGTCTTGGACCTCATTCTCGAAAGCGTCCCCTCCGCCTTGAGAATTCATCAAAAGTTTTGGGGGCTCCGACTCCTGCAGGCTTCTGGTGGGGAGCGGCTGCCATGATTGCTCGCGGAATGACCACGACTGAGCTACGAGATGGTGGTGCTTTCATGCTGACGCCAGCTTCAGTCTGAAACATCCAGAAACAAGGTGGGGCTTTCATCGTTTGGGGAAAAAAAAAAGTTTTCATCCTATGAAAAGTGTTGTTTTTAGGTCACATGATCAAGCCTTCCATCATTAGGAAACCAAAAGTAAAATGAACCAATGAAAAGTTTTATAAACAAGTCACATGACCTGTTATGCGGCATAGGGTGTAAAATTAGGAGAAAATACGTTGGCACGTGAGGCGGCGTCAGTAGCGGACCGATGTGCGAATAGGCCGAAGGCAACACAACGCGCCAAGATCTGGATGGCACCGAGGTGGTGTCCAGCAAGTTGCAGCACTGGTGTGGCCATCCTACAATGCTGAAAGTTGGCGTGGGGCGCCCCGTTGGCCTGTGAGTTTGCGTCAGTAGCGGACCGATGTGCGAATAGGCCGAAGGCAGCACAACGCGCCAAGATCCGGATGGCACCGAGGTGGTGTCTAGTAAGTTGCCGCACTGGTGTGGCCATCCTACAATGCTGAAAGTCGGCGTGGGGCGCCCCGTTGGCCTGTGAGTTTGCGTCAGTAGCGGACCGATGTGCGAATAGGTCGAAGGCAGCACAACGCGCCAAGATCCGGATGGCACCGAGGTGGTGTCTAGTAAGTTGTCGCACTTCTGCGGCCATCCTACAATGTTGAAAGTCGGCGTGGGGCGCCCCGTTGGCCTGTGAGATGGCGTCAGTAGCGGACCGATGTGCGAATGGGGCCAAAGGCAGCGCAACAATATTTTCTGATTTGAAGACACCACAAGGCGCTGAGATGCCAAGATCCGGATGGCACCGAGGTGGTGTCTAGCAAGTTGTGGCACTGGTGTGGCCATCGTACAATGGTAAAAGTCGGCGTGGGGCGCCCTGTTGGCCTGTGAGATGGTGTCAGTAGCGGACTGATGTGTGAATGGGGCCAAAGGCAGCGCAACAATATTTTCTACTATATTTTCGGAGTAGAAGACACCACAAGGCGCTGAGATGCCAAGATCCGGATGGCACCGAGGTGATGTGTAAGTTGCGGACGGATGTGCGAATGGGGCCAAAGGCAGCTCAACAATATTTTCTGAAGAGAATACACCACAAGGCGCTGAGATGCCAAGATCCGGATGGCACCGAGGTGATGTCTAAGTTGCGGACCGATGTGCGAATGGGGCCAAAGGTAGCGTAACAAGATTTTCTGTATGGAAGATACCACTAGGCGTTGAGATGCCAAGATTCGGATGGCACCGAGGTGATGTCTAGGAAGTTGTGCCACTGGTGTGGCCATCGTACAATGGTAAAAGTCGGCGTGGGGCGCCCTATTGGCCTGTGAGATGGTGTCAGTAGCGGACTGATGTGCGAATGGGGCCAAAGGCAGAGCAACAATATTTTCTGACTGACACCACAAGGCGCTGAGATGCCAAGATCCGGATGGCATCGAGGTGATGTCTAAGTTGCGGACTGATGTGCGAATGGGGCCAAAGGCAGCGTAACAATATTTTCTGTATGGAAGATACCACTAGGCGTTGAGATGCCAAGATTCGGATGGCACCGAGGTGATGTCTAGCAAGTTGGTGTGGTCATCCTACAATGCTGAAACTCGGCGTGGGTCACCCCATTAGCCTGTGAGATGGCGTCAGTAGCGGACCGATGTGCGAATAGGCCGAAGGCAGCACAACGCGCCAAGATCCGGATGTCACCGTGGTGGTTTCATAGTTGAGAGGCACTTCATCTGCAGTGGGGCGCCGAGATCCGGATGGCACCGAGGTGATGTCTAGCAAGTTGCTGTACTTGTGTGGTCATCCTACAATGCTGAAACTCGGCGTGGGTCGCCCCATTAGCCTGTGAGATAGCTGTTCTTTGGATTTGGGCCTGGTCCACTAAAATGGCCCTGGGACACCTAAGAACTCGAACGCTCGATTTTTTTTTCCTTTCCTGTACATGCAAAAAAAGGTAAATGCCCGGTATGTTACACGCTTCATCTGCCACGATGAACTCTCCAGAGGAACCGAAAAAATATATAGTTGTGGTAACTATACCATGCATCGTCATATGGAGAGGTGGCACCAATTAATTATAGTGCTGCATAAAAGAGAGATTTGGAGGAGAACCCCTGACCTGCTAGTACATTCATCAAAGAAGTGGCACTGAGAGCTTCAGAGGCAAGGGAAACGGTCCCAAATATTTAGAAGAACTTTGGAAAGATTAAAATGACATGTTTAGATTGTGGCAAATTAATTTCATGTGGGCAGATGAGTGTTACTCTAATAAATACAGCATATGAACATCATCATAGTCGATGGTTGGTAGAGACATTTTGACTATATCCTGGACCTGCCCGTCCTCGCCCAAAATGGCGCCGGAATAAATGGGACTCGTAACTCCTTGTTGTGTACTGGTTGCAGAACCTTGAAATCACGAGATACGTATGCAGTTTTGAAGCACATGGCGGGCGGGGACGAGAATTGATTGAATATTTCGACATCCCTATTGATATTAAGTTCTGATGTGTTATTGATTACTGTACTGTTGAAAATTCGAATTAACGTCACCCATGGTACTTGCCCGCAAATGTATATCTAGATAATTTTATTGTAACTGGCCCTGTCGTATTTTAATTATAAAATGTACGTCCACCGATTCCGTAACTGTTAGACACCTTAGTTTTTGCAACCTAATGGCCCGCCCGTTACGTTCCTCTACAGTGTAAATGTCTATTCATCATATACGATTACAGTTTGCTCCGTGGCAGGCCCACGTGGTTATAGGCTCGTATTTGTATAATGAAATTTTCACAATAAAGGTTTTTAAAAGAAAACATGGTAGTAGTGTATACATTGGTAAAGTTTTTAATAATAGTCACTGTTTTAGAATCATTAAAAGGCAAGTGAAATAAAGCAGACCAATTACATGAAGGGTAAAAGGTATAATACGAAGGAACGCAGTAAAGATAAATGGTCAAGGGCTGTTGTGTTTTCTATTCCTGCAACATAAAGTGATCGATAAGAATCTCATATTCAGGCGTATCGGCGACTAAGACAGCAGGTCGACCCTCTTTTGCTCAACGGCTCCGTCATGGGACGAAGAAAAGCTCTTTTTCTCGAAAAAAGAATATATTTTACTTGCAGGACAGTTGTAAAATTTCCGGGAAAGTACATTAGCCTGGAACATTATAACATATATTTAAGAGAAAATAATGTTCGGAAGTAATTAAAAGCGTAATTTTTAGGTGATATGACCAAGGCTTTCATCATTAGAATAAGAAAAGTAAAATGAACCAATGAAAAGTTTTATTAACAAGTCACATGACTTGTTATGCTTACGTTACGCGCTGCGCGCCCCGGATGACTTCCGGATGCGCTAACGCGGCGCGTCATATGACGCATTATGCGACAACGCAGGTCCAGAATATAGTCAAAATGTCTCCACCAACCAGCGGTCGAAACACAACCCCTTTCAGCAGGCTAAATAGTTCTGTTAAATGACAACAGAAAGGACAGGCAACAAGAACCATCAGTCAAAGAGGGGAGGGCTAGTTCTTCTCTACCGGGTTACATTGGGGCGCTACCGGAACTGATCGAATTGGTAGTCTACAGTGTTTCTGGATGTTTCAGACCGAAGCTGGGGTTAGCATGAGAGCAGCACCATTTCGTAGCTCCGTTGTGGCCATTCCGCAACCAATCATGGCAGCCGCTCTTTATCGTTATTTTGGGCGGGGTGGGTGGCGGAGCCGAGCTGTTTTGCAGCCATCATTGTGTGGAGTTCAGTTCATCTCACTAGTTTTGTATTTGTCATGAGGGGTTGTTCCTAATGTTTCTATTTTAGCGAGGTCAAAAAGAGATCCCATTAGTGGCCTACTGATTTTGCTCGATTCCTTTTCTTTTTTTTTACACGATTTTTCGTTATCTGCAAAGACTAAACAGAGTATTGCGACTCTGTGTTTGTTTGTAAATAGAGAATGAACCAAAGAGAACTAATTCTAAAACAGTAAATACTTGGATAACAATCAATCAAATGGAGAGAGAAGCAGGCACGACGGATTACAACGGGGGCAAAGGCCTGCGTTAACTACCTTTCACTATCTGCAAAGAGAGAGTACTCCTAATAGAAATGAGGGGGGGGGGCACCATTCAAAGCAGATCAGTGTGCATAAACACGAAAATGTTTTCACTTACCACGTACTTGACATTCGACAGCTTATGATATTTGCTATTAAAAAACCATTGAAATTCACTGAAAAAACCATAGGTTATAGACCATATATAGTTAGGAATTAGCATTTACAAAACCTTGAAAATTCACTGAAAAAACCATAGGTTATAGACCATATATAGTTAGGAATTAGCATTTAAAAAACCTTATTTTACTCACACAAAACCATTGAAATTCCATATATAGTTAGTTGCACTAACTATATATCGCGCACCCGCAATCCACTGCTGATCATGTCACATATTACATCATTCATGACATGGTCAGTGACATCACTGATGACATCACTGATGACATCTCAAATGACATCACTGATGACATCACTGATGACATCTCAAATGACATCACTGATGACATCACTGATGACATCTCAAATGACATCACTGATGACATCACTGATGACATCATCCAGTGACTGTGTGTTTCTGTAAAGTTTAAATATGTTTGATATATTGAAGAATGAGTGGATGTATAAGTGTCTGGATGAAGGATTTAGTAGGTGCGTGACTGACTGTGAGTGAGTGAATAAATGTGTCGTACTAAATGCATGGGTTAGTGACTAAACAGTCTGAATGTGTGCATCAGTATGTCTGTTGTGATGTAAACTGCTGCATGTGTTGATCATTAGCTATACGAGAGGCTATATGTGTTATTGATTGGTTGCCCAAGTATTTGTATGGGAGATTGAGTTTGTGTGGGGGTGGCTGGGAGGTGTGTGACTCTGTGCATAGATGTGTCAGCAGTTGATTCACTAGGTGTATGAGTTCAAGAGTGCATGTGGAAACAGCTACATGGGCAGTTGACTGTGTGCATGAGTGTATTGATGAGTGAATGGATATCTCAATGCTACATGTCATAGTAAGTACATATGTAAAACACAGTACATGTGAGAGTTGGCATATATAATTAACTGTGCATGAGAGCCACTGAATGTGTGAGTGGCTGTATGGATCATTGTGAACTTGTATCAGGGATTGTGTAAGAGAGTAAATATGTGTTAGTATATGCTTGAATAAGTAAGGTGTGTATAACTGTATAGTTAAGGAAATGGAGGTGAGATTGTTTCTTTGCATGACTGACTAGGTGTGTGAGTAACTCCATGGATGAGTGACAGTGTGTGAGTGTCTGTATACACTGAGTGTATCTAAGGTTATATTAGAGTCTGAAGAGGTTTATCGTATTAGCACAAGAATGATGTCAAATGAGATGTCATCAGTGATGTCATCAGTGATGTCATTTGAGATGTCATCAGTGATGTCATCAGTGATGTCACTGACCATGTCATGAATGATGTAATATGTGACATGATCAGCAGTGGATTGCGGGTGCGCGATATATAGTTAGTGCAACTAACTATATATGGAATTTCAATGGTTTTGTGTGAGTAAAATAAGGTTTTTTAAATGCGAATTCCTAACTATATATGGTCTATAACCTATGGTTTTTTCAGTGAATTTTCAAGGTTTTGTAAATGCTAATTCCTAACTATATATGGTCTATAACCTATGGTTTTTTCAGTGAATATATATATATTTATATATATATATATATATATATATATATATATATATATATTACCTACTGGCGGTCGCCAGTAGGTATATATAGTTAGGATTTTTTCTCTATGGGTTTTTTGAAAATTCTATGTCTAATAACTTTGGCGTTTGTGGACGGAATTGGCTGAAATTTTCAGGAAAATGGCACATTTTGTTTCTGAGCAGCCCTTGAAAATTTGGGGGGGGTTCGTCCAGTGGGGGCCGAGAAAAAAGGGGGGTCCCAAAACGTGTTTTTAACATTGAGTTTTCCATAGGGCGGTTGGCCTCACTTTTAGCCCGAACGGCTGAATGGATTTGCACGAAACTTGGCAAAATTGTAGGGACTGGTAGCCCGATGTGCCTTTTGTAGGTCTCAATATATGTGCTCCAGTGGATTTTGAGAAATTAACGTTTAAAAAAAGATATATATCTGTAAGCGCGGACTGGGCAGCGCACTGGTTCGCTGACTTTTCGCGCAACGGAGCTTTGTGAAGCGAAGCTGATTGGTTCTCCGGCGTCTGTCAACATTCCAAACAGTCCGTAGCGGCCGCCATCTTGTCTCTCGGTAGGATCGAGAGACAAGAGGAGGTCAAAACAAAGGGGGAAATAACTATAAGGGGGCATAGTAGATCCTCGCTGACCCCCTAGGTTTGATGTGGAGGTTTTAAAAGGGCCCCGCGGGGCAAAAAAAAAAAATAATAATAATAATTGAACGGCTGAATGGATTTGCACGAAACTTGGCAAAATATTAGGGACTGGTAGCCCGATGTGCCTTTGCTAGGTCTCAATATATGTGCTCCAGTGGATTTTGAGAAATTAACGTTCAAAAAAAGATATATATCTGTAACAGCGCTCCGCTTCGCGTAACGGAGGTTTGCGAAGCTGATTGGTCATTCTGTCACTGGGCTATAGTTGGGCTACATCTGGCTGATATTTGGGCTACATTTGTTTTTTTGTGTGTCTGGCGGCCATCTTTGGGCTACATTGGGCTTCATTGGGCTACATTCGGCTAATTAGCAAATAGCTCATCGCAAACTAGGAATGGTAAAGAATCGCTATTTATTCCTTAAAGTTCGCTATTTAGGAAATGCAAAAAACTTTGATGATACATATGGCGGTTCATCTCTAACAAGATAAGAAGCATAGGGATACATTTATGATGACTGGCGCATCACCAGGGATGTGTTAGTCATTCTGTGCCGCTGTTCCGTCACCTATGGTGTGCTGCATTTACAATGCGGCGCATCATGGGGCAAAAACAGCACAGATGCGTGATGTATCTGTGCCGTAAAGGTGGCGCATTGCTGGAGTTGTATCGCAAGTGTGATGAAGCTCCAGCAAGGGTCGGGGGTGCCCCTGTCGCAGGGTTTCTGTTCTCACACAGAACTGTGGACAGAGGATTGGAACCTCGGCGAATTAGGGTGTCCCAAAACTCACGTTAGTAATCAAAAACTCCTTAGCAAGCTAGGTACAGTGTCACATTGGATATAACAAACTCTCAATGTTTAGACAATCCAGAATATGAACTTATAGTACCTCAGGATACGTGGAACTCATGAACAGTCGGTCGTTATAGATTTCTTAGAAACCAGAACATGGAGTTAAGAAGAACAGATGTGTATTTGAAATGTTTATTTACTAATGCCGTCTTCTCAGGCGTAGTACCTTAGATAATAAAAGTACACATATTATCAGTAGCAAAATTACCAGCATAGTTACTAGTACATAAAAAGTGAATGGTGATAGTATGTTAACATGCTGTAAATGAATAAGAGTTAGCAACACTTATAAGCAGCCGCGGGCCGTGGAGGGAGTTATGTTGAGGCAGGGAGGCGGGGAGGGGGAGAAGCAGGGTGGAGAATACAAGTACACATATTATCAGTAGCAAAATTACCAGCATAGTTACTAGTACATAAAAAGCGAATGGTGACAGTATGTTAACATGCTGTAAATGAATAAGAGTTAGCAACACTTATAAGCAGCCGCGGGCCGTGGAGGGAGTTACGGTGGGGCAGGGAGGCGGGGAGGGGGAGGGGCAAGGTAGAGAGGGCTCCACCCTGCTTCTCCCCCTCCCCGCCTCCCTGCTTCACCGTAACTCCCTCCACGGCCCGCGGCTGCTTATATCTCACCCTCCCTAATACACATATTATATTATTTGCTAAGAAGGTCTCTTTGTGTTGGTTTAGGGCGTGCCCATACTTTAGTGTCTTAGATTTGAAGGAATCACATCAGCATACACCAGCTCTCTCTTCATGTGAACCGCATCAACTGTTGTGTATGTGTGTTCGGCAAAGCAATATAAAACCCGCCTCATGCCCAGAATTGGCAGAAGTTGCACTTATGTTATGAGTATGAAGTCGTGGAGATCAGACCTCATAACAATTCTGTATCGTGTTGTTCTTGAAACTTTAGCACTCGCTGTACAGATATAGTTTAACAAGTAAAGCAGATAGTAGACCAATAACATATTATTCTCATGTAAACCACGATGAACTACTAGGTGGAAAGCTAAAGCAACAACTAAGTGTCGTGTGCAGAAGTTGCAAAAAAGGAAAAATGGCGTTTAAACCGGTAATGAGCCCATGCTAACTTAACACGGTGTAAAGATATCCAGGACCTAGATGACACCTCCTCATGATCCGGAAACGAACTGAATAAGATAATAGAAGTGCCATCTCATGAGAGCAGATTGCAAGTTTATATGTGGACGGTCCGCAAGGTAAAGCATTAAAAACTAGGAAAATTTAATGCTAAAGAAAAATAAAACAGCCAAGTACTTTATCGAGTCTTAAGCCAATAGGCAAGGTAAATAATAAAAACTTGACAAATAAGTCAATGAATTGTCAATGAAATGCTAGTACTCAGCATATCAAACATGAAAAAGGTCTATGACATAACTGTGTATGCAAAATAAGCTGCAACAGCCTCCAATAGGAAGTCACCGTCTTCATCCGAAAACAGTTCAGCCATCCAATTTAAAAGCGGAAAAGAACATACGTGCTCTCCCAGCACCGGATCCTCTATCACCATCAGAGGACAGCTCGGTGGGTTTTCAAGAAAGCTCTGTTCCAAGAAAGACTGTGCTGCCGCCAGTAAATTCCAGGGACCAAGTAGTCCATGCATCAATGCCACAGCCATAATCCTTTCGCCAGGACAAACCAACTCGTGAGTAATGATAGGAGTCATCAGCTGATTAAAGTCGACGTCAGGAGAAACCGGTCCGCAGAGACACAAATCAATGGCCCAATCGAAATCACAGGTCAGGCAGTGAAATACAGGCTGGACACAGGTGAAGTAGGAGAACCGAAAAGATAATCCATATGCCGTGCTTAATATCGCCAACGGCATTGTGCCATAATATTCTAGCATGCGATTGCGGAACAGTGTCAGCAGCTGCAGGGTCGGAGGTTGCATAGGAGGGACATCCATATTTAAAAATGTAAAAAAGCACAAGAGCGTCCGCTGGTAATGCAAGTAAAAATGCCAATCCACGAACCAGAGTGCAGAAAATACAATGAAAGGAAGCAGGGATGACTCCAAAGATTTTCTCAAATGAAGTCACGAGACCACTGGTAACAACTTTAAAAAAGTGCACCAGGGACTTTGTGGAGGATGCGTTAAAGATAGTCGGAAACATGTTGCTGAAATTGAAAGGCAAATGTTAATTGAAAAAGGTTTTGCACCTCTGTATGGGTGTTCGCTATGTGAAGTACGAAAGTTTCACGGGCCGAACTCAAGGCCACCTCTCTCTGAGACAAAAGAGCTCTTATTCTTGCCATGCCGTTGAAACGTGTCTCAAGGTTGGTATTTGTGGCCAGATTGAAAACTCCCTATGTTCATGTGTGGGAGGAAATAGAACATTTCTGCAGCAAATAACCCGTTCACTTACTGTTACGATAAAAGGAATACTTTTAATTAACTCAGAACAATCTTCATTATTGAGCATCAAATAACTACCATTTTCCAACAACTTGAACGTGGGGATGATAGCAGGAACTGGCGTGCCTTGCAACACGCAAGCCATATTTGGTCGGTGTTTGTTGCATGAACCGTGTAAATGTATGTGCCTACACATTAGTGAATGATCTGGCGTCTCAGTGCATTCCTCTCCATTCAGATAAACTTCTTGATCATCTTTGAAACATCTGTATGTGTATGGAAGCGACCAGACCTCATGAAGAAAAGCACTACCTAAAGGTTCATAACGACCTATTGGTATATATTTCATACAATTTGAAAACTTATATAAAGCAAAAGGCAGCGTTATTAAACCGTGGATAAGGCATGTTGCCAAAAAACCCGCAATCCTCTGCTGATGATGTCACTGAGCATGTCATGAATGATGTAATATGTGACATCATCAGCAGTGGATTACGGGTAATGGTATCTCTAGTTTACTCCCTTATAGCTGTCTTTCTTTTAACATAAGTGTCTGTTTCCTTCCCTTATACTTACTGTTTTTGGGTCGCTTCCGGTTCGCGTACCCGCGAGCGAACTGGGAAGCGAACTAAGAGAAATAGAAGTTGGCACAGTTCCAAATATTGTACCAATTTTTTAATAACGGGGAGGTAGTTCTGAAAAGAACTTTTTTTTTTATTTTTCGGAACATTTTTTTACTGTTTTTGAATTTTTCGGAACAGTTTTATATTTTTTTGGGTTTTTCTTGGAGGGGGCAATGAAAACGATTCATTGTAAAGGGCTCAACAGGAGCAACAAAACAAAAAAAAGAAGTATTTATTATTTTGGGCGTTTCGGACAAACTTGCATATGATAGTCAATAGCTCTGTTGATCAGAGTGATGCTTTTTTCTCCGTAGGAAATGAATCCATCGCAAAATGCGCAGATGTGTTTTACATCACCAAATCTCATTTGTATATTTGGCACCATCTCCCTGCCCTCTGGTCCCGTTACTTCCGGTACAACAGATCTTCTGGCCATAATAGGGAGATTATCTAGGTCGTTCCGAAACTGTGCAGCACTGTAGTTGTTAGGATGCCACCTAGTCATATGGCGATGCATTGTGTAGTTTCCGAAACTGTATTTTTTGTCGGTCCCTCTGGACAGTCTATCTTGACATATAAGGCAAGTTACGTATCTTGCATTTACTTTTTTCTGACCTTTGGGAATTTAAAAAAATTGCCAAATGAAGTTTTCTTTCCGGTGAGACGTCCTGGGCTGCTCAGGCAAAAACTGCCTCTCTTCGTGCTCGTCCTCCTGTTCCTCTTCTTCTTCTTCTTGTTGAATTACAACTTGAGCAGGTGGTCCACTCTTCCTTGGATGTGGTGGAGGTGGTGGGGAAGCACCAGCTGAAGCTACTAAAGAAGCCATTGCTCAGTGATCACAAAGGGTCTTTCTCCCACAATGATGAAAGTCAGAGTGAGGAAAGAAGGAGGGATTTTCATCATTTGGGAAAAACAAGAGTTCTCAACCAATCAAAAGTGTTCATTTTAGATTATATGACCTAGTCTTACATCATTAGGAAACCAAAAGTGAAATGAACCAATGAAAAGTGTTATTACCAAGTCACATGACTTGCTGTGTTTACGTTAAGCGCTTTGCAGGGCCTCCCGGTTTGCTTCTAGAAACCTGCGCTTTGCGACTCGCTTCGCGTACCAGTTCGCTAACGTAGCACGTCATATGACGTATCACGCGACAACGTGAAACGTCATGCGGACGGGAGGCGTCACGATGTTGTTTTCTAACGCGGCACTTGCGGTAAAGAAACGTTTACCGGCTCGCGGTCTATTTCGCGGCATCAAGGTCAGCTAACGGGAAGCTTCCCGATTCGCGAAGCGGGAACGAAGAAAAAAAAATATTTTAAAAAAAAATTATTCATAAACATATAAAATATATTTTTGGATTTAAAGAAGAATACATTTTACAGCTACAGATATTAGCTGTTAAAAAAACAATGAAATTCACAGAAAAAACCATAGGTTATAGACCATATATAGTTAGGAATTAGCATTTACAAAACCTTGAAAATTCACTGAAAAAACCATAGGTTATAGACCATATATAGTTAGGAATTAGCATTTAAAAAACCTTATTTTACTCACACAAAACCATTGAAATTCCATATATAGTTAGTTGCACTAACTATATATCGCGCACCCGCAATCCACTGCTGATGATGTCACATATTACATCATTCATGACATGGTCAGTGACATCACTGATTACATCACTGATGACATCTCAAATGACATCACTGATGACATCACTGATGACAACATCCAGTGACTATGTTTCTGTAAAGTTAAAATATGTCTTACATATTGAAGAATGAGTGGATGTATAAGTGTCTGAATGAAGGTTTTAGTAGGTGCGTGATTGACTGTATGAGTGAGTGATTAAATGCGTCTTACTGAATGCACGGGTTAGTGACTAAACTGTCTGAAAGTGTGCATCAGTATGTCTGTTGTTGTGCAAGCTGCTGCATGTGTTGATCAGTAGCTATATAAGTAGCTATATGGGTTATTGATTGGTTGCACAAGTATTTGTATGGGAGACTGAGTGTGTGTATGGCTGGCTGGGAGGTGTGTGACTCTGTGCAGATCAATGTGTACTTGTATCAGTGATTCTATAAGAGAGTAACTATGTGTTAGTATATGTTTCAAAAATGTACGGTGTTCTGTGTTTAGCTGTATAGATGAGAAAATGGAAGTGTGATTGATTCTTTTCAGGACTGACTAGGTGTGTGAGTAACTCCATGGATGAGTGGCAGAGTGTGAGTGTCTGTATAGGTGTATGAGTGCATATGATAGTGTTGTAAAGATGAGTGATTGTATGTATGAATGATTGTATGAGTGAATGTGTGTGTAGACATAGGAATCAGTGAGTGCGTATGTAGTAACTAGTATTGGTGTGTCAATGGTTTCAAAAATGATACTCTCTATTTAACACTGGGTGTAACGGAGGTTATATTACAGTGTGAGGAGATGCATTGTATTATGACATGAATGATATCATCAGTGATGTGATCATTGATGTCAAGTGAGATGTCATCAGTGATGTCATTTGAGATGTCATCAGTGATGTCATCAGTGATGTCATTTGAGATGTCATCAGTGATGTAATCAGTGATGTCACTGACCATGTCATGAATGATGTAATATGTGACATCATCAGCAGTGGATTGCGGGTGCGCGATATATAGTTAGTGCAACTAACTATATATGGAATTTCAATGGTTTTGTGTGAGTAAAATAAGGTTTTTTAAATGCTAATTCCTAACTATATATGGTCTATAACCTATGGTTTTTTCAGTGAATATATATATATATATATATATATACATACATTACCTACTGGCGGTCGCCAGTAGGTAGATATAGTTAGGGCCTAGTTTCCATAGGAAGACATTTTTTTGTTTTGATTATAACTTTGGCGTCGTTTGATGAATCTTCATGAAATGTTCAAAACTAATTCTTTGTTCAAATCAACTCCTATGTTGAAAGTTTAGCGGTGATTTGTCAAAGGGGGGGCGAGAAAAAAAGGGGTCCCAGAACATGTTTTATCCATGTTAATTTCCATGCTACAGGTCGAACGGGTGAACGGAATTACCCCAAATTTGGCAGGGAGAAGGGTTTTGGTCTAGAAAGCACACTTTTATTTATTTGGTGTAAATTCGTTCCGTATTTTTGGAGAAATATTGAAATTTACAGATATTGATATTTGGGAATTTTGCCATCTGATTGGCTGAGGCGTTATGAGCACAAGCTTGCTGCTTTTTGGCTGCGAGCGGTGTAAGCATTTGCAACGAGGAAGTGTTGGCCGCCATTTTGTGATTCTGTTGAAGCGAGTAAGGGGAAAAAAGGGTGAAAAGAGTAGGAAAGAGGAGGGTAGGAGTGCAGTGAGCTCTGTAGGATGGTTAGGGTGTGCTATAGAGGGAGTGTGAAGTGAAGTATTTACCCTTACTGGTCTGAAAGTGGTGTTTTGCCCAGAGTGAGATGGTGGTGAGGTGAGGTGAGGTGCCGGTAAACTCAGGGATGAAAGCGTGCGCCTATAGCGTGAGCTGAGAGCTGTAAAGTGCTGTGCTGAAGTATTTACCCCTACCGGTGCGAAAGTGCTGTTTTGCCCAGAGTGAGATGGTGCTGAGGTGAGGTGTCGTACACTCGGGGATGAAAGCGTGCGCCTAAACCGTGAGCTGAGTGCTGTAAACTGATGTGCTGTGGGCGCTGTAGGATACTGGCCGCAGTACCATACCTGTGTAAGTAGTGTTAGTGTGCATTATACTATACAGGGAGTGGGAAGCGAACTACTCACCCCTACCAGTCTAAAGACTCGAATGCAGTGTTTTAGCAAGCAGGAATAAAGAAAAAAACATGAAGAATATAATGCAGAATGTTGCAATGCCACAGTAGACAAATGGTGAAATCAGATGTGTGTGTAAGAAAGTGCCTGTGTTTAATAAAGCGATGGAGTTTGAAAGTTATATAAAAACTGTCTTTATTCACGTGCCATAAATGGACCCGCTGGTTCAATAGCTAAGGCATCCAGCTGAGGCAAACTGTAAGCTGTTTTGCTGGTTTCGAACGTAAGCTCCTGTGTCAGTGAATTCCACATTACATGTTACAGTTGCATGTGATATCAACAATACCTATTAGATTTAAATGACTCTAAATTCTGTAAGGAAAATGAAGGCAGGATACGATTACCACATGTATCCTTTAAGAAAATTAAGAAAAAAAATGTTGTAAAATGTAACCATCACACTTTTTAGGTACCCTGGTACTACTTTTTTATAACACAACATTATTAACCATAGAACAGTCAGGAATCTGTTGTACAGTAGATTCTATATGGTGTGTGGCAGAATTAGGCATAGGTGATGGCGTGATGGAGGACAAGAGATTTGAAAATTCAGGGGATGTGGATAGAGATAATATGAGGGTACAGAGAGTTTGAAGTAGGACTGGAACAGGGATTAACAGTGGTGATAAATTAGGTGGTAGTGAAGGAGGATTCGGTGAGGGTAGGGCCAGAGGTAGGATGGTGGGAGAGCTAGGGTGGAGGGGTAGGGATTCAGTTTGGGGGGTCAAGGTGGGAGGATAAGGGTTAGGTATTTTAGAAGGGATTGAGGGGGACAGGACATTGGAGGATGTGGGTGGTTGACGGAGGGGCTGTGCAGTGGGGATGTCAGGAAGAGGGAGAATCGTTGGAAGGGGAGAATATATGGGTGACTGTGATTGGGAGATGGTATTGGTTAGAGAGATGACAGGGTTGAGGGTGTGGGAAGTAGGGGTTTGGACTATGGTGTTGGTAGGAGGGAAGAGAGGGGAGGGGGAGAGTGGGGTAGGGGGAAGGGGAGAGAGCAGAGGGGTGTTAATCGGTTGGGTATACGGAGGATTAAGGATCATTTTGTCTAGGTGGAGAGACAAGGTCCTGAAGTGGTGCTAAAAAATGGAGAGGTGTGATTTGGCTGCTTGTATATTACCTCCTGCTTGCTTTTCACAGAACTCCCTCCATTGAGGTGCATCACACTCTGTGCTTCGGTAGTTAACTGCTGCTCATGATTATTGGGCTTAGCTGATGGCAGTCGCTGGACTACACTGTGGTACATGAGGTTCCTTAATTTTGACTCCATTTTACATTCAACTAAATTTTGTGTTGCCTTTACACAGGCTGCATGATTCACGAAGTGTTTCTGCCCTTTGGACTGCAACGTGTTGAAAACCCCCTCTGTCCTTGTCTTGAAACCCATCTCAGACACCAGCTGGCCTAACTAATTCTTGTCTGGACTACCTAATCCTTGTATCAACTATCTGTTAGCCTTTAGTAATCTTCTCTTGTCGTATCTTATCGTTTGGCCTTCGCTATTCTCTCCCTGTGTTTTCCTATTCCACAACCTTTTCCTTTGAAGCACGCAAACATGTCCTGCCATTACTGATTGACCTGTAGGTGGTGTAATTGATTGACTTATCGGGTTGGGCAAGAGCACGACTCAAGGGGGATGTTCTGGTTACATGATGCTTTGTTTTGAATGTTTTCCTATTCGCTAATATTTGGCAGATCTTGCATGTCCACGTTAGGCATTTTTGCATGCTTGTATAAGCTAGGACTGCCCCTTATTTTTGTAACCCTAAGCATATATAAGGCCTCTGTTTTTTGTACTCCTCAGACTGCCTCATTTAGTTGCTAAGGCTTCTGTGTGACGTAGTCTCACTTATAAGTTTAATAAAGATGTCTTTTCATATTTCAGCTTCTGTGCCAACTTCTTTGTTATCAAGTATTAGTGAGACCCCTGAGAATGAAGACTTCAGTTTCTTCATACAGCAGGACCGAACAGTGAAACAGAGTCTTTATTCTATGATTGAGGATGTCAGAAGTGGAACGGTGTCTTGATTCCACAATGGATGATGTTAGAACTTCATCTGAGAATGGAGATGAAGGCACTCCCTTCAATGAGGTGCAACCTACTCTAGGTCACAACAGTGGAACAGTGTATTGATCCCACAATGGAAGATGTCCGATATTACTTGTTGCTTTGTTTTCATAGAACTCCCTCCGTTGAGGTGCATCAGAGTCTGTGCTTGCGTAGCTACCTGTTGCACATGATTATTGGGCTTGGTTGACTGTAGTCGCTGGACTACACTATGGTGGAGCAGGTCCAAACAGTGAAACGGGGTCTTGATTCTATGATTGAGGATGTCAGAGGTTAAAGTCTGTGATACTTTCTGGATACCCCCTCTGACGAGGTGCAACCAACTGTAGGTCCCAACAGTGTAACGGTGCCTTGATCCCAAAATGGCTGATGTTAGGAATTCATCTGAGAGTGGAGATGAAGGTACTCCCTTCGAAGAGGTCTAACCTACTGTAGGTCCCAACAGTGGAACGGTGTCTTGATCCCACAATGAAGGATGTCCGATATTACCTGCTGCTTGGTTTTCATTGAACTCCCTCCGTTGAGGTGCATCAGACTCTGTGCTTGCGTAGCTACCTGTTGCACGTGATTATTGTGCTTGGTTGACACCAGTCTGTGGAGTACACTGCAGTACAGCCAGTCCGAACAGTGAACCGCGATTTAATTCCATGTTTGAGGATGTCAGAAGTACAAGTCTGTGATTATTTCTGTGTACCCCTTCTGATCTCGTGCAACTAACTCCATGCTTTCGAATTCAACGGTACGTGGCTGTGAGGCGTTAATGAATAGTGCCTCTGGCCTACACTGCGGACAGCAGGGCTCACAATTTAGATCGAGTGGTGATTGTTTACTTAAAGAATCAAGTAGTCAAGTAACTAGAACGTCTATTGAAATATACACAATATCCTTTTACTATACTTGCTTGAAGAAATATTTTTAGATGACTTACAGGTTTACTACAATGACCAAATTCATCTTGCAAGTCCAAAGGAACACTGACTAGTCTACACTATGGACAGCAGAAATCAAGATTCAAATTGTTTTGATTTATTTTTTGTAGAGTTTTCTGTCATTTATGTTGTTGTATTTTGTGAAGAGGAAGTGCGGAAAAGTATTCATGGTTATCTGTGTGAGTACAGCCTTCAATTAACACTGCAGACAGCAGTGTTCAGAATTCAGATCGAGTTGCTATTGTAGATGACGCGGTGCTGTAGGAAAAGACATTGCTCCAGTGTGCTCTGTCTGCACCATGCATATGTATCATTACAGGCTCAGCATACGCTTTATATTGCTTTGCTTATGACAAACTGGGGAGCTCAAGTCCACTTTACGTAGCTGTGGGTCCATGCTGACCGCTCTCTCTGGCCTACACTGCAGACAGAAGTGTTCACAATTCAGATTGAGTGGTGATTGTTTAATTACAGAATCCAGTAGTGAAGCTTCTACAATGTCTATTGAAATATACACGTTATCCTTTTAGTGTACTTGCTTGAAGACATTTTTTTAGATGACTTACAGGTTTAGTACAATGACCAAATTTAACTTGCAAGTGGAAAAGAACACTGAATAGTCTACATTGTGGACAGCAGAAATGGGAATTCGAACTGTTTTGATTTATTTATTGCAGATTTTTCTGTAATTTATGTATTTTTTGAAGAGGAAGTGAGAAAAAGTATTCGTGGATGTCTGTGTGAGTACTGCCTTCAATTAACACTGCAGACAGCAGAATTCACAATTCAGGTCGATTCTGTATTGTAGATGAGGCAGTCCTGTAGGAAAAGACATAGCTCCAGTGCGCTCTGTCTGCACCATGCATACGTATTATTACAGGCTCTGCACATGCTTTGGTTTGCGTATGAGAAACTGGGCATCTCAAGTCAATGTCACGTTGCTGTGGGCCCTTGCTGAATGCTCTCTCTGGCGTACACTGCAGACATCAGTGTTGACATTTGATATTGAGTCGGTATTGTAGATGACGCAGTCCTGTAAGAAAAGGCATTGCTGCTGTGCGCTCTGTCTGCACCACTCATACGCATCATGGCTTGGTCCGCACATGCTTTTTTGTTGCTTCGCGTACTACAAACTGTGGAGCTCAAGTCAATGCCACGTTACTGTAGGCCTTTGCTGACCGCTCTGTGTAGCCTACACTGCAGACAGCAGTGTTCACAATTCAGATCAAGTCGCTATTGCAGATGATGCAGTGTTGATGGCAACAGATGTTGCTCCTAGTGCAGCCCGCCCGCAGCACGCATCATCGCTGGCTGTGCAAATGCTGAATGCTTTTGATGTGGCTATGTGAGTGCACTAGAACTGATGGAGTGTTTATGATATAATCTTTTTGCATATTATTTCAGATCTATTGATTATGTCTCAGTATACCACAAGTTGTGGTTGTTTTACGATAGAATCTTTTCTGCATTATTTCACATCTGCTGTCCCTAACTTACTGCAGCACAAAATATTTATTCTTTTAATATTAAATCTCTGTGTGTGATCTAATGATTACTCTTGTAGTTGATGCTAGCAGCAAACATTCCCTCAGGGCTGCTTTACACTTACCCCACATGCATCCAACACAGACGTCACTGGATATGTGACCCTGGTAATAAAAAGATGTTGAGCACACATTCCCCTACCCCCTTCCACTATCAATTTGTGTCCGTGTGTTCATTATCTATGCATGATACTGCCTCTGGGCCGTACTACATTACATTGTGCTGTGGACACCGTATGCAACCATCTTACCTCTGGTGGTGGAGAAAACTTTGGTTATGTAACTTTTAGGTGTATGGCTATCACAGGTGGCAGACTACTTTACAAAGTATGAATATTGATGAAGATGATTGTTGCATGTTTTGTGTAGTGTAAGATATGTGTACATGCAAAACGCTTAGAAAAAAACTCTCTAAGCAGAAGAGGTGTGTCTCATCAAATGCAGTATAGAGATTGACTAAAATGGGTGGCGTGTTCGAACGGTTACAAAGGGAAATGTTATGAACTAATAAAATGCTTCTTTTTATGGTCATCTGGCAATGGCGAACCCAGCGTGCAAGGAGACCACACCCGACATGATTTTGAGAAAATATATTTACTATAATATAAGTTTATTTAGAAATATATAAATGTTTAAGATATTTTTTATTATTGCTTGCTCTCATATACACTTTAAAGATATTTAGATATAGTTTTGAGTCCCCAAAAAAATGAGGAAATGGCGTACGCAGCGAGACACCGTACGTCTATAACATAACACAGGGCGTGGCAGCATGCACTCGTCACATACGCAACGCTCAGCGGGCGCGACCCCATACGTATATGATGTAACACGCAGGTTTGGTAGTGCGTACCTGTCGCATACCAAAGTAGCATGTGTATATGTTGTTACCCGGGACGCAGTGCCACAAACCTGTCGGATACAAAATGCGCATCATTTAAATGTGGTGGATAGGATTCGCGTGCTGATAGAGCTTGGTAGACTACCGGTACGGGACTGTAATTTTCTAAAAAATATAAAAAATTATAATATACATTTTTTTGGGGACGATAAAAAACATTACATAATTTTTAAAGTTAAATAAAAGGATAATAGAGTTGCAAAATATTAGAAAACAATTAGAAAAAATAAAGGTTTTATAAATATTAAAATATGAAATTAACAATTAAAAAACCTTTAAAATTCACTGAAGAAACTATAGGTTTTACAGATGTTATAGTTAGGAATAAGCATTTAACCCCTTAGCTGCGGTGGTAATTCCGCCGCGGCGCTGTGGGGAGGGTGGCGCAGCCATGCTTGTGATGGAACCATGCCATCATGAGCCACAGGCGAGCTGTGCTCATAACGGTGTGGTTCCTTCACGACTCCGCCCACTCACTAATTCGCCCGCACAGACAGGGAATCAGTGCCGCTTGGGCGGAGCAGCCGCAGCATGACGGAACCAAGCCGTCATGAGCACATGGCGCCCGTGGCTCATGACGACGTGGTTTGGTCATGAGCAGGGAAGGGGTTAAAAAACCTTGGGTATTCAGTCAGGGATGTCATCAGTGATGTCACTGACCATTTCATGAGTGATGTAATATGTGTCGTCATCAGCAGTGCATTGCGGGCGCGCGAGTTATAGTTAGCTCAACTAACTATAACTGGCGAATTTCTATGGTTTTATATGAGTCAAATGTCCAACTAACTATAACGTCCCTGAAACCCATGTTTTTTTCAGTGAATATATACATATATAAAATGAAAAAAATAATACTGACCGCGCTAATTTCACTGGCACACAGTGATGGGTAACCTACACATTGGATTACACGTGCCGGTGTCTTCTGTCTTGTTTTGTGTTGAGGCAAGTATTTGGTCAACACACAAAAGTCCCATAGATAAATTTCATCATGAGTGCCTGTGCCATCTGTGAAAGTCATGGTTCTAACATAGCGTTCCATCTCATTTACAATGTCAATAATTGTACCATTATTAATTTTATTTCCAACACTGCCGGTTTTTCTTGTGCATTTATATTTTCATTTCACTCACATCCTATGTATATAATGTGTAAATAGTCGTAATGGTTAAAATTGCAAAGCACTGTAATCGTTATCAGCCAAAGTAAAAAGACTTAGCCATGACTCATGAGTAAAGCATGTCAATAACTCTTCTATGTTTGTTAAGAGTGCCATGACTGCATCACCATGGCAATCAATCGAGTTGAAACCTGTCGAGATAGCAGCTTGTATGTATGTATATATAATGAGCACATAGGTTTGTGCAGATGTAGTGAACAAGGCGGGAGCTTACCGCCGAAACGCGTCTGAGCAGCAACTGAGATAAATAAATCTTCTTTGGATTATAATTCACGGAGTCAGCGCCTTTCTTGACAAAGAGTTTGGACTGGTTTTCAATATATATATATGGTGGCTGTATCCGTGTAACACACACTGACAAAGGCAGCACGCCGAAGCGCGTCTGTGTGAGCCTCCCTCGCGAATAAAATCTAGCGTGGTTGGCATGTAACCCTCAAGTGCTGTTTTGTCTTCTTTTGCCAAGCGAAGAGGAATTGGAGCGTTTTATACATATATATATATATATATATATGTATATATATATATATATATTCACTGAAAAAAACATAGGTTTCACACCAGTTATAGTTAGGTGTAAATTTTACTCGCATAAAACCATTGAAATTCCCACGTTATAGTTAGTTGGACTCACTATAACTTGCGCGTGCAATGCACTGCTGATGACGTCACATATTACATCACTCATGACATGGTCAGTGACATCACTCATGACATCACTGATGACATCTCAAATGACATCACTGATGACAACATCCTTGTGACAAAGTGGCAGACCTCCTATCAGCATAAAATAACCTTTGACACACACATTCAAAAATAGAAACTAACATTTTCTTAAAAAAGGAGAAACCAATACCAATTACAACAAATTATTAGGTAATTCCAACATCTACATACACATCCACTCATTCACCAACAGTTCTATATAGTCACTCATGCATGTACTTACTCATCATATGTACTCATACACCTATACATCCTGTTACACACTAATACTCATCCATATAGTTACTCACACACAAATTCACACATGCAAATAAACTATCAAAAAACCATTTACTTGATTATACTGCTATATACACACCACTACACATACTTCTACAGAAACGGAAACATATTTACTCTCCTAAACAATCAATTATAAAAACACATACTCACTAACCCACCCATACACACAATCATCCACCCATACAGTCTTGCACACATGCTGTCTTCAAAATACATACAAATAGTGAGTCACTCATTCATGCATCTGTGCTCTAAGTAATATCCTCCACCGAACCATACAGACACTGATACTGATACTCAAAAAAGTGTCAGACTACTTTACAAAGTATGAATATTGATGAAGATGATTGTTGCATGTTTTGTGTAGTGTAAGATATGTGTACATGCAAAACGTTTAGAAAAAAACTCTCTAAGCAGAAGAGGTGTGTCTCATCAAATGCAGTATAGAGATTTACTAAAATGGGTGGCGTGTTCGAACGGTTACAAATGGAAATGTTATGAACTAATAAAATGCTTCTTTTTATGGTCATCTGGCAATGGCGAACCCAGCGTGCAAGGAGACCACACCCGACGTTATTTTGAGAAAATATATTTACTATAATATAAGTTTATTTAGAAATATATAAATGTTTAAGATATTTTTATTATTGCTTGCTCTCATATACACTTTAAAGATATTTAGATATAGTTTTGAGTCCCCAAAAAAATGAGGAAATGGCGTACGCGGTGAGACACCGTACGTCTATAACGTAACACAGGGCGTGGCAGCATGCACTCGTCACATACGCAACGCGCAGCGGGCGCGACCCCATACGTATATGATGTAACACGCAGGTTTGGTAGTGCCTACCTGTCGCATACCAAAGTAGCATGTGTATATGTTGTTACCCGGGACGCAGTGCCACAAAACTGTCGGATACAAAATGCGCATCATTTAAATGTGGTGGATAGGATTCGCGTGCTGATAGAGCTTGGTAGACTACCGGTACGGGACTGTAATTTTGTAAAAAATATAAAAAATTATAATATAAATTTTTTTGGGGACGATAAAAAACATTACATAATTTTTAAAGTTAAATAAAAGGATAATAGAGTTGCAAAATATTAGAAAACAATTAGAAAAAATAAAGGTTTTATAAATATTAAAATATGAAATTAACAATTAAAAAACCTTTAAAATTCACTGAAGAAACTATAGGTTTTACAGATGTTATAGATAGGAATAAGCATTTAACCCCTTGGCTGCGGTGGTAATTCCGCCGCGGCGCTGTGGGGAGGGTGGCGCAGCCATGCTTGTGATGGAACCATGCCATCATGAGCCACAGGCGAGCTGTGCTCATAACGGTGTGGTTCCTTCACGACTCCGCCCACTCACTAATTCGCCCGCACAGACAGGGAATCAGTGCCGCTTGGGCGGAGCAGCCGCAGCATGACGGAACCAAGCCGTCATGAGCACATGGCGCCCGTGGCTCATGACGACGTGGTTCGGTCATGAGCAGGGAAGGGGTTAAAAAACCTTGGGTATTCAGTCAGGGATGTCATCAGTGATGTCACTGACCATTTCATGAGTGATGTAATATGTGTCGTCATCAGCAGTGCATTGCGGGCGCGCGAGTTATAGTTAGCTCAACTAACTATAACTGGCGAATTTCTATGGTTTTATATGAGTCAAATGTCCAACTAACTATAACGTCCCTGAAACCCATGTTTTTTCAGTGAATATATATATATATAAAATGAAAAAAATAATACTGACCGCGCTAATTTCACTGGCACACAGTGATGGGTAACCTACACATTGGATTACACGTGCCGGTGTCTTCTGTCTTGTTTTGTGTTGAGGCAAGTATTTGGTCAACACACAAAAGTCCCTTAGATAAATTTCATCATGAGTGCCTGTGCCATCTGTGAAAGTCATGGTTCTGACATAGCGTTCCATCTCATTTACAATGTCAATAATTGTACCATTATTAATTTTATTTCCAACACTGCCGGTTTTTCTTGTGCATTTATATTTTCATTTCACTCACATCCTATGTATATAATGTGTAAATAGTCGTAATGGTTAAAATTGCAAAGCACTGTAATCGTTATCAGCCAAAGTAAAAAGACTTAGCCATGACTCATGAGTAAAGCATGTCAATAACTCTTCTATGTTTGTTAAGAGTGCCATGACTGCATCACCATGGCAATCAATCGAGTTGAAACCTGTCGAGATAGCAGCTTGTATGTATGAGCACATAGGTTTGTGCAGATGTAGTGAACAAGGCGGGAGCTTACCGCCGAAACGCGTCTGAGCAGCAACTGAGATAAATAAATCTTCTTTGGATTATAATTCACGGAGTCAGCGCCTTTCTTGACAAAGAGTTTGGACTGGTTTTCAATATATATATATGGTGGCTGTATCCGTGTAACACACACTGACAAAGGCAGCACGCCGAAGCGCGTCTGTGTGAGCCTCCCTCGCGAATAAAATCTAGCGTGGTTGGCATGTAACCCTCAAGTGCTGTTTTGTCTTCTTTTGCCAAGCGAAGAGGAATTGGAGCGTTATATATATATATATATATATATATATATATATTACCTACTGGCGGTCGCCAGTAGGTATATATAGTTAGGATTTTTTCTCTATGGGATTTTTGAAAATTCTATGTCAAATAACTTTGGCGTTTGTGGACGGAATTGGCTGAAATTTTCAGGAAAATGGCACATTTTGTTTCTGAGCAGCCCCTGAAAATTGGGGGGGGGTTCGTCCAGGGGGGGTTGAGAAAAAAGGGGGGTCCCAAAACGTGTTTTTAACATTGAGTTTTCCATAGGGCGGTTGGCCTCACTTTTAGCCCGAACGGCTGAATGGATTTGCACGAAACTTGGCAAAATTGTAGGGACTGGTAGCCCGATGTGCCTTTTGTAGGTCTCAATATATGTGCTACAGTGGATTTTGAGAAATTAACATTTAAAAAAAGATATATATCTGTAACAGCGGACCGGGCAGCGCTCCAGTACGCGTACTTTTCGCGCAACGGAGCTTTGTGAAGCGAAGCTGATTGGTTCTCCGGCGTCTGTAAACATTCCAAACAGTCCGTAGCGGCCGCCATCTTGTCTCTCGGTAGGATCGAGAGACAAGAGGAGGCCAAAGCGAAGGGGCAAATGACCATAAGGGGGCATAGTAGATCCTCGCTGACCCCCTAGGTTTGATGTGGAGGTTTTAAAAGGGCCCCGCGGGGCAAAAAAAAAAAATAATAATAATAATTGAACGGCTGAATGGATTTGCACGAAACTTGGTAAAATATTAGGGACTGGTAGCCCGATGTGCCTTTGCTAGGTCTCAATATATGTGCTCCAGTGGATTTTGAGAAATTAACGTTCAAAAAAAGATATATATCTGTAACAGCGCTCCGCTTCGCGTAACGGAGGTTTGCGAAGCTGATTGGTCATTCTGTCACTGGGCTATAGTTGGGCTACATCTGGCTGATATTTGGGCTACATTTGTTTTTTTTGTCTCTGGCGGCCATCTTTGGGCTACATTGGGCTACATTGGGCTTCATTGGGCTTCATTGGGCTACATTGGGCTACATTTGGGCTCCAACATATATATAGGCCAATGTAGCCCAATATATATTTTTCAAAGTTAATTTTCGTAAAAACCACTGGAGCATATATCTTGAGACATAGCAAAGGCACATCGGGCTACCAGTCCCTACAATTTTGCCAAGTTTCGTGGAAATCCATTCAGCCGTTCGAGCTAAAAGTGAGTCCAACCGCCCTATGGAAATGAAGGAAATGAATGGGTAATTTGTAATTAGCAAATAGCTCATCGCAAACTAGGAATGGTAAAGAATCGCTATTTATTCCTTAAAGTTCGCTATTTAGGAAATGCAAAAAACTTTGATGATACATATGGCGGTTCATCTCTAACAAGATAAGAAGCATAGGGATAGATTTATGATGACTGGCGCATCACCAGGGATGTGTTAGTCATTCTGTGCCGCTGTTCCGTCACCTATGGTGTGCTGCATTTACAATGCGGCGCATCATGGCGCAAAAACAGCACAGATGCGTGATGTATCTGTGCCGTAAAGGTGGCGCATTGCTGGAGTTGTATCGCAAGTGTGATGAAGCTCCAGCAAGGGTCGGGGGTGCCCCTGTCGCAGGGTTTCTGTTCTCACACAGAACTGTGGACAGAGGATTGGAACCTCGGCGAATTAGGGTGCCCCAAAACTCACCTTAGTAATCAAAAACCCCTTAGCAAGCTAGGTACAGTGTCACATTGGATATAACAAACTCTCAATGTTTAGACAATCCAGAATATGAACTTATAGTACCTCAGGATACGTGGAACTCATGAACAGTCGGTCGTTATATATTTCTTAGAAACCAGAACATGGAGTTAAGAAGAACACATGTGTATTTGAAATGTTTATTTACTAATGCCGTCTTCTCAGGCGTAGTATCTTAGATAATACAAGTACACATATTATCAGTAGCAAAATTACCAGCATAGTTACTAGTACATAAAAAGCGAATGGTGACAGTATGTTAACATGCTGTAAATGAATAAGAGTTAGCAACACTTATAAGCAGCCACGGGCCGTGGAGGGAGTTACGGTGGGGCAGGGAGGCGGGGAGGGGGAGGGGCAGGGTGGAGAGGGCTCCACCCTGCCCCTCCCCCTCCCAGCCTCCCTGCCCCACCGTAACTCCCTCCACGGCCCGCGGCTGCTTATATCTCACCCTCCCTAATACACATATTATATTATTTGCTAAGAAGGTCTGTTTGTGTTGGTTTAGGGCGTGCCCATACTTTAGTGTCTTAGATTTGAAGGAATCACATCAGCATACACCAGCTCTCTCTTCATGTGAACCGCATCAACTGTTGTGTATGTGTGTTCGGCAAAGCAATATAAAACCCGCCTCATGCCCAGAATTGGCAGAAGCTGCACTTATGTTATGAGTATGAAGTCGTGGAGATCAGACCTCATAACAATTCTGTATCGTGTTGTTCTTGAAACTTCAGCACTCGCTGTACAGATATAGTTTAACAAGCAAAGCAGATAGTAGAGCAATAACATATTATTCTCATGTAAACCACGATGAACTACTAGGTTGAAAGCTAAAGCAACAACTAAGTGTCGTGTGCAGAAGTTGCAAAAAAGGAAAAATGGCGTTTAAACCGGTAATGAGCCCATGCTAACTTAACACGGTGTAAAGATATCCAGGACCTAGATGACACCTCCCCATGATCCGGAAACGAACTGAATAAGATAATAGAAGTGCCATCTCATGAGAGCAGATTGCAACTTTATATGTGGACGGTCCGCAAGGTAAAACATTAAAAACTAGGAAAATTTAATGCTAAAGAAAAATAAAACAGCCAAGTACTTTATCGAGTCTTAAGCCAATAGGCAAGCTAAATAATAAAAACTTGACAAATAAGTCAATGAATTGTCAATGAAATGCTAGTACTCAGCATATCAAACATGAAAAAGGTCTATGACATAACTGTGTATGCAAAATAAGCTGCAACAGCCTCCAATAGGAAGTCACCGTCTTCATCCGAAAAGAGTTCAGCCATCCAATTTAAAAGCGGAAAAGAACATACGTGCTCTCCCAGCACCGGATCCTCTATCACCATCAGAGGACAGCTCGGTGGGTTTTCAAGAAAGCTCTGTTCCAAGAAAGACTGTGTTGCCGCCAGTAAATTCCAGGGACCAATTAGTCCATGCATCAATGCCACAGCCATAATCCTTTCGCCAGGACAAACCAACTCGTGAGTAATGATAGGAGTCATCAGCTGATTAAAGTCGACGTCAGGAGAAACCGGTCCGCAGAGACACAAATCAATGGCCCAATCGAAATCACAAGTCAGGCAGTGAAATACAGGCTGGACACAGGTGAAGTAGGAGAATCGAAAAGATAATCCATATGCCGTGCTTAATATCGCCAACGGCATTGTGCCATAATATTCTAGCATGCGATTGCGGAACAGTGTCAGCAGCTGCAGGGCGGGAGCTTGCACAGGAGGGACATCCATATTTAAAAATGTAAAAAAGCACAAGAGCGTCCGCTGGTAATGCAAGTAAAAATGGGAATCCACGAAGCAAAGTGGAAAAAATAGAATGAAAGAAAGCAGGGATGACTCGACTCCAAAGATTTTCTCAAATGAAGTCACGAGACCACTGGTAACAACTTTATAAAAGTGCGCCAGGGCCTTTGTGGAGGACGCGTTAAAGATAGTCCGAACCATGTCGCTGAAATGCAAAGGCGAATCAGTATTTAAAAGGGTCTGCACCTCTGTACGGGTGTTCGCTATGTGAAGCACGAAAGTTTCACGGGCCGAACTCAAGGCCACCTCTCTCTGAGACAAAAGAGCTCTTATTCTTGCCATGCCGTTGAAATGTGCTCCCAAGGTTGGTATTTGTGGCCAGATTGAAAACTCCCTATGCTCATGTGTGGGAGGAAATAGAACATTTCTGCAGCAAATAACCCGTTCACTTACTGTTACGATAAAAGGAATACTTTTAATTAACCCAGAACAATCTTCATTATTGAGCATCAAATAACTACCATTTTCCAACAACTTGAACGTGGGGATGATAGCAGGAACTGGCGTGCCTTGCAACACGCAAGCCATATTTGGTCGGTGTTTGTTGCATGAACCGTGTAACTGTATGTGCCTACACATTAGTGAATGATCTGGCGTCTCAGTGCATTCCTCTCCATTCAGATAAACTTCTTGATCATCTTTGAAACATCTGTATGTGTATGGAAGCGACCAGACCTCATGAAGAAAAGCACTACCTAAAGGTTCATAACGACCTATTGGTATATATTTCATACAATTTGAAAACTTATATAAAGCAAAAGGCAGCGTTATTAAACCGTGGATAAGGCACGTTGCCAAAAAACCCGCAATCCTCTGCTGCTGATGTCACTGAGCATGTCATGAATGATGTAATATGTGACATCATCAGCAGTGGATTACGGGTAATAGTATCTCTAGTTTACTCCCCTATAGCTGTCTTTCTTTTAACATAAGTGTCTGTTTCCTTCCCTTATACTTACTGTTCTTTTTTTTAAAAAACATTTTTGGTTCACTTCCGGTTCGCGTACCGGCGAGCGAACTGGGAAGCGAACTACGAGAAATAGAGGTTGGCACAGTTCCAAATATTGTACCAATTTTTTAATAACGGGGAGATAGTTCTGAAAAGAACTTTTTTTTTATTGTTTTTGTTGTTTTATATTTTTTTTATTATTTTTCTGAACATTTTTTTACTTTTTTTGAATTTTTCTGAACAGTTTTATATTTTTTTGGGTTTTTCTTGCAGGGGGCAATGAAAACGATTCATTGTAAAGGGCTCAACAGGAGCAACAAAACAAAAAAAAAGTATTTAATATTTGGGGCGTTTCGTACAAACTTGCATATGATAGTCAATAGCTCTGTTGATCAGAGTGATGCTTCTTTCTCCGTAGCAAATGAATCCATTGCAATGTACGCAGACGTGTTTTACTTCATGAAATCTCGTTTGAATATTTGGCACCATCTCCCTGCCCTCTGGTCCTGTTACTTCCGGTACAACAGATCTTCTGGCCATAATAGGGAGATTATCTAGGTCGTTACGAAACTGTGCAGCACTGTAGTTGTTAGGATGCCACCTAGTCATATGGCGATGCATTGTGTAGTTTCCGAAACTGTATTTTTTGTCGGTCCCTCTGGACAGTCTATCTTGACATATAAGGCAAGTTACGTATCTTGCATTTACTTTCTTCTGACCTTTGGGAATTTTAAAAAATTGCCAAATGAAGTTTTCTTTCCGGTGAGACGTCCTGGGCTCCTCAGGCAAAAAGTGCCTCTCTTCGTGCTCGTCGTCCTGTTCCTCTTCTTCCTCTTCTTGCTGAATTATAACTTGAGCAGGTGGTCCACTCTTCCTTGGATGTGGTGGAGGTGGTGGGGAAGCACCAGCTGAAGCTACTAAAGAAGCCATTGCTCACTGGTAACAAAGGGTCTTTCTCTCACAATGATGAAAGTCAGAGTGAGGAAAGAAGGAGGGATTTTCATCATTTGGGAAAAACAATAGTTCTCAACCAATGAAAAGTGTTCATTTTAGATTATATGACCTAGTCTTACATCATTAGGAAACCAAAAGTGAAATGAACCAATGAAAAGTGTTATTACCAAGTCACATGACCTGCTGTGTTTACGTTAAGCGCTTTGTAGGGCCTCCCGGTTTGCTTCCAGAAACCTGTGCTTTGCGACTCGGTAAGCGTACCAGTTCGCTAACGAAGCACGTCATATGACGTATCACGCGACAACGCGAAACGTCATGCGGACGGGAGGCGTCACGATGTTGTTTTCTAATGCGGCAGTTGCGGTAAAGAAACGTTTACCGGCTCGCGGTCTATTTCGCGGCATCAAGGTCAGCTAACGGGAAGCTTCCCGATTCGCGAAGCGGGAACGAAGAAAAAAAAATATTTTAAAAAAAAATTATTAATAAACATATAAAATATATTTTTGGATTTAAAGAAGAATACATTTTACAGCTACAGATATTAGCTGTTAAAAAACCAATGAAATTCACTGAAAAAACCATAGGTTATAGACCATATATAGTTAGGAATTAGCATTTACAAAACCTTGAAAATTCACTGAAAAAACCATAGGTTATAGACCATATATAGTTAGGAATTAGCATTTAGAAAACCTTATTTTACTCACACAAAACCATTGAAATTCCATATATAGTTAGTTGCACTAACTAAATATCGCGCAACCGCAATCCACTGCTGATGATGTCACATATTACATCATTCATGACATGGTCAGTGACATCACTGATGACATCACTGATGACATCTCAAATGACATCACTGATGACATCACTGATGACATCTCATTTGACATCAATGACCACATCACTGATGATATCATTCATGTGACAATACAATGCATCTCCTCATATTTTAATATAACCTCTGTTTCACCCAGTGTTAAATACAGAGTATAATTTTTGAAACCATTGACACACCAATACTAGTTACTACATATGTACTCACTGATTCCTACGTCTACACACACATTCACTCATTCACCCATACAATCATTCATACATACAATCACTCATCTTTACAACACTATCATATGCACTCATACACCTATACAGACACTCACACTCTGCCACTCATCCATGGAGTTACTCACACACCTAGTCAGTCCTGTAAAGAATCAATCACACTTCCATTTTCTTGTCTATATCGTTAAACATAGAGCACCTTATATTTTCAAACATATACTAACACATACTTACCTTGTTATACAATCATTGATATAAGTACACATTGATCTGCACAGAGTCACACACCTCCCAGCCAGCCACACACACACTCAGTTTCCCATACAAATACTTGGACAATCAATCAATAACCCATATAGTTACTCATATAGCTATTGATCAACACATGCAACAGTTTACAGAACAACAGACATAATGATGCACAAATTAAGACAGTTTAGTCACTAACCCATGCACTCAGTGAGACACATTTAATCACTCACTCATACAGTCAGTCATGCACCTACTAAATCCTTCGTCCAGACACTTATACATCCACTCATTCTTCAATATGTAAGACATATTTAAACTTTACAGAAACATAAAATCACTGGATGTTGTTATCAGTGATGTCATCAGTGATGTCATTTGAGATGTCATCAGTGATGTCATCAGTGATGTCACTGACCATGTCATGAATGATGTAATATGTGACATCATCAGCAGTGGATTGCGGGTGCGCGATATATAGTTAGTGCAACTAACTATATATGGAATTTCAATGGTTTTGTGTGAGTAAAATAAGGTTTTCTAAATGCTAATTCCTAACTATATATGGTCTATAACCTATGGTTTTTTCAGTGAATTTTCAAGGTTTTGTAAATGCTAATTCCTAACTATATATGGTCTATAACCTATGGTTTTTTCAGTGAATATATATATGTATATATATATATATATATATTCACTGAAAAAACCATAGGTTTCATACCAGTTATAGTTAGGTGGAAATTTTACTCGCATAAAACCATTGAAATTTCCACGTTATAGTTAGTTGGACTCACTATAACTTGCGCGTGCAATGCACTGCTGATGACGTCACATATTACATCACTCATGACATGGTCAGTGACATCACTCATGACATCACTGATGACATCTCAAATGACATCACTGATGACAACATCCTTGTGACAAAGTGGCAGACCTCCTATCAGCATAAAATAACCTTTGACACACACATTCAAAAATAGAAACTAACATTTTCTTAAAAAAGGAGAAACCAATACCAATTACAACAAATTATTAGGTAATTCCAACATCTACATACACATCCACTCATTCACCAACAGTTCTATATAGTCACTCATGCATGTACTTACTCATCATATGTACTCATACACCTATACATCCTGTTACACACTAATACTCATCCATATAGTTACTCACACACAAATTCACACATGCAAATAAACTATCAAAAAACCATTTACTTGATTATACTGCTATATACACACCACTACACATACTTCTACAGAAACGGAAACCTATTTACTCTCTTAAACAATCAATTATAAAAACACATACTCACTAACCCACCCATACACACAATCATCCACCCATACAGTCTTGCACACATGCTGTCTTCAAAATACATACAAATAGTGAGCCACTCATTCATGCATCTGTGCTCTAAGTAATATCCTCCACCGAACCATACAGACACTGATACTGATACTCAAAAAAATAACTAATAACCCATATACACACTCATGTAGCTACTCACCAACCCATGCAGCCACTTATACACAAAGTGAGACACAGATACAGATATTTAAATATTTAAACATTACTAGCTTATATATGTATTCACTAAGATACATTTAATAAGTCAGTTAACCAATCAATTTTACACAAAAAAACATCTATTTAGACATTTATTTACCCATTTATTCTTCCATCAACCTTTAGATATACATATATAAAAAATATTTATTTTTCAGAAAGATACACATTCACTGGATGATGTCATCAGTGATGTCATTTGAGATGTCATCAGTGATGTCATGAGTGATGTCACTGACCATGTCATGAGTGATGTAATATGTGACGTCATCAGCAGTGCATTGCACGCGCAAGTTATAGTGAGTCCAACTAACTATAACGTGGGAATTTCAATGGTTTATGCGAGTAAAATTTCCACCTAACTATAACTGGTGTGAAACCTATGGTTTTTTCAGTGAATTTAATAGGTTTTTTAAATGCTAATTCCTAACTATAACTGGTGTGAAACCTATGGTTTTTCCAGTGAATATACATATATATATATATATATTCACTGAAAAAACCATAGGTTATAGACCATATATAGTTAGGAATTAGCATTTACAAATCCTTGAAAATTCACTGAAAAAACCATAGGTTATAGACCATATATAGTTAGGAATTAGCATTTACAAAACCTTATTTTACTCACACAAAACCATTGAAATTCGCATATATAGTTAGTTGTACTAACTATATATATATCGCGCACCTGCAATCCACTGCTGATCATGTCACATATTACATCATTCATGACATGGTCAGTGACATCACTGATGACATCACTGATGACATCTCAAATGACATCACTGATGACATCACTGATGACATCTCAAATGACATCACTGATGACATCACTGATAACATGACTGATCACATCACTGATGACATCATTCATGTGATAATACGATGAACCTCTTCAGACTCTAATATAACCTTAGATACACTCAGTGTAAACAGACACTCACAGACTGTCACTCATCCATGGAGTTACTCACACACCTACTCAGTCATGCAAAGAATCAATCACACCTCCATTTTCTCAACTATACAATTATACACACCTTACTTATTCAAACAGATACTAACACATATTTACTCTCTTATACAATCCCTGATACAATTTCAGAATGATCCATACAGCCACTCACACATTCACTGGCTCTTATGCACAGTTATTTATATATATGTCAACTCTCACATGTACTGTGTTTTACATATGTACTTACTTTGACATGTAGCACTGAGATATCCATTAACTCACCAATACACTCATGCACACAGTCAACCGCCCATACAGCTGTTTCCACATGCACTTTTGAACCCATACATCTAGTGAATCAACTGCTCACACATCTATGCACAGAGTCATACACCTCCCAGCCACCCACACACACACTCAGTCTCCCATACAAATACTTGGGCAACCAATCAATAACCCATATAGTTACTCATATAGCTACTGATCAACACATGCAGCAGTTTACAGAACAACAGACATAATGATGGACAAATTAAGACAGTTTAGTCACTAACCCATGCACTCAGTGAGACACATTTAATCACTCACTCATACAGTCAGTCATGCACCTACTAAATCCTTCATCCAGACACTTATACATCCACTCATTCTTCAATATGTAAGACATATTTTAACTTTACAGAAATACACAGTCACTGGATGTTGTCATCAGTGATGTCATCAGTGATGTCATTTGAGATGTCATCAGTGATGTCATCAGTGATGTCATTTGAGATGTCATCAGTGACGTCATCAGTGATGTCACTGACCATGTCATGAATGATGTAATATGTGACATGATCAGCAGTGGATTGCGGGTGCGCGATATATAGTTAGTACAACTAACTATATATGCGAATTTCAATGGTTTTGTGTGAGTAAAATAAGGTTTTGTAAATGCTAATTCCTAACTATATATGGTCTATAACCTATCGTTTTTTCAGTGAATTTTCAAGGTTTTGTAAATGCTAATTCCTAACTATATATGGTCTATAACCTATGGTTTTTTCAGTGAATTTCATAGGTTTTTTAATAGCAAATATCTATATGTATGACAGTAATAATTTTTATTAGAAATTTTAAAATGTGTAAATATTTTTTTTTATTATTTGCCCCGGTACGCGCCCCGGGGCGCTCCCGGGGCAGGTACCGGTGAACGTACGGGTGAGCGCCCCGGGGCGTGTACCTGGGATCGTCCCGTGAGCGCTTTTCCCGCGAACGAAAACAACATCATGACGTTTCGCGTAGTCGCGTGATGCGCCGCGTAAACGTGACGCACCGCGTAACCGCGTGATGCGTTTCTTCGGCGTGCTCCGTAAACGTACCCGGAAGCGCTCCGTGGCGCGACCCGGAGCGCGCAACGTAAGCGCTCCTGTGCGCTTAGCGTAAGCGCGTCGGGACATGTGACCTGAAAATAACACTTTTCATTGGTTCTCAACTTTTTTTTTCTACAAATGATGAAAGCCCCCTCCTTTTTTCCTCATTCTTACTTTTTTCTTTGAGAAAGCAAGAGCTATTTGTGAGACATGGCTTCAGTAGTAGCTGCAGCTGGTGCACCCCCACCACCACCACCACCACCCAGAAAGGAAGGTCCACCACCCCAGATCCTTCCAGGAGTTGAAGAAGAGGAGGAAGAAGATGATGAGGACCAACAAACCAGAACATACTTGTCTGAAGAACCAAGACAAAGCCATGTCAAAGTTCATTATATATGGCAGTATTTTTCCATCCCTGCTGGGCAAAAAAAAGTGAATGCCCCGAAGGTGACATGCTTAATTTGCAACGAGGTCATGTCCAGGGGCAACCCAAATAAAAAATATTCATTTGGGAACTACACAATGATCCGCCACATGCAGAGGTGGCACCCTAACAATCTGGCACAAGCTGAGGGATCTGGCTCAGAAAAAAAGAGACCATCAGGCCAGCACCTCCTCAGGTGAATCTTCATTTGCAGCACCAGAAGGGCGCGAAACAGTACCAAATATACAAAAAAAATTGGTGTAATAAAAATGGTCTGCATTTTTTGCGGAAAGACCCTCTGCTACGGGGAACTAAGCATTCACCTTATTAATGATTCCATCGACAACCACAACTGCAGCAAGAGAAGAAAGCAGTAGTTTTTTTTTTTTTTGCTCCTCTCGAACCACTGTTAATTCCCAGTTTTTTGTTTCTTGTTTTTTGTTGAGCCCTTTATAATGGCTGTTTTTCGTTGTTTCCCCCCAAAAAACCCAAAAAAACCATAAAATTGTTCAAAAAATACAAAAAAAACAAAAAATGTTCAGAAAAATTTAAAAAAAATATAAAACAACAAAAACATTTAAAAAAAGTTCTTTTCAGAACTACCTCCCATTTTTAAAAAATTTCTAAAATTTTTAGCACTCTTGACTTCATTTTTCTCATTGGTGCGCTTCCCGGTACGCGCACCGGTACGCGAACCGGAAGCGAACCAAAACATTTTTTTTTTAAAAAAGAAGAGTTATTATAAGGGAAGGAAACAGAGAGTAATGTTAAAAGAAAGACAGCTAGAGGGAGTAACAGAGAGATACTGTTTAATAGATCTATTTACCAAAGAAAAGATGGAAGAGGGTATAATTGTGAAAAACAAAATAGATAAGGAAGTGAAAGAAAAAAAGGAGAGTAGAAGAATAATAAACAAGAGTTTCTTAGAGAATGTGAGTGAATGTTCAAAATAAGAAGAAAAATGGTAAAGGATGTGGAATGAGAGGTGGGGATAGAACCGGACTAAAAGAACAATCCTGAGGGAAAGTGTTAAGAAAACAGTGAGCAAGAGTAAATAGGAATAAAACAAGATGTATGATAGTGACTAAGGTTAAAACATGTGGAATAACAGAGAGAAAAAACAGAAAGCAGAAAAGAAGAAGTGACAGAAAAGGAATGATTGAAACAGCATAGAAATGTAAATAACATAGGGGCATATTATCAACACAGGCGATAACATTTTCGCTGCTTTTATCGGCAGAAAACTGCAGCTAAAGCCGCTTTTGCGGCAGAAAACTGCCGCTAAAGCCGCTTTTGCAGCAGTTTTCTGCCCATAAAAGCAGCGATAATTTTATCGCCTGTGTTGATAATATGCCCCTTAGTGTGCTTGAACTACAGGGAGAAAGCATAATGAACAAGTAGTGAAAGAGTGATCAGTCAGAGACAGTGAGAGTAATAGAACAGGAGTGAGGAACTATGAGAACAGAGGGACTGAGAAAAGGAGTGGAAGGAGTAGAGTAAGTACGTAATAGAGAAAGGAATGAGGGAAGTAGCAAAGGCAGGAAACTGAGGGTTAAAGAAATGAAGCAGTGGAACTAATAGAAGTTAAATGTGATAGAAATGTAACGAAAAGAGTACAAAACATTTACCTTATAATTGTCGTTAACTTAGTCACTTGTTATTTTTATACTTTCAATCTGTGAAAGAAAGAACAAAAATTTGAAAAATATTAAAACATGTATTTAAAAATTAGAAAAGACAAGGGAAAAGATTGACAATCATCCAATTTTACAAAGAAATAAAGTTAGAGATAAACATGCAGAAAAAAAAGAGAAAGAAACGGTGATAGACAGTCAGAGACAAAAAGAAATTGTAATAGAGTAAATTACTAAGAGAAAAAAAAAGAAGATACTTTCAGTGACAGAAAAGAAGGATTGAAGAGAAAACTAAATTGAAGTTGTGTAAGCTACTAAAAGAAAGTGAGTAAGGTAAACTATATAAGGAAAGGGTGAATAAGGAAAAGAGAGTGAGGGAGAGAGGAGACAGAGGAAGTGAAGGAAAGAGTGTCAGATACAGACTGAGTGAGGCATCTACACAATGTGATTCATAATGTTAGGAAGCACAGGTAATGTAATTGAAAAACGTTCCATTTTTTTTGCTCATTCCACAATCACATCACCTGTGTTTCCTTTGCTTAGGTATCTCATTGTGCAGATGTAGTCTGGCATATGAAAGACTACGCAGAAGGTGAGCACTGTATGCAACAACTATGACACTTACAGAAGCCTCTGCTTCTCCATGCCCCCTATACAGTCCTAAATATATACATTTTAAACTGACGGTATCTTGTTGCAGATGAAGTGAGGCCTATCTTGCAACATGGTGCATCTTTTGCACTGCTGCTGTGTCACAAAAGTGATGCAACGGCGGCGCAAAAGAGGCGCCAGGCCATCATAAAACTGCCCCTAACATTTTAAATGATTGTTTCAGGATGCCGATAAGGTGTGGCCTATCCAGAGATTTGTTTGAAGTGAGGCCTACTCAGAGTTACAGATTAAATTTAGGCTTGTTGAAGAGTACAGAGGAGATAATACATGTGCAGGCCTACCAACGAAGTGAGTCATGTCCACTGCACTCTTGAACAAAGGCCAGACCTCCTCTGTCTCCCTGGACAGGCCTAAACCTCATCTGCACAATGTGATTCGTAATGTTAGGAAACACAGGTGATATAATTGAAAAACGTGCAAATATTTTTGCTCATTTAACAATCACATCACCTGTATTTCCTCAGCTTAGGTATCTCATTGTACAGATGTAGTCTAGCATATCCAAGAGTACGCAGAAGGTGAGGACTGTATGCAACAGAGCAATGTACATTACTCACCTCCCTTGACACTTACAGAAGCCTCAGTTTCTCCATGCCTCCTACACAGTTCTAAATGTATATAATAAATACAAAAAGTACAGAATTAATTGTACATGTTAAATGGTTTATTTTTGCTGTTCTCAGAATATATCAAATTTCACTAAAAACAGTGACTTGAAGGTATTCATCATATAACAGCGGGGAAAAAAAAACACAATCAAAATGATTGTGTTTAAAAAACCCATATAACATAACCAATCAGAAATCAGAACTCCTCAAAAGTAACTTACTTTCCATGACGTCGAAAGATGTCCTATGAACAGCTTATACTCTGTTGTGCTGTTATTATTTTCAGCCCGCCACTTTCTGAAAGAAAAGCTCCATCGTTTTGACAAATATGTTACATACAATAAATGACTTCTCGCTCTCTACCGCACTTCTCCTCAAGGCCAAATCGTGTAAGTGCCATTTATAACTCTTGGAATTCTTCTAAGCAAATCCCGTCATTTTCTTTTTCCGCAACTTTCAGAAAGAAAACGTTGAAGATCACTTTCACAATCCTCTACTAGTAATATCTCACCCTTCTTGCTCACTCAAGTTCCACATTTCCTATGACACTGATACTGCTTACTATGAAGCAGACTTACACTACCTCTATGACTACTACAATTATTTAATTCTCTACATCACTTTTAATCACAAAGCAATTTAAAACAGTACATAAAATTATATCAACTCCTAGAATCATTATAGGCCAGTTACCTACCCTAAATTCTTTCTTCTGAAAACAGAAATAAGAATAGTTTTAAGTCAAAAGGCAACATTGTTTCATAGACAAATGTGAATCATTTCCGAAACATCAGCTTTTTTACATTTTCAATAAGCTGTGTAATAAGCGGATGTTGTCAAAGGACCATCATGTCATATAATAGCTGCAGTTAGAAATGTTCTTCCTAAAATCAACAACTGTGTAGCCACAACATTTGTAATTAAAGTTGAAAACTTACTTTCATCAGGTTTATATAGTTGGAATTTTAAAATCACATTATAACCAAAAGTTTGTTCAAAAAATGTGTACACCATTGCAGACTTACATTACCTCTACTCCATGTTTTGATTGGCTGCTTGAATTAGCTTATTAAAAGAAACAGTTTTTCTGAACTCATTCAAAGTGCAGTTATTTTTCCATGACGTCAAGTGTTATGGTAAGAACACCGTTTGCTTTGGGAAATACTCTGTTGTCCTTTAACTAATCCGAGCCCACCACTTTCTGTAAGAAAACCTTCTTTTTTTTCAGGAACTACTTAAAACTCAAAAATAACTTTTTACTCTGTACTACACTTATCCTCAAGGGCAAATTGTGTAGGAGCCATTAGAACCTCTTGAAATTCCTCAGAGGAAATACCGAGATTCTTTCCCTAAAATTTTGGTTGTAAAAACACCAGGTAAGAATTTTTAAGGTCAAAAGGCAATTTTTTTTTGAAAGTTAAAACAGAATCATTGCAGAATGACCAGCCGTTTCTAGACTTCAAATAAGCTGTGTAATGTCCTGATGTTGTTGAAGGACCGTCATGATATATAATTGCTGCAGTTACAAAAGTCCTTCCTGATATTGACAACTGCGAAGCCACAACATTTTTAATTAAAGTTGTCAATTTTGTTCCATCAGGCCTACATCGTTGGAACATTAAAATGACATACTGGCCATATGTTCGTATAAATAATGTTGACAACATTGCAGACTTACATTGGCTACACTCCATGTTGTGATCAGCTGCTTTTACTAGCTTATTAAAGGACACTGATTTACTGTCTGGCAAAGTTAAATATATAAATCTTACTGAGTCTACACTAGTAGTACTTGATAACCTACAGTTCTCGCAGTCATGCTGCCATTGATAAGAAAGGCCAAACAGATGATCTACATCTACACCTTCATCTTGCAATACATCAAGCAACTCCTGACAATCTTGCTGAATATTTTGAGAGAATTGCGTTTGACCAGAACATTTGTCTAACAGATTTCGAATTTCAGACACACTTTCTATTTTTATTCTATCAGTGCTACATTTCTCTAACACAGAATTCCACAAACTGCAAAATTTTGATCCGAATTGACCACAATCTCTTCTTTTAAAGTTTCTAGAGAAAAGACAACATTAACCACTACATTAGCATAGCAGTTGACACCAGAACTATTTTCAAATTGAAAACCAACAACATCTTCAACAGAATCCATTTTTTTTCTGCTTATAATTTTGGGTTCATCGACTTTTCGTCTTTTTGCTACAACCTCCCTACTATTGGTCACATTTCTTCTTTTCCGGCCTACCACACGTTTCTCAAACAAAGGATATTGAGGCAAATGTGGCGCATACTCTCTTCTTAACCTATTGTATTCCTTAATACAATCTAGATCCTCACAAATGTTTGTGACATCACACTCAATCAAGTACAATCCCGATAAAGTTCTGACTCGTGACAAAGCCACATATGCCATACCTTCCTTGAACACATAACTGCCAATATTCACCAATACACTGTCTACACTTAAACCTTGCGATTTATGGATTGTCACCGCATATGCTAAGCAAACAGGAAACTGCTTACGGCGAACATATAAGTCTTTTACAAGCAAAAACCTAGCAGAGCAACGACCAATTAGCTGTACTTCCTCAATGCCATCAAATTTAATTTTTAAAAATTCAATTCCATCTCTATTTCTGTATTTCTCAAAATCAACAACATTACCCATTGATCCATTTACCAGACCTCTTTCAACATGTAAATTCCTTCTTAAAATTATACGGCAATTTAAGCACACATTCAGAGTCTTTTCAAAACCAGCAGTTTTAGATATAGTCTTCTCTAATGAATCCAATTTTGATTTCAAATTCTCAGACAAAATAATTGTTGCTCCCATATGCTCTATTCTGTCAATAGCTTCCAGTTTCACAATCTCTTGCTTTTCTAAATTCAATATTTTATTGTTGAAGATGGCACATTCTGCAAGAGTTGGCATCAAACATATTCCAGATTTCTTCTCAGTAATTTTCCGAAAAATATTCTCAAGCACAACGTCTTGTTCTGGATACAAATTTGACAGTAATCGTGCATGTAAAGCTTCTTTCCCACGCTCGGTCACTTTTCCGATTCTAACATCTTGTAGAATATTCTTATAATCTTCATCCTTCGCTTGACGCATATGTTCACGCAGTTCAGCATAATTAAAGTTTAACCATATATTGACGTTGCCAATGCTCCCTCTGCACTTCCTGGTATCTTCATGCGTGAGCATTTTGAACACAGGTTGTCCTTTCACTGGTGTCAGCTGCAGAAGATCACCGAAAACAATGATGTGTTTGCCACCAAATAACACATCATACTCTTTTTTGAGAACTTCTTGCATTCTCAAATGCACAAAGGCAAGCATGACATTGGAAACCAGGCTTACTTCGTCAATGATAAGAAGTTTCATTTTCCTCAAGACTCTTGAAACTTCACAACAAGCATCTCCAGATAACTTGTGGTATTGTAATTTGTTATCATGCTCCACTGGCAGCATCAGTAGACGATGCAAAGTAATACCTTTAATGTTATGTGCTGCCAGTCCAGTTGGAGCGGTGACTACACAAGACAGCGATGACTCAGTCCTTTTCTGCAAATAATATGAAATTGCTTTAATGAGGAAACTTTTTCCAGTTCCCGCTTCTCCACTCACGTACAGTC
The DNA here is from genome assembly GCF_964261635.1 of Lissotriton helveticus. Lineage (NCBI taxonomy): Eukaryota > Metazoa > Chordata > Amphibia > Caudata > Salamandridae > Lissotriton > Lissotriton helveticus. The sequence goes on from NC_136060.1 coordinate 55,766,417, forward strand.
GGACAGGCTTCAACGACGTACATGAGCACTCTTTCTTCTCATGACTTAATCCATGATCAATTTGGTGTGTAACTTCGTCATATATTTTCCTCTGCTCAACGTTGAGTTGTCTTTCCAAGTCTTCTAAGTTAACCGCATCCTCCTTAGAATGTGCCATGGCTCTTTCCACTTCAATCATGGCAGTGGCAGCTTCATTTTCGATAACTGGTCCTCCTAGTGGATCCTGACTCAATGAAACAGAACTCTGACTGTCCTGAGAACTGTCTCTAGCAATCTCGGCTGCAATCGTTGCTTCCTGCTCGATTTCCGCATTCAACATTTCTAGATATTTGGGAAAAACAGGACATTCTATGGTCTCCTTGGCGGCATTGAAAGAGTCTTCGTAACAGAGGAAATCTCCAAGCAGTTCCTCTTCTGCACGCCAAGGCTTGAAAAGTTGCAAAAGTGCTAAATAGAACAACTCTTTTCTTTCAGGAGATTCGCCACTCAATATTCGATGGTTTACCAAGTGGCATTTTCTTTGCTTGACCAGACATCCCTCACTTCCAATTACAGCATACACTCCTTTATCAATATCTTCTTTGATGTTCCTCTTGAATATGTAATTTTGTAGAACCTCATACAGACAAACATTCTCGAGGTGACTGCTTCTATTTGGATAATATGTATCCAACATGTTGGTCTGCAAAATATCTGTACTGTTTGGCTCCTTTTTCGCCAAATACTCAATTTCCCGTACAGGTTTCAGAACTCGATTACGCGTTGCAGCAAGACCAAGACTCGCCCAAATGATACTCCTAGATTTGGCATAGAGACTTGCTGAAGATAACCGGTCAGAACATTCGTAAGCTCCGATTTCTCGATGCAACAACATCTTCAGACTGAAACTGTACAACTTCTTACTGAGGCTCTTTTCATGGGAAATGTCCTCCCACATATCCTTCAATTCTGTCTTTTCTTTTTTGGTGATGTAAGATGTCACATACCGAGCCACAGCCATACAGTTATCAGCCACAAACTGTATATCCATGTTAGCATTCCACATGGACAAAATCACTGGGTTGTAGTCGTTGATGTACTTGGACTCTTCGTTTCTTTTCAAATTGTATGTATTTTTGGGTGATTTCCTCATCATATTATGTCGCAGCGAAGGCATCAAACTGTTCACTCTTCCTTTAGAAATCACCGGTCGTGGAAAGGCGAAACGACATTTTGTGTAGAACTTGTCCTTGTTTTCTGAATTTACGACGACAGTACTTTCCACAACGATGGCTTTGGAAGCGTAAAACTTGTTCTCTTAGGCTTTTGTCTTCCTTTGTGTTTGGAACAGCACATGTAGAATACTGTTCTATGAAACTCATCACTAAGTCATCCGGATCTGTTCCAAATTTGGGTGCATCTTTGATCCATAGCAGCATATGTATATGAGGAGCACCTCTTGCTTGGTACTCTTTTCTCCAGAAGAAATCCAACACCTCTCCAAGAGGTGGATTCTTCATGTTCATGATGAAAGACATCATAGCTTCAAATCTATGATTGAAGTATCTGCATACATTCACTGGATCCAAAGAGCACAGTTCTCCAGGTGTCTTGAATTCGATATTTTCAATGTTTCCATTTGCCTCTTGTAGAAATTCAAGTAAGTCTTCCCAGCCATACTCAGCACAGCTGAGAGTGAGGAACCATGTGGGAGTTCCTAAGTTCCTCAGCATACCACGCTGACACGCCATGAGATTAATCAGGTGAGAATCCAAAATACTGTCTTGCACATCGACTTTATCCATAAAGTCCCTTGACGAGATATTTTGCATCTGTACACCACTTTTCAAAATGTGGTTCATTGCATATGACAGTCCAGACAGATCACTTTCAAACAGTAGATGAAACAAATAGGGAATGCATTGACGAAACCTAGGATCTTCTGCATACAATCGTAAAGTCCGGTATTCAGAAGCAGGAATTTGATGAGGTCGCTCATCATATCTTCCTCCTTGACCTGTTGGAAATAGCTGTGGGAAACACCGAGCTTCCAAACTTTCCACCCAAACACTAATGGGACTCCCTTTGGCTTGTTTCATTTGAAACAACTCAATAGCATTCCCTATGACTTCCTTGGAATGCAAAGGATGAACACTATAATGTTCATATATTTCTTCATTTTTAAAGGCTTCTACTCTCTCAATTTGTCCAGCACACAAATCGCTGTCCTCTTCTTCACTTACTTCCTCTTCTGCAACATATACATTCGTGTAGTACTTATTGTTTTTCTTCAAATACAATGTTGCCTTTTTGACTTTCCTAACATCCACTAAATCTTGCCAGATTTTCTTACTCTTTGTTGGAACCCCATTAACTAGGATAACCAGTGGTTCCTCTTCCACCTTCTCTACTCCAATTGTATTAATGTTTTTCTTGAAATCTAGAGGCAAATAAACAACTCTTCCCTTTAATCCTCTCTGTAAATCTGATGGAGGCAATTTCCCTGTCTTTGGCTCCATTCGTACAATAGCCTGAAAGGGATGGACACTTTGAATCAAAATAGATTCATAAGTATTTAAATCCTTCAATTCAGAAGGAATCTCAACCAATTCCAGATTATTATGAACCGCTCTAGCAGGCATCTGGTTTTGATTTAATTTGTTACAACAATAAGTACACACACGTTGATCCGATCCCAAATCAAAACAATTTTCTACCATCAAGTATGTTGCGAAATCCTTCCATTCACTATTATTTTCCCTTTCACTTTTTTCATATAAATCCACTAACTTAGTCTGATTCTTATAATAAGTGCGTCGACAACACACACAAGTGAAATTAGGCCTCTCACTTGATTTCACCTGAAACGTGGCAATTTCCTTCTGAAAATTATCTGTACTGGAAACCTGTACACTCTCTTCCACATTACCTTCTTCTTCTGGGTCAATTTCAACATTCTTCTCTTTACTTGCAAAGTAACAAAACTCAATTTCTTCACAAATATTCTTCACATCTACTTCAGAACCATGCAAAAGAGCAGTGCATAATTGTTTAAGCATAATTGCTGGACTCTTAGCATAATACAACATTCTAACTAATTTCCTCACTTTATTATGATGCACTGCTAGCATCCTGAAATGATGAAAAACACTCTGGCATACTCTCCTGGAAAGACAAGCCAGTGAATGACCATGCAAACCTGTCACTTCTCTCACTCTGCAAGGATCTAATTCTTGCAACAACTACTTTTTCTGTTTTAAAGTTTTCTTATTAAATGTCCGTACAAAATCACAAAGCAAATTGATGGAATCCTGTCGCACACTGCAAATACTACTACACTTCCAGGTGTACACTGGTCCCTTAGGACGTCTTCCTAAAACCTCATTACCTAACACCTCTTCTGCCTCTGTTGACACAAGTTTTTCTTTTTCAACCGGACAACCATCTTTCACCTCATATGCTCGACCACTGGTGTCAACTGCATGCACCAAATCATTATCCTGGAAATAACTCTCCTCATTAAAAAATGCCTCACAACTTGAACTATGCATCCATTCTCCTGAAAAAACTTCACAAAAATTACTACGATTAACTGTTCTCTTCCATCTACTATTTGTTTTGAAATCATAAATTACCTTGATTAGTTTCCTAATTCTATTGATTATCAAAATAAATAACTTTCGCTTAATTTCGAATGCCTGATCAATAATTTTCTCAATGTTTCTCTTTCTCTTATAAAAAGCCACTTTCTGTTGACGTTTCTTAACAATTTTTAACAAATTGCCAATTATACTGTTGCGAAATATTCGTCTACGAATGTCCCTAAACTGATTTTTCCTTCTACTACCATGCACAGAGTTATCTCCTGCTCTAGCAGTAACATTTTTGATTGGCCTTTCCTTTCCGTTTAAATTGGCTCTCTTTTTCTGGACTAAAACATGTTCTGTACTGATATTTTTTTTTCTGCAAATGTTTCTTTTGAATGATTTTGTTGTCTTACCCGGAGGTTTCTTGGTGACTTGACGAGTTTTTATTGTAGAGGACTGCTGCAAGCATGTAGTAAGCTGCTGTCTTTGACGTTTTGTAGCCTTTCGGCTTCTTTGCTTCGATGGCATACTGTAGTTTTGAAATGATCTGCAGTTGAATCTGTGCTAAAATATAATAAAAAATGTTATTAACCACTATTACCAAACAGTAAATCAATAACAGTCGTCAAAAAATTAACACACTACTTGTCAATTCTACATACAATAATTTTTAGTGCATTGGCAAATTTAGTACTCACAAATAGTAGCAAAGAAATAGAATGCTTCTACATTTGACCTTTGCTCTTTTATATGTGAATCTGAACTAATTTTTATCAGCATATTTCACTATTTTATTAAAGACACTTCACACAAGCTGTTTTTGAAGTTGTGTTTAATTTTAAATGAAACGGTTAACATGGTTACTTTTCATTTCCAGTAACTTTTAAAAATAACTGTTTATAGTTCCATAGGCTCGAGCAGGTCAGCTTCCCACCCTATGTCATACAAATCTGACAAATCGGCATCCTCATCATGTTCTTCATCATCCTCAGGATTTAAATCATCCAAGGGATCTACTTCCACTGATGTTTCAATGACAATTTCAATGATAATATCGAGATCAACAGTTTGCTCATTATCACTCATGCTTGATGTTGTCGTTATCTTTAAAAAAAGAGAACAACAATGAGATGTTGCAGAGTAAGAGACAAATCTCAGAGACTATAATAGTAAAATTGTTTAACAAGAGTAATATTTTGCAGATAATATTTAGCCATGTCCAGCGATGCTGAGGAGGTGAGGCCTATGTCCAAGTTTTCAGTGAACAGGACTCATCTCTTCTTAACCTTGGATAAGCCTCACCAACTCTGTGTCCCCTGCTCATACTTAAATGTAAAGGGGCAGATTTATGTTAACTGGCGCATCCGCAGGGATGCAACAGTTAACGTGCGCTGCAGCTCTGCCACCCATGATGTGCCGTATTTACAATGTGGAGCACCATTGAACAAAAATAGCACAGATGCGTCACGCATCTGTGCTGCAAAAGCGGCACATTGCAGGAATCACGTCATAAGCGCGACATGTCTACTACAATGCACAGGGGCAAGCCACACATTGCATGGTGCGTCACTCCTTATGGCTGTTTCAAACAGGCGTAAGGATTTGATTCAGCAATGCCATAAAGCTGACTCAGTGAAATGTTCTAAATTTCACCGTGTTAGTTTTACAGGGCTTTCATGCAAATGAATTCCCACCCTGCAACAAAACGCCCACATGAAACCTGACGCAGGTTTCATGTGGCACAGGACTTTACACCGTGACATATCTGCCTAGACGCGTCAAGTTGTAAATATGTCTCAACATAGCGCATCTTTTGCGCCACCGCTGCGTCACAAAAATGACGCAACAGCGGCGCAAAAGAGGCACACAGCCATCATAAATCTGCCCCTAACATTTTAAATGATTGTTCAGGATGCCGATAAGGTGTGGCGTATCCAGGGGTTTGTTTGACGTGAGGCCTACTCAGGGTTACAGATGAAATTTATGTTTGTTGAAGAGTACAGACGAGATAATACATGTGCATGCCTACCAATGAAGTGAGTCATGTCCACTGCACTCTTGAACAAAGGCCAGACCTCCTCTGTCTCCCTGGACAGACCTAAACCTGATCTGCACAATGTGATTCGTAATGTTAGAAAACACAGGTGATGTAATTAAAAAACGTGCAAATATTTATGCTCAATTCACAATCACATCACCTGTGTTTCCTCAGCTTAGGTATCTCATTGTGCAGATGTAGTCTAGCATATCCAAGAGTACGCATAAGATGAGGACTGTATGCAACAGACCAATGTACATTACTCACAATAAAGCATTTTTTTTTAAACGATTTTCTGCTCATAATTTGAAAACACAACACAGCTCCTATGTAGAAGCACACCCTGTCAGTACTTAAATTTGCCAAGCACACATGGGTGCGTATTTACAAGGACCTTGCACCACAGGGAAATGACTTAAATTAAAATGGGGAAAATAAAACAAAGTGACTCAAAGGCCTTGTAAATATGCCCCAAGCAGCCTATGAAACTCTAGCAGTACATTTCAAGAAACCTAATTGACTTCAAGAAGTGTACAAGGCCATCATAAATCTGCCCCTAACATTTAAAATGATTGGTTCAGGATGCCGATAAGGTGAGGCCTATCCAGGTGTTTGTTTGACGTGAGGCCTACTCAGGGTTACAGATGAAATTTAGGCTTGTTGAAGAGTACAGAGGAGATAATACATGTGCATGCCTACCAATGAAGTGACTCATGTCCACTGCACTCTTTAACAAAGGCCAGACCTCCTCTGTCTCCCTGGACAGGCCTAAACCTGATCTGCACAATGTGATTCGTAATGTTAGGAAACACAGGTGATGTAATTGAAAAACGTGCAATTTTTTTTGCTCATTTCACAAGCACATCACTTGTGTTTCCTTTGCTTAGGTATCTCATTGTGCAGATGTAGTCTAGCATATCAAAGAGTACGCAGAAGGTGAGCACTGTATGCAACAATTTTTACACTTACAGAAGATTCAGCTTCTCCATCCCCCTACACAGTCCTAAATGTATACAGTTTAAAGTGACGGTATCTTGTTGCAGATGAAGTGAGGCCTATCTTGCAACATGGTGCATCTTTTGCACCACTGCTGCGTCACAAAAGTGACGCAACAGCGGCGCAAAAGAGGCGCACGGCCATCTTAAATTTGCCCCTAACATTTTAAATGATTGATTCAAGATGACGATAAGGTGTGGCCTATCCAGAGGTTTGTTTGAGGTGAGGCCTACTCAGGGTTGCAGATGAAATTTAGGCTTGTTGAAGAGTACAGAGGAGATAATACATGTGCAGGCCTACCAATGAAGTGAGTCATATCCACTGCACTCTTGAACAAAGGCCAGACCTCCTCTGTCTCCCTGCACAGACCTAAACCTCATCTGCACAATGTGATTCGTAATGTTAGAAAAGACAGGTGATGTAATTGAAAAACGTGCAAATATTTATGCTCAGTTCACAATCACATCACCTGTGTTTCCTCAGCTTAGGTATCTCATTGTGCAGATGTAGTCTAGCATATCCAAGAGTACGCAGAAGATGAGGACTGTATGCAACAGAGCAATGTACATTACTCACAATAAAGCATTTCTTTTAAAAAAAAAACGATTTTCTGGTCATAATTTGAAAACACAACACAGCTCCTATGTAGAAGCACACCCTGTCAGTACTTAAATTTGCCAAGCACACATGGGGGCGTATTTACAAGGACCTTGCACCACGGGGAAATGACTTAAATTAAAATGGGGAAAATAACGTCAAAGTGACTCAAAGGCCTTATAAATATGCGTCAAGCAGCCTATGAAACTCTAGCAGTACATATCAAGAAACCTAATTGATTTCAAAAAACGTTTTTAAACACATCAAAAAAATAAATTATTTTCCCACATTCATGAGGAAGTGTCTTAAAATGCCCTAACACACATGAAAGCGTATTTTAAGGCCCTTGCACCATTTTTGCGTCACTTTTAACATGGCTATGTAACTCAAAGAAACAAAGTCTACATTTGCCAAGCACACATGGGGGCTTATTTACAAGGACTTTCACCACGGGGAAATGTCTTAAATTAAAATGTGGAAAATAACATCAAAGTGACTCAAAGGCCTTGTAAATATGCGTCAAGCAGCCTATGAAACTCTAGCAGTACATATCAAGAAACCTAATTGATTTCAAAAAACGTTTTTAAACACATCAAAAAAACAAATTATTTTCCCACATTCATGAGGAAGTGACTTAAAATGCCCTAACACACATGAAAGCGTATTTTTAAGGCCCTTCCACCACTTTTGCATCACTTTTAACATGGCTATGTAACTCAAAGAAACAAAGTCTAAATTTGCCAAGCACACATGGGGGCGTATTTACAAGGACTTTGCACCACGGGGAAATGTCTTAAATTAAAATGTGGAAAATAACATCAAAGTGACTCAAAGGCCTTGTAAATATGCGTCAAGCAGCCTATGAAACTCTAGCAGTACATATCAGGAAACCTAATTGATTTCAAAAAACGTTTTTAAACACATCAAAAAAACAAATTATTTTCCCACATTCATGAGGAAGTGACTGAAAATGCCCTAACACACATGAAAGCGTATTTTTAAGGCCCTTCCACCACTTTTGCGTCACTTTTAACATGGCTTTGTAACTCAAAGAAACAAAGTCTAAATTTGCCAAGCACACATGGCGGCATATTTACAAAGACTTTGCAGCACGGGGAAATGTCTTAAATTAAAATGGGGAAAATAACATCAAAGTGACTCAAAGGCCTTGTAAATATGCCTCAAGCAGCCTATGAAACTCTAGCAGTACACTTGCACCATTTTTGCGTCACTATTAACATGGCTATGTAACTCAAAGAAACAAAGTCTAAATTTGCCAAGCACACATGGGGGCGTATTTACAAGGACTTTGCACCACGGGGAAATGTCTTAAATTAAAATGTGGAAAATAACATCAAAGTGACTCAAAGGCCTTGTAAATATGCATCAAGCAGCCTATGAAACTCCTTGCAGTACATATCAAGAAACCTAATTGATTTCAAAAAACGTTTTTAAACACATCAAAAAACAAATTCTTTTCCCACATTCATGAGGAAGTGACTTAAAATGCCCTAACACACATGAAAGCGTATTTTTAAGGCCCTTCCAACACTTTTGCATCACTTTTAACATGACTATGAAACTCAAAGAAACAAAGTCTAAATTTGCCAAGCACACATGGGGGCGTATTTACAAGGACTTTGCACCACGGGGAAATGTCTTAAATTAAAATGTGGAAAATAACATCAAAGTGACTCAAAGGCCTTGCAAATATGCCTCAAGCAGCCTATGAAACTCTAGCAGTACATATCAAGAAACCTAATTGATTTCAAAAAACGTTTTTAAACACATCAAAAAAACAAATTATTTTCCCACATTCATGAGGAAGTGACTGAAAATGCCCTAACACACATGAAAGCGTATTTTTAAGGCCCTTCCACCACTTTTGTGTCACTTTTAACATGGCTATGTAACTCAAAGAAACAAAGTCTAAATTTGCCAAGCACACATGGCGGCGTATTTACAAAGACTTTGCAGCACGGGGAAATGTCTTAAATTAAAATGGGGAAAATAACATCAAAGTGACTCAAAGGCCTTGTAAATATGCCTCAAGCAGCCTATGAAACTCTAGCAGTACATATCAAGAAACCTAATTGATTTCAAAAAACGTTTTTAACCACTTGGATGCTAAGGTGTTTTATGGCTTTGAATGTAATTTCCATTGAAGTCAATGGAAACTCCATGACGAGCTGGGCTCGTCATGAGCGTCGAAGGGGTTAAACACTTCAAGTAAATCACTTATTTACCCACATTCATGGGGAAGTGACTTAAAATGCCCTAACACACATGAAAGCGTATTTTTAAAGCCCTTCCACCATTTTTGCGTTACTTTTTACATGGCTATGTAACTCAAAGAAACTAAATCTATTTGTAAAACACTTGACACAAAGCAACATTTTAAATACACAACTTTCTTCATAAATTTATCCCTAAAGCATAATATACTCTATCTAAATTAAATGAATCTTTTCTCACCTTAGCAAATACTTTTTGAGTTTCAAAACAGTCTCAGACACACACCAATTTTTCTTTAGCAGAGCAAAGGGTATGCACTCCAGAGGCTTCAACCATCAATGGCACAGAAATGCTGTAATTCATAACACATATCTCTCATGTCACCCAATCAAAAAACTCTTCCCACACTTTTTTCAAATCAACACCCTTCCCCCCTCTGCCCTTTCTGCCTTTTTTGCCATAGCAACCACCTCCTGAAAGACCTGTCATGTTTACAAGTTCACACAACAATGTTTCAATTGAACTCTGAACTCTCAGTACAACTGCGTATCCAGTGCAATCTTTCATAAAATGATTTTTTCTTGACCATTCAAATTACATCTTTCAAAGAACTCATCCATGCACCCTAACTTTCTGTTTTCAGCAATCAAAATCCACCAATCACTTATACTGAATCATTAGCACAGAAACTCCACACTTTTTTTCATTACATACTCCTACTATTTCAACTGCCATTTCATTCCCACACTTCATCTGACTGCAGCAGAACCTCCTCTCACCATGTTTTCTGTCTGGATTGTTGGACATAGTTACATCCACTGGATAACAGAAATTTACACAACCTCAATTTACAAAATGTGGAAATCAACTGGATTGGTCACAGAGGATTAAGATGTCACCAATTGATACCATTGGTGAAAACCTTTTTGCATTTGCCAAACCCTGACCTGTTAATTGTGCACTGTGGAGGAAATGACTTGGGTACTTTGACTGGGGTAGGTCTGGAAATGCTTTTAAAGGACACCTTTGAGCAATTGATGGCACTTTTTCCTCAAACTGCCTTGGTATATTCAAATATATGCCAAAGACAGAAATGGAAGTGGTCCAACCAATTTTGTCCACAAATTGAGAAATCGAGGAAGCATGTAAATAAGTCTGTTTCAGCTTACATGAGAGACCATGGAATGGGCTCCATCTACAACAATAACTTGCGTTACTACATGCAAGATATCTACAGAGGAGATGGAGTTCACTTCTCAGATGAGGGGAACAGAGTTTTCATCCTGAATTTAAGACTATGTATTGGTACCTACTTATAAGTACCTAAATCTACCACATACCCAAAAGCTCTTCTCAGAGCTACCCTAACTATGATCACTGTAAACAAATTTTAAATGTAACTTTTTTTTTACTAATTTTCACGATTTACGCTTTCCGGAGCGCTACCCGGTACGCGCACCGGACGCTAACCGCGCAAAAATAAAAAATAAATGTTTTTTTTTCGCACATATGGGCCTCCTCAGCCACCCTCAGAAAACCTAGGGGGTCAGGATACGTCTACCGTGCCCCCTTCTGCCCATTCTGAACATTATTTGCCCTCCATCTTGTATCTCAAATCTACCGGTTCGCGTACCGGGGCGCGCACCGGGAAGCGCTCGCTTAAAAAAGGTGGGAAAGTAATTCACAGAAAAACCACTGGAGACACTTTCACCAAATATAGATTAGCTCATACTACATACCAATCCCTACCATTTTCACAAATTTGATTGGAATTCCATTTAGCCATTTAGCCTGTAGAACTCTCTAAATACCCTGAGGTAAATTACTTCACAAAACACATCTGAAGTGTTGGAATTGACAACCAATTAAAATGTTACTTTCATTTTCTACTTTTTTTTACCTGACATTTGATTGGTTATGTACCTGAATATATATAAAGAAAGAGAGAGAAACACAGCCATTTTGACTACTACTTCCTGAAGTACATTCCAAGAGCATTTTCACTGACAACCTAAACTTGTTTTTAAAAGGTAAGATGTTATTTTGAAAACTGAAGTATATTGTGCACTTTAAGTTAATATGGAAAACTTTTTCTGATAGTTATATACTATCCCTCTGTAATAGTTATAGATTTAGACAGACTTCTCTGTTATAGTTATGGATGGATTTAGGCTTGTCTTGTATAATTATGAATTTACTAAGGTTTCATCACATACACATTTTTATATTTCTACTACCAGTCTGATACCATACACTGCCCAAAGATAAATTCACTGTTAAATTAATCCCACAGTGCCCTATCTCTACTGATATATATATTTTTTTTAATGCAAATTTCAGGCAAAATGGAAGGAGAACAAAAAGTGTCATTTGAAATTGTCCTTGAAGAGACCAATCAAGAAAACATTGAACCAAATGACATTGAATTCATGGATGAATCACAGGACCATGAACTACTACAATGTGTACAATCTGTAGATTTCCTCATTCAAAATGAGGACATTTCAGACACTCAAATGTTGCAAGTTATGTTCATTGAAAATGACGACATTTCGGACAGTCAAATGTTAGACGTTCTATTAAATTTTGAAAAACAATCACAAAAATAAAAAATACAAAATAAAAAACAACAAAACGAACAATCAATAAACATACAATATTTGAAAAGTCTATCATTCTTTTTTCCTCATAGTACGCTCCCCGGACCGCTTTTTTTTTTTTGCCCCGCGGGGCCCTTTTAAAGCCTCCACATCAAACCTAGGGGGTCAGGATGATCTACTATGCCCCCTTCTGGTCATTTCCCCCTTTGTTTTGGCCTCCTCTTGTCTCTTGATACTACCGAGAGACAAGATGGCGGCCGCTCCGGACTGTTTAGAATGTTGACAGACACCGTAGAGTCAATCAGTTTCGCTTCGCGAAGTTCCGCTACGCGTCAGGTACGCGAACCGGGGCGCTAACCGGGGCGCGCTTACAGATATATATATTTTTTGGAACGTTATTTTCTCAAAATCCACTGGAGCACATATATTGAGACCTAGCTACCAGCGGCGATGACTTGGGTTGCCCGCCTGTTGATCACTCTAGTTTTGTGGAGATTAACATTCCCCCTACTAATCTAATTGATCTAGACTCTCGCTCCATGTTGCCCACCCCTCCTCTGGTTGGTCTAACTTTAGGCGATGGTTTATCTTCGAAGAGTGATTGTAATAGTAGAGCCAAGCCTGCCGTGGCCAAAAGGGCTGCACAATCACCACCAAGGAAAAGAAGGAGGAAGGGAGGGGTAAAAAGAAAAGGATATAGTGGTCGGCCTCCCACACCAGCACCAGTACCACCTCAACGGGTAGCTGAACCGGCTCTACCATCCATCGTAGAGCCCAAGGCTTTAGACACTCAGGGGTTGGAAACTAATGAACTATGTAGTGAAGGGGTTCAGGAGGTGTCCCTTGCCAACTTAGAGAAGCTTATTAAATCGTATATGCTTCCTGTGTTGGAGCGTGTTAGGATACTGGGGGACAAACTGGACCGTTTGATGGCGACCATCGAACCCATTCATGCTCCTAGCGGGGATAAGGTATTGGGACCCCCTATCTTAACTCAGGGTATACCCCAGGTTGCCGCGAACGTAATTAGCTCTACTAATAGAACTAGTAAACATGCTTCCACTAATGAGAATGCTACTACAAAAAACAAAGCAGTGGTTCCAGTGGCCAAACACCCCCCAGCAGCAAGTACTGCTAAAGCACATTCCAGGGTGGGAGTTAATAACAAACCCTCTGAGAAGGTGGGTGTATCCCAGCAAAGGAATGGGGTGTCTAAACCCGCCCTTCCTACTGGTAAAATAAGCAGACCCCTCCCACATAAGAAAAATGTTGACCTGCCACCGGATTCTACGAACTATGTCATCGTTCTGACGGGTGTGCCCCCAGTTGCGGAAGGGGATAGGGAAAATTATGATAGCCTGAAAAATAAAGTCATCTTCTGGCTGAAAACAAATAGGCCCCTTCCTTCTCATCTAAATGGGGACATTGTTACAGTCAGAAGATGTCGGTGGGTAGGGGTACGCCCCAAGGACATAGAGGGGGATATAGTTATTATTAACTTTAGGGACCACAAAGTTGTATCCCACCTTTCCGACTGGTATGTTGGTAATAATGAGGGTGGGATCTCAACGAGGAACCTGACCTATTTTTATCCAGAGACTTTGCTCAATCCATTAGATCAACCCTCAACTACTTTTAGTAAAAACACTAATAGCCTCCTTAAATGGACTAATTTTACCCCAAATTTTTATGGCTCTCAGTTCAATCCGGAGGCACAGTATCGATCTTACACCCAATCAAACTACAATTGTCCTGACCAGGCGCCAGGATGGGCAAATATCAATACTCAGATTAAGGGCCCTCCAGTTTTACCTGACTCCTTATTCCCCAACAGGCCCCTGTATCCACCGGTCCCCATAACATCAGTTCCTGCACAGATTCAGCAGTACCCAGGTTTTTTCCCAACACATTCCCATCCTAATATGTCTATCCAGCCCAAGGAGTCTTGGAAGATCCCCCTGAGAAATCTATACGATCCATTATCATGGCTGGCGACCAATGATTGACCAGCACTCTTACCGGGGGTTGTTGTCTCTAATCCAGAGTGCAGGAGGGGGGAGGAAGGTTTGGGCATTTTACCTTATGTTGTTGAGAATCCAGTGGACCAAGATTATCAATCTGTGGAGGGCTGTACTAGTTGTACGGAAGAGCCGGAGCTCTTAACTTTGTTAGCTACCCCAATGTACACTACTGAAGTTTATACTCAAGGAGCAAGTTCGGGGCCAACCTGTCTAGTTAGGTCATTGTGTTTAACCATGGACGGCCCGTCTACAGATACTGTGGGATATGTTGAACCCGTCCCCATGTCTAATGAACCTAGCTTAAATGTTATTACTAATATGTGTGACGAACCAAGTGGGAAGGGTACCACCCTGGGATGTTGGAATGTTGCTGGAATTGATTCTTGTGTATGTGTACCTGATTGGGCCGATTTTATACGTCAGGGGGACATCTGGTCATTCCAGGAGATTTGGGCAACTGAATCTGTCTATTTTCCAGGTTTCCTGAACTTTAACAAACCGGCAGTTAGAGCCCAAAGAGGCAGGGCCATGGGTGGTCTCACCATTTGGGTTCGTCAGGTAGCTGGTGTTTCTGTAAGGGAGGTTTCTATTGATTGTCCGGACATATTGATAATCAGATTGGAACTAAGAAGTGGCCTAAACATATTGCTTGTTAATGTGTATGCAAGAGGCATTGCGGGAGCCCGCGTGTCACCTACTCTCACATGTTTGGATGACTTCCTGGGTTCCACCCAACTAACTGGTCATGTGATAGTGATGGGGATTTTAACACGTGTTTTGAACCTTTAGGCAGTGAGGACGGACTATTAACTGATGATGAGGACAGGACATGGGGGATTCCCACTCTTGAGTTACCCCCGATTCCCAAATGGTCTCAATCAGCAACTTTTATTAAAGGTTTTTATTTAAACTGGGGGATGCGCGCCCTGAATGGTCGCACATGCTCCGACAGGGTAGGCAATTCTACTTTCTTTAATGGCAGACATAGTAGTCGCATTGATTATATCTTAGTTGATATAAAAATGTGGCATTTAGTTCTGGACATGACTGTTAAAATTCGTCCAGAAAGTGACCATGAACCGCTTTTAGCGGAACTAAAGGACATGAGTTTTGCAGGGCCGATCGTTCGACAGACTAACCCCGTACAAGAGGCTGTGGTCCTATCTAATGACATGAGGAGGGTGCGATGGCAAAAAGTTTCTGTAGATCTTGAAGCACGTGCTAAGATCAGAAGCCTGGTATTAAATTCCATATTGGAAATTGATAAGTGTGACAATCAGGACACGCTGATTACATCAATCACGGATATCCATGCCAGATTGTTTTTGTCACTAAAAACTTTGTTTGTTAATTTTGTGGTCAACAAGGGTAGGGGGATGGTTAAGAAACCAGCTAATTGGTTTAATGATGCCTGCCGTGAGTCCCATAAGTCTCTGTTTTTGGCCCTGAAATCTAAAAATCCTGCCTCAATTAAAACCTGTAGGAAGGCGTACAAAGTAGCTAAATATCGGGCGAAAACTGTATGGGACGACGAGCGATGGTGCCTTCTTGCTGAGGCCTGTGGCTCTAGGAATTTCCAATGCTTTTGGCACCTGCTTAGGTGGGGCCAGTCTCAGGACGACCGCCCTAGCCCTGCATCCATTAAACAACAAAAATGGGTGTCATATTTTGAGGAACAATTTAGCAGTCAAGGCCTTACGCAGGTCGCCATCAATTGGCCGATTTCTTTTGACTCACTCGTGTTTGCGGCGAAAGAGGTAGAGTCTGTCTTGAAAGCCATCCCCAGGGGCAAAGCGCCCGGTCCGGATTGTATCCCGGCGGATCTTTTCCAACAAGATCAGGACCTATGGGTACCATACCTAGTGCATTTGGTAAATGCGCTGGCAGTGGGCGCCAGGGTTCCTGAGTCCTGGACTGGCGCCGAAATTCTGCCCATATTCAAGAAGGGTGATCGGTCGGTTCCTTCGAACTACCGGCCGATCAGCCTAATTGATGCAGTTCAGAAGATCACCGCTCGCCTTGTTCTGTCAAGGGTCCAGGCTTGGATTGAGGAATTTAACATTCTTACTCCTCTCCAAGCAGGGTTTAGACCCTTTGTGAGTACCCTGGACCAGGCGTTTCGCTTCATGCTCCTGCATTGGAAGACGGTTACCTTGGGCAAAGGCAATTTATATGCCGCTTTCGTGGATCTTCGATCCGCGTTCGATCTAGTCCCGAGGGCCGGTCTTTGGAATTGCCTATTGGATATGGGGATGCCTCCCATTTTGGTCCGGCTTATAGTGAATCTCTATGCCCAAACAGTCGCATTTGTACGATGGGGCAAACCGGGTGAGGTGACAGAGAAATTTCCAGTGGCTAAGGGTGTCAGGCAAGGTTGTGTTTTGGCACCGACCTTGTTCTCTCTATATATCAATAGAGTTACCAAGTATTTTGACAACTCTTCCACGGATGCTCCAACTTTGGCCGGCATGAGAATCCCCCTGCTCATGTTCGCTGACGATACTCTCTTGCTCTCACGCACCAGGCAGGGCTTGCAGAATGCCCTGTCAAGGTTCGAGAGTTTCTGCAGCGAACATGAGCTGGAGGTGAATGTCTCCAAAACCAAATTTATGGTTTTAAGGGGGAGAAAGTTAATAAATGCCAGGGTCACCTTGGGGGGTACCCCCCTGGAGCAAACAAAACACTTCACCTACCTGGGTGTTACTTTTAGCGACACCTTGAGCTGGACTCACCAGATTGAACTAATGACCATGAAACAGAAACAGTTAGGCGGAGCACTGATAAAAGAGCACAAAGGGTCATTTACTAGGCCAATGTCTCCGCTCATTAAGATCTATGGTGGCAAGGTTCTACCAGCGATTCTCTATTGTGCCGAATTGTGGGGTGGCAGTAATTTGGATTCCCTAAAGCATGCGCACAACAAGTTTTTAAGACAGGCAGTAGGGCTTCCTCTGTCGACTCCAATAATCCCCCTCCTCTATGATTTAGGTTGTCATCCGGTGGTAGACCAGGCAAGACTCCGTCCCCTTACTTTTTGGCACCGTTTATGGACTACGCCAGAACTCCATTTCTATGCAGAAGCTTGTCTGGAGGTTAAGAATAGCCCTGGTGCCTCTAACATTGGATGGTTCAGAGACCTTAAGTCTACCCTATTGGCCCTCGGTTATGGTGATCTGTGGTCCTCGCCCGACACAGCAATTTTCCCCTCTAAAAGGGATCTTAAATCTAGTTACTGGATCTGGGTGACCCACAACATGTACATGGAAACTAACTCGTGCAGCCTCACTGGCCTGTTTATTGTACACAAGGATATACCCAAGTTAGAGGGGTTCTGGGACATCATTACTAAACCCCTGGACCGCAAATTATTTTTTCAATTTAGATGCGGCTCACTTCCCATTGGGGAGTTTACAAGAAAATGGGGATCAGTTAGCTCTGGCTTTTGTCATAACTGTCAAGGTATCAGGGAAAGCGTAGAGCACTTGTTATATGTGTGCCCCCTGTACTCGGCCCCCAGAGTTAAATGGCTAAAGCCTGTGTGCAGGCATTTAGGAACTAGATTGGCTGTCGAAGCCACAAGATTGTTAAAAGTTACCCTGGATCCCCTCATTGTTGTGGGGGTGGCTAAATTTCTCGGGTGGGCATGGGTGCTTAGAAGCAGGTCCATCAAAAACAATTGTATTGTGACCGCATAGTCTTCTGTAACATGCTGATGTTGGTTGTCCATGTGTGTTTATTCTTCTTTTTAATTGTATATATTGTTTAAGAAGCTGATTAGTTTGTTACTGATTTAATACCTGTATTAACTGTTTAATGTGTATATATGTATATTGTATTTTTTATCATTGTCTTTTATGATTGACTAATCGAATAAAGACTTCTTGAACTGAACTGAGACCTAGCAAAGGCACATCGGGCAAACAATATCTACAATTTTGCCAAGTTTCATGTAAATCCATTCAGCCGTTCAAGCTAAAAGTGAGTCCAACCGCCCTATGGAAAATTGCATGGTAAAAACGCGTTTTGGGACCCCCCTTTTTTCTCGGCCCCCCCTTGACGAAATCCCCCAAAATTTCAGGGGCTGCTCAGAAACAAAATGTTCCAGTTTCCTGAAAATTTCAGCCAATTCCGTCCTCAAACGCCAAAGTTATAGTTATTCGACATAGAATTTTCAAAAATCCCATAGAGAAAAAATCCTAACTATATATACCTACTGGCGACCGCCAGTAGGTATATATAGTTAGGATTTTTTCTCTATGGGATTTTTGAAAATTCTATGTCTAATAACTTTGGCGTTTGTGGACGGAATTGGCTGAAATTTTCTGGAAAATGGAACATTTTGTTTCTGAGCAGCCCCTGGAAATTTGGGGGGGGTTTGTCCAGGGGGGGTCGAGAAAAAAGGGGGGTCCCAAAACGTGTTTTTAACATTGAGTTTTCCATAGGGCGGTTGGCCTCACTTTTAGCCCGAACGGCTGAATGGATTTGCATGAAACTTGGCAAAATTGTAGGGACTGGTAGCCCGATGTGCCTTTTGTAGGTCTCAATATATGTGCTCCAGTGGATTTTGAGAAATTAATGTTTAAAAAAAGATATATATCTGTAAGCGCGCTCTGGGCAGCGCTCCGGTCCGCGTACCGGAACTTCGCGTAGCGAAGCTGATTGGCTCTCCAGTGTCTGTCAACATTCTAAACAGTCTGGAGCGGCCGCCATCTTGTCTCTCGGTAGGATTGAGAGACAAGAGGAGGCCAAAACAAAGGGGGAAATAACCATAAGGGGGCATAGTAGATCCTCCCTGACCCCCTAGGTTTAATGTGGAGGCTCTAAAAGGGCCCCGCGGGGCAAAAAAAAAGAATTTTTTTTTGTTTTTTTGCGTGGGTAGCGCCCGGTCCGCGAACCGGGAAGCGTTCTGGGCAGCGTACTGCAATGAAAAATGAATGATAGACTTTTTAAATGCTGTATGTTAATTGATTGTTGGTTTTGTTGATTATTTTTTATTTTCTTTAATTTTTTAAGCATTTTTTTTTATTGTGATTGTGTTTCATAATTTATTAAACTTTCTAACATTTCATTGTCAGAAATTTCATAATTATCATTGAATATACATTGTAGTCTCTGAGGGTGTAAAATGTCCTCATTTTCAAGGAGGTTATCTACTGCTTGTACACATTGCAGTAGTTCTTTGTCCCAAGTTTCATCGAAAAATTCAATATCATTTTCATCAATGATTTCTTGGCTGCTCTCTTGCAGGACAATTTGAAATTCAACTTTCTGTTCGCCTTCCATTTTGCCTGAAATTTAGATTAAAAAAATATATATTAGTAGAGATAGGACACTGTTGGGATTAATTTTAGATAGGCAGTTTTTATCAGTGAATTTATCTTTGGGCAGTGTATAGTATCAGAGTGGAAGTAGGAATATAAAAAAGTGTATGTGATTTAACGTAAGTAAATTCATAATTATACAAGAGAAGCCTAACTCCATCCATAACTATAACAGAGAAGTCTATCTAAATCTATAACTACTACAGAGGGATAGTATATAACTATCAGAAAAAGTTTACCATATTAACTTTAGTGCACAATACACTTCAGTTTTAAAAATAAAAACTTACCTTTAGAAAGAAGTTGAAGGAATTAGTGAAAATACTATTGAAATGTACACCAAGAAGTAGTAGTCAAAATGGCTGTGTTTTCTTCTCTTCCTTTATATATATTCAGGTATATAACCAATGGAATGTCAGGTAAAAAAAGTAGAAAATGAAAGTAACATATTAATTGGTTGTCAATTCCAACACTTCAGATGTGTTTTGTGAAGTAATTTACCTCAGGGTATTTAGAGAGGTCTACAGGCTAAATGGCTAAATGGAATTCCAATCAAATTTGTGAAAATGGTAGGGATTGGTATGTAGTATGAGCTAATCTATATTTGGTGAAATTGTCTCCAGTGGCTTTTCTGTGAACTACTTTCCCACCTTTTTTGATGGTGCGCTTCCCAGGGAGCGACCCGGTACGCGAACCGTTGAGCGCCCCGGTTCGCGAACCTTAAGCGTTACGGGAGTCCACCATTTTGTGTTTCGGTCGAATTAAGATACAAAATGGCGGGCAAATAATGTTCACAATGGATAGAAGGGGGCACGGTAGACTTATCTTGACCCCCTAGGTTTTGTGAGGGTGGCTGAGGAGGCTTATATGTGCGAAAAAAAACCATTTTTTTTTAAATTTTGCGAGGTTAGCTCCCGGTTCGCGTACCGGGTAGCGTCCCAGGGAGCGTACTTTGTTGAAAATTAGTGAAAAAAGTTAGAGGAAAAATAACAATTGTGAGTGATCAGATGTAGGGTAGCTCTGAGAAGAGCTTTTGGGTTTATGGTACATTTAGGTACTTATAAGTAGGTACCAATGCACATTCTTAAATTCAGAGTGAAAATTCTGTTGCCCTCATCTGAGAAGTGAACTCCATCTCCTCTGTAGATATCTTGCATGTAGTAACGCAAGTTATTGTTGTACAGGGAGCCCATTCCATGGTCTCTCATGTAAGCTGAAACAGATTTGTTTACATGCTTCCTCGACTTCTCAATTTGTGGACAAAATTGGTTTGACCACCTCCATTTCTGTCTTTGGCATATATTTGAATATACCAAGGCAGTCTGAGGAAAAAGTGCCATCAATTGCTCAAAGGTGTCCTTTAAAAGCATTTCCAGACCTACCCCAGTCAAAGTGCCCAAATCATTACCTCCACAGTGCACAATTAACAGGTCAGGTTTGGGCAAATGCATAAAGGTTTTCACCAATGGTATCAATTGGTGACATTTTAATCCTCTGTGGCCAAACCACTTAATTTCCACATCTTGTAAATTGAGGTTAGGTAATTTTCTGTTCTCAGCATACCTGTGAGCCCAGTGAATATAACTATGTCCAACAATCCAGACAGAAAACATGGTGAGAGGAGGTTCTCCTGCAGTCAGATGAAGTGTGGCAATGAAATGGCAGTTGAAAAAATGAGAGTTTAAAATGAAAAAAACTGTGGAGTTGCTGTGTTCATGAAGCAGTAACAGTGATTGGTGGATTTTGATTGCTGAAAACAGAAAGTTAGGGTGCATGGGTGAGTTCTTTGAAAGATGTATTTTGAGTGGTCAATAAATAATCATTAAATGAAAGATTGCAGTGGATATGCAGGTGCACTGAGAGTTCAGAGTTCAATTGCAACATTGTTGTGTGAACTTGCAAACACCAGAAGTCTTCCAAGAGGTGGTTGCCATGCAGAAAAGGCATGAAATGGCAGAGGGGGGAAGGGTTTTCATTTGAAAAAAAGTGAGGGAAGAGTTTTGATTGGGTGACATGAGAGATATGTGTGGAGAATTACAGCATTTCTGTGCTTTTGATAGCTGCAGACTCTGGAGTGCATACCTTTTGCTCTGCTGAAGACAAATTGGTGTGTTTCTAAGACTGTTTTCAAACTCAAAGTATTTGCTAAGGTGAGAAAATATTTCTTTAATTTAGATAGAGAATAGTGTGCTTTAAGGAGAAAATTATGAATTATGTGGCGCAAAATGCTTGTAAATATGCTCCCACCTGTGCATGGAAAATTTAGATTTTGAATGTTTGTGTTACATAGCCATGTTAAAAGTGATACAAACATGCTGCAAAGGCAATCAAAAAACGCTTTTATGTGTCTTAAGGACATTTTAAGTAATTTTCCCATGTGCAGTGTTTTGAAATTATGATTTGAAAATCGTTTTTGGGGAAAAGGAATTGTTTTTAAATTTATGACAAGGACATAATGGTGTATGCTTCTTTATAAGGCAATTGACTGTCCCTGATGTTATTTTTCCCATTTTAATGTAAGACCTTTCTCTGTGGCGCAAATTGCTTGTAAATATGGTCCCACCTGTGCATGGCAAATTTAGATTTTAAATGTTTGTGTTACATAGCCATGTTAAAAGTGACCCAACCATGCTGGAAAGGCAATCAAAAAACACTTTCATGTGTCTTAAGGACATTTTAAGTCATTTCCTCATGTGCAGTGTTTTCAAATTATGATTTGAAAATCGTTTTTGGGGAAAAGGAATGGTTTGTAAATTTATGACAAGGACATAATGGTGTATGATTCTTTATAAGGCATTTCAGTGTCTCTGATGTCATTTTTCACATATTACATTAAAAGACCTTTCCCTGTGGAGCACATTCCTTGTAAATATGCTCCCACCTGTGCTTGGTAAATTTAGATTTTGACTGTTTGAGTTACATAGCCATGTTAAAAGTGACCCAAAAACTTGCAAAGGCTTTTAAAAAAAACTTTCATGTGTCTTAAGGACATTTTAAGTAATTCCCCTGTGGGCAGTGTTTTCAAATTATGAATTGAAAATCGTTTTTGAGGTAATGGAATGTTGTTAAAATTTATGTGCGCCATATGCCCCCAAATTTATTTTTCAGGGGTGCAGCAGGGTGTTCTTGAGACACCCCTGCACCTTTGGAAAAATTCCTAATTTGCGATGAGCTAATTGCTAATCGCAAATTGCACCTTCATTCATATGGGCATCCTGGCCCATGGAAATGAATGGGTAATTTGCAATTAGCAATTTGCTCATCGCAAATTTGGAATGGTAAAGAATCGCTATTTATTCCTTAAAATTCGCTATTTTGGAAATGCAAAATAGTTATATGATACATATGGCGGTTGATGTCTAACAAGATAAGAAGCTTAGGGATACATTTATGATAACTGGCGCAATGAAGTGGACATCACTTACTTCATTGGTAGAGCTTTACATGTATTATGTCCTCTGTATTCTTCATCAAGCGTAACTTTAATCTGCAATCCTGAGTAGGCCTCACCTTAAACAAACCTCTGGATAGGCCACACCTTATCGTCATCATGAATTAATCATTTAAAATGCTAGGGACAGATTTATGATAGGTGTATGCCTCTTTTGCGCCACTTACAAAACACTGTCCACGGGGAAATGACTTAAAATGTCCTTAAGACACATGAATGTGTTTTTTTAAAGCGTTTGCAATTTTTTTGGGTCACTTTTAACATGGCTATGTGACTCAAACAGTCAAAATCTAAATTCACCATGCACAGGTGGGAGCATATTTACAAGGAATGTGCTCCATGGGGAAAGGTCTTATAATGTAATATGGGAAAAATGACATCAGAGACACTGAAATGCCTTATAGAGAAGCATACACCATTATGTCCTTGTCATAAATTTGCAAACCATTACTTTTCCCCAAAAACGATTTTCAAATCATAATTTGAAAACACTGCACATGTGGAAATGACTTAAAATGTCCTTAATTCAAAATTTGCTATTCTTTATTTTGTGATTGCACTGAAGGATTTGCAAATTTTGCGATTACTTAAATACAATGTATCGAACAAAAAATATGTAAAAAATAACATTAAGGATTTGGAAACTACCACCAACTTCTAGTTTGTGGTAATTTGCAAATTCTTTTCAAAAAGCATTTTTTTCCAAAAAACAAAAGGTGCCATATGACGCCAATACATGTCCTTAGGGCATGTATGTGCGCAATATGCCCCCAAATTTCTTTTTCAGGGGTGCAGCAGGGTGTTCTTGAGATACCCCTGCACCCTTGAAAAAATTCCTAATTTGTGATGAGCTAATTGCTAATCGCAAATTGCACCTTCATTCCTATGAGCCTCCTAGCCCATGGAAATGAATGGGTAATTTGCAATTAGCAATTTGCTCATTGCAAATTAGGAATGGTAAAGAATTGCTATTTATTCCTTAAAATTCGCTATTTAGGAAATGCAAAATAGTTTGATGGTACATATGGTGGTTCATCTGTAACAAGATAAGAAGCTTAGGGATACATTTATGATGACTGGCGAAATAAAGTGCACATTACTTACTTCATTGGTAGGCCTTTACATGTATTATCTCCTCTGTATTCTTCATCAAGCGTAACTTTAATCTGCAATCCTGAGTAGGCCTCACCTTAAACAAACCTTTGGATAGGCCACACCTTATCGTCATCCTGGATTAATAATTTAAAATGCTAGGGACAGATTTATGATAGGTGTATGCCTCTTTTGCGCCACTGTGCGTCACTTTTATGATGCAGCGGCGGTGCAAAAGATTTGCTATGAGGCGACAAAATTACAAATTGATGCATTTAGTCAGATATGTCATGGTGTAAAAAAACGTACCACATGAAACCGATGCAGCAGTGATGCAAAAGATGCACCATGTTGCAAGACAGGCCTCACTTGGGGCCATATGTATCAAGCTAATTAGCATTCGCAAAGATCAAAATTCTGCAAATTTCGGCCTTTGCGAATGTTAATTAGACAAATGGTATGTATCAAACAAGTTTGATGCAAAATAAGGAGTAGCAAAATTTGCTATTCCTTATTTTGCGAATGCACTGAAGGATTTGCAAATTTTGCGATTACTTAAATGCAATGTATCAAACAAAAAATATGTAAAAAATGACATTAAGGATTTGGAAACTACCACCAACTTCTAGTTGGTGGTAATTTGTGAATTCTTTTCAAAAAGCTTTTTTTCAAAAAAACAAAAGGTCCCATATGACGCCAACACATGCCCTTAGGGCATGTATGTGTGCCATATGCCCCCAAATTTCTTTTTCAGGGGTGCAGCAGGGTGTTCTTGTGACACCCCTGCACCCTTGGAAATATTCCTAATTTGTGATGAGCAAATTGCTAATCGCAAATTAAACCTTCATTCCTATGAGCCTCCTAGCCCATGGAAATGAATGGGTAACTTGCAATTAGCAATTTGCTCATTGCAAATTAGGAATGGTAAAGAATTGCTATTTATTCCTTAAAATTCGCTATTTAGGAAATGCAAAATAGTTTGATGGTACATATGGCGGTTCATCTGTAACAAGATAAGAAGCTTAGGGATAGATTTATGATGACTGGTGCATCACCAGGGATGTGTCAGTCATCCTGCGCCGCTGTTCCGCCACCCATGGTGTGCTGCATTTACAATGCGGGGCATCATGGGGCAAAAATGGCACAGATGCGTGATGTATCTGTGCTGTAAAGGTAGTGATTGCTGGAGTTGTATCGCAAGTGCGATGCAGCTCAAGCAAGGCTCAGGGGTGCCCCATCTCCACAATGTTGCGTCAAGACCTATGCCTGCTTAAAGCAGGCGCAGGGTTTTGACGCAGCTTTCTCCTATCTGATTGTAAATACGGCACACCATGGGTGGCAGAGCAGCGGTGCACATTAACTGGTGCATGCCTGGGGATGTGCCATTTAACATAAATCTGCCCCTTTACATTTAAGTATGTGCAGGACACACAGAGTCGGTGAGGCTTATCCAAGGTTAAGAAGAGATGAGTCCTGTTCACTGAAAAATTAGACATAGTCTTCACCTGATCAGCATTGCTGGACATGGCTAAATAATAGCTGCAAAATATTACTCTTGTTAAACAATTTTACTATTATAATCTCTGAGATTTGTCTCTTACTCTGCAACATCTCATTGTTGTTATCTTTCTTTAAAGATAAAGACAACATCAACATGAGCGACAATCTGCAATCAGTTGATTTTGACCTCATCATTGAACTTGTAATTGAAACATCAGTGGATGTTGATCCATTGGATGATTTAAATCCTGAGGATGAAGAAGAGCGTGATGAGGATGCAGATTTGTCCGAATTATATGACATAGGGTGGGAAGCTGACCTGCTTGAGCCTATGGAAATATAAACATTTATTTTTAAAATTTATAATTAATAAAAAGTAAAAATGTAAACCGTTTAATTTAAAAATAAAGACACCTTCAAAAACAGGTTATGTGTAGTGTCTTCAATAAAATATTAAAATATGCTCATAAAATTAGATCAGATTCACATATAAAATAGCACAGGTAACATAAATATAAATGTCATTTCTTTTCTGCTATTTCTGTATTGTAAATTTGCCAAGGACTAAAAAATCTTCTATTTAAAATGTCAAGTAGTGTGTTAAGTTTTTGATCACTGTTATTGATTTACTGTTTGGTAATAATGGTTAATAACATTTTTTATTATATTTTATCACAGATTCAACTGCAGATCATTTCAAGATTTCACCATGCCAACAATAGAAAGACAGAGAAAGGCTGTAAAACGTCAAAGACAGCAGGTGAAACAAAATAAGCAGCAGTCCTCTAACAAAAAGATTTGTCAAGTCACGAAGAAAGCACCGGGTAAGAGCACAAAATATTTCATAAGAAATATGTGTAGTAAAAAAAATATTACTACAGAAAATGTTTCAGTCCATAAAAAGAGAAGCAATTCAAATGGAAAGGAAAGGCCAATCAAAAATGTTACTGCTAGAGCAAGAGATAACTCTGTGCATGGTAGTAGAAGGAAACAACAGTTTAGGGACATTCGTAAACGAATGTTCCGCAACAGGATAATTGGCAATTTGTTAAAAAATATTAAGAAAGGTCAACAGAAACTGGTTTTTTATAAGAGAAAAAAAAAGTTGAGAAAGTTATTGATCAGGCATTTGAAATTAAACGTAAGTTATTTATTTTGATAATCAATAGAATTAGGAAGCTAAACAAGGCAATTTATGATTTCAAAAGAAATAGTAGATGGAAGAGAATAGTTAATCGTAGTAATTTTTGTGAAGTTTTTTCTGGAGAATGGATGCATAGTTCAAGCTGTGAGGCATTTTTTAATGAGGAGAGTTATTTCCAGGATAATGATTTGGTGCATGCAGTTGACACCAGTGGTCGTGCTGATGAAGTGAAAGATGGTTGTCCAGTTGAAAAAGAAAAACTTGTGACAACAGAGACAGAAGAGGTGTTAGGTAATGAGGTTTTAGGAAGACGTGCTAAGGGTCCTGTCTACACCTGGAAGTGTAGTAGTATTTGAAGTGTGCGACAGGATTCCATCAATTTGCTTTGTGATTTTGTACGGTCATTTAATAAGAAAAGTTTGAAGCAGAAAATAAGGTTGTTGCAAGAATTAGATCCTTGCAGAGTGAGAGAAGTGACAGGTTTGCATGGTCATTCACTGGCTTGTCTTTCCAGGAGAGTATGCCAGAGTGTTTTTCATCATTTCAGGATGCTAGCAGTGCATCATAATAAAGTGAGGAAATTAGTTAGAATGTTGTATTATGCTAAGAGTCCAGCAATTATGCTTAAACAATTATGCGCTGCTCTTTTGCATGGTTCTGAAATAGATGTGAAGAACATATGTGAAGAAATTGAGTTTTGTTACTTTGGAAGTAAAGAGGAGAATGTTGAAATTGACCCAGAAGAAGAGGGTAATGTGGAAGATAGTGTACAGGTTTCCAGTACAGATAATTTCCAGAGGGAAATTGCGACGTTTCAGGTGAAATCAAGTGAGAGGCCTAATTTCACTTGTGTGTGTTGTCGACGCACTTATTATAAGAATCAGACTAAGTTAGTGGATTTATATGCAAAAAGTGAAAGGGAAAATAATAGTGAATGGAAGGATTTCGCAACATACTTGATGGTAGAAAATTGTTTTGATTTGGGATTGGATCAACGTGTGTGTACTTATTGTTGTTGCAAATTAAATCAAAACCAGATGCCTGCTAGAGCAGTTCATAATAATCTGGAATTGGTTGAGATTCCTTCTGAATTGAAGGATTTAAATACTTATGAATCTATTTTGATTAAAAGTATCCATCCCTTTCAGGCTATTGTAAGAATGGAGCCAAAGACAGGGAAATTGCCTCCATCAGATTTACAGAGAGGATTAAAGGGAAGAGTTGTTTATTTGCATCTAGATTTGAAGAAAAACATTAACACAATTGGAGTAGAAAAAGTGGAAGAGGAACCTCTTGTTATCTTAGTTAATGGGGTTCCGACAAAGAATAAGAAAATATGGCAAGATTTAGTAGATGTTAGGAAAGTCAAAAGGGCAACATTGTATTTGAAAAAATATAATAAATACTATAAAAATGTATATGTTGCAGAAGAGGAAGTAAGTGAGGAAGAGGATAGCGATTTGTGTGCTGGTCAAATTGAGAAAGTAGAACCCTCTACTAGTGAAGAAATATATGAACATTATAGTGTTCATCCTTTGCATTCCAAGGAAGTCATGGGGAATGCTATTGAGTTGTTTCAAATGAAACAAGCCAAAGGGAGTCCATTAGTGTTTGGGAGGAAAGTTTGGAAGCTCGGTGTTTCCCACAGCTTTTTCCAACAGGTCAGGGAGGAAGATATGATGAGCGACCTCATCAAATTCCTGCTTCTGAATACCGGACTTTGCGATTGTATGCAGGAGATGCTAGGTTTCGACAATGCATTCCTTATTTCTTTCATCTCCTGTTTGAAAGCGATCTGTCTGGACTGTCATATGCAGTGAACCACATCTTGAAAAGTGGTATACACATGCAAAACATCTCGGCAAGTGACTTTATGGATAAAGTCAATGTCCAAGACAGTATTTTGGATTCTCACCTGATTAATCTCATGGCGTGTCAGCGTGGTACTAATGAGTACGGGTACCATCGTCATGGTGATTTAAAATGTATGCTGAGGAACTTAGGTACTCCCACATGGTTCCTCACTCTGAGCTGTGCCGAGTATGGCTGGGAAGACTTACTTGAATTTCTACGAGAGGCAAATGCTAACGTAGATAACATCGAATTCAAGACACCCGGAGAACTGTGCTCTTTGGATCCAGTCAATGTATGTAGGTACTTCAATCATAGATTTGAAGCTATGATGTCTTTCATCATGAATAAGAAGAATCCACCTCTTGGAGAGGTGTTGGATTTCTTCTGGAGAAAGGAGTACCAAGCAAGAGGTGCTCCTCATATACATATGTTGCTGTGGATCAAGGATGCACCTAAATTTGGAACGGATCCAGAAGACTCAGTGATGAGTTTCATCCAACAGTATTCTACGTGTGTTGTTCCAAACGCAAAGGAGAAGAAAAGCCTAAGAGAAAAAGTTCTGCGTTTCCAAAGCCATCGATGTGGAAAGTACTGCCGTCGTAAATTCCGAAACAAGGACAAGTTCTACACCAAATGTCGTTTCGGCTTTCCACGACCGGTGATTTCTAAAGGAAGAGTAAACAGTTTGATGTCTTCGCTGCGACACAATGTCATGAAGAAATCACCTAAAAACACATACAATTTGAAGAGGAACGAAGAGTCCAAGTACATCAATGACTACAACCCGGTGATTTTGTCCATGTGGAATGCTAACATGGATATACAGTTTGTGGCTGATAACTGTATGGCTGTGGCTCGGTATGTGACGTCTTACATCACCAAAAAAGAGAAGACAGAATTGAAGGATATGTGGGAGGACATTTCCCATGAAAAGAGCCTCAGCAAGAAGTTGTACAGTTTCAGTCTGAAGATGTTGTCGCATCGAGAAATCGGAGCGTACGAATGTTCTGACCGGTTGTCTTCAGCAAGTCTCTATGCCAAGTCCAGGAGTATCGTTTGGGCGAGTCTTGGTCTTGCTGCAACGCGTAATCGAGTTCTCAAACCTGTCCGGGAAATTGAGTATTTGGCGGAAAAGGAGCCAAACAGTACCGACATTTTGAAGACCAACATGTTGGATACATATTATCCAAATCGAAGCATTCACCTCGACAATGTTTGTCTGTATGAGGTTCTTCAAAATTACATATTCAAGAGGAACATCAAAGAGGATACTGAGAAAGGAGTGTATGCTGTAATAGGAAGTGAGGGATGTCTGGTCAAGCAAAGAAAATGCCACTTGGTAAACCATCGAAAATTGAGTGGCGAATCTCCTGAAAAAAAGGAGTTTTTCTATTTAGCACTTTTGCAACTTTTCAAGCCTTGGCGTGCAGAAGAGGAACTGCTTGGAGATTTCCTCTGTTACGAAGACTCTTTCAATGCCGCCAAGGAGACCATAGAATGTCCTGCTTTTCCCAAATATGTAGAAATGTTGAATGCGGAAATTGAGCAGGAAGCAACGATTGCAGCCGAGATTGCCAGAGACAGTTTTCAGGACAGTCAGAGTTCTGCTTCATTGAGTCAGGATCCACTAGGAGGACCTCTTATCGAAAATGAAGCTGCCACTGCTATGAATGAAGTGGAAAGAGCCATGGCACATGCTCAGGAGGATGCGGTTAACTTAGAAGAGTTGGAAAGACAACTCAACGTTGAGCAGAGGAAAATATATGACGAAGTTACCATGCAAATTGATCATGGATTAAGTCATGACAAGAAAGAGTGCTCATGTACATCGTTGAAGCCTGTCCGACTGTACGTGAGTGGAGAAGCGGGAACTGGAAAAAGTTTCCTCATTAAAGCAATTTCATGCTATTTGCAGGAAAGGACAGAGTCATCGCTGTCTTGTGTTGTCACCGCTCCAACTGGACTGGCAGCACATAACATTAAAGGGATTACTTTACATCGTTTACTGATGCTGCCAGTGGAGCATGACAACAAATTACAATATCACAAGCTATCTGGAGATGCTTGTTTTGAAGTTTCAAGAATCTTGAGGAAAATGAAACTTCTTATCATTGACGAAGTAAGCATGGTTTCCAATGTCATGCTTGCCTTTGTGCATTTGAGAATGCAAGAAGTTCTCAAAACAGAGTATGATGTGTTATTTGGTGGCAAACACATCATTGTTTTCGGAGATCTTCTGCAGCTGACACCAGTGAAAGGGCAACCTGTGTTCAAAATGCTCACGCATGAAGATACCAGGAAGTGCCTAGGCAGCATTGGCAACGTCAATATATGGTTAAACTTCAATTATGCTGAACTGCATGAAAATATGCGTCAGGCGAAGGATGAAGTTTACAAGACTATTCTACAAGATGTTAGAATTG
Organism: Lissotriton helveticus; assembly: GCF_964261635.1. Lineage (NCBI taxonomy): Eukaryota > Metazoa > Chordata > Amphibia > Caudata > Salamandridae > Lissotriton > Lissotriton helveticus. The sequence goes on from NC_136060.1 coordinate 55,797,255, forward strand.
GAAAAGTGACCGAGCATGGGAAAGAAGCTTTACATGCACGATTACTGTCAATTTTATATCCAGAACAAGATGTTGTGCCTGAGAATATTTTTCAGAAAATTACTGAGAAGAAATCTGGAATATGTTTGATGCCAACTCTTGCAGAATGTGCCAAATTTAACAACAAAATGTTGCATTTAGAAAAGCAAGAGATTGTGAAACTGGAAGCTATTGACAGAGTAGAGCATATGGGATCAACAATTATTTTGTCTGAGAATCTGAAAACAAAATTGGATTCATTAGAGAAGAGTATATCTAAAACTGCAGGTTTTGAAAAGACTCTGAATGTGTGCTTGAACTGCCGTATAATTTTAAGAAGGAATTTACATGTTGAAAGAGGTCTGGTAAATGGATCAATGGGTAATGTTGTTGATTTTGTGAAATACAGAAATAGAGATGGAATTGAATTTTTAAAAATTAAATTTGATGGCATTGAGGAAGTACAGCTAATTGGTCGTTGTTCTGCTAGATTTTTGCTTGTAAAAGACTTATATGTTCGCCGTAAGCAGTTTCCTGTTTGCTTGGCATATGCGGTGACAATCCATAAATCGCAAGGTTTAAGTGTAGACTGTGCATTGGTGAATATTGGCAGTTCTGTGTTCAAGGAGGGTATGGCATATGTGGCATTGTCACGAGTTAGAACTTTATCGGGATTGTACTTGATTGAGTGTGATGTCACAAACATTTGTGCGGATCTAGATTTTGTTAAGGAATACAATAGGTTAAGAAGAGAGTATGCGCTACATTTGCTTCAGTATCCTTTGTTTGAGAAACGTGTGGTAGGCCGGAAACGAAGAAATGTGACCAATACTGGGGAGGTTGTAGCAAAAAGACGAAAAGTCGATGAACCTAAAATTACAAGCAGAAACAAAAAGGATTCTGTTGAAGATGTTGTTGGTTTTCAATTTGAAAACAGTTCTGGTGTCAACTGCTATGCTAATGTAGTGGTTAATGTTTTGTTTTCTCTAGAAAATGTAAAAGAAGAGATTGTGGTCAATTCTGATCAAAGATTTTGCAGTTTGTTAAATTCTGTGTTAGAGAAATGTAGCACTGATAGAAGAAACATAGAAAGTGTGTCTGAAATTCGAAATCTGTTAGACAGATGTTCAGGCCAAACACAATTCTCTCAAAATATTCAGCAAGATTGTCAGGAGTTTTAATGTATATGCTTGATGTATTGCATGCTGAAGGTGTAGATGTAGATCAGCTGTTTGGGCTGTCTTATCAATGGCAGCATGACTGCGAGAACTGTATGGTATCAAGTACTACTAGTGTAGACTCAGAAAGATTTATATATTTAACTTTGCCAGACAGTAAATCAGTCTCCTTTAATAAGCTAGTAAAAGCAGCTGATCACAACATAGAGTGTAGCCAATGTAAATCTGAAATGATGTCCACATTATTTATACGAACATATGGCCAGTATGTCATTTTAATGTTGCAACGATGTAGGCCTGATGGAACAAAATTGACAACTTTAATTAAAAATGTTGTAGCTTCGCAGTTGTCAATATCAGGAAGGACTTTTGCAACTGCAGCAATTATATATCATGACGGCCCTTCAATAACATCAGGACATTACACAGCTTATTTAAAGTCTAGAAATGGCTGGTCATTCTGCAACGATTCTGTTTTAATTTTCAAAAAAAAATTGCCGTATGACCTTAAAAACTCTTACCTGGTGTTTTTAAAACCAAAATTTTAGGGAAATAATCTCGGGATGTGCTCTGTGGAATTTCAAGAAGTTCTAATGGCTCCTACACAATTTGGCCTTGAGGATAAGTGTAGTTCAGAGACATAACTTCTAACCATAAGACTGGACGTCATGGAGAAATAAGTGCACTTTGAATGAGTTCAGAAAAACTATTTCTTTTTATAAGCTAATTGAAGCAGCCAATCAAAACATAGAGTAGAGGGAATGTAAGTCTGCAACGCTGTCTACTGTTTTACATTGCTTTGTGATTGAAAGTGATGTAGAGAATTAAATAATTGTAGTAGTCATAGAGTTAGTGTAAGTCTGCTTCATAGTAAGCAGTATCAGTGTCATAGGAAATGTAGAACATGACTGAGCAAGAAGGGGAAGATATTACTATTCCAGGATTGTGAAAATGATCTTCAACATTTTAATTCTGAAAGTTGCGGAAATGCCAAATGACGGGATTGGCTTACAAGAAATCCAAGAGTTATAAATGGGTCTGACAAGATTTGGCCTTGTGGAAACTTGTGGTAGAGAGCAAGAAGTCATTTATTGCATGTAACATGTTTTTAAAAACGATGGAGATTTTCTTTCAGAAAGTGGCGGGCTGAAAGTAATAACAGCACAAAAGAGTGTAAGCTGTTCATAGGACATCCTTTGACGTCATGGAAAGTAAGTTAACTTTAAGGAGTTCTGAATTCTGATTTCTTATGTTGTATGGGTTTTTTAAACACAATCATTTTGATTGTGTTTTTTTTTCCCCGCTGTTATATGATGAATACCTTCAAGTCACTGTTTTTAGTGAATTTTGATACATTCTGAGAACAGCAAAAATAAACCATTTAACATGTATAATTAATTCTGTACTGTTTGCATTTATGATGTATATGTAGAACTGTGTAGGAGGCATGGAGAAGGTGAGGCTTCTGTAAGTGTCAAAGTTGTTGCATGCAGTGCTGCACTTCTGCGTATTCTTTCATATGCTAGACTACATCTGCACAATGAGATACCTAAGCAAAGGAAACACAAGTGATGTGATTGTGAAATGAGCAAAATAAATTGCACGTATTTCAATTACATCACCTGTGTTTCCTATCATTACGAATCACATTGTGCAGATCAAGTTTAGGTCTGTCCAGGGAAACATAGGAGGTTTGGACTTTGTTCAAGAGTGCAGTGGACATGACTCACTTCATTGGTAGACCTTCACATGTATTATGTCCTCTATTCTCTTCAACAACTCGAAATTTCATCTGCAACCCTGAGTAGGCCTCACCTCAAACAAACCTCTGGATAGGACACATCTTATTGGCATCCTGAAGCAATTATTTAAAATTTTAGTGTCTTGCGACACTTTTCTGAGACAACAGCAATGCAAAAGATGCACCATGTTTTAAGATAGGCCTCACTTCATCTGCATCAAGATACTGTTAGTTTAAAATGTATATCTTTAGGACTGTGTAGGGGGGCCTGGAGAAGCAGAAGCTTCTGTAAGTGTCAAAGTTGTTGAAAAACTGTTTGTCCTTCAATCTTTTCCCTTGTCTTTTGTAATTTTTAAATACATGTTTTAATATTTTTGAAATGTTTGTTCTCTCTTTCACAGATTGAAAGTATAAAAACAAAAAGTGAGTAATTTAACGACAATTATAAGGTAAATGCTTTGTACTCTTTTCGTTACATTTCTATCACATTCACCTACTATTAGTTCCACTGCTTCATTTCTTTAACCCTCAGTTTCCTGCCTTTGCTACTTCCCTCATTCCCTTCTCTATTACCTACTTACTCAACTCCTTCCACTCTTTTTCTCAGTCCCTCTCTTCTCATAGTTCCTCACTCTTGTTCACTCACTCCGTCTCTATTACTCTTAGTGTCTTTGACTGATCACTCTATCACTACTTGTTCATAATGCTTTTTCTGTGTAGTTGAAGCACACTAAGGGGCATATTATGAACACAGCCAATAACATTATTGCTCTTTTTATTGGCAGAAAACTGGTGCAAAAGTGGTTTTAGCGGCAGTTTTCTGCCGCAAAAGCAGCTTTAGCGACACATTTCTGCCAATAAAAGCTGCAAAACTTTTATTGCCTATGTTGATGATATGGCTCTATGTTACTTACATTTCTTTGCTGTTTCAATTAATCTTTTTCTGTTATTTTTTGTTTTCTGTTTTCTATTTTTTCTCTCTGTTATTCCTCATGTTTTAATCTTATTTTGAACATTCACTCACATTCTCCAAGAAACTCTTCTTTGTTAATGTTATACTCTCTTTTTTTTTCTTTCACTTCGTTATCTATTTTGTTTTTCACAATTATACCCTCTTCCGTCTTTTCTTCGGTAAATAGATCTATTAAACAGTATGTCTTCTTTACTCCCTATAGCTGTCTTTCTTTTAACATCACTCTCTGTTTACTTTCCTTATACTTACTCTTTTTTTTTTTTTTTTTTTTTTTGGTTAGCTCCCGATCCGCGTACCGGGAAGCTAACCGGGGAGCGAACCAAAAGAAATAGAGCTTGCCAGAGTGCTAAACATTCTAGCAATTTTTTTGGAAAGGGAAGGTAGTTCTGAAAAGAACTTTTTTTTTAATATTTTTGTTGTTTTATATATTTTTTTTATTTTTTGAACATTTTTTGTTTTTTTTCTATTTTTTGAACGATTTTATATTTTTTTTGGGTTTTTTGGGGGGGGGGGAAACAACAAAAAACAGGCGTTGAAAAGGGCTCAACAGGAGCAAAAAAAAAAATTACTGGGGGCGGTTAGGGCAATTATGGTGTTCATACGCCAGGTTTATAGCATTTATGCTCATGTTGCCACATGCTAACAACGCACGACAGTGCATACAAGAGTGTATCATGTGGCTAAAATTTTCTTGTATATTTGGCACAGTTTCCCGTGCCTCTTCTGGTGTTAATGAAATTGGTATTCTTGGTCTGGCCACAGGAGTTGATCTTGGATTGTCCTGCAAATCCCTTATTTCCGCCCGGCTGTAATTGAGTGGATGCTTCCTTGTCATGTGCCTGTGCATTGTGTGATTTCCGTAACTATATTTCTTGTCCGTCCCTCTGGATAATTGTTCTTTGCATATGAGGCAGGTGACATACCTCGCATTGACTTTTTTTTGGCCACGAGGGATCGAATAAAACTGCCAGATGAAACTGGCTTTCTTTCTGGAAACCCGGGGCACCTCTTCTAAGAACTGTGGTTCTTCTCCCTCCTCATCCATTTCTTCTTCTTCCTCCTCAGTGTTGGTCATGACCTGGGGAGGTGGTCCTCTCTTCCCATGAGGAGGTGGAGGTGGTGGTGGGGGTGCACCAGCTGAAGCTACCAATGAAGCCATTTCTCATATAGTAGTAAAGGTCTTCCTCTCACAATGATGAAAGTCAGAGTGAGGAAAGAAGGAGGGGTTTTCATCATTTGGGAAAAACAATACTTCTCAACCAATGAAAAGTGTTATTTTTAGGTCACCTGACCTAGCCTTACATCATTATGAAACCAAAAGTGAAATGAACCAATGAAAAGTGTTATTAACAAGTCACATGACCTGTTATGCTTACGTTACGCGCTCCGGTCCGCGCCCCGGATAGCTACCGGGTCGCTGCGCTTCGCGCCTCGGTCCGCGCCCCAGGGCACTTCCGGGTGCGCTAACGCGGTACGTCACAAGACGCATTACGCGGCAACGCGATACGTCGCGCTTTCGCGACGCGCCGCGGATCGCTTCCGGGGAGCTGCGTTTCACGCCTCGGTCCGCGCCCCGGGGCACTTCCGGGTGCGCTAACGCAGTACGTCATAAGACGCATTACGCGGCAACGCGATACCGTCACTATGTTGATTTCTTACCGGTTCGCGGACCGGGTCGCGGCATCAATTTGAGCTATGAAGCCATCTTGATTGGAATAAAGTGGTAACTCTTAAAACATTGATTTTAAAAAGGAACAAAATGAGGGGGTTCATTTTGCCATAGAAAGTATGATTAGCGAATATATGACGAAATCCCGCATGTACTATTAGGCCGCAAATTAAAATAACGAAAACTTTTAGAACGAATATGCCTTTAGCATACACTAAACAACTAAACTACCCTAAACCCTAAAACACTACCCCCAGCATGACCCTACACTACACAAACAGTACAACACTACCCTAAACCCTAAAACACTACCCCCAGCATGACCCTACACTACACAAACACTACAACACTACCCTAAACCCTAAAACACTACACCCAGCATGACCCTACACTACGCAAACACTACAACACTACCCAAAACCCTAAAACACTACCCCCAGCATGACCCTACACTACACAAACACTACAACACAACCCTAAACCCTAAAACACTACCCCCAGCATGACCCTACACTACACAAACACTACAACACAACCCTAAACCCTAAAACACTACCCCCAGCATGACCCTACACTACGCAAACACTACAACACTACCGTAAACCCTAAAACACTACCCCCAGCATGACCCTACACTACGCAAACACTACAACACTACCCAAAACCCTAAAACACTACACCCCAGCATGACCCTACACTACGCAAACACTACAACACTACCCTAAACCCTAAAACACTACCCCCAGCATGACCCTACACTACGCAAACACTGCAACACTACCCAAAACCCTAAAACACTACACCCCAGCATGACCCTACACTACGCAAACACTACAACACTACCCTAAACCCTAAACCACTACCCCCAGCATGACCCTACACTACGCAAACACTACAACACTACCCTAAACCCTAAAACACTACCCCCAGCATGACCCTACACTACGCAAACACTACAACACTACCCAAAACCCTAAAACACTACCCCCAGCATGACCCTACACTACGCAAACACTACAACACAACCCTAAACCCTAAAACACTACCCCCAGCATGACCCTACACTACGCAAACACTACAACACTACCGTAAACCCTAAAACACTACCCCCAGCATGACCCTACACTACGCAAACACTACAACACTACCCAAAACCCTAAAACACTACACCCCAGCATGACCCTACACTACGCAAACACTACAACACTACCCAAAACCCTAAAACACTACCCCCAGCATGACCCTACACTACGCAAACACTACAACACTATCCAAAACCCTAAAACACTACGCCCAGCATGACCCTACACTACGCAAACACTACAACACTACCCTAAACCCTAAAACACTACCCCCAGCATGACCCTACACTACGCAAACACTACAACACTACCCTAAACCCTAAAACACTACCCCCAGCATGACCCTACACTACGCAAACACTACAACACTACCCAAAACCCTAAAACACTACCCCCAGCATGACCCTACACTACGCAAACACTACAACACTACCCAAAACCCTAAAACACTACCCCCAGCATGACCCTACACTACGCAAACACCACAACACTACCCAAAACCCTAAAACACTACCCCCAGCATGACCCTACACTACACAAACACTACAACACTACCCAAAACCCTAAAACACTACCCCCAGCATGACCCTACACTACGCAAACACTACAACACTATCCTAAACCCTAAAACACTACGCCCAGCATGACCCTACACTACGCAAACACTACAACACTACCCTAAACCCTAAAACACTAGCCCCAGCATGACCCTACACTACGCAAACACTACAACACAACCCTAAACCCTAAAACACTACCCCCAGCATGACCCTACACTACGCAAACACTACAACACTACCCTAAACCCTAAAACACTACCCCCAGCATGACCCTACACTACGCAAACACTACAACACAACCCTAAACCCTAAAACACTACCCCCAGCATGACCCTACACTAAACAACCACCACAACTCTACACTACACTAACACAACACTACACTACACAACACTACACTACACTACACAATCACTAACCCACGAAAAAATTAACACAAACCCACTTACCTCTCTCGTCATCGTGGTTTTCACAACGCAAATGCATTTACCATACATGCCTTTAAAACGTAATTCTTTGTAAAGGCATGCGCGATAAATGCACATGCGTTTTGAAACAATGCGGGATAATGGTATGCGAGGTCAATGACCTTGCGGGATAATGGTATGCGGACTGAAAGTCTGCGGGATAAAAAATGCGGGAAAATGGCTGCAAACCATGATTAGCAGCAGACTTCCCTGGTGAGCACTAGCTTTACTACAGTGATCTAATGAGCAACTAGAGTGCTAACATTCAGAATTTATGGCAAATGTGTGACACATCTGAATGCCTTCTTGGTAGAACCAAAGTAAACAAGCATTGAAAATGCAATAGATCTCGCCCTCGTTTAAGTTAAAGCCATTCTGTTTGTAATGAGGTGGCTTTTTAGCTTTGCTTTTATTAGTGTTTTTAAAACGTTCATGTAAATAACATGCATATGTATGCATATATGTATATGTATGCATGCATTTATATTTATATAGATATGCAGATTATATATGTTTATATATGTATATTACCTACTGGCGATAGCCAGTGGGTATATATAGTTAGGATTTTTTCTCTATGGGATTTCTGAAAATTCTATGTCTAATAACTTTGGCGTTTGTGGACGGAATTGGCTGAAATTTTCAGGAAAATGGCACATTTTGTTTCTGAGCAGCCCCTGAAAATTTGGGGGGGGTTTCGTTAAGGGGGGCCGAGAAAAAAGGGGGGTCCCAAAACGCGTTTTTCCCATTCATTTTTCCATAGGGCGGTTGGACTCACTTTTAGCTCGAACGGCTGAATAGATTTACATGAAACTTGGCAAAATTGTAGATATGGTTTGCCCGACGTGCCTTTGCTATGTCTCAATATATGTGCTCCAGTGGATTTTGAGAAATTAACGTTTAAAAAAATATATATATCTGTGACAGCGCTCCGGTTAGCGCCCCGGTTCGCGTACCTGACGCGAAACGGAACTTCGCGAAGCGAAGCTGATTGGCTCTCCGGTGTCTGTCAACATTCTAAACAGTCCGGAGCGGCCGCCATCTTGTCTCTCGGTACGATCGAGAGACAAGATGTGGTGAAAAACGAAGGGGGAAATGAAGGAAAGGGGGCAAGGTAGACCACTCCTGACCCCCTAGGATTGATGAGGGGGATATTAAAGTGCCCCGCGGGGCAAAAAAAAAAAAAAAAAATTTTTTTGCGATTTTACGCTGTAGAGGCGCGTCCCGGTACGCGAACCGGGCAGCTCACCGGGCAGCTCACTGGGCAGCTAACCGGGCAGCTAACCGGCAGCGTAGCTGTCAACATTGTAAACAGTCCGGAGCGGCCGCCATCTTGTCTCTCGGTAGGTTCGAGAGACAAGATGTGGTGAAAAAAGAAGGGGGAAATGAAGGAAAGGGGGCAAGGTAAACCCCTCCTGACCCCCTAGGATTGATGAGGGGGATATTAAAGTCCCCCGCGATTTTTCGCGGTAGAGGCGCTTCCCGGTACGCGAACCGGGCAGCTAACCGGCAGCGTAACGGGAGTCCGCCATCTTGTGTTTTTGGAGCGTCCGGTTCGCGTACCGGGTAGCGTCCCGGTAAGCGTAACAAGGGGAAAACCAAGAGAAACAGTAAAAAAAAAATTAAGGGAATAGATTTCCAGCAAACTTGCCAAAATTGTAGGGACTGTTTGTTTGATGTGCCTTTGCAAGGCCTCAAGATATGTGCACGTGTGGATTTTGTCTAATTAAGGTTAAAAAATATATATATATCTGTAAGCGTGCTCCGGGTTTTGTTTGCACTGCAGAGCCGATACGTCACGGTTATGCGACGCGCCATGAGGCAACTCACGTGGCTACGTGATACGTCACGTAATAAAGAATATATTTTACAGCTATAGATATTAGCTTTTAAAAAACCAATGAAATTCACTGAAAAAACCATAGGTTAGAGACCATATATAGTTAGGAATTTGCATTTACAAAACCTTGAAAATTCACTGAAAAAACCATAGGTTAGAGACCATATATAGTTAGCTGGACATTTTATTGACATAAAACCAATGAAATTCCATATATAGTTAGTTGCACTAACTATATATCGCGCACCCGCAATCCACTGCTGATGATGTCACATATTACATCATTCATGACATGGTCAGTGACATCACTGATGACATCACTGATGACATCTCAAATGACATCACTGATGACATCATGACACACCAATACCAGTTACTACATACGCACTCACTGATTCCTACGTCTACACACACATTCACTCATTCACCCATACAATCACTCATACATACAGTCACTCATTATTACAACACTATCATATGCACTCATACACCTATGCAGACACTCACACACTGCCACTCATCCATGGAGTTACTCACACACCTAGTCAGTCCTGTAAAGAATCAATCACACTTCCATTTCCTCATCTATACAGTTAAACACAGAACACCATACTTCAGTGACATCACTGATGACATCACTGATGACATCTCAAATGACATCACTGATGACATCTCAAATGACATCACTGATGACATCATGACACACCAATACCAGTTACTACATACGCACTCACTGATTCCTACGTCTACACACACATTCACTCATTCACCCATACAATCACTCATACATACAGTCACTCATTATTACAACACTATCATATGCACTCATACACCTAGTCAGTCCTGTGAAGAATCAATCACACTTCGATTTCCTCATCTATACAGTTAAACACAGAACACCATACTTTTCACACATATACTAACACATACTTACTCTCTTATACAATCACTGATACAAGTACACATTGTTATGCACAGAGTCACACACCTCCCAGCCAGCCACACACACACTCAGTCTTCCATACATCCACTCATTCTTCAATATGTAAAACATATTTAAACTTTACAAAAACACAGACACTAGATGATGTCATCAGAGATGTCATTTGAGATGTCATCAGTGATGTCATCAGTGATGTCATTTGAGATGTCATCAGTGATGTCATCAGTGATGTCACTGACCATGTCATGAATGATGTAATATGTGACATCATCAGCAGTGGATTGCGGGTGCGCGATATATATAGTTAGTGCCACTAACTATATATGGAATTTCATTGGTTTTATGTCAATAAAATGTCCAGCTAACTATATATGGTCTCTAACCTATGGTTTTTTCAGTGAATTTTCAAGGTTTTGTAAATGCAAATTCCTAACTATATATGGTCTATAACCTATGGTTTTTTCAGTGAATATATATATATATATATATATATATATATATATATATATATATATATATATATATTCACTGAAAAAACCATAGGTTATACACCATATATAGTTAGGAATTAGCATTTAAAAAACCTTATTTTACTCACACAAAACCATTGAAATTCCATATATAGTTAGTTGCACTAACTATATATCGCGCACCCGCAATCCACTGCTGATCATGTCACATATTACATCATTCATGACATGGTCAGTGACATCACTGATGACATCACTGATGACATCTCAAATGACATCACTGATGACAACATCCAGTGACTGTATTTTTCTGTAAAGTTAAAATATGTCTTGAGTGGATGTATAAGTGTCTGGATGAAGGATTTAGTAGGTGCATGACTGACTGTATGAGTGAGTGATTAAATGTGTCTCACTGAATGCATGGGTTAGTGACTAAACTGTCTTAATTTGTGCATCATTATGTCTGTTGTTCTGTAAACTGCTGCATGTGTTGATCATTAGCTATACGAGAGGCTATATGTGTTATTAATTGGTTGCCCAAGTATTTCTATGGGAGATTGAGTTTGTGTGGGGGTGGCTGGAAGGTGTGTGACTCTATGCATAGATGTGTGAGCAGTTTATTCACTAGGTGTATGAGTTCAAGAGTGCATGTGGAAACAGCTACATGGGCAGTTGACTGTGTGCATGAGTGTATTGATGAGTGAATGGATATCTCAATGCTACATGTCATAGTAAGTACATATGTAAAACACAGTACATGTGAGAGTTGGCATATATAAATAACTGTGCATGAGAGCCACTGAATGAGTGAGTGGTTGTATCGATCATTGTCAACTTGTATCAGGGATTGTATAAGAGAGTAAATATGTGTTAGTATATGTTTCAATAAGTAAGGTGTGTTTAACTGTATAGTTGAAGAAATGGAGGTGAGATTGTTTCTTTGCATGACTGACTGGGTGTGTGAGTAACTCCATGGATGAGTGGCAGTGTGTGAGTGTCTGTTTACACTGAGTGTATCTAAGGTTATATTAGAGTCTGAAGAGGTTTATCGTATTAGCACAAGAATGATGTCAAATGAGATGTCATCAGTGATGTCATCAGTGATGTCATTTGAGATGTCATCAGTGATGTCATCAGTGATGTCACTGACCATGTCATGAATGATGTAATATGTGACATGATCAGCAGTGGATTGCGGGTGCGCGATATATAGTTAGTGCAACTAACTATATATGGAATTTCAATGGTTTTGTGTGAGTAAAATAAGGTTTTTTAAATGCTAATTCCTAACTATATATGGTGTATAACCTATGGTTTTTTCAGTGAATTTTCAAGGTTTTGTAAATGCTAATTCCTAACTATATATAGTCTATAACCTATGGTTTTTTCAGTGAATTTCAATGGTTTTTTAATAGCAAATATCATAAGCTGTCGAATGTCAAGTACGTGGTAAGTAAAAACATTTTCGTGTTTATGCACACTGATCTGCTTTGAATACTGCCCCCCACCCCTCATTTCTATTAGGAGTACTCTCTCTTTGCAGATAGTGAAGGGTAGTTAACGCAGCCCTTTGCCCCCTTTGTAATACGTCGTGCCTGCTTCTCTCTCCATTTGATTGATTGTTCTCTTTGGTTCATTCTCTATTTACAAACAAGCACAGAGTCGCAATACTCTGTTTAGTCTTTGCAGATAGCGAAAAATCGTGTAAAAAAACAAAAGGAATCGAGCAAAATCAGTAGGCCACTAATGGGATCTCTTTTTGACCTCGCTAAAATAGAAACATTAGGAACAACCTGTTGAAAATAGCAATGCGTATGTACATAAGCGGCGTTCATTTGTGTTCACAGTACCCCTTGTTGATTGTTTCAATCGAGCATTGAATTGTTCGAAGTTAATTCTCTTAAGGATCTTCTCTACCTGCAAACGAGGAAGAATAGGAATATTCTCTCTCCCTTTGCAGATAGTGAAGGGTAGGTAACGCAAGCCTTTAACACGTCGTACCTATTTCATTCCTCATTGATTGATTGATTGTCCGAACATTGACTGTTTGGGAATTAGTTCTTTTTGGAGGTATTCCCTGTTTGCATATAAACGTAGGAAAATCTTTGCAAGTAGTGAAAGGGTACGTAATGCGGACCTTTCTCCCCCGTTGTAATCTGTCATGCCTATCTACTCCCCACTGATTGATGCACCTTTTTCACCCGGACCATTTACTAGAGATACGTCATCTGGCCCGACCAGAGAGCACCCCTAGTGAAAAGGACATATGCAATAATAACGAAGTGATCACTGTATCCTGTTAACAGAAACTTTACCATGAAACAACCTGGAAAGAAAAAAATAGGAAAACGAAAATCAGTAGGCCACTGATGAACATGAACTTTTATTAAACAACAAACAAAGAAACGATAACATAACGTAATGATAAAACCTATTAATGTCCTAGAAACAAGAAAACGTTAAACTATGCCAGTGGTGAGAGACCAGAAAAACAGTCCGAGAAACCAAATCCGAGAAACCAAATCACCCCTCGCTGTCCCAACTCATGCACTCTGAAAGTTCAAAGTTTTGAGGAGTGCTTGTAACATTGTCTGAAGCCTATTTGCAATTGCTTCATCTTCACTATTCTTAAAGTAAGTGGGGGCTGTTGTGATGCGGTGCCACCCTGAACCGCTTGACGGAGGCCCCCGAGGGACGGTGTCATGTCGCGGACTCGGAGGGGGCGCTTGGCTCCGGCCCCCTCCCCAAGTCGTGTTGCCCTGGTGTGGCCTGAGATCGCCCCCGACATAGGTGGCCGGCTCCCGGGGTCAAGCGGAACTTTTTTCCTTTTGGTGACTCTTCCATTCTTCACCTTGTCCCACAATCCGTTTCACCTAAAGACACGCTGTAGTGGGGCACCCCTTTTCCGTTTCATTTGCCATTCAGCCCGCTTTTGCTACACTGTGCCTCTTCCGCTATTCAGCTGTTTACCGCCCGCTCTTTCGACTACAGCGTCTCGCTCACCATGTACTTGAGTTGCTCCCGCTCTTGCGGCGCAGCGATAGGCGGCTGCCACAGGACTCTCAAAATGGCGGCCATCTCTTCAGATTTGGGCGTGGTCCACTAAAATGGGCCTGCGACACCTTGGAACTCGGACGCTTGTCTGCTAGAGCTTGGGCTCCATTCTCGAAAGCGTCCCCTCATCCTTGAAGATTCTACAAAAGTCTTGGGGGGCCCCCGACTCCCGCAGGCTTCTGGTGGGGAGCGCCTAGCATGATTGCTCGTGGAATGGCCACGACGGAGCTACGAAATGGTGGTGCTCTCATGCTAACGCCAGCTTCAGTCTGAAACATCCAGAAACACTGTAGACTACCAATTCGATCAGTTCCGGTAGCGCTCCAACGTGACCCGGTAGAGAAGAACTTGCCCTCCCCTCTTTGACTGATGGTTCTTGTTGCCTGTCCCTTCTGTTGTCATTTAACAGAACTATTTAGCCTGCTGAAAGGGGTTGTGTGCCGTCCGCTGGTTGGTGGAGACATTTTCACTATATTCTGGACCTGCGTTGTCGCGTAATGCGTCATATGACGCGCCGCGTTAGAAAGTTTAATAAATTATTAAACACAATAAACAATCCTTAAAAAATAAAAGTCTATCATTCATTTTTCATTGCAGTACGCTGCCCAGAAAGCTTCCCGGTTCCCGGACCGGGCGCTACCCACGCAAAAAAACAAAAAAAAAATTATTTTTTTTTTGCCCCGCGGGGCCGTTTTAAAGCCTCCACATTAAACCTAGGGGGTCAGGGAGGATCTACTATGCCCCCTTATGGTTATTTGCCCCTTTGTTTTGGCCTCCTCTTGCCTCTCGATCCTACCGAGAGACAAGATGGCGGCAGCTACGGACTTTTTGGAATGTTGACAGACGCCAGAGAACCAATCAGCTTCGCTTCACAAAGCTCCGTTGCGCGAAAAGTACGCGTCCTAGAGCGCTTCCCGGTCCGCTGCTACAGATATATATCTTTTTTTAAACGTTAATTTCTCAAAATCCACTGGAGCACATATATTGAGACCTACAAAAGGCACATCGGGCTACCAGTCCCTACAATTTTGCCAAGTTTCGTGCAAATCTATTCAGCCGTTCGGGCTAAAAGTGAGGCTAACCGCCCTATGGAAAAATCAATGTTAAAAACACGTTTTGGGACCCCCCTTTTTTCTCGGCCCCCCCTTGACGAACCCCCCCCCAAATTTTCAAGGGCTGCTCAGAAACAAAATGTGCCATTTTCCTGAAAATTTCAGCCAATTCCGTCCACAAACGCCAAAGTTATTAGACATAGAATTTTCAAAAAACCCATAGAGAAAAAATCCTAACTATATATACCTACTGGCGGTCGCCAGTAGGTATATATAGTTAGGATTTTTTCTCTATGGGTTTTTTGAAAATTCTATGTCTAATAACTTTGGCGTTTGTGGACGGAATTGGCTGAAATTTTCAGGAAAATGGCACATTTTGTTTCTGAGCAGCCCTTGAAAATTTGGGGGGGGGTTCGTCAAGGGGGGGCCGAGAAAAAAGGGGGGTCCCAAAACGTGTTTTTAACATTGAGTTTTCCATAGGGCGGTTGGCCTCACTTTTAGCCCGAACGGCTGAATGGATTTGCACGAAACTTGGCAAAATTGTAGGGACTGGTAGCCCGATGTGCCTTTTGTAGGTCTCAATATATGTGCTCCAGTCGATTTTGAGAAATTAACGTTTAAAAAAAGATATATATCTGTAAGCGCGGACTGGGCAGCGCACTGGTTCGCGGACTTTTCGCGCAACGGAGCTTTGTGA
Source organism: Lissotriton helveticus (assembly GCF_964261635.1). NCBI lineage: Eukaryota > Metazoa > Chordata > Amphibia > Caudata > Salamandridae > Lissotriton > Lissotriton helveticus. The sequence continues at coordinate 55,812,999 of NC_136060.1, forward strand.
AGCGAAGCTGATTGGTTCTCCGGCGTCTGTCAACATTCCAAACAGTCCGTAGCGGCCGCCATCTTGTCTCTCGGTAGGATCGAGAGACAAGAGGAGGTCAAAACAAAGGGGGAAATAACTATAAGGGGGCATAGTAGATCCTCGCTGACCCCCTAGTTTTGATGTGGAGGTTTTAAAAGGGCCCCGCGGGGCAAAAAAAAAACAAAATAATAATAATCGAACGGCTGAATGGATTTGCACGAAACTTGGCAAAATATTAGGGACTGGTAGCCCGATGTGCCTTTGCTAGGTCTCAATATATGTGCTCCAGTGGATTTTGAGAAATTAACGTTCAAAAAAAGATATATATCTGTAACAGCGCTCCGCTTCGCGTACTTTTCGCGTTACGGAGCTTTGCGAAGCTGATTGGTTCTCCGACGTCTGTCAACATTCCAAACAGTCCGTAGCGGCCGCCATCTTGTCCCTCGGTAGGATTGAGAGACAAGAGGAGGCCAAAGCGAAGGGGGAAATGACCATAAGGGGGCATAGTAGATCCTTCCTGACCTCTTAGGTTTGATGTACCATTTTGCCAAGTTTGGTGTAATTCCGTTCAGCCATTCAGGCTGTAGACGTATGTAAATGTCCTATGGAAAATTGCATGGGGAAAACACATTTGAAAGTGTTGACATTTAGAACCAATTAAAATGTTACTTTGGTTTTGTATTTGTGTGTGATGAAAGTTAATTGGTTATGTATATATGTCAAATGAGAGGAAACCACAGCCATTTTGTGATACTACTGTCTGAGGTACATTTGTGAGGAATTTTTGGTGGTGAATTTCTGGTGTTTGATTTACACAGTACTAACACTTCTGCTACTTTTAAAAAGGTGAGTTGTTAATTTGTAAGGGGAACTATGTTGTACACTTGAAGATAATTTGAAAAATGTTTTCTGTTATTTATTTGCAGTCCTTCTGTTATACTAAATACTTGATAAAGTTAGTTTTATATTATGTATTACTAAAAACGATAAATGAAAGTGATTATTTTTTTCTGCAATTTACAGCAAGCAATTTCAAAATAAAATGGCTCACAATGAAGAGACCGTGGCAATTTCTTTTGAATTGTCCAACACATTGATTGAAATTGAGAGCACCAATAATGAAATATTGTCACAAGGAGGACATGACTTGTATGATTCCATTAGATTGATTGAAATGGACAGCACCAAGAATGAAATATTGTCACAAGGAGATGACTTGAATGATTCCACTACATTGATTGAAATTGAGAGCACCAATAATGAAATATTGTCACAAGGAGGAGATGGCTTGTATGATTCCATTAGATTGATTGAAATGGACAGCACCAATAATGAAATATTGTCACAAGGAGGAGATGACTTGAATGATTCCACTACATTGATTGAAATTGAGAGCACCAATAATGAAATATTGTCACGAGGAGATGACTTGAATGATTCCACTACATTGATTGAAATTGACAGCACCAATAATGAAATATTGTCACAAGGAGGAGATGACTTGAATGATTTTTTTGATCAATCTCTTGATGGCGAATTTATCGAGTGTTTGGAGACCATAGAGTTACAAGAATCATCATTGGAGACTTTTAATGAGGACATTGCTGATGAGGACATGTTACTAGTTCTTTCAAATTTAGAAAATTCTGAAGAATAAATTTATATTTAGAAATCAAAAATTGTTTGAGACATTATTCATTTTTATTTTTAATTTATGAGGTTGTAGCGAAGTGATTGTAGTATAAAATGAGACTTATAGTATAGAGTGCAACATTTTTATGTTACATGGTAAGTTTACTCATATTTACTTCCCTTCTGCCACTATATTATCTCCAATGTGTATTTGACATGTCTTCTTCATCTCCGGCCTCCTTTCTCTCACTGTGTGTCTCCGATGCATCTTATCGCTGGTATTTTGTGTAATTACAGAAGAGAGTAAAATAAAATAGTTTGGAACGTGAAAAGGGGGCAAAGTAGAGTACTCCTCACCCCCTAGGCCTTTTTAGGCGGTCCCAAAAGGATCAGTTTCTGCTTTCCTGAGAGATTATGGTATGAGTTCCATATACCACAATAACTTGCATTACAACATGCAAGATATCTATCTCCTATTACCAACTTTTGGAGATATTCGCGCTAAGCGCGAATATCTCCAAAAAGTAACACCTGCCCTGAGCAGTTCTTAGCCATGTTATCCAATGGGAGGTGGATAACATGGCTAAGAGCATTAGCTCGGTAATGCATGAATATCGCTGAGTTTTTAGCGATATTCATGCATTGCGGCCGTTTATTATCGCATTTGCGATAAACCTTGATAATAGTAAGGTTTATCTTCGATAATTTCTGACGATGCTTAGTGGTAAAAAATTGGTTGGTAAGCATCGTTAGCGATAAATATCGCTTAACTTTGGTAATATGCCCCAACGTCTGTTAACGTTCGATTCGAAGGAAATGAGGAAGTGTTGAAAAACATTGTCTGCGCCATCTTGCCTTTTTTGAAATGCCACACTTTTGTCGTGCACGGCAGCCATTTTAGGTGTCTTGACCAGACCCACTCTCTGCACGCTGTCGATTCGTAGCATGGCTCCTCACCCACGCAAGCATCTTCCCTAGGCACTGGTCACCACCGCTCTCTGTCTTATGCATGGGCAATAAACCTCCCCCCATCTGCGCTGCTCTTCCCTGAGAATCACACTCTGTGCCCGCCCGACACCTCCCTTTCGCCCTATTCACTACCGCACCCTCTGACACTCCTCTTTCTCTGTGTCCGATTGTCCAGGCTATCAGCTAGCCCTGCAGATGTAGTTTATGGCCCCAGCTGTAAAGAATCACCCCTCTTCAAAGGAGTTATAGTAGATCAAGGCCCACACTCGATGAGATCCGTCACACCACACGTGTTCCTACTATCTGAAAACCATCCTGTATTGTGATTGGGGAGGGGACCGAGCCTGAAGCGGAAGATTCCAGGAATGACTCTTTGTACATCAAAGTTTTTACAATTATGTGTCACATTAAAAATATATAGCACTCCAACAAAGTAGTAGGAATATAAAACTTTAATAACATATAAATATATACAACAAAACAAAAACAGTAAAAACATTTAAACAACGAAGAGACCGTGGCAATTTCTTTTTAATTATCCAATAGATTTATTGAAATTGACAGCACCAATAATGAAATATTCTTGTCAGTAGCGGTCTGTTGTGCGAATAGTTCCAAGGCAGCAGAACGCGCTGAAATCTAGATGGCACGAAAGTGATGTCTAGTAAGTTGCCGCCCAGCAAAAAACGGCGTGGGGCGCCGCGGGGGTGAGTGAGTCCAGTAGGCACCACAGCTATTCTTACCGGCATTGCAGAATTACTGCTGGGGACAATGCCTGTGCTGTAGCAGGGTCACAGCAGAAACAAAAAGGATTCTGTTGAAGATGTTGTTGGTTTTCAATTTGAAAACAGTTCTGGTGTCAACTGCTATGCTAATGTAGTGGTTAATGTTTTGTTTTCTCTAGAAAATGTAAAAGAGGGGGAGGCAGTCCAAAGTTCCGTTAAAAGGGCAAAGGAAAGGATCGGTGGTTTGAACTATCAGTCAAAAAGGGGAGGGGGTGCAATAATTTTTCCTACCGGGTCACACTGTGCTTTCACCGGAAGTGAGGTCTGCAGGATTCTAGTAATTCAAAGTGAGGCTGGCGCCAGCATGGGAGCGCCGACGTCCCGCGGATACAGTTTCGTCACTCCACGGGCGATCATGGCAGTCATTCCCCATCGGGGGTCGGAGACTCCCGCGGCTCCTCTAGAATCTTCAAGGTCGTGGAGGACTACGGTGGTGGAGTCAACCAGTGACCGGGCCATTTCTTTATGCTGGGCCCGCTCTTGCCAGGTCGACCGCCATTTTGAGAGTTCGGCAGCTACCGGCGATCGCGGGGTCACATGAGCGGACGGGCTCCACCCTGCCGGGCGAGACGTTGCAGCATGGCCACAGTGGAAGAACCGTTTTCCGGGCGCCTGGAGCGCTGAGGGTGCAGCTGGGAAGTCTCCACCTGGGGAGGCGGGAGAGGCCTGTTCGCACCGTCTCTCCCTCCCAGTGCACCCCACGGCGTCTCGCTTGAGATTTGTTATGGCCGGACCAGGCGATGAGGACGAGGGGGGGGTCGGAGGCATGTGCAAGACATCCCCCCCCAGTGTTGTCGCAGCCATTATAAAAGAAAGAAGTGTCCCGTCCGTCTTCGGGCCGGGCTTCCGGTGGATGTCGGCCGGACGCCCCTGGCTCTGGCCCCATGAACGGGTTTCTTGGTTTATCGGCTGCAGCCGGATCCCGTCAGCCTCGGCCCCCCGACCGTTGGTGGTCGGACCGGAAGAGCATGTGGCGGGACTACCTGCAACTCTCAAGGGCCACCGCGGCCGGACTGGGAGAGAGAGGGGAGGGTCGAGGAGACATTCCCCCCCCCTGCAACTGTTCAGCGTTGTAAAGGCAATCCCCTGGCCGGGTCCCGCTGGCCTCGGCCTCTCCTTCGGCTACACCCTACGTTAGGATCTCCTGGCCGAGGCGTGGCAGCAGGACCTGCCTTATATGGGCTGCTCCCGGCTGGGCGTAGCCGGAACCCTGCCCCACCTTGGAAGTTTCCAGAGTGGGGGTGGATGTTCTACTGACTTGCATTTTCCCTAGTCTATCGATTTTTTTGGCGTGGCAGGCGGTGGGACAGCGAGGGGTGATTTGGTTTCTCTTACTGTTTTTCTGGTCTCTCACCACTGGCATATTTTAACGTTTTCTTGTTTCTAGGACATTAATAGGTTTTATCATTACGTTATGTTATCGTTTCTTTGTTCGTTGTTTAATAAAAGTTCATGTTCATCAGTGGCCTACTGATTTTCGTTTTCCTATTTTTTTCTTTCCAGGTTGTTTCATGGTAAAGTTTCTGTTAACAGGATACAGTGATCACTTCGTTATTATTGCATATGTCCTTTTCACTAGGGGTGCTCTCTGGTCGGGCCAGATGACGTATCTCTAGTAAATGGTCCGGGTGAAAAAGGTGCATCAATCAGTGGGGAGTAGATAGGCATGACAGATTACAACGGGGGAGAACGGTCCGCATTACGTACCCTTTCACTACTTGCAAAGATTTTCCTACGTTTATTTGCAAACAGGGAATACCTCCAAAAAGAACTAATTCCAAACAGTCAATGTTCGGACAATCAATCAATCAATGAGGAATGAAATAGGTACGACGTGTTAAAGGCTTGCGTTACCTACCCTTCACTATCTGCAAAGGGAGATAGAATATTCCTATTCTTCCTCGTTTGCAGGTAGAGAAGATCCTTAAGAGAATTAACTTCGAACAATTCAATGCTCGATTGAAACAATCAACAAGGGGTACTGTGAACACAAATGAACGCCGCTTATATACATACGCATTGCTATTTTCAACAGGTTGTTCCTAATGTTTCTATTTTAGCGAGGTCAAAAGAGATCCCATTAGTGGCCTACTGATTTTGCTCGATTCCTTTTGTTTTTTTACACGATTTTTCGCTATCTGCAAAGACTAAACAGAGTATTGCGACTCTGTGCTTGTTTGTAAATAGAGAATGAACCAAAGAGAACAATCAATCAAATGGAGAGAGAAGCAGGCACGACGGATTACAAAGGGGGCAAAGGGCTGCGTTAACTACCCTTCACTATCTGCAAAGAGAGAGTACTCCTAATAGAAATGAGGGGTGGGGGGCAGCAATCAAAGCAGATCAGTGTGCATAAACACGAAAATGTTTTTACTTACCACGTACTTGACATTCGACAGCTTATGATATTTGCTATTAAAAAACCATTGAAATTCACTGAAAAAACCATAGGTTATAGACCATATATAGTTAGGAATTAGCATTTACAAAACCTTGAAAATTCACTGAAAAAAACATAGGTTATAGACCATATATAGTTAGGAATTAGCATTTACAAAACCTTGAAAATTCACTGAAAAAACCATAGGTTATAGACCATATATAGTTAGGAATTAGCATTTAAAAAACCTTATTTTACTCACACAAAACCATTGAAATTCCATATATAGTTAGTTGCACTAACTATATATCGCGCACCCGCAATCCACTGCTGATGATGTCACATATTACATCATTCATGACATGGTCAGTGACATCACTGATGACATCACTGATGACATCTCAAATGACATCACTGATGACATCACTGATGACATCTCATTTGACATCAATGACCACATCACTGATGATATCATTCATGTGACAATACAATGCATCTCCTCACACTTTAATATAACCTCTGTTACACCCAGTGTTAAATACAGAGTATAATTTTTGAAACCATTGACACACCAATACTAGTTACTACATACGCACTCAGTGATTCCTATGTTTACACACACATTCACTCATTTACCCATACAATCATTCATACATACAATCACTCATCTTTACAACACTATCATATGCACTCATACACCTATACAGACTCTCACACTCTGTCACTCATCCATGGAGTTACTCACACACCTAGTCAGTCCTGTAAAGAATCAATCACACTTCCATTTTCTAATCTATACAGTTAAACATAGAGCACCTTACATTTTGAAACATATACTAACACATAATTACTCTCTTATACAATCATTGATACAAGTACACATTGATCTGCACAGAGTCACACACCTCCCAGCCAGCCACACACACACTCAGTCTCCCATACAAATACTTGGGCAATCAATCAATAACCCATATAGTTACTCATATAGCTACTGATCAACACATGCAGCAGTTTACAGAACAACAGACATAATGATGCACAAATTAAGACAGTTTAGTCACTAACCCATGCACTCAGTGAGACACATTTAATCACTCACTCATACAGTCAGTCACGCACCTACTAAATCCTTCATCCAGACACTTCTACATCTACTCATTCTTCAATATGTAAAACATATTTAAACTTTACAGAAACACACAGTCACTGGATGATGTCATCAGTGATGTCATTTGAGATGTCATCAGTGATGTCATCAGTGATGTCACTGACCATGTCATGAATGATGTAATATGTGACATCATCAGCAGTGGATTGCGGGTGCGCGATATATAGTTAGTGCAACTAACTATATATGGAATTTCAATGGTTTTGTGTGAGTAAAATAAGGTTTTTTAAATGCTAATTCCTAACTATATATGGTCTATAACCTATGGTTTTTTCAGTGAATTTTCAAGGTTTTGTAAATGCTAATTCCTAACTATATATGGTCTATAACCTATGGTTTTTTCAGTGAATTTTCAAGGTTTTGTAAATGCTAATTCCTAACTATATATGGTCTATAACCTATGGTTTTTTCAGTGAATATATATATATATATATAAAATTGCTATGGCAAAATGAAACCCCTCATTTTGTTCCTTTTCAAATTAAATGTATTAAGTGTTACCACTTTATTCCAATCAAGATGACTTCAGGTGTGCCATACTTTTGTCATAAGTAAGACTGTTAGCGTTCTAGTTGTTCTTTAGAACACTCTGGGACATTCTGTCATTGGGCTATAGTTGGGCTACATCTGGCTGATATTTGGGCTACATTTGGGCTCTTTTGTCTCTGGTGGCCATCTTGGGAGACTGCATATCAGAAGTTTTTTTAATGAAATATAAGAGGATTTGAGAATTCACTCAAAATGTGCCCTAATTTTTCTTTCTTCAGCACTAATCATAATTTCTATGGCAAAATGAACCCCCCTCATTTTGTTCCTTTGCAAATTAAATGTTTTAAGTGTTAACACTATATTCCAATCAAGATGACTTCAGGTGTGCCATACTTTTGTCATAAGTAAGACTGTTAGCGCTCTAGTTGTTCTTTAGAACACTCTGGGACATTCTGTCATTGGGCTATAGTTGGGCTACATCTGGCTGATATTTGGGCTACATTTGTTTTTTTTCTCTGGTGGCCATCTTTGGGCTACATTGGGCTACATTGGGCTACATTGGGCTACATTTGGGCTCTAACATATGTATAGCCCAATGTAGCCCGATATATATTTTTTCAAAGTTAGTTTTCGTAAAAACCACTGGAGCATATATCTTGAGACATAGCAAAGGCACATCGGGTTACCAGTCCCTACAATTTTGCCAAGTTTGGTGGAAATCCATTCAGCCGTTCGGGCTAAAAGTGAGTCCAACCGCCCTATGGAAATTAACATGGGGAAAACACGTTTTGGGATCCCCCTTTTATCTCGGCCCCCGCTTGACGGATCCCCCCGAAACTTTCAGGGAAGGAGCTGAGCGCAGCGAGGCAAAGTTAAAGAAAATTACAGGCAGATCCCTCATTGAGCGCCAAAGTTATTCCCAATTGAATGTTGCGGGTTTCCTATGGAAAACGATCCTAACTATAACTACCTACTGGCAACCGCCAGTAGGTAATATACACACTAACCCTGGGCGGGCGGCTACGTTCCGTGCACGGAGTGTGCGTAGTGCCGGCTTCTACGCATTTTGCGTAGCAGGCGTAGAATCCGGCACTATGCACGCTCCGCAGACGGAGCGTAGCTGGCCGCCACCCGCCTCCCTCCCGCCCTCCCTAACTACTTTAAATTAAAAGTGTAAAAGAATTAAAAGGCACTTACCTTGCCCGCCGCTGCCCGCCGCGTCCCCGGGGCTCGCTATCTTCATGGCTTCCGTCTTGTGTATCTAATGCGCATGCGAGAGCGGCCGCGCATGCGCATTTCTCATGAGAAATGCGCATGCGCGGTCGCCCGCGCATGCGCATTAGATACACAAGACGGAAGCCATGAAGATAGCGAGCCCCGGGGACGCGGCGGGCAGCGGCGGGCAAGGTAAGTGCCTTTTAATTCTTTTACACTTTTAATTTAAAGTATTTAGGGAGGGCGGGAGGGAGGCCTGCGGTGCGTAGTGGGGCTACGCGGAGTGCGGAGGTGGGCGTAGTTTCTCGCCCACTTCACGTAGCTCCACGAAGCCCCACTACGCCCACTACGCCCAGGGTTAATACACACACATATATATATATATATATGTATATATATATATATATATATATATATATATATATATATATATATATATATATATATATATATATATATATATATATATATTACCTACTGGCGGTCGCCAGTAGGTATATATAGTTAGGATTTTTTCTCTATGGGATTTTTGAAAATTCTATGTCTAATAACTTTGGCGTTTGTGGACGGAATTGGCTGAAATTTTCAGGAAAATGGAACATTTTGTTTCTGAGCAGCCCCTGAAAATTTGGGGGGGGGTCGTCAAGGGGGGGCCGAGAAAAAAGGGGGGTCCCAAAACGTGTTTTTGCCATGCAATTTTCCATAGGGCGGTTGGCCTCACTTTTAGCTCGAACGGCTGAATGGATTTCCACGAAACTTGGCAAAATTGTAGATATTGTTTGCCCGATGTGCCTTTGCTAGGTCTCAAGATATGTGGTCCTGTGAATTTTGAGTAAATTAGGTTTAAAAAAAGATATATATCTAGAGCCGCGCCCGGTACGCGTACCGGGGAGCGCTCCAGGCGCGCCACGCGACTTGCGCACGGCAAGCTGATTGGTTCTCGGGTGTCTGTAAACATTCGAAACAGTCCGCAGCGGCCGCCATCTTGTGTCTCGGTAGGATTGAGACACAAGAGGTGGCAAGAATCAAAGGGGGGAAATGAGCAAAAGGGGGCAGGGTACACCCCCCTGACCCCCTACTTTTGATGTGGGGGCCATAAAAGGCTCCCGCGGGTGAATTTTTTTTTTTTTTATTTCGATTTTCGCGGGGGGGAGCGCCCGGTACGCGCACCGGGGAGCGTACGGGGGTGCGTACCATGGAGATTAAAAATGACAGACTTTTTAAAAAAAAAAAAAAAGCTTCTTTTTATAAATTGGAGGTAGTTCTGAAAAGAACTTTTATTTTTATTTTGTTGTTTTATATATATTTTTTTGTTTTTGTTGTTTTATAATTTTTTTTAGACTTTTTAAAACAATTTTATATTTTTTTTGGATTTTTGTCAAGGGAAAAACAAAAACAAGGATTCCAAAACTGCTCAACAGGAGCAAAAAAATTTGAAAATGTAGGGACTGGAAGAGCAGCGGTGTTGGTGTTTCTTTAGGGCAATGAGTTCAACACTCTGCTCCCCATAGCAGAGCAGTTTGTCACACTCCGTGCACAAAAATTTGATGCCTGCAAACACCGGCTGAATGTTAGGGACCATTCTTCCACGGGGTGGTCCCGAAGGTGTTGCTCCACCAGTGGAGGTGCTGCCGCCATCTGTGGGTACATTCCGTGCCAGCTCTCTGACACTCTCCCTGGCAAAGTTGTTAGGGTGTCTTCTTTTCACATGCCTGATCAAATTAGCATTCCCAAAACTATATTTTTTCAGAGGATTGCCTCTGGATAAACTACTCCCACATATTTTGCAGGTTACTTTGGGAGCGTTGACTTTTTTCTGTCCTTCAGGGATGTCGTAAAATTTCCAGATGAAATGGGTTTTTTTCTTTTGCTGAGGAGGGTCCTCATCTAAAAATCCATCTGAATCACTGCTGGATGACTCTCTTGCAGCCATTGCTGGAGATCAGAACAGTAGGAGATAGAGTAGACAGAACAGCTCTTGCTCTCTCCAAGTACAAAGCAATAGTGAGAGAAATGGGTGGGTTTCACACAATTTGGAAAAAAAAAAGTTCTGAACCAATGAAAAGTGTTATTTTAAAGTCACATGGTTTGAAGCGCTTACGCTACGCGCCCCGGGGCGTGTCCCGGGCGTGTATCGTAAGCGCATCGGGGCGCTTACGTTGCGCGATCGTATGCGCTTCCGGGTGCGCTTACGCGGTGCGTCATAAGACGCATCTCGCGGCTACGCGATACGTGTCTTATGACGCAAGGCGTGGCGGCTACGAGATACGTCACGATGTTGTTTTCGTTCGCGGCAATAGCGCTTCCGGGACGCGCATCAGTACGCACCCCGGGGCGCGCCGCAAGATTGCACTTACCCGTGCGTTCACCTGTCCGCGCCCCGGGAGCGCACCAAAAATAATATAAAAAAAAAATACAAAAATTATAAAATATAAAATTCGATTTAAAATGTATTATTTTTATAAAGATTTGCTATTAAAAAACCTATGAAATTCACTGAAAAAACCATAGGTTATAGACCATATATAGTTAGGAATTAGCATTTACAAAACCTTGAAAATTCACTGAAAAAACCATAGGTTATAGACCATATATAGTTAGGAATTAGCATTTAAAAAAACCTTATTTTACTCACACAAAACCATTGAAATTCCATATATAGTTAGTTGTACTAACTATATATCGCGCACCCGCAATCCACTGCTGATGATGTCACATATTACATCATTCATGACATGGTCAGTGACATCACTGATGACATCACTGATGACATCTCAAATGACATCACTGATGACATCACTGATAACATCTCATTTGACATTACTCATGACATCATTCATGTGATGATACGATGAACCTCTTCAGACTCTAATATAACCTTAGATACACTCAGTCTAAACAGACACTCACAGACTGTCACTCATCCATGGAGTTACTCACACACCTAATCAGTCTTGCAAAGAATCAATCACACCTCTATTTCCTCAACTATATAGTTAAACACACCTTACTTATTGAAACATATAATAACACATATTTACTCTGTTATACAATCCCTGATACAAGTTCACAATAATCCATACAGCCACTCACACATTCACTGGCTCTTATGCACAGTTATTTATATATGTCAACTACCACATGTACTGTGTTTTACATATGTACTTACTTTGACATGTAGCACTGAGATATCCATTCATTCACCAATACACTCATGCACACAGTAAACCGCCCATACAGCTGTTTCCACATGCACTTTTGAACCCATACATCTAGTGAATCAACTGCTCACACATCTATGCACAGAGTCATACACCTCCCAGACACCCACACACACACTCAGTCTCCCATACAAATACTTGGCCAACTAATCAATAACCCATATAGTTAGTCATATAGCTAATGATCAACACATGCATCAGATTACAAAACAACAGACACAATGGTGCACAATTTAAAACAGTTTAGTCACTAACCCATGCACTCAGTGAGACACATTTAATCACTCACTTATACAGTCAGTCATGCACCTACTAAATACATCATCCAGACACTTATACATCCACTCATTCTTCAATATATAAGACATATTTTAACTTTACAGAAACATACAGTCACTGGATGTTGTCATCAGTGATGTCATTTGAGATGTCATCAGTGATGTCATCAGTGATGTCACTGACCATGTCATGAATGATGTAATATGTGACATCATCAGCAGTGGATTGCGGGTGCGCGATATATAGTTAGTACAACTAACTATATATGGAATTTCAATGGTTTTGTGTGAGTAAAATAAGGTTTTTTAAATGCTAATTCCTAACTATATATGGTCTATAACCTATGGTTTTTTCAGTGAATTTTCAAGGTTTTGTAAATGCTAATTCCTAACTATATATGGTCTATAACCTATGGTTTTTTCAGTGAATATATATATATATACATACACACATTGGTAAACATCCCTACATGGTCCATTATGGCCTGGATTTTGATGGAGTAGAAGGGCCTCAGGGGAAACTAATTGCACATGTGTCCAATCAATGGCACCTAAGACAAGGGGAAATTCCACAATGGCATATAAGCCTTGCTTGGTGTCCATTTATTGGGTCTTGGGGAAATAAAGGTACTGGGTGATGAGTGCATACAAGACAGAGGGTAGGAAGGCAGAAAATGATGGCTGTGATATTCCTGCCACTCTGTTGCTATCTGCATGTGGAGCACTGCTATCAGTTTGATCTGTGGAGGGATGCTATTGGGCCTGGTAGTAGGTGGCTGCAGACTTGGTCCAATCTTGTGGAAGTTTAATGGTAGACTCCTTTCGGAGTCTGTAGAATTTGATGACCTCATCCTACCTGAGGTCAATGAAGGATATGCACTGCCGGGACACATGCTCCCTTCTGCTTCTCTGACTATGTGATGGTGGTGGTCTCCTTGTGACTTCCAGCTGCAGAATGACCACCTCCATGTGGTAGTTGAGCTTGCCAAATTTTTTACCACAGCCACTGTGCATTTCCTATGCCTGGGTTGCTGATGCCCAGGAATTGTGACGCATTTCATCTTTTGCGCACTGCTTGCCAACGGATGTATGACGTTACCACGCATCCTTTTACAACGCCTACCTTTACCACACAATTTTTACAACGCAGGATCCATTACAACGAAGTACTATTACAACGCATTTTTTTACATCGCATATACCTTTACAACGCATCCCATTACAACTTAAGTATTGGTAAGTATATAATATATTTTTAAAATTTTAATTAATTAAAATTAATATAATTTATTTTATTTTAATTTTAATTTTAATGTATTTTTACCCTGTACCTCTTAATTAAAATTAATAAATTTTATTTTAATTTAATTTTAATTTATTTTTACCTTGTACCCCTGTACCCCAAAACCCAAACTTAACCCTGAACCCTAAAAATACCCCTTTACCCAAAAACCCAAACCTAGCCCTGAACCCTAAAAATACCCCTTTACCCCAAAACCCAAACTTAACCCTGAACCCTAAAAATACCCCTTTACCCAAAAACCCAAACCTAGCCCTGAACCCTAAAAATACCCCTTTACCCAAAAACCCAAACCTAGCCCTGAACCCTAAAAATACCCCTTTTCCCAAAAACCCAAACCTAGCCCTGAACCCTAAAAATACCCCTTTACCTAAAAACCCAAACCTAGCCCTGATCCCTAAAAATACCCCTTTACACAAAAACCCAAACCTAACCCTGAACCCTAAAAATACCCCTTTACCCAAAAACCCAAACCTAACCCTGAACCCTAAAAATACCCCTTTACCCAAAAACCCAAACCTAGCCCTGAACCCTAAAAATACCCCTTTACCCAAAAACCCAAACCTAGCCCTGAACCCTAAAAATACCCCTTTACCCAAAAACCCAAACCTAGCCCTGAACCCTAAAAATATCCCTTTACCCAAAAACCCAAACCTAGCCCTGAACCCTAAAAATACCGCTTTTCCCAAAAACCCAAACCTAGCCCTGAACCCTAAAAATACCCCTTTACCCAAAAACCCAAACCTAGCCCTGAACCCTAAAAATACCCCTTTACCCAAAAACCCAAACCTAGCCCTGAACCCTAAAAATACCCCTTTACCCAAAAACCCAAACCTAGCCCTGAACCCTAAAAATACCCCTTTACCCAAAAACCCAAACCTAGCCCTTAACCCTTAAAATACCCCTGTACCCAAAAAATGCGTTGTAAAGTACATGCGTTGTAAAAGTACTTGCGTTGTAATAGTATCCGTTGTAAAATTATGCGTTGTAAAAGTTTTTGCGTTGTAAAAAATGCGTGGTAATGGTATTTCGTTGTAAAAAATGCGTGGTAAAGGTTACATACCCTTGCCAACGATTGACATTCCCATAAATATCACTGCGTTGGATTCACATTAGCATTTGCTTTGGAACACCTACCTTGCATATTTTAATTTAAGCGTGGCACAGCTGGTTGAGGCATAGTTTTTTTTCTAAAAATCAACGGCATGTGTGTCATCTTTTAAATATGGAGTACTGCCTGCGCCACCATTTCGTCAAAAATAGTGGTGCAACGCTGGTGCAAGCCACTCATAAATATGCACCGAAGTGTTTGAAGATAATCAGCTGTTTGCATAGGACTGTCTACTGCGTTGAGTTAATGACGCTTTTTTGGTAATGACTTTGTTTTAGTTGGATAAGGAATTTTGCAAATACCTCCGCCTGTCTTTAAACCCATTGAAGTAAACACTAATAAAAAAGTATCCATATTACATCTACACTGATAGTGCCCCTTCGCTTGTCATAATGCAGTCGGTGCAGAACTGCTCCCTTAAGAAAAGACAGTTAAAACCGAACTGCACACTGCCAAGGAATGAAAGACATTTTGCACAATTAAATGTCAAAGCTATCTCTGTTAACTTTGGAACGGAATGTCTCATACCACGATAAGATTGGAAGTGGGTGCCGAGGCAGTGTGGACACGGTGTAGCAGTATGAACTCACATGAAACACGCAGCGAGATTGTAGCTGTCTAGCTGGCACTGCCACACAACACAGGCTGTGTACTCTGATACACCTTGGAGAAACCTCAGGGAGAGAGCGCAGTTTAAACACGCGCAGAATGGCCAGCACTTCCGGGCTCCGGCGAGAACAGCATTTTCCACGGCATCATAAATGACAGACAGAAGGCCGCTGTTTCTCTGCAATCCACAGTAGCAGTTAATGGGACATAAATCAGAATGACATTATGAAACAGCAGTATAAACATATTTAATGGGCGTAATGGAAAATTGCCTTAATAGGTTTTAATGTGAAAGATTCATATGTTATTTTATAATTCGAGTGGCAGCACGGGTACGTTAATGCTTTGTGATTGCAGAGGCCGTGCAAGTTTATCTTGGCTTCTGCTAGCCTTATTTTGGAAATCTATAACAAACCGTTAAAATGACAAGATCCATTATTTGCCTAACTTGATTTAATTATGCAAATGAATGTCTGCTTTAGAGTTTACATGATTTCCTGGTAAATCTGCAAAAGCTTATATTTCTTTTTTATGGTATTTGTTCTATTATATAATAACATTGGTTTTGATGATCTATATTCATTAAGATGGAAATATATAAAGATAGCCTGACATACCAATTTTTGTTCTCTTCTGTGCAAGGGAAAAAAGTTCAAATGGGGATGGGCAAAAAATATGTTTTTTTCACATTTTACTTCCAGAAAGTGCTTTTTTGTGGTTTGATGTAAATACTTTGTGTTTTTTGAGATATTAGAGTGCAAATGGTTCCACTCTTTTCTTTAACTTGCAAAGTTATCAGTGTTTATCAGTTGAAAAGCCAGTTGTAGATTTGCTTAGAACAGTTGCACCCATTTTATGAACATGCATGGGATTTAGCAGACCTTTAGGGCCTCATTTATGGGGAATTGGCATAGGGCAGTGAGGCAAGTGTTCTTGCTGTGCCGCCCTACGCCAATGTGAAAGGGCAGGAATGCACCATATTTATGAAATACAATGCATTTCTGACAGTTCCCCATGCGCTGGAGCACTATTTGCTACCTAGCACCAACGTAGGCACCCTAGCACTGTGGTGTCTCCTGCCTGCCTGGGTGAAAATGTGCCTGGGGGCAGGGTCACAGCTATTTCCTTTATTATGAGGATGTCTGGGAGCATATGACAGGCAGTTAAGTCTTTGAAGCTCACCACCTTGATGTGTCACTTCACTAGCCATGCTGTCAGAGAGGAAAGTGGGACCTCCTTCCTGTCCATGGCCATTGTTTCTGACTCTTGGGAACATACACACCTCCAGCCAGGGGTCAGATTCCTGTCTTGGCAGCAGTGGCTCCGGACTGGCACCCAGAGCACAGGAAAGGCTGTGACAACCACGTGGGTAACCTCTAAGGAAGCCACCTAGGTGCATGTTCAAGTTCAAGTTCAAGTTCAAAGATTTGTATAGCGCACTACTCACCCAGAGGGTCTCAAGGCGCTTGAGGGAGGGGGGTGCTTTACTTATCGAATATCCAAGTTTTTAGAAGCTTTCTGAAGGAGAGGTGGTTCTGTGTAAGGCGGAGCTGGGTGGGGAGAGAATTCCAGGCTTTGGCCGCTAAGTAGGAGAAGGATCTTCCCCTCATGGTGGATCTATGGATGCGCGGAATTGCGGCGAGGGCTTGATAGGACGATCGTAGTTGGCGGGTGGGGGTGTAGAAGGACAGTCGTGTGTTGAGGCATTCGGGTCCTAGGTCGTAGAGGGCTTTGCGTGCGTGGGTGAGGAGACAGAACGTTATTCTCTTGTTGACGGGGAGCCAGTGGAGGTCTTTCAGGTGGCCGGAAATGTGAGCTTGGCGAGGGATGTCCAATATGAGTCTGGCTGAGGCGTTTTGGATGCGTTGGAGTTTTTTCTGTAGTTTGGTAGTGGTTCCGGCGTAAAGGGTGTTTCCGTAATCCAGACGTCTTGTGACCAGAGCGTGGATTACCGTCTTTCTTGTTTCGGTGGGGATCCAACGGAAGATTTTTTTGAGCATGCGTAGGATGTTGAAGCATGATGAAGAGACGGCGTTGACTTGTCTGGTCATCAAGAGGGAGGAGTCCAGGATAAAGCCCAGGTTACGTGCATGATCCATAGGTATGGGTGCGGTTCCCAGGGCCGGTGGCCACCATGAGTTGTCCCAGGCAGAGGGGGATGACCCTAAGATGAGGACTTCTGTTTTGTCCGAGTTTGTTTTAAAGGGCTGTTCTTCATCCACTCGGCTAATTCTTTCATTCCTTCGTGTAGGTTGGTTTTGGCGGTGTTTGGGTCTTTGGTGAGTGAGAGGATCAGTTGGGTGTCGTCTGCGTAGGAGATGATGTTGAGATTGTGTTGGCGCGCGATGGATGCGAGGGGACTCATGTATACGTTGAAGAGGGTGGGACTGAGTGATGATCCTTGTGGTACGCCGCAGATGACTTCGGTGGCCTCTCATCTAAAAGGGGGGAGGCGGACTCTTTGGGTTCTTCCGGCGAGGAACGAGATGATCCAGTCCAATGCTTTTCCTTGTATTCCGATGTTGCTGAGGCGTTGTATAAGGGTGCTATGACAGACTGTGTCGAAGGCTGCGGAGAGGTCAAGTAGGATGAGGGCAGCTGTTTCTCCGTTGTCCAGTAGAGTGCGAATGTCGTCTGTTGCTGCGATGAGGGCCGTTTCGGTGCTGTGTTTGGCTCGGAAGCCGGACTGTGAGGGGTCGAGGGATTTGTTGGATTCAAGGAAGGCGGCGAGCTGACTATTGACGGCTTTCTCAATGACTTTGGCAGGGAATGGGAGGAGTGAGATGGGGCGGTAGTGCTTAAGTTCAGTGGGGTCTGCTGTGGGTTTCTTCAGAAGGGCGCTGAGTTGGGCTTGTTTCCAGCTTTCCGGGAAGGTGGCGGAGTTGAAGGAGCAGTTGATGACATCACGGAGGTGGGGTGCGATGATGGAGTCTGCTTTGTTGAAAATGTGGTGGGGGCATGGGTCGGTAGGCGATCCTGAGTGGATGGAGTTCATCAGGCGGATGGTTTCTTAGGTGGTGATTGGGTTCCACGCGCAAAGGTTGTTAGAGTGTGGTTTTGGTTCGGAGGTGGGTGGAGTGGACTGGTCTTTGGACTGGTTTTCAAAGCTGTTATGTATGTCGGCGATTTTGTTGTGGAAGAATGAGGATAGAGAGTCGCAGAGGTCTTGGGAGGGAGTGATGTCGTTGGTGCCGGCGGTGGGGTTGGTAAATTCTTTGACGATGTTGAATAGTTCCTTGCTGTTATGGGCGTTGTTGTCTAGTCGATCCTTGAATGCTGATTTCTTGGTGGATCGGATCAGTTGGTGGTGTTTGCAGGTGGCGTTCTTGTAGGTGGCCAGGTTGTCAGTGGTTGGGTTTTTTCTCCAGGCTTTCTCGAGGGTACGACAGGACTTCTTGGATTTCTTAAGGTCATCGTTGAACCAGGGGGCTTTTTTGCTACCTTGCTTGATTTGATGGTTTTTTAAGGGTGCTAGTTCGTCGGCGCTGTGGGTGATCCATTGTGTGAGGTTGGTGGCTGCTAGGTTTGGGTCCGATGATTTGGCAGGAGAGTTTTGGTGAAGCGATGTGAAGAGCTGGTCGGTGGTAATTTTGTTCCAATTTCTTCGGGGAATAGGTTGTGGGGGGTTGTGGGTCGTGGTCTTTTTGTAGTTGAAGTGAACGCAGCTGTGGTCTGTCCAATGGAGAGCTGTGGTGTGATCGAAGGAGATGTGCTTGCTGGAGGTGAAGATTGGGTCGAGCGTGTGCCCGGCAGAGTGGGTGGTGGTGTCAACAAGTTGTTTGAGTCTGAGATTGGCCAGGTTGTCCAGAAGAGTGGTGGTGTTGTTGTCATTTTCCTTTTCCAGGTGGAAGTTGAGGTCTCCCAGTAGAATGTAGTCCTCGGAGGGGAGGGCGTGTGGGCTGATGAAAACAGTGATGTCTTCGCAGAAATGTGTGCGGGGTCCTGGTGGCCTGTAGATGAGGGTGCCTCTGAGTGTGGTCTTGGGGTCGGTGTGGATCTGGAAGTGAAGGTGTTCGCGGTTGTGAGGTTGTCATCGGAACTGGTCGTGATGCGGATGGTGTTCTTATGGACGATGGTGATGCCTCCTCCTGTTTGGTTGGTGCGATCCTTTCGGATGATCTTGTAGGCGTCCGGGATTGCTATGGTGATGTCGGGCGCTGATGAGGCGTTCATCCAGGTTTCTGTAAGGAAGGCGATGTCCGGCGATGTAGTGTCGAGTAGGTTCCAGAGTTCAATGGAGTGTCTGTGGACCAAGCGGGTGTTGAGCAAGATGCACTTTAGGTGGTTAGTGTCGGAGCCCTGTTTGGAGTATGTGGGTTTGGTGTGGGTCTTGATGCAGTCGAACTTGCAAGAGTGGCAGGTGAAGGGTCCATGGGTGTGTCCTGGGGCGGCTTGGTAGCATTGTGGTGTGCGGCCGGGGTTAAGGGCTGAGAGGGTAGCGGCGTCGTACGTTATGCGGGCGGAGTGGATTTTGCAGGGGCAGGGGGTCTGGCCCTGGGCGCGGTCCAGGCGCGGACGGGCGCAGACGGGCTTACCTTTGGCATGCCTTCGGCGCACATTGGGCGCGACCGCTGCGCGTTAACGCTGCGCGCAAAGGCATCTGTCATATGTGGATGGTGGAGGGGGGAGGGGCGAGGGAGGAGCAGCTGGGAGGCGGGAGCGGGGTGAAGAGCCGGGCAGGGAGGCACAACAACAAACAACAAAATGGCAGCAAGCCAAAAGCGAAACAGGATTGGGGCACACTCTTAATTAACGCGATGAAAATGGCAGTGGCACCGGCACAATCAGGCACAAATGAAATGTTAAGGCAAAGGCAGCACAGCACAGCACAATTGAAAGATCGTGAAAGCGCACTTTCGCAATATAGCGCTACGATACAAATATAATAAGCAATCAGGCACTAATGATTGTGGGAGCAATGCGAGCTAGCAGAGAGTAATCTGGAATTATAGCGCTACAATACCACAAGCGCCAAGCAGAGCAGGGAGCAGCGTGAGGAGCAACCGCCTCTGAAGGGATCAGGACGGTCACATGCCACATCGTCCTCAATACGAAATTTGTGTCAGGTTTGATACCAAACATGACATATATTGGCGGTATCATAATGGAGCTACCTACCTTGGTTTTGCACAGGTGCCAGCCCATGTCATCCTCTAGACTGCTTATTGTACCCTTTAATGTAAAAGGCCACTATTGGGGCATGAAAACTTGTACTTACATGTCTGTACCTTTAATATAATGTACCCTGCCTCCTGAGCGCAGCAGGCCTTCCTTAGGGCTCACTGGCATAAATGAAAAGGGCAATCACTTTGCCACACATAATGAGGTCAAAGTAGAGTTCAAACAGTTTGCACTGCTCTGGCAGTTTGCAATGACAGGCCTTCTGTCAGTAGTTTACATGGGTCTTTCAAGGTGGCATAGACAGTAGGGACCACCACTCTAGTCAGGGTAGGTCAGATACACATCCTAATTTTACCTGTGCTCACCCTCTTTTAGCTTGGCTCAAAGCAGTCCGGCTTAACTTAAGAGGCAATGTGCAAAGTATTTGTGAAACACTTAAATTACAGTAACTTAAGGAAAACACCACAAAAAGACTCTACACAGGCTTAAATCAACAGCGAATATGTATATGATTAAAACAAGACCAAAATTACTAAAAAAAGATACGTAGAGGTCGAGAAATGAATTAAAAAAGATTAAATGTGAAAAGAGTCCTTAGAAGTCACTAGCGATCAAAAGGGACTAGTTCATAGTCAATGTTCAGGCTGACGACTACAAGAGCAAGACAGGTTCTTGGATGGAGCTTTTGTCAACATTGAAGACTCGAGGATAGGAGTCGAGAAGGTGCTGCTTCATCAAAGATCCACACATGGAGGCGAGCATCAGAGTCAATCCATGCCAACAATGGGAGCTTTGGTATCGAATCCCTTTGTCAAGCTGTGCTGTCATTGTCGAGCAGCTTCAGTGGTAGAATCGCTGTCGCCATTGAGCCGCGTCGGCACTGGATCTGCTCCCTTCGGCATCAGAGGGCAATGCGTCAGTTCCGATCAGCACAAAGGTGCCGCTGTGTCAAAGTTGAGATAGAAAATGTCACTGAAACCCACTTCTGAGGTCCAGGACTGGAGGGGCACCTCAAGCAAGGGTAGGACTCACAGATGGCCAAGTTCAGGATCACCATCAGGATTGCAGGAAATCTATTCTGTCTTTGAGTGCAGGCACTAAAAGAGGGATCGCATGTGTTTAAAAAGAGCACACCCTCCAACTGGACGGTAAGAATCGAGGGGTGGCTAGCATAGTGATGGGGGAGGAGTTTGTCTCTGTTAGTGGGGGGAGTTTAGTGGAGTTATTCTAGTGCCCCTGGATGAAAGCAAGATGGTTCCTAAGATCCATGTGCCACACATGGATCTTAGGAACCACCCGGTCAGACACCCGGCCAGACACAGCCTTTCTTGGCTATATTCCCCGGGGACAAAACTACTCATCTGGGTCCTTGATGCTCCGCGATGCTCCATTCCAGCGCTTGTGAGCCTGAGATATTCGACGGAGTTGGCGCTTGAGGCTTTCTCCTGCGGAGTTCCAGAGCGAGCATGGCCTATGTCCGGTGGAGACGCTCTGCTCGGCTATAGGGGTATCTGACCCAGGTATCTTGCCTGCGACCGACACCTACCCAGCCGGGCAAAGGGCATTGCTCCCCTCCTAACTTCGCTGCTAGTCTGTCTACCCCCTGCCTTATCCTTTTCATCTCCCGGTCTGAAGCGCTGGACAGCCCCCGTCGCCTCTTACCTGATGCCCGATGCCTCGCTGGTCTCTCTAGAGGGTTGCTGAAGAGCCGGGTGGAGACTCCCCGTCCTGTCTCTGGACCCGATTGCTGCTGCCTTTCTCTTCAGACAGCTCGCCTGCTTTGCCTATTTACAGGACTTGGAAACACACGGCGGAGGTGAGAGGGTGCCGGCACCGCTCTCCATGGCTGCTCTGAGCCCCTCATATTTAAACCTTATCGGATCCGATTCTTCTAACGTCGCTGATGCTTCACCTCCTTGCTAGACTTCGGGCTGAGTTGAGTCACAGCAGAGGTTTGTAAAATGCACTTCTCTCTGCGACTACGCTTTAGCCGATCTTCCTACTATCGCTCCAGTGAGAGGCCCCCTCCTTCTTCCCTTTAAACTTTGTTTTTGACTCTCCTGCCTCCTGTTCTGCGAACAGCTGCCTTGGTGCCTGTGGTCTTTCTTCCTTGACCCCTGGTCTCCGGATCGAACTCTTCTGCCCCAGCTCCTCATGGACGATGAGGCTGTGACTTTGGGGCGGACTGCCTTTCTCCCCACAGACTTGCTGGCTATGGCAACCCTCTTCCTGGACTTTCGGACTTGGACCTTTGTGCTCATCGCCATTTTCTTTTTATGACTTGCTTCTTCTTCTACCTTTCTCCTGATCCACCATTGTAGCGATCTCTGACCTCCGCCTCTGTCCTAGCAACATTTCTATTGTCTCTCATGTTGCCTCTGTAAAACTTCTCGCTGTCTTACTCATTACTATCTGCTTCCCTCTTTCGTTTGTCTCACTTTACTGCCCTTCTCTGTCTTACTTCTCCAATCTCTCTCCCACCCTCTTCCCACTCGTGCCCCTTAGATTCTTCTGGTCTCTTGCTCTCTGCCGCTTTTACAACTATCCCACTGCTTTTCGTTACCTCACCCGCGCCTTCGTTTCTGCCTTCCTCGAGTATTCTCATTTCCCTACCCCCTGTTTTTAAATGTGTAGCTTTTTTAAAGGTATAACTTTTTTTTTAAATGTGTAACATTATGTAATCTATTGCACTTTTATGGTTACTCTTGTAAAGTGCTCTGATACCTCTGGGTCTAGCCAGCGCTATAAAAAACTCTAGTAAATAAATTAATAAATAAGTACAGGCAATGGGTCACCTTCAATGGGCAATGTGTTGAGGCCTGAGGGACACAGGTGCCAGCATAACTATGATAATGACCTTGAGCACACTATCTGGAAAGGTGCGGGGCTCAAGGGCCATGTGGAGATGTTAGGGTTACATTAGTGGATATGTGCCGCAACAAGGTACATGGCTGCCCGGGAAGGGAGTCAAAAAAGGCTGGGGCCTGGAATAATGGCCCAGCCAGCTGAAAGGCAGAGGGCATGGGAAAGCAGCCCCTGAATTTACCACCAGTGAGATGTATTGGGCACCTGTGGTGGCCGCCCCCGGAGTTCACTAAGGAGAACATTGCTTACCTTGGTGTCCTCCTACACCTTCTGATTGGCATTTAGAAGGAGGACCAACCAAGGAAGAGTTCTGCAGGGTACAAAGGGAGTGCCCAACCCTTGAGGGCATGAGAAACAGTCAAAAGCCCATGCAGCAGGTGATGTCTTCTGAGCCCTTAAATTTACTTGGAGGCCAACCTCCTTTACCGTGAGCCTCATGTTCTTGTGCATGGGACAACAAGGGCCATGGTGGTCCCCCAATTCTACAGGGCCTTACTTGTGGAATTGGCTGATCAGATTTCCTGGCAGGACACTTGGGTTGATACAAGACCTTTGCAAGGCCTGTCTCCCATTTTTATTGGCCCAAGAAGCAGACATCCTCAGATGTCTTCTGTAGGACTTTTGCAACCTGCCAGGCCAGTAGGAAGACATGGCAGAGTGTGAAAGACCCCTTTCTCCCTTACCTGTCATTAACAACTCTTTTCAGAGTGTGGGCATCGAAATTGTTGGGTCTATGGATCCCCAGACTGCTTCAAGCAACAGTTTTATCCTTGTTCTGGTGGATCATGCCACCCGGCACCCAGAGGCTATTCCTCGGAGGACCACCACAGCACTTGCAGTGGTAAAGACCCTGATGGGGATTTTCACCCACGGGGGTTTCTCCAAGTAATCTGTGTCTGACAGGGGCACGAACTTCATGTCTGCATGTTTGCAGTCCTTGAGGAAGGAGTGTGGAGTAACTTACAAGTTCTTCACACCTTTCTATTCCCCCGAAAACGGACTTGTTGAGAGATTCAACAAGACCCTGAAAGACATGATCAGAAGCCTGTCTGAGGAGAAAGTTGAATATCCTCTTCCCTCTCTGTCACGGGTACAGCAGAAGAGAGTGAGCTGCAGCCCCGTTGAGATTCTGTACAGGCCAAGCCAGACACATTTTCAGCTTGGTGAATTATGGGTGAAAGCAAGCTCCTGGGAAAGGTCCCCAGGATGGGATGTAGTGAGCTACATGCTGGCCTTCTGAAGCCAAATGGCTAAGTTGTGAAAGCAAGCTTCTGACAATTTAGAAGCCAACCTGGCTGTGATGAAAGAGTTTTATGGCCACAATTCTACCACTGTGAAGTTACAGTCTGGGCAGAAATTGTGGGTCATGGGACCTGTGGGCCTTCAGGACTGTTGGACTGACCCATATAAGGTAATTGAGAAGAAGGGTAAGGCCACTTAAGTAGTATCCTAGAGACCCCTAGGCAACCCCAGAGGGTGCTTCACATCAATTGCCTCAAACTAAACTTTGAGATGGCTGAGCTCATCATACTGCTGGTGACAGATGGAAAAGAGAAGGGGGAGAGTGAACCTCTCCCTCACCTCTTGACCTCCAAGGAGAAGATGGGTCTGTGGAAGGAGTAATCCTTTCCCCCACTCTAACTTCTGAACATCAGAGGGACTGTTGCCAAGTGCTGGAAGAGTACTCCTCTCTTTTCACCCTTACTCCTGTGATTCCCACCTGCGTACCCATGATGTGGACCCAGAGGATAACTCTCCATGTCAAGAATATATCTTACAGGTTGTAGGATAAGGTGAGGGCCAGCATCGAGAGTAACGTTTCTAAGTTGTTGGAGTTGTGGGTGATGGAACCCTCCAGTAGCCCCTGGTCCAGTCATGTGGTTCTGGAGACAAATGCTGCCCCACCGGGCACCACACTTGAATTGGAGTTCTATGGATGACTGAGGGCTACATTCTGTGACCAAGACTGATTCTCATCCCATCCCTAGTGCAACTGAGCTGATTTTTAGGTTAGGGGCTGCCAAGTACTTAAGTACCTTTGATCTTACATCAGAGTACTGGCAGATTGCCCTAACAGAAGGTGCCAAGGAGGGGTCAACCTTTTACACTCCAGAGGGGCACTACCAGTTTAGGGTGATGTCCTTTGGATTAAAGAACACTCCTGCCACCTACTGGTGGCTGGTGAACCAGTTCCTTGTTGTTATAGAGACCTTTTCAACTGCCAACCTGGATGACATAGACTTCTTCAGTAGCAGTTGGGAGGATCAGCTTTTTCACCTCTATGAAGTGCTTCAGGCCTTATAACACTCAGGCCTGACTATCAAGGCCAATAAGTGCAAGATAGGACAGGGGCCAGTGGTGTACTTGGGATACATGGTGGGCTCGGGGAAGGTGCAACTACTTCAGGCCAAGATAGTGACCATCATGGCCTGGCAGCCCCCCAAAACCCAGAATGAGGTCAGAGTATGCTTGGGCCTCACTGAGTACTATAGGAGGTTTGTCAAGGGATATGGCACCATGGATAACCCCCCTGACTGAGCTGACATCAAAGAAGCGCCCGCATTTGCTGCCAGAAGCCGCTCGTTGCCTGAATCAACCTGACGTCTTGATTTATTCAGACGCCGATCTCCCCCGCTGCCACACGCCATCCAAATCGCCACTCAGCATTGGATCCCACTACTCAACCCCTCAATCTGCATGAAATTACCACTGGCGGACATCACTGTTCCCCCGACAACCCAGTCCTGATGATGATCCCGATTGACGGGGATCGAAACGCCGTCGACCACACAGCTTAATTTTATGGCGCCCTACTTGTTTTGTACTCCTGTAAATTGAATTATTCTTGTTTAAAGTGATTACTACTTGACCCCTGGAGACATTACTTTGTATTTTTCACTCATTTGTCACTACGCGCCGACCACGCTGTCTCACCCCAGCACTTGCACTACCATCACTATTCACTGTATATATTTATGTATATATCACTTTCACCAAGTGCCACCGGGTTGTCACCCCATTTGATGTGTACAGTGCTGTTAAACTGTATAACTTTAGAACAGACCAGCCTTGCTCTCTAAGTGGTGAATAATACCCGCCTTTTTTCAAAAAATTGTAGTGACTCCTTATTTTTGTTCTTTTGTAATGCATATTGCATACACCTGTTGAATTTGTCTTCCTATTGATACCTGTTGGGAATTGTTCACAAATACGACATCAAAGAAGCAGCGCAGAAATGTGATTTAGACAGAGGCAAGCCAAAAAGCATTTGACTCCATGAAGCAAGCTATGAGCACAGCTCCTGTGCTCAGGGTCCCTAACATCTCCTAGGAGTTTATCTTTCGGACAAATGCCTCATAACAGGACATATCGCTAGTACTATCAAAGATCAATGAAGAGGGCCTGGACCAAACTGTAGCCTCTATCTGCAGGAGGTTACTCCCAAGGGAAAAGAAGTGGAGTGCAATAGAAAGAGACGTTTATGCTCTGGTTTTGGCACAGAAGAATTTGAGGTCACACCTGTTTGGCACTCAGGGCCATATTATCAAAAGATGCACTCGGCGAACAAGGACCCATTGCAGGCACGAATTAAGGGATTGGAACATCACCGCTAGCAGATGAACCTATCGCCGAGTGAACGGGCGGTGAAAATTCATTCGAAATTCGCATTACAAATACAGCGATCCGGAACCCAGGCCGGGACAAAATGGTGGGGCGCTATGCTAATTCAACAGTCCTGGCGAAGATCTAACCAGCGCTTGTTAAAGTATATGTCGGGATTGGACGCGGCTTTGGGTGTAGTGCACTTAGATACATCACATGACCACAGGACAATAATAATTGAACTGCATTGCCGAGAAATCGCGCAAGTCGTGCTGTACCAACATAAGACCTCGGACAACGGCGCAGCTCGCAGCAGGGACGCTGCATTCTCCTGCTGATGCTGGGACTGTCCAAGACTAAACTGCCGACGGCCGTGGGGGATCCCTAATGTATGATGTGTGGCAGAGCCGATGGCTGGTTGATCGCATCTCCCTACCTTGAACGGTTCCAGGGCTATGGTGCTTTAAACCAACACAGAGCGCAAGTAATCGTAAGATGAGGGTCGGCTGTTTTCAGTGAACGCAAATGATGGGGGATTTGGAATGCGTGTTCGGCTGTGATCTTTAAAGCATTCCTGCTACGGAACGTAAAGGAACACACAAAATGGCGGATTGCGAGTGCCCCCGCACCAGACCTCCGAGCGCGCTGGTATGCTGCTAAGGTTCTGGGATTGCGACTGTATGGATACCTATGGTCCTTGTTCTGCCTGCAGCAAGGTATTTACATCGTAAAGTCAAATCCTTTGCGGAAGCGGAGTTTTTTCTCACGAACGCTGCCTGACTTTAAAATGGCGGCTCAGGCGCTCTGTGAATATCAAACCTCATTTACGCCTGCAACTGCATAGCATGTCTTTTCTTCTTTTTTTATGTTAGTTGCGCTGATGCTGCCAGTTTTTCTGTGAGGAGCGCTTCTTTCTGAGGCCATTTTTCATCCCCACTGACTGACTGTATCTGAACTTACAATGTCGCATACCCCTTGCCTGAGTTCTAGATGCCCGACTCAGTGAGACCCTCAGTGATGTTTTCGCTCCTCCCCTGGTCTTTAATCATTGATCTCCCCAGGACCTCAACCAGCCTTCGCTGACCCTGTCCCCGCCCACCCATCTGGTCCTGTTCCCAGCTTACTTCCCTAGACAGCTGAGACCTAGTTACTTTTGTATGATGCCCGGTGGAGCTACCTCGCAATCTCCCGCGTCTCTCCTGACCATATCTTCCCCTCTCCCTTCCCCCGACCCTCACCCCGCTCAGCTCCTACTCTTTCCAGCTTCTGTCCTCTGCCCTCACCTGCCCTTGCCCTTTAACTCCACGCTATTTGTCTGTGAACCTCTTCCCTCGCCACTTGAGACTGAAATATTTTGTCTGATGCCCGATGGAGCTACCTGGTTTAACTATAGGGGAGATGGGCCGTTGATTCCCTCCTTGGTCGTCACCTACCCAGTCAGTCTTTAGACAAACTCCCTTTCGTCTCTACTGTTGCTTATTCCCTTATCCTCTCTTTCTCACCTCCCCTACCCCCACTACTTTTCTATTTCCTTTATCTCCTCTACTAATGTTTTGCTGATTGTTTGATGTAATGTGTAATTGTTGATCTTTTTCTGTTATATTGTTGAACTACATTGTTGCACTTCCTTTCGTCTCTCCTGTCGTCTCCTCCCGCATCCTCCCTCTATTTATGTATCTCCTTCTCTCCTCTCTCAATGTATTGAAATTGAACTATTTTGTCTGATGCCCGATGGAGCTACCTGGTTTAGCTATAGGGGAGATGGGCCGTGGATTCCCTCCTTGGTCGTCACCTACCCAGTCGGTCTTTAGACAGACTTCCTTTCGTCTTTCCTTGTTTGTCTCGTCCCTTATCCTCCTTTTTTCACCTCCCCTGCCCCCTCCACTACTTTTCTCTCTCCTTTCTCTCCTCTCCTAAGTGTATTGCCTATTTTTTGATGTATTGTGTAATTGTTGAACTTTTTCTGTTACATTGTTGATTCTCATGTAAAGCGCTCTGACACCTTTGGGTCTAGCCAGCGCTATAGAAATCTATTTAAATAAATAAATAAAAATAAATAAACATTTCTCTGCTCGTAACTTTGCTCTGTGTGCCTGCATCCTGTCTCCAATGCACTTCTGGGCTGGGTGATAGCTACACTTTGTGCATTCTATCTAGCCAGCCTCAAACACAGGACAGGGTGTGACAAAGACCTCACCTGCATTTATCTGCATTCTGATCGCCTTCCTGGGCAGGACCGGGGAGAGGTGGCTCACACTTACATCTGAAAAGATTGTTTCCTTTCTTCACACAAAGGAATGATTACCCCCCACGGATAGTCTGTACGAAAGGACTGGGTTAAAAGGGATCCTTTTGCACTTCAGAAACTCCTTAGAAGTCACCTCCTCACACAACAAGATCACTTTTGGGTATTAGAACCAGGGCTCTGACCCTACCAAATCAGGTACTTGTTACGCATCTAGGCTCTCCGGACCCCTTAACACACCCCCGTATGTCCTACCTGCATTTATCTGCATTCTGATCGCCTTCCTGGGCAGGACCGGGTAGAGGTGTCTCACACTTACATCTGAAAAGATTGTGTCCTTTCTTCACACAAAGGAATGATTACCCCCAGGCCTACTTATGATGGAGCGTGCCTGCCCTGACCTGTTTTCTTTTGTGTTTGAAGAAATGCCAATAAAGAAATGTTGAAATAAAAAATAAGAGTGTACTTTTTAATGCCTACCATAGGTTCAATCCAATCTGAGGCAGTGTGATGCAACCTGACCGACGACATCACTTCGCAGCCCTCGTAAATCCTGATCAGAACCGACGCAGTGCAATGCAACTCGACATAGGACTTCTTATCGCAGCACCATACAGCTCCTGATCGGAACTGACGCCAAGCAACACTAAGCCTCTCATCAAGGATATATGGTATAACTCTCAGCTAGACTAGCCTGGTTCCTGTATCTGACCCACACCCCATTATGGTCAGACTGAATTTGTGACTATCTCCCTGTATAGAGTGACCAGATAACCAGAGTTGGTGCCTTGCTCTTCTAGGTGCTATTTTCACTTAAAACTCCAAACCTGAATATCTCTGGTTCTACTATTTTTGTCATTCTGTTATCAGTTTATTCATTAAATATTAAATGTAATATAATTTCTAGATTGGCTTGGAATGTTGTGTTTTTATTTTATTAGTATGTTTGCTGCATAAATACTTTACACATTCCTCTAAGTTAAGCCCGACTACATTTGGTGCTAAGCTACTAACAGAGTGTAAAGCACATGTTAATTAAATTACTTTTGTGATCCACCCTGATAAGAATTGTGGTGGTTGGCTGAGTGGAGCTTCCTAACCCCTCAACCAACAACAGAGTTTCTTACGTTGGTGGCAGCAGTATGATCCAGCAGTTACATTTGTGCAGTGCCACTCAGTGATTTGAGTAACACTAAAATCCCATATAAATAGTCTGACAACAGATTCGACTCCTTTAAAAAAAAATCTAAATTGGCAACTTTTTCATTTTCCAAATTTGTTTCCTGTCTCACATTTCCTGCCTCTGTGGCTCTTGCCTGCAATTATGGAGTTGGATCTCGGCCACCTTGAAAGCTGCAGCATTGCAAAACTGAAGAAGGTGTGCAGGGAGATGGGGCTGAAACTGGTCAAGGGCTCTCCAAAGCTTGACTACAAGATAGTGTGATGTGCCCCGGAGAAGGTCCATAGGATGCAAGCTGCAACACAGGAGTATGGTGATCATGATGAAGAGGCGAATGGCATGTAAAGGGATAAAGAAAAGGAGGATGATTTGACAATGGCTCCAAAAGACAGAGAAGGACTGCCAAGTGTGGGATCTCCTCCTGGAAGCAATGTGTCCTCTCACAACCAGTCTCCTGAACAAGTGGATGACAGGCTGGCTGAGAGGAATCTGAAATTCTAGCTAGAAAGACTGGAACTGGCTGCATAGGAGTGAAAGGTTGGACAATAGAGTGCCCCAAAGTGAGGCCACTCCTTGCCTGGAGATGCTTATTGTGCAATCATGGAGACTTAGGAATAGAGACTCACGAGTCAGATCCCTGCCAGACACAGACAGAGTGTATCACTTTTGAAGGGGTGGTGGTTTCCGCTGGAATTTATGGCTTGCCAGGCACCTGTTTAGCATCAGGATATGGACCCTGGGTTGCTTGGTCTGTCTTGGGCTACAACTCCTTGACTAGGAGAAAGATGAGTGAAAGCGGGGGCTTAACACATGAGGATGGTGCTCTCCACTCTGAGAAACTACAAAGGTCAAAGAACTCCCAGTAGCAAGCAAGGAACTTCTTGCCAGCATCAAGGATGGAAGTGAGGCCCGAGCTACTCCCCACTTGGAGCCTCCACCTGTCAGTGGATGGGCCAAGGAGTTGCACTTGGTGCTGAAAGCTAGCCTATGTCAGTTGTTGCCTTTAAGGGTAGAACTTTCCTTGGATTGGGAACAGGAGTCCGACCCAAGGTTTGGAATGGACCACATTACCTTGTTGAACATGGTGATGCTGTCTGCCTACTGTGATGCATCTGTGAGCAAGTTAAGGTCAGGAGCTTCGCAGATGGAATCCTCAGAGGAGAAGGATCCACCATGGGCTAGTGTAGTGACACGAGATTATATTGAAGGGGGATACAGTTAGGCTTGGATGGGCATAAAACTGACAAGTGCCACTGCAAAAGACAGCCATTGTCCACATTCTATTGCCAAAGCAAATAATTCATCAGGGTATTGATTAGGGACCCTAGCTTTTTGCTGGAGGCGGGTCATGTTGGACCTGGATCTTTTTGCAGGGTTTCCCCCCACTTTTGCTTTTTGCTGCTAAATCTGTTTTTGTTGACATTAGGACACTGTGCACATTTTCCCTGCTAACCAGTGATAACCTGATTGTGCTCTCTCCCTAAAAAATGGTACAACGGGCACGGACCTGATTGATAAATCTAATTTACTTGTAAGTCTCTAGGCAATGGTACTACACGTACCCAGGGCCTGTAAATTAATTGCTAATGATGAGCCTGTAGCACTAATTGTGTCACCCACTCAAGTAGCCTTTTAACACATGTCACTGTAGCCTTTATGTTAGTTTTAAACTGCCATGTCAATAGAATTCTCTTGCAGGCCTATTCCTTCATTTTTATTAAGTATAAGTCACCCCTAAGGTAGGCCCAAAAGGTTCATAGGTCAGGGTTCATTGTTTTTCAAAAGAAGGACATGTGTACTTAGCTTTAAATGTCCTGGCAAATAAAAATACCTAAAGTCATCGTAAGGCCTATCTCTCCAATTGACTAAGACCGGGTCCCTTACTTATTACTTTTAAAGAGTGATATGTTTGGATTGGGAGCAGATAGAGGCATGCTGTTTTTGCTTAAAGGAATTGTATTTAAATTCCTCTTTAATGGTAATTTGGCATTTTCTTGTCTGAACCATTTGTGCCTTCTAACAGTGTCCTGGGTCACTTGACTGTGAATGGCTTTGCTGTTGGTGATTGCGTATTGCTTCTGGACAGTAAAATAAAGAGATCTTAGGTGCAGAGACGTTTTAAGGAGTGGGTAAAGTGGGCTCTGGTCCAAGGCCCCATTATTTCAGGGGGCTTCCTGATAGAACCAGCTCTGTTCTGCTGAGTCTTGTCCTGATTTCCTTGAATAATTCTTGAACAGATTGTTTTGAATACTGTTTTCCTTTCATCAATGTTTAATGTGGGTGGTGTGTGAGTCTTTTACAGACATTTTTCCATGAAACGTCCATAAAAATATTCCTTAAGATCAAAACAGGACCTCACATATGAAAAATGGGATGGAGTAACAGAGATTATTTGTGACAATATTAGTGAACTGCTGTTCTGCTACAATATTGAAAACACACCTCCCTATCCCTGAATATTAGATGTAGAAAACAGTGACCTTGCTAAAGAAGGCATGAAAGAGGTGAAATTTGGTCTTAAATTCAAAAGCTATTCTGAACAGAGGCCACCAAAATGGCCCAGGGTTCATTAAAACCCTCAAGATGTCCCTGCTTAGGTTTGGACAGGATGGGCCATTGTGGGAGGATGACTGTGAGGGGCTGTACCCAGCCCCGCCTACATTTCAAAGCACTGTTCTTCCTGCATATACAAAAAAATCTTAAACCAGGCTTGCCCTGTCTTTTGTCACCCAAGACAGTTTGGAGCCTTGACATGGGAAGAGGAAGAACCTTCCAGAACGAGATGTGGGGATAGGACAGGAAATACCCCCACACAAAGGTTGGTACCAGGTATAAATATTAAACCTTCAGAGACACTCTTCAGAAAAATTCTGTACCTGTGGAAGTTACAGAAGAAGGACTGCCCTGCTGCTTGAGGATGGTTTTTCTTTTAAAAAGGAAGATTGGACCTGCATACTAACATCCCAGGCCAACCCAGAGTGGCTACAAAGGTAAGATAGCTAACCCTTAGGCAGAGGTGGTAAACTCTGCTCTGCTCGCATAGTCTGAGGAATTAGGGTGCTCCGCAGAGGAGCGCGAAGTTCCTGAATTCCTGGGCACGAAGCAGAGCTTTTTTTCCATTCCTGTGCTCGAGATTTGTTTTGCTGCCTGCAAGCAAACGCCACAATAATCTCTGGCCGCTAGCAAGCTCTTGCGATACTATGCACTTGGTTGCACCTCTTACAGGCATGACGCAGCCAATGCAGAACTGATTGCGAATGCACCTCTTGAGCAGCTTCATCGCTCAAGAAACAGCTGAGATGCTGTCAGAGTGGATTTTCTTCTCCAACTGGCAGTTGGAATTGTTTGTTTTGTGCCCCAAGCCTTTTTTAAAAACTTTTTTTCCAACACGAAGGAAGTGCCCCGTGTATTCCAAATTCCTGTTCTTGTCCAGCAGGCTCCTCCCAGTGATTTGCCCATGTCCTGGACACTTTTTATTTGGAGTTGAAGCTGGAAGGATCACTCTCCGTGTCTGCTGCACATATACCATTGGATTTAAGGACTTTGTATTGGACATTTCACAAGTAAGTTAAAAAACTTATGTATAAGGGTGGTGTTTGTTTGATTGGGGCATGCATCAGGATTTATTTGTACGTTTAATCAATTTGTAAAATTTAGTATGGTGGGTGGCCCGTAGTTTCAGTGGGGGCCTAGTTGTTTTTGTTCATGTAATTTTTCTTGTTTTGTAAAGGAAAAATGCTGCATAGTTCGGTACATTTTTTTCATGTTTTTAATATATTTAAATATTCATTTATTTCACTATTTGTCCTAGTCTGCCAATGGGCATTCAAGTTAGCAGGCCAATTACTAGTCATGGGTACATGACCCAACTGTTTATGTGGTGTCTGTTGAAATGAAACATCATTTAGGCCATGGATGGCAATGGATTACAGTACAAAATGTTTATTTCTTGGAGTATTTCACATATGTTTTCTGCAAACAGTGAATAGGTGGGGTAATATATTTGATACCTTTGGAGGATGTGTATTGTTGTAATTGTTTTAGCCCAATTTGATTTTTGTTTTTGGCATTACTGAAATAATGCTGTTTTCTCTTGTGTGTGGGTGTTTGTCACAGTCCACGATTTGTCTTTATTTCCCATGCCATTTGGCCAGGGGGCATTTTTTTGTATAGTCAGATTCCTTAGGCATGTATGTGTTCTTTTTTTCCATGCCTCCTGCTTGTTGTTAGACCAGGTGGCTGGCGACCATTTGCTTTTCTCATAGGCCTGAATGTGTTCTTTGTTGTGGCCATGCCTCCTATAGATGGTTGTTGTTGTGGCCATATGGTGAGTGACCATTTTGTGTAGGCAGCCACTGTGCTTTAGCCATAGGCCTGCAAGTGTCTCTTTGCTGTGGCCATGACTCCTTCCTGATTGTTTTTGTTGTGACCATGTGGCTGGCAGTCATTTTATGCCTGCACTCTTTTCAGCCATTATTTTAAAGCCTGCAATAGCTGCAGATAATTCAGCATACTAATGGAGCACCAGTCAAAGCCCTGATACAGGAGGTACCAACACAAGGGAGCTTGAACTATTACATGGTGCAGCGTCTGTTTGAGCAGTGCAAACATATCAATGACTATGTCATTCAAAGAGAATACTATGACCATGTATAAGGACAAATGGGGCCTAGTCAAATGCCAGACACAGATGCTGCTCCCTTTTGAGGTTTTTGCATGGGAAGTTAGCAAGGAGAACAGTACGATGGGCCAAGCTATCTAATAGTTGCATCTGCTAAAGGTCCTGGTAAAGAAGGTGTCTTAATAGTTTGCTCCTGCAGGTGTGAATGAAAACACAGAAGTGCATGCCTTATTTGAGAGCTTACTGTTCTGTTTGGCTTGCAATGGAAGGCTGCAAAATGACATGGGGGCATATGTATCAAATACTGTTATTGCAATTCTCAAATAGCGATTTTTAGGGTATCGTTATTTGAGAATTAAACGTTCCAAATATTTAGAGATTTCTTGGCATTCCTTAATTGTGAGTCGTAAATTGTGAGTCGCAATTAAGGAATGGTTTCCCTTTCATTCCTATGGGCCTAGAGGCCCATTGGAATGAATGAGAAGACATTTGCAATTTGCGAGTACCCATTAGGTACACGCAAATTGCGAAATGCAATTTCATGGGTACAAGGGAGTCATAAGGACACCCTGTTGCACCCCTGAAATCAGCATGTGTGCATATGTGACGCACATACATGCCCTAACGGCATGTATGTGCACCACATGGCACTTTGAAAAATGCCAAACAGTGAATTTTTCGAAGTAATCGCAAATTATCAGCAACTTGAAGCACAACTTAGGTGCTTTCTACATCGCATTTAAGGAATCTGAAATTTCCGATTCCTTACATGAAAAATAGGGAATCACACATTTTGAGATTCCATATTTTGCGAGGGCCTTTTGGGATGATACATCCTAAAAGGCTTTGGCCCTTTTGTGAGCAGGAAATGGGCTTCATGCATATGGCACAGTATCTCATACCAACAGTACATCTGTGCCATACTACTTGATCCATGGTACAAAACAATTCTGCTCACCATCATTCCTTTTTCTGAAGGGGATGTTTTAAAAAAGAAGAGGTAGTTTGTTGAGCAAGCTGGAGACCTTGAAGAAAAATGGCTGGAACTAAGAGTTCCACCCCACAGTTCTGGTGTACCTTCTTCAACTTCCAGTGAGGAGAATATAGTTTCACATCAGCCAGCAACAACACCATCAACCAGAACACCAGCAACAACAGTAACAGAAGGATCAAACCCAACCTCTGCTTTGTATTGGTTTTAATTGGCAGTGCTTAAGTCTAGTGTAGAGGTGATGGCAAAAAATGTTGAGCAAGTGGCAGCATCAATTACCATCCAAAGGATTTTCCAGGAGTATCTGGATGATCCAAAAGAGGTCTTTGTGGATCAAAACCCATTGATGTAATGGTATGGAAAGGTGCGCCAATGACCAGAGCTCAGCAGGCTGGCAATAAAGTATTTGGTTTCTCCTGTTGCCTGTGTTTCTACTGAGTGTGATTTCAGTAAAGATGGTGCAGTTGTTACAGTGAGAAAGGCCAGTCTCTCTTTTCAAACCATGGAGAGATTGACTATGATGAAAATTAACCAACATTTCATACCATTACTGAAACAGCACAGAAGAAGGAGGAGGATGATTGGTCAGAATCAAGTGTGTTAGCTGACCAACTTCTGGACGAACCAATTGAGTTTGAGAAAAAATTCTACTCCCCGGACAGACTATGCAAGTCCCCCCATAAAACATTTTAATTGTTTTCCATTGAACTTCCATCTTTGCAAAAAAAAGTAGCTAGTGTAACATTATATTTTGGTGTCAGATTTATGCTGCCTACCAATTTTTAACCACATACATTGCCAGATTGCAGTTAGACTAGTATGCATTGAAGAAGCCTCCACAATCCCTTCATGACATTGTAGTCATGCCTGTCCCCTTCACAAGCCTATCCTTTTTGCATCACTTAGCAATAGCAACCAACAATATCTATGAATTGGCGTGTGTCCATATGAGTCAAAAACTAGAAAGGAGAAGTTCAAAGCTAATGCTGGGCCGGGTGAAGTATTTGAATCTCAAGGAGGGCGGTTCTTTCTCCTGCCACACATTTCAATGGCGGAAGCCACCTTTAATTGAAGTGTGTGAAGGATATACTCCTGATAGCACTGCACATTTAAATAAGACAGACAGTTTTTTTGCTTTGCTATATATACATGTCATAGTCTCAAGTTACCTTCCAGTAAATGCAAGGCTTTACATTTCTAATATAGGAGCAGCAGGAGTTCTAGAGGTTCTTTGCAATCCGGTTGCCATCCACACCAGTGGTTTAGTATTTCAGACACACAACGGTGCTCATAGAGAAATTGATTAAGTGATAATCACTCGTGAAACAGTGACCAATTGCGCCCTCTAAAAAGAATGTATTTCTTTGAAAGAGGTTGCCCAGTCAGCGTCAGACCATCGCCGAAGAACACTGGGAGTGTGGAAACTGAACGCTGGAATCAGGTATTCCCCACGCACGATTATGCTTCTCACTTCTTATTTGAGTGACTAGTTGTTGGAACTAAATAAAGTCACTTACCCAGGATCACACAATGCAGCCAGATAGGGAACCCTAATCTCTGCAGTTAAACACAACTCCTTTAAAGTGACATTGGTTTCTCACCCATGGCCTCTCTGTACGTAGCCTGTGGACAGAGGGTGATTCAGCACTGTCTGAGAAGTGATGGGAGCAAGAACTTCCTCTAAGGAGCATGGGACCTTTATTAGCGTCTCTCGGTGACAGGCAGGCATCAAAGTTTGAGCTCTAGTGCAAAGGCAGGAGTTAGCCTTGACCAATCACGAGCACACTAGGGGACACAACCCCCACCCTCCCCCCAGCATCTCTAGGAGGGTTATCTGGAAATCCGCCTGCAGGAGATGAAACACTTGGCGGCCCATCAAATGCATTGTTGTATTACCGACCCTTTAGGCTCAGCTATATGAAAGAGGCCTTCTCACGGAAATGCCCCAAAGCCCGGGCTTTCATTGTGGCCGTGGCGCCCCTGGCTCCTCATTACGGCGCACCGGGGTGCCGCGGTGCACAGTTTGGGAACCACGGGAGTAGAGTGAAGAAACGTAGCGTGGATAGTGTATACTGGAATGGCGATAGTAAAGTACCATACAGTGAAGTGGACTATGATACAGTATAGTGGCATTACGTGGATAGGGTAGAGTGGAATAGCATAAAGTGAAATAGCCTAGAGTAGAGTGGCGTACAGTGGAATAGTGTATAGTGGAATGTCATAGAAAGGAGTGGTGTAGAGTGGAATCCTGCAGAATGGAGTGGTGTAGAGTAGCATATATTTAAGTGGCATAGAGTGGAATAGCGTAAAGTGGGGTGGCATAGAGTGCTGTAGCATATAGTGGACTAGCGTACAGTGGAATGGTGTATAGTGGAGTGGAGTAGTGTGTCATACAATGGAATGCCGTGGAGTGCCATGGAGTGGCAAGTCGTTGAGCAGAGTTCCATGTGTTAAAATAGAGTGGCATGTGTTAAAATAGAGTGGCATGTGGTAGAGTGGAGTGGCGTGGAGTGTGAAACAGTGGAGAGGACTGCCATATAGTGAAGTGGTGTGTTGTATAGAGAAGTGCTGTAGAGTGGAGTGGAGTATCATTAAGTGGAATGTGATATAGTGTCTTAGAGTGGAGGGGTATAGAGTGGAGTGGTGTTGAGTAAACTGGGATGTATTAGAGTTGAGTAGTGTAGAGTGGAGTGGTATATTGTAGAGTGGAGTGACATTTCGTGGAGAGTGGAGTGTGAAACAGAGGAGAGGACTGCGATATAGTGAAGTGGTGTGTTGTATAGAGAAGTGCTGTAGAGTGGAGTGGAATATCATTGAGTGGAATGTGATATAGGGTCTTAGAGTGGAGGGGCATAGAGTGAAGTGGTGTTGAGTGAACTGGGATGTATTAGAGTTGAGTAGTGTAGAGTGGAGTGGTATGTTGTAGAGTGGAGTGACATTTCGTGGAGAGTGGTGTGGCACGGAGTATCATGAAATGGAGTGGCAGGTTGTTGAGGAGAGTGGTATGTGGTAGAGTGGAGTGGCATATTGTACAGTGAAGTGGTATGTCATGTAGATGGGTGGCATGGAATGTCATAGAGTGGACTGGATTGCTGTTGAGTGGATTTAGGCTTCATAGAGTGGAGTGACATGAGATAGACAGGATGGTGTGCTTTACAGTTGAGTGGAGTGGCATGTTTCAAGAGACATATTATGAAAACGGATGAACGAAAAAAGAACAAATATGTCAAAGACATAGATTATGTGGTGTAAAGGGTCCTTTTTTAATAGATCAAAATGTTATCAGTAGATTTAAAGTTATAGGGCATGATTCACAAGTGTGAACTTACAATTTTGTGCAAGCTCACACTTGTTTGCTGTTGATAACCGTATTTTACAAGTAGTATCTTTTTATGTGCTGTACTTCTGCAGTTAGAAAGATACTATCTTTGACATTTTTTTGAAAATAGAAAACAATGGTAAATTTACAGAAAAGTGTAAGTTTACAGTGGTGAATCAGGCCCATAAGTCACATAACCTTAGTGATATATGGTGCGATGGTATACTATGGTAATTTTGCAGTATACCACGGTACATGTTGATGACAAAATAGTATATGGTTGGCTAATGCTTTGCCATATTAATTAGACTAGGCTATGGTTTTTGCTTTGATATTTACAACAAGGGGTGGTGATGGACAGAGTCTCTGAATTAAGCATAATACTCTCACCCAGTCAAGAGATCAGGGCTAGATCCAACACCGTTTTTTAGCTCATTGCACCATCCCAGTTTCAGAACCTGGCTGTATGCAAATTAGTCTGTCCCTGGCCCAGTGCATCATGGGAATAGGGCAGACCAGACTACAAAAGCCAATTCTTACACTGGGAAGGAAACAAGCTTCCGGGGACCGGTTTCTGGCATTTCAGCAGTCTTCGGCCCGGCTTGCTTGAATCCTGATGGTGCAATGAGCAAGGGACTCACATCTGAGTATACCCTTCCGCGCTTAGGGTGGACAAAAATATTTACAACAAGGGGTGGTGATGGACAGAGTCTCTGAATTAAGCAGAATACTCTCACCCAGTCAAGAGATCAGGGCTAGATCCAACACCGTTTTTTAGCTCATTGCACCATCCCAGTTTCAGAACCTGGCTGTATGCAAATTAGTCTGTCCCTGGCCCAGTGCATCATGGGAACAGGGCAGACCAGACTACAAAAGCCAATTCTTACACTGGGAAGGAAACAAGCTTCCGGGGACCGGTTTCTGGCATTTCAGCCGTCTTCGGCCCGGCTTGCTTGAATCCTGATGGTGCAATGAGCAAGGGACTCACATCTGAGTATACCCTTCCACGCTTAGGGTGGACAAAAATATTTACAACAAGGGGTGGTGATGGACAGAGTCTCTGAATTAAGCAGAATACTCTCACCCAGTCAAGAGATCAGGGCTAGATCCAACACCGTTTTTTAGCTCATTGCACCATCCCAGTTTCAGAACCTGGCTGTATGCAAATTAGTCTGTCCCTGGCCCAGTGCATCATGGGAACAGGGCAGACCAGACTACAAAAGCCAATTCTTACACTGGGAAGGAAACAAGCTTCCGGGGACCGGTTTCTGGCATTTCAGCCGTCTTCGGCCCGGCTTGCTTGAATCCTGATGGTGCAATGAGCAAGGGACTCACATCTGAGTATACCCTTCCACGCTTAGTGTGGACAAAAATATTTACAACAAGGGGTGGTGATGGACAGAGTCTCTGAATTAAGCAGAATACTCTCACCCAGTCAAGAGATCAGGGCTAGATCCAACACCGTATTTTAGCTCATTGCACCATCCCAGTTTCAGAACCTGGCTGTATGCAAATTAGTCTGTCCCTGGCCCAGTGCATCATGGGAACAGGGCAGACCAGACTACAAAAGCCAATTCTTACACTGGGAAGGAAACAAGCTTCCGGCAAGTTTCTGGCATTTCAGCCATCTTCGGCCCGGCTTGCTTGAATCCTGATGGTGCAATGAGCAAGGGACTCACATCTGAGTATACCCTTACACGCTTAGGGTGGACAAAAATATTTACAACAAGGGGTGGTGATGGACAGAGTCTCTGAATTAAGCAGAATACTCTCACCCAGTCAAGAGATCAGGGCTAGATCCAACACCGTTTTTTAGCTCATTGCACCATCCCAGTTTCAGAACCTGGCTGTATGCAAATTAGTCTGTCCCTGGCCCAGTGCATCATGGGAACAGGGCAGACCAGACTACAAAAGCCAATTCTTACACTGGGAAGGAAACAAGCTTCCGGGGACCGGTTTCTGGCATTTCAGCCGTCTTCGGCCCGGCTTGCTTGAATCCTGATGGTGCAATGAGCAAGGGACTCACATCTGAGTATACCCTTCCACGCTTAGGGTAGACAAAAATATTTACAACAAGGGGTGGTGATGGACTGAGTCTCTGAATTAAGCAGAATACTCTCACTCAGTCAAGAGATCAGGGCTAGATCCAACACCGTTTTTTAGCTCATTGCACCATCCCAGTTTCAGAACCTGGCTGTATGCAAATTAGTCTGTCCCTGGCCCAGTGCATCATGGGAACAGGGCAGACCAGACTACAAAAGCCAATTCTTACACTGGGAAGGAAACAAGCTTCCGGGGACCGGTTTCTGGCATTTCAGCCGTCTTCGGCCCGGCTTGCTTGAATCCTGATGGTGCAATGAGCAAGGGAATCACATCTGAGTATACCCTTCCACGCTTAGGGTGGACAAAAATATTTACAACAAGGGGTGGTGATGGACAGAGTCTCTGAATTAAGCAGAATACTCTCACCCAGTCAAGAGATCAGGGCTAGATCCAACACCGTTTTTTAGCTCATTGCACCATCCCAGTTTCAGAACCTGGCTGTATGCAAATTAGTCTGTCCCTGGCCCAGTGCATCATGGGAACAGGGCAGACCAGACTACAAAAGCCAATTCTTACACTGGGAAGGAAACAAGCTTCCGAGGACCAGTTTCTGGCATTTCAGCCGTCTTCGGCCCGGCTTGCTTGAATCCTGATGGTGCAATGAGCAAGGGACTCACATCTGAGTATACCC
Source organism: Lissotriton helveticus (assembly GCF_964261635.1). Taxonomy (NCBI): domain Eukaryota; kingdom Metazoa; phylum Chordata; class Amphibia; order Caudata; family Salamandridae; genus Lissotriton; species Lissotriton helveticus. The sequence continues at coordinate 55,854,856 of NC_136060.1, forward strand.
TTCCACGCTTAGGGTGGACAAAAATATTTACAACAAGGGGTGGTGATGGACAGAGTCTCTGAATTAAGCAGAATACTCTCACCCAGTCAAGAGATCAGGGATAGATCCAACACTGTTTTTTAGCTCATTGCACCATCCCAGTTTCAGAACCTGGCTGTATGCAAATTAGTCTGTCCCTGGCCCAGTGCATCATGGGAACAGGGCAGACCAGACTACAAAAGCCAATTCTTACACTGGGAAGGAAACAAGCTTCCGGGGACCGGTTTCTGGCATTTCAGCCGTCTTCGGTCCGGCTTGCTTGAATCCTGATGGTGCAATGAGCAAGGGACTCACATCTGAGTATACCCTTCCACGCTTAGGGTGGACAAAAATATTTACAACAAGGGGTGGTGATGAACAGAGTCTCTGAATTAAGCAGAATACTCTCACCCAGTCAAGAGATCAGGGCTAGATCCAACACCGTTTTTTAGCTCATTGCACCATCCCAGTTTCAGAACCTGGCTGTATGCAAATTAGTCTGTCCCTGGCCCAGTGCATCATGGGAACAGGGCAGACCAGACTACAAAAGCCAATTCTTACACTGGGAAGGAAACAAGCTTCCGGGGACCGGTTTCTGGCATTTCAGCCGTCTTCGGCCCGGCTTGCTTGAATCCTGATGGTGCAATGAGCAAGGGACTCACATCTGAGTATACCCTTCCACGCTTAGGGTGGACAAAAATATTTACAACAAGGGGTGGTGATGGACAGAGTCTCTGAATTAAGCAGAATACTCTCACCCAGTCAAGAGATCAGGGCTAGATCCAACACCGTTTTTTAGCTCATTGCACCATCCCAGTTTCAGAACCTGGCTGTATGCAAATTAGTCTGTCCCTGGCCCAGTGCATCATGGGAACAGGGCAGACCAGACTACAAAAGCCAATTCTTACACTGGGAAGGAAACAAGCTTCCGGGGACCGGTTTCTGGCATTTCAGCCGTCTTCGGCCCGGCTTGCTTGAATCCTGATGGTGCAATGAGCAAGGGACTCACATCTGAGTATACCCTTCCACGCTTAGGGTGGACAAAAATATTTACAACAAGGGGTGGTGATGGACAGAGTCTCTGAATTAAGCAGAATACTCTCAACCAGTCAAGAGATCAGGGCTAGATCCAACACCGTTTTTTAGCTCATTGCACCATCCCAGTTTCAGAACCTGGCTGTATGCAAATTAGTCTGTCCCTGGCCCAGTGCATCATGGGAACAGGGCAGACCAGACTACAAAAGCCAATTCTTACACTGGGAAGGAAACAAGCTTCCGGGGACCGGTTTCTGGCATTTCAGCCGTCTTCGGCCCGGCTTGCTTGAATCCTGATGGTGCAATGAGCAAGGGACTCACATCTGAGTATACCCTTCCACGCTTAGGGTGGACAAAAATATTTACAACAAGGGGTGGTGATGGACAGAGTCTCTGAATTAAGCAGAATACTCTCACCCAGTCAAGAGATCAGGGCTAGATCCAACACCGTTTTTTAGCTCATTGCACCATCCCAGTTTCAGAACCTGGCTGTATGCAAATTAGTCTGTCCCTGGCCCAGTGCATCATGGGAACAGGGCAGACCAGACTACAAAAGCCAATTCTTACACTGGGAAGGAAACAAGCTTCCGGGGACCGGTTTCTGGCATTTCAGCCGTCTTCGGCCCGGCTTGCTTGAATCCTGATGGTGCAATGAGCAAGGGACTCACATCTGAGTATACCCTTCCACGCTTAGTGTGGACAAAAATATTTACAACAAGGGGTGGTGATGGACAGAGTCTCTGAATTAAGCAGAATACTCTCACCCAGTCAAGAGATCAGGGCTAGATCCAACACCGTATTTTAGCTCATTGCACCATCCCAGTTTCAGAACCTGGCTGTATGCAAATTAGTCTGTCCCTGGCCCAGTGCATCATGGGAACAGGGAAGACCAGACTACAAAAGCCAATTCTTAGACTGGGAAGGAAACAAGCTTCCGGCAAGTTTCTGGCATTTCAGCCATCTTCGGCCCGGCTTGCTTGAATCCTGATGGTGCAATGAGCAAGGGACTCACATCTGAGTATACCCTTACACGCTTAGGGTGGACAAAAATATTTACAACAAGGGGTGGTGATGGACAGAGTCTCTGAATTAAGCAGAATACTCTCACCCAGTCAAGAGATCAGGGCTAGATCCAACACCGTTTTTTAGCTCATTGCACCATCCCAGTTTCAGAACCTGGCTGTATGCAAATTAGTCTGTCCCTGGCCCAGTGCATCATGGGAACAGGGCAGACCAGACTACAAAAGCCAATTCTTACACTGGGAAGGAAACAAGCTTCCGGGGACCGGTTTCTGGCATTTCAGCCGTCTTCGGCCCGGCTTGCTTGAATCCTGATGGTGCAATGAGCAAGGGACTCACATCTGAGTATACCCTTCCACGCTTAGGGTAGACAAAAATATTTACAACAAGGGGTGGTGATGGACAGAGTCTCTGAATTAAGCAGAATACTCTCACTCAGTCAAGAGATCAGGGCTAGATCCAACACCGTTTTTTAGCTCATTGCACCATCCCAGTTTCAGAACCTGGCTGTATGCAAATTAGTCTGTCCCTGGCCCAGTGCATCATGGGAACAGGGCAGACCAGACTACAAAAGCCAATTCTTACACTGGGAAGGAAACAAGCTTCCGGGGACCGGTTTCTGGCATTTCAGCCGTCTTCGGCCCGGCTTGCTTGAATCCTGATGGTGCAATGAGCAAGGGAATCACATCTGAGTATACCCTTCCACGCTTAGGGTGGACAAAAATATTTACAACAAGGGGTGGTGATGGACAGAGTCTCTGAATTAAGCAGAATACTCTCACTCAGTCAAGAGATCAGGGCTAGATCCAACACCGTTTTTTAGCTCATTGCACCATCCCAGTTTCAGAACCTGGCTGTATGCAAATTAGTCTGTCCCTGGCCCAGTGCATCATGGGAACAGGGCAGACCAGACTACAAAAGCCAATTCTTACACTGGGAAGGAAACAAGCTTCCGAGGACCAGTTTCTGGCATTTCAGCCGTCTTCGGCCCGGCTTGCTTGAATCCTGATGGTGCAATGAGCAAGGGACTCACATCTGAGTATACCCTTCCACGCTTAGGGTGGACAAAAATATTTACAACAAGGGGTGGTGATGGACAGAGTCTCTGAATTAAGCAGAATACTCTCACCCAGTCAAGAGATCAGGGCTAGATCCAACACCGTTTTTTAGCTCATTGCACCATCCCAGTTTCAGAACCTGGCTGTATGCAAATTAGTCTGTCCCTGGCCCAGTGCATCATGGGAACAGGGCAGACCAGACTACAAAAGCCAATTCTTACACTGGGAAGGAAACAAGCTTCCGGGGACCGGTTTCTGGCATTTCAGCCGTCTTCGGCCCGGCTTGCTTGAATCCTGATGGTGCAATGAGCAAGGGACTCACATCTGAGTATACCCTTCCACGCTTAGGGTGGACAAAAATATTTACAACAAGGGGTGGTGATGGACAGAGTCTCTGAATTAAGCAGAATACTCTCACCCAGTCAAGAGATCAGGGCTAGATCCAACACCGTTTTTTAGCTCATTGCACCATCCCAGTTTCAGAACCTGGCTGTATGCAAATTAGTCTGTCCCTGGCCCAGTGCATCATGGGAACAGGGCAGGGCAGACCAGACTAAAAAAGCCAATTCTTACACTGGGAAGGAAACAAGCTTCCGGGGACCGGTTTCTGGCATTTCAGCCGTCTTCGGCCCGGCTTGCTTGAATCCTGATGGTGCAATGAGCAAGGGACTCACATCTGAGTATACCCTTCCACGCTTAGGGTGGACAAAAATATTTACAACAAGGGGTGGTGATGGACAGAGTCTCTGAATTAAGCAGAATACTCTCACCCAGTCAAGAGATCAGGGATAGATCCAACACCGTTTTTTAGCTCATTGCACCAGCCCAGTTTCAGAACCTGGCTGTATGCAAATTAGTCTGTCCCTGGCCCAGTGCATCATGGGAACAGGGCAGACCAGACTACAAAAGCCAATTCTTACACTGGGAAGGAAACAAGCTTCCGGGGACCGGTTTCTGGCATTTCAGCCGTCTTCGGCCCGGCTTGCTTGAATCCTGATGGTGCAATGAGCAAGGGACTCACATCTGAGTATACCCTTCCACGCTTAGGGTGGACAAAAATATTTACAACAAGGGGTGGTGATGGACAGAGTCTCTGAATTAAGCAGAATACTCTCACCCAGTCAAGAGATCAGGGCTAGATCCAACACCGTTTTTTAGCTCATTGCACCATCCCAGTTTCAGAACCTGGCTGTATGCAAATTAGTCTGTCCCTGGCCCAGTGCATCATGGGAACAGGGCAGACCAGACTACAAAAGCCAATTCTTACACTGGGAAGGAAACAAGCTTCCGGGGACCGGTTTCTGGCATTTCAGCCGTCTTCGGCCCGGCTTGCTTGAATCCTGATGGTGCAATGAGCAAGGGACTCACATCTGAGTATACCCTTCCACGCTTAGTGTGGACAAAAATATTTACAACAAGGGGTGGTGATGGACAGAGTCTCTGAATTAAGCAGAATACTCTCACCCAGTCAAGAGATCAGGGCTAGATCCAACACCGTATTTTAGCTCATTGCACCATCCCAGTTTCAGAACCTGGCTGTATGCAAATTAGTCTGTCCCTGGCCCAGTGCATCATGGGAACAGGGCAGACCAGACTACAAAAGCCAATTCTTACACTGGGAAGGAAACAAGCTTCCGGCAAGTTTCTGGCATTTCAGCCATCTTCGGCCCGGCTTGCTTGAATCCTGATGGTGCAATGAGCAAGGGACTCACATCTGAGTATACCCTTACACGCTTAGGGTGGACAAAAATATTTACAACAAGGGGTGGTGATGGACAGAGTCTCTGAATTAAGCAGAATACTCTCACCCAGTCAAGAGATCAGGGCTAGATCCAACACCGTTTTTTAGCTCATTGCACCATCCCAGTTTCAGAACCTGGCTGTATGCAAATTAGTCTGTCCCTGGCCCAGTGCATCATGGGAACAGGGCAGACCAGACTACAAAAGCCAATTCTTACACTGGGAAGGAAACAAGCTTCCGGGGACCGGTTTCTGGCATTTCAGCCGTCTTCGGCCCGGCTTGCTTGAATCCTGATGGTGCAATGAGCAAGGGACTCACATCTGAGTATACCCTTCCACGCTTAGGGTAGACAAAAATATTTACAACAAGGGGTGGTGATGGACTGAGTCTCTGAATTAAGCAGAATACTCTCACTCAGTCAAGAGATCAGGGCTAGATCCAACACCGTTTTTTAGCTCATTGCACCATCCCAGTTTCAGAACCTGGCTGTATGCAAATTAGTCTGTCCCTGGCCCAGTGCATCATGGGAACAGGGCAGACCAGACTACAAAAGCCAATTCTTACACTGGGAAGGAAACAAGCTTCCGGGGACCGGTTTCTGGCATTTCAGCCGTCTTCGGCCCGGCTTGCTTGAATCCTGATGGTGCAATGAGCAAGGGAATCACATCTGAGTATACCCTTCCACGCTTAGGGTGGACAAAAATATTTACAACAAGGGGTGGTGATGGACAGAGTCTCTGAATTAAGCAGAATACTCTCACCCAGTCAAGAGATCAGGGCTAGATCCAACACCGTTTTTTAGCTCATTGCACCATCCCAGTTTCAGAACCTGGCTGTATGCAAATTAGTCTGTCCCTGGCCCAGTGCATCATGGGAACAGGGCAGACCAGACTACAAAAGCCAATTCTTACACTGGGAAGGAAACAAGCTTCCGAGGACCAGTTTCTGGCATTTCAGCCGTCTTCGGCCCGGCTTGCTTGAATCCTGATGGTGCAATGAGCAAGGGACTCACATCTGAGTATACCCTTCCACGCTTAGGGTGGACAAAAATATTTACAACAAGGGGTGGTGATGGACAGAGTCTCTGAATTAAGCAGAATACTCTCACCCAGTCAAGAGATCAGGGATAGATCCAACACTGTTTTTTAGCTCATTGCACCATCCCAGTTTCAGAACCTGGCTGTATGCAAATTAGTCTGTCCCTGGCCCAGTGCATCATGGGAACAGGGCAGACCAGACTACAAAAGCCAATTCTTACACTGGGAAGGAAACAAGCTTCCGGGGACCGGTTTCTGGCATTTCAGCCGTCTTCGGTCCGGCTTGCTTGAATCCTGATGGTGCAATGAGCAAGGGACTCACATCTGAGTATACCCTTCCACGCTTAGGGTGGACAAAAATATTTACAACAAGGGGTGGTGATGAACAGAGTCTCTGAATTAAGCAGAATACTCTCACCCAGTCAAGAGATCAGGGCTAGATCCAACACCGTTTTTTAGCTCATTGCACCATCCCAGTTTCAGAACCTGGCTGTATGCAAATTAGTCTGTCCCTGGCCCAGTGCATCATGGGAACAGGGCAGACCAGACTACAAAAGCCAATTCTTACACTGGGAAGGAAACAAGATTCCGGGGACCGGTTTCTGGCATTTCAGCCGTCTTCGGCCCGGCTTGCTTGAATCCTGATGGTGCAATGAGCAAGGGACTCACATCTGAGTATACCCTTCCACGCTTAGGGTGGACAGTGTAAGAATTGGCTTTTGTAGTTTGGTTTGCCCTGTTCCCATCATGCACTGGGACAGGAACAGACTAATTTGCATACAGCCAGGTTCTGAAACTGGGATGGTGCAATGAGCTAAAAAACGGTGTTGGATCTAGCCCTGATCACTTGACTGGGTGAGAGTATTCTGCTTAATTCAGAGACTCTGTCCCTCACCACCCCTTGTTGTAAATAATTTTGTCCACCCTAAGCGTGGAAGGGTATACTCAAACATGAGTCCCTTGCTCATTGCACCATCAGGATTCAAGCAAGCCGGGCCGAAGACGGCTGTAATGCCAGAAACCGGTCCCCGGAAGCTTGTTTCCTTCCCAGTGTAAGAATTGGCTTTTGTAGTTTGGTTTGCCCTGTTCCCATCATGCACTGGGACAGGAACAGACTAATTTGCATACAGCCAGGTTCTGAAACTGGGATGGTGCAATGAGCTAAAAAACGGTGTTGGATCTAGCCCTGATCACTTGACTGGGTGAGAGTATTCTGCTTAATTCAGAGACTCTGTCCCTCACCACCCCTTGTTGTAAATAATTTTGTCCACCCTAAGCGTGGAAGGGTATACTCAGACATGAGTCCCTTGCTCATTGCACTATCAGGATTCAAGCAAGCCGGGCCGAAGACGGCTGTAATGCCAGAAACCGGTCCCCGGAAGCTTGTTTCCTTCCCAGTGTAAGAATTGGCTTTTGTAGTTTGTTTTGCTCTGTTCCCATCATGCACTGGGACAGGAACAGACTAATTTGCATACAGCCAGGTTCTGAAACTGGGATGGTGCAATGAGCTAAAAAACGGTGTTGGATCTAGCCCTGATCACTTGACTGGGTGAGAGTATTCTGCCTAATTCAGAGACTCTGTCCCTCACCACCCCTTGTTGTAAATAATTTTGTCCACCCTAAGCGTGGAAGGGTATACTCAGACATGAGTCCCTTGCTCATTGCACCATCAGGATTCAAGCAAGCCGGGCCGAAGACGGCTGTAATGCCAGAAACCGGTCCCCGGAAGCTTGTTTCCTTCCCAGTGTAAGAATTGGCTTTTGTAGTTTGGTTTGCCCTGTTCCCATCATGCACCGGGACAGGAACAGACTAATTTGCATACAGCCAGGTTCTGAAACTGGGATGGTGCAATGAGCTAAAAAACGGTGTTGGATCTAGCCCTGATCACTTGACTGGGTGAGAGTATTCTGCTTAATTCAGAGACTCTGTCCCTCACCATCCCTTGTTGTAAATAATGGTTTTTGCTTTGAAGCATAACTATTGTGTCCAAGGATTTTTCATAAGTGTACCGGAAGGAATGCATCAGTTTTTCTGTGTGCAAAGGTAGGCAAAAGTTGTTTTATCACTTTATAAATATAAAAAAAGTTGCGGAGGACCACGGTGTTACCATATTGTTTAGACTACACGAAGACTGTATTACAGGTATTAGTGGTAAATATAGTGCAGTACAGTGTTATTTTATATTTCTGAATAATTTAAAAAAAATAAGGACTCTGTACTATACTATATTTCTAAATAAATCAAAAGGGGGAGGGTAGAGGTATGAATGATAGAATCATCCTCCAGTTCAAATGTTTCCAAACAATGAGATTCTATCAAAAGGTGTTTGATTTTTATTTTTATTTTATTAATGTAGTGAAAAATAAGTACAGTGAGTGCTTCTAAACCTTGTGGTTGACAAGGAAGAGCACTAGGGCCAGATGTAGGTAGGCTATTACCGGTCGGTAACGGCCGAATTCGGCCGTTACCGACCGGTAATAGACGTTTCCTTTGTAAGAGGCTTTTTTACCAATTCGGTAAATAACGAATCATATTTACCGATTCGGTATTTACTGAATCATCATTTATCGATTCGGTGTTTACCGAATCATCATTTACCGATTCGGTATTTACTGTAAACAGTGCTTTTTGGCTTTATGGATTCGTTATTTACCACCAACTATGAGTTGGTGGTAAATAACGAATTCCTATGTAAATGCAAATATGTGCATTTACACCTGTGCCAAGTGACATGTGTGCCACATGTGCACAACAAGCACTAATCAGGGGTGCAGAAGGGTGTCAAAGTGACACCCTGCCACCCTTGACTTTTTCCCAATTTTACCGAGTCGGTATTTACCGATTTGGTAATTGACATTCATTCCTATGGGCCTCCGAATCGGGCTGCATTGTTGTCCGTTCGTGGTGCCACTTCTTCTTGAGTCTTCAGCAGGTCTGCTTGGATGACTGGAGGTCGGCGGTGAACCAGTAGCTTTTCTTTTGGTGCACCTGTTTGAGGGTTTCTTGTTCGGCAAGGGCATTGGCACAGTCGTTGATCCATTGCCTGAGTTACGGGTGGCAGTGTCCGGGTCGGCGGTGTCTGTTGGTGGGTTTCGGGCAAAGGTGGCGATTAGCTAGTCTGGTGACCTTGTTCCAGCTGCAGTGGGGAGTGCGTTGTGGGAGGTGGTGCGTGGTGGGTTTCTCGAAGGTGAAGTGGATGCAGCGGTGGTTGGTCCAGTGGAGTTCGGTGGTGTGGCTGAAGGTGACGTGGTTGCTGGCGGAGAAGATGGGGTTGAGCGTGTGTCTGGTGGAGTGGGAGGGTATCGTGACAAGCTGTTTGAGTCCGAGGTTGCTGGGCAGGGTGGTGGAGTTGCTGTAGTTGGCATTCTCGAGGTGGAAGTTCAGGTCTCCGAGCAGGATGTAGTCTGTGGATGTAAGGGCCTGCTTGCTAACGAAGTCGGCGGTGGAGTCACTGAACTATAAGTATACATTTTTTAATTGTATGTATTTAATTTTAGAAAGAAGAATTGATGTTTTTAACCCATACCGTCCTGAGGAAGGTGTTCTATAAAAACGAAGCACCGAAACGCGTCGACATACGGATTTTATATGTACAAATATTGTTTTATTGTAATGATGTATTGTGTAATATGTTTTGATTTACTGTAACATTTATATAAATTGAACCAAATGTTGCTATGAGATATATGGATGAAGGTTTTTTTATGAATTGTTAAACAAACCAGTATCTAATTTGAAAACTTTTTAATAAATAGTACTAAGATACATACATTTTTATGTTTTGATTATAATGTTATGCACAGGGCTATAAATGTGGATAGAAACTGGTCTAAACAAATGGTGTTTTGGAAAGGAAATGTTGGTATATGATTTGTAACACACAGAAAGGAATCTTTTTACTTGGTCACTGAACTGTGGCCAGGGTTCGGGGATATGTAGATGAGGGTGCCTCTGAGAGTGGTGTTGGGATCGATGTGGATCTGGAAGTGTAGTGTTTCGGCGGCACTGAGGTTGTCGTTGATGCTGGTCGAGATTCTGAGGGTGTTCCTGTGGACGATGGTGATTCCTCCTCTGCTCCTATACTTATTCCCACCATTAGCCCTCATGTCACGCTCACCTAGCCTACACATCTACAAATTCCTAAAACCTTGTCACCCTCACCTTCCTTTACAACCACCCACCCTTGAACCCACAAGTCACACCCACATCCCTTTTTACCTATACCCACTCCTGAACCCTCATGCCATCCTCACCTCCCTGTACTTCTATACACCTATAAACCCTCAAATCACCCTCTTATCCCTTTACCTCTTACCTACTCTAAAACCACAATTGACGCTCACATTACCTTGATTTATTCCTGAACCCTCAACCACTCTCATCTACCTTTTGATTTATCTGCCTCTGAACCTTAAGTCAGGCTCTTCTCTTTTTACCTGGCCCTGAGCCCTAAAGTCACCCTTACTTCTTCCAACCCCTGAACCCTCATCTCACCATCACCTCCCTTTACCCCTTACCTCTCCTGAACCCTAAAGTCACCCTCACCTACCTTTACCTCTACCCACTCCTAAACACTCATGCCATTCTCACCTCTCTTTACTTCTACCCACCCATAAACCCTCAAGTCACCCTTATGTCTTTACCCATTACCCACTCCAAACTCACAATTCACTCTCACCTCACTTTACCTCTATCCACCATTGAACATTCAACCACTCGCTCCTCTCTTTGCCTTTATACACCTCTTTACCTTAAGTCACCTCTCCTCCCTTTACTTCTATATACCCCTGAACCCTCAAGCCACCCTCATCTGAACACTGAAGTCATCTTTACCTCCATCAACCCCTGAACCCTTAACTCACTCTCACCTCTCCTTACCTCTAACTGCCACAGAATCATCAAGTCACCCTCACTTCCCTTTACCTCTGCCGACCCTATAGCCCTCAAGTCATCTTTATATCTAGCCACCCCATACTCTCAAGTTATCCTAACCACTCTTTACCTCCACCTCTAATCACCCTCGAACCTTCATGTCACACTCTACTCCTGAAGTCCCCTTCACCTCCTTTTACTCGTACCCAACCTGTAACCTCAAGTCTCTCAAGCTCTGTTCACCTCTACTAAGCCTATTATGTTTGGAGGGCATCTTTGCCTCTATGACAGTTTGCGTCCTCCCTACTCATCTCCTCTCCCCACCCTATCCTTCATGTCTTTCCTATAACAGCAAATGTGCTGTCCCTTGCAAGACATTTTGTTTACTTAGAGGACTTAGAATCCATTCATTGCTTACCATTGGTTGGCTTCATGGTCACACTCCTTTCCTTATCTTTGGTCAGCAAAATCCTGCTTCACTTTGCTGTCTTGTGTTTGCCACTTCCCTGGAACATGGCCCAAGTTCTGCTTACCTTGCCTAGTTTTCTTCCACTGCTCGATCATTTCAAAGTATGCATAAATAATTAGAACTGACAGTGGAACATTCTGACTATCAGCACCTAACCTGTTGTCTCTCCATCAATCTTGTTCCCTCTATACTAGCTGGGGTCTGTGTGCACACTGAATAGCACCCACCGTTACAATGCTTGTTCCCTTAGGATCCTAGCAATAAAGAACACAAGCACAGGTGCACCACACAACATAACTTAATCAAAAAGGATAATTATAGAGTCCATATCCAGTCAAGATGTTATTCAATATTTTTTCTTTTATTCCAATTTCATTTCCAGTAGTTAAAATAGAGTCACTTTTTTCTTTAACTTTCAGCCAGGCTGCACAGCAGCCATGCAGTTGTACATGGCTAAAAGAAATTGAAAAGTCAAAAACTCTCCCGTAGGCAAGAACTATTGTTGTTATCCTGCCATGATTTGTTTTTGTGATTTGTAATGCACAAATGTCTGTGGTATGTGCACAACTATGAAAGATTATTTGAGGTCTTAATATTCAATGAGCTCTAAATCCTTGACAAGGATAATGTCATCGTAACTGGCGAGTAAAGACACTAATTTGACTGTACTTTTCAGAAATCTCATGTAATGTGGAGGATTATCATATATACACATTGGTTTATGCCTTTTTACAGCTTTATGTATCTGATATTATGACATTGATATGCTTCCAGATAGACCATAGAAAGAGACTTTGTTGTAGGCAGTGTTTGAGCAAAATATTGGTACAAAAATATCATGTCAAGATGCATCAAAAATATAGTTGACAGGAATATAAAAGGGAAAAAAAGTGTTTTTTGTTGTTTTTAATATTGGTGTAAAAGATCTTGAAGTGCAATATATCATTTTATGTAATATTTGTAAGTGTTAATTAGTATGTGATTCATTGTAGTGTGTTTTATTGTACATGTGTGTTCATTTTTTATTTGCATTTCAGTTAGATACTTTTTTAGTTATTACATTGGTGAAATGTGTTGTTTAAGTTATGTTAATGTATATCATTTATTTGTTATACATTTTTTTAGTTGCTGGATATTGGGTTTTAGGGTAAAAGGATGGGGAAGATTCCAAATGAAATATTTTAGGTTTAGATTTTAAATGAATGATTTTATGTGAATATTTTATATACTAATGGAATTATTGTAAAAAATACACAATTTAAAATCTTTTTAACATTATTATAAATAAAGTAGAATACTTAGAAAATATATTTGTTAAAATATAAAAAAAATTGTTTTACACTTATTTTATAAAATTGTATACAAAATGTACATGTTCTATATTTAAAATTGTATTTTTAATTAAAATATTTTTGTATTTTTAAAAATATAAAATGTATTTAAATATGTTTTAATTGTATGATTGTTCATTTTGATTATATTTTCAGTTTATAATCTAAAGTTTATAAATGGTAGTAAATATTTTAAAGTCATTAAAATATTATATATTTAAATGTAAATGCGTACATAAAGGTTTTTAGTTTAGATTAATGTGTTTTCAGATAACATTTTAATGAATTTTATACAAAAACTATATGTGTGAGTATGGAGTATTGATTGCGTATGAAAACCTTTAAATTCATGTTACCTTATGTAACGTGTTTTATTCTGAAAGGGTTTTTTATAAGTTTAATCTGTTTAGTGCCCAACACCTTTTTTAAATAGCCTTAGATTGGAAGGGGAATAGTAAATGTCACCCCTTTATTATCCGACAGCTTCCCACAATATGGAGGCAATAGTGAATTACACGCCTTTATTGTCCAATACGTTTCCAAATTGGTTTATACTGGAGTGTGTTTAGTAAGTTTCACCCCTTTTAGTGTCCAAAATCTACTTCAAATCGGTTGATATTGGAGTGAGAATAGTAGATGTCAACTCTTTTGTGTCCAACACCTTCCCCCAGTATAGTTAAAATGAAGTGGAAATAGTGAATCTCAGTCCTTTCCTGTCAAATATCATCTTCAAATTGGTTTATATTGGAGTAGGAATAGTAAATGTCACCCCAATAGGGCCCAACCCGTTCCACAAAACTGATTAGATTCGAGTGGGTATAGTAAATGTGACATTTACTGTCCCACACCTTCCCTAAATTGGTGGGAATAGTACATTTCAGCCCTTTAGTATCCAACACATTCCCTCAATATGGTTAGATTAGAGTGAGAATAGTAAATGTCAACCTTTTAGGGTCCAACATCGTACTCAAATTGATTCAGATTGGAATGGAAATAGAAAATGGCAACTTTTCAGTGGCCAACACCTTCCTCAAATTGATTAAGATTGGAGTGGGAAATAGTAAATGTCAACCCTTTAGTGTCCAACACCTTGCGCCATTATGGTTAGATTGAAGTGGTTCCACCCCTTTTGTGTCCGATTCCTTTCTCAAGTGGGGTTTGATTTTAGTGGGGATAGTAAATGTCACCCATTTAGTGTACAACACCTTCCCCAAATTGGTTTACATTGTAATATGGGAATATGTAAATTAAATGTATACGCATTTCTATGTTGTACATTTTCAGCTTATATTATCCATTGTTTGTATATATTACCTACTGGCGGTCGCCAGTAGGTAGTTATAGTTAGGACCTAGCTACCATAGGAAATCCGCAACATTCTATTGGGAATAACTCTGGCGCCGGTTGAGGAATTTGTGTGTAATTTTCCAACATTTTGGCCAGCTCTGCTCTGCTCCTTCCCTGTAAGTTTCGGGGGGATTCGTGAAGTGGGGGCTGAGAAAAAAGGGGGGTCCCAAAACGTGTTTTCCCCATGTTAATTTCCAACGGACCATCTGACAAGTCTACAGCCCGAACCGCTGAATGGAATTACGCCAAACTTGGCAAAATTGTAGGGACTGGTACGCAGATGTGCCTTAGCTATATTTGGTGAAAATTGCTCCAGTGGTTTTTTCGAAAATTTACTTCAAAAACACATATATATCTATAGGCACGCTCCGAGCACTCACCGGTACGCGTACCGGGGAGCGCACCCAGCGCGCTACGGGAGTGCGCGAGTGGAAAGCTGATTGGCTCTCGGGTGTCTGTCAACATTCTAAACAGTCCGGAGAGTCCGCCATCTTGTGTCTCGGTAGAATCGAGACACAAGAGGTGAGAAAGAAAGGGGGAAAATAAAATTTTCGCGGGGTAAGCGCTGGGTGCTTTCTCATGTACGCTCTCCGGTACGCGCACCCTGAGCGCACCACAGGGTAAAACAGTGAAAAAAAATAGTTTTAAAAAAGAATTGGGGTGAGGGGCACTCTACCCTGCTCTCTTTTAAAGTTTTGAAGTATTACATTTCACTCTTTTCTGAAACTACGCAAAATGGCGGTGATAGGGTGTATCAGAGACAGATAGTGAGAGAAAGGAGGCAGGAGATGAAGAAGAGATGTCAAATATACATTGGTAAAGATACAGTGGGAAAAGGGCAGTAAATATGAGTTAACTTACCATGTAACATAAAATTTTGCCCTCTATAGTATAAGTATTTCATTATACTACAATCACTTTGCTTTTACCGCATACATTAGAAATAAAAATGAATAATATGTCAACTAATTTTTAATTTGTAATTAATAATTTATCGTTCAGATTTCTCATAATTTAATAAAACTTGTAGCATGTCCTCATCTGGTATTTCATCTTCATTCATATATTTAATCTCCTCATGAAAATTGTTCATTGATGTTTGTTGGCATTCTATTTCATCCAAACATTCAATTAATTCTTTATCTAGAGATTAATTCAAAAATCTTTTAAGTCATCTTTTGTTTGTGATGAAATGGTTTTTTCAATATGCATGACATTTTCATTTTCAAGATGTGTTTTTGTAATTTCAAAAGAAATTTCCTTGCTGTCCTCCATTTTAATTTCAAATTTCTTGCTGTAAATTGCAGAAAAAAAGTAATCACTTTCAATTATCGTTTTTAGTAATACATAACATAAAAGTAGCTTAATCAAGTATTTAGTTCTTTAAAATTAATTGAGCAGTGTATAGTATCAGACAGGAACTAGAAATATAAAGCACTGCATGTGATGAAGCCAATCTTAAACAATAATTATAACAGAAGGACTGTAAATAACTAATGGAAAACATTTTCCAAATTATCTTAAAGTGTACAACATAGTTCCCCTTACAAATTAACAACTCACCTTTTTGAAAATAGAAGAGTTAGTAGTGTGTTATTCTAAGTCCAGCAATTGAGCATCCAAATTTTCTCTTAAAAGTACTTCCGACTGGGGTATTACAAAATGGCCGTCTTTTCCTCTCATTTGAGATATATACATAACCAATCAAACTTCATCATACACAAATTCCAAACTAAAGTAATATTTTGATTGGTTCTAAATTTCAATACTTTCAAATGTGTTTTCCCCATGCAATTTTCCATAGGACATTTAGACACGCCTACAGCCTGAACGGATGAATGGAATTACATCAAAGTTAGCAAAATGATAGGTACTGGTATGTAGTAGGGCCTTTTTTATATTTCTTTGAAATTGCTCCTGTGGTTTTTATGAAAGGCAACTTCAAAAAAACATATATATCAATAGGCGCGCTTCGAGCGCTCACCGGTACGCGTACCGGGGAGCGCACCCGGCGCGCTACGGGAGTGCCCGAGCGGAAAGCTGATTGGCTGTATGATGTCTGTCAACATTCTTAATAGTCCAGACAGTCCGCCATCTTGTGTCTCGGGAAAATCGAGACAGCTGAGGTAAAAAAGAAAGGGGGAAATGATTAAAAGGGGGCAGGGTAGACACCCTCTGACCCCCTAGGTTTTTTGAGGTAGGCTTAGAAGGACCCTAAAGGGCCGAAAAACTTTTTTTTTTTTTAAATTTTGGGGGGTAAGCGCTGGGTGCGTTCCCGGGTATGCTCTCTGGTACGCGCCACGCACCACGGGGAAAAACAGTGTAAAAAAATAGAGTAAAAAAATAATGTAGAGTGTTTAGAGGTAAGTTAGCTCTGAAAAGAGCTGTTGTGTTATGTGGGTGTTTTTTGTACCTACAAGTAGGTACCAATGCAGAGTCTTATATTCAAGAGGAAAACTCTATTCCCCTCATCTGTAAAATGCACACCATCTCTCCTATGCATGCCTTGCATGTTGTAACGCAAGTTGTTGTGATAAATGGAACCCATACCATAGTCTCTGAGGAAAGCAGAAACAGATTTATTCACATGTTTCCTTGCTTTCTCAATCTGTGGACAAAATTGGTTGGACCAGTTCCATTTTTGCCTTTGGCATATATTAGAAAATACCAAGGCAGTTTTTGAAAAAAGTGACATCAATTGCCCAAAGATGTCCTTTAAAAGCATTTCCAGACCTACCCCAGTCAAAGTGCCCAAGTCATTGCCACCACAGTGCACAATTATAAGGTCAGGGTGTGGTAAATGCATAAAGGATTTTACCAATGGTATCAATTGGTGACTTCTCAATCCTCTCTGTCCAATCCATACAATGTCCACATTTGGTAAATCAAGGTTGTAAATACCTCTGTTAGCTGCGTATTTTTTGCTCCAGTGGACATAGCTATGACCCACAAACCAGACTTTTGGCATTTTGAAGGTAGATGTGCTTCTAGTCAGATGAGTTGTGGAAATGAAATGGCAGTTTGATTATGAAAAAAAGTGGTTGAGAATCAGTGCAGTTGAAAAACCAGAAATGATTGGTGCTTTCTTAAAAATCTCCGCTGAAAATTAGGGTGTATGCTTTTTTTTGGTAAAAAGTCATTTCAATGGTTGAGAAAAAGTCATTTAAAGAAACATTGTAGTTGATTAGCTAGTAGATTGAGAGGTCAAACACCCTTGATGGATTCTTTTGCAACATAGTATGAATAACTTGTGAACTGTGTGCTGGGTTAGGAGGGAGTTACCATGGTTACAGGGTGAATGAGCACTGGGGGGATGGGTGAATGTTATGTGGGTTTCAAAGTCTTGAAATGTTCAACCAATTAAAATGTGCAGTTTGGTTTTGAATTTGTGTGGGAACAATTTTGATTGGTTAGGTACAAGAATATGGGTCTGAAATGAGAAAGAATCTGTGCCATTATTCTCAGGCTCAAGTGAAAGAAGCACTATTCAGAGATTCTGCTTAAGAATATCTGTTGACTGTGACTGACACTGTTTTACATCTTCCAAAGCATTTTTAAAGGTGAGTAATGATTCTTTTAAAAAAGATAGAGAGCTTAAAGATTTTTGACAAGTATCACAGTGAGTGTCTGTGTGAATTAAGGAATTATTTTTTTACCTTTTTCCATAATGTTAGCTGTGTGTGCTTACAGTTTGTATTTTTTAGTTTATAAGGTAGACTTCTTTTTAAATTGTTTTTATGCCTGGATTCAATGCTGGTATAGAGATAGTGTAATGGTTTCATTGGACTTGTAAATATGCTCCTTTTTTAGAAGCGCCTTGCGTAACCTTTAACATGGGTGGAAGCAGTGAATGTATGGAGAGGGATAGGAATAGCAGATAGAAAACCATATAAAATGGTGTGGGAGATGCATAAAGTATTTCATTAATGGCATCAATTGAGATGGAATATAAATAAAGAGGGGCATATTTACTAGCCCCTTGCGCGATGTTTGACATGGGTGCAAGCAGAAAATGCATGCAGAGTAATACAATTGGCACCCAGACAAGAATATTAAATGCCGTGAGAGATGCTTAAAGGGTTTTTCTAATGGCATAAATTGAGATAGAATATAAAAAAAGAGAGGCATATTTACAAGTCCCTTGTGCAATGTTTGACATTAATGCTGGTACAGAGATAGTGTAATGGTTTCATTGGCATATTTACAAGCCGCTTGCGCAATGTTTGACATTAATGCTGGTATATAGATAGTGTAATGGTTTCATTGGCATATTTACAAGCCCCTTGTGCAATGTTTGACATTAATGCTGGTACAGAGATAGTGTGATAGTTTCATTGGCATATTTACAAGCTGCTTGTGCAATGTTTGACATTAATGCTGGTACAGAGATAGTGTAATGGTTTCATTGGCATATTTACAAGTCCCTTGTGCAATGTTTGACATTAATGCTGGTACAGAGATAGTGTAATGGTTACATTGGCATATTTACAAGCCGCTTGCGCAATGTTTGACATTAATGCTGGTATAGAGATAGTGTAATGGTTTCATTGGCTTATTTACAAGCCGCTTGCGCAATGTTTGACATTAATGCTGGTATAGAGATAGTGTAATGGTTTCATTGGCATATTTACAAGCCCCTTGTGTACTGTTTGACATTAATGCTGGTACAGAGATAGTGTAATGGTTTCATTGGCATATTTACAAGCCCCTTGTGCAATGTTTAACATTAATGCTGGTACAGAGATAGTGTAATGGTTTCATTGGCATATTTACAAGTTGCTTGTGCAATGTTTGACATTAATTCAGGTACAGAGATAGTGTAATGGTTTCATTGGCATATTTACAAGCCGCTTGCGCAATGTTTGACATTAATGCTGGTACAGAGATAGTGTAATGGTTTCATTGGCATATTTACAAGCCGCTTGCGCAATGTTTGACATTAATGCTGGTATAGAGATAGTGTAATAGTTTCATTGGCATATTTACAAGCCCCTTGCACAATGTTTGACATTAATGCTGGTACAGAGATAGTGTAATGGTTTCATTGGCATATTTACAAGCCGCTTGCGCAATGTTTGACATTAATGCTGGTATAGAGATAGTGTAATGGTTTCATTGGCATATTAACAAGCCCCTTGCCCAATGTTTGACATTAATGCTGGTACAGAGATAGTGTAATGGTTTCATTGGCATATTTACAAGCCGCTTGTGCAATGTTTGACATTAATTCTGGTACAGAGATAGTGTAATGGTTTCATTGGCATATTTACAAGCCCCTTGCGCAATGTATGTGTGACTCTGTCTAAGATCACAGTGATGGGTGAATCAAGCTTCAGTCACAGTGTGATCTTCATGAATTGAGATAGAATATACAAAAAAAGAGAGGCATATTTACAAGCCCCTTGCGCAATGTTTGACATTAATGCTGGTACAGAGATAGTGTAATGGTTTCATTGGCATATTTACAAGCCGCTTGTGCAATGTTTGACATTAATGCTGGTATAGAGATAGTGTAATGTGTTCATTGGCATATTTACAAGCCCCTTGTGCAATGTTTGACATTAACGCTGGTACAGAGATAGTGTAATGGTTTCATTGGCATATTTATAAGCCGCTTGCGCAATGTATGTGTGACTCTGTCTAAGATCACAGTGATGGGTGAATCAAGCTTCAGTCACAGTGTGGTCTTAGGCTCATGATCAGAATGCTACATATAATGTACCATGTCTGTCTCTGCCAACAGTATGTGTGACTCTGCCTAAGATTGCACTGGTGGGTGAATCAAGCTTCAGTCACAATGTGATTTTAGGCACATGATCAGAATGTTACATATAATGTACCATGTCTGTCTCTGCCAACAGTATGTGTGACTCTGCCTAAGATCACAGTGATGGGTGAATCAAGCTTCAGTCACATTGTGATCTTAGGCACATGATCAGAATGTTACATATAATGTACCATGTCTGTCTCTGCCAACAGTATGTGTGACTCGGCCTAAGATTACACTGATGGGTGAATCAAGCTTCACTCACAGTGTGATCTTAGGCAGATTAGTAGGATGTTAGATATAATGTACCATGTCTGTCTCTGCCAACAGTATGTGTGACTCTCTCTAAGATCACAGTGATGGGTGAATCAAGCTTCAGTCACAGTGTGATCTTAGGCACATGTCCACGATATTACATGTAATCTACCATCTCTGTCTCTGCAAGCAGTATGTGTGTCTCTGCTCATATTATTTCACTGTATCTACAGGCTAAAAACAGGCCTCCTATATATAAGCAAGACACAACATTAATTAGTAAATCGTTTTTGACACAAAGCAAAGCAGATGTAATGTAAATCAGCCTTTTGTTGTATACTAGTGTTTATATTGTTTACTTATTGTAATTGCTAAATAATATGTTTGTAGTGGTCTATAATATGTTATTTTTTGTTTACAACAGATTATAATCATCTATACAAACAAAGAAAAAAATGCCTTCGAAAGAAAGACGTGAAAAAGTTTATAAACGAAAATTAAGGTCTAAGTAAAAAGAAAATCAAGAACCAACCAAAATAAAATCTTCAGAGAAAAAAAAAATGCTCCTGGTAAGCATACTAAAAATGTTCTCAGGAACTTATTGAAATGTCAAGAAAAAAAACGTTCTTTTGCAAACAAGAATGAAACACCTGTAATTAGAAAGAAGACAGGATGTCCTTCTAAAATTTTTACACCTGTACAAGGAGATGATATTTTGTATAAATAAACAAGGAGTAACCAATTTACTAAATTCGTAGACAAATGTTTTACAACAGAATAGTATCAAATTTATTAAAAAATGTAAAAAGATATCAAAAAAGACCTCTTTTTACAAGAAAAAAAACATAGTTAAGATTGTGTATGAAGCATTTAAAGTGAAAAATAAATTGTTTAGTTTAGTAATGAATAGAATTCGTACACTTGATAAGGTAATCAATGAGTTCAAATCAAAATGTAAGTGGAGGAGTGTAATTAATCGAACTAATTTCTGTGATGTTTTTTCTGGAGAATGGAAGCATAGTTCAAGTTGTGAGCCGTTTTTTAATGAAGAAAGGTGCTTTCAGGATAATGATTTGGCGCATGCAGTTGACACCAGTGGTCGAGCATATGAGGTGAAGGACGGTTGTCCGGTTAAAAAAGAAGAGATTGTGCGTAGAAATATAGAAGAGGTGTTAGCTGATGACGTTTAGGGAGATGTCCTAAGGTTCCAGTGTATACATGGAATTGTAGTAGTATTTGTAGTGTCCGACAGGAATCAATTGATTTGTTTCGCACTTTCTTACGGACATATACTAAGAAAAGTGTGAAACAAAAAATGAAAATTTTACAAGAGTTAGATCCTTGTAGAGTGAGAAAAAAAACAGGTTTGCAAGGGCATTCACTGGCTTGTCTGTCAAGAAAAGTATGTCAGAGTGTTTTTCACCATTTTAGGATGTTAGCAGTGCATCATAATAAAGTGAGGAAATTAGTGAGAAGGTTGTATTATGCAAAACGTCCAGCACTTAAACTAAAACAGTTAAACAGTGCTCTTTTGCATGGAACTGAATTAGATGTCAAAAACATTTGTGATGAAATTAAGTTTTGTTACTTTGGGGAAAAAGAGGTCAGTGCAGAAATTGATACAGTAATAGAAGGTAATGTAGAAGAGAATGTAGAGATTTTAAGTACAGAAAATGTTGAAAATGAAATTACAAAGTTTAAGGTCAATTCAAGTGAAAGGCCTAATTTTTCTTGAGTTTGTTGTCGACGAACTCATTATAAGCATCAGACTAGATTAGTTGATTTATATGTAAAAAGCGAAAAGATAAATAATAATGAGTGGAAGGATTTTGCAACTTATTTGTTGGTTGAAAATTGTTTTGATTTGGGCTCTGATCAACGTATTTGTAAATATTGCTATAATAAATAAATGAAAACAGAATGCCTGCTAGAGCTGTTCATATTAATCTGGAGTTGGTTGACATTCCTACTGAATTGATGGATTTAAATACCTATGAGTCTATTCTGATTCAATGTGTACATCCTTTTCAGGCTATTGTTCGCATGGAGCCTAAGACAGGGAAATTACCTCCTTCAGATTTACAGAGAAGATTAAAGGAAAGAGTTGTTTATTTGCCTCTAGATTTTAAGAAAAATATTGATACAATTGGTGTCAAAAAAGTAGAAGAGGAACCTCGGGTTATTCTAGTTAATGGTGTTCCGACAAAAAGTAAGAAAATCTGGCACGAATTAGTGGATGTTAGGAAAGTCAAGAAGGCAACGTTGTATTTGGTAAAAAACTAATCAGTACTATAGAAATGTGTATGTGGGAGAAGAAGAAACAACTGTAGAAGAGGACACTGATGTCTCTGCTGGGCAAATAGAAAAAGTTGATGTCTCTAGAAGTGAAGAAATTTATGAACATTATAGTGTTCATCCATTGCATTCCAAAGAAGTAATGGGGAATGCTATTGACTTGTTTCAGATGAAAAAAGCCGAAGGAAGTCCCATTAGTGTATGGGAAGAAAGTTTGGAAGCTTGTTGTTTTCCACAGTTATTTCCAACAGGTGAAGGTGGACGATATGACGACCGACCTGTTCAAATTCCTGCATCTGAATACCAGACTTCAAGATTATATGCAGGTGATACAAGGTTTCGTCAATGCATTCCATATTTGTTCCATCTACTGTTTGAGAGTGACTTGTCTGGACTTTCCTATGCAGTAAACCATATACTGAAAAGTGGAACACATCTACAAAATGTTTCGGCAAGGGATTTTATGGATAAAGTGAAACTGCAAGACAGTGTTTTGGAAACTCAGCTAATAAATCTCATGGCCTGTCAGCGTGGTACTAACGATTATTGGTACCGTCGTCATGGGAAATGTATGCTGAGAAACTTAGGAACTCCTACATGGTTCCTCACTCTTAGCTGTGCTGAGTATGCTTGGGAAGACTTACTTGAATTTCTACGAGAGGCAAATAAAAACATTGAAAATATTGAATACAAGACACCTGGAGAACTGTGCTCTTTGGATGCAGTTAATGTATGCAGGTATTTCAATCATAGGTTTAAAGCTATGATGTATTTTATTACAAACAAAAAAAATCCTCCGCTTGGAGAGGTGTTGGATTTCTTTTGGAGAAAAGAGTATCAAGCAAGAGCTGCTCCTCATATACATATGCTGCTATGGATAAAAGATGCACCAAAATTTGGAAGAGATTCAGATGAGAAAGTGATGAGTTTCATTGAGCAGTATTCTACATGTGCTGTTCCAAAAAGTACAGAAGAAAACAATTTAAGACATCAAGTTTTACGCTTTCAAAGCCATCGTTGTGGGAAATACTGTCATCGATAATACAAATCCAAGGACAAGTTCTACACGAAATGTCGTTTTGCATTTCCACGTCCAGTAACATCAAAAGGAAGAGTCAACAATTTTATGTCTTCTCTGCGACATACTGTGACAAGAAAATCACCCAAAAATACATACAACCTAAGTAAAAATGAGGAATCCAAATTCATAAATGACTACAACCCAGTCATTTTGTCCATTTGGAATGCTAACATGGATATTCAATATGTGGCTGACAACTCTATTGCTGTGGCTCGATATGTGACGTCTTACATCACAAAATCAGAAAAGACGGAACTGAAGGAAATGTGGGAGGAAATTTCACATGAAAAGAGTCTAAGCAAGAAATTATACAGTTACAGTCTGAAGATGTTGTCGCAACGAGAAATTGGAGCATATGAATGTTCTGATCGGTTGTCATCAGCAAGTCTATATGCCAAATCTAGAACCATCATTTGGGTGAGTCTAGGTCTTGCTGCAGCTCGAAACCGAGTTTTGAAATCTGTACAAGAAATTGAGTATTTGGCGGAGAAAGAACCAGACAGTACAGATATTTTGAAGACAAACATGTTGGATACATACTATCCAAATAGAAGTACTCACCTTGACCAGCCGGTCCTAGTGTCGTGAAGTTGACAATTTATTCCACCCAAGAAAGACTGACTTGGGTGGAATAAATTGTCAACTTCACGACACTAGGACCGGCTGGTCCAGTACTTAAGCGTTTACAAGCTATTAAGTTGCTTATACCCCCTTGGAAATAATTTTTCTTCATGTTTTTTATTGTAATATGTGTTGGTTGTGATGTAATTATAATTTTTTGTAATGTTTGATGCAGAAACGTTTTTTAGTGTGTAAATAATGTTTGTTTTTTGATGTATGTACAAAGTGTATTTAGTCTTGTAAATATTCCAATACGTAGTCCTTTATTCTGTTATGATTTTTTGAAAATTTGAAAAAAAGCATAAAGTGATAGACACTGAGTAATGCTGTCTAAGGGTGGTTACAATAAACTGGTTTCTTACCCTTCTTGAATATTGAATGAGTAATTGTGGTGTGGGCACTGTGTGTTTTTGCAATTTAAATATAAGGTCTAGCCCCCACTACTTGTTTATGGACTTATCCCCTTTTGGTTCCCAACTGGGTTGGCAGCACGCAACATTAAAGGGATTACTTTACATCGCTTATTGATGCTACCAGTGGAGCATGATAACAAATTACAATACCACAAGCTATCTGGAGAAGTGTGTTGTGAAGTTTCAAGAGTCCTAAAGAAAATGAAACTTCTTATCATTGATGAAGTAAGCATGGTATCAAATGTAATGCTTGCTTTTGTGCATTTAAGAATGCAAGAAATTCTTAAAACAGAATATGATGTGTTATTTAGAGGCAAACACATCATTGTTTTTGGAGATTTACTGCAACTAACTCCAGTGAAAGGACAGCCAGTGTTTAAAATGCTTACGCATGAAGATATCAAGGAGTGCTTAGGGAGCATTGGAAATGTGAATATCTGGTTTTATTTTAAATATTCAGAACTGCTTCAAAATATGTGACAGGCAAAGGATGAAGATTATAAAAATATTCTACAAGATGTACGAATTAGAAAACTAACTGAGCATGGCAAAGAAGCTTTACATGGACAATTAATTTCAAATTTGTTTCCAAATGAAAATATTCTCCCAGAGAATATTTTTAAGAAAATTCCTGAAAACAAATCTGTCATATGCTTGATGCCAACTCTGCAAGAATGTTCAAACTTCAACAACAAAATGTTAAAGTTAGAAAATCAAGAGATTGTGAAACTGGAAGCTATTGATACAATTGAACATGAAGGAGCAACTATTATTTTGTCAGAAAAGTTGAAATCCAAATTGGATTCTTTAGAGAAGACAATATCTAAAACTGCTGGTATGGAAAAGACTCTGTATGCATCTTTAAATTATCGTATAATTTTAGGACGTAATTTACATGTGGAAAGAGGTTTAGTAAATGGAGTAATTGGTCATGTTGTGGATTTTGTGAATTACCGAAATAGAGATGGAATTGAAATTATAAAAATTAAATTTGATGGTATTGAAGAAGTACAACAAATCAGTCGTTGTTCTGCCCGTTTTTTGCTAGTGAAAGATGTATATGTCCGCAGAAAACATTTCCTGTTTCTTTGGCATATGCAGTAACTATTCATAAATCTCAAGGTTTAAGTGTTGATAGTGCTTTGGTGAAAATTGGAAATTCTGTGTTCAAGAAGGGTATGGCATATGTTGCTTTATCTCGAGTCAGAACTTTATCAGGATTGTACTTGATTGATTTTGATGAGACAAAGATTAATGCAGATCTAAATTGTGTAAAAGAATATAATAGGTTAAGAAGAAAGTATACTCCAAATTTACCTCAATATCCTCTATTTGAAAAGCGTGTGGTAGGCCGAAAAAGAAGAAATGAGAAAAATTGTAGTGAAGTTGAAGCAAAAAGAAAAAAGGTAGATGAACCAGTAATTGTAAGCAGAAACGAAATGGATTCAGTTAAAGATGTTGTTGGATTTCAGTTTGAAAATAGTTCCGGTGTCAACTGCTATGCTAATGTAGTGGTTAATGTTGTTTTCTTTCTCCAAACTGTACAAGAACAGATTGCTGAAAATCGTGATCAAACATTTTGTTGTTTATTAAATTCTGTATTAGAGAAATGTAGCAGTGATAGAGCAAAAATACAAAGTGTTTCTGAAATTGGAAAGGTTTTAGACATATGTTCTGGTCTAAATCAATTTTCACATAATATTCAGCAAGATTGTCAGGAATTTCTAATGTATATGCTTGTTGTATTGCAAAATGAAGGTGTAGATGTAGAAAATCTTTTTGACCTTTCTTATAAATGGCAACATGACTGCGACAATTTCTCCTTTTCAAGTAGTACTACAGTAGACACTGAAAGATTTATATAATTGAGTTTACCAGACTGCAAATCAGTGTCTTTTAATAATTTAGTTAGAGAAGCAAATCAAAACATGGTCTGTACTCAATGTAAATATGCAATGCTATCAACTTTATTTTTACGAAGATATGGACAGTATGTTATTTTAATGTTCCAACGATGTAGACCTGATGGAACTAAATTGACAACATTAATTAAAAATGTTGTGGCTTCTCAAATATCAATTTCAGGAAGAACCTTTACAACTGCAGCAATTATTTACCATGATGGTCCTTCAACAACATCAGGACATTACACATGGTATTTAAAATGTCAAAAAGGCTGGAAACACTATAATGATACTCAATTGACTTTCAAACAACGTTTGCCTACTGACTTACAAAATTCTTACCTAGTGTTCTTACAACCGAAATTTTAGGGAAGGTAATTGGCCTATGAAGATTGCAGCAGTTAATATAACTTAGTTTGCTGTTCAAAATTACTTTCTAAATGAGAGTGATGAAGATAATAAAAAACATGTAGTTGTCATAGAGATAGTATATGTATATCAAATAGTGTGTGCTGTGAGTATTATAGAAAATATTTATAAAAAGTAAGCTAGAGGTGGAAATAATTTAGAAAAGGGGGTGGTGATGAACAGAGTGCCTGAATTAAGCAGACCACTCTTACCCAGTCCAAAGATCAGGGCTTGATCCATCACCGTTTTTTAGCTCACTGCACCATCCCAGCTCAGAACTTGGCTATATGCAAATTAGTCTGTTCCTGTCCCAGTGCATGATGGGAACAGGGCAAACCAAACTACCAAGCCAATTCTTATACTGGGAAGGAAACAAGCTTCCGGGGACCGGTTTCTGCCATTTCAGGCGTCGTCGGCCCGGCTTGCTTGAATCCTCATGGTGCAATGAGCAAGGGACTCACATCTGAGTATACCCTTCCACGCTTATGGTGGACAAAATGATTCAGAAAAGGGGGTGGTGATGAACAGAGTGCCTGAATTAAGCAGACCACTCTTACCCAGTCCAAAGATCAGGGCTTGATCCATCACCGTTTTTTAGCTCACTGCACCATCCCAGCTCAGAACTTGGCTATATGCAAATTAGTCTGTTCCTGTCCCAGTGCATGATGGGAACAGGGCAAACCAAACTACCAAGCCAATTCTTATACTGGGAAGGAAACAAGCTTCCAGGGACCCGTTTCTGCCATTTCAGGCGTCGTCGGCCCGGCTTGCTTGAATCCTGATGGTGCAATGAGCAAGTGACTCACATCTGAGTATACCCTTCCACGCTTATGGTGGACAAAATGATTCAGAAAAGGGGGTGGTGATGAACAGAGTGCCTGAATTAAGCAGACCACTCTTACCCAGTCCAAAGATCAGGGCTTGATCCATCACCGTTTTTTAGCTCACTGCACCATCCCAGCTCAGAACTTGGCTATATGCAAATTAGTCTGTTCCTGTCCCAGTGCATGATGGGAACAGGGCAAACCAAACTACCAAGCCAATTCTTATACTGGGAAGGAAACAAGCTTCCGGGGACCGGTTTCTGCCATTTCAGGCGTCGTCGGCCCGGCTTGCTTGAATCCTGATGGTGCAATGAGCAAGGGACTCACATCTGAGTATACCCTTCCACGCTTATGGTGGACAAAATGATTCAGAAAAGGGGGTGGTGATGAACAGAGTGCCTGAATTAAGCAGACCACTCTTACCCAGTCCAAAGATCAGGGCTTGATCCATCACCGTTTTTTAGCTCACTGCACCATCCCAGCTCAGAACTTGGCTATATGCAAATTAGTCTGTTCCTGTCCCAGTGCATGATGGGAACAGGGCAAACCAAACTACCAAGCCAATTCTTATACTGGGAAGGAAAAAAGCTTCCGGGGACCGGTTTCTGCCATTTCAGGCGTCGTCGGCCCGGCTTGCTTGAATCCTGATGGTGCAATGAGCAAGGGACTCACATCTGAGTATACCCTTCCACGCTTATGGTGGACAAAATGATTCAGAAAAGGGGGTGGTGATGAACAGAGTGCCTGAATTAAGCAGACCACTCTTACCCAGTCCAAAGATCAGGGCTTGATCCATCACCGTTTTTTAGCTCACTGCACCATCCCAGCTCAGAACTTGGCTATATGCAAATTAGTCTGTTCCTGTCCTGAGGTGGAAATAAAACTCTTGTTTCATAATGTAAAAGATGTTGGAGCTTTTCTTTCAGAAAGTCGGGTAAATGAGAAATTAAGAATACTCGGGACTAATTTCCAAAGAAAAGGACTTTCCATATACTATTTGGCCTCGTGGAAAAGTGGATGGATCAAAAGTGAGTTTAGATAGGTTTTTGAAAATTTTACATTATTTAAGAAAAAAATTTATGGTTTTTTAAACACAATCATTTTGATTGTGTGTTTTTTGCCCGCTGTTATATGATGAGTACTATTGAAGTCACTGTTTTAAGTGAAATTCAATATATTCTGAGAACAGCAAAAATAAACCATATAACATGTTGTTGAAATTATTTTGTATTTTCTATTATTAAATATATGTTATTTTCCAATTCTCTTATGCTCACTTACCTATTTCCACCCTCTATCACTCCTCTTAACTCACCCTCACTGGCCTTTTTTCACTTTCCCTCACCTCCCTTCCCTTATTCCACTTTCCTCACTTATTCTCTTTAACCACTCCTTCACTGCCCTTTCCCTCTCTCCCATCCACTACTTTCCAGCTGTCAGTCACTCTACTTCATTCCCCTTCCCCTTGTTTTCTTTCTTTGTTCCCTCAATAATTCCCCTTCTCCCACTCACCTTATTACACTTCACTCACTCCTTCTCTCACTTCCTCTGTCCTCTCACATCCTCACTCCCTTTCCCTCACTCCCCGTCTCTTAGCTTCAGTCTCTCGATCCTCTTACTCTCTCACTCCTCTTCCGTCATCCTTACTTCCTAAAACTCACCCACACTCCCTTACTTATCTTTCTTTGCTCTATTACTCAGTTTCTTTCTGCCAGTCTTTCCTTCACTACCTCTATGTTCTCACCCTTTCACTTCCTTTGTCTAAGCTCATTTGCTTTTATCCTCTCTATATTTTCCTTTTTTATCAACCTCACTCTCCTGCACTCACCGTCCCTCACCCTTGTTCCCTTACTTCAGTTCCTTCAGTTATCCTCAATCATCATCTTTAACTACCCTTCTTCTTTCTTTCGTCACGTACTCACCTTTTCCCAGTCCCTTTGCTTCACTTTTCTTCCCTTTCTTCCCTTCCTTTGCTCTCTCAGTCATTCTCCTTCCCTTACTCACCTTACTGCCCTTTACTCACTGTTTGTCTTACTCCCTCTATTCTCTCATATTCTCACTTGTCTTCCCTCACTCCCTCTCTGTTACCTTCACTCCCATTGTGTCCTCACTGTCTTACAAGCCTACATTCACCCTCACTCAAATTCCATGCCTCATTGTCATTAATCCACTGTTATTCACTCCTGCTTCTCTGTCACTCACTCCCCTTTCTTTACTCCCCTTTCTGCCTTTAGTTTTCGTAATGCATATTCCTTTAGGATCTTACTCACCTTCAGTTTATTTCTCTCTCCTGCTCTTGTTCACTGTCACTGAATGTATCTATGTCATTATCCTTTTAGCAATTTGCTCTCTCTCTATTTCTTTTTAACTCTCTCTGACCTTCACCATTCCTTTGTTTTCCGTTCTGACTACTTCACTTCTACTTTATCTCTTACTAACCTTTTATGACTTTTAATGTCCTACTTAGTCTCTTTTATTGTAAAATATATATTATAAATATTCTAACTTTTTTGTCTTTCACAGATATTAATTTTAATGGAAATATGAAATTAAGTTTACATTACTTATAAGGTAAGTTTGATGTACAAAATTGAATTTCCCTGTACTCTTTTCCTTAACCTACTCTTCTTTGATGCTCCCACACCTCTGTTCCCTTATTGCGCTTGCCTCACTTATTCTGAATCCCCACATTTACTCCCTTTTTTCACACTCCTCTCTTACACTCACCTTCTTTCAGACCTTCTCCTTTACTTTCTTTCCTCTCTCTTCCCTTACTTCATTGTTTTACTCTTTTCCCTTCCCTTACTCTCCTTACTCCATTTCACTTACTTCTTCTCTTTCTTCCTCTGTACTCTTAGTTCTACACTCCCCTTCCCTCAATCTCTTTCTGTTAGCCTCATTCTCTCCATCCCTTTAGTCTCTCACTCCTCTTCTGTCACGCTCACTGCCTATAACTCAGCCATACTCTCATACTCACATTCTTTCAGACCTTCTCCTTTACTTTCCTTCCTCTCTCTTTCCTTCCTTTGCTCCTTCACTCTTTTCTCTTCCCTCACTTTCTTATTCGATTTAACTAACTCCTTCTCTTACTCCCTCTGTCCTCTTAGTTCTACACTCCCCTTCTCTCATTCTCTCTCTGTTACCCTCATTTTCTCCATCCCCTTAGTCTCTCACTCCTTTTCTGTCACACACACTCCCTATAACTCAGCCATACTCCTACACTCACGCTCTTTCAGACTTTCTCCTTTACTTTCCTTCCTCTCTTTTCCCTCCCTTCACTCCTTCACTGTTTTCCCTTCCCTTACTCTCCTTACTCCACTTCACTAATTCCTTCTCTTGCTCCCTCTGTCCTCTTACTTCTACACTCCCCTTCCCTCATTCTCTCTCTGTTAGCCTCATTCTCTCCATCCCTTTAGTCTCTCACTCTTCTTCTGTCACGCTCACTCCCTATAACTCAGCCATACTCCCACACTCACCTTCTTTGAAACCTTCTCCTTTACTTCCCTTCCTCTCTCTTCCCATCCTTTGCTCCTTTACTCTTTTCCCTTCCCTTACTCCCCTTACTCCACTTCAGTAATTCGTTCTCTCAATCCCTCTGTCCTCTAACTTACTCACTCCCCTTTTCTCACTCTCTCTCTGTGAACCACATTCTCTCCGTCCTCTTAGTCTCTCACTCCTCTTCTATCACACTCACTCCCTATAACTGAGCCATACTCCCACACTCACCTTCTTTCAGACCTTCTCCTTTACTTCCCTTCCTCTCTCTTCCCATCCTTTGCTCCTTTACTCTTTTCCCTTCCCTTACTCCCCTTACTCCCCTTACTCCACTTCAGTAATTCGTTTTCTCAATCCCTCTGTCCTCTAACTTACTCACTCCCCTTTTCTCACTCTCTCTCTGTGAACCACATTCTCTCCGTCCTCTTAGTCTCTCACTCCTCTTCTATCACACTCACTCCCTATAACTGAGCCATACTCCCACACTCACCTTCTTTCAGACCTTCTCCTTTACTTTCCTTCCTCTCACTTCCCTTCCTTTACTCCTTTACTGTTTTCCCTTCCCTTACTCTCCTTACTCCACTTCACTAATTCCTTCTCTTACTCCCTCTATCCCCTTACTTCTACACTCCCCTTCCCTCATTCTCTCTCTGTTAGCGTCATTCTCTCTGACCCCTTAGTCTGTCACTCCTTTTCTATCACGCTCACTCCCTATAACACAGCCACACTCCCTCACTTATGTTTCTTTCCTCCCTCACTCAGTCTTCTACTCTCACCTTTTCTTTTACTTTCTCTATTTCTTCACTCCCTTACTCACCTTGTCTCACACTCACTTGCCTTTATCCAGTCTGTATCTCCACTCTTTCCTCAACATCACTGCTCTTTTTTTACCCTTCCACCCCCCGTTCCTTTACTACATTTTCTTCACTTATCCTCATTCCCCATGTTCACTCTCCTTCTCCTCACTTACCTCCCACACTCACCTTCTTTCAGTCCCCCTACTTCACTTCCCTTCCCCTCTCGTCCCTTTCTTTGCTTTCTCACTCATTTTCCTCTCCTCTCTCACTGCACTCCACTTCAGTTACTCTTCTTGATTTTTTTAAGAATACTGCTCTTTTTTGAGAATTGGAGGTAGTTCTAAAGAGAACTTTTCTTCTTCTTCTTTTTTCGTTTTTTTCTCACAACAAAAACAAAAACAGGGAATGTCAAACTGCTCAACAGGAGCAAAAAAAAGAATCAAAATTAGGGCTGTGGACGGCAGCGGTGATTTTCTCTGGTTCGGACAATGTTCATAATACTTTGATCACCATAACAAATTAGTTCATCACAATCTTTACATTTGATTGTGATGCCATCAAAAACAGGCTGAATATTTGGAATCAGCTGTTCTGGTCGCCCCCTCACCGATGATGCAGTTGCTCCTCCAGTCGAAGTAGAAGCACCATCCCTTGGAGCATCTTGTGCCAGAGCTCTGACATTCTCCCCGGCATAGTTCTGGGGGTGCCTCCTCTGAACGTGCCGAATCATGGTTGACTTTCCAAAAGAGTATTTCCTGGTAGGGTCACCCCGTGAAAGGACAGTATGACAAATTCGGCACTCCACCTTTGGAGCATTCACTTTTTTTTAATATGCTGGTATTGTGAAAAACTTCCAAATGAAGTGCTACTTTACTCTAAGCTGAGGAGCCTCTTCCTCTATGAACCCATCTGAGTCCTCACTGCTACTGGTGAGTCTAGCAGCCATTATAATCCCAAAAAGGTTGAGCAGCAAAAAACAGGTCTTTCAGTCACAAAAGTGAAAGAAGAAGTGAAGGAAATGGGTGAGATTTTCATTCTTTGTAAAAAAAACTGTTAGCAACCAATGAAAAGTGTTAATTTAAGGTCACATGACTTGACGCGCTTACGCTGCGTGCACCGGAGCGCGTCCGGGGGCGCTTACGCGGCGCCAACGTAGGCGTTTCCGGGGGCGGAATCATTTTCATTCGGAAAATCAAAAATACTACTTTTATAAGCATGCTTATGAATGTCTTGCATTATTATTTACTTTTCATACTTATTTTTTTTTACGAACGCAGAAATAGCGCTCTCGCTGCGCTCTCGGGAGAGCTTACCGGTGCGCGCACCCTGAGCGCTCCAAGCCAAAATGATACGGGTAAGCTTACCGGTGCGATAACAAAAAATTGGGACCCCCTCTATTGAGTTCTTTTGGTCAGGGAAAAGAGAGGACAATATAGACACAAACCAAGAGAGATTCCCCTATGACCTTATAATTGCATTTCGGACATAGTTCAAAATATATTTCACAGTAAAAGAATTATTCTAATCACCACAGAGAACATAAATTTATATCAGTTTTGTTATTTTGTTTTATTTTTTTATACAAACAGAATTATTTATTTTTTCTTTTTTGTTGGATACTTTCATCATATCAGTACAAATTTTATAAACATTTTAAAAATACAATATATTATTCATATGTCAAAAACCAAAACAAGTTCTAAGAAAAAGACCCTGTTAACCACACATACGACAACTAACACTCCCTATTCATACATACTCACTAACATTCTACACTCAACATATGGTACATCCATTCATTTCTGTGTTTGAGGTAGTCCAGATGATGTAGGTGACTAGATACGCCAGGTCAACGCGTTTCGGTGGGTTAATACCACCTTCCATAGGACCAACAGAATTTCCCCTCTAATCCTTGTGGGTACAGGGTATCTGTAATATTAAATGTAAATTCATCTGTCTGTGGTTAATTATTCAAAAACAGAACAGTCAAAACACTACATAATATGATTGTTTAGATTCTTTTCAATTGCCCAGAATGTACAATAATGCACCTGCTTATCACTCAGCCGATACCGCTTACCGGTGCGCGCACCCTGAGCGCACCAGGAAAAAATGATAAAAAAAAAAAGAAAAATACATTGAAAAAATACTTTTTTCAAATAAATTAATAATAATTAATACTTATACAAAACAGCTAATAAAAAAACCACTAAAAATCGTAGGTTACAAACTCGATATACAAAGGAATTAGCTTTTAAAAAACCTTTGAAATTCACTGAAAAAACCAGAGGTTTCACAATCATTATAGTTAGGAATTAGCATTTAAAAAACCTTTGAAATTCACTGAAAAAACCATAGGTTTCACACCAGTTATAGTTAGCTGAATATTTTACTTATACAAAACCTTTAAAATTCCCACGTTATAGTTAGTTGGACTCACTATAACTCGCGCGCCCGCAATCCACTGCTGATGATGTCACATATTACATCATTCATGACATGGTCAGTGACATCACTGATGACATCACTGATGACATCTCAAATGACATCACTGATGACATCACTGATGACATCTCAAATGACATCACTGAGGACATCACTGATGACATTATCCAGTGACTGTGTGTTTCTGTAAAGTTTAAATATGCTTTCCATATTCAAGAATGAGTGGGTGTATAAGTGTCTGGATGAAGGATTTAGTTGGTGCGTGACTGACTGTATGAGTGAATAATTAAATGTGTCTTACTGAATGCATGGGTTAGTGACTAAACTGTCTGAATGTGTGCATCAGTATGTCTGTTGTTGTGTAAGCTCCTGCATGTGTTGATCAGTAGCTATATGAGTGGCTATGTGGGTTATTGATTGGTTGCCCAAGTATTTTTATGGGAGACTGAGTGTGCGTGTGGGTGGCTGGGAGTTGTGTGACTCTGTGCATAGATGTGTGAGCAGTTGATTCACTAGATGTATGGGTTCAAGAGTGCATGAGGAAACAGCTGTATGGGCGGTTGACTGTGTGCATGGCTGTGTTGGTGAGTGAATGGATATCTCAATACTACATGTCCAAGTAAGTACATATGTAAAACACAGTGCATGTGAGAGTTGGCATATATAAATGACTATACATGAGAGCCAGTGATTGTGTGAGTGACTGTATGGATCAATGTGTACTTGTATTAATGATTGTATAAGAGAGTAAGTATGTGTTAGTATATGTTTGTATAATTAAGGTGCTGTCTGTAAAACTGTATAGATGTGGAAATGGGAGTGTGATTGATTCTTTGCATAACTAACTAAGTGTGTGAGTAACTCCATGGATTACTCCATGGATGAGTGGCAGTGTGTGAGAGTCTGTATAGGTGTATGAGTGCATATGATACTGTTGTATTGATGACTGACTGTATGTATGAGTGATTGTATGGGTGAATGAGTGGATGTGTGTGTAGACCTAGGAATCAGTGAGTGCGTATGTGGTAAGTGGTATTGGTGTCTCAATGGTTTCAAGAATGGTAGTCTGTATTTAACACTGGGTGTATCAAATGTTATATTAGAGTTTGAAGAGATGCATCGTATTATCACATGATTGATGTCATCAGTGTTGTGATCAGTGATGTCATTTGAGATGTCATCAGTGATGTCATCAGTGATGTCATTTGAGATATCATCAGTGATGTCATCAGTGATGTCATTTGAGATGTCATCAGTGATGTCATCAGTGATGTCACTGACCATGTCATGAATGATGTAATATGTGACATCATCAGCAGTGGATTGCGGGTGCGCGAGTTATAGTGAGTCCAACTAACTATAACATGGGAATTTCAAAGGTTTTGTATGAGTAAAATGTTCAGCTAACTATAACTGGTGTGAAACCTATGTTTTTTTCAGTGAATATATATATGAACTGCAGTATGCTATGAAGCAATACGCGCACTCAGGAGTATGGATGCTGATTTTTATTCCTTACAAAACGTTACGCGTTTCAACACCAGTTGTGCCTTGATCACACGTTAACCAGAATTACATTTTTGGCACATTTAAATAAAGTAAAGTAAAATAGACATAAACAGTGATGAGGTACCAATGGAAGGTTACTCGCTAGTACAAGTAAATACGTCGGCCATTTTGTAGTGGTCAAACGTGATAGTAAATAATATATACTTAACACAATTACTTCTTGTGTACTGTTTCAACCTGAATGTTCAATACGGTCTAGTGTCAGAAAACGAGTGCCGCCCGCCTGGGATAAACATAACCCAATATACTAGTGACCACGCGGTCAACATAAACGGTCTAGTGCCAGATTATATATATATATATATAAATATTGGTAAAGTCAAACTCCCGCTACTTCCAACCTTCGGCGGTAGCGAAGAAGGAGACTCACCGCGCATAACGTCAGGCAAGATGTTTTATTCTTTTACCACAACCCATGCACGACGCGTTTCGGGCCACAGGAGCCCTTGTTCACATGCGGTTATGTACTTTGCCATTGCTTTTTTTATATAAAAGTGTGTGTTTGGTAACCACCCACCTTGTAGCTCTCTTTTGTGCTGACCAGCACACTAAATTAGAAGCTTTTGCTCGGTTAAATTAATATAGGTATTCCAACATTGAAAAAGGGTTTATTAGGGAAAAATGTGAACTCATGAGCTGATGTTTAGAGAAAAATGGTTGACATTATGTATACGTCATGAAAGTCAATAAAAAATCATGTGGCTTTGGGCATACCTAATATTCTTCTTACGAACTTGGGGCCAGGAGTATTGCTGCTGGCAACCCCGCCTGTTGTAATAATATGAACCCTGTTGATAATCTTGCATATGGTGGTCATTCATTTAATCCTGGCTGAAGTGGTCACTATTTCAACTTTCATAACATGAGTAGGTCAGGTCGTTTTTCATTGAACATAAATAGCTCTCATTACAGAAGAGGTTGGAGACCCCGAATTTGGAGCAACCTCACCAAGTTAAGGTGGGGGTGTAGGATTAAATCGTCCTCCTGGGGGTCTGATCGTACTAAGGGGGTATATCGCATAGGACAGGCAATATTTGAAGCCACCTTCTCTTGTTGTGATTCCGCCATACTGTCTTCTGGGGTCAGGCCTAAGCTCTCCTCTCTCTTTTTATAATTTCCTCCTTCCATAACTCCCAGGAATCAAACATGGATTGTCTAGATCTGCGCCCATGCGATTGAGCTTCTACTGTCTCTATTTTCTGAGGGTCAAAGGAGCCATATTTTGGGCAGGTATTATCCCTATCCTTTGACATGTATTTGTCCCATAATGAAATAAATAAATAAATCTCTCTATGCTCCATCGCATAGCCCATTCCTACTCATGCACTCAGGCTATATTGAGCTTTTATGTTTGTACTAGTTGATTCAATGCCCGTTAGATTCCCCATGTTAGACTAATGTTCTGATTTGTTACCTTTCCCTCAAATTGTAAAGCGCTCTGATATCCTTCGGGATCAAGTTCGCTCTATAAAAAAAAGTTATAAATAAAATAAATAAATAAAAATGTCACATGACGATAAGCATGGTAAACAGACTCACTGCATTAAAGGGCTTTACGAACAAGCACATTACATCTGTACCTTGCTGGGAGTTTTATACAGGTTTGCCAATAAAAACCCCTCATATAGGTGTAAAATATATATGCACTGGTACTTGTTAAGAATGTATAAATACATAAATAACATATTTGAAAAAACTCATATTACAGGATAAATCCACATGTAATGCCAATTTCATCTATGGCAAGTTTTTGCCATTTTGTAAAAAACTTGTCCCTGGATGAATCCAGTAAAGTGCATAAGTGATAAGCAGCAATACATTGAACAAATATTTAAGTGTGCAACCTATTGCAACCTAATGCAAAAATGTGCAAAAAAAGCAAATATAAAGTGCAGTACAGTATATATACAAAGACCAGAATTTAAAATGCAAACATGTATAAATATTGTTAACAGTAAAATTCCACCCAAGGAAATACTGTTAAAAGCAAATTGTATATAAAAACTTGCTTGCTAAGAACTTCATTATACATAAAAACAGGTCTTAAAAATAGAAAAAGTTTCATTCAAAATAGCCGCAGATATTCCAAAACCTAAGCACATATATAAAAAAGTTATTGATGAAATCATCCTTATATCAATTCTACTGTGCCATTTTGTGGTATTGCCTATATAGATCTATGGCAGTTTAAAGACTTCACTTCCATTCAAACAACAATATGCAATATTCAATGTTCTCATAAAAAATTATGCATGTCTTCTGTGTTGTTTAACCCTGTCGGCCACTTGCTGTCGAACTCAAGGATGAATTTCGTTTCTAATTGTCTAAGTTGGCGTTCCCTATTGCCATCTCTCTGAGATTTCGGGATAGCACTGATCACATATTAGGTTAGACAATTGATATCATTCGCATGAGAACGTTTAAAATGCCGTGCCACTGATAAGCGGGGTCAATGCGAAGAATGGCTTTAATATGCTGCAATATTCTGACATGCACCTGCAGCTTCGTACTACCAATATAGTAAAGGCTGCAGGTGCACGTCAGCACATATACAGCATATTCTGTCTTACAATTGTAAATGCCATTAATGGAAATTGGTGATTCACTAAATGGAGTGAAATAGCGTGTTTTATTGCAGTCAAATTTACATGCCCTGCATGTCGCACATTTTCTGAACCCTTTAGCTGGTTACAACGAAGTAGCTGCTTTGCGGGTCTCTGGGGAATTTTCGTCAAGATCGATATCCATAGATTTCCCTTTTCTGATCGTGATTTTGCGGTCTCTGCTAACCTATTACAAAACACACTATCAGTTAACACTATGGGCCAATGTTTTTTAATGTTGGCTCTGATTTACGCTCCTCATTGCAATAGGTTGTAATTAATCTAGGGGTATCGCTGCTAGTAGACCCAGTAATGAGTTCTTGATCTCCGTCACTATTGTCATTTTTGAAGAGACTGTGTCTGGGTCGTTTCCTAGCTTTTTTGATAGCTTCCTCAATCATTTCATCGCTATACCCTCTAGCTTTTAACCTTCCCAGCATTTCATTTTGGCTCCTGATGAAATCGGGTTCATTGCTACAGATACGTTTGAGTCTAAGGATTTCTCCGTAAGGTATACTCACAATTAAGTGTCTGGGATGTGAACTGTTGGCATGCAATGTAATGTTACCAGACGTCGATTTCCTATAAAGAGTACTTTCAAGTCTACCTTCATTGATGTGAAGCCTCACATCAAGAAACTAGGGGCCAGATGTAGGAGGCCATTTACCGACCGGTAACGGCCGATTTCGGCCATTACCGACCGGTAAATGGGTATTTGGGATGTAGGGGCATCATTTTACAGATTCGGTAAATTTACCGAATCGGTAAATTTACCGATTCTGTAAAATACCAAATCGGTATTTTTACCGATTTGGTAAATCCCAGATGTAGGTGGGACTCTTCTGAGTCCCAAAGGCCTTACAGATTCGGTATTTTACCACCCAATCCAATTGGGTGGTAAAATACCGAATCCAGGTGTGCATGCACATGTGTGCATGCACACCTAGCCATGTGACAGACAGACATGCCCTTAGGGCATGTCTGTGTGCCACATGGCACACATGCCCGTCTTTGGGGTGCTAGAGGGTGTCTAAGTGACACCCCCTGCACCCTTGCTGGAATCGGTATACCGACCCTGCACCCTTGCTGGAATCGGTAAATACCGATTCGGTAATGCCCATAGATTCCTATGGTCTTCAATGCCCATAGGAATCAATGGGCATTACCGAATCGGTATTTACAGAATCGGTAAACACCAACCCTGCACCCTTGCTGGAATCGGTAAATACCGATTTGGTAATGCCCATTGATTCCTATGGGCTTCAGTGCCCATAGGAATCAATGGGCATTACCGAATCGGTATTTACTGAATCGGTAAATACCGAATCTTAACGATTCGATATTTACCGATTCTGTGTTACTTACATCCCCCCCTCTATTTTACCACCTCTTAAATACCGAATCGGTAAAATTCGGTATTTAAGAAGTGGTAACATAGAATTACCTACATCTGGCCCTCAATCTGTGATTTGTGGATGTGTGTTGTAAATATCAGATTCATAGAATTGTTGTTGATATCATCAACAAATTGTTGGGCTTCTATCTCATTACCTTTTCACAACATGAAGACTTCATCTATGTATCTTAAATATGTCACAACATGTGACTCAAATGGTGCTTGGTCTCTCTTTTTGAGGACCTGTTCCTCCCACCAGCCAACATGCAAGCAGGCATAGCTGGGGGAGAAACAGACCCCCATAGCAACTCTTCTTTGTTGTTTGAAGACTTCATTGTTCAAGAGAAAAAAATTCTTTTTCGAGACTTCAGGTGATGAGCTCTAAAATAACGCTATTATGTTCATAAAATTCACTAGACCTGATATCCAAGAAGTGTTTTACTGCTCTTAATCCTTGAATATGGTCTATGCTGGTGTACAATGATTCTATATCAAGGGTAATTAAATATAGATCATCTGTCCAAGTTAAGCCTTTTATTTTCTTGAGAAAGTCTCCAGTGTCCCTAAAATAACTGGGCAGGGACTTAACTAAATTCTGTAATAAGTAGTCAATGTATTGACCAACCTTTTCGCCTGCACTATTGATGGCTGAAATGATTGGCCTACAGGGGGCGGGCATAACTGTCTTATGTATATTTGGTATTAAATATAGAACAGGAAACACCGGGAAATCATTGTACATGAATTTTTACTCTTCGGTAGATATGAGGCCTTCCCTTCTCCACTGCGCCAATAGTTTTTGTAATATCTCTTTGGCCTTGTCATATTCTTTAGTGCTGGATTTTATATAACAGCTTTCATTTTTTAGTTGTCTCTGAGCTTCTAAAATGTAATCTTTTTGAGCCACAGTACTAGATTGCCCCCCCTGTCTGATTTCTTTACAACAATCTAAGGGTATTCACCTAATTTTTTCATTAATTTATCATACGCTTGTTTTTTAAAAAACACATTTCTCTGTTTTCTATTTCTGTTTACAGTATGATTTATTTTTTTCAAATCATTGATATGTATCAATGGCGTCTTTAGGCATTAACAGAACAAAACAAGATTTAGGTTTAAAGGGAGTGATCCCAGGCCCTTTCTGAACATGATTATTTTTTTTTAATCTTTCTTGTGTGGACAAATCAATATCATCATAAGTCGTTTGTGAATCAATTTGTTCATTTAAGTCATGCAATACAAGCAAATTGGACATGTTAGAGGCTGCCAGCATAGGCCCCAGTTCTTCTTCTTGTCCCGTACTTTTCTCCAGTTGTTGTTTGCAGAGCTTCAATGCAAAAAATGTCTTACGTTTCAGCTTTCTAATGAAGCAGTGCACATCTATATGGGTACGCGCATAAAGAAATTCAGTCCTAGAGCTAATAACTGTTGTTCTCCTTTTGTTAGCTCTATCGATGATATATTGATAATACTGTTGTCTCTTATCGCCGTTTCTTCTGCCAGAACGTTCTCTTTCTTATGTTTTGTTTTCCACCTTTTGCGCATGTCCCGTCTTCTTTTGTTTCTGCGCTTTCTACTAGCCTCCCTTGCTGCCTAGCTGCAGTGTTTTCAGTCTTTCCTCCGCTAAAAAATCCAGCTCTTGACCTACACTTAATTTTATTTTCCCTGCAATTGGTCGGTCCAATTCTGTGCTTGATTCACTTGTCAGTGATGCAGTCTCTACACTGGAGGAATAATTGTTCATATCTGTGCGAGTGTGTACAATTATTGCTTTGCTCTTTGTCTTTTCACTATACTGTTGCCTCCTTGCTGTGTCAAACTTACGGGCGAAAGTGAATATTTGTCAGTTTTCGTAATCCGCCAGATCGTGGGCGAACTTGTGCGCCTTCCTGAATATTATTTTCTCTTCATGTTTTTTTAATCTATCTTTTATAGTCTCTCTAGTCTTGATGATATAGTCTGTTGTTTCAAGTTTGTCCAATTCACTGTTTATTTAATCTATTTCTCGTTCCAATTCCAGATGGTCGATATGGCATATTTAATTAAGATGTTGACCAAGTTCATAGAAGCAGCTAAGTTGCTTTATCCCCACTCACACAACATATTGGGGTTGGGTTTATCAAAACTAGTTGCCAGGAGGATCCTCAACCTCTGTGGCACTCTTCCTACTTCAGCATATTTCGAAAGTGACTTATGTTCCCACCACTTCGTGATCTCCAATGTTAGTTTATTTTCCAAATTCCTTAACAGTGCCTTTACATCTGTGTTTTTTCATTTCCTGAGTTAGGCAATTGTGCTGTATTGTGGGAGGTGCTTGCAGGTTTCCAAACACCTCCTCTGCCTCCATTTCCCTCTCTCTCATTATTTCCGCAGACATAGTGGGTTGTTTAAATGTGGTATCGTTCCAAACACGAAACAGTCAAATATTGTTTGTTTGTCTATTGCTCTGTCTCGTAAACTGTCTATTCCCTCGTACGAATTTTGCAAATCTTTACTCACCAGCGTCCGGCGTGGTAATGC
Organism: Lissotriton helveticus; assembly: GCF_964261635.1. Classification (NCBI taxonomy): domain Eukaryota; kingdom Metazoa; phylum Chordata; class Amphibia; order Caudata; family Salamandridae; genus Lissotriton; species Lissotriton helveticus. The sequence goes on from NC_136060.1 coordinate 55,897,177, forward strand.
GAGTCCTCCGACCCTGCCGATCACGTCCTCGAGCCGGTGTTAGCTTTCTTCGGCAATAGTAGGGGGCGGCTGCCAATTATCCGCCACGGATCCACTCTTCACTTCGGTCGAGGGTGGCCACCAACTTCCGGGGAGGGGGTCTGGTGATATATACATATATTCAACATTATTTTTACATGTTTTTATAGCTTATGTTCAATAAATGTATATAATAATAATATTTATTTAAACTGTTTAATATTTTTACATATTTTTAAACATTTAATTGACATTTTTACAATAGTTTCTTTTCATTTCAATGGCCTGTTTTTGTTTTGTTTCATTTGCCACCAATTTTCTTTTTACAGGTACCTTCTATTTTGTAATTTTTTTGCATTATTTTTAGTCTATTTTCATGAAACAAAGTCACAGTAAGATGCTGTTGGGCATCAAAACAGGTAAGTTATTTTTAAAGAATTTTGTAAGGGTTTTGAAGGTAGAGGGATATGGAAGTAGGTTTAGGAACTAGTTGAAGGGCCTTATTAAGAATTTAGTGATCCTGTGGATTGCCGTATTGGCAGTCTGAGCGTCAAGAGGTTGGCGGTCTGATCCCTGTATTACAAGTGTGGTGGATTGGCTTTGGAAAGACTGCCACTGGATCGTCAAGCCCATCAGCAGACTGCCGACCGCCTGGTTTCCATTATTTCGGTTTCTCATGTAAAATGAAACAGTAATCATTTAGGGATATATTTCGATGTCGGGCAGACTTGCGTCCATCCAACCCCAATGCGGATACGGGTCTGACCGACCTCTGGTCAGCGGTCCCAACCGCTAAATCTAGACGCAACTGTACATGGTGCTGTAGCTAGCTCCCTTTTTTGTATGGACAAGGAGGCCCCATTGGTGCTCCTTAAGTCCCCAACTGGATGATGGTGGCTGAAGGGGGCCCTTTTAGGGGCACCCAAAGTCGCTTTCTGATAGCGTTTCAATGTCAGAAACCCCAGCATGGAAACCCTGCAGAAACTGACATTGTAATCTAGACAGGGTAAACGCCGTCCATAGGGATTACGTGCCGGTTCCGTCTGGCATGAGCCCATTGGAAGTCAGCCAGAATGTCAGCCGTGTTTTAAAACCGAAAGCCTCCATTGTAAAGAGGCTGTCCGTTTTTAAACCACAATGGGGGTGCGTTTGAAGGCTTTCTGAGCCTCATTGTAATGACGCCCTAAGTGTTATTATTAAATATTCAGGTCTGTGTATGTCTAGGCATCTTCTAGGAGAAGGTGGGGTATCACTGATGGCTTTTTTAATTCAAGCTATTGCATTTCTTGGAGTGGGTATAGGTGGTAGTTGCCCTGTTATGTATTTGGGGGCTTTAGGTAGTATCTCTTTAAGAATTATGTTTATTAGTTGCTGAGAGCTAGTGCTGGATTCTCTATATATCTTGCACTATTTCTCTTACTTCTATTTCTGTCACATTTGGAAGGTGGTTGTGCTCTCTTCAATGAATTACTAAATCATCTTTTATAGCTGCCATCCCATAAAGTGCATTAGAATAATATTTAGTCAATTTTCAATTTAGATTTTCTGATGATGCATTTTCTTGGCTGCAGGTGTATCACAAGTGAATTAGTAACTAATTTCCTTTCTGTGAAGTGATACATTTGGCAGCCTCTGACATTGTATCTGAAAGTAGTGTGATAGTATAAATATTTGTTATACTTTAATTTTAGCACGTTTGTTAATAATTTGTAAAAGAATGGAACAACTTTTATTTAGTATACTCAAATGTATGCCCTGTTCAGATGTTTCACATGGTTTTGCAGCTTCTCAATTGGGGTGTTCTAATGTGGAGCTTGTTCTTTGTTTTCTAATGGATAGAAATAAAATGCAAGTTTCATTTTAAATGTTAATTTGTTGGTAGTTTGTAGAGCTTGAGGTCATTAGGTTTCTTTTTTTATAGTTATTTGGGTGAGTTTATACTTTTTTATTAATTTATGTATACTTACTTATATATGTTTTTGCTGGTTTGTTAGAGTTGCTATTGTCTGGTAGTTTATCAGTTTTCACATTGTAGATATTTTCAAATTTAACCCTCTTTGGCCAAACCAACTAATCTCCACATATAGCAAACCAAAGTCCCTGTCAGTACCTTTGTTTGTTGCATCCTCTTTAGCTCAATAGACATAGCTGTGGCCCATAATGCACACTCTAAGCATTTTGTATGAATGGGTTGAAGCACACAAGACAGGTCTGCATCTGAATATTACAGCTGGTACTATTAACGACAGCAAAAATGTATGTGTTCTGGCCTTTGAACGAAAATCAAAATTTTATTGGATGAAGGTAATATGCAGGTGAATAAATGTAGGTTGCATTTGGAAATGACTAATAAATAGATGTTTCTTTCGCTCGGGTAAATAAAAAAAATTTAATAGAGAGTTGGATATGCTTTACGGTATGCGAGTAAACCAACCCTGCTTTAGTTCATTTTGTAACTAGTATGGACCTTCTGGGATGTGTTATGAACTTGTGGTGAAGTCCACTTTACTCCTGTGGGACCTTGGGGGCCAAGAAGCCCTCCTGGTACCTCCTGTAAGTCCTACACAGTGGGATTCTTGAGAGCTGGTCAGAGACCCAGCCCCTTTTCTCCACCACTCTGCAAATGCAACCACTAGTTAAAAATCCATTGAAATTCACTGAAAAAAACAAAGCTTACAGGGATGTTATAATTAGGAATTAGGATTTAAAAAAACAAAAAAATTCACTGAAACAAACTAAGGTTACAGGGACGTTATAGTTAGAAAATGGCATTAAAATATTATAAAGTCACTTAAAAAATAAAGGTTATAGAGATGTTAGACTTAGGCTCTGGTTTTACTTGTACAAAATCAGAGAAATTGGGTAGTCACTGATGACATCATCACCATAATCTCTGATGCACCCACTCACACCCCAATTTAACCTTTCACACATATACTCCAACTTGCAAACTACCATTCTCAAAACCATTGATACACCGATACCAGTACTTACACACACACTCACTGATTCATAGATCTACTCACACATCCACTTATTCACCCATACAGCCACTCGTACACCAACTCGCTCACTAATACAGCCACTGCTATATGCACTCATATACCCATTCAGCCACTCACACAATGTCAGTCACCCATATAGCTACTCACACACCATCTCGCTCATTCATATGGTAAATCACAGCCACTTACTCACATATACAGTTATACACACAGTCACCTATTCATACAGATACTAAAACATACTCACTCATCTATACAGTCACAAACACAAGCACACACTCATCCATACATCCACTCTCACAGTCACTCACTCACACATACAGTCACTCGTATACTCTAACACTCACCTACCACTGCCTTTCACATATGCAGTTACTCACCCATATACCACTGACACATCTATTCACTGATGACACAGCCATATGCACACTCAGTCACCCATACAGCCCCTCACAGCCATAGTCACTAACCCACAAAGCCACTGACTCACCCACTCACTCATCCATGCAGCCAGTCACAAATCTCTTTACCCACCCACACAGACACTCATACACCCATACAGGTACTCGGACAACCAATCAATCAGTCATTCAGCCACTCATGTACCCACTCACCAACTCATATAGCCAATTAGATACCAACAGACAGACTGTGACAGACATTCACGCAACCGAGTCACTCACCCATACATTCACTGAGACGCCTAATCACTCACTCATACAGTCAGTCAAGCAACCACTGAATCATCCATACAAGCACTCATACACACACTGATTCATCAATACACCTTTGTATATATATTTAACACTCATAATTGTTTATAAAACACTAACAGTCACTGGATGATGTCATCAGTGATGTCATAAGTGATGTTATTTGAGATGTCATCAGTGATGTAATTGACCATGTCATGTCATAAGTGATGTAATATGTGAGGTCAAAAGAAGTGTCTTGTGGGAGTGTAATTTATAGTTAGCTTAGGTAAGTTAAACTGCTGCATTTCACTTGTTTTGTATGAGTGAAATCTGGGCCTAACTATAACATCCTTATAACCTTAGCTTTTTTCAATAACTATATATGTATAGCGAGAGAGAGACATCGAGAGAGATATATATTAGTATTTTGTTTTGCTATATTTGTTGGTGGTTGTTTTGCTAATATTGTAGATATTTAATTTGTTGGGGTGAATAGTAAATATTTTGTTGTGGTGATATATTTTTAATTAGTTTAAATATGTGCATAATACGTTTTGGGTTTATTTGATGTAATTGTTTTAAGGAAAAAGTGTTGTTTTATCGATGTATTAATGATTTTTAAAAGTATTGTATCAATAATATTGTAGTGGATAATGTTGGAATCAATATTTTTGACATATTAGATGTTTATTTAAATGTAAAAATATTTTTTTCCAATATTTTTGTTTTTGATATATAGGTTAAAATCGGTATTTTTGACAATGTTTGTGTTATCAATATCTGTGCTTTTTAAAGTTAAGTATAGAAAGTCTATATTTTTAAAATCAATATTTAATTTCCGATATTTTGTGCTTTGATATTAAATGCATCAATAATATGTAAGTGATCAACTGTAGAAATCCGGAATCAATCAAAGTTTACTTTGAGATAGTTGAAAATTCAGGAGTATGTATCCTTTGTCAATCAATCAATCACTTTTCAGGGTCTCAGGTGCTAACGGGGTACTGGTCGAACAGCCAGGTCTTGAGAAGTCTCCTGAAGGTGAGCAGTCTGATGCAAGTGGGCGGGGGTGTGTGTTTCATGCCTTGGCGGCGAGGTGGAGAATGATCTGCCGGCGGTGGTCATTCGTTGGATGTGTGGGATGGTGGCGAGGGCGAGTCCAGTGGAGCGAAGCTGGCTGTTTGGGGTGTAGAAGGACAGTCGTTCATTGAGGTATGTTGGCCCGGCGTTGTGGAGTGCCTTGTGAGCATGGGTGAGGAGCTTGAAGGTGATCCTCTTGTTGACCGATAGCCAGTGCAGGTCTCTCAGGTGGGTGCTGATGAGGCTGTGGCGAGGGAGTCCGAGGATGAGGCGTGCAGAGGCATTTTGTATGTGTTGGAGTCTCATCTGGAGTGTAGCTGTGGTTCCTGCGTAGAGGGCATTGCCGTAGTCCAGCCTGCTGCTGACAAGTGCTTGGGTGACCATCCTTCTGGTTTTGTTGGGGATCCCTCTGTAGATCTTGCAGAGCATGCAGATGGTGTTGAAGCAGGAGGAGGAAACAGCGCTAACTTGCTGGGTCATAGAGGGCGTTGAGTCCATAATGAACCCTGGTTGTGTGCGTGGTTGGTGGCTATCGGGTCAGCTCCCAGAGCAGCCGGCCACCAGGAGTTGTCCCATGCGGAGGGGGTGGAGCCTAGGATTAGGGCCTCCGTCTTGTCCGAGTTCAGTATCAGCCGGCTAGTCTTAATCCAGTCTGTGACAGCCTTCATTCTCTTGTGGAGGTTGGATTTGGCTGTGGCCAGGTCCTTGGTGAGGCAGAGGATCAGCTGGGTGTTGTCGGCATATGAAATGATGTTGAGGTGGTGTGCTCGGACGATGTTGGTGAGCGGTGCCATGTAGATGCTCAAAAGGGTGGGGCTGAGGGACGATCCTTGGGGTAAGCCGCAGGTGATCGTGGTGGCTTTGGATCAGAAAGGGGGAGGCGGACTCTCTGGGTTCGGCCGGTGAGGAAGGAGGTGACCCAGTCCAGGGTTTTGTCTCGGATCCATGCGTTGTGGAGGTGTGTGCGCAGGGTGTGGTGGCAGACGGTGTCAAAGGCAGCCGAGTAGTCCAAGAAGATGAGGGCCTCAGTTTCACCATTGTCCAGTAGGGTCCTGATGTCGTCAGTGGCGGCATTGAGGGCGGTTTCGGTGATGTAATTGCTGCGGAAGCCAGATTAAGAAGAGTCCAGGACGTTGTTCTCCTCCAGGAAGTGGGCCAGTTGTCTGTTAGCGGTCTTCTCAGTGACTTTCACCGGTAACGGGAGCAGAGAGATGGGTCGAAAGTTCTTGAGGTCCTTTTGGTCCGCCTTGGGTTTCTTGAGAAGGGCATTGATCTCGGTGTATTTCAAGCTCTCTGGGAAGGTGGCGGTCTCGAAGGAGCTGTTGATGATCTTTCGGAGTTGGGGTGCGATGATGGAGCTTGCCTTGTTGAAGATGTGGTAGGGGCAGGGGTCGGAGGGTGAACCGGAGCGGATGGTGTTCATGATTTTGATGGTGTCTTCGTCGTTAACTTTGTGCCAGGAGAGCAGAAGGTCAGTGTGTTTGGTGGGTGAGTCGGGGGTGTCGGCGTCTGTCGTCGGCATCTGGGTGTCGAAGATGTTGTGGATGTCTGCTATTTTGCAGTGGAAGAAGGTAGCCAGGTAGTAGCTGAGTTTTTGTGACAGCGTGACGTCATTGGAGCTGGGTGGAGGTGGGGGTGGTAAGTTCTTTCACAATGTTGAAGAGCTCCTTGCTCTTGTGTGCATTGTTATCGATGTGTTCCTTAAAGGAGGTTCTTTTGGTGGATCAGATGAGTTGGTGGTGTTTGCTTCTGGTGTTTATAAGGGCTGTGTGGGTGTCTAGTGTCTGGTCATTGGGCCACTGCTTCTCGAGTCTTCGGCAGATGTGCTTGGAGTTCTGGGTCAAACCCTGGTATGGAGCTGGAGGCCCGACTGAACGGCGAGGCAGCAGGGGGGAGTGCTGGCCTTGAACCAGGTTAGTAAGCCAGTCACGGGGAATGAAATCTCAAAATCAGCTGAGACCCATTTGCTAAAAGACAAAGGCTTTGGTCCTCTCATTCTTATTTTCAAATTCACCTATTTTCACACACACTGCTCACTGAAGTTTGCCAATAGAAGACTCCATACCTTACCCTACATTCAAAAAAATAATAATACTCAAATATCCTTCTCCTTACAATTCACTAAATGTTCTGCTAAATACTAGTCATCTTAGCTGCGGAAAAGGATTGAAATATGCTTATTTACTAACTAATCCTTCATGCCTCACTACCATCCCCTCTTTTTTTAGATCCCACTTAGAAAAGCCACATGTTGTAGTGCAGGGGATAAATAAGTTCAATCTACATTCAATCATCCATAATTGAATGAATATTGAGTTTCAGACCAGGGTAGAATTGGACATAATAATTTAACTGCAGAGAAAACATTGGCATGCAATACAATTAAATCAAGCAACGAGTGTGATACTTCTATTACTGCTAGAGGGACTTTAAGGACGATTTTCTAAGAACAGTGGAACATGATTACAGAACATCTTCTTGTAATTACCTTTTTATACGCTTCATCAGCTTGCTTGCACCCACTACCTTCTGCGTTCTTAACTATTATCAGGACTAAAGATCATTGTTTCAGATTTTGACTTGAATTACAGAAAATACCATTCCATGCAATTCTTGTCTGCCAGACACCTGTTTATTACTACTAACTCCATGCGATTTTAATTTTGTGACATATAAAAAAGACCTACATTTGTAAAAACACAAATATGCAGTGTTTATGGCAGTGACAATGTGTAACTAGCTGAGGGACCTCTGTTGCCACTGTTACAGTCAAAGGTGATGCCCGACGTACCCACAGCATCGTAACACCAATGGTGGCATCAGATCAATCTCCCAAAGGCTGGTTGTAGAAATAATCATTGCTGGATGCTTTATGAAAACATTTAATTCACAAAGGATGTAAAAACATGTGTTTGGAGTTGGGGCAATGCAGACCACTCCCCCATAAAAGGTATCATTGCCAAAAGGGAGCAGACAAACGGAGCTATCAAAAGGAGCCACCAAAATGACAGAGAGGACTTTGAACCAAAAAAAAGACTCAGGATGAAAGTGATTCAAAAATGCAAATTTGCATTCTTTACACCGGAGGCATTCTTCATTTGTTTTCATTCTGTTCTTCGTTTAAACAAAGAAAGGTAAAGGTAACTTAATGATAACAATTAGTTTTGATAGATATATAATGAACCACGCAACTGTGTGTCTTAGAAAACGATTTTGCAATTAAATAATGTTACCTTCAGTGCTTTAGTTGCTCATTATGTTAATTAAAACAAGGTATTCCCTAGTTTATTTTTTTTATAGGCATGGAAGACTGAACTACAATCGGAACTGTGTTTTAATAACAGTTTGATGGTAGTTGTTCTTTTATTAAACGATGGATAGCAAAATATCTTAAGTGCAATTAGCAACTTCAGTATGAAAGTGCACAATCGCCATTGTTACTTGCACAGATGAAATAGTGAGTCCGCCCAATGCACAAGTCAAACGGAAACAGCATGTCAGTCACAGTACTTTATCTGCACAGCGTGCAGGTCCATGTGATAGCAGCAGCACTATCTGAAATGGTGTGGCAGTACTCTGTGACAGCTGAGTTGAGCCTTTAAAGGCGTACACAAGAAGGGTGATAAAAGCGATGCCACCTGGATGTAGAAGAGAATACAACCAACTTCTTAGGAGCATATTATCAAGGGCTAGCGATAATATTATCGCCTCTTTTGTGTCTGTTTTCGGGCAAAAAGCTGCAATAATATAACGCGTGTTTACTTGTCTTAGTGCCCGTTGTCAGCACGCCTCGCATCGCATCGTTAATGAGATGCAAAGGAGGCGTGCCTGACAAAACTCCATGTGAAAATATCGCTAAACCAGCTTCGTGATATTTACCCCCCAAATCCGGCGTAGCGCTAATTATAATTGCGCTAACGCGCCCTTAGCTCTGGATTTTACCGTCTGTTAAAATTCAAACTCGGGCATACTTTACATAGGATGTGGATTATGTGGCTACGGCCACATGCTCATATCAGCAATGTTTTCACTGTTTTTGGGTGAACATCGTTGGTTTTCCAACGATGTTAGCCCATTTTTGTGCTAATGCTGGAATAACGCGATAAGAAGGCGATAAATAACAGCGATAGATGGCGATAAATATGAAAGCGCTAAGCCCGCTTTACGATATTTATCGCCGTCTGTTGCTAATATGCTCCTTAATGTCTACAGGTGGTTTTTCGTGTCAGCACTGGATCTCATTTTTGTGTGGCTAGTCCTGTATTTTCATCATCCGATTCTGACCCGGAGAAAGAGAGAGAAAGGCTGGCTGTGTTACACATACCTACTTCTGGCGAGCTGTTCTTTTTATTCTAGAGTGTCTATTTGTTTTTTGGCAATGCCTGGCTTCAAAGAAGCAACTTGTGCCTGATTCACAAAGGTAAACTTACACTTTTGTGTGAGTTTACACTTGCTGCAGTAGCTTTGCTACGCTTTAGGTATTCACAAAATGCAAGCGTCCTTTTACTACTAGTAAATTTACTAATAAAAAAATCACTAGCAGTAAAATTACACTTGCAGGGCCTGATTCACAAAGGTACACGTACACGTTTGTGTAAGTTTACAATTGTTTGCTATTCACAAAGGTGATATATGGGTATTACCTTTCTGAGTGAATCAGGCTCTTGGTGACCATCTTAGGGAGGCCTCTGCAGTCAGCTTACATTATTTTTATGTATTTTTATTAACACAATTCTTTTTTGTTTTTCTTGTTTTCGCAGTGGGCCCATTCAGGAGGGGAGAGGTTTGAATGTGGAAAGAGTGGCAGGGCTCCTGTTTCGTATTTTACTTTGCCAATTTGTTTTAATTTACAGATGCTCTTGCAAAACCTATTAAGTCATGCCCTCTACTCATGGTGAACTAGTGCAATCTAACAAAAATGCGCCAAGGCATGACTTAGCTATAATGTAGGAATGGCACTCACCACTTACGAAACCTCTTCTTGCTGTGTTGAGGGAGTTCCCCTCTGGTGAGAAGTTATTTTCTTGCAAAGAGACTTGCACTCTGTGGAGGTGCTTCGATCCTGTGTAGCAACTTGATTGCCATATTCCACAGTCAGCTTGCATTGTTTTTATTAGCTTTTATTCACACTATCCTTTTAGTTTGTTTTGCTTTTCCTGTGTGCTACTTCATAAGAGGAACTGGGTTCCAGTTTACTTTTCTCATTCGTTTTAATTTACGAACGCATTCACATCACAAATAAAGCTAAGCCTCCCATACTCATGGTGGGCTATTTAAAACTACCAACGGCTCATCCATGCAGAACTTTCCAAACACACACCCATCTGCACTTGCCTCTCTCGGACGGCACCAAGTACCAGAAATGTTGGTCCTCAATCATCAGAATAAATACAAATGCAAGTTTACACCACTTGTCCACTGAAAAAGGTGCGGCAAACCACCCATCAACACTATCAAATTATAATATCAGGGGATTTTACTATCATCTTTATAAGGAGTAATCAGAATAGGAGAAAGAATCAACGCATGCCCGAGGTCCTGAAATTAAGAAAAGAGCTGGAAGCACTTGGCATAACAATTCTGAATGGAAACATAAAGGGCGATAGACTGGCAGCCATTTTATTTTTTGAGCTGCAAAAGGCTATTGACAATAGATTATAATCTTGTCAGCAAGGAACCTCTCCACCCGGTCGATACATTTCAAAAAAGCCTCGCCTGCAAAGTGACCACCTCATGCAAGAGTTGTTAATACACATCAATTTGCTCCAGAAAAGAAATGCAAAGGTTCTAACTGAAATGCTACTAATGTACAATCTAAGAAAATTATAGTGGCGTGCAACAAATACAAAACAAATCATGGATGCCATTTGTGAATTTGCAAATAACACAGAGCCACCGAGTGAGCAACAATTTGTACACAACTGGGAGAACTAAGGAAAAATCCTACAAAATAAATTCCCAGCAAATCCAGCACGGCAGTAGAACCAGGAACAACGAACGAACCATGGTACAACCACCAACCCTTGAACCCACAAGTCACACCCATGCCCCTATACCTATACCCACTCCTGAACCCTCATGCCGACCTCACCTCCCTTTACTTCCACCCACCTATAAACCCTCAAGTCACCCTCATCTCGCTTTACCTCTTACCCACTCCAAACTCACAATTCACCCTCACCTCACTTTACCTCTATCCACCCCTTAACTCTCAACCACTCTCACATCCCGTTGCCTTTATCCACCTCTGAACCTTAAATCCCCCTCACCTCCCTTTACCTCTATCCACCCCTGAACCCTCAAGCCTCCCTTATCACTCTTTACCTGCCCCTGAACACTGAAGGGACCCTTACCTCCACCAACCCATGAACCCTCAACTCACTCTCACCTCCCTTTACCACTAACCATTCCTGATTCATCAAGTCACACTCACCTCCCTTTATCTCTGCCCACCCCATAGCCCTCAAGTCATCCTCAACTTTCTATACTTCTACCCACCCACATATTCTAAAGATATCCTTACCACTCTTTACCTCAACCTCTAACCACCCTCGAACCCTCAAGTCACCCTCAACTCCTGTAGTCCCCCTCACTTCCCTTTACTCTTACCCACTCTGAACCCTCATGTCTCTCACAATCCCTTCACCTCTCCTAAGCCCATTATGTTTGGAGGGCACATTTGCCTCTTTGACAGTTTGCCTCCTCCCTCCTCACCTCCTCTCCCCACCCTATTCTTTAGGTCTCGCCTATAACAGCACATATGCTGTTGCTTGCAAGCCATTTTGTTTACTTAGGGGACTTAGAACCCATCCATTGCTTATCACTGGTTGGCTTTATGGTCACACTCCTCTCCTTCTCTTTGATCAGCGAAATCCAGCTTCACTTCATTATCTTGTGTTTGCCACTACCCTGGAACATGGCCCAAGTGCTGCTTCCCTTGGCTAGTTTTCTTCCGCTGCTGGATCATTTCATAATATGTTTGTTTCCTCTTACCTGCATCCCCTTCTTCCCTCCCCTCTTCTGCATTGTTGTTTGCCCTGTGGCCCAGTGTTGTTCTGCATTGATAGTTGTCCGGTTTGCCCCACTTGTCTTATTGCTTGCCCTGTCCACTTCCAATCCCTCTCTCTTCATTCTTTTCTGCCTCCTCAGAAAAAAGGTGGCCGAAAGTCATACTAACAGGTGTCAAGATGCTACAAAGATTCAAATAGCACTCTGCTCCCTGCTCTGCCTGGCCTTTTTGGTGCTAGTTTCATGCGGTGTCAACACGCTGAACTTCAGCTCAGGTGTAAGATAAATAAATGATTTTTTATGTGATGGTGGAAGATAATCTCATTCTAAAAAAACCTCTCGGTCGGTGCTGGCCATGCCGTAGAACTTTTTTCTCTAACTTTCAGCCAGGCTGCACAGCAGCCACCCAGTTGTACAACATGGCTAAAAGAAATTGACAAAGTCAATAACTCTCCCGTAGGCAAGAACTATTATTGTTATCCAGCCATTAAGTGTGTTTGTGATTTGTCTCTCTGGTATGTGCACAATTATGAAGGACTATTTGAGGTCTTAATATTCAATGAGCTCTAATTAGGGACAGAGTTATCTTGCAATCCTTGACAAGGACAATGTCGCATTACCTGGCGAGTAAAGACACTAATTTGACTGTACTTTTCAGAAATCTCATGTAATGTGGGAGATTATCATATATACAAATTGGTTTATTCCCTTTTAACAGCTTTATTTATCTAATATTATAACATTGATATGCTCTCAGGAGGACCATAGGAAAAGACTTTGCTGTAGGCAGTGTTTGAACAAAATATTGGAAACAAATATCGTGGTACAAAAATATCATGTCAAGATGCATCAAAAATATTGTTGACAGGAATATTAAAGGGAAAAAAGTTTTTTTAGTGTTGTTTTTAATTTTGGTGTAAAATATATTGGTGTGCAAAATATCGTTTTATGTAATATCATTTGTAAGTGTTAATTAGTATGTAATTCATTGTAGTGTGTTTTGTTGTAAATGTGTATTAATTTTTTTATTTGTATTTCAGTTAGTTACATTTTTAGTTATGATATTGGTGAAATGAGTTGTTTGAGTTGTATTAAAGTATAGCATTAATTCTTGATTCTGTTTTTTAGATGCTGGATATTGGGTTTTAGGGAATAAAGATGGGGAAGGTTCTAAATATGGTTTAGATTTTAAATTAATGATTTTAAAGATATGCAAACAAATAATGTTTCATTTTTGATTTTATTTTGTTATGTGAATAAGTCATATATTATTTGTATTATTGTACAAAATATACAATTTAAAATCCTATCAAACATATTCTGAATGAAGTAGAGTACTTAGAAAATATGTTTTACAATTATTTTATGAATCTGTAAACAAAATTTACTTTTTCTATATTTAAAATTGTATTTGTAATAAAAATATTTTTTGTATTTGTAAAAATATAAAGGGGCCAATTCCGAACCTGGAAAAATGCCCATGAATACCTGTACGGAGCTATATTCCCATACAAAATGTACACCGACAACGTCCTAGTACGTACAAGGAAGTACGATCCTAACCGCAAGCAAAACCCCATACAAATCGTACCAAATACCGTACAAACAAAAACTACGTACCATACATATCCGGGTCACGCTGTACGTGCCATCCGTACGTAAACAGGAAGCATTTTCCGACCGACCAAGTACGATCCGTTCCGGCGACACTCCATACGACCCTATTGCTACAGGAGCTGAAAACTACCGTAAAAGCAGAGTCTGGTCCCAACCGCACCCCAGTACGCCACTGACACGCCATGAACCCCATCGACCGTGTCTTCCCAGTCCTGTACACCTACGACCTGGTACACAGAAACCGATGACGGCGCAGGCGGTTAGTACAACGTACCAACAACGCAAATCTACATGTACGGTGCGTCACACGCTCACGTATATCACCATTGCATTGGTGAAACATCCCGCACACACGTACGCACTGTTGGGGTATGGCCCGTTCGCGAGTGTCACCATTGCAATGGTGAAACATCGCACACACATGTACGCACTGTGGGGGTAGGGTCAGTTCGCGTGTGGCACCATTGCAATGGTGAAACATCGCGCAAACGCATATGCACTGTGGGGGTACGGCCCGTTCTCGTGTGGCACCATTACATTGGTGAAACGTCGCGCACACACGTAAGCACTGTGGGGGTAGGGCCCGTTTGCGTGTGGCACCATTGCAATGGTGAAAAGTCCCGCACACATGTCAGGGATGTCGCTGTACGGTTAACACAAGGATGTCTATCTAGTTTTTGTCATTGCATACTTACATGACCCTGCCCTAGGTGTGCGAGGCACTGATATAGCACAGGATATCAGGTCACGTTGCACAATCGGTGTGTGAGGACCTTTTGACACATCTGATGTGTGATGGTGCATTATGTGTCAAACATCACCTTCCCTGTCCCCCCATTGGTATCTTCATGCACATGTTGTCATGCACATCAACACTGGGATGGCACAGTTAGCACTAAGGGCACCTGTCTCATGATGCCAGGGACCATGACACTTTTGCCCTGGAATAATTGACGCACATCATGTTACCAATGTCACAATCTAACGGGTGTGCCATGGTAAAGATAGAATATGCTATATGGGGACTGTGAAATGCATCTGCTCTTGGTGCTCTGATTATGTGTCTGTGTTGTGACGGGAATGGTGTTGCATGTACGCACAACATGCAACATGTGCATTGCCAATGGCTTCTGTGTCTAATGGCACCATACATCATTGATCAACATGGGTACCTGACTGCATTGTGACAATTGCTGTGGTGTTATATTGTCACATAGACACCGTTATTATCATGTCCTAGGATATGTTCAATGTATATTCCCCATAACCTGGCTCTGTGCCTTGCAGTCAGCTGCCTGTATGGGATGTCATCCTCCTAATGCATGTCTGTTGACGTGTGTCACTCCTCTAACATCTTGCTATGCTCACTAAGAGCAGGACAGCAGCTCCTTGGTGTTTAAGGAAATATAGGATTACAATCAACAGATGGGTGTGACTTCTGTTAGGAGTGTCATGAAGCTTGCATATATGACCCGGATGTATTGCGTATGGCAGAGCCCATAGTAACTTGATGTGTAGTAGCATTGTAGCTTCTGCCGTGTACAGTGTAATAGTTGTTGTCTGAGAGTTGTCATCCATTTACCCCAAATATGTTCTGCAGGGCACCCCCTCTACCAAGGTCTTTTCCCGACTTGGAGACCATGAGGGAACGTGATTGCATCAGACGGTACAGATTCAGTCATGCGTTGATTCAGAACTTGACGGGCAGGCTGGAACCACATATACAACCATGACATAGGTATCCTACTGCGCTGACACCACAGCTAAAGGTGATGGCAGCCCTACATTTCTTTGCCGCAGCTATCTTCCAATTTACCATTGCAGATGTGGGGGGTATGTGCCAGACAATGTTCAGCCGTGTGCTACGTGATGTGTTAGCTGCCATGTTACAGCATATTGATGAATTCATCAAATTTCCTAGACCCGAAGATTTGACAGATGTAAAGGGTGATTTATATGCCCTGGGAGGGATGCCACATGTGATTGGGGCCATTGATGGTACACATGTGGCTTTTGTGCCACCACAGGCTTAGGAGCAAGCCTACCGCAATAGGAAACATTACCACTCAATAAATGCCTTGGTGGTGTGTCTATCTAACATGATCATTTCCCACGTTTGTGCACGTTTTCCAGGATCATGCCATGATGCATTCATCATGAGGCGTAGCAGGGTACCACAGATGATTCTGCAGCTGCACAACAAACGGGCATGTCTTGTTGTTGGGTATACTCTGTTTGTCCTGTATGTTTCATTTTTTGTTGGCTCCGACCGAATGGCATAACTCTAATTGTGACACGGTGTATATTTGTAGGACATGTGGGATATCTCAACATGCCGTGGCTCATGACACTGCTCCGCAACCCAAGGACAGCTGCAGACCGGCGGTACAACAATGCACACGGACAGACCAGGCGAGTCATAGAGCGTACGTTTGGACTCCAGAAGAGCCGATTCAGTTGCCTTGATAAGACCGGCGGATCCCTCCCCTACGCCCCGGCCAAGGTGTGTAACATCTTCATCGTGTGCTGCATGCTACACAACATGGCAGTTGAGGAAGCCGTACTACTCTACCTGGATCCTGACGAGCTGGATCATCCACCTGTTGAGGATGCCGGACTAGGCCACGATGAAAGCGATGAGGAGGAGGAGGATGACATCTGGAGTCGGCTCATACGGAACTACTTCTCCTAATGGTAAGTCACTGAGCATTTGTCTGCAAACTACTGCCATGGAGTGGCATGTGTTGCCAGCTGACTGTATGCAAACTCACTTAGAAGTTTGATGTGATGTATCACACAAGTGATGATGTCAGGACACACGCATATGTGCAATGTGTGTCTTCAGGATGTACATGTGTACTATATTTTGATTAGTTACCATGTCTGCATGACGAAATTTCATATGTGAACCCTTGTGTGGCTGTCATTTCCAGATTGCTCTGCCTGTTGTCTGTCCAGGTCATCTTGTACTCCTGCTAGTCATCCTGATGATTGCAACGTGTGTCGAATCAGCGTACCATGCAAAGACATGAGGGAATGTCATTTTGGGTAAGATATCTGAACAGGCTATTTTGTGCTGGGATGTTTTGGGAATGTGTGGGAACTGCTCATGTGCAGGTTGTGGTTGCATAAACACATGTGTCATGAACATGGAGCTAGATGCATGTTGCAACACTCCCATTACTGGACAGTCACCCTTCTTGTCAGTCATCTGTTGTTGAGTGTTGACTCTTGGGAATTCATCAATGTGGGTATACCTTGGCACAGACACATTGCGGTACTCACCGGCTAACATTGCATGTGACATCACAACCACAGGATCTGTGTGGAATTGCACTGTGACTGTGTGCATCAGCATGTGTGTGCCTCATCACGTTTATATTGTGGGCCAGTACAGTTTGGTTTTCCTGATGGAATGTTGTGAAGGTGTGGGCCAGTGTATGGCTCACATGGTCTGACAACTGTGCACTGAGTCTGTTCGTATGGATGCATTGCCCCTTGTGCCACTATGTACTGCCATGGAGTGGCATGTGTTGCCAGCTGACTGTATGCAAACTCACTTAGAAGTTTGATGTGATGTATCACACAAGTGATGATGTCAGGACACACGCATATGTGCAATGTGTGTGTTCAGGATGTACATGTGTACTATATTGTGATTAGTTACCATGTCTGTATGACGAAATTTCATATGTGAACCCTTGTGTGGCTGTCATTTCCAGATTGCTCTGCCTGTTGTCTGTCCAGGTCATCTTGTACTCCTGCTAGTCATCCTGATGATTGCAACGTGTGTCGAATCAGCGTACCATGCAAAGACATGAGGGAATGTCATTTTGGGTAAGATATCTGAACAGGCTATTTTGTGCTGGGATGTTTTGGGAATGTGTGGGAACTGCTCATGTGCAGGTTGTGGTTGCATAAACACATGTGTCATGAACATGGAGCTAGATGCATGTTGCAACACTCCCATTACTGGACAGTCACCCTTCTTGTCAGTCATCTGTTGTTGAGTGTTGACTCTTGGGAATGCATCAATGTGGCTATACCTTGGCACAGACACATTGCGGTACTCACCGGCTAACATTGCATGTGACATCACAACCACAGGATCTGTGTGGAATTGCACTGTGACTGTGTGCATCAGCATGTGTGTGCCTCATCACGTTTATATTGTGGGCCAGTACAGTTTGGTTTTCCTGATGGAATGTTGTGAAGGTGTGGGCCAGTGTATGGCTCACATGGTCTGACAACTGTGCACTGAGTCTGTTCGTATGGATGCATTGCCCCTTGTGCCACTATGTGCTGTCACTGTCACGTCACAACATCAGTGCCGGTGAGGAACACAGATTTGCTAGACTTCTTGGTAACCTAATGTAATTTTTCATTCTCTATTATCTCAGGATTGTTTCACTGATGACGTACCCACGTAGTGCTGTTGAAAATGTTTACAGTTCTGTGCCATCAGTCGGATTTCGTTAATCCCAGCAATATCTTGTGCCCAGCTGCATATCCTAGTCATGGTAGGGGTGGTGTATTGCATTTGAGGTTTATTACTCTCTGTAGAGTTTGGTCTCACCAGCTTCTCATGTTTGGCATTCTAATGCACACTTGCCATAGCCAAGGATTTGCTTTTGCTAGGCTTCCTTGTTTTCCAATGTTCCCCTTCCTGGTTGCATGAGCTAAGTAGGGCTCTTGTGGGCGATGTATATGTCATATTCATGGCTCTCACAGATTTCCAGGACAGACAAAGGTGTATAGCCTATGTGTAAGTAGCTGTGCTACACATGGAATCCACTTATTTCTTATGGCCTCAATCATAGGCTGTGACTGACTTGATGATCGCATGGTTCTAATTGCAATGAAGCAGCCTGGGGATAGTCAACCCCCCTTCAGTTAGGTGACAGACTTGGCTACCTTTTATGTGTCCCAGTTAATACCTCAGCCGGTGTATAATTGTAAGACCTGTGCTCACCAAAAGGCTACAGTGGCTGTGGTTACAGTACACAGGTGTTACTGTTACAGTATCCATCAAGCGGTCTGATGTGATGCATTGGCAAGAATGTTTGATTTGTGATGCCTGTTTACCTTTCATTTCAGATCTCCCTCCCTGCTGTTCCCACCCTCTCCTTCCCTCGCCTGATCACCCGATTGAGTCTGTTAATCAAACTCAGACCAATGGGCTATCTGGAGATGGACCCCTTTCAGCATCGCACACATCTGAGGGTCGAAGATACCAGCAGTCCCGGGCAGTCGGTTGGAGATTGTTGGAGCATCATCACAGGTACCCAGATTGCATGACAGTTATTTTTTGTGTGAGCTATGCCACTGGCCATGTACATTGGCTACAGCAGCATGACCACAGATCTGACTTGAAACATTTATGTTGTTAATGTATTTCTGAGTGTCCATTGTGGCCAATTACTGTTACCGCAGAGGTCTTGACAGTCTGCATATGTCATCTATGGCATACTACATGATGTTAGTGCATATGTGGGTATTTATCCAGTGTCAACATGCATGGTGTTTGTGATGGCTCAAGGTCCATTATGAATTTGGCATACATGGTTGTGTATGTACTTATATTGGTTTGCTACCCACAACAGTAATGCAACACATGCTGACACTGTCTGTCCTGTGCCCCGTTTGGCTTATTGGTGCATGAGCCTGTGACCGGCATATTTGGTGATGCATCACCCATTTACTAGAATTGAACCATGAGTGACCAGACAGTCCAGCCTTTCTATTTACATCTCACATGTTGCTGAGCAACTATCCTTGTGTATGTGTGCAACTTTTCCATGATATATCACACCTTCTGCCATAATGTGTTCACCCATTCCTGATGCTGCATCTCCAGTGACCCTGCAACCCCCAGTGCCCCGATTGTGCCACACACACGCCTCCAAAATCCTCATCCGTCCATTCATCCTTTGTTACGGCTGAACGCAGCTTGTCCGTGCCTCCGTTGCACCACCTCCATGGCAAAGGCTGGACAGTCTGCACCTGTACCGCAAACTGCGCCTGAAACCCTGCAACCCAAAATGACCACTTCATCAGACTGCTCGATGAATCCAGCACCATCCAAGCACTCAACCACGGACACAATTCCTCCTGCTACCAGGCTACCACGCAACCACGCAACCCACCCAAGGGCACTTGACCTGCTGCAACTGCAGCTTCTGCAGCATCTGGACCACAAATACATAGACCACAGGACCCACCACCTCGGCTGCATCCCCCTCTACACCCGCTCCATTTGCTAACACACCATCAAACTCTGGGACCTCCTAGCCTCAACCACCCCCAACGTTGCCTTCCTGACAGAGACCTGGCTGAATGTCACCGCCACACCAGACATCGCCCTTGCCATCCAAGAGGGGTACAATGTTTCCCGCTGAGACAGCACCAACAGAGTGGGTGTGGGATTCACGCTCATACACAAGGACTCCCTCGGAGTCACGCGCAACGCCAAGAACTTGCTCACCACCGCCAGTCATCTAAACTTCCACTCAACACCGACCCCAAAACAACCGTCAGAGTAACTGTTATCTACAGACCACCCAGACCCCAGCACACTGTCCAGCAACACCATCAGCCACATCATCAGCAGCCACGGCCTCACCTCCACAGACCACATCCTCCTTGGGGGCATGAACTTCAGACAACGACATCGCCAACTCCACTGCCCTGATTGACAACCTGTGGATACTCGGACTCACACAGCTGATGACCACAACCACCCACGCTGCTCGAGACACACTGGTCCCCATGTTCTCTGCAAATCACCACGTCTCATTCGACAACATAACCAAACATTACTGGACTGACCACAGATGCATCCACTTCACATTAAGGAAGGCAACCAGACAACACTGCACCCAACAGTTGCCTCACATCTGCTGGCTCAGATTCACCTGGGACCAACAGACCACCACCCTCGGCCACGGACCAACCACCGACCCCACCAACACCAACACCACCCCCATAAAACTGAAACAGTGAATGTACAACTTGGCCGACACCCTTTAACCACTCAATGACTCTGCTATCCATCACACCTACAGGGAAGGCCCTTGGATCACCAAGGTCCACCTGGACCCAATACACACCTGTCAGAAAGTGTATGAGAACTGGTTCCACCACCATACACCAGAAAGCTGCACAGCCCACAAGCACACCACCCACAAACACCACCAACTCATCAGGAGTGCCATGGGGATCGCCTTCAGGGACCGCCTACACAACAACACACACAACACCAAATGGCTCTTCTACATCATGAATGACCTCCCCAACCCCAGCTCCTACACCAACGACATTTGACCATCCCAAGACCTGTGTGAATTACTGACCACCTTCTTTCCTCGCAAGATCATTGACATCCCCAACAGCTTCAACACCGACACCCCCTCATCCTCTGCAAAGAGCACCACCCCTGCGACCCCCACCCGCACCATCAACTCGACCGCCTGCTCCAACATCAGCATAGTGAACAACATAAATACCATTATCTCCATCCACTCCAGGTCACCATCTGACCCATGCCCTCAGCACGTTTGAACATAGCAAGCACAGCCATGGCACCCCATCTCCAATTGACAATCAGATTCTCCTTCAAAACTGCAACCTTTCCGGACAGCATGGAGCACACCGAGAACAACGCCCTACTGCAGCAACCCAAGATGGACCCCAATGACCTCAATAGCTTCAGGCACACCTCCTTGTTCCTTTTCCCGCCAACAGTCACGGTGGAAAGTGTCACCGCACAGCTGACCACATACCTCAAGGGCAAAATACATCCTGGAGACATCCCAGTCCGGCAATTGCTGCAACCACAGCACCAAAATTGCCCGCATTGCCACCAACAACAACATCTGGATCCTGAGGGACAAAGGAGGAACAGCGGCACTCATCCTTCTGGACCTATCAGCATCCTTCAACACGGTGTGCCACTGCACCCTGACAGCACACCACCACATGGCTAGCATCGAAGAGTAGGCCCTGGCCTGGACCACATCCTTCCTCTCCAGCTGAACCCAGAGCGTCCGCCGCACACCCTTCCGCTCCAAGACCACCGAGATCATATGCCGCCTCCCTCAGGGATCATCCCTCAGCAGTTCCATATCTACATGCCACCACTCACCCATGTTGCTCAACAACACAGCCTCAACATCGTCTCCTTCACAAACTACACCCAACTGGTCGTATCCCTCACCACTGCCCCCCACACCACCAAAGCCAAACTCCACAGGGGAATGAATGCCCTTGCATAATGGATGAAGGTCAGCAGGCTGAAGCTGATGACAGAGAATTTGGAGGTCCGCATCCACAGCCCCACCACATCATCCAGGGACAACTCCTGGTGGGCAACTTCACTGTGAACTGCCCCAGCACCCAACCACCACGCACACAACCTGGGGGTCATCCTCAACTGCACCCTCGCCATGACCCATCAAGTGTAAGCTGTCTGTACTTCATGCTTCAACACCCTCCGGATACTCTGCAGGATCTTCTAACGGATCCCCTCCGACACAGGAATGAGCATCAACCAGCCCCTCGTCACCAGCAGACTGGACTGCAGCCACACCCTGTATGCATGAACATCAAAGAAGCTCCTGAGACGGCTGCAACACATCCAGGAAGCCTCTGCACAACTCATCATGGATGCCCCCTGACGTTGTCACATCACACCACACCTGAGAGACCTGCATTGGCTCCACAACATGAGGATCACCTTTGGACTCATCATCCACACACACAAAGCCATACCCAACGCCGGCCCAGCATTCCTAATCAGCCAACTCAGCTGCTACACCCCCACCCATAGCCTACACTCTGCTAACCTTGCCCTCACAACAGTTCCATGCATCCAGAACACCAGCACCGGTGGTAAATCCCTCTCCCACCTCGCCGCAGATACCTGGAACACTCTCCATCACAACTACCATCTGACCCAGGACATGTTGGCCTTCAGAGAACTCCTCATGACCTTACTCTTCGGTCAGTAGCAGTCCCCTCCCCTCGCCCTAGCCCCTTGGAACACCCACAGGTATGTAGCGTATTTTACAAATATCCAGATTGATTGGGAGTCACAATATCATCTGCAGGATGAGTGGTGAGTGGGCAGTGGCAGGGCTCATACCTGCTTGCGTGGCGCCAGCGCGCTGACATTTTAAGGTCTGCCTGGTAGCTAAATTTCCCTGTTATCCGCCTCTCCCATTGTCAGCGCGGGGACACGCCGGTGTGCGTAACTCAGCGCTTTACAAATGCCCCTATTAGGATCACCTTCATACTCCTCACCCACTGTCAGTAGGCACTCCACATCCTCTGGCCAACAGACACAATTTATGGACATCTTCCATCCCACACCACGTTGCCTGAGGTACATCCAGCCTGCCTTGCCCTGTGCAACTTTCATCGCCTCCACAGTCCAAATGCATGCAGAGAAAATTACTAACACATCAACTAAGAGACCTGGTAGACCCTCACTGGAGACAGACACATTAACCCTGACCGGTAGACCTTCATGTGATTTCAGTAACTGTCTGTCAGAGCAGTATGGCAAGCCAGCCCACCCCCCCTCAGCAGGTAGTAACAATCATGCGTGAGTATTTCCCTCCATGGATGTAGTTGATCATACATGGTGAGCTATGTGTCTCCACAACCAGACTCAGTTCCCACTGTATGGATGCCTTGAGTTTGATCTGCACTCTGGCATACTTTGACATATCCCTTCACATATGTTATTGACTCACGTCAAAAAGGACGTAATGTGTTTGATAGGTTTAATTCTCCATCTTGTGAGTGAATTGTGAGTAGGGGTTAGGTGCTGTACAGAAAAGTGAGGAATCCAAAGTTCACAGGGGGAGATGTGATACCTTGCAATTTTAGTCACTAGAGTCAAGACCACAGTGTTTGGCATCATTGGTGACACTCCGACCAGCAAGTCCATGTGGGAGAGTCAGACAGTCAATAAGGTGATGCTGTTGCACACAATGGCAAGATGCCAGACCAGGTGACCTGGGAGATATGCATGGCCCTCTGCCCCTCACTGTCTTTTGCATAGATGTCCCACCTTCCTTGGGGGACCCTCATATGCAGGCCTTGACGATGCCTGGGACTCTCTGTCGGATGATTCCACCTCCTCCTCCCTCCCTGTGCCTCTTTGCAGTCTTTGCCTAGATGTTTCTGGCCTGGTGACACAGGGAGGGTGCTGCATGTTGTCAGCAATCCGACGGTGTGAGTGGTTAATGTCCCTATGCATGCCAAGAGCTCAGCCAGTGTCGCCTCCATCCGTCCAAGTTGTCGTTTTAGACTGGCATGTTGCGCGGCCTACTGGTTTTTTAAAGCAATGAGGGCCCCCACTCCCTGGCTGAACTCCCTGGTGTCCTGCCGGTAGTCCAACATGATGTTTCTGAGTTCAGACATACCGGGCCCTGCAGCTTCCTGGTCAGGTTCTCGCCTACGCCTTGATCCACACCCACCAGCCCTGCCCACACGAGCCGGGCCTGCTGTTGAGGGCACATCAGGGCGCCGGGACCCCTGAGGGTTGACAGTGGCGGTGTTGTCTGCCACCTCCTGGGTGCCCGGCGAACCTTGTCACTCATTTTCAGACTGGCTCAGTTGTGGATTGTGTGCAGGGCTCCGAGCTGTCTGCTGGGATGTGGTGGGAATGGGTGTGGTGGTTGGCGCAGATGCCCCTGATTCAGCTGCTGCACGGGTTTGGGATCCAGAGGGGCCAGGTTGGTTGGGGTCATCCATGGAGTGGTGAGAGGCGTCGCTGTCGGTGGGGTCAGGGTCCTGTGTAGCCTGGGACTGTGAACCTTCTTCTTCCCCCTGGTTGGGGTTCGGTTGTGCACGTTGCCCTGTGGGTGTGAGAGACAGACAATGTTAATGGCATTTCATGGTATTTGTATTTTTAATGTACATTGTCCTTATCACTGTTACACCTGTGTCTGATTTTGCTCACTGTTCACTTGTGCAGTCACATTGATCTGTGTTCATATTGCTTTTTCTGTGTGAGAGTCGATTTACAATGCATGGCACAGCCAGACATATCAACATAGATTTGCCTGTCATTGTGCACCACAGCTATGGCAGCAGGGATGCAAGACATTTACACTGTGGGTTACCATGCTGGAAATACCACACAGCAGCATCCTGCATCTGTGCCATAGTAATGGCGGATTTCTGGAGTTGTCTTGCTTGTACGACGCAGATCAAGCAATGCTCTGTGTGTGCCGATGTGCACAATGCTGTGTCATTCCTTACGCCTGCTTCAGGCATGCCCCAGGTTGTGAGGCAGCATGCGCATACCAGTGGCAGAGAAAAATGGTAAAGATTTCAATAGACCAATTTTAGGAGGTGTTGCAGTGCCGTAACGGGCAGCCAGTGCCCACCACACCTCACACACACCACTACCAGTACACCTACTGCGGGCACAGTGCTTTAGAGTTTTGTACATCTCCCAGGTGTATCACCTTGGCAATAACCAGCACCATTGCAAGAATTGATGTAGCTCTGCTGTCTCAGTAAGGTGTAGGTACAGCGTCGTGATATGAGTGCAAGGGACTTGAGACTCCGCCCGCTGCATTTCCTGCTTGACTGCTTCATGCAATTGGAATTTGTTGTGTACCATGGCGCTTGTGACAGTGGGCCACTACATTACCTACGCCAGTGTGCTATGTTTAGGTGAGGGGTGTGTGTAATAGGCTTGGCTGGTATTTGGAGTGTGAGTTGCAACTGTGCCTCACTCATGTTGTGGCTGTCCCCCCATGGCGCATGCTGCCATGACCGAGGTTGTGAGTTACTGTGCAAGATATCTGACCTTGTTGTCCTTATGTTATGGGCACTGCTGGGAGTCAGATCCACCCACCCCTCCTATGTCTGGGCACTGTGGGAGTCAGATCCACCCACCCGTGTAATGTCTGGGCACCGCTGGGCGTCACATCCACCCACCCCTCCTATGTCTGGGCACTGCTGGGAGTCAGATCCACCCACCCCTCCTATGTCTGGGCACTGCTGGGAGTCAGATCCACCCACCCGTCTCATGTCTGGGCACTGCTGGAAGTCAGATCCACCCACCTTTCCTATGTCTGGGCACTGCTGGGAGTCATATCCACCTACCCGTGTCATGTCTGGGCACTGCTGGGAGTCACATCCACCCACCCCTCCTATGTCTGGGCACTGCTGGGAGTCATATCCACCCACCCCTCCTATGTCTGGTCACTGCTGGGAGTCACACCCACCCGTGTCATGTCTGGGCACCGCTGGGAGTAACATCCACCCACCCCTCCTATGTCTGGGCACTGCTGGGAGTGCCCCCATGTCAAATGAGTTGTTTGTATACTCACCAGGCTTCACGACTCCTTCAATTCCATGTACTCCCACCGGTGGTAGCAGGGCCATGGCCTTCTCCTCCCAGGGCTGGTACTGTACAGGTCTGCGGGGACCACCACCTCCAGTGTGCTGGCTCTGGGCGTCGTCCTCGTCCATCTTTCGCTTGACCATCCTCCGCAGATCGTACCACCTGGCCTGGCAAACTGTCCTGGTGCACCTGATGGGTGCAACAGCATTGACCCTATTGATGATGCTCTCCCACAGCCGTGTTTTATCTTGCATGCTGGTCTGTCTGACCAATGCGCCAAACAGCTGGGGCTCAACTCTGATGACCTCATCTACAAGGATCTCCATCTCCGGGTTTGTGAACTTTGGTTTCTTTGGGCCAGACATGTTGTGGGGTGAATGTGTTTGGGTGTGTGGTGTTGTGTATGGATGGGGGTGTGCTTCTGAATGTGAAGAGGGGGTGTGGGTCTGAATGTTATTGGGGTATATATGAAGGTGGATGTGTGCAGTTGTTTGTGTGTCGTCAGTCTGTAGGTTGATGTGTATGTTGCAAACGATGCTGGTTTGTGTGTGTGGGCCCTTTTTATTGGTCCATTGGTGGGTGTGGCTTAGTTTGAATTTAGGGTGGATGTGTCATAAGGGGTGGATCTGAGTTTGGCACTCTGTTTGTCAGTTTGGTTGTGGCCAGGACATTGTTTAGCTATGGTTTGTACACAGGAGATATGTTTTGTGGTGTTGTGTGACTCGTTTTCACACTCCCTGTGCTGTATTTGGGGTACGCGTGATTTGTTTGTGGGGGGATAGTTGCGTACTTTGGTGCGTGGCTCTCTCATACAGTGAAGTTTGACGTTTTGACGGGGTACGCCTGCGCTTCATTGTGGGGGTGTATGATTTGGAACTTTATTGTGTGTGTGTCTCATACGCGACGTATTGTGGGGTTACGCATGCGGGTCGTTGAAGGGTTCGTCGTCGAGGTTTAATCTGCGGCTCTGTCATATGCGACGTATTGTGGGGGTACGCGTGTGGGTCGTTGGGGGGTTCGTCATCGAGGTTTAATCTGCGGCTCTGTCATACGTGACGTATTGTGGGGGTACGTGTGTGGGTCGTTGGGGGGGTGTTCGTTGACAAGGTTTATTCCGCGCCTCTGTCATACACGACGTATTGTGGGTGTACGCGTGCGGGTCGTTGAGGGCTTCATCGTCGAGGTTTTATCTGCGGCTCTGTCATACGCGAAGGATTGTGGTTGTATGCATGTGGGTCGTTGAGGGGTTTGTCGTCGAGGTTTAATCTGCGGCTCTGTCATACGTGACGTATTGTGGGGGTATGCGTGTGGGCCGTTGGGGGGGTGGTCGTCGTTGATGTTTATTCCGTGCCTCTGTCATATGCGACGTATTGTGGGTGTACGCGTGCGTGTTGTTGAGGGGCTCGTCGTCGAGGTTTAATCTGCGGCTCTCTCATACGCGACGTATGGTGGGGGTACGTGTGCGGGTCGTTGAGGGGTTCGTCATCGAAGTTTAATCTGCGGCTCTGTCATACGCGACGTATTGTGGGGGTACGCGTGCGGGTTGTTGAGGGGTTCATCGTCGAGGTTTAATCTGCGGCTCTCTCATACGCGATGTATGGTGGGGGTACGTGTGCAGGTCGTTGAGGGGTTCGTCGTCGAGGTTTAATCTGCGGCTCTGTCATACGCGACGTATTGTGGGGGCACGCATGCGGGTTGTTGTGGGGTTCGTCATCAAAGTTTAATCTGCGGCTCTCTCATACGCGACGTATGGTGGGGGTACGTGTGCAGGTCGTTGAGGGGTTCGTCGTCGAGGTTTAATCTGCGGCTCTGTCTTACGCGACGTATTGTGGGGGTACGCGTGCGGGTCCTTGAGGGGTTCGTCGTCGAGGTTTAATCTGCGGCTCTCTCATACGCGACGTATGGTGGGGGTACGTGTGCAGGTCGTTGAGGGGTTCGTCGTCGAGGTTTAATCTGCGGCTCTGTCATACGTGACATATTGTGGGGGTACGCATGCGGGTTGTTGAGGGGTTCGTCATCAAAGTTTAATCTGCGGCTCTGTCATACGCGACGTATTGTGGGGGTACGCATGCGGGTTGTTGAGGGGTTCGTCATCAAAGTTTAATCTGCGGCTCTGTCATACGCGATGTATTGTGGGGGTACGTGTGCAGGTCATTGAGGAGTTCGTCGTCAAGGTTTAATCTGCGGCTCTGTCACACGTGACATATTGTGGGGGTACGCGTGCGGGTCGTTGAGGGGGCATCGCTTTTCCTTTTGATGTGTGGCTCGCGCATCCGGCAGTTTGTACGAGACGGATTTTTCCCATACGGACAGTGTTCGGGGTCCTGTGTCCGGATCGTACTTGGTGGGTCGCACGGAATGTTTATAAATTGTACGGTTCAATAGGCGGGTCCGTGTCGTTCGTTTTTTTGCTTGTTTTTCGTACGGTTCGTACACATTCGTACGGACTATTTGTATACGGATCGTACTACGCAATTCGGATGATTTTTTATGATTCGTACGGAAACTGCTCCGAATACGAATCGCAGGACGGTGTTTTATCCCGAATCGGAATCGACCCCAAAATGTATTTAAATATTTTTTAAATGTATAATGTTAATTTTGATATATGATAATATTTTCAGTTTATAATCTAAAGTTTCTAAATGGTAGTCTATATTTTCAACAATTATTTTTTTTTAAGTCAGTAAAATATTATATATTTAAATTAAAATGTTTACATAATGGTTTGCAGTTTAAATCCATGTGTTTTCAGATAACATTTTAACTAATTTTATACATAAACAATATGTGTGAATATGGAGTATTGATTGTGTATGAAAACTTTAAATTGTATGTTACCTTATGTAACATGTTTTATTTTGAGTAGTTATTTTCATAAGTTTAATCTGTTTAGTGTCCAACTCCTTTTTTAAATAGCCTAAGATTGGAATGGGAATAGTAAATGTCACCCCTTTATTGTCCAACGACTTCCCCCAATATGGTGGGAATAGTGAATGTCACACCTTTATTTTAACAATACCTTCACTAAATTGGTTTAGATTGTGTGTTTAGTAAGTTTCCTCCCTTTTAGGGTCCAACATCTTCTTCTAATTGGTTGCTATTGGAGTGGGAATAGTAGATGTCACCCTTTTAGTGTTCAACACCTTCCCCCAGTATGGTTAGATTGAAGTAGGAATAGTAAATGTCACCCCGTTAGTGCCCAAGCAATTTCCACAAATGTGATTAAATTTGAGTGTAAATATTAAATGTCCCCTTTACTGTCCTACCCCTGCCTCAAATTGGTTTAGATTATAGTGGGAATAGTAAATTTCACCCCTTGGGTATCCAACACATTCCCTCAATATTGTTAGATTAGAATAGGAATAGGAATAGTAAATGTCACCCTTTTAGCGTCCATCATCTTATTCACATTGATACAGATTGGAATAGGATTAGTAAATGGCACCTTTTCAGTGGCCAACACTTTTCTTGAATTGATTAAGATTGGAGTGGGAAATAGTAAATGTCACCCCTTTAGTATCCAACACGTTCCCCAAATTGATTTAGACTGGAGTGGGAATAGTAAATGTCACCCCTTTAATGTCCAACACCTCTCACCAATATGTTTAGAATGGAGCGGGAATATAAAGTGTCACCCCTTTAGTGCCCAACACTTTGCTCAAATATGGTTAGATTGGAGTGGGAATAGTAAATTCCACCCCTTTTTCGTCCAATTCCTTTCTCAAGTGTGGTTTGAATTTAGTGGGGGTAATAAATGTCACTCATTTAGTGTATACCACTTTCCCCAAATTGGTTTCCATTGTAATGTGGGAATAGTAAGTGTCACCCCTTTAGTGTTCAACACCTTATACTGGTATGGTTGGATTGGAGGAGAAATGGTAAATATCACCCATTTAGTTTCCAACACATTTCCCTAATGAGATTAAATTGGAGTGGGAGTAGTAAATGTCACACCCTTTAGTGTCCCACATCTTCCCCAAAGTGGTTTAAATTGGTGTGGGAAAAGTAAATATCATTTCTTTAGTGTCCAGCACCTTCTCCCAGTATGGTTAGAATTGAGTAGTGCTAGTAGTTTCTCCCCCTTAGTGTTAAATGGCTTTATCAAATTGTTTTAGATTGGAATAGGAATGGTAATTGTCACCTGTTTGGTATCCAAACCCTCCCGTTAAAATAGTTAGATTGGTGTGGGAATAGCAAATGTCACCCCTTTCTGTAACAATTTTTATAAATAATTTTTGTTGCAGTGGGATAATTTAATTACATAATTTTATTCAGAAGTAGAAATGCTTTGTGCTATTTCATTAATGTTGTTGGTGATTAACAATATTAAAAGGTAGTTATTTTGTATGTTTGTTACCAATAATATCATTAATTAAAATATTTGTAAAATTAAGACCCCACACATTTTTCTATTGGTATTTATGTTCTTAATATTTGTTTATTGCATATTTTTATATTTATGATCATGCATACTTTAAGTAAAAAAAGGATTATCTAAAGTCAAGTAAATGCACATTTTCATTAGTTTCTATAAATAAAAACATGTAAATTAAATGTATACACATTTCTCTGTTGTACATTTTCAACTTGTATTTTCGATTGTTTGAGAAATTTGTTACATTCTGTAAATACATATATATATAAATATATATATATTCAACATTATTTTTACCTTTTTGTAATAGTATATATTCAATATTTGTATATCATTTTGTATTATTTATTTAAACTGTTTAATATTTTTACATTTTCTTTAACAATTAATTGATATTGTTACAATATTTTCTTTTAATTTCTATGGCCTTTTTTTGTTTTGCTTCATTTGCCAGCCATTTTATTTTTACTTCTACATTATATTTTGTAATCTTTTGCGTTATTGTTAGTCTATTTTCATGGAACAAAGTCTCAGTAAGGTGCTGTTGGGCGTCGGAACAGATAAGTCATTCTTTAAGGATTTTTTGAAGGTTTTGAAGGTAGAGGGATATTGAAGGATTAGAAGCTAGTTAAAGGGCCTTATTAAGAGTTTAGTGGTCCAGTGGATTGCCGTATTGGCAGTCTGAGCATCAAGAGCTTGGTAGTCTGATCCCTGTATTACAAGTTGGGTGGATTGGCTTTGGAAAGACTTCCACTGGACCGTCAAGTTCATCAGCATACTGCCAACCCCTGGGTTTGTGATTGGTTATGGTGGCAGCAGCCATAGAACAGTACAGGGGAGCTGCACCACTGTGTGTATTTCTAGTTACCTGATCCATGAGCGGATTTGGGGTGCATTCTCACCCCTTTCTTCTTCTTCCAGGTAGGGTCCCATTTGAATCCCTGTCTCCAGGACCCCCCTCTACAGCAAGATCTCCACCCTGAGGGTTGCGACCCTGTGTGCAGCGATATAAAGGTGAGTACTTTTTGTACAATATACCCACTGCCAGGACTGCCCACGTATGGGCTGGACCCCAGTAATGGGTAGATGGTATTTTGCCACATATATCATGTATATTTGTGCATCCAACTCATATGCAGTCGAAATGCACACACAGGCATCAATATATTTGGAAAAAGTACTCACCACCATGGCAAGATCCCTGCCTCCATACTGCCCGCTCTGTGGTCAACTCATAATACAGTGATCTTTGGACCGCCAGCAGTGTGGGCTGCTCGTGTGGGTGGATATGGTTCTACGGCGGTCGGAACACCAAACTTGTAATGAGACCTATAGTGTTGTTTGTGGATTGTTTTATATATAGATGTCTTACTTTTAGTGTTTTTCTCTAGTTAGTTTTTTAAAAAAACTATTTTACATATATATCAATATGTTAGGGTATATTATGTAATGTTAGTTATATTTTGATGAATAACTGAGTATATTTATTTTTGGAAGTGTAATGTGATTTGTGTGTGGGTTTCTTTATTAACTTTTCAGGTATTTGACTAAGAACTTGGGTCTTTGGAGCTCATGTTTTTTTATGGAAAATAGTTTTAGTTTATTTAAAACCATTGGATTTTACTTTGATTTCATTTTAAGGGGGCTTCCTGGAGATTATGATCACTTTTTTACGAATCCTAGATACTCTGGATTGGTTTGAGGGAGTTCTTTTGGATTTGTTATATATCAGCATTGTTTGGGGATTTTGGATAGTATTTACTGGTGCATTGCTATTTTTTATTACGTGGAAACTGATAAACATCTGCAGCTACCCAACAGTATTTCTTTTCTTTCTTTTCTTTTGGGTAGGATATATATTATGTTGTTTATGTCAGAATAATGTGATTGTTATGTGGAATAGTATGGATTGTGTTGTAATTATTTTATGTGATGGATTGAGTTTGTTTTAACTATCTTGGTTGGTGATGAATATATATTTTTTTAAATAATGTATAAAGAGCTTTATTATATCAGTCTTTGTCAACATTGGGGTTTTAAATATTTGTGTGACTGATCTAATAAAATACTATATTTATTATTGAAAAAAAATAAGGTTTGATGTGTTGGTTTATAGTTTGTCATATTTTTGGGAGGTTACTATTTGTTTCATAATATGCTGTTGGCTATGATTTCTAAATAATCTACTCATTTTTTATTTATGAAGAGTCTGACTTTAAAATATAGCATATGGTTAAATTTTTTTGTTTGTTTGCTATGTTTAGGGGCAATTTGGCAAACAGATTTCCCCAGTCGTAGTTGTTGGCAGCTTTCCTTTTTTTAATGCTTCTGTAGATTTGTACAGTGTAGGTTGAATTCTGCTGGTGTGAATTGGAGGGCATTGTGCCATCCTCCCACTGCATTGCTTGCTTTGGCTTACGTTCCAAGGTGCTGTCATAGACATTCCTTCATGGCATTTGGACTTGGGTTGGCGTTTGTGTCCGGAGGGATGAAGTCTGCCAACCCGAGTGTCTTCAAAATAGTCCATTTAGGGACTAAGGGCCTGATCCTGAAATTGGCAATACGACCAACGACAGCTGTTGTAGAATTCTGGGATCCTGACCACCACATTATGATATTACCGCCGGGTTGTTGGTGTTATGTCAAAGGTGTCATGGTGGTGATATGCGTTGGCTCATAGTGAGCCTGAAGAATATGCTTCTGCTGTGGCACCACTTGCACATCAGGTGCACTGTGTACCATGCACCATGTCAACCAAGGCACACAGTGCACCCACAACAGTACAATAAGAGGGGGGCCCTTGTACGGGGCCCTTTCCCTACCTTTTCACCATCTTTTCATGGCAGGGTCCCTGCTATGAAAAGGTCGACAGAAAGGCGGGTTGTGTTTGGGACGGAGGTGCCGGCATCAGCACTGCCTCCCATCCCAGCAGCTTTATCCTCTACCGCTGCAGGATCCATTTTACAGGCAGTGGTGGTGGTCTTGTCGCGGTTTGAATGCCATGGTCTTAATCAGCAGTCAGAACGTAAAGGAGGCAGCGGTTGGACTGACACACCAGAATGGTTGTCTTCAGACCACCGTACTCATAATCAGGCCAAAAGTTTGTCTTCATTTTGTTGGTAGAAAGGGATTTATATTAGTAATTCTGTGACAGGGACATAAACTAGTGCTATAATTTTTTAGATTTCAAATGCAAATCTGTTGTTTTTATCACATTCTACACCTTTTTGAAATTATAGCAACAGCCTTGTATAGCTGTGTGCAGGTAATTTTTTAGAATGGTTTGTATTATGGCTATGATAATTTTTTGGTGTTGGTAGTAATTTGTTTTATGTTTCATATAGTTAATAGGTCTAGTAAGTGCTGCTTTGTTTCTTTGATAGTAGAGCATATATATAAGTGATATTTGTGTTGATATTCACCATGTATCGTGCATATCTGAGTGAATGGTTTGGGACACATTTTGAAGGGATCACTGACATAATATCGAATACAAAAATATAGACTTACGAAAATATGGTTGACAAAATATAGAATGCAAAAATATCGAATTCCTATCTACAAGCAGGTAAGTACAAAATTATCGAATCAAAAATATCGTTGTAAAAAATATAGTTAGTCAAAATATCGATTTTTTTTAAATGTCTTAAAAAAGTTATTTAAAATTAATGACATAATAAATATAATTAACTGAAACATACTTAAAAATACTTAAATAATCTTGAAATTAATAAATAATTAATTTAAGTTAAAAAAACAAACAATTTCATTTTTTAATACATATATATATATATTAACATAATATTAATAAAACATATACAATATTTTTACTGTAAGATAGCGGGAGGGTAGCATTTACTATTACCACTCCAGTGAGTGCAACAGTAGGGAAAGCGTTGGATAGCGTAGATGTAAAAATTACTATTCCCACTCCAGTGAGTAAAACAGTAGGGAAAGCGTTGGATAGCGGGAGGGTACAAATTACTATTCCCACTCCAGAGAGTGCAACAGTAGGGAAAGCATTGGATAGTGTAGGGTTAAAATTACTATTCGCACTCCAGAGAGTGCAACAGTAGGGAAAGCGTTGGATAGCGTAGAGGTAAAAATTACTATTCCCACTCCAGAGAGTGCAACAGTAGGGAAAGCATTGGATAGCGGGAGGGTAAAAAATACTATTCCCACTCGAGAGAGTGCAACATTAGCGAAAGCGTTGGATAGCGGGAGGGTAAAAATTACTATTCCCACTCCAGAGAGTGCAACAGTAGGGAAAGTGTTGGATAGCGTAGGGCTAAAAAATACTATTCCCACTCCAGAGAGTGCAACAGTAGGGAAAGCATTGTATAGCGGGAGGGTAAAAATTACTATTACCACTCCAGAGAGTGCAACAGTAGGGAAAGCGTTGGATAGCGTAGGGGTAAAAATTACTGTCCCCACTCCAGAGAGTGCAACACTAGGGAAAGCGCTGGATAGCGTAGGGGTAAAAATGACTATTCCCACTCCAGAGAGTGCAACAGTAGGGAAAGCTTTGGATAGCGTAGGGGTTAAAATACTATTCCCACTCCAGAGAGTGCAACAGTAGGGAAAGCATTGGATAGCGGGATTGTAAAAATTACTATTCCCGCTCCAGAGAGTGGAACATTAGGGAAAGCATTGGATAGCATAGGGGTAACAATTACTATTCTCACTCCAGAGAGTGCAACAGTAGGGAAAGCTTTGGATTGCATAGGGGTAGAAAATACTCTTCCCACTCCAGATAGTGCAACAGTAGGGAAAGCCTTGGATAGCAGGAGGGTAAAAATTACTATTTCCACTCCAGAGAGTGCAACTATAAGGAAAAGCGTTGGATGGCGGGAGTGTAAAATTACTATTCCCACTCTAGAGAGTGCAACAGTAGGGAAAGCGTTGGATAGGGGAAGGGTAAAAATTACTATTCCCACTCCAGAGAGTGCAAAAGTAGGGAAAGCGTTGGATAGCGTAGGGGTAAAAATTACTATTCCCACTCCAGAGAGTGCAACAGTACGGAAAGCATTGGATAGCGTAAGGGTAAAAATTACTATTCCCACTCCAGTAAGTTTAACAGTAGGGAAAGTAATGATTTAATATATTAATAAAAATTAATTTAATATCAATAACAATAAAACATTCATTAAAATCAATTACCTATTAATTATTATATAATAATTAATTAATTAGAAATGCACATAAATATTAGTTATTAAAAATGTATTACATATTCATAATTAATTAACAATTAATTAATTTTCAATGACAAAACAATAATTCATAATAACAGTTAATACCAATTAATAATTAACAGTAAATTAATTAGCAATACACAAAAAGTATTTTTAATATGTAATTAATTACAATTACATTACTTCCCACCCTATTCCCCTATAAACCCACAACCCACTAGAGAAAATAAATTAATAAAATATTCATAGTTATCAAATAATTAATTAATAAAAAGTAATTACCAATTAATAAAAAATAATTACCAATTAAAAATAATTAACAATAAATTAAAAATAAATACCAATAAATAAAAATACATTCTTTTCTTAATTACAATTCAATTACTTCCTACCTTATTCCCCTATAAACCCACAACCCACTACGGAAAATAAATTAATAAAACTTACATAATTATCAATTAATCAATTAATAAAAATTAATTACCAATTGAAAATTAATTAACAATACATTGAAAATGAAGACCAATAAATAAATACAACTATTTAATTAATTACAATTAATTTACTTCCCAACCTATTCCCCTAAAACCCACATCCTGCTACAGAACTAAAAAGCAAAAGTACATTAAAAATATTTATTAATTGCTTAAAAATAATTTTTCATTTAATATAATTAAAGTACTTCCCACCCTATTCCCCTATAATCCCACAACCCGCTACAGAATTAAATTACGCAAAACTTAGATAACATAAAATTAATTGCTTAAAATAAATTAAACATACATTACAAAAATAATATACACTTTTCACACATATACTAACATACAAAACCCTTTAAAAATTTGATATTATTAAATATTCGATATATTTTAATGCCTATATTATATATTTTGATCTTTTAAACTTCTAAATTTTGACAATCGATATTATATTACTTACCTTCAATTCGATATTTTTAACCACTATATTGTGTCCATTCGATATTTTGTCCATTCTATATTTTTACTTCAATATTATGTCCATTCTATATTTGGTATTCAATATTATGTCTAGTTACCATTTTGAAGGTGCAATTTATCATCCAGTTTTGACATTGGGTACTTCTTATTGAGTTGTGAATATTAGAATCAGTTTCCTAATATTTAGGTTTCTCATGTAAAAGGCGGACTTGCGACCCCCTGACACCATTACGGATACGGGTCTGACCAAGATCTGATCAGCGGTCCCGACCACTGAATTTCGATGCAACCGTACATGGTGCGGTCGCTAGCTCCCTTTTTGTATGGGAGCTTGTGCTGTGGTCGGAAACCGGCAAGGATGAACAGCAATGAACAGGAAGGCACCATTTGTGCCCATTCAGTCCCCAACTGGATGCCGCTGGGTGAAGGGAGCCCTGCTAGGGGCCCTCAAAGTCTCTTTTTGACAGGGATTCAATGTCAGAAAGCCCAGCATAGAAACCGTGCCGAAACAGACATTGTAATCCGGACGGCATAAAATGCTGTCCATAGGGATTACGTGCCGGTTCCGACTGGCAGACTTGTTCCTTGAGCCAATGGAAAACCAGCCAGAATGTCTGGCTTATTTTAAAACTGACAGCCTCCATTGTAGTGAGGCTGTGGGTTTTTAAACCACGATAAGGGGACGTTCTAAGGTTTTCCAAGGCTCATTGTAATGAGGGCCTAAGTGCTACTGTTAAATATTCAGGTCTGTGTATGTCTAGGCATCTTCTAGGAGAAAGTGGGGTATCACTGATGGCTTTTTTAATTTGAGCTATTGCATTTTGTAGAGTGGGTATAGGTGGTAGTTTCCCTGTTATATATTTCTGGACTTTAGGTAGTATTCTTTAAGTATTCTGCTTGTGGGTTCCTGGGAGCTAGTGCTTGCTTCTCTTATATCTTGTACTATTTCTCTTACTTCTATTTCTGTCACATTTGGGAGGTGGAGTGCTCTCTTCCATGAATTACAACATCATCTTTTATAGCTACCATCCCATAACATGCATTAGAATAATATTTAGTACATTTTCAATTTAGATTTTCGATGATTTTTTTTTGTTCGCTGTAGGTGTGGCCCAACTGATTTAGTAACTGATTTCCTGTCTCTGAAGTGATAAATTGGGCAGCCTCGTCATTGTATCTGAAAGTAGTGTAATAGTATAAATATATGTTATATTTTAATTTTAGCATGTTTGTTATCAATTTGTAAAAGAATGCAACCACATTGATTTAGTATACTCACATGTATGGCCTGTTGAGATGTTTCACATGGTTTTGCAGCTTTCCAATTGGGGTGTTCTAATGTAGAGCATGTGCTTTGTTTTCTGTTGGACGAAAATTAAATGCAAGTTTCATTTTAAATGCTAATTTGTTGGTAGTTTGTATAGGGTGAGGTTGTTAGGTTTCTTTTTGATTGTTATTTGTGTGAGTTTATACTTTTTTAATTATGTATGTATACTTACTTTTTTATATGTTTGTTCTGGTGTGTTAGAGTTGCTATTTTCTGGTAGTTTATCAGTTTTCACATTGTAGATATTTTCAACGTTAACCTTCTTTGGCCAAACCAACTAATCTCCACATATAGCAAACCCAAACCCTGTCAATACCTTTGTTTTTGCAGCCTCTTTAGCTCAATAGACATAGCTGTGGCCCACTATGCACACTCAAAGCATTTTGTAGGAAGGGGGTGTAGAGCACAAGACAGGTCTGTATCTGAATATTACAGTTGGTAATTTGAAAGACAGCAAAAATGTGTGTGTTTTGGTGTTTGAAAGAAACTCAAAATGACTTCATTTAGTAACTAGTATTGGCCTTCTGGAATGTGTTATGAACTTGTGATGAAGTCCACTGTACTCCTGAGGGACCTTGGGGGCCAATAAACCCTCTTGGTACCTCCTTTAAGTGCTACACGGTGGGATTCCTGAGAGTTGGTCAGAGACCCAGCCCCTTTCGTCCACCACTCTGCAAATGCAACTACTAGTTAAAAAACATTGAATTTCACTGAAAAAAACAAAGCTTACAGGAACGTTAGAGTTAGGACTTAGCATTTAAAAAACTTAAACATTCACTGAAAAAACTAAGGTAACAGGGATGTTATAGTTAGAAAATGGCATAAACAAATATTATAAATTAACTTTAAAAAACAAAGGTTACAGAGACGTTATACTTAGGCTCAGGTTTCACTTGTACAAAACCAGAGAAATTCAGCAGATGACATCATCAACACAATCTCTGATGCACCCACTCACACCCCAAAGTAACCTTTCATACACCTACTCGAACTTCCAAACTACCATTCTCAAAACCATTGATACACCTATACCAGTACTTACACACACACACACTCACTGATTCATAAGTCTACACACACATCCACTCAGTCACCCACACAGCCACTCATACACCATATCACTCACTAATACAGTTATTGATATATCTACCCATATATACTTATACAGCCACTCGTACACTGTCAGTCACCCATAGAGCTATTCACATACCATCTCACTCACCCATAGGGTGAATCACACAGCCACTTGCTCACCTATATAGCTATGCACATGCCCACTCACTTATTCATACAGATACTAACACATACTCACTAACCTATACAGTCACTGACACAAGCACACTCACTCATACAGCCACTCTCACAATCACTCACTCACACATACAGTCACCAGTACAGTCACTCATATACTCCAACACTCACCTATACTGTCTTTCACATATGCAGCTACTCACTCATATATCACTGACACATCTATTCACTCATGACACAGCCATACACACACTCAGTCCCCCACACAGCTCCTCACAGACATAGTCACTAATCCATAAAGCCACTGACTCACCCACTCACTCATCCATGAAAGCAGTCAAACATCACCTTACCCACCCACACAGACACTCAGAAACCTATACAGGTACTCAGACAACCAATCATTCACCCATACAGCCACTCATGTACCCACTCACCAACTCATATAGCCACTTAGACACCAACAGACAGACTGATACAGACTTTCCCACAACAAAGTCACTCACTCATACATTTATTGAAAATACCTAATCACTCACTTATACAGTCAGTCAAGCACCCACTGAATCATCCATACAAGCATTCGTACACACACTTATTAATCAATACACCTTTGTATATATATTTAACACTCATAATTGTTTTTAAAACTCTAACAGTCACTGGATGATTTAATCAGTGATGTCATGAGTGATGTCATTTAAGATATCATCAGTGATGTCACTGACCATGTCATAAATGATGTAATATGTGAGGTCATAAGCAGTGTCTTGCGGGGGCGTAAGTTATAGTTAGCTCAGGTAACTAAAACTGCTGCATTTCACTGGTTTTGTATGAGTGAATTCTGGGTCTTACTATAACATCCTTATAACCTTAGTTTTTGTCATTAAATATTTGTATAGCTTGAGAGATAGATAGAGAGAGAGAAACATTAGTATTTAGTTTTTTGCTGAAATGTTTGTATATTTGTGTGTGGTTATTTTGCTAATTTTGTAAATATTAAATTTCTTGGGGTGAATAGTAAATATTTTATTGTTGTGATATATTTTATTCAGTTTAAATATGTGCATAACACGATCTGTGTTTTTTAAAGTTAAGTTTAGGAAGTCTATATTTTTGTAAGAGATATTATGTTACTGATGTGAGAATTTGGCCTGGTATATGATGCTCACTAGTTCTAGTGATCACCTTGTACCATGCCAAGCAACCCTTATGGTGCAGGTTGTAAAGTCAACCTTATAGACAAGCTATCCTAGGGGTAGCATGGACTAAGCAGTCTTAGGCTAAACTCTGTAAAGGCATGTGAAGCAAGCTGTTTTACCATACACAATCCCTTGAATAACAAATGAAAGGACACCACACAGATATATATTGAAAATATATATAGATTTATTTCTACAAATATCCCTGATACTCTTTATGAGCACAGAAGCAAATGCGTTAAAACAAAACACAGTTTAAATACACAAAAGTTGCACAATTATGGATGAGCCCTAGGGGCCACGTAAACCATATACTAAAATAGTGGTATAAGAACCATTATGGGGAAAGTGAAGAGGCCTAGGGCCTGGGGAATCGCTGGAGCTGTTCGGGACTAGCAGTGAAGAAGTCGGGAAAGGCCCGCGGGACTCGGGTGCAGTGCGGAAAGTGCACGCTTTACCAATGCAATGTCAATGGTGCGTAAAAGTTACAAAGTTAGGTAAAAAGGAACCTTCCGAGTGACCTAGAAGGATGAAACTTTTGACACAGACCCTAGAGGTGTGTACCAGTGTGGGAACACCGGCGGAGCTGAGTTACCTCACCCACAGGAAGCGGGTGCACAGGGTCGAAGTAGTGTCGGGTTTCGTCACGCAGGTCGATGGTGCTTGGAGCTGAAGATGCTGCAGGCGGCTCGATGTGAAGAGTTCCGGTAGATCCAAGGGTGGATCTGAAGAGGTGAAGACCTGAAAGCAGAGGGGACAATGTTCAAAGTCACTAGCCAGTGACTACCGTGGAACCAGAGTGGAACCAGGCGATGTCGGGTGCAAACAGGCGTCGAGGTGTAGCTTCTCTCTGCAGCCACGTGGACACGAGGGGTTGAAGACGTCCAGGAGTCAGTCACGAGCTGTCCAACGCAGGCTTCTCGCTGTTGGCGGTGTCGGCAACTTGATTGAAGCAAACAGGCCTTGGCTAATGCAAGCCATGCAGGAATCGAAAAAGGCTTGTTACTCGGACCAGCAAGGTCAGAGTAGGTGCTCCTTTTTACAGGAGCGAGGGCAAGTCTGGAGCAACCAGACCTGCAGGGAAAGTTGAAGGTTTCTTCGCCAAGATGGCCACTAGCCGCGTGGCAAGTGGACGGGAAGGCGCGTCGAGTGGCACAATGCAAAAGGGCCCCACGCAGATCGTGGAGATGCTGGGGGGCTGATTTTCGGTGCAAGGGCTGCTCGAGGTTGGTGCTTCTCAAACCCCAAAGCACAGCGTCGAGGGTCCCTCTGATGCTGCGCAGTCAGCTTCTCGGGGGTCTTTCAAGAGGTCCGGTCCCACATCTCTCGGTGCCTCCATGGGTCCCTTCTTTGCAGGGACTGTGGATCGGGCTGTGAGAAGTCTGGGAGTTTGGGTCTTGTCAGGCTCTGGGCTCGGGCTCTGACGGGAGGTGGCAGCAAAGCAGATGTTGAGTTGCTGGTTGGTGCCTGTGTTCACAGGGTGGTCACTCCTTGGCCACAAGGGAGATTCTCTTCCGTCGTCTGCGCAGCAGAATGTCGAAGTCCAGTCTTCTTCTGTATTTCAAGTTGATTCAGGATGACCTGAAGTCTCAGGACACAGCTCCCACTCTTATTCGAATCTGGGGGGCCGGATCACCTACTAGGTCCCTCCTCTGGGTGGAACCAGGAAGGGGGGTGGTTACACCCCCTTTCCTTTGTCCAGTTTAGTGCCAGGAAGGGGGCTGGAAAGCCCCAGCACCGGTTTGAACTGGCCTATGCACAGGGACACCTTGTGTGCCCCAGGCATGTCTGATTCTATTCAGCCCTGTCCTACCCAATACACAAAATCCTGTCTGGAGTGGTGCTAGCACCTCCCCAGGCAGGAAACCCTTTGTCCAAGCTGCCCTCGCTGGAAGGACTCCCAGCAGCAGGAGGTCAGACTTGTGTCTGTGGTGGCAGCATCCATTTTGAGATGCTAAGGCTCTGTTTAACTTTAACCGGGGTTCAGGCTAGGTACATGTCATGTCCCTCTAGAAGGGTGGAATGCTACCCCCGTCGCCAGAACTGGCGAGGGGGTAGTATTCCAATTCGTATGACACCTTACTCGACATGTTTTGATAAAGCCAAACCCAAGATAGCATTTAACCGCGAGGTTCATATTGCACTTAAGAGTATATGGTATGGCAATATCAGGAAACAGCTAAAGGACATGGTTCCGAAAGCTGTAGACAGGCTCAGCTCATGCCAGAGCACTATCTCACATATTTCCAAGCACTCTGCCTCCAGGATTGATGAGGCCTTCCATAGGAGTGACTGATAGGAACATATGTGTCCATTTTAGGTTAGGTATAGGCATACTACACCTAAGTAAGGGGTGGTTACAC
Source organism: Lissotriton helveticus (assembly GCF_964261635.1). Lineage (NCBI taxonomy): Eukaryota > Metazoa > Chordata > Amphibia > Caudata > Salamandridae > Lissotriton > Lissotriton helveticus. The sequence continues at coordinate 55,939,642 of NC_136060.1, forward strand.
CGACTTACCCCAGCTGAGTGATCAGCCAGTTGTGTCAAATATGGAGGCCAGGCCAGGGGTGGCACAATACATGCTGCAGCCCCTGGTAGGCCTTGGAAGCACCTATGCCCTGGGTACCTGGGTACACTGTTACAGGGGCCAATAAGGTGAACCAGTTCCAATTTTGTTATGCACCTAAAGTACATGGGTAACAATTTAGAGAGAGAACAGCAGGCTGTGGGTCTGATTAGCAGGCCCACAGCCACATAAGTCATAAACCAGTGAAGCAAAAAGCAAAAATTTGGGGTGACCATAGGATAGCAGACCCTACTCTCCTACACAACCCCCCCCCCAAACGCAGGGACATTAGACTAACCTTGACCAGTTGTGTCTTCATGTTCTAAGTGGAAGTACCTGGAGAGACCATCTGCATTACCATGGTCAGTCCCTGGGCGGTGCTCCACTGTAAAGTCCATCCCCTGTAGGGAAATGGACCACCTGAGTAGTTTGGGGTTTTCACCCTTCATCTGATTAAGCCATAGGAGGGGCTTATGGTCGGTCTGAATCTTGAAGTGAGTGCCAAACAAGTATGGTCTCAACTTCTTTAGGGCCCACACCACAGCAAAGGCCTCCCTCTCAATGGCTGACCAACGTTTCTCTCTGGGGGTCAGCCTTCTGCTAATGAAAGCAATGGGCTGGTCTTGACCATCTACATTAAGTTGTGAAAGCACAGCTGCCACTCCCAACTCAGAAGCATCTGTTTGGACAAAAAACTCTCTTGAGTAGTCAGGACTCTTCAGGATAGGTGCAGAGCACATGGCCTTCTTCAGGTCATCAAATGCCTTTTGACAGTATTCTGTCCACTGAACCTTTTTGGGCATCTTCTTGGATGTCAGATCATTAAGAGGAGTCACAATGGACCCATAGTTCTTAACAAACTTCCTGTAGTACCCAGTCAGGCCCAAGAAAGCTCTGACCTGAGTCTGGGTAGTTGGAGGAGTCCAGTCCTTTATGGTCTGAATCTTACTCTCCAGTGGTTGAACTTGGCCTCCACCCACAAGGTGGCCCAAGTACACAACCTTACTCTGCCCTATCTGGCACTTGGTTGCCTTGATAGTGAGGCCTGCCTTTTGCAGAGCCTCTAGCACTTCCTTCAGGTGGACCAGGTGATCCTCCCAGGTGGAGCTAAAGATAGCAATATCGTCCAGATATGCTGCACAAAAGTCATCCAACCCAGTAAGGACTTGATTCACCAACCTTTGGAAGGTGGCAGGTGCATTTTTCAAACCAAAGGGCATCACCACAAACTGGTAATGCCCAATGGGGGTAGAAAATGCTGTCTTGGCTTTAGACTCCTCAGCTAACCTGATTTGCCAGTAGCCAGCTGTCAAGTCAAATGTGCTCAAATACTTGGCAGAAGCCAATTTGTCTATGAGCTCATCTGCCCTTGGAATTGGGTGGGCATCTGTCCTGGTGACAGCATTGAGTCCTCTGTAATCCACACAGAACCTCATCTCTCTCTTTCCATCTTTGGTGTGAGGTTTGGGGACCAGAACCACTGGGCTAGCCCAGGGGCTCTCTGAAGGCTCAATGACACCTAACTCCAGCATCTTTTGTACCTCAGCCTTGATACAGTCTCTGACATGGTCAGGCTGCCTGTAAATGTTGTTCTTTACAGGAAGACTATCACCAGTGTCCACCACATGGGTACACCAGTTAGTCTGACTGGGTGTCAGGGAGAACATATGTCGATATGACTGTAAAACCTGTCTACAGTCATGTTGCTGATGTTCAGTGAGGCTGCCATCTAAGGCCACACCATCAACTGAGCCATCTTCAGGGTTCTGAGTCAGCAGGTCTGGGAGAGGGTCACTCTCTTCCTCCTGTCCCTCATCTGTAGCCATGAGCAAGCCCATGTCTGCCCTGTCAACATATGCTTTCAGCCTGTTAACATGGAGCACCCTGTGGGGGCTCCTGGGAGTTCCTAGGTCCACCAAGTAGGTAACCTCTCCCTTTTTCTCCATGATTGTATGGGGTCCAGACCATCTGTCTTGGAGTGCTGCTGGGGCCACTGGCTCCAACACCCATACCTTCTGTCCAGGCTGCTACTCAGTCAGGGCAGCCTTTTGGTCATGCCAGGCTTTCTGTAAGGCCTGGCTAGCCTCAAGGTTTTTGGATGCCTTCTCCATATACTCAGCCATCCTGGAGCGGAGACCAAGTACATAGTCCACTATGTCTTGCTTGGGCTTTTTGAGAGGTAACTCCCATCCTTCCCTCACCAGACATAGGGGTCCTCTTACAGGATGTCCAAACAACAATTCAAAGGGGCTGAAGCCAACTCCTTTTTGTGGGACCTCTCTGTAAGCAAACAGAAGGCAGGGCAGAAGGATATCCCATCTTCGCCTGAGCTTCTCAGGTAATCCTTTGATCATGCCCTTTAGGGTCTTGTTGAATCTCTCAACAAGCCCTTTGCATTGTGGATGATAGGGAGTGGTGAACTTATAGTTAACACCACATTCCTTCCACATAGCTGTCAAGTAACCTGACATGAAGTTTGCACCTCTATCAGATACTACCTCCTTAGGAAACCCCACTCTGGAGAAAACTCCAAGTAAGGCCCTGGCCACAACAGGAGCTGTTGTGGTCCTAAGTGGAATTGCCTCTGGGTACCTGGTGGCATGGTCCACCACCACCAGTATGAATCTGTGCCCAGATGCTGTAGGGGGATCCATTGGACCAACAATGTCAATCCCCACTCTTTCAAAGGGCACCCCCACCACAGGTAGTGGTATTAGGGGGGCCTTTGTGGTACCACCTGCTTTGCCACTTGCTTGGCAGGTTACACAGGAGCGACAAAACTCCTTGGTATCCTCTGACATGTGAGGCCAGTGAAAGTGACAGACAAGTCTGTCCCATGTTTTGTTCTGGCCTAGGTGTCCTGCTAAGGGAATATCGTGTGCCAAGGTAAGAAGGAAGCCCCTAAATTACAGAGGTATGACCAACCTCCTGGTTGTACCAGGCTTGGGGTCTCTACCCTCTGAATAAAGGAGCCCATCATCCCAATAAACCTTATGGGTACCTTGAGCATTCCCAGCAGCCTCAGCAGCAGCCTGCTGTCTGAGGGGTTCAAGAGAAGGACAGGATAACTGAGCCTGCCCCAAGTCTGCCCTAGAAGGTCCCCCTGTCCCCAGAAACTCAACCTGATCAGGTTCAAGCTCTATAGGGACAGTTCCTTCAGGGGTCTCAGAATCATCTTCCTGTGAAGGCTGATCCTCACTTGTAGGCATTTGGGAAGGCACAGCCTTTGCCCTCCTGTTCCTTGTCTTGGGAGGTACTTGGTCCATTGTTCCAGGATCCAAGACCTGAGGTTCAGAGAGGCACTTTTTGGCCTGTGACCTGGTCACAGCAAGGACATGTGATGATATCCCTAACATCTCTGCATGAGTCCTGTACTCAACTTCTGACCATAGAGAGCTCTCCAGGTCATTGCCCAACAAACATTCTACTGGGAGATCAGCACTAACCACAACTCTTTTTAGGCCAGTTACCCCTCCCCAGGAAAAGTTAACAATTGCCACACTATGTGTAGTAGTGACATTGCTGCTATTGGTCACCAGGTAATTATCACCTGGTATGTACTGTCCAGGGTCCACAAAGCTAGGCGTCACCATAGTGGCACTGGCACGTGTCCCTGTATGCTTGAGCCACTTTTTCATTAATTAAAGGTGTCTGTCTGTACTTGCCCAAATTATTGGGACTGACAGTAGGGGAGAAATCAATCTCCCCATCACAGATCAGAACAGCCTGTGTGGGGACTCTGACTAGGTCAGAATCTCCATCAGTTCCCAAGGTGATACCCACTACCCCCTTAGTCTGTGGTCCAACACTGCCAGCTGTACTAGTGGGTGCAGGTGCCTTAGGGGCTGCAGTATTGGTGGCTCCACCCTTTTTACAATCACTTGTCCAGTGAGTGGTGTTTTTGCAAAAGCTACACCAGGGTTTTCTTTGACCTTCTTTCTTCTTCTTCTTGGAAGTTTGGGACCCACCCTCAGTATTAGTTTGGGGCCTTGTTGAAGACTTCTGGTCTTTAGCTTTCTGCTCCCCACCCTTCTGGTCTGTTTTCTTTTGGTCACCACCCTGGTTCTGGTTCTGGTTCTTTTGCTTAACTCTGGTTCTAACCCATTTGTCTGCCCTCTTTCCCAATTCTTGGGGAGAGGTTAGATCTGAGTCAACCAAATGTTGATGCAACTGCTGGTTCTGACAGTTATTTAAAATCTGTTCTCTCATAAGCAAATTGTACAATCCTTCATAGTCTGTAACCTTACTTCCCAGCAACCAGCCCTCCAGAGCCTTAGTGGCACATTCAACAAATTCAGACCAGTCCTGAGTCTGTGTCTCCTGGGTGTCTCTGAACATTAACCTGTACTGTTCAGTGGTTAAGCCTAACCCATCAATCAGAGCACTCTTCAGGACCAGGTAGTTTCTAGAATCCCCATCACTAACTGTGAGGAGTCTGTCTCGGCCTCTACCTTTAAAGGAGAGCCACAAGATTGCTGCCCACTGCTCCTGAGGGACCTGCTGTACTTTGCAAGCTCTCTCCAGTACAGTCATCCACTTGTGGATATCATCCCCAACTTTGTAGCGGGGCACAATCTTACTCAGGTTTCTATTGTCATAGGACCTGTCTTTATCCTTAGGGATAGTGCTGCCACCAGTGGAATCTAATCCACTCTCTCTAGGCTGCCTTGCTCTAGTAAGTTTCTCTTTGGCCTGGGCAACTTCTAATTCTTGTCTCTGGATCCTAAGTTCAGCCTCTCTCATTTTGGCCTCATGTGCCCTTCTCTGAGGGCTAGTGAACTCCCTTCTGGAGTTACCATGTGAACCTTTAGAAACATGGGAAGTATTGGATTCACCTGAGTGATTCCTCCTCCTCCTATGCTCCTGGTTAAGTCCATTTGGGGGTCTGAATGGGTTGGACCCACCTTCAGTCCCAAATAAGCTTATGTTAGCCTGGTTAAGCCTGCTGACTAACACCTGGCTATCTCTATCATCATCAGACTCACTTTCTTCAACCTCCTCCCCCTCTTCTTCCTCAGGCTGAGTATTCCCAGTGGTCTGGTCTTCCTCATCTATCTGGACAACAGGGGTAGGGGCATCAGGGTTATCATCTTCAGAGGGAGAAACTTCCTCACCAGTCCCTGAGGTGCCTGGCTTGGAGTTCTTTAGAGCTTCAGACTGGTCTAACAGCTCTCTGAGGTGTCCTGCTGTAGGAGTAGGACCTGTTTTGATTCCTCTCATGGAACACAGTTGCCTCAGTTCCTTAAATGGAAAGGTAGCAAATTTGGATGGTGCCCTTGGAGGGTCACTCTCAACAGAGGTGGTTCCAGTGGATCCCTCTGCTCCAGACATTGCTCTAGTGTGGTGGATGTGTTGCAATCTACCTACACTTGTGTCTTCCTACAAAACCTATCTAGTAGTTGTAGTCAGGGTGTGCTACTCCCTATCCTCTACAACAACTAAGTTCAGTAGAACTTAAGTATATCTAGTCTTGTTTTAGTGTACCTATCAGGTACCTGTATGATCTTTCAAATGATATTTTCAAAGATTGTAATGGTAAAACAACAGCAAGCTCAAATCCCAATCCGCTGCTCACCAATGTGAGAAGTTGGCCTGGTATATGATGCTCACTAGTTCTAGTGATCAACTTGTACCATGCCAAGCAACCCTTATGGTGCAGGTTGTAAAGTCAACCTTATAGACAAGCTATCCTAGGAGTAGCATGGACTAAGCAGTCTTAGGCTAAACTCTGTAAAGGCATGTGAAGCAAGCTGTTTTACCATACACAATCCCTTGAATACCAAATGAAAGGACACCACACAGATATATATTGAAAATATATATAGATTTATTTCTACAAATATCCCTGATACTCTTTATGAGCACAGAAGCAAATGCGTTAAAACAAAGCACAGTTTAAATACACAAAAGTTGCACAATTATGGATGAGCCCTAGGGGCCACCTAAACCATATACTAAAATAGTGGTATAAGAACCACTATGGGGAAAGTGAAGAGGCCGAGGGCCTGGGGAATCGCTGGAGCTGTTCGGGACTAGCAGTGAAGAAGTCGGGAAAGGCCCACGGGACTCGGGTGCAGTGCGGAAAGTGCACGCTTTACCAATGCAATGTCAATGGTGCGTAAAAGTTACAAAGTTAGTTAAAAAGGAACCTTCCAAGTGACCTAGAAGGATGAAACTTTAGACACAGACCCTAGAGGTGTGTACCAGTGTGGGAACACCGGCGGAGCTGAGTTACCTCACCCACAGGAAGCGGGTGCACAGGGTCGAAGTAGTGTCGGGTTTCGTCACGCAGGTCGATGGTGCTTGGAGCTGAAGATGCTGCAGGCGGCTCGATGTGAAGAGTTCCGGTGGATCCAAGGGTGGATCTGAAGAGGTGAAGACCTGAAAGCAGAGGGGACAATGTTCAAAGTCACTAGCCAGTGACTACCGTGGAACCAGAGTGGAACCAGGCGATGTCGGGTGCAAACAGGCGTCGAGGTGTAGCTTCTCTCTGCAGCCACGTGGACACGAGGGGTCGAAGACGCGAAGGAGTCAGTCGCTAGCTGTCCCACGCAGGCTTCTCGCTGTTGGCGGTGTCGGCAACTTGATTGAAGCAAACAGGCCTTGGCTAATGCAAGCCACGCAGGAATCGAAAAAGGCTTGTTACTCGGACCAGCAAGGTCAGATTAGGTGCTCCTTTTTAAAGGAGCGAGGGCAGGTCTGGAGCAACCAGACCTGCAGTGAAAGTTGAAGGTTTCATCGCCAAGATGGCCACTAGCCGCGTGGCAAGTGGACGGGAAGGCGCGTCGAGTGGCACAATGCAAAAGGGCCCCACGCAGATCGTGGAGATGCTGGGGGGCTGATCTTCGGTGCAAGGGCTGCTCGAGGTTGGGGCTTCTCAACCCCCAAAGCACAGTGTCGAGGGTGCCTCTGACGCTGCGCAGTCAGCTTCTCGGGGGTCTTTCAAGAGGTCCGGTCCCATGTCTCTCGGTGCCTCCACGGGTCCCTTCTTTGCAGGGACTGTGGATCGGGCTGTGAGAAGTCAGGGAGTCTCGGTCTTGTCAGGCTCTGGGCTCGGGCTCCGGCGGGAGGCGGCGGCAAAGCAGACGTCGAGTTGCTGGTTGGTGCCTGTGTTCACAGGGTGGTCACTCCTTGGCCACAAGGGAGATTCTCTTCCGTCGTCTGTGCAGCAGAATGTCGAAGTCCAGTCTTCTTCTGTATTTCAAGTTGATTCAGGATGACCTGAAGTCTCAGGACACAGCTCCCACTCTTATTCGAATCTGGGGGGCCGGATCACCTACTAGGTCCCTCCTCTGGGTGGAACCAGGAAGGGGGGTGGTTACACCCCCTTTCCTTTGTCCAGTTTTGCGCCACCGGTTTGAACTGGCCTATGCACAGGGACACCTTGTGTGCCCCAGGCATGTCTGATTCTATTCAGCCCTGTCCTACCCAATACACAAAATCCTGTCTGGAGTGGTGCTAGCACCTCCCCAGGCAGGAAACCCTTTGTCCAAGCTGCCCTCGCTGGAAGGACTCCCAGCAGCAGGAGGTCAGACTTGTGTCTGTGGTGGCAGCATCCATTTTGAGATGCTAAGGCTCTGTTTAACTTTAACCGGGGTTCAGGCTAGGTACATGTCGTGTCCCTCTAGAAGGGTGGAATGCTACCCCCGTCGCCAGAACTGGCGAGGGGGTAGTATTCCAATTCGTATGACACCTTACTCGACATGTTTTGATAAAGCCAAACCCAAGATAGCATTTAACCGCGAGGTTCATAATGCACTTAAGAGTATATGGTATGGCAATATCAGGAAACAGCTAAAGGACATGGTTCCGAAAGCTGTAGACAGGCTCAGCTCATGCCAGAGCACTATCTCACATATTTCCAAGCACTCTGCCTCCAGGATTGATGAGGCCTTCCATAGGAGTGACTGATAGGAACATATGTGTCCATTTTAGGTTAGGTATAGGCATACTACACCTAAGTAAGGGGTGGTTACACCGACTTACCCCAGCTGAGTGATCAGCCAGTTGTGTCAAATATGGAGGCCAGGCCAGGGGTGGCACAATACATGCTGCAGCCCCTGGTAGGCCTTGGAAGCACCTATGCCCTGGGTACCTGGGTACACTGTTACAGGGGCCAATAAGGTGAACCAGTTCCAATTTCGTTATGCACCTAAAGTACATGGGTAAGAATTTAGAGAGAGAACAGCAGGCTGTGGGTCTGATTAGCAGGCCCACAGCCACATTAAGTCATAAACCAGTGAAGCAAAAAGCAAAAATTTGGGGTGACCATAGGATAGCAGACCCTACTCTCCTACAACTGATATTTTGTGTTTTGATTTTAATAAATCAACTATAAGTAAATGGTCAACTGTAGCATTCCAGAAACCAACATAGTTCAATTTGAGATAGTTGAAAATTCAGAAGCATGTATACTTAGTAAGCCAGTCACAGGTATTCAAATCTCAAAATCAGCTGAGTTCCATTTGCTGAAAGACAAAGGCTTTGGTCCTCTCATTTTAACTTTCAGATTCACCCATTTTCACACCCACTGCTCACTGAAGTTTGCCAATATGACTCCATAACTTACCCAACATTAGAAAAAATTAAAATACTCATAGATCCTTCACCTTACAAATCACCAAATGTTCTGCTAAATACTAGTCATCTTAGCTGCGGACAAGGCTCGAAATATGCTAATTTGTCAACTACTCCTTCATGCCTCACTATTATCCCCTCTTTTTTTAGCTCCCACTTAGAAAAGCCACATGTGGAAGTGCAGGGTATAAATAAGTACAACCTACATTCAATCATCCATAATCGAATGAATCTTGCATTTCAGAGCAGGGTAGAATCTGCCATAATCATTTAACTGCAGAGAAAACATAAGCTTACAATGAAATTAAATCAAGCAACAAGTGTGATACTTCTATTACTGTGAGAGGGACTTTAAGGATGATTTTCTAAAAACAGTGGAACAGGATCACCGACCATCTTCTTGTGATTACATTTTTATTAGCTTCATCAGCTTGCATGCAAGCACTACCTTCTACGTTCTTATTATTAAGAAAAACGATAATTGTTTGAGATTTTTACATGAATTACAAAAAATACCATTCCATTTAATTTTTGTCTGACAGACACCTGTATATTACTACTAACTCCATGCCATTTTAAATTTGTAGCATATAAAAAAGTCGTCCATCTCTAAAAACACAAATATGCACTGTTTGTGGCACTGAAAACTAGTAACTAGCAGATGGACTACTACTGCCACTGTTACAGTCAAAGGTGATGCCCGACGTACCCATAGCATCGCAACACCAATGATGGCATCAGATGAATCTCCTAAAGGCTGGTTGTGGAAATAAGCATTGCTAGATGCTTTATGAACATTTTTACTTCACAAAGGGTGTAAAAATATGTTTTGGAAGTTGGGGCAATTCAGACCACTCCCCCATAAAAGGTATCACTGACAAAAGGACGCAGTCAAAAGAAGCTATCAAAAGTAGCCAAGAAAATGACAGAAAGGACTTTGAACAAAAAAGACTCAGGATGAAAGGGATTCAATAATGCAAATTTGCATTCTTTACACCGGAGGCATTCTTCCATTTGTTTTCATTCTGTTCCTTGTTTAAACAAAGAAAGCTAAAGGTAAGTTAATGATAACCATTTATTTTGATCAACATATAATAATTGTGGGCATATTCTCAAGAACGTGTGATAACCATTACGAAAGTAACTTAATGCAACCTTCAACATCGCAGTCTATCGCAGGAAAATTATGCTGTGTTAACCAAGTATTCAAAACACGGCGCTACCATGCGATAGTCTCCAAATAACGTGGCAAATGATTGCGGCAAAATTAACACCACACCGCAAAAATGCAAAACAGGAACGCAAAAAAACCTGCGCTGAGGCCAATCGCGATACCAAAATCAGCGAAAACCAGCAACAGGCCTGCTATTCACACGCGTCAGGCATGGAAAATCACCATAAAAGAAAATGGACAAACAAATGCCAAACAACAGCGAAGCACAATGGATGTTGCCGGAGCAAGTACGGAGGAGAACCAGAGCCCCACAAGCCCCCCGGAGAACCAGCCGGGACCTCATGGTCAGGAAAAGTCAAGGAGAAGAAGAGTAAGAAGAAGCACTTCAGTCCGCAGGAAAACAGGATCCTGATAACGGAGGTAGTAGAACACCATCAACAACTGTTCGTCATCTCCACTCTGTCATTAGCAACAAAAAACGGACTATGACAGTCCATCGTGGACAAGCTGAATGCAGTGGGAGTGCTGAAGAGGACAATGAAAGAGGTCAAGAGAATGATGTCAAGCGCGAAACCAAGCTGAAACTCGCCAACAACAAGAAGGCAGCAATGCAGACTGAAGGTGGGAGTCCGGCGCCACAGGAGTTGCTGGACAAGATGGAGGAAATGGTGTCCACAGACATCAGTGGGGAGATGGTGGCAAGAGTCGGGGGACAGGACTTTGCTCAACATGACAGGACACAACAGCACCAGGGTGAGTAACGACCAGGGACTGAGGGGACGGGAAGATGGGCACAATGGAACACATGCACAATTAAGTAGAGCACCAGACCACCAACTTCCACCATAAGACCAATGTACCCAAGTATGCAGCATCTCAGCACTGTACAAGCACAGAAGCTAAAGGCACACTGCATGAAAGGGAGAAGTCGCAGCAAAATCAGAGCTACAGGGGTGACTCCCCCAAAATGCAGCACACACACGTAACATGCAGAGCACATCAACACTGACAACATTGTGGCACAAACCGCAAATTTGGCATTGCAGGGAGATGTGACTTAATCATTTAAAAGTACAAACACACACACGTCTGTTGTCGAAATGTCCACTGCCCCATCAAAGAGGCAGCCCCTCCCAAACAGCCACAATGTACACAGTCATGCAGTCTGTATGAAAATGTACAATGCGACAACATACATGTGGACACGTTGTTCAACTGCATCTCCCTTTCACATTGCAGAGGGAGAATCAACACCTCCTGCAGAGCAGCCCGACCCTCTCTTCTCTGATGATGAAGAGGGCAACAACAGCTTCAACTCCGACGCCTTCCAACAGCTCGTGGACAGCCTCCGCAGTCCACTTCCAGGAGCTGCACAGCCCAGCAGCTACGAGGAGACTCCACCCCCTGCATAAACCACACAGCAGGCAGCACCCACCACCACAGCTGCCACCCAGGACCCCCATGAAGAACATATGGCCTTCCAGCGTCGTGTGTTTGGGTGCCAGGAACAGCTGACTGAACAGGTGCGGTGGGCATCGACCGGATGGCAGACACTCACGGTGCCTAACGGACATCCACATTCCGCTCCCTGCTCTCCAACGGACCATGGCTGACATCGCTGGAGACCTGACTCAAAGAATCAAACAACTGTCAGTCAGAGTGGCTCCAGCGATGTCACTCAGGAGTAGGGAAACATGCAGAGGTTAATGGAGACCATGTAGCAGGCGAATGCAGAAAGACTGGCTGCCACAGCTGCACACCAGCGAGTGGTAGCTGGGTTCCTCTATGACCTCAAAATCATCCTCATGGCATTGCTGCCCTAAGACCTGGCGCTGATGCATGCTGCTGCTACCACTACATCCACATCTACGCCCCTGAAGTGTCAGTGCCACACAGTGCGGCAGAGATTCCACCACCGGCCCCTGAGGTGTAACAGCCACACAGTGCAGGAGACAGAACACCACCACCCACACGTGGGGCAGTTGAAACAGAAGAGAACAAAGATATGGATGAAACTGCCTTACTGATATGAAGAAAAGTGTAGCATACCTCTCCGTCATATGGCCGGTTTCTGCTTGGTTCTGCTCTCTGCATCATCGCCTTCCACTGTCCCTCGATGCACTCTGCGACACTCACCTTGGACCTCGACATGGACTGCCACATACTGTTTGATCGCCAATGACACAGCAATCAGACTGCGGACTGTACTATTCCTCTTTCTTTGTACTTGTCATTCACAGAAAGAACTCTGGCTGGCCCTCCATTGGCCAACATCGTCATGTTGGGTTTGCATGTCCCTGTACTGCTCCAGATGCAACACTCCACTGAATGTGCATTAAACATTCATAATCACACAGATGTGTCATCTGCTCTTTCAAATGTGGAAGTATGGATGAATGTGGGCTCTGTGAATTCCTCTTACTTCCATGTGGCTCATGTCGTTGGACTTGGGTCACAGGGTGACACATTGCCAATTGCGGTTCGGGTAGCACCACCACAACAACAGGGACACTCGCATTAGAAACTTCCTTGTCCAGCCCCTTACGGAATGACGCCCAGAGCCCCGGGGTCATTGTTCAAACCCTTACGCTGGACTGGCATACGCCAGGACAGCCCACTCCGCTTACGCTCACAGGGGTGGACTTCAACACTAACTGTTCCAGGTCTTCACTGTAGTGATCTGTTGATCACAGGTCTAGTTGTCAGCATGCCACAGCCACTCCCTCATGGCTGGTATACACCCACACCACACCCCTCCAGCACATGCGTCACAGGACATGTGACCCTGCCAATAAAAAAGCCCAGGCGCACGTGCTCGACACCATTTCCACTCTCTATCTGGGTGTATCTGTGTGGTGTTCATGTAGGCCTGAGAGCCTGGGGCTCTGCGACATCACATTCCCCCAGCCCTGAGGTGTATGATGCGTCTACACCTCAATATCCAATCATACATGGTCCATGACTTGCGGGGCACAGACTTGGTGGCGCCGGATACACTGCGGCCAGCACATGCACACTGCCACGGGACGGTGACTTACGGTGCACAGAGGTAGGTGCACCTTAAGTGCTGAGCGGGTGTGCCGCCTGCAATGATGCCCTGTCCCGGCATTCCGGACTGCTCATGATTTGTGTGCCCTGCTGGACCACAGTGTAGGCCAGAGCCAGCGGACAGCGCAGGCCTACTGCCATGTGGCGTCACCTCCTGGTTCACAGAGTTAGTGGCACCTCAAGGGTTGAGGTGGGTGTGCTGCCTGCGATAATGCCAGGTGCACTGGTATGTCCTCTGCCATGGTGAAATCAAGACCCCGAATCAAATGTGAGACCTGGTGGCCTGCGGAGCAGGGCTGCATGATGTGGAAGGTACCATGTTCGTGGGCCCCAGATTTGGGGCTTACAACGGCAAGTGTTGGGCCCTCATTGTGACATGCCAGTGGCGGAAGGTGAGCAGTGATGCCTGGATGTGCAGGGGCGGGCATGCACTGCTGGTTGGCGGGAGGGGCTGGGGTGCATCTGCCTGGGTGCGCAGGGGCAGGCATGCACAGCTGGGCAGTGTGAGGGGCTGGGTGCATCTGCCTAGGTGAGCAGGGGCGGACATGCACCACTGGTTGGTGGGAAGGGTTGCGGTGTATCTGACTGGGTGCGCAGGGGCTGACAGGCAATGATGGTGTGTGCACTTTTGATTGCTTTGTCAATCATGTATCTGGACTCAGATGATGGATCTGTTTCAGATGTGGGACCTGGTGAACTGAACTACATACCGGCAAGTGGTTGAGATATACCGGTGTCAGCAGGTGAGCAGTGAGGCCTGGGTGCGCATAGTGGGTACTCTCTCTCCCTGTCCATCTCTTCTGTTATCTGTGTCTCGCTCTCCCTCTGTCCATCTTTCTCTCTCTTCCCCCTCTGTCCATCTTTCTATCTCTCCTCTCTCTGTCCCTCATTCTTTCTCTCCCCCTCTCAGTCCATCTTACTCTCTTCCCCCCTCTGTCTGTCTTTCTCTTCCCCTCTCTGTCTGTCTTTCTCTTGCTCCCTCTCTCCCTCTGTTTCTCTCTCTCTCCTTCACTCTCTCTCTGTCCTTTGATGTACACAAATCACATCTTCTCATCTGGATTGTAGTCTTGTTGACTGTGACCTTCAGATTGTCCCGAGGAGAGCCGCCATAGGTCTTCATTTCTGTTCGTTGTTTAATTTAGTAAAATTACGATTTTTTATTCGGAGGTGAATGTGTGATGCTCTTTTTTTGTGACAACACATGCATTTCAGCAAATGTCATTGTGCGACATCAAGCTGATTATTTGGTACGTGTTTACTGTAGTTGATGAGGCATGTCTTTGCCAGGGGGGGTTCCCTGGAAGGGTGGCTCCTGGGGGTGGTGTTGGCGGGTGTTGTGGCCCTGTTGGGGCTCCCAGCTGCATGATCGTTGGCTCCATGGCATCTGTTGCCCTTCAGGTGTGGCTCTGGGTTGCGCTCCCTTGTGTAATGCAGGCTGTCGTCCGACTTTACACCAGGTCAGAGCAGGTGTTAGTTTCCTGCTGCTAAGGTGGCTTATCGCGGGGAGCGTGGCTTGCACGCCATCGAGAGAGGATGACTTTCCTGTGAGCTCCGCTTTGGACATCAAACGCGGATGCCGTGAGAGCCTCGTATGCTGTTTTTCGAACGGCTATCAGGATTACAGTGTTGGCGGAAGGTGTGCTGATCACGCTGTCACAACGATACGGCGTCTCCATGCAGCAGACCGGCATTTACTCAATCCGGTAATCTGAACTTCTTCTCAAACGCGGGCGGCCGCCATTTTCTATGCCGAGTCCGCGTATATGCTTTTACATCTATTTTGATATGCCACTGCACCTCTCCTGCACTGCATCTAACCCTGGAGGAAACGCTTGGCATTACTGCTGTTTTTTGTGCTGAGCCTTGATGTTTTTTGCCAAATGCCTCTTGCCACTCGACTTTCAGTGCACTACACTTAATCTGTGATGAAATACGGCCGCCAATTTAGGAATGCCACTTTTGAAGTGCTCTGCTCCTTTCTTTTTCTTTTCATGATTATACTCACTCACTTGTTCTTCGGAGGAACTGCCTGACAATATTTTTTGCTTCTGTACAACTACTTTGACGTTCCTGGCCTCTTGCCTCTTGCTTCTGCGTTTGTAATGTCTTACTTTTATTCTGTGAGGAAACCACAGCCACCATTTTAGAAATGCTGGACTTGGAATATTACATTGCTTCTACTTGCTTTCTATGGCGCAAAGATCTTTAAAGTGACAACGTTTTTTCCACAGTTCTACATCATACTTGTGATGGCTTTTGTTGATGCTCCTCATATGTATTGTGGTTTTTATTATCACAGTATTGCAGGTCATTTTGCGGTTCTCAACGCAGTGAGTGACTAAGCATTTAAAGGAAGTCCGTTCTTTTGATTAATCTTTTTTATCACTTCATTTCACCACTTTCTGTATGCTCCTCTTACTGCTTAAGCATCTCTAAGCCAGTTCCATCTCTGCAATTGCATTGGTTCCTGCTGTTATCTGTGTTACCTACCTTTTTTCTGCTTACCTGTGTAGCACTTTTTGGCAGGACTTCATCATTATGGCGAATGACTCTCTTACTCCAAAAATGTCACAAACTGGAACCAAACCTAAGAGACTTAAGAATGACCCACCTTCCCCAATTAAGTCTTCCCCTAATCCTGTTTTGGATTCTATTCTTGAGGAGGTGCGTGGTCTCCAACCATTCATGATTTCCACTAATGCAAAGCTTCAGCAGATTGAAGAACGGTGGGTTATCATGGAAGGCAAGGTTTTGAATTTGGAACAGCGTGTGAGCGATATTCAAGATGCCTCAACTAAAATCCCACAATTGGAACAAGAGATCCACAAGCTCAAACTCCACACAGAGGATTTGGAAAATCGCAATCGTAGGAACAATCTACGCGTCTATGGTGTTCCGGAAAATGTGGAGGGTCCTGACATGGTGTCTTTCATATGGAAATTTCTTCAGGAACTCTTGGATCTTTAACCGACGTCACATCCTCTCAATATCCAGAGAGCCCATCGTCTTGGCCGCATTAATTCCAATTCTACCAAACCTCGTGGCATCATTATGCTTTTCCTAGAATTCACAGAGTTAATGTCTGTTCTGAAGGCCGCCAGGATCAAGCGACGTCTTCAATGGTCTGGGCATAACATTTTTATCTCGCAAGATCTTTCGTCTGCTACGAATGCCCGGCGCAAGGAATTCTTGAATCTTCGACCTCTAATGAGACAACTGAACATTCAATATGGAATCCTGCATCCATGTTTTTGCAAGATCACGCATAATGGCCGTACCAGATCCTTTGATGATCCGCAGAAGCTCCATACTTATCTTCAAAGTGTCTCTCCTTCCAACATGGACACTGCACACTAATGTTTTTCCTCTTTTACATTCTTCACTGTAACTCTTCTTATATTTTCATTTCTGACCTCCTTTAATCTTTTCCTTTAGCTTGACCTTTTTTCCTTTTTTTCTTTTTTCTGAGGTTTTGCTCTCACATCCTTGTGTCTTTCCTTTCTGTATATGTCCTTTTTTTTCTTGGTAGCTCATGGGGTGTGCTCTCTCTCTGGTGTATCCCCGTCTCGGATGTTTTGGTTGCTCTCTGTTTCTCCGATCAGGCCCTTGTGCTTTGATCTGTTCACTCTTTCTCTTTTTTTCCTTGACTCCTTTTCCTCTTCCTTTCTCTTCTTTTCTCCTTCTTCTTCTTGGCTTCTATACTTTTTCTCCCCTTTTCAGTACTACTCTATTCCTAAGCAATCTCTACTTCTATTTTTGTTCTTCCTGTTGTTATTTCTTTTATCTATTGGTGTATTTCGATTCAGTAATGTGAGTGTTCTGGGAGTTCCCTTCTTTAATCACTTATGTTTTTTTTGTCTTCCCTTTTGTAGTTATCTCCTTACCATGTGTCTGCTCCATTTGTCGCCCATTATCCCTCCCTACCATCATGGGTAACTTTGTTTCTTGGAACGTGCGAGGTCTTGGTCATCCTGTCAAACATCAAAAGGTATTGTCTCATTTATCTAAATTCCATTCACAGGTTGTTTTTCTTCAGGAAACGCATTGTTCAGATGTTGAATCTGTTAAGCTGAAGAGGCAGTGGGTGGGTCAAGTTGTGTTCTCGCCTGCTGTTAATAAAAAGTGTGGGGTTGCTATGCTATTTCATAAAGCTTTAAATGTTCAGATTATTTCTTCCCACAATGACGATAAAGGACGTTGGGCAATGGCTAAGGTTGTCATACAAAATAAGACGATGGTATTACTCAACATATATGGCCCAGTGCGCCCTGATCCAAAATTTTGGAAAGACATTAAAGTCCTAATTTCGTCCATAGATTGTCCTGACTTTGTTATTGCGGGAGATTTTAACCAATGGATTGACCCTTTTTCAGATAGGTTACACTCCAGTAAATTTCAACCTGACAAGTCCCATAAGAGTTTTCAATCTGCCATTGCCTCTCGTCCTTTATATGATTCTTGGAAAATGTCTAATCCGGATTTGCTTGAATATACTTTCTTTTTCAATGTACACCATACACGCTCGAGAATTGACTACATTATGGTTAGTAAGTCTCTTTTGCCCTCCATTCAAAAATATGTAATTGGTTCTATTTTTATTTCTGATCATGCCCCTGTTTAAACTACCCTAGATCTCTCCCTTATTTCTTCTAAATTCAGTTGTTGGAAATGTAATTCCTTTCTTTTATCTGATGCCATTTTTATGAAAGAGAGTATGGTTTTTTTTTATGAGTTTTTTTCCTTTAGTAATCCCTCGGACACCTCCATTCCCATTACCTGGGATGCTTTTAAGGCTGCTTTCCGAGCATTTACTATATCATACGTTTCCAAAAAGAAGAAACTTAACAGACGAATATATGAAGACCAGCTTCAGTTGATTAAGCGCCTTGAGCATTCCTATTTTTCCTCTAAGTTCTCCTCTGCCCTTCAGGAGTTGATCTCTGCCAAAACAGACCTAAACAAAATTATCACCAATGAAGCTTGTCATACCCTTCTCAAAATCAAATCTAAATTTCATGGTGGCCAGAATAAAGCAGGGAAAATGTTGGCAAATTATTTAAAAATCAAAGCCGAACGTAAAACTGTAGGCCCTATCTTCAATGATTCCATTAATAAATTAGTTACATCTGATGAGGATATTGCCGAAGTATTTCATAATTATTATCAAGCCGTATATACTGATGATACACACCCTTCTGAAGTGCAATTAACATCATTCTTTGAGGGCCTCCCTTCTCCTCCTTCCCTCCCGGTTGAATTTGCTCACTTGGAACGGGAAATTACTCTACAGGAAGTTACTACTGCCATTAATTCCCTCAAAAAATCAAAGGCCCCTGGTCCCGATGGTTTACCTGTTGAGTTTTATTCCTCTTTTCACTCCTTTTTTGCACCCAAACTCCTCCAATTATTTAATTCATTCATTTCTGATGCCAAGGCCTCTGGATCCTTTCTGGATGCTCTAATTGTCATTATTCCCAAACCAGATAAAGACCACTCACAATGTAAAAATTATCGTCCTATCTCTTTAATTAATTACGATTGCAAAATGTTTGCTAAAATCCTTGCTTCTCGTCTCGACTCTATTATTCCCCATTTAATTAAAACGGACCAAGTGGGGTTTGTGAAGGGTAGACTTGCTGCTGACAATGCTCGTCTGTTTTCCAATGTCATTGCACATAGTATAAACATTAAAGTCCCGTTGGCAGCCTTATCATTAGATGCTGAAAAAGCTTTTGATCGTATAAATTGGCAATTCATGTTTCATACCCTCACCTGGTTTGGTTTTAGTCCCTCTTTCATATCCCTGGTTAAACTCCTGTATGCTCCCCCCAGAGCCAGTATTTTTGTTAACAACCAATTTTCTAGATGTTTTCCTTTATCTAGAGGCACGAGACAAAGATGTCCCCTTTCCCCTTTATTATTTATCCTTTGTCTTGAACCTTTCTTAGAACGTATTTGTTCCAATCCTAATATTACTGGTCTTAAGCTCTCTTCTACTGAAACTAAATTATCTGCTTATGCAGATGATGTCCTGTTAAACATGTCCGATCCGGAATCTTCCCTTCCGCACTTTTTGACTGAGGTGCGTTTGTACTCCTCTATATCAGGATACAAGCTCAATTTATCTAAAACGGAAGTTCTACCCCTAAATTCAATCTGTTTCCAGTACATGTTTAATAACACTGACTTTGCATGGTCTCCGTCCAAAATTAAGTACCTCGGTATATGGTTTTCATCCTCCTTAACGGACACCCTTAAATTAACTTTTGATTCACTTCTTAAGACAATTCAATCCCTTCTTCAAATTTGGTCTCCCTTATTCCTTTCCTGGTGGGGCAGACTAGATACCATCAAAATGATGATTACTCCACATGTTCTTTATACTGTTTCCATGCTCCTTTATAAAATTCCCAAATCCTATTTTTCACGCATTAATTCTATTTGTACTAAATTTTTGTGGAACAACAAACGCCCTCGAATTGCATTACACAAGTTGATTCGACCTAAACCTGAAGGTGGCGAGCGATTTCCTGATTTTAAAACATACCACTCTGCCTTTTTGATTAAACAGTCCTTTTACTTGGCTTATGACTTCACAGATAACCCTGTACCTAAATGGGTTCTCCTAGAGCGCTCCCTTCTGAAAGACTTCTCATTTCAACATACTGTTTTCATGTCAAATTGTTCTTTTTTATCCAAATATCCTATTTTGAAATACTCCCAATCACTATTACATACTGTTTTCACTTCTACTTTCTCTCCTCTTCAATGTTTTTTATCCTCTATTGTGTGGTACAACAAATTCCTTAGATATAAAGGCCAATCATTTTACTTTAAACACTGGAAAGAGAAGGATATTTTCTTTGTACATCAGTTTTTTGATGGTCCATCTCTCCTTTCCTTTTCAGTTATGCGGAATTTATTCCATTTGCCTTCCTCATTTATTACTGAATATACCATTATAACGTCTGCTACCCTGTCACATTTGTCTTCCCTCTCCTTACCTGATGATGTTCCCTCTTTCACCCCTACCACTCCGTTGTATTCTTTATTTTCTACTCAACAACCAAAAGCTGCTCTTGTTTTTTCAATTTTGTTATCAAATGTTTCAGAACATTCTAAATCTACTGTAGAGACTGCTTGGGAGACTGATTTTGATGTCTCCCTACCTGTTGCTTTGTGGGATCGTATATGGTCCAAACTCTTTAAAGTATCTATTGCTGCACGTATTACTCAATCTTTATTCTTTATATATCATAGAGTTGTTATTACCCCGGTTAGTATCCATAAGTTTTCCCAAACTTCCTCATCCTTATGTTGGTCATGCTCCAAGGAAACTGGGACTCTTAAACATCAATTATACGAATGTTCATATGTTTTATCATTTTGGAATGAAGTATGGAATATCTGCATGCCAATGTTTTCTTGCTCTGCCCCATTATCCTTATTGAATGTTTTTTTAGGTTCCTTATCCGATGATATTACTATTGTATCCTGTTCTGCTAAGTTATTGGACCTGTTTATTGCTCTTGCATTTAAAGTTATTTTATCGTGTTGGAAAGATAATTCTAAGCTCTCTCTGCATACCTGGTGGAATTTTATTTGTGATGAGCACAGAATTTCTATTGCATCTTCCACCTCTGTCGCCCTGAAAATTAAATCTGATCTACTTTGGCTTCCTTTCACCACTTATCTTTCTTCCAAATCTCCTACTTCATTACTTGCTACCAGTCCCACGTAGTATATTCCTATCTTCTCTTCCTTTTATTCTTTACCTTCTTTCTTTCCTTTTCTCTTTCTCTTTTCTTTTCCCTTATCTTTACCTATCCTCTTTCTCTTTTCCCCTCTTACTTTTGCATTTTTTTTATGATTATATATGTCATGTAATTCTTATGCTCATGTACTTTTTTCCCAATATTTACGACATGTCTTTTGTATTATCTTTCAAATGATAAATAAAAATTTCCTAAACAAAAAAAAAGGTGGCTTATCGCATGTTTTGGGTTCTTATCGCCGATCTGGCTGGTCGTTGAGAATGTTGCGGAGTGGTGTTGTCGCGATGTTGGCACGGGAGCGCCTACTCTGCATCTCATTAGCGATAGTTGCCGGAGTCATCTGTGGCAATGTTTTTTGCGGATGCTATCACAGGTAAACTGGTGCTATGGGCTGTTTCCACCAGCTTGTGAATGGTGCGATACATTTATCGTGACTTTGGCTGTGATAAAGTGCAGATAACTCAGCCATAACACCTTGAGAATATGCCCCTGTGTGTCTTAGGAAACGATTTTGCAGTTAAATAATGTTACCTGCACTTGGTTGCTCATTATGTTTATTAAAACAGGGTTTCCTAGTTTACTTTTTTTATAGGCATGGAAGTCTGAACTGCAACTGGAAATTGTATTTTAATAACAGTTTTATGGTAGTTGTTCTTTTACTAAAAGATGGCAAGCAAAATATCGTTGGAGCGATTAACAACTTCAGTATGAAAGTGCACAATCGCCATTTTACTTCGACATTGGAAATAGTGAGGCTGCCCAATGCACAAGTCAAGTGAAAACAGCATGTCAGTCATGGTACTTTACCTGCACAGTGTACAGCACCATGTGATAGCAGCGCAGTATCTGAAAAGGTGTGGCAGTACTCCGTGACAGCTGAGCTGAGCCTTCAAAGGCGTACACAAGTAGCGTGATAAAAGCAATGCTTACTGTATGTAGAAGAGAATGCAACCAACGTCTTAATATCTACAGGTGGTTGCACGTGTCAGAACTGGATCTCATTTTGAGTGGCGAGTCCTGTATTTTCATCATCAGATTTTGACCCAGAGAAAGAGAGAGAAAGGCCGGCTGTGTTACACATACCTACTTCTGGCGAACTGTTCTTTTTATTCTAGAACGTCTGTGTGTTTTTGGCGGTGACTGGCTTCAGAGTAGCAACTTGGGCCTGATTCACAAAGGTAAACCTACACTTTTGTGAACGTTTACACTTGCTGCAGTAAACTTTGCTACTCATTAGGAATTCACAAACTGCAAGTGTCATTTTACTAGTAATAATTTTACTACTAGTACATTTACTAATAGCAAAATTACTAGCAGTACAATTACACTTGCATGGCCTGATTCACTAAGGTAAAAGTACACGTTTGTGAAGGTATACAATTGTTTACTATTCACAAAAGTGATGTATGGGTATTACCTTTATGAGTGCACAGTGAATCAGGCTCTTGGTGGCCATTTTAGGGAGGCCTCTGCTGCAGCTTACATTGTTTTTATAGTATTTTTATACACAACATTCTTTTGGTTTGTCTTGTTTTCAGTGTAGGCCCCTTCAGAAGGGGAGCTGTTTGAATGTGGAAGGAGAGGAGGGGCTCATGTTTCGTATTTTACTTTGCCAAATTGTTTTACTATTCAGATGCTCTTGCGAAACCTATTAAGTCATGCCCCCTACTCATGGGCAACTAGTTAAATATAACTACATTGCATCCAGGTAGGACTTAGCCATAATGGAGGATTGGCTATCTCCACTTACAAAACCTCTGCTTGCTGTGTTGTGGGAGTCCCCCTCTGGGGACAAGTTATTTTTCTTGCAGAGAGACTTGCACTCTGTTTGACGAGGTGCTTCGATCCAGTGTAGCAACTTGGTTGCCATATTGGAGAGGCTTCTACAGTCAGCTTACATTGTTTTTATTCATTTTTATTAACACTGTTCTTTTAGTTTGTTTTGCTTTTCCTGTGTGCTACTTCATAAGTGGAGCTCTCTGGGTGTGGACAGAAGGGCTGGTTTCCAGTTTTGTGTTTTACCAGGGGCAGCTGGTTTTAATGGTCAAAATGGGCGCTGCCCGCCCACCTTGTAGGTGAAAGAAGAAGAAATAACACTGGGCAGCTAAAAATAAAATGTAAGTTTCCATATTATTTGATTCATTGTATTTCTGAGGGTGAGGTAAGGGTCCGAATGAATGGCCTTTGACCGGACGGTCCTGCACTTTGTTGGGGCGAGGACTTGTTGACCTCCATGCATAAGCTTGAAATGTGACGTCAGTAGTGATGGGAGTGGTGATTGTTCATTGCGAGATGCAGAAACGCATTTGGGCGTTTTTCCCAATTGCCGAGGGCGTGTCTGGAGCAGTGCCATTAAAGTAAATGGGCAGGGGCGGGGTCTATAGAGATAACGAAAGGCTGGTCATGTCACTGGCTTCTGAAACTGCTGTTGCTCATTTTGATTGGCAGGCTGGGGCCTACTGAAGGAACAACCATGTTGCAGCAGTGTGTACTGTGCTTTTACTGTTTTGTGTTTGAAATCGAAGAAAAGAACCAAGCAGCAGCATTTTACTGATGGCCCAGAACAGCACGCTAGTTGTCTCACCCTGAACTGAGCATTTTTCTGCCCGGGCCTTCCAAGCACTCTGTCTTGCCAGCCTCGAACTGAAGTGCCGGCCTGAGCTGCTTTGCCACAGGATCTACCACAGTTTAGAGAGTAACGGTCCGGACCTTCCAAATTCAAACAAGAGGACCCAGTGCAGCTAAAACGCACCTCTAGACGACCTGTCCAAATCATCCGGCAAAATAAAGGTAGGTTTTATTACAGTTACATTTATTCAATTTCTTATGCTACTGATTTGTTTCAAATAAAGGAGTGGTAGTAATTCTTTATTTAGATATAAAAAACATATCTTTAAAAGATTGCACAAATCACATTGTGTACAGTTTTATAAATAAAAGATGATACAAGAATAAAATGTAACCGTAAGTATGTTAGTTAAAAACCTTTCAATTTGTAATTTAACTCTCCCCGTTATTGCAAGGTCTATTAAAGAGCATGTTCCGTCTTAGCAATCAGCTATATGGCCTCAGAAATGTCCATTTTATCTACATTGCGATAAGCGTGCTGAATAAATTTGGACAGGTTTATATTTAAAACAATATTATCTGGCGACAGAGCAGCGATAATGGCGTGCCTGCAGGTCCGAATACCAAGCCTGTTACATTCTGGCTTGAGCAGGCAACGGCGCTGGAGATTGAATGAGGGACAGATGCAGAGCACGTGCAAGATTGTTTCTGTTGCTGACCCGCATCCTCTGCATATTGTGTCTTCCTTCTTGCGACGCCAGGTGGGAAGATTTTGGAGAAAGCGCCAATCTCCCAATCTTAGGGCAATCAGAGAGCGCTTTAGATAAAGTCCAAATTGTCTTGGAGAGGTAGGCCGCAGGGGTCAATCGTTTGTAGGAATTAACTACCGCCCAGGAGTGACTGTGTTTCGTGACAAGAGCTTTGTCTGAAGCCAGAGATTTCAATCTTACGCTTTTTTTGATTATGGTTTTAAAAACAGTCTGACTGGGGTTGAGGGCCCAAAGATCGGCAGCTGACATTTGATGAATGTAATCATTCAAAAGGCGCCCGAATGTTCCCCCTGGATTGGTCTCGTTTATTTCTTTCCATATTAGGGATTCTAGCGTGCCTGGTTCGGCCTGTCTTAATTTGTGACATAGCTTAAGGTAAGTACCGACGTTAGAGGCTTCATAGTTGGTTAATCCCAGCTCTAGTCTGATCTGAGCAGGGGAGGCAACGCTCGGTAAATGAAGTACCTTCCTGTAGATTTTAGTTGTATATTTGTTAAGGGCAGTATTCATTTTGCCTTTAAAGATCTCTATGCCATAAGAAAGTGTTGGCCCAATTTTTGCTCCGAGAACTTCTAATAAGGGGGCAAAGGTTGGGCCTGAGAGTTTCTTAGATAACTTGGCTAAGGATACCACTAAAGCCGTAGTTTTAGCTGCGATCACACTGCTTTGCTTTAAGAAGCTGCCCCTTGCGTCCAGATGGACGCCTAAGTATTTATATGACTGGCCAATCGAAAGGCTTGTATTGTTAATTGACCAGCCACCGCCGCTATGGTGTTTCTTGCCAAATGGGACTATCAGGGTTTTCTCCATGTTGATTTCTAGCTGGTTGTCAGGCGTGTATTGTGATAATTCAACAAGGAGCCTTTGTAACCCTACTCTAGTGAGGCTGAACAAGGCCAAATCGTCGGCGTATAAAAGGTTACATAATGCCGCACCTCCTATTTTGGGTGGATGGCTGTTTACCTTGTCTAGAGTGCTTGACAGGTCGGCTATAAATAGGTTAAAGAGGAGAGGGCCCAGCACGCAACCCTGCTTGACACCGCGTGAAGTCATGATTTTTCGCGAGAGATGCGAGCCGGACCCTAGCTTCACTCGGACCCATGTATCAGAGTAGAGTTGAATAATTGGGTTCAATATTTCATTTGGAATGCCCCACTGAGTCAGTTTTTTCCAAAGGGCCGCCCTGGGCACTCTATCGAACGCTGTTTTAAAATCGACAAAGCAGCAGAAGACCATCCTGTTTGTTGATAAAGCTTTGTCGATTATGGTGGAAACTGCCAGTAAATTTGTCATAGTTCCTGAGTTGGCAACGAACCCTGTCTGGTTTAGAGGAATCAGATCGTGATCCTTTGCCCATTGCCTTAGATCCTCCAAAATGAGTCCTGCAAAATGTTTTGCCTCTATATCCAGTAGGGCAATTAGTCTATAGTTGTTGGGCATAGCTCGTGAGCCAGATTTATAGATGGGATGAATTATTGCGCCCCGCCATGAGTCTGGGATTGTCAATGTTCGCAGGGTGTAGTTAAAAAGATTCAATAACACCATGGACCAAAAAGGAATGTCCGATTTAAATAGCCTTTGTGGCAGGCCATTGGGGCCTGGTGCTCCATCTTGTCTCCCTTGTGTCACTACTTTGGTGACTCGTTCCTCTGTTAATGCGTATACAGGGGTAAGTCCCTGGTTTGTATCCAAAGAGGTGTCCAGTGAGTCATCATCTGCAGTCCCGCGTCTCATGGATGGTCTGGAACTATCATGGTTATCTTGTGCCTGGAAGTGATGTGTTAGATATGTTACCCATTCTGCTTCCTGGATATTTGCAGAGCCAGAGTTTGTCAGGTTTAGGTGGGTGCGGTTAACAAGGGACCAAAATTTCCTTGTGTTTTTTGCTTGCTTTCCCACACCAATTTTATCCAGTATTGGTTTTCCTGGGCCTGTTTCTCTTGGGAGACTGCCCTCCTGAATCCTTTTTGGGCATGATGATATGTGGCAAGGAAGGCGCTATTCCGAGGAAATTTTAAAATCAACCTCAGTGCGGTGTTCCTTGCTCTCTTTAGTGGTTTAATGGCGGCTGAGGTCTCGGCCCCTACAGGAGGCAAACGATTTGAGCACTGAGCAGTCGCAGGATATGAGTTGATCAGGTGGAGGCACAACTGCGACCATTTCCATATCGGGTTGGCTTCTTTGTCAAGACTGCCTGTTATGTAGTTCTTACTTGCTTTTAGAACACTCTGACTGTTGGTTTCATTCCATTTAAGGCGCTTGAGGTTTTCCGTGTGAATTCCGTTGTAAGTTGAGGGAGCCGCTTTGTGGAGTTCCGGGTTTACGGTAAAAGTGATGACCTGGGGCCTATGGTCGCTTTCGTACCGTGGGTGGATGCAAACACAGTTCAATTTGAACTGTAGTTCAGAATTGCAGATAGTGAAATCTAAGTAAGATTTTTTTCTTCCGTTCGACCAGGTCCAGTTTGGGGGTGAATCGCTTGTTGTCCTTCCGTTCACTACTAGGTAGCCTGCGTTATAGAATCTCGTCACGGAGAGCTCACCTAATATGTTTGGGGCTTGCTTCAGGAGTGTGCGCATAGGTTGACTAAATGAAAGTTAATTGAATCATATTCATGTTCGCGTGAGTGTGAAAAGCTTCAATGTGAATAAATACAATGGGGGCTTGGAGTTCTAAAATATGTAATGCAATTGAACATGTCTTTTAAAAGGAAACACCATATTAGTAAATCACATAATTGCAACACACATGTCTCTGAATGAGAAATTGTCCGCCTTGTGTTTTCAGTGCAAATGCAGGACTGGTTTTCTTTCTGGCTGGCACACATAATTTATCGATGTTTGTCTTGTGATCATTGGTTTGCTGCATATATTTTTTGTCACAAATAACGTTTTTGGATTATGTATGTGTTGTATATATTGTCCCACAAAAGAAATGGTTCTAAATCATGCATCCAAATGCGTTGCAATTGTGTGATTTACTAATGTGGTGTTTCCTTTTAAAAGACATGTTCAATTGATTTATGAATGTCTTTTTGAAGTATCAATACTAAGCAGAATAAGTGCTCAAAAACTCAGAATTAGTGGTCTCAGGTTTTTCGCAAATATTTAAAATAAACCTCCCTTGACACCTTTCTGTGATTTCAATATTTGGGTGGTCCAGTCTGTGGAGTACAGGACCCAAGCCTTCCCTGTTTTCACGTCTTTCTAAAAGTGGCTTTTCTAAAATAGTGATGATAAATCTAAATTTGCCAGCGCAGATTTATCATTCCCATCCAATGATATGAAATATAACAGAGCTACTTTTTCTCAATCAGGAATTACAGCTCATAACTGTAATAAGGAATTCCTAATGTAAATCTATGAGAGGGGTGGTCTTCACAGTAGTGAATAAAGGAACTTGGGTGGTTTTCACTACCAGGACATGCACATCTACAGTACGTCCTACCTTTTAATTACATAGCACTCTGCCCCGTAGGCTACCTAAGGCCAACCTTTTGGTGTCTTAATATGTTCTTAAAAGGGAGTTTAAGGCTTACCGAGGGATTTTAAATGCCAAATAGACTTGGCAGTGTAAACTGCATTCACAGGCTCTGCAGTGGCAGGCCCAAGACATGGGCTACTTATGTGAGTAGCATAATCAGAGCTGGATACCCACTAGTAGCATCTATTTTAGAGGATGAGGCACATGCAGTGCACTCTACTAAAGACGTATAGATAAATGAAATATGACAATTGTGAATAGTCAATCAAACCATGTTTAAGGGGAGAAGCACGTGCACTTTTGCACTGGTTGGCAGAGGTAAAGTGCTCAGAGTGCTAAGGCCAACCCAACTGAAATAAGAAAGAAGGTGAGGCAAAGAGCCAAAATGTTTGGGGAAGACTACCCTATGGCTATCAGATCTTGCAATATGCATCAAAGCACAAACCTATGACATGTGTATGCATTTATTCCTGCAAGTACAATGAGCACCAACAGGCAGATAGGACCAGCCACACCTTTTCAAGTATCTCATCTAATGGGACCAGGGCAACTCCAAAGTATTCCTGCAAAAGAGGCAGAGGAAGGCGTATACATCATTCAAAATATGTGAAACATGTTTCTATCCTGCTAAGAATTATATACTACCTACATCAAAAAATAAACACACATACCCTCCAAAGCCTTGAACTTTGTATAGGTAAAGGATTGGTACTACGACGGCACAATGATGTCAAAACCACAGAGAACACTAATTCCATTCAAGTGCAATGACAAATCTCAATCTTTCCTAACGTGCAGATTGCCACGGAAATGCATGTGTATATTTATTTGTAATCTAAGCTCTGACTTTTCTGTACATTTTTGTAACAAATCTATGAACTGTGTATTACAACACATGATACAGGCTCTGCTTTTGAAACAACGTATGGTGTTTTCATCTTTCATGGAGTGAAAGGGCACAAGACCATGATATCTTTCTGCACTAAAAGCACGCTGAAGTACCCCATTATGAGCATTGGGGATAAAGGGTCTGAGCATAAAACACTTGGTGAGATTGAAGAGGAAATCCTTCACCACCGCAACCTTCTATCACATTGTCAGCCTTATTCATGAGCGAAGTCTAGTTATTCACCTGTTCTTTAAGTTTTCCAAAATAAATGATGTGCAGCATTTTGCATGCAATTCATGCTGCAGGTTCTCATTCTTCAGAAAACGTAACACCAGTCAAATTACTTTTCTCTTTTCTGTGAATGCCCCATCTGCTGTAACATGAAATGAAGGTGGGAGATCATGAGATTAAACTTCACACTATGTTTGAATACCTCCAGAACATAATTTTACCCTTACTGAGTAAACTATTGATAGCACAGTATCCAAGATTTTTAATTGTGCCCCCTTAACAAGAACGGAAGCAGAATTTGATTGTGTGAAAGGAGCTACAGGTTTGTCTGCAATAGAAATAATGAGCCTTACATGAGTGAAAGAACAAAATGTGGTGGAACAGAAAGTACACTCTGAGGCCTTTTAGAGCCTCGCCACTTTACCTATTTTACCACAGAAACAATGATAACATGTCATGTCATGTAACGGCTCTTCGGAAGTCGTTTGCCAATATCTCCAATGCTGTATAGTATTTCACATACAAAACACAAAGCATCACTTTTCTTTGCCACATTCACAGTAAACAACATGCTTGCGGATATCTGAAGAGAAATGTGTAAAGGGACTAAAGGCCACTGTGTTGCCACGTTGTTCTAGGCACCTTACATAAATGTATAAAGGGGTAGTCATTGCATGGGGCTCTAACTTGTGGCTACATTTGAAGCCACGTTTAAAGCTATGGTTAAGGTGGCGGTGAAGGTCAAGGTGCAACAAGTGTACAGCCAGATCTTCAGCCTCTTCCTTGGCGCCAGTACTATCAGAGTATAAAAGCCCCCTTCGCCTCAGATTCTGATGCAGTTGAGGGCATATCTAATGTCGCTCGCAATACACATGACGAGAAGACGGACAATCTCTTCCCCCATTACACTAAGGAAAGACTGTACTTGTTTTTGCAAAATACAGTGCTGGGTTTGAATTTTTGATACCATACATTATTGGCCTAATATATCCAATGTAATTTCGTAGTTATATAATCACAATGTAAAATGCAGAATAAACCATAAGCGTAATGTTTATTCGTTCGTACCTATTGGTATAACTAAAGTCGGTTTGTTTCGTTTCTTTGAGTGCTCATGTTATTTCCTTGAAATCACGTGATCACCCTCTCTGTTCGAAACTATGATGGCGGCTAGGCCGAGCATGATCGTTAGTTAGTAGCTCAGGAAGGCTCAAGGTCACATCTGCCTTTCTTGTGGGATGCGCACATTCTAGCGGAGCCCGTTCCTGTACTCCCCATGCTACAGATAGACACGGAGACACCTCCTTGACCTGCCCCAGGAATAGTTTAGGCCTAGGCTAGTAGCAATCAATTGTGCCTTATATGTGCATTCCTCTTGGCTTACTGACAAACTGTATCTTTCCTTGTAGGGTGTCATCTTGAATACATGAAACGTATATATGCTTTGTTTCTTGCACATGTAATCAGTCTCCTCTGCGCACCTTCGAGGGTTGTGTAGACTGAGGCTCCCCTGCCAGGGCTTGTATTTTATGAATAAACGATTGAACTTTCTCCATTGCCGACTGAATTATTAACATTATTGTATGTATGCGGGCTATTGGTAAGTATAGTCCACGGTCGTTAAATTTTGGATCCTTCAGTTGGCGACTCCGCCGGGACTCCGCGATAGGGTCGTCCCCTCCTGTAAACAGGGGTGACGGGACAGGGAGGAGTTCTGGCCGAGTGGGTGGACAGAAAAACGAATCCTGATTTGAACCACCCGTTTGCGGCACAAAACAAGTTTGTTCCACGCTCGGGTCCAAGTTCCCTCCCAGCTGCTCAAGACCCTACGCCGGAGACCTACGGGCTTAACCCGAGAGAAGAACAGGCTGTGTCGGTCTGTCTAGGTGTCGGCAGTGGAGAATTCGCAATCGACCTGAGTGCACCAGGTGAGTGATTTCTTTAAATTGAAATTGGATAAGACTCATTAAGGGGGTCTTTTGGATATACAGTTAACTGTCCTTGTTTGAAGGTGGCCGGGGAAGCCGGACCACGAGGGAATCGAGGGACCTGTAGTTGTGGCATAGGGGCTGCACGAGTAGAAATCCCTTGGACTTGTTTTGTGATTAATTGAGACCATCTCGGATGCCTTAGCAGAGTACGGCGTTGCTCGTTCGGCCGAATTCTCTCTCTGGGAAATCTCTGGGAGTATCTGGGTAAGCTAGGGATTTGGAGACGTGTCCAGATACCCGGCCCAACCAGAACAGAACCATGGGATGGCCTATAGGAGAGTTTGTGGTTCGCCGATCTGAGGGTCTCGGAGCATTCTATTGATTGTCTCTTTTGTGGATCTGTTGGTCCAGAATTCTTTTGAATCGATTCCCTGGACAGGAGTCGACGGGCTCTGTTCGTATTTGGAGACGTCATTTGCATTTGAACTAATTGCCTTGCACTGCTTTGCAGCACTTTATTGAGACGATTGCATGAGCAAATGCTATGAAGGGACGCGTCCAACAGTGTGTGCGTGATTACATGTGGAAGAGTGGATAGTAGAAGAACGATGTCGTGTTTTAGTAAATTGTGTTTTGGGTGCTGCTGCCAAAAGGGAACGAGGCTCGAAGAAAGACAGCCTGCCCCTCCCGAGGGCAGCCCCAGTTTCGATATGTACACAAAGCATGGCTTACAGCCAATCCTGTTTAATACTTTGTGGAATAAATACACTAGGAACAATTTGGAATTACAATGGCCTCTTAAGGGGTCTTTTGATGAGAAAAAGATTAATTATATACAGAACAAGTTATTCATGAAGAAAAGTCGTCAGTCTATGTTTGATTCCTTGAATTTCTGGTTAAAGGAGGCAAAAAGACGACGAATCAGGGAAGAGAAGCTGGGAAAAATGAAGTCGGGTCAAACGGTCACACAGAAAGCAATAGCATATGATAAGGAAAAGATGGAAAAGAATATTGAGCGAATGGATAGACAGTTTCGGTTGGAAACTGATAAAAGTTATGTGGCCCGACCAGAAACAGGGGATGAGTTAGAGGAATTGCTGGAAGCCCGACCACCTCCCCCGTATGCTACGCAAGGTTTGTATCCGGCTGTGCCAGTGGCACGAGGTGATCAGGCGGGTGCCGCCTCGGCCGTCCGACCTTTGTCGGGAGCGGCCGCCACGGCCCCCGTCGCGAGATCGGGACCCGATACTTTGACTTCCCCTCCTTCTCTTCGACCGACTACCTCACCCCTAATAACCCTTCAGCCGGACGCGGCTGTTCCTTCTTCCCTGCACCCCGTATTCCTTTCTCCTCCGGCCCAGACCACTTTAGAGCTCCGGGATTTGGGTGGCCCAGGGGCCACGCCCAAGCGACCGATGTCGGACTTGAGTGATCAGCGAGATTTCACTCGGTCGTTATTGGGGCAGGAGGAAAGGAGAGCTATTATAATTCAGGCATCCCAATGGATGCGGAACCCTATTTATACTTTGGAGGATATTTGGAGTACTATGAAGGATTTTGAACCAGTTGCGCAACAACTGGCTTTGGAAAGTATGGCGATTCGATTGATTTCCCTATGGGAACAGTATTTTGAGGAAGGATTACCTCCCCAGATATTGCGTGATATCAGGGACGGGCTCATAAATTTCATCTCCAAATTGAGGAAGTGTACCAACATGTAAACACCCTTTTGCATTATAGGGAAAGGATGCACCGAAAGAGTGCTGAATGGGGGACACAGCATCCTATGAGAGAGGTACATCCCCTTTTCTTTCCAGAACTACCGGAAATAAGGGATAATGGGGATGCGATCACGAGAGCACGGGTGGCGCTAGGCTTCAGGAACATTGGGTTTACACTCCTTGGAAACGAAGCGAGGTCCTTACGTTAAAAGCCCAGCTCCCTGACCCTCGTAAAAACGCCACTGCTTATTATAAAGAACTAACAGAGGCTGCCAATTCGGCCATTATGACTATAGCTGATATTGAGCTATTCTTTGATCTCCTAATTCCAGTAGATATTTGGAGACAGATACATGACACAGACCACGTTCCTGAATTGGGGGGAACTTGGACTCAATTGAAGGATTGGGATAAGGAACGGAAGCCGGGCGAGAAACCCCGGGATGAAATATTAGCAGTCCCCGAAAAAATTGTTACCTATACGCAGGCTCTTCTTCCTCCCAGGAAGGTAGATTGGGATACATTGACAGCTTGTAAGCAGAAAAAGGATGAGAGCGTGTCAGATTTCTTTACGAGGTTTGAGAAAGTCTTTATAGATTTTAGCGGGCAGGACCTCTCCACTGAGGGTGGGGTTCGATTATTTGTAAATAGATTTGTTACAAATGTGCTCACCGAGGTTATGACTCGTCTCCAATCGGCAGAAAGCACATGGACTACGGCAGCACCCTCTGTTGTCCTTAGCATGGCCCAGTATTACGAGCATCGAGAAAATGAAAGTAAAGAGAAATCAGAGAAGAAGGCTAAGGATTTAAAAACTCGGGTGCTATTGCAGCAAGTTAGCAGAGGGAATGGATCGGGACGGGGAGTGAGGGGCTCCTTTCAGAGAGGACAAGTAGTAGGACGGGGAAGGGGAGGCCCGCCAAATATTGGAATAAATCAGTGTTCTTATTGTAAAGAGGAAGGTCATTGGAGAGTAGATTGCCCTCTGTTATTAGCGAGGGGTGGACTTGGAAGGGGACGAGGAAGAGGCCGGGGGAATACCGATCGGAATAGTATGAGACGAGAGGAGTCACAACGTGAAGGTTCTCGGAAAAATTATTTTGATGACCCACAGAATAGACAATATTACAATGAAATTTATCAGGATGACGGATATGATGCATGAGGCAGCCAAGGACAGAGCAGGGGCCATATTACTGTACCAGTTGACCAAGAGGGACCTTATGCACAAGGGAAACTGTTGGGTACATCGGGAAAATTCTTAGTGGATACTGGGGCGATGAGTAGTTCAGTCGCTCGTACCCTGGTCCCAGGGGCAGCTCTATCTGGCCAAAATAATGTATCTGTGGGATTCTCTGGAATACCGGTAGTGAGCCCCATTTTGAAACCTCTGCCTTTTACGATCGGTCCTATTTCCATGCACACCCCCTTCCTTTTGACTTCCAATTGTGGTGGAAACCTGCTAGGGCTAGATATTTTAAAAAGGTTGCATGCTCGTATTTATTGCTCCCCTGATGGTGTATATTTGACAATGCAGAAACCCTCTGTACAAGAGACCCAATATTTTGCTAGAAATGAGACGTTGCCTCCTGAATTTTCTACCATTCCTCAGACACTGTGGGCAGCTGGGGACAGTGATGTTGGGTTGTTGAAAATGGCTCCGGTGTCCATCATCTTGAAACCAAATGCGCAGCTGCCACGCATTCCTCAGTATAGGATTTCACCAGAGGGTGAACAGGCCTTGTTACAAATCATTCATGATCTGGTTGACAGAGGGGTCGTGGAAGAGACAGCTGCGAATGTCTGTAATAGCCCTATTTTACCAATTTTAAAAAGAACTCCAATTGATGGTGTTCCAGATTATAAAACTGCCTATCGTTTTGTGGTTGACCTGCGAGCGGTCAATAAAATAGTCATTCCCCAGTACCCAGTGGTACCAGACATAACGACCATTTTGACAATGATTCCCCCGACGGCTCAATAATTCTCTGTAATAGATTTAAAGAACGCCTTCTTTAGTATCCCAATTCATCCTGAAAGCAGACATATCTTCGGATTCTCATAAGGAGGCCGAAGCTGGCGCTTTACGCGCGCACCACAAGGCTATACAGAAAGTCCTAGCATTTATAGCCAGGCTCTAAAAGCAGTATTGGATGAATTGATTTTGCCTGCAGGCAACACTATCATCCAATATGTGGATGATATTTTGGTGGCTTCTGACACGGAGGACGGTTGTAAGGAGGCAACGGTAAAACTGTTACATAATTTGGCTGTTAATGGAAATAAGGTCTCCCTCTCTAAATTTCAGTATTGTCGACAGGAAGTGACCTACCTTGGCCACTTACTGTCGAAAGCGGGGAGACGTCTAACACCGGAACGAATATCTGTGATTACTAACATGTCTGTACCTACTACTCAACGTGATGTTCGTGCTTTTCTTGGCATAACCTCTTACTGTCGCCAATGGATTCCTAACTATTCACTTCTCTCTAAACCCTTGTTATATTTGACCACCAAAGATGTGCATGAACCCCTACCCTGGACGGATGAATGTCAAGAAGCCTATGATTCTTTGAAATCTGCTTTGTGTTCTGCACCTGTTTTAGGTACCCCAGATTACCGAAAACCTTTTTCACTTTATGTGCACGAGGTGGACGGTTGCTCCCTTTCAGTATTAACACAGGATTTCGGTGGAAAACAGAGACCCTGTGCTTTCTTTTCATCAGTATTAGATATGGTCGCCCAAGCCCTTCCCAGTTGTCCGAGGGCCACTGCGGCAGTAGCGGTGGCCATCCGACAATCGGAGGGTATTGTTTTAAATACAGAACTTACAGTTCTAGTGCCACATGCATTAGACATTTTGCTAAATAGAACTAAGACTCAGCACCTTACGAGTGCTCGTCTGACAGAATATGAGTTAACTTTGTTTGCACCACATATTTCCATCAAGAGATGTGCTACACTGAATCCGGCCACATTATTGCCCCTCCCTTCCGATGCTGAAACAAATGATGTTCATGATTGTATATTTAGAACTGAAGAAGAAACTAAAGGTCGCGTAGACCTTTCTGACATCCCCTTAGTAGAACCCCAAGGAGAGTTATATGTGGATGGTTCCTGTTTTAAATTACCAGATGGCACGACTACAGCTGCGTATGCCATTACAACCTTAGAGACAGTAGTGGAAACAGCTAGGATTTCACACCACTCAGCCCAAGCAGCTGAACTAATAGCACTACTACGAGCCTGTGAAATTAGTGAAGGTTTAAAGGTAAATATTTACACAGATAGCCAATACGCCTTTGGCGTTGCCCATAGATTTGGGAGGCTGTGGAAGGAGAGGGGTTTCTTTACTACACATGGTCAGAAGATTCAACATGGCCCTTTGATTGATCGTTTACTGCATGCCCTGACTTTACCGGATAGGGTTGCCATTATTAAGTGCAGTGCTCATAAAAAAATTATTGATTCCACAGGAAAGGGAAATGCATATGCTGATTCAGTAGCGAAAGAGACTGCACAAACTAAAATGACTCCCATGTTCCCTAGTGCTTCAGCCCGGTGGGTGGCAGAAACATCTGTGTTTGATAACACCATTGAGAGTGTGAAAGAGTTACAGAAGGAAGCCACGGTAGATGAGATACAGAAGTGGGAACACGAAGGGGGACAATTGGATAAAAATGAGTGTTGGATAGATCGAACAGAGAAACAACGTCAGTTGCTCCCCAATGCATTGGTATATGCTGTAGTGACCATGGCCCATGGTCCAGCACATATAGGAGCAAAAGGTATTTGTGCAGTATTGGATCCAGTATGGAATAACCCCAACATTCCTAAAACAGCCGCCCATGTGGTCAAATATTGCACGGTGTGCTTACGTTACAATTCGGGGGGTAGAGAGACTGTCCTGAGTGGAAACTTTGCTCCCCCATCCTTACCCTTTGAAGTACTTCAGTTTGATTATATAGAGATGCAACGAGTGAATGGTCTGAAATATGTACTGGTGGTGGTTTGTGCGTTCAGCAAATGGGTCGAAGCCTACCCCACCAAGGAAGCTACCGCAGTGGCTACTGCTAAGGCTCAGATTAAGGAATACTTTCCCCGCTTTTGTTTGCCCCGAATTATCTGGTCTGACAATGGCACACACTTTAATGCTACCTTGGTCCGGAGTGTTTGTGATGGACTACAAATTAAACAAAAGTTCCATGCAGCCAGACACCCTCAGTCGGCAGGCTTAGTCGAAAAATACAATGGTATATTGAAGTTGAAAATGGCTAAGATATGTGCTAGTACAGGATTAAAATGGCCTGATGCCCTGCCCTTGGCTTTACTGTCTTTGAGAACCACCCCACACACACACGAACGGGTTTGTCTCCTTATGAGGTGATATTTGGTAGGCCTGCCAATGTATGGGGAGTCCCTAGGCCCAGATCCTTTAGAGATATTGACTATCCTTTTATGACAGATTATTTATATGCATTGACTAAAGACCTGCGTTCTATTCATCAACAGCTATCTGAGACATTGCGGCCGCTACCAGAGGGTCCAGGTCATCGGTTGGAACCCGGCCAGTGGGTTCTGGTTAGGAACTATCAACGAAAATCAAGTTTGGAACCAAGGTGGTCTGAGCCCTACCAGATTATACTGGCTACCAGGTCGGCGGTGAAGGTGCATGGGCGCAAACACTGGATTCATGCGTCCCATCTGAAGCGCCTACGACTCCCTTTAACATTTGATTTGAAAAACCGTGAAGGAATTCCTAACCAGGAAGGAGAGTCGCTACCAAGCTTTGTGCCCTTTTCTGAAGCTCGAGAGAAAGGACAGACAAGCACCACATTGCCTATAGGTGACAAGGTAGCGGACCGGACGGCGAAGGCTGTTGTTTGTGATATATCGTTGGGATCAACCACCTCTGATGCTCCCACAGCTGAGTTGTTTTTTGATCAGGAGCAATCTGGCCGTTGTAAGTACAACCTGCGACCCCGAAAACAGCACAGTACCCCAGCTCTTCATGGGAAAAGATAGGGAAAGACTTCGTTTTGAAAACGTTAGATAGCCTACTGGGGTACTGAGCGAGACACTGGACTGAACTCGTTGAGAGCTTGGAACATTGTGTTAAAAGGCTCTGTTCAGAAAGAAAGACTGAGTTGGGGGTCGCGGTTGTCCTCTCAGACCAAGGAGATACTGTACTTTTCCCATCTGAAGGATGAAGAGAGTCTGCCCGTGAGGCTCTGAACGGACACGGGAGGAAGATCCCCTCTGGTGGTGTGCGCGTTTTGTGGATACCAAGAGAGTTTTTGGACTTATAGAGAGGGACCGAGTTAGAATTTGGGCTTGTAGAGAGTATGTTTCCTTTTGCTCGATTTGCGATGGAGGATGAAAGACCTCTAGCCCCTCGGCGATATGTGGATAACCTGCATTTGTTTTCTGGATGGTCCACCAGAGTGAAGGTGGCATTTATTGCTTTTATCGTTATTATCACTATTATTATGATGTGTGTATTCGTATACTTTGAATTTCATCACCCAGCACAGAAACTGTTAGGAACTACTGTTGCCCCGGAAGAACATCTTTTCTATTCTTTGCCCCCTCACAAGGCCAGACACAGAGAAACTTATATGAAAAATGCTTTCATTGAAATGTTACATCAGACCCATAGTACTACGAACAAAACGAATTGTTGGGTGTGTGGATTATTGCCTTCTGTTATGCACCAGCATGAATTGTGTATCTCTTTACCGATGTCCTATTTAGCCAGTTGTGAAGCCTGGTTTCAGTTGCTATCCTTAATGTATTCACATTATGTAGCTGAACCGAAAATATATACTGAGAAAGATTATGAAGCTATTTTAAAATACATAGAAAAACATCAAGGATTTGATGCAGCAGGAAATGGAGGAGAGGGTTCATTGGACCCGAACGCTTGCATGAATGTGTACACCGATTATAAGAATGTCACATGGCTAATGGAAGAAATGCAGGATTTTGATCTGTTTAATGACACCATGTATTTTCAGCACTTTAAGGAAAGGAACGTTACCAACGATAAGGCCATGCTGATTCCCATTATTAATACTACTGCACCCTTTTGTATACAGGGGAGGGGACATGTTAAGGTAGGAAAGAGTAGATGTAATTACACCTACCCCTTACAGATTTATAGCACCCCACCTATGATCACTCCCCCTGATGTATATTTTGTTTGTGGGGAGAATGCATACACCTGGCTCCCCTGGGGGTGGGCAGGAAGTTGCTACCTCTTATTTCTCTATCCCCCGGTGTACATTGCTCCACCCGATTATCATCGAACTTACCAGTTAGTGCAGAAAGAAGCAGTAGTCAGCCGAAACGTCAGGAGTTACGACATTGATAGTACTGACCAGACAGACACCTCCCTCCAACAATTCGAAGATTTTGGTAAGGGCCTGCTCCCTTTCTGGGGACCTATATTTAATAGCCGCAGCATTCGATGTTTGTCTAGAATAGTTGAGAACGTGGTTCAGACCACTACTGGGATCCTGACTAATATTACCGTAGAGCTTGCAGCGACGAGGCTTGTTTCGCTCCAGAACCGGATGGTTCTTGACGTCATCCTCGCAGATAGGGGAGGAGCCTGTCGCGTGATCGGCAGTTCTTGCTGTGTGTTTATTCCGGATTCGCAAAGAAGCAAGAAATGGTAAGGGGTTCTGCCCACTTAACCCTCACGTACCTGAGCAGGAGATATCCAAGGATGAAAAGGTAGCAAAAAAAGGTACTAAAGGGATTAATCCTTTTTTAATTTTTCAACAAGAAACATCTAATTATCTTGTGAAACACAAATAGAACATTATAAACATATGTAGATAAATTCATATACACACATATGAGCGGACATCTAGGGAGGCACAACAATGAACAATCTATATACAAATTATCACATATACATCATATACAAATATACAAAACATTTACAATATCATCAAACATTTATCTGTACCCTGAATTCAAAAGATATATACAAATATATATACACCAATTTAAGTAAATGCCTCCTCCTAATTTGCAAAGGAGTGCACAACAAAGTGGAAGTCCCAAAAGGAAAGCACCAGGGGGTTAGAACATTAACCCAATCTCAAATTGTATAGGTGCAAAACAGAGACAAATCAAATCTTTTTAAGTTGTAACAGGGGACTCCATTCAAACAAAAGGTGTCGACGCAGTCGCGGTCGCGTTTCAGCCAGATGATGTAGGCTTCATCAGGACATGGGTACTCTAATCTTGACGGTCCTGGCCACGCCTAGGTCCGGTATACCCGGTAAGCCCACAGGGCCACCCACACTGGTAGGGTGGGAGCCACTATCTTAACCCAGGTACTGTAAATATTACCTTATATATATAATATGTCCGCTTGGAAAAAGGGGTAGACTCTCAGCATTCGGATTCGGCCCCTACCATTCATCTAGCTATACAGAAATTGCATCGATTAGCAAGCGAAGCCCATGTGGATAACGGGACCTGGTCCTTTAGTAGCTTGTTCTGGGGTCTGTTGGCCACATGGGGTTGGAAAATATTCATAGTTCTGGTCGGAGCTTTTGGGGTAATATTTACGTGCTGCATATGTCTTCAGTGTGGCCCAGCTTGCTGCTCGTTTTGTGCAGACAGGATGACATCTGCTTTAAAATTCTCTCGGCAGGTGAAAGTGGAGAAGCAAATGGTCCAAAAGGAGGTATCCGATCTCATGCATGTAGATGAGGGGATTTTTGTAGAATAGTATTGGCTATAATAGGCCAAAAGGGCCGTCTGTTGGGTTTGAATTTTCGATACCATACATTATTGGCCTAATATATCCAATGTAATTTCGTAGTTATATAATCACAAAGTAAAATGCAGAATAAACCATAAGCGTAATGTTTATTCGTTCGTACCTATTGGTATAACTAAAGTCGGTTTGTTTAGTTTCTTTGAGTGCTCATGTATTTCCTTTGAAATCACGTGATCACCCTCTCTGTTCGAAACTATGATGGCGGCTAGGCCGAGCATGATTGTTAGTTAGTAGCTCAGGAAGGCTCAAGGTCACATCTGCCTTTCTTGTGGGATGCGCACATTCTAGCGGAGCCCATTCCTGTACTCCCCAGGCTACAGATAGACACGGAGACACCTCCTTGACCTGCCCCCGGAATAGTTTAGGCCTAGGCTAGTAGCAATCAATTGTGCCTTATATGGGCATTCCTCTTGGCTTACTGACAAACTGTATCTTTCCTTGTAGGATGTCATCTTGAATACATGAAACGTATATATGCTTTGTTTCTTGCACATGTAATCAGTCTCCTCTGCGCACCTTCGACGGTTGTGTAGACTGAGGCTCCCCTGCCAGGGCTTGTATTTTATGAATAAACGATTGAACTTTCTCCATTGCCGACTGAATTATTAACATTATTGTATGTATGCGGGCTATTGGTAAGTATAGTCCACGGTCGTTAAATTTTGGATCCTTCAACAGTGGGCTGTATATCTCACCCGAGATGGAGATGAACTTCCCACCCAGTCCACTAATGGAAGAAAATACCTTTTGGAGTATTGTGAACAGCAGCAGAAGTGGTTGGCTTGCAATTGCCTAACCTGGAAGCCAATTTATTAATTTAAATTCTTCAACCAAGTCCTACTTCACTTGTGTTCCCATTTAATGAGCACCTTACAGACAAGGGCCAATTGGTTCAAGTAGTGCTTCATCCAAGTAGCCCCTCCAATTAGCAAACGTGTGGCCAGATGAAACAGACCAACCTCAGGCGACCCTGATGTTTTTGATGGCCTGAAAGTCATGTAGTACAGGTATCCACAGGTAAAGTGAATTTGAAGTCAAACATATTGATGCCTTTGGCACATGTTTTCTACAGCTAGCCTAGCTTTAGGCTCCTTGAATGCAATGCACCATCTGGGCAAGTACACCATGTCTTATGGGCATGGCCAACAAGAGCGTTTCAACCATTCCAGATGAGCATTGCGAACTTGCTGGCCCACACTATCCATGACAGCCAGGATGCAGAACAGTATGTGTTTCATACACGCTTGGACATCATAGGCTGCATAGACCACGCTGTGAGCACCAGCATAGTGTTTAGAAGGCACGGCTGCATGCGATTATCCAGGCTTCCATTGTATGTCCAATTGTCTTTTAGGGACATAGCTTTTGTTTGATCTAGACAGTTCAGAGAGAAGGCTGATTCAGTGCACAAGTAATTCAAAGATAATTGCACAACAGCTTGATCCTTGGAGGAACCAGCGCTCTCATGTCCGGGTAGCCGGTATCATTGGAAGAAAGCAGGTAAGAGGGGAGGGGTATTGAACAACAAGGGTGGGCACACGGGTTGAAAAACAAGGGTGGGCACACAGGTGATTAGCTAACATCAGTACTAGAACTATCCCACAGATGCATCAACAACCCATTTAGTGATTCCTTAATAGCGAAAAATACAGATTCGCTATTAAGGATTTGCAAAATGGAATGCATCAAGAAATCACTAAAAAAATAGCGATTTCTTAGAATTCCTTAATTGTGACTCGCAAATTGTGAGTCGCAATTAAGGAATACCTCCCCATTCATTCCTATGGGCCTAGACGCCCATAGGAATGAATAGAAAGACAATCTCAATTTACGAATCGCAATTAGCGATTCGCAAATTGAGATTGCGATTTCAAGGATGCAGGGGTGTCCAAAGGACACCCTGTGGCACCCCTGAAATTGATCTGTGCACATATGTTGCGCACACACATGCCCTTAGGAGGCATGTGTTTGCGCAACATATGCAAATTTTTGCAAACTTGGACTCAATTGAAGGATTGGGATAAGGAACGGAAGCCGGGCGAGAAACCCAGGGATGAAATATTAGCAGTCCCCGAAAAAATTGTTACCTATATGCAGACTCTTCTTCCTCCCAGGAAGGTAGCTTGGGATAAATTGACAGCTTGTAAGCAGAAAAAGGATGAGAGCGTGTCAGATTTCTTTACGAGGTTTGAGAAAGTCTTTATAGATTTTAGCGGGCAGGACCTCTCCACTGAGGGTGGGGTTCGATTATTTGTAAATAGATTTGTTACAAATTTGCTCCCCGAGGTTATGACTCATCTCCAATCGGCAGAAAGCACATGGACTACGGCAGCACCCTCTGTTATCCTTAGCATGGCCCAGTATTACGAGCAACGAGAAAATGAAAGTAAAGAGAAATCAGAGAAGAAGGCTAAGGATTTAAAAACTTGGGTGCTATTGCAGCAAGTTAGCAGAGGGAATGGATCGGGACGGGGAGTGAGGGGCTCCTTTCAGAGAGGACAAGTAGTAGGACGGGGAAGGGGAGGCCCGCCAAATATTGGAATAAATCAGTGTTCTTATTGTAAGGAGGAAGGTCATTGGAGAGTAGATTGCCCTCTGTTATTAGCAAGGGATGGACTTGGAAGGGGACGAGGAAGAGGCTGGGGGAATACCGATCGGAATAGTATGAGACGAGAGGAGTCACAACGTGAAGGTTCTCGGAAAAATTATTTTGATGACCCACAGAATAGACAATATTACAATGAAATTTATCAGGATGACGGATATGATAAATGAGGCAGCCAAGGACAGAGCAGGGGCCATATTACTGTACCAGTTGACCAAGAGGGACCTTATGTACAAGGGAAACTGTTGGGTACATCGGGAAAGTTCTTAGTGGATACTGGGGCGATGAGTAGTTCAGTCGCTCGTACCCTGGTCCCAGGGGCAGCTCTGTCTGGCCAAAATAATGTATCTGTGGGATTATCTGGAATACCGGTAGTGAGCCCCATTTCGAAACCTCTGCCTTTTACGATCGGTCCTATTTCCATGCACACCCCCTTCCTTTTTACTTCCAATTGTGGTGAAAACCTGCTAGGGCTAGATATTTTAAAAAGGTTGCATGCTCGTATTTATTGCTCCCCTAATGGTGTATATTTGACAATGCAGAAACCCTCTGTACAAG
Source organism: Lissotriton helveticus (assembly GCF_964261635.1). Taxonomy (NCBI): domain Eukaryota; kingdom Metazoa; phylum Chordata; class Amphibia; order Caudata; family Salamandridae; genus Lissotriton; species Lissotriton helveticus. Next base: position 55,982,830 of record NC_136060.1, read on the forward strand.
AGACCCAATATTTTGCTAGAAATGAGACGTTGCCTCCTGAATTTTCTACCATTCCTCAGACACTGTGGGCAGCTGGGGACACTGATGTTGGGTTGTTGAAAATAGCTCCGGTGTCCATCACCTTGAAACCAAATGCACAGCTGCCACGCATTCCTCAGTATAAGATTTCACCAGAGGGTGAACAGGCCTTGTTACAAATCATTCATGATCTGGTTGACAGAGGGGTCGTGGAAGAGACAGCTGCGAATGTCTGTAATAGCCCTATTTTACCGATTTTAAAAAGAACTCCAATTGATGGTGCTCCAGATTATAAAACTGCCTATCGTTTTGTGGTTGACCTGCGAGCGGTCAATAAAATAGTCATTCCCCAGTACCCAGTGGTACCAGACATAACGACCATTTTGACAATGATTCCCCCGACGGCTCAATATTTCTCTGTAATAGATTTAAAGAACGCCTTCTTTAGTATCCAAATTCATCCTGAAAGCAGACATATCTTCGGATTCTCATTAGGAGGCCGAAGCTGGCGCTTTACGCGCGCACCACAAGGCTATACAGAAAGTCCTAGCATTTATAGCCAGGCTCTAAAAGCAGTATTGGATGAATTGATTTTGCCTGCAGGCAACACTATCATCCAATATGTGGATGATATTTTGGTGGCTTCTGACACGGAGGACGGTTGTAAGGTGGCAACGGTAAAACTGTTACATCATTTGGCTGTTAATGGAAATAAGGTCTCCCTCTCTAAATTTCAGTATTGTCGACAGGAAGTGACCTACCTTGGCCACTTACTGTCGAAAGCGGGGAGACGTCTAACACCGGAACGAATATCTGTGATTACTAACATGTCTGTACCTACTACTCAACGTGATGTTCGTGCTTTTCTTGGCATAACCTCTTACTGTCGCCAATGGATTCCTAACTATTCACTTCTCTCTAAACCCTTGTTATATTTGACCACCAAAGATGTGCATGAACCCCTACCCTGGACGGATGAATGTCAAGAAGCCTTTGATTCTTTGAAATCTGCTTTGTGTTCTGCACCTGTTTTAGGTACCCCAGATTACCGAAAACCTTTTTCACTTTATGTGCACGAGGTGGACGGTTGCTCCCTTTCAGTATTAACACAGGATTTCGGTGGAAAACAGAGACCTTGTGCTTTCTTTTCATCAGTATTAGATATGGTCGCCCAAGCCCTTCCCAGTTGTCTGAGGGCCACTGCGGCAGTAGCGGTGGCCATCCGACAATCGGAGGGTATTGTTTTAAATACAGAACTTACAGTTCTAGTGCCACATGCAGTAGACATTTTGCTAAATAGAACTAAGACTCAGCACCTTACGAGTGCTCGTCTGACAGAATATGAGTTAACTTTGTTTGCACCACATATTTTCATCAAGAGATGTGCTACACTGAATCCGGCCACATTATTGCCCCTCCCTTCCGATGCTGAAACAAATGATGTTCATGATTGTATATTTAGAACTGAAGAAGAAACTAAAGGTCGCCTAGACCTTTCTGACATCCCCTTAGTAGAACTCCAAGGAGAGTTATATGTGGATGGTTCCTGTTTTAAATTACCAGATGGCACGACTACAGCTGCGTATGCCATTACAACCTTAGAGAGAGTAGTGGAAACAGCTAGTATTTCACACCACTCAGCCCAAGCAGCTGAACTAATAGCACTACTACGAGCCTGTGAAATTAGTGGAGGTTTAAAGGTAAATATTTACACAGACAGCCAATACGCCTTTGGCGTTGCCCATAGTTTTGTAAGGCTGTGGAGGGAGAGGGGTTTCTTTACTACACATGGTCAGAAGATTCAACATGGCCCTTTGATTGATCGTTTACTGCATGCCCTGAATTTACCGGATAGGGTTGCCATTATTAAGTGCAGTGCTCATAAAAAAATTATTGATTCCACAGGAAAGGGAAATGCATATGCTGATTCAGTAGCGAAAGAGACTGCACAAACTAAAATGACTCCCATGTTCCCTAGTGCTTCAGCCCGGTAGGTGGCAGAAACATCTGTGTTTGATAACACCATTGAGAGTGTGAAAGAGTTACAGAAGGAAGCCACGGTAGATGAGATGCAGAAGTGGGAACACGAAGGGGGAGAATTGGATAAAAATGAGTGTTGGATAGATCGAACAGAGAAACAACGTCGGTTGCTCCCCAATGCATTGGTATATGCAGTAGTGACCATGGGCCATGGTCCAGCACATATAGGAGCAAAAGGTATTTGTGCAGTATTGGATCCAGTATGGAATAACCCCAACATTCCTAAAACAGCCGCCCATGTGGTCAAATATTGCACGGTGTGCTTACGTTACAATTCGGGGGGTAGAGAGACTGTCCTGAGTGGAAACTTTGCTCCCCCATCCTTACCCTTTGAAGTACTTCAGTTTGATTATATAGAGATGGAACGAGTGAATGGTCTAAAATATGTACTGGTGGTGGTTTGTGCGTTCAGCAAATGGGTCGAAGCCTACCCCACCAAGGAAGCTACCGCAGTGGCTACTGCTAAGGCTCTGATTAAGGAATACTTTCCCCGCTTTTGTTTGCCCCGAATTATCTGTTCTGACAATGGCACACACTTTAATGCTACCTTGGTCCGGAGTGTTTGTGATGGACTACAAATTAAACAAAAGTTCCATGCAGCCAGACACCCTCAGTCGGCAGGCTTAGTCGAAAAATACAATGGTATATTGAAGTTGAAAATGGCTAAGATATGTGCCAGTACAGGATTAAAATGGCCTGATGCCCTGCCCTTGGCTTTACTGTCTTTGAGAACCACCCCACACACACGAACGGGTTTGTCTCCTTATGAGGTGATATTTGGTAGGCCTGCCAATGTATGGGGAGTCCCTAGGCCCAGATCCTTTAGAGATATTGACTATCCTTTAATGACATATTATTTATATGCATTGACTAAAGATCTGCGTTCTATTCATCAACAGGTATCCGAGACATTGCGGCCGCTACCAGAGGGTCCAGGTCATCGGTTGGAACCCGGCCAGTGGGTTCTGGTTAGGAACTATCAACAGAAATCAAGTTTGGAACCAAGGTGGTCTGAGCCCTACCAGATTATACTGGCTACCAGGTCGGCGGTGAAGGTGCATGGGCGCAAACACTGGATTCATGCGTCCCATCTGAAGCGCCTACCACTCCCTTTACCTTTTGATTTGCAAAACCGTGAAGGAATTCCTAGCCAGGAAGGAGAGTCGCTACCAAGCTTTGTGCCCTTTTCTGAAGCTCGAGAGAAAGGACAGACAAGCACCACATTGCCTATAGGTGACAAGGTAGCGGACCGGACGGCGAAGGCTGTTGTTTGTGATATATCGTTGGAATCAACCACCTCTGATGCTCCCACAGCTGAGTTGTTTTTTGATCAGGAGCAATCTGGCCGTTGTAAGTACAACCTGCGACCCCGAAAACAGCACGGTACCCCAGCTCTTCATGGGAAAAGATAGGGAAAGACTTTGTTTTGAAAACATTAGATAGCCTACTGGGGTACTGAGCGAGACACTGGACTGAACTCGTTGAGAGCTTGGAACATTGTGTTAAAAGGCTCTGTTCAGAAAGAAAGACTGAGTTGGGGGTCGCGGTTGTCCTCTCAGACCAAGGAGATACTGTACTTTTCCCATCTGAAGGATGAAGAGAGTCTGCCCGTGAGGCTCTGAATGGACACGGGAGGAAGATCCCCTCTGGTGGTGTGCGCGTTTTGTGGATACCAAGATAGTTTTTGGACTTATAGAGAGGGACCGAGTTAGAATTTGGACTTGTAGAGAGTATGTTTCCTTTTGTTTGATTTGCGATGGAGGATGAAAGACCTCTAGCCCCTCGGCGCTATGTGGATAACCTGCATTTGTTTTCTGGATGGTCCACCAGAGTGAAGGTGGCATTTATTGCTTTTATCGTTATTATCACTATTATTATGATGTGTGTATTCGTATACTTAGAATTTCATCACCCAGCACAGAAACTGTTAGGAACTACTGTTGCCCCGGAAGAACATCTTTTCTATTCTTTTCCCCCTCACAAGGCCAGACACAGAGAAACCTATATGAAAAATGCTTTCATTGAAATGTTACATCAGACCCATAGTACTACGAACAAAACGAATTGTTGGGTGTGTGGATTATTGCCTTCTGTTATGCATCAGCATGAATTGTTTATCTCTTTACCGTTGTCCTATTTAGCCAGTTGTGAAGCCTGGTTTCAGTTGCTATCCTTAATGTATTCACATTATGTAGCTGAACCGAAAATATATACTGAGAAAGATTATGAAGCTATATTAAAATACATAGAAAAACATCAAGGATTTGATGCAGCAGGAAATGGAGGAGAGGGTTCATTGGACCCGAACGCTTGCATGAATGTGTACACCGATTATAAGAATGTCACATGGCTAATGGAAGAAATGCAGGATTTTGATCTGTTTAATGACACCATGTATTTTCAGCACTTTAAGGAAAGGAATGTTACCAACGATAAGGCCATGCCGATTCCCATTATTAATACTACTGCACCCTTTTGTATACAGGGGAGGGGACATGTTAAGGTAGGAAAGAGTAGATGTAATTACACCTACACCTTACAGATTTATAGCACCCCACCTATGATCACTCCGCCTGATGTATATTTCGTTTGTGGGGAGAATGCATACACCTGGCTCCCCCGGGGGTGGGCAGGAAGTTGCTACCTCTATTTCCTCTATCCCCCGGTGTACATTGCTCCACCCGATAATCATCGAACTTACCAGTTAGTGCAGAAAGAAGCAGTAGTCAGCCGAAACGTCAGGAGTTACGACATTGATAGCACTGACCAGACAGACACCTCCCTCCAACAATTCGAAGATTTTGGTAAGGGCCTGCTCCCTTTCTGGGGACCTACATTTAATAGCCGCAGCATTTGACGTTTGTCTAGAATAGTTGAGAACGTGGTTCAGACCACTACTGGGATCCTGACTAATATTACCGTAGAGCTTGCAGCGACGAGGCTTGTTTCGCTCCAGAACCGGATGGTTCTTGACGTCATCCTCGCAGATAGGGGAGGATCCTGTCGCGTGATCGGCAGTTCTTGCTGTGTGTTCATTCCGGATTCGCAAAGAAGCAAGAAATGGTAAGGGGTTCTGCCCACTTAACCCTCCCGTACCTGAGCAGGAGACATCCAAGGATGAAAAGGTAGCAAAAAAAGGTACTAAAGGGATTAATCCTTCTTTAATTTTTCAACAAGAAACATCCAATTATCTTGTGAAACACAAATAGAACATTATAAACATATGTAGATAAATTCATATACACACATATGAGCGGACTTCTAGGGAGGCACAACAATGAACAATCTATATACAAATTATCACATATACATCATATACAAATATACAAAACATTTACAATATCAACAAACATTTATCTGTACCCTGAATTCAAAAGATATATACAAATATATATACACCAATTTAAGTAAATGCCTCCTCCTAATTTGCAAAGGAGTGCACAACAAAGTGGAAGTCCCAAAAGGAAAGCACCAGGGGGTTAGAACATTAACCCAATCTCAAATTGTATAGGTGCAAAACAGAGACAAATCAAATCTTTTTAAGTTGTAACAGGGGACTCCATTCAAACAAAATGTGTCGACGCAGTCGCGGTCGCGTTTCAGCCAGATGATGTAGGCTTCATCAGGACATGGGTACTCTAATCTTGATGGTCCTGGCCACGCCTAGGTCCGGTATACCCGGTAAGCCCACAGGGCCACCCACACGGTTAGGGTGGGAGCCACTATCTTAACCCAGGTACTGTAAATAATACCTTATATATATAATATGTCCGCTTGGAAAAAGGGGTAGACTCTCAGCATTCGGATTCGGCCCCTACCATTCATCTAGCTATACAGAAATTGCATCGATTAGCAAGCGAAGCCCATGTGGATAACGGGACCTGGTCCTTTAGTAGCTGGTTCTGGGGTCTGTTGGCCACATGGGGTTGGAAAATATTCATAGTTCTGGTCGGAGCTTTTGGGGTAATATTTACGTGCTGCATATGTCTTCAGTGTGGCCCAGCTTGCTGCTCGTTTTGTGCAGACAGGATGACATCTGCTTTAAAATTCTCTCGGCAGGTGAAAGTGGAGAAGCAGATGGTCCAAAAGGAGGTATCCGATCTCATGCAGATAGATGAGGGGATTTTTGTGGAATAGTATTGGCTATAATAGGCCAAAAGGGCCGTCTGTTGGGTTTGAATTTTCGATACCATACATTATTGGCCTAATATATCCAATGTAATTTCGTAGTTCTATAATCACAATGTAAAATGCAGAATAAACCATAAGCGTAATGTTTATTCGTTTGTACCTATTGGTATAACTAAAGTCGGTTTGTTTAGTTTCTTTGAGTGCTCATGTATTTCCTTGAAATCACGTGATCACCCTCTCTGTTCGAAATTATGATGGCGGCTAGGCCGAGCATGATCGTTAGTTAGTAGCTCAGGAAGGCTCAAGGTCACATCTGCCTTTCTTGTGGGATGCGCACATTCTAGCGGAGCCCGTTCCTGTACTCCCCAGGCTGCAGATAGACACGGAGACACCTCTTGACCTGCCCCCGGAATAGTTTAGGCCTAGGCTAGTAGCAATCAATTGTGCCTTATATGGGCATTCCTCTTGGCTTACTGACAAACTGTATCTTTCCTTGTAGGGTGTCATCTTGAATACATGAAACGTATATATGCTTTGTTTCTTGCACATGTAATCAGTCTCCTCTGCGCACCTTCGAGGGTTGTGTAGACTGAGGCTCCCCTGCCAGGGCTTGTATTTTATGAATAAACGATTGAACTTTCTCCATTGCCGACTGAATTATTAACATTATTGTATGTATGCGGGCTATTGGTAAGTATAGTCCACGGTCGTTAAATTTTGGATCCTTCAACAGTGGGCTGTATATCTCACCCGAGATGGAGATGAACTTCCCACCCAGTCCACCAATGGAAGAAAATACCTTTTGGAGTATTGTGAACAGCAGCAGAAGTGGTTGGCTTGCAATTGCCTAACCTGGAAGCCAATTTATTAATTTAAATTCTTCAACCAAGTCCTACTTCACTTGTGTGACTGTTCCCATTTAATGAGCACCTTACAGACCAGGGCCAATTGGTTCAAGTAGTGCTTCATCCAAGTAGCCCCTCCAATTAGCAAACGTGTGGCCAGATGGAACAGACCAACCTCAGGCGACCCTGATGTTTTTGATGGCCTGAAAGTCATGTAGTACAGGTATCCACAGGTAAAGTGAATTTGAAGTCAAACATATTGATGCCTTTGGCACATGTTTTCTACAGCTAGCCTGGCTTTAGGCTCCTAACGCAATGCGCCATCTGGGCAAGTACACCATGTCTTATGGGCATGGCCAACAAGAGCGTTTCAACCATTCCAGATGAGCATTGCGAACTTGCTGGCCCACACTATCCATGACAGCCAGGATGCAGAACAGTATGTGTTTCATACACGCTTGGACATCATTGGCTGCATAGACCACGCTGTGAGCACCAGCATAGTGTTTAGAAGGCACGGCTGGATGCGATTATCCAGGCTTCCATTGTATGTCCAATTGTCTTTTAGGGACATAGCTTTTGTTTGATCTAGACAGTTCAGAGAGAAGGCTGATTCAGTGCACAAGTAATTCAAAGATAATTGCACAACAGCTTGATCCTTGGAGGAACCAGCGCTCTCATGTCCGGGTAGCCAGTATCATTGGAAGAAAGCAGGTAAGAGGGGAGGGGAATTGAACAACAAGGGTGGGCACACGGGTTGAAAAACAAGGGTGGGCACACAGGTGATTAGCTAACATCAGTACTAGAACTATCCCCCAGATGCATCAACAACCCATTTAGTGATTCCTTAATAGCGAAAAATACCGATTCGCTATTAAGGAATAGCAAAATGGAATGCATCAAGAAATCACTAAAAAAATAGCGATTTCTTAGAATTCCTTAATTGCGACTCGCAAATTGTGAGTCGCAATTAAGGAATACCTCCCCATTCATTCCTATGGGCCTAGAGGCCCATAGGAATGAATGGAGAGACAATCTCAATTTGCGAATCGCACTTAGCGATTCGCAAATTGAGATTGCGATTTCAAGGGTGTAGGGGTGTCCAAAGGACACCCTGTTGCACCCCTGAAATTGATCTGTGCACATATGTTGCGCACACACATGCCCTTAGGAGGCATGTGTGTGCGCAACATATGCAAATTTTTGCAAATTACCATGAAGTTGTACTTCATGGTAATTTACGTGCTCTATTAGCGAATTCGCTATTTTTAAAACTTTCATGCATTGCATTTAAGGAATCTCAATTTGAGATTCTTTATATGCAGATAATCGCAATTTAGCGATTTCTCAATTAGCGAGTTTTGCATTTGGGATGATGCATCCCAAATGCAAAAATACTGGTCGCAAAGGGGCAGATTCTGAGAATCTTCCCCTTTGCGAGCGGATTTTTGTTTGATGCATCTAGCTGATAGTTCTTAGAGCATCTACGCAGTCCAACACGTTTGAACTGAAGGCTTTCAGTTGGATTAGCAAGTGCAGGCTGCTGCACTTACTACATGTGTACATGGATTATCTGGTATGAGAACTTTCTGGACTGTTGCCTTCTTTGATGCATGCTCTTGTCACTTTAAGCAGACACCAGCCATAATTTTACTTTATAGCATGCAATGCACTTACAAAAATGATTTTGATCTCACTGAGTCCCACATAATCCACTCTATGAGGCCTCCCCGAGTTCATCTTCTAGTTCGTTTACGACTCGCATGGGTTTATGACTATTCCTTTCATCATAGTAAAACTTGCAGCTACACAAGAGATGAATTTATTTTAGTTAGAGTGGTAGTCTCTAGCCTGGAGCACCTACAACAAAGGCACAGAGATGTGTGAAATATCGGCACATGACTATGAATAGCAAACAAAGACATTAATCAGGAAAGATAAAAAATGGTGGATTACCTAAAAGACCCTTCTTACTCTGAACAACAGGAGCAACAGCACCCTTCATCCCATTATTTGCCAAGTGGCAGTGCTACAGTAAGACTAATCAGGAACACTTAAGCAAAAGGACCTAATTGAATTTCCATCAGAGCCTTGTCTCCATTGCCCTTCATTTTACTCTCCCCCCTGCATCTCTCCTGATACACTCCTCTGTCTGGGAAAAAATAAACATTTCCCCCATTGTGTGCCACAGGAGCAGGTCAGGGTCTTTCAAATGGAACCTACAGGCCTCTATCGCTCTGCTTCACCTATATGTACAATACATATCCTACATTGCCCACAAACCCAAAGTCGCACAACATACACTTGGGTAGGATTAGATGACAAAATTGAGCATACATGTAACTGCTGGGCACTGGTTAGACACTCTCAATCAGTGCCAAATGTCTAAATTTTTGTGAGTGAGTGAAAAACCTTTAGTTACAGAATAGTGAGCAAGGAATTTTAAATACGACCTTTCTTTTTTCAGCGCCAACTCCTCTTGTGCAGCGTACAGACCTTGTACCAAGGTTGGGACACTTCAAACTATGTTAGAAGCTCTGACCTAGATTGCCACACTACAGGTTAGGGTTCTCAATGTTTAAATGATGTTTACACTCAGAATCGCAGGTTTAAGCTGTCTGCCCCACTTATGGAGAACCGTGTATAATGTTGTATCTTTCTACAGCTTACATCATCTGATTGCTTGCTATCTCAGAAAGAATGCTCCCAATATACTCTCATAACCATGAATACAAAATTTTTTATTTGACTTACCTCTGCTTGATTCCACTACTATTTAATTTCCAGAATTACCCTCTTCTTACCTTCCAGATGCCTTCTATTTCTGAGTGTAGCCTCCTCTCAGCCACAGGCCTCACTACCTGCCTTAATCCTTCTTCCTGTAATTCTGCAGTTGCCTGATACCTCTTTTCAAAGATCACAACCTCTCCTCTTCAAAATACTAACCCTGTGACCTAACCTTAACTAGCCAGCCTTTCAATCTCACCAACCATTCCCTGAAACCACATATCGCCTGTAATGATCATGCCTAACTGGTATTATTATAAATCTGTCACAAAGTAATTAGAGTGAATGCATGACTAATCACAAATACCATTGGAATAACCACGAACCTTGTGTTACAAGGTGGTGTGCTACTCGCCACAAAGCGCTACAACGCCTTCAGCGCCTCTTCAGAGTTAGTAAGAGCTAAAAAAAATGCAATTACAATATTCCATCCAACATATTTTGTGTTACATTTTGGCTCAAACTCCTATGGGGCTTTGATTAGGATTTCTGTGTTGGGGATTTTTGCCCATATCCTGAAATTGAGCTTCATAAATATATTCAGGGGTGTTTGTCAGAAAGTTATGGACAAAAATATTGTCTTACGTGTTGTATATATTGTTTACAATAAAATCCTCCCCTTGGCATACATTTTCTGCTAATAACTGCATTGTTTTGTCAGACAATATTTAATTCACAATATTCTGGTTGTGCACCTTTCAGTGCATGGATCAAATCTATGTACATTCATGCTTTTTTGCAAAAGTTTGCAGTTTTATCAATCGTTACTTTCAAAATAAATGTAAGAACACTTCCAGAGCCCACAGACTGTATGGAGGCTTCTCAAACTGTTTTAAATGGAGGTACTCTTTAGAGGAATAAATAAAGCCAGATGTTGCACGAGATTTAAAAGTAGTTTTTCTTTATATGCGAGACAAACAGAAAAAGTGTTCCTCAGTTGACAATATCCAGGTTTACAGACACGTTTAATTCGAGCCTCAAATTGTATCTGGGGATCATGTTAAAATGTAAATCGCACGCTATGCAGAAATGTGAGACAATTAGATTGTGGCGGCACACCTCGTTCAGGGTCTCTCTGGGCCCTATTTACTGAAGTGTTTCTCTCATTCGATGTCGGTTGTAAATAAAAAAGACGTGCTTCCGTTTTTTACAAGGTGCTAAATGGCGTGTCACTTGCAAATGAAAAAGTTGTCTCCTATAGCCAGTCATGTTATAAATACCTTTAGATTCGCTGACACACTTGAAAAAAATCACTGCCCAGTTCATAAGAACATTTACATTAGTTCGTACAAAGAGTGATGTACAGTGAATTGTTTCCTATTTGTTCAGATTTTATATTTCAACCAATGTAATATAATGCATATGACATCGTCTTAAATCAAGTTGCCTAATTTTCGATGACGGCTATTATTATTTTTTTAAATAGCTTTCTTATTATCAGGACACTTTTTACAGTGATCTCTACATACATCTCTTGAAATGAAATACTTTGACATATGAAGTCTTTCTCTCACTTATTTAGGGATATAACAGTGGCCCCTGCCATCTCGGTCGCACACTGCAAGGAAATGACACTTGAATATATGGATACAATGTTATTATAGATTATTAACTAAAACCATAACAAAATGTCACCTGAAGCCATTATCTTTACCCACAGCCAGGCTAATGAATTGGGAAAACAAGCATCAGTTCACAAATCCTCTTAGCTCCAAAAATTGCATTGCATTGTGATGAACCGACAATACTAGTAAATTCTGCAATTCTTTGGGGATTCGTGTTTCCACGCTTGCTTTCCAAAACTGTTAGTAACATTATATTGGTTGTATTCCAGAACAGTGTTCCTGCATTTCGATTGTTGAAAGTATATTGTTGTTTTTCGGTCAACTTGCTTTTTTCCATCGGGGTATAATTGCTTCAGTATTTCGTACTGTACTTTTTGGAATCTTTACATGTATTTATTCTTCAATCGCCTTTGTTGTAAAGTGCTATGGAAGTTCGATTAAAGATTTACATATGATGCCTTAGGGTTTTACTTCTTGGATTCATCTGGACATGGTAAGGCTGACGATACCTATTTTGTTCAGAAAATTGTACCGTTTTATTGAAGGAGGAACATCTATTGAATATGATCTGAAGATGAGCCAGATAGAAAAGGCTATTCCTTCTGTTTTATTCAAGTTTCCGGCCTTGAGTGCAATAATATTATCGATATAAAGGTAGCACTGACGATCTTTTTTAAAACATAGACGCGGTGGAGATTTAGGGTTTTTCTAGGACAAGTCATGTTTAATTTGATATGCATTAGTCTGCAATAGCAGCTAAGAAATCACTCACTATTCACAGTTGGCAAATTGATGTAAATTTACAGTTGTTCTTCTGCGCCGAAATTTTATCACAAATGGGTATATTTGGCAAATATAGGGATTTGAAAACAAACATTCGAAAAAAACGTGTGATTTTGGAAATGCAATATGAGCAAACTGTGCATTTGTGTCAAAGAACAACATACATAGATTGGTCAAATAAACTCTCATTCCCAAATCTGTAGTTCACTCATGTTGTCAGTTTATCATTGTATCATGTACAGAGCACAGCTTTCACCCTGGATACATTTGTGCTTTGGTGTGCTACAGTGCTTAATTTCGGCAGTGGTTGCCAGTGGGGCCAACAATTATTTTTCCTCATCGGACACTTATCAGGAGGAAGAGAGGGAAATAAGGAGAAAGAGAAAGATGAAAAAAGTCACAAAGGGAGAAAGCAGGAACCTGCATAGTGAGCTAAAAGGGGAGGGAGTGTCTGGTACTCAATTAAACAAGCATACAGTGGATTCCAGACTACCCAGCCTCCTTGGTATTCAGCGCTCTGGCGCTGCCTCTTGGCTTCTGAACAAAGCCTGGGGTATCTGCACTTATTCTTCTACAAATTAAGCACCGGTGTGGTGGTCACCATATTATCTGTGCTCCTCATGATTTGGTACGAACACAAGATGAGCATCTTTGTTTAGGACCTTTAAAAATAGAGATCTACTCACCCAGGCAGAGGTTTGCATTGCTAAAGGTACAATTGTTGTTAAGCATTGTGCAGCAAATAAACTTTATCAAAAATCCGAAATCATATTATAAGCCTCAATGGAACCCATGAGACCTCTTTCTCTATTCACAATACCTGTCTTCACAAATCCTCACCCATATTTAAAGAATGTTTTTGTGAGCCACATTTGCAACTAAATGTGTGGCTGTACCATTACCTGACTGAATGTCTGTGAAACAGAGACACATCCACATATTCATACATATTGCCAGGAAACCAGTCACAGGACGCTTGTTTCTGGTTCAGGGAGGACCTGGCTTGATAGTTCGGACTGGACTGTCCCCGTGAGGAACAGGATTAAGAATGATTTGCATATGGCTGGGTCCAAACTGGGGTGGCGTGGTGAGCAAAAGAACAATGGAATAAACCCAGATCTTTGTGACTGGGGGTGAATGTTTGCATTGTTCAGCATTCCGTCCATCAATTGTTCCTTTTGCTTTTGTCACCCTAAGTGGGAAGGGTATGCCCAGACCTGGGCCCGGTGATCACGGCTCCACTGGATTCAAACTAGCCTGGCTGATGAGGGGTGATGCCCCGAAACCGGTCCCAGGATGCTTGTTTCTGATCCAGGAAAGACCGGGCTTACAAGTTTGGGTTGGACTGTTCCCTTGAGGAACAGGGTCAAGAATGATTTGCATACGACGGGGTCGAAACATCACAATAAACAAGGTCGTGGAGGCAGGGACATGCCTCAGTCATTACTGTCAAGTTGTGCAGTGCCTGACAGGGGCACATTCAAAATGTGGAAGGCTGGTCACAGAGACAGGCTAGAAACCATCATGCAGCCTATCTCTCTGGCACTGGTCTGCCCCTTGGTATCTAAACTCAGCCTTCGGGTGGTTAGGGTAAATAATGTATCTTGTCTTCTCTTGGAAAGTCAGGAAGATGTTGGTCAGAGCTTAGTTCAATCTGGCATCAATAGTGCTATCAGTGTAGTCAGCAGTAACAGTTCTCTGATCTTGAACAACTTCTTGCTGAGAGATTTCTTCACATTAGCGACAGAGCGAATTTCCTTATTTTGGAAATGAAGCACATTTTAACTGAAAATGCTAACGTTTATTGTCAAAATAGCATACACACACTTAAAGAACAATTAGCAGTGGTCAATCACAAACACTCGAATTAACCTATTGGCATAAATTCAGTTAGCTTAAATGCTGCCGCCATTTTGAATGAAGATAAAGGGAAACTAGTTCCTGCATCATGTAGAAACTATAGATGTTAACTAACAAATAATAATTGGTGATTATGTGTTCTTGGATTATTTACAATGATCCCTGAAGAAGGTCATCTATGTCCGAAATGCATTGGGTATTTTATTTATGAATTTTGCACTATTCGTGTTCTTTCAAGTGGTTCCGGATGGAAATAGTTGGAACATTAGAAGTTTGGGAAATGGCATTTACACTACACGGGTGGAATCGGATAAACAGTTGATGAATAGTTGTAAAAGTGTTATGACCAAATAAATTGAAATTTAAGGATTACTTGGACTACTATGGAGGATTACATTGACGCCAAGGTGGCACAAATTAGCTATGCGATTTGTCGGGGTGAGATGTACGCCCCATCATTGTACAAGGTGTGCACAAACTCACACCTTGTACAATTTTATATTAAAAATATGCAAAAGCCTCATAGTAATGTTGGATGTCGACTTTACACATTAAGACCTGTTTTCTTGTTTAACCCCTTGACTGCGGTGCAAATTCCGACGCAGTGCTGCGGAATTAATGAGTGGGCGGGGATCGGATGGCCACCGGCCGTCATCCACACACTCCCACTGTGACGTCGGTCGGCCGGGGGCCGTCCGACGCATGCAAGGGGTTAAACTGTTGTTTTGCATCTCAAACTCAAACATTCATTTAATTTTAACCCTGCTTTTTTTTTATCCTTCTACAGTCCTCAACCATATCTGCTACCAATCATTGTGCTAGCAATGCATTTCCATTAGCTTCCCTTATTCCTTCCTTTTCTGCACACTATAGTTTCCAAAGAGACAATCAGTATATGCTTAATATCCATAAACAGTGCTCCACATTTACTCTACCCATTTACATTACGTATTTCTCTGCATTTAAGTATACATGTTTTGCCAGGTCGAAATGGTAGTTTAAAACTGTATGCACAGGATGCAATGGCGGGCCTGAGACCCACTAGTAGCATTTAATGTACAGGCCTGGGGTACAGGTAGTACTACTTTACTAGGGACTTACAAGTAAAGAACATGTGCATATTGGATGTAAGCCATTTTCACCATGTTTAAGGAAAAAGCATGAGTACTTTAGCACTGGTCAGCAGTAGTAAAGCGTGCACCATTTTAAGGCCAACAAAAACGAATTCCGCAAAAAAAGGATTAAGGCAAAATATTTGGCAGGTCTAATACACACCTTCAAAAACATACACTTTCAAGCACTTTGATAATTTTTGTCTGATATCTTCTTCTTACAGTTTGCTAGTCAGTGTCCAATTCTAAAAACAACACAGGTTTCTCCTCTTGGTTTCCGGCGTTTCAACATGATGGTATTTCTCGTCTTCTGTGGTAAATCTAAGCGCTCTCTCGAAATCAGATACCAGCTTCTCAATAACTTACTATTCAGAAACAAACTGTCTCCAATAGGGATACATAAAAATGTGGGTCAGTTGATATGTATCTCAGAAGCTACAAATCACATTTAGCAGTGACTTTACGCCATTCTAAACACACTGCACATTGACTCTTATGCTTAAAATTTCAACCTGGAAACCATAAATGTATTTGCATTTCCAGGTATTTCTTTAGTGTGAAATCGTACGAAGGTATACACGAATCACAGAGAATACATTGTTGTTATTACTTTGTAGGTTTTCTCGATTATGTATTAACTACTTGTACTGGATGTTCGTGGCATTGCATGCTTTTGATGTATTTCATTGTTATGTCCCT
Source organism: Lissotriton helveticus (assembly GCF_964261635.1). NCBI lineage: Eukaryota > Metazoa > Chordata > Amphibia > Caudata > Salamandridae > Lissotriton > Lissotriton helveticus. The sequence goes on from NC_136060.1 coordinate 55,998,670, forward strand.
TTTGCTTTCTTATAGGTAATTTGTTTGCCTTAACCCTACTTGCAGCCACATGGTTACCAGCTCCAATGTCCGTCAATAAAGTGATGTAACTGAAAAAAAGTCAACAAATGGCAGTCACAGTCGACTTTCAAATATGAGATTTGTTAACATTCTATGAAAGGCATTAACTTTGCAATTATCTAGACGCCCAGAGCCTTTTAGATGTTGGCAAGCATTTGATGATGGCGCTATTTTTCTAATCACTTCTTGAAGACACTTTAGGAGCTTTCTTTCATAAAACGACACTGAGATGGTTTTGCAATTACTAAATACTCATTTCTAATCGTTCAGGCCACATGAGCATAATTATTTTTGTATTGGTGACTAATATATTACTCTACTAAGGCAATCCATACTTAACATATTTCAATTAATTTCTTATTATCTATATTTCTTCAAGGATTTAACTCCCAACACTTAGAATGAGAAGCTATGTTACTTTTAAAGAAACATGCAATACATTCAAAATGCATCACAAGTTATTTAGAATTGTAGCTTAAACAAAACAAACATAACATAGGGCTAGAGACATAAACGTAATGTTGCTGGTAAAGGTAAGTCTGCAATGAAATTTACTCTTTCCCTGCCAAGAATCCACCAATTAAGTCCTAGTGAAAATAACTGGTTGTATGAATGCAGCCATCTCCGTACAAGTAACAACAACATCCACACTCTTGCATAACATTGAAGGGGTGTAAAAGACATTTTTCAGGCTATAGTTTGACTTGGAAGTTTGGATACACTGGCAAACGTATATTTTTGAATATTCCCAAACTTCTCTCATTCCCATTCTCACCTTGGAAATAATCAGAAATTTAAGACCGCCAAGGGCAGCAATAACTCCCCTCACAGGAGCACAATGGGAACCCAAAGGTTTGTTGCATATGTAGAGGGAGGGATTTCTCCACCTGGAAAAATGATTGATCTGCACTTGCCTGTAGATGTACAACTATGGGTGCTAATTTGCTACGTTTCTTGAATTATGCCAATAGTGTCTATATAATAACATTTGGAGACTCTTTTTGGGTTGAACCCTACAGGACAGCAGAGCAGTCTGGTTGCAAAAAAGTATTGAATGCATCCTGAAAACCTCTAAAATGTATTCCACCAACTGCTTACCATTGACTTTGTGTTTAGACAACCACAGGTGCTTGCTTTCTATTCAGTGGCTTTACATGTTTAGGCACATCCAGTACCCCCCCTCCAAGTGGAGCATAGCCGCTCTGATGGCCTCCTCCTATTCTTCCACAAGTGCTCAGTTTTTGGGACTCTTTTTTATGTTTCACCTGCACAGTGCTTGCGCTGTGCTTGAGAAATCTACTGTTTTTACTATAACCTTAAAAGGGACTTACACCCGGCCTCCCCTTTTCTGGCTTCTCATTGGTTCATGTATGTGCCACTTACTTTTCTTCCAATTCTATTTGCGGAAGGACATTTCCTGCATTTACCAATGCGTGTTTCTCATGTGCTTCTTTTATCAGTTTCCTGTAGCCGAAATCTTGTTTACATCCACTTTTGTGGAACTATTTTTTATTACTGCCCTCACAACCTCCATGAAAAACAAACAATATGGCACACACAGTCTCTTCTCTGCACCACAAGCACAAGCGGAAAATACACTGTTTATTTAATATTTTCACTTTCTTCAAACTAGGAATGGAAACTACAACTCCCATGTTCTCTTAATTTGGACAGGATGTTCTTGACTTTCTTTCTCCTGCATAAAACAGCTGTGTTCGATCAGTCTCCAGATCGAGATTGCCAACTGGAGCTAAATTGTGTTGACTTGGCTTTTCAGTAACTGCCAGCATTTATAACCGGTGACAAATTTATGATTTCAGCTGAAAAATCACAAGGGACTGCAGGGTGAAGGGTTTTTAAAGTGTTATCAAGGGCTATTGCGTACAACTAAATAGCTCAGTAAGGGCCAGATGTAGGAGCCAAAATACCGGTCGGTAACGGCCGAATTCGGCCGTTACCGACCGGTATTTGGGTTTTCAGATGTAGGGGCATATATTTTACAGAATCGGTAAATTTACTGATTCGGTAAATTTACCGAATCTGTAAAATACGGAATCGGTATTTTTTACCGATTCTGTAATTACAAATGTAGATGGCACTCCTGAGAGTGCCACAGGTCTTACAGATTCGGTATTTTACCACACAATCCAATTGTGTGGTAAAATACCGAATCTAGGTGTGCATGCACATGTGTGCATGCACACCTAGCCATGTGACAGACAGACATGCCCTTAGGGCATGTCTGTGTGCCACATGGCTCACATGCCCGTCTTTGGGGTGCTAGAGGGTGTCAAAGTGACACCCCCTGCACCCTTGCTAAAATCGGTATTTACCGATTCTGTAATTACAGAATCGGTATTTCCCATTGATTCCTATGGGCTTCAAAGCCCATAGGAATCAATTGGAAATACCAAATCTGTAATTACAGAATTGGTAAATACTGAATCTTAACGATTCGGTATTTACAGAATCTGTAATACCTACATCTCCCCCCTTCATATTTACCGACTCTTAAATACCGAATCGGTAAAATTCGGTATTTAAGAGTCGGTAAATATGAATTACCTACATCTGGCCCTAAATGTTTTAAACATGAACGTGTATTGATTCACTACTGTTTGAATTAACATTAGCAATTTCTTTGGCTTTTCAACTTTTCTGGTGTGTAAAGTTTTTCCAGGACCCACAAAAGGTACACTCACACATGCCACCTTATTGACAGATACTTGAGTTCTCTTCCTGTTGTATAGCGTTTTAGGACCCTAGTGTAATTTTCCAGATTCATGCCCTTATATAGGTATAAATCACCTTGTCCTTATATAGGCATAGAAATCATAACCATATTTAGACATAACCGATCCAGTCCAAATACGGTATGGCTACTTCCACTAGTTCCGAAAAGCCACAACGATTTCTTGGAAAACTCGGCTTCAGCAGTTAGGGACTTCCCTTGCTTGAATATTGATTTATCCAAGAACTCATGGAGTTTTCAAAGAACTACGACTCTTTGATGACGTTATTATGTCCAACTGTACATCAAACTCGTCACCTTCAAGGTATAAATATGCCCACACTTGCCATAGCAAACACACAGTGGTTTGGAGCAGTTCAACTATCTACTTGCCCGACGCATCTCACTACAGCAAATGCCGAAGGGAGCCGACACTCCAGCAGACGCACTGAGAGAGACGCTGTCTTTTCTCCTGCCGAGAAATCCAGCTCCAGTGTTTCCAAGCCCCCCTTGCGGGGTGTTGGGAAATCGAGTCCTGAGACAGAGAGATACCAGACCTCCTTCATTCTAAACCAAGGTATAGAGCTGATTAGACCCTAAGAGAAATCTTGGATAGATTCTTGGCAAAAGAATACTAAACTTATGCTACACCTCACTTACTTCTTCCTTCGTACAAGACTTAGGTTAGGTACATCGGGGTAGGCGTATTTTAGAAGCACCTGTTGAGTACTTTCAGTCTTTATTTATTTATGTATGTATTTTATGGCTTAGCACCATACCATGGTTTTACAGTATTATTTTATAATACTCTTTGTGCTGTAAGCATTATACTTTACAGCTAGTATTACGATTGTAGCACTTCATTTCTTCTACATGAGAAAGAAGATTGTTCAATAAATACCTTTTATTGAAAACGCCTGTCTCTCTATTTCTCTGCACCTCTGATGACACGAAGCATGCATGAATGACTGAGTAAAATATCTATCTATTGTTTCCACGACTCTGAAGATACGTTTTATCTTGGGGAAACTAAGTTATCATGTTTATGCAGTTGTCAGAAACTAATCCCTTCTTGTGAATTCAAGAACGTTTCTAGGGACCTCTGAGCTAGCTGGCCCTCACAATTAAGTTTAATATATTCGATTTTGACCTAGTAGACATAGGTCCTATGTCACATCTAGAGGATATATTATTCCAATGCGCAGAGCCTATTGGGAATATAGGAACTACACTACATGTCGCCCAACGTTTGATAAGGCACTAATTTAACACTAGATACTAGAGTAACTCAGTCGTGCTTTTTCAAAGAGTCTCCTTTTCCGTAAAATACTCCAATAGACGTCTGGAGTGGGTTAAAAGATAAAAATATCCGCCATAACTGAGTAGGACGAAAATCGTATGTATTCGTTTTTGGTTTTGTTCAACGTTGAAGGATACAGTGTTCCAAAATATTGTGCACCTTATCTTTGTTTCCTTGAAACTTTCTCTGCAAACTTTCAGTCAACAAAATATCGACTAGTGATGAAGAAAACGGTGGAGATGCATTAAATGCAAACGAACCGGGTTTAAACCTTACAGGTTTCCAAGAAACTGATGCGGATGCTATAATCATTCCGGAAAATGTACGGAAAACCATCGCTATTAAGCTTATACAAAATGGCCTATCATCGAGAGGTGGTAGGGTAATATTTGTCATAGAGGCACACGAATATTGGCAGACAGAGATATTCTATTCATGGATTATCTTCCATGAAGCAAATCCAAGAACACATGTATTCCACTTCTACAAGATAGAGGAACCTCCAGCGGAATACGTTCCTTTCGAGGACATTGAAATTCCACTAACTTACCAAGAGCATCAGCTCTGGTTTAAAGGCGCCCTACAACATCAAAATCACATTATCAAGCTCGGTCCACTAGGTAGAGCAGGAGCAACATGGCCGGTACTAGCCAGCTATACACCACATCCTGACATTGAAAAAATTACAGATGTAGAACTGTTAGCTCAGCTAAAACGATTAATTAAAATACATAGATAGTTGGTTAAATATGTCATGCGGACTCTAACAGTCCAACCTGCTATAAGAGTTCGACAGCACACCCCTCATCAGAGGAACACAAATAAAATTACACCACAGACTATACAATCAGTCATTGGTAAATTACCCACAAAAAGGGAACAAATTCCATTCTGGTTAGCTCAAAAAATTACTCAGATAGAGGCAGTATTTCTCGATAGTACACCTCATGAGAAACACAGGATTCTAACAATCTGTTTACCAATGGGGATCGCACCACACCTGGAGGACTGTGACACTTGGGGTACAGTCTTTGCTGCAATCTACACAAAAACACATGGTGTTCCGTCCATAGCGGTAATACCAGACGTCCTGAAACAGATTAAAAATGAATACGGGGCAGAGCCTGCTTCAAATCTCGGTATGAAGTTACTGAAGGATTTCAAACAGGTCTCAGCTATAATATTAGCTAATATTAAAGGTGAAGCAGCATCCGTGGCAATCCGGCAAAAACTAAAAGAACTTGATGTAACGGAGCAACCATATGAACTGGCCAGAATAATATAAAAATCCTATGAGGGACTAGGTAGATATAGTTTGGGTGGGAAACCAGTAAAGCCCGAACTAACATAAAATCCTGAAAAGGTTTTTATTAAAAACAATCTAACCACTCCTAAAAAGAAGTGGGAAAATACTAGACAGACGCTTCCTGAGGAGAAGCGTTCTTAATCCAGATGTAGGTCTCCTCAAAAGGAACCCTCTGAAAAGAGGTATAACCTCAGAAACAGGGATCATTTGAGAAAACCTGATAGATATCAAGATACTGATACACGTTCCTCTCATACCTTTCAGACTTCCTCACAGAAACGGAAGGAAGAGGATGATCAGAACACATGGAAAAACGCGTGAAGTCCAAAGACGATCAACGCATTCCAAAAAATAAGAAAACTAGATTCACCAAGAAGAAGGTAGCAAGTCTAAATATCAGACATGCCGAGGATCTTGAGGGCACAACTCAAGAACGGGGAGTGGGCCAAGACAATGCTGGACAGCGCAGCAGAAGTTACCGTAGCTCACAAGATCCTGTAGGATCATCTGGAGACAGTGGACCTGAATGAATACATTCAAGCTGAAACTGCCGATACCAGGGTTAGTGTACCCCATAAGTTATATGAAGTAACACTCCGGATAGAGGGGGACATAACTAGAAAAATAAGAGCACTCTTTTGGGAAAAACTCTCTAAGAGTTATGACATTCTTCTGGCTGAAAAAAACTGGCCACCTGAATTTGTCAGGGAGTGCCCACATGGCGAAGAGATCATTATGCCAGCCTTCTCAAATCATATTCCTATTCATAAAAAATACACCTATGCCAGAAAATGGCCTGTGGCCCAAGCTCTAGCATTATATAAAAATCATGTGGGATGGGATGAGGACTCACAACACCATCAAATCCAGTTAAAAAATCAACCTACAGCTCAGAGGCAGTATCCAGTTAAGCATAAAGCTAAAAACAAGGTCAGGGAGATCTTAGATCAACTTGAATACCAAGGGGTGATTGAAACATGAACCTCATGGATGAACAATCCTTTGTTTCCTGTATCCAAACCAGACAATACATATCGACTAGTTTTGGACTACAGACATTTACATTCTTGTTGCAAAACCTTTGCAGTACAAAATGCACACATTGCAGCACTGATGAATAACATTGTGCACAAAAAATATAAAACCACATTAGATATTTCTAACGGGTTCTTCTGTCAAAACATTGCACCTGAAAGCAGGTACTTGACCGCTTTCTCAATTATGGGGACACAGGGTCACTTCTGTCGTCTCCCGCAGGGATTCAAGAATAGTCCAGGGTTATTTTCAGTCAGAGTAACAGAGTAACTACAAACGTACGATGATGAGGCATTATCTTATGTCGATGACATCTATCTAACAGACGATGACTTGGACAGGCACTTGAACCGGGTGAACACCATAATACTTGGATTCACCTCTGAAGGGTACAAATTCAACTATAAAAAATCAAGAATTGCCCATCTCAACATCCTATTCTTAGGATACAAATTTTCTAGTGAAGGCAAAAACCCGGCAGCAAACTTTTTAGAAAAATGTTCGCTGCTCCAACCTCCAAAAACGCTGACAAACTTACAGTCAATTCTAGGCTTCCTGAATTTTGGAAGAACTTACATTCTAAACTACGCAGAAAGGGTTAAACCTCTCTACGAATTAATCAAACCTGATTTTAAATCAACTAATTGGACTCAAAACACACAGAAATTGTGCGTTCAGCGCAAACAGACATGTTAGCAACAATCCATTTACAGACACCCGTAAATATACACAACCTTGTAATCCGAATCATCCCAGGGAGATGTGGGTTCACGTACCTAACCTTTAATGAAGGTGAAAAGGTACCAATAGCTTATAAATCACACTTGTACACACAAGCTGAAATGAAATTCACTTCAACAGAAAAAATTCTGACAGCGGTTCAAACTGCAGTAGCAAAAGAGAGAGCTCTCACACAGGGAAAACGCATAAAGGTTGTTACTCCTGTACCTGCCTTAGAGGCAGTGAGAAAAGCAAGCATTCCGAATGCAAAGGCTTTACATCCGAGATGCATACAATGGGTTAATTCTCTTGCTGCAACAATGTTGAATACATTTTTGACCCCTACTTGAAAACTCAATAATTTCTACAATAAAAACAAGAATGTCCTCTGCCGACTGAGATTCTGCCTCTAGAACATTACGTATGTATAATTTATACAGGCGGATCAGCACAGCCCGCAATTGGGGGTAAACAAGCTTATAGTGCAGCATGTGCGATCGTTAAAGGTCTCTGGTGCGATGGTAAATTCCGACCTATGCTCACAAAAACTCAATCTTTAGGAGATTGTACAGCTCAGCGAACTGAACTCGAAGCATTCAAAAAGGCGCTTGAAAATACCGATCGCGAATTCTCCACACTCATAATGTGCGATTTGTATTACTGCTCCCAATCTTATAATGAATACTTGCAGACTTGGGTTCAAAACGGTTTCAAAGATGCAAAAGGTGGCACAATCAAGCATGAGTTGCTTTGGGAACAAGTAGTTCTATTACAGAAAGAACAACAAAAGACTCACATGATCCATACACTGAGTCATCAGCGTGATGGCATTTACGTTGCAGGGAATTCATTGGCTGATGAAGCCGCGAAGGCAGCTGTGCAAATGTATTCCGTAGCTGCAATCATTCATTCAAAAACAAAAATAGACAGCGAAATAATGCAGGCTGTAGCCGCTTCCAATAAAGACAGCGGTAAAACGTTACCAAAAGACTTTCAACTCAAGTACAATAACTGATGTAAATAATGTTCCTTTTGCTCAAATCCCTGGAGTGGGGGATAGTGTAATTCCAAACATGGAACACAGATTAGGACTAATCTTCGCAGCACATGAAGAACTTGCCTCTGCACACGCAGGTGTTTATGCCACAGTGTCATTATTAAAGCAAAGATACTGGTAGCCGCGCATGAGGAAACAGACCCAAAACTATGTTTTGAAATGTGAAATCTGCCTGAAAATGAAAGTTTCAACAGTGAAACGCCCGACGCAGACACCCTTCTAATTTCTGATAAACCATTTGCATACGTTTACCTGGACGACTGTGGTCCCTTACAAAGGGATGGTAAAGATAAATATATCATGGTCGCAGCGGATTCATGCTCAAGATTAATTTGGATGTGGCCTCAGCGCTCGGCTGACGTCCGAACTGTTATAAAAGATTTGTGAGTCTTCATCGGCACATACGCAATCCGCTCGCTACATTCTGACCAGGGCCCTGCATTTAGCTCCCTAGCTTACAAGGAGGCCATGGCCTGCTTGGGCGTTGCATTGCGGTATTCCAGTCCATTCCATCCTGAGGGAAATTCGGTTGTGAAAAGAAAAAACTGTGACATAAAGCAATCTATAACAGCAAGGGTATTAGGCACGGGTGACGGGTGTGTCAAACATCTAATAAGTGTCCAACGTAGTCTTAACAATCTGCCAAGAAATTCTTTGGGTGGAATCACTCCATATGAAGTACTTTTTGGTACAAGAATGATTGTCAAAGACCTTGATCGTAATACTTCAGTGGTAGAACAAAAACCCTTTGATATCAAAAACCATTTGGCTGTTTTGCAGGACTTAAATGAAACAAGAAGAAGTCTAAGCAACACATTACAGAAGCCAATGACTACTGAAGAAAAAACATCTGTCTCAGCAAGACCTGTCTGGATTCCACAGATTGGGGATCTGGTCAGAGAAAAAATAGCGGATAAGAAGGAATTTGGGCCTTCTTACAGAAAACCAGTACCTGTCTTAGCAATCCACGGATCTAGAACAGTGTTACTGCTGCCACTTGCTGGAAGAAAGGAGAACCAGTTCGTATCAATTGACCTGGTAAAACCACATCATGTGGCCGATAATAAGTAGTAGGCCCAGTGGACTCCAAAGGTGTACCAGACGACCAAATCTCGCTACTATCCAAGAGGTTCAAACTGAGAGATTCATCACCTTTCAAGAATCTGCAGTAAGAAAAGAAGGACTATGCAACAATGCCATGAAACTTGTGCATCTTGAAACCCAAATAACAGTTCGTAAAGAAACTCCCGCTTCAATGATGTAGCATCTGACTATACTAATATGTCAAGGGACCAAGCAGCTCCAGTGATTTCAATTAATCCGGATGTGATATAAGTATGGGCAAAATTTCAAATACGCGCAAAATCGCATTCGCAATCCGCGAAATCCGCGAATTCGTGCAAATTTGCGGATTTCTGTTTTTGTGCGTGTTCGCGGGGTTTTTTGTGTGTTCGCGGGTTTTTTTGCGTGTTCGCGGGGCTTTTTGCGTGTTCGCGGGCCGCTTTCATGGCGAAGTTACCCATGCGGTTCTGTATGGGCACAGCACCCTCTGGTTCACCACTGCCACCCTCTGGTTCATCACTGCCACCCTCTGTTTCACCACTGCCACCCTCTGGTTCACCCCTGCCACCCTCTTGTTCACCCCTGCCACCCTCTGGTTCACCACTGCCACCCTCTGGTTCAGCACTGCCACTCTCTGGTTCACCCCTGCCACCCTCTGGTTCAGCACTGTCGCCCTCTGGTTCACCACTGCCACCCTCTGGTTCATGACTGCCACCCTCTGGTTCATCACAGCACCTCTGGTTCACCACTGCCACCCTCTGGTTAACCACTGTCACCCTCTGGTTCAGCACTGGCACCCTCTGGTTCACCACTGCCAATCTCTGGTTCACCACTGCCACCCTCTGGTTCACCCATGCCACCATCTGGTTCACCACTGCCACCCTCTGGTTCACCCCTGCCACCATCTGGTTCATCACTGCCACCCTCTGGTTCACCCCTGCCACCCTCTGGTTCAGCACTGCCACCCTCTGGTTCAGCATTGTCACCCTCTGGTTCACCCCTGCCACCCTCTGGTTCATCACTGTCACCCTCTGGTTCGTCACTGCCACCCTCTGGTTCACCACTGCCACCCTCTACCGAGACCTTTTGTGACGCAGCGGCAGCACAAAAGATGCGCCATGGTGCTGGGTATTAATAACGTGATGCATCTGAGAGATGCATCACGTTGTAAAACTCTTCGCCATCAGGAGGCGTTCCGGCGCAGGGGAGGGCGTTCCTGCACAGGAACGCCTCCTAAAAGTGGCTGAGTGAAATCTACAACATTTCACTCAGTCACTTTTAGGCCAATGCTGCGTCAAAACCCTGTGCCTGCTTTAAGCAGGCGCAAGGCTTGATGCAGTATTGGGGCGATAGGGCCCCCTAGAGCATTGCTGGAGCTGCGTCGCAAGCGCGACGCAGCTCCAGCAATGCACTGTTTTTACGGCAGAGATGCGTGACGCATCTGTGCCGTTTTTGCCACATGGTGCGCCGCATTGTAAATGCGGCGCACCATGGGTGGCAGGGCTGTGGCGCACAATAACTGGCGCATCCCTGGGGATGTGCCAGTTATTGTAAATCTGCCCCTATACATTTAGCCAACAAGGGAGCACTTACTGATTAGACAGTAGAAAGTACTCCAGTTGAGTAGAGGTATTGCACAAAAAGGTGGCATCTTCGTGGACAAACACGCAGGGTGTGATTCATTCTGCCCCCTGTTAAACTCGTTTTTTGTGCCCTTCTGCCCTCTGTTAGACTCGTTTTTCCCTTGTTTTTCTGCCCTTCTGCCCCCTGTTAGACTCGTTTTTTGTGCCCTTCTGCCCTCTGTTAGACAAATTTTTCCCTTGTTTTTCTGTCCTTCTGCCCTCTGTTAGACTTGTTTTTTGTGCCCTTCTGCCCTCTGTTATTCCCTTGTTTTTGTGCCCTTCTGCCCTCTGTTAGACTCGTTTTTGTGCCCTTCTGCCCTCTGTTAGACTCATTTTTGAGCCTTTCTGCCCCGTTAGACTCTTTTTTTGTGCCCTTCTGCCCTCTGTTAGACTCATTTTTCCCTTGTTTTTCTGCCCTTCTGTCATCTGTTAGACTGTTTTTTGTGCCCTTCTGCCCTCAGTTAGACTTGTTTTTCCCTTGTTTTTCTGCCCTTTGTTAGACTGCTTTTTGTGCCTTTCTGCCCTCTGCATCACCACATCATCACTCAGCGCTACCCCAGCATCACTCAGCACCACCACATTATCACTTAGCACCACCACATTATCACTCAGCACCACCATTGCACCACTCAGCACCACCACAGCATCACTCAGTACCACCACAGCATCACTCAGCACCATCACAGCACCACTCAGCACCACCACAGCACCACTCAGTGCCACCACAGCATGACTCAGCACCACCATATTATCATTCAGCACCACCACATTATCACTCAGCACCACCACAGCACTACTCAGCACCACCAGAGCATCACTCAGCACCACCACAGCATCACTCAGCACCACCACAGCACCACTCAGCACCACCACAGCATCACTCAGCACCACCACAGCACCACTCAGCACCACCACAGAACCACTCAGCGCCACCACAGCATCACTCAGCGCCACCACAGCATCACTCAGCGCCACCATATTATCACTCAGCACCACCACAGCACCACTCAGCACCACCACAGCATCCCTCAGCACCACCACAGCATCACTCGGCACCACCACAGCACCAATCAGCACCACAACAGCACCACTTAGCGCCACTGCAGCATCACTTAGCGCCACCACAGCACCACTCAGCACCACCACAGCATCACTCAGCACCACCACAGCACCACTCAGCACCACCACAGCACCACTCAGCACCACACCAGCATCACTCAGCACCATCCCAGTATCACTCAGCATCACCACAGCACCACTCAGCATCACCACAGCATCACCACAGCATCACTCAGCACGACCACAGCACCACTCAGCGCCACTCCAGCATCAATCTGCGCAACCATTCAACAACAACTGGTTCAAATATGTTCTCTCAATGTTTCAAACTTTATTACAAATGTCAAAAAAAGATGTTAATATTTCACTTCTGTTCTTGGATTTTCGTCACAATAAAATACACTGAACATAATCTTCACAAAAGTTATTTACAAAAGTTTAAGCTATTGCCATTATAAATTAAAATCACTTTTTTCTAAGTATTAATTATTTAAAACAATTAAAAGCCATTGTAATTTGTAATATCAATACAGCTAAGTCACGTAAATACAAAACATGTTGCATTACAAATGCTATAGGTGTCACATTTGCGAAAGTTATAACTATTGCCATTGTAAATGACAAAGCTATTAATTAAGCTATTTTCAAACCAACACATAAATAAAAAAATTGTCATTTACAAGACCAATAGCTCAAACTTTCCTAATGCGAGACCTATTGCATTGCAAATGCTTGTTTTTATATCTGTCAGTGCTTCCTGTTGAGGTTTAATTTTCGTGACAGGCGCCTCATTGCCTACTTTTAACTATTCTCTGACCCTGCTTCAAGGGTCAGAGCAGGGTCAGAGAATAGTTGCAAGTAGGCAACGAGGCGCCAGGAAGCACTTACAGGCTTACAGCAGCAGGTGCCCAAGTTGAAGTTAATTTCTTTGTAACCCTTTTGTAAAAGGTTACAAAAAATTAGCCTCAACTTTTGCACCTGCTGCTGTAACCCTGTAAGTGCTTGGCTGAAAATTCGTCCCCGCTGATTCGCGGATTTTACAGCGATTTCGCGAGATTCGTGGATCGCGAAATTGCGGAAAATCTGCAAATTCCGCGAGCGGAACGAATTTTCAGCCCATGCTTAATGTGATGCCAACAATTGACAGAACTGCCTCTGGCTATTTAATCAATTTTGATACGTTTTCTAAGGATCCCAGTGACCCCGAAACAATGCCAGCAAATAAAACTTTCAAGGAACAAGTAACAGAACTTTTTCACCAGCTTGCAAATACATATCTGGTTTCACCATGGGTTGAATTTTGGATTATGTTAGGTGTACTTTTTCTCCTACAATAGCTCATTGTTTTAAGTTTGGGAAAGCTGATAGATGGAAAATATAGTAAAATGGACACAGCAAGTAAGAACATCAACTTGCTCCTGAAGTCACACAAATCATCTCATCGTGAACAAAGAGACCTGTCATCAGTGACCATCACAGCCATTCCTCTACCTGGTGGTATAGGATGGGACAAAACTGATTATGACATTTATGGTCCTATAGAGCTGTTGAAGATTCCACACCAATTTAAGGTTTCCTTGAGTGATTTTGTTTCACCCAGCACATTTTCTGATGATTAGGACTTTGAGATTGTTATTAACATGATGGCAGATTTAGAAATGTCAGCGAAATGTATAAAACATGAATACTTATAAGGTTCATCAGATTATGAACAAATGTATTGTTTTAATAATTATGGTTATCATTATTTGCACAAATCTGCAAACCCTAGAAATGTTTTTACATATAATCAATGGGAACATTGTCCGACGTCACCAAAGGGTAGCTCAAATACATTTTATGAAAAATGTCCATACTACTCAGGTTTTAATGTCACAAATCCAGAAACATTTTACTTTAAAAATGTTAAGAAGACAGGAATGAAAAGTATGGTGACAAATACTAAGCACATTTATTCTGTGGCCTTTTATGCTCAATTGTGTACATTAGGTTTTGACTTTTGGAAAGACAACATTGAGACAAAAACTGCCTGGGGCACAAAAGACTGCCAGGTGCAAGGTTTAGAAGCCTTATTCAGAGCCTGCATCATCCCAGAACAAAAAATGTTCCTAAATGAAACTGTTCAACAGACATCTTGTCTTGGCCTTGCTAAGATAAAAGACTTAAACAAACCGTCCATACCTAAACCCGCACCTGATAGTAATGGAACTACAGATGAGGAGGTAGACGTGAAATATATTTTACTACAAAACAAAAGTAATCCTGATTGGAAAAAATGGTTAATCTGGCCCACAGACACGAATAACTGTCAAGATAGATTCCTGAACAAGACACAAGGGTTTACAGTAACTGTGCCAGATCCAAGATATGTCCAGTGACAACATCCAGGGATAGTAACAACTTACAGTGTAGGAAAACTGTGCCTTGAATGGCTGCAAAAATCCAAACTCCCAGATATAAAACAACACTTAACTTTACTTAAAGATGGCGTTGATTTGAGAGGCTTCTTCCAAGGACCTCGTAAACCATGTCATAAATATTTCATATTCGCCAGTATTTATGCTGCTTATAATAAAGCATGGAAAGTCACGTAAATGGAAACTGCAGAATGAATACGAGAAATTGATCATATTACTTTAGAGAAAGCGCTCTCTGTAGTTGACAATGGGTTAACGACTCTGTCGTCCAGAATTTATTCTTTGGACAGCATTGTATCCTCTGCCATAGACTTCGTTCAGGCTATGTTCCTTGGGGTCTAATCAATACCACGTAATTGTTTACTGGATTTAACCTTACAGATAAACAAATCTCTTTGGCACAGAGAGAAGACTATATGGTGATGAGCATAAAAAAACTGGAAAGATTACCATTAACCGTTTCTGAGAAACCAGCAGTGGAATGGATAATACATGGCACCATCACAATGCCAGTGACGATTTTCCAGTTTCAGTATTGCTTAAAACACATACCAGCAGGCCTGTATGAAGGGTTGGGTAAAGAATACATAAAGTCGACCTGGGATTTACCATACACACAAATGTTGGATTGGGGAAAAGGAGGTATTTCTTAGTGGTAAAATATGCAAAAGCACACTGAGCTTTACACTTTTATGTCAGGGTATTAATTTACATGGAGCCTGTGATGGTTCTTCGACCAACTTATCTTGCCACCTGCTGGGTTCCCCGGCACCAGTGATAGATCCAATTTTTAGGCAGATATCCAATGGGAGCTACATAATGTTGAATGATCACAGCTGTTGTGGAATGATGCCAGGAATAGCCTATCTCGTTAGTGTGTCAGCCAGGGTCTCTTGCTGTATTCAAGTATGGTTTCCTAAAACTAAGACAGACGGGGAGTCGCCGCTATGGCCTTCACTGAACATCTCTTCTATACGAATTGATACTTTAAGCAGAATGAAAGCCATTCTTTTACAAAAAAACTGTGCCACTGACCTCGTCCCAAGAGAGGTATGATCTGCAAGTTGCAGGGTCCTCTGCGGAGATACATGCCTTATTATCAACGAACTGTCCCATACATTTCGTAAAAATGTTAGGTCGTATCTTAAACATGTCTGATTCTAGTGGTTTTGTACATGTATTTAAGACGATTTTTTCAGGACTGTTCGCCCCCTTTGTAGCAGTCCTAGGCATTTTTCCAAACTTCGTGCACTCTGTGTTCGACAGCCTGCCTCTCATTTTGGGACTCGTAGCAGGGATACTATTTTTGTTCCTTCTGCTCCAATATGGCAAGTCCAGTCACAGGGATACCCAGATTACCATGGAGAACACTCTTCTGGCAATGCAGTATCGTGAGCGCATAACACAGGTTCTTGGCTTGGCTTGTTTGAGAGATCTGAATACCACGTGGTTCCTATCATTCAGACCAATCTGGCAAGATTGCATCTTACCTGTTCTATGATGCCTGCTTTGTGGAGAGGAATGCGTGTTGGATATTTGTCTGACACTTCCATCAGCAATGCCAATGGATGTTGACGCTTTGCTTGGCTCGGTAACAGCTCATGCATTGTGTTGTCCCCAATGGGTACCAATCTTGATGATGGCATTCATTGAGGTCCCACCAGCAATTCCAGCTGAGGGTGTGATACGTGGACCAACAGGCACACAGGTACCATCTACTGCAAACATTGCTAATGCGACTGACGCTGACGGCGATGCTTCTCATCTGTGTACGATTGATCTACTTAATGAAGTGGTTCAACTTTCACCTTCTGTGGTAAATCGATTTCTTTGCCAGCTTAATAGATTTAATGTTTTCTCCTGACACCGAGAATAACTTTTGAAATTAGCACACAGCGTTCTATCAGCTTTGAATTCGACCTTGGTTTTTCAAAACAAAACTTCTAACGTAGAAACTATATTTTTCTACAATTTGATTTGACTTTTTTCCAAAATTGAACTTTGGCACAAGGTAATTTGCTTAAAGTAGAACTATTCTTAGAGAACAAGAATTCTTTGAATCCTTCCTAGAAACAATATTGACCTTATCCACAAATTAACTAGTTACAAATTCTGCTATGGGATGGTCTTAACCTTTTTTCTTCTGTATTAAGAGCCATTTCATAAATGTAATTTTCATGATTCATTCAGTTAGCATTGCTATTATCATACTATATGTTTAAAATGAAATCATTGCTCTCAAATGCATACAGTACAAATACTCATTTTCGTGTACAACCATTTCAAATGCATTTTTTATGTATTTTTGAGTGGGATTGTAAACACATGCTTTAGATATGTTTTAGTGCTTGAATTTAGTAATGTCGAACATAATGAAGTGGAGTGGGTGTTGTATAGCGTTTTAGGACCCTAGTGTAATTTTCCCGATTCATGCCCTTATATAGGTATAAATCACCTTGTCCTTATATAGACATAGAAATCATAACCATATTTAGACATAACCGATCCAGTCCAAATACGGCATGGCTACTTACACTACTTGCGAAAAGCCACAACGATTTCTTGGAACACTCGGCTTTAGCCGGTAGGGACTTCCCCTTGCTTGAATATTGATTTATCCAAGAACTCATGGAGTTTTCAAAGAACTACAACTCTTTGATGATGTTATTATGTCCAACTGTTCGTCAAACTTGGCACCTTCAAGGTATAAATATGCCCATACTTGCCATAGCAAACACATGGTGGTTTGGAGCAGTTCGACTATCTACTTGCCCGACACATCTCGCTACAGCAAGTGCCGAAGGAAGCTGACCCTCCAGCAGACGCACTGAAAGAGACGCTGTCTTTTCTCCTGCTGAGAAATCCAGCTCCAGTGTTTCCAAGCTCCCCTTGCGGGGTGTTGGGAAATCGAGTCCTGAGACAGAGAGATACCAGACCTCCTTCATTCTAAACCAATGTACGGAGCTGATTAGACCCTAAGAGAAATCTTGGATAGATTCTTGGCAAAAGAATATTAAACTTATGCCACACCATACTTATTTCTTCACTTATACTAGACTTAGGTTAGGTACATCGGGGTAGGCGTATTTTAGAAGCACTAGTAGAGTACTTTTAGTCTTTATTTATTTATGTATGTATTTTGTGGCTTAGAAACCATACCATGCTTTTACAGTATTATTTTATAATACTCTTCTTGCGGTACACATTATACTTTACAGCCAATATCACAATTGTAGCAGTTCATATCTTCTGCATGAGAAAGAAGACTGTTCAATAAATACTTTTTATTGAAAACGCCCGTCACTCTATTTCTCTGCACCTCTGATGAAACGAAGCATGTACGAATGACTGAGTCAAATATCTATCTATTGTTTCCACAACTCTGACGATACGTTTTATCTTGGGAAACAACGTTGTCATGTTTATGCAGTTGTCAGAAACTGATCCTTTCTTGTGAATTCGAGAAAGTTTCTAGTGACCTATGAGCTAACTGGCTCTCACAATTAAGTTTAATATATTTGATAGAGACCTAGTAGACATAAGCCCAATGTCACATCTATAGAATATATTATTCCAATGCGCAGAGCCTATTGGGAATATAGGAACTACACTACATTCCAGGCCAGTGCCATCTTCTATGCCTACACTGAAGTCTATAGGATCAACACAGTAACAACAAACACAGAGACAGATAAGATGCCTGCTGTACGTGTGGCTCTAGCTCAATCTCTTTATAGGCTGTTGTTTGACAATTAGAGCAGACTCGTCCTCTTCCTCAGATGAACTTCTTGTTGGGTGATTCCTTCTCCTAATTACTCACACTACGTACGGTCTCATCCAAACTATGACATACAATGTTACATCAAGAAAAGGGCTATGGGTGTTATTGAAAGTAGTAGAAATCCATTTATAATGACAAGAACCCTCACTCACCTGAAGGTGACATGCTTCATCATAGGGTTCCCTCCGCAAAATGGGGCTACAAGGTCCCCAGTGTGGGTTTCAAGTCAACTCTCCAAAAAGATTGGAAGAGGAGCTGAGGTGGTTTTTGTTTTATAGGGAACCAAGAAACATGGTAGTGTTAGAAATGGGATACTGATTTCAATTATACCGTTTTACAGGTCCTCATTCCAGCCTGTTTTCTAGGCTCTTGCACATAATAAATATGAACTTGCGTTTTTTAATCCTGACAGATTGAAGTCAGACTTTCAAACGTTTCATTGCTCAGGCTGATCAATTAATAAATGCATTTTCTGATGTACTTAAGACTTAACAAATAAAATGCCTACTTCAAATGTGATCTTTGTCATCTCATATCATTGTTCCTTGCTCCTCAGTGAAGTGTTGCGTCGGTGACCTGTGACCACGGCACATGACCACAGCGGGGTGGTTTGTGACTTGTGACCACACCCTAGAGGGCTTCCGTTCTCCCCTCATCAGCTGGCGACCACCGAATAAATCATACTTCATACGTCTGCAGTGGATTTGGTGCACACCCCCGACAGGTTCCTGAGAACTCCGCCGTCGCTCCTTTGCGGCTAGGACCACGGGTAGGACAAGATTTTGTTTTTTTCCCTTGAACTTCCTTGGTCTGTGCTGCCTGGGGTCCGAGCGACTCTCTTTGGCCTGTCTCTGGCTGTCGCCTGTCCCTCCAGCACTGTCTCTGGTCATGATTTGAATTCGAACTCTCTCTCTCTCCCTTTGTGGTCACGATTTTGCTCATCCTTCTTTCATACAACGAGCCTTCGCCTCTTGATTTTTGACTTGTGCTTCTTGTGGTTTCACATGTAGTGATTTTTGTGGCGTTTCTGATTTGCCCCTGCCAGTTGTATAAGATGGAGGGGATGGTTCACACTTGGTTTCCGCTCCCTAAAGCATTCCTGGTAAGTACATGGGGTCGGCATTTCACTTTCCGACTACGTCTAGGGTCTTCGTCTCTCAGGATGCGTGAGGTCGAGGTTTGAATTCCCGACTGATTCTAGATTCATACTCCCTCAGTACTTCAGAGTTTGCGTGGGGTCAAGGTTGTATACCTTTACAGAATATAGGTTTTACATCCCTCTTGGTTGAGTTTGCTCACAATGTGTCTTATACTATGGTTTCAGATTGACAATTCATGTCATTTATTGTTTTCATCGTGATTTGAATTGTGCCTTGAATTTCCATTTCATGTTCTTTGTGCTCTGCATTTTGCTCCTCTGTGCCTCTAGCCCCTGCAAACTGCATTGGTGAGGACTGCCTTTCTGCCCTTCACTCTTTTCCTTCCTCATCTTCATGATATATTTCAGCAAAAAGTAGGTATTATTGTGTTCTTTAGGCTGCCACTTCTGATTCGGCTTGACGGCACGGCTTTGACAGCTGGCTCTCTGCGCGCACAGAAACAGGAAGTGACTTGTGGTATTTTCGGATTCCCCCCTCCTTTCTCGCCCATTCTTGCGCAGCTTGGTGCTCCACCGTGTTTAGTGAGATTTAATATCTAGGTCCTTTTTACTGTACTTTCAGTTTTTATGATGCATCTTTTCATATGTTTTTGTTTGTCTAGTGAAAGTATTTTATTGGTTGATATTTGTTTTTGTTCCATGTCATCTGTCCATTGCCTTGCTCTGTGTAAGTAGATGTGCTTTGAAGTTGCTTCTCTGTGGTCCAGTGACATAGCGCCTCAGTCCTAGTTGCACCATCTCCCTCAGCCGCCAGGTGCCCTACCCGGCCTTCCCTTTCCCATTGCTGTCTGGGTTGTATCTCCCTTTCCTTATTGCAGCCCTGCTAGGTAGGTGGCTAGCCGTCTAAAGACACGCACTGACGTTGCTTCTCCTTGCCTCTGATTTAACAAGTGTTTTTTGTCTATCATTAGCCAAAGCAACTGATAGCCAAAAGGGGGGACGAGTATTCAAGTATTCCTCCGAGCCCCTTGACGTCCTCATCACATCCTCTATATTTGTGATGTCCAACACCACCCAACGTACTATAAATTGCTCTATCCATCTGGTGCATGACGTCCCTATCTCAGTCCATAACACCACTTTTAACACGATAACATACCTTGAAAACAAGCACCGTGAGAGCCTAGCTATCGCTTGGGACCTTCTGGGGTTCATCTTCACTCCCAACACCCAGGTTAACATCTCTACCATTTCCATGACTGACGTATTTGCCAGCACACATGTATTATTCTGCAACTCGTCTAGCTCTGACGCCCTATCCACGTCTCCCTCCGCTCATTCGATCCATTCCGGTCTCTCAGACGGCTCAAACTCCATTGTCATCACTGATGGGGAAGACTCAGATTCATAAGATTCTACGCAGTCTGTTGTAAGTCCACCCATTCGTCACCACCAAGACAAAATATATATAAGAATACCTACTGACTTTCACATATGTTTTATGTTAAAAATAGAAAGTTGGGAAAGACTGCTCATTCTATCAAGCTTTTGAACAAAATATCCACTTCAGTCTAAGATTGCCTATGCCAGTTGTTGCGGCCAGCTCCACTACCCTGGTTGCGCCCCTGCACAGGATCAAGAATTACAAGACGGTAAATACCTCTGTGTCATTGAGGGTATATGAGAGGGACCTATACCAGATCTCAATTACAGCCACTAAGAAAGAAGAGCATAGGCAGAGTGTGGTTCACGCCAAAGACCCCCATTAAAAGATTATCTTGCATTTATACATTTAACTGGGGGGGGTTTAACATGGAATGCTTCTAGGTGGGCAATAAATAGAAGCTAAAGCTTCAATGACCCTAGCACCAAGGAAATAATATGAGGAATAAGACTCCCAATGCTGCATGATTTATTACTCTAACATAAGCTTTACAAATATTATCAAATTCAAAAATTGTTTCTTCAAAAATAAAATTACGTGTTTAGAATATACCCATCTTTTATATCAAATATATGCTTTTCAATTTTGATATACATACATTAATTCAACAAAGAACTAAAAAGGTTTTAATTTCGTAAACTGAGCTATATACTGGAGAGCTACCAGTGGATCAAGAGCTACTGGTTGGAGAAGCTTGCTGCAATTACAAAGCAGTGGTGGCTGACATAAGCATGTAGTGTATTTTTAAATTGTAGGTTACATTTTGGAAGTATTTCCATTGATTTCAAATATTATTATTTTTTTGTTTTTTTGCATTTTTGCATGAGTTTTAATTTGCTCTCCAGAAATGTGCCTTTAAATGACAAGACTTTGCTAAGGCTCATTATTGAATGTTAAAAGGGTTCTTCTACAATATGAATAAAGGAGTTATTTATCTCTATCATGTGCACATCTATTTACGTCATGAATATGCAAAGCACCCCCTCAAATAAAATAAAAGCCGCCTTGGTTCAGTGCCACAGAACCATGACATTTCACCCTTTCATTGCATTTGTATGTGCTTTGAAGTTGTAAATTCGTGCACGGTTAAAATGTCCGCATTTAGGGATTTCTGACTGATTGCTATTAAACTTTTAAATAGTCATTCTAAAACTAATAAGTTGTCATGATAGCTGCACCTGTCAGTCAAATGATGACAGTCACCACCTTCCCCCAGAATGCCATGATTGCAGCCCCAGCCAACATACCGCCTGCGCTGCGACAACAGCTCACCATGCAATACATCCAGGCCCCATTGCAGCCTGCCATATTATACGTAGAGACCCAGCCACAACAAGATGTACAATACGTCCAGGCCCAACGACAGCCAGCTGATCAGTACATACAACCACAGCCCCCAGAACAATACATAGCAGCACAACATGCCTACAGAAATGACCAACAAAATTATTATATAAATAACAGAAAGAATGCCACCAGAAAATCGGGTATACAGGGAAGAGTGAATGGAATGGTACAACTGAGGTTCCAATCACAGCCAGCACAGCGCACTTGTTATTATTGCTACAGAATAGGTCACATGCAAAGACAGTGCCGCACTAGACTTCAAGACCAAGGCCAGAAACTTATGAGTCCCACCCAACAAGGACTAAGCCCCTATGAATGTGGCCCAATAGCTCCTGTGAATGCACGTTCCAATGCAACAGCAACAACAGACACCTATATACAAAATGATGCCCCAAAAAGAAAAATTACTGCAGCACCCAGGTACTAAGTACAAAATAATTTATTCTTACCAGCATCCAAATTCAGTACCAGCTTAAGTAGGCAAGCAATGGTCGGAATGCAGGAACAGATCGGGGAGGGTGTTACAACAGGGCACTGACAGTTGATGTTCGCCATTACAAAATAGGGTTTTTGAAATTTTGGCTCGCGTTCAAGTTGAATGATGCCACTGGCCCTAGAGCAACGTAGATGTCGGAGCAGATAATATTAAACTAAAAGAATCTCCCACAATTTCTTATGCACAGAAATAGTGAGAGAATAGGGGGATAAAATAGTGGAATGGAATACACTAGCATGTATAGGCCCTTTGGTGCACAAGATTAGAATGTGTTTGATGTGATATTAAATATTCTGGTTAGCATAGCATATAACTAAACTACACATGTTTTAGATGTTACAAGGTAACAGAAGAGTTAACAGGTTTTCTCTCGGGCTGCCGTTGGAAGTAGCCAACCTCAGATTCTGGGAGTTGAGCCAGGCAGGAAATACACTTCCTGTGGTTTGTAACAAGAGTTTTAGGCAGTTGGAACACCGATCGCAGGATCGCACAAAATGAGAAATATACACATATATATAGAAGTATATATATATATATATATATGTGCATAACAGAATTAATATGTGGGTATATGCGTCACTGCCTACATAGGCTCCGCCCACTTCCCCTTGCGCGTAGTCTAAAGCCCTGTGGCAGAGGGCAGAGGGCTTCGCGCTGAGCGCTGGAAATAGACTTTTGTTTTTTAAACTTCCTAACCTGCTCTGCTGATTGCTAGCAGCTTCATAGCTTATGCCTTCACCGTCCCGCTGAGTACGAGCGGCGAACGGCAATCTTCATTTTTAATTCACGACTCCTATCCCGCCCTCCCGACTCCTCCCACCACCGCGACACTGCCTACATAGGCTCCGCCCACTTCCCCTCGCGCGTAGTCTAAAGCCCTGTGGCAGAGGGCAGAGGGCTTCGCGCTGAGCGCTGGAAATAGACTTTTGTTTTTTAAACTTCCTAACCTGCTCTGCTGATTGCTAGCAGCTTCATAGCTTATGCCTTCACCGTCCCGCTGAGTACGAGCGGCGAACGGCAATCTTCATTTTTAATTCACGACTCCTATCCCGCCCTCCCGACTCCTCCCACCACCGCGTCACTGCCTACATAGGCTCCGCCCACTTCCCCTCGCGCGTAGTCTAAAGCCCTGTGGCAGAGGGCAGAGGGCTTCGCGCTGAGCGCTGGAAATAGACTTTTGTTTTTTAAACTTCCTAACCTGCTCTGCTGATTGCTAGCAGCTTCATAGCTTATGCCTTCACCGTCCCGCTGAGTACGAGCGGCGAACGGCAATCTTCATTTTTAATTCACGACTCCTATCCCGCCCTCCCGACTCCTCCCACCACCGCGTCACTGCCTACATAGGCTCCGCCCACTTCCCCTCGCGCGTAGTCTAAAGCCCTGTGGCAGAGGGCTGAGGGCTTCGCGCTGAGCGCTGGAAATAGACTTTTGTTTTTTAAACTTCCTAACCTGCTCTGCTGATTGCTAGCAGCTTCATAGCTTATGCCTTCACCGTCCCGCTGAGTACGAGCGGCGAACGGCAATCTTCATTTTTAATTCACGACTCCTATCCCGCCCTCCCGACTCCTCCCCCCACCGTGTCACTGCCTACATAGGCTCCGCCCACTTCCCCTCGCGCGTAGTCTAAAGCCCTGTGGCAGAGGGCAGAGGGCTTCGCGCCGAGCGCTGGAAATAGACTTTTGTTTTTTAAACTTCCTAACCTGCTCTGCTGATTGCTAGCAGCTTCATAGCTTATGCCTTCACCGTCCCGCTGAGTACGAGCGGCGAACGGCAATCTTCATTTTTAATTCACGACTCCTATCCCGCCCTCCCGACTCCTCCCACCACCGCGTCACTGCCTACATAGGCTCCGCCCACTTCCCCTCGCGCGTAGTCTAAAGCCCTGTGGCAGAGGGCAGAGGGCTTCGTGCTGAGCGCTGAAAATAGACTTTTGTTTTTTAAACTTCCTAACCTGCTCTGCTGATTGCTAGCAGCTTCATAGCTTATGCCTTCACCGTCCCGCTGAGTACGAGCGGCGAACGGCAATCTTCATTTTTAATTCATGACTCCTATCCCGCCCTCCCGACTCCTCCCACCACCGCGTTACTGCCTATATAGACGTCCCTCATGCGTCAGCGCAGCGGACGAGCGCAGCGGGCGCGACGTAGGCGCGCCGGAGTTGCGCCAGAGTTAAGCCCGTCTGCGCCCGTCCGCGGCAGACCGGGGCTAGGGGCCATCACCCCTGGTCCCCTTACTCAATATTCATCCGCTGACTTGACACTACTTCATGGCCATTGGCCCCTCGATCCTCGTACTATTCATCGGATCACCCTTTTGGGCTGTAATTCTCCCTGTCATGCCTGCCCATTTGGCTGCCCTCCTCCTCTCGCGTCTCCGTTGGCCCCCGTCTCATCTACCATCTGTGATTCTTATTCTCCCCCCTTATCTATCATTTTACTTAATACCAGGTCAGCCATTAAACACCACCAGGAACTTTTCATCCTCTTAGACACTGACAAACCCGACCTCCTGCTGCTGACGGAAACGTGGTTTTCTGAAGCCTCCCTTCCATCCCTATTGGCTGCCCTCCCCTCGACTTACTACGCTATCCGTGCCGACCGTCCTGGCGGGAAAGCGGGTGGAGGCGTTGCTCTTATTGCCCGTTCTGATCTCCAGTTCCAAGTCCTCCCCTCACCCTCCCTGGGAGGAATCGACTATTTGGTGGCCCGCTCTACCTCCCTTTCCCCCCACTTAGCCATTGTGCTCGTCTACCGCCCTCCCCAACCAACTCCATCTTTCCTCCCGGCCTTTCAAGATCTACTTGGCACCCTGGCGGTCAACTATGCCTCGGCTCTAGTCCTCGGGGACTTTAACTATTGGCCCTCGGACCCCAAGGAGTGCGTCTCATCAAAGGAATTCTCAGAAACCCTCCTCTCTCTTAATTTCATCTCTTTTGTTCACACCCCTACCCACATTCACGGTCACATTCTAGACCAGGTCTGGTCTCTTAACTGTTCCCTGTCTGCACTGTCTGTTGTCCCTTGCACTTGGTCCGATCACTTTTTAATTTCGTTTTCCCTTAGCCTCTGTCTGACCAAGACCCCTATCCACACCAAAAACTCATGGGCTCGTAACTGGGGTAAGGTCAATCTATCTGATCTCTCGACTTCACTCCTGGCCTCCTCTCCCCCTCTATCGGGACTGGATTCCGCAGCCCAAGCCAAAGCCATTGACTCATGGCTCATGGAAGGAAGCGATTGCTTGGCTCCTCTCCGGCGCACCTCGATTAGGCGCCCTAAAGACGCCAATCGGTGGTTCAACAACGAGCTGAAATAACTGAAGCTTACGGTTCGAAGGGCTGAACACAAATGGAGACTGGACTACTCCCCCAATTCCAGGACCCGTTACGTCCATCTCCTAGGGACCTATAAGCAAAACATCACTGAGGCCAAGAAAGCCTATTTCTCGGCCAAAATTTTGGCGGCCGAGAACCAACCAAAGGAGATCTTTGCCATTACCCACGATCTGGCTTTCTCCGACAGGACCTCACTTAAAACCCCTCCCTCCCAGAAACTCTGTGATTCGCTGAATTTTTACTTTGTCGAAAAAATTAAGACAATTAAATCCAACATTCCCCCTCCCTCCTCTTTTTTTGTTGACCCCCTCCCTCCCCCTGCCCTAGCCTTTTTTAATTCCTTTCCTCCTCTCTCTGAAGAACTTTTCCTGTCCCTCCTCCCCAAAATTAAGTCCGGTTCCCCGTCTGACATATGCCCGGCACACATCTTACGGCAGATTTATACTGTCTGTTCTCTGCCTCCTCTGGGTTTCCTTAACGACTCACTGGCTCGAGGGGTTGTCACTCCATCGTTAAAAGCCGCTTCCATCGTCCCCATCTTGAAAAAGCCAGGAGCCGACCCCTCCGTGATGGCCAATTATCGCCCCATCTCCCTTCTCCCCTTTCTGGCGAAGGTGCTTGAGCGACATGTTACATCTGCACTCAGCTCCTTTGCCGAGGAGAATGGGAGGTTGGCTCCGTGTCAGGCTGGGTTTCGGCCCAAGCACTCGACAGAGTCAGTGGTGGTGTCAGTATTAGACACCCTCAGAGAGGGTATGGACGCAGGCAGATCTCAGGCGCTGGTCCTCCTTGACTTGTCCGCCGCTTTTGACACGGTGGATCATTCCATCTTGCTTTCCCGTGTCAAGGCGGCGGGCATAGGAGGCTCAGCCCTTATCTGGCTTTCCTCCTTTTTGAGGGACCGGACCCAGGCGGTTCACCTTGGGGAGTTTTCAGCTACCCCCTGTCAGGTCCAGTGCGGTGTTCTCCAGGGCTCTTCTCTCTCTCCTTTACTGTTTAATCTTTATATCGCTCCTCTCATCTTTGCCCTACAGCAGCTGGAGGTCACGGTATATAACTATGCCGATGACCTCCAGCTCATCTTCAATCTGTCTTCTACCCCTGACTCTATTTCTAATTTCCAATCTATCCTATCTTTCATCAGGGACTGGATGAATTTCAACCACCTGAAACTCAATCCCGATAAAACGGAACTTGTGGTGACGGGTGGTTGCTCCAGTCCCTGGAATTCTCTCTTTTGGCCCCCCTCCTTTGGTTCTCCTCCTACCCCTGTTTCCTCTGTTAAGACTCTTGGCATCAAGCTAAATGATCAACTCACTATGCACTCCCAGATTGGTTCGGTGGTTTCTTCCTGCTTTCTTACTCTTCGTACTATCCGCTCTATCTCTCGTTTCTTTTCTTTCCCTGCACTCAAACTAATTATGTCCGCACTGGTCCTGTCCCGCCTGGACTACGGGAACATTTTGTTCAATGGCATCCCTCAGTACAGCCTCCGTAAACTGCAACTAGTGCAGAACCAGGCTGCCCGCCTTGCCTTCGGTCTTCCCAAATCCCACCATACCTCCCCCCTCTTGAAAACCCTCCACTGGCTCCCTGTGCGGGAACGCGCCTTGTTTAAATTAGGCTGCATGGCGTTTCAGGCCAGGACTGGCCTGGCCCCCCTTTTCATATCTTCTGCCATCAAGGCTTATGTCCCTGGCAGAGACCTCCGCTCCTCGGCACAACTTCTTCTAGCAGTACCCCGCTACCGGAAAAAAAAACAGGGTGGCTCAAAATTTTCCACTCTTGCCCCCATGTTCTGGAACTCTCTCCCCTTCCATCTTAGGTCCCTTACCCAGTATTCCAGTTTCCGCAAAGCTTTGAAGACCTTTTTATTTTCTCAGGCTCTTCTTTCGTAAGCTCTGCCTGCCTTTCCAGTCGACGTCTTTGCGACTGTTCTTGCCCAGCTGGCTGCCTGCTACTTTAGCGCCAAGAAACCGCCCAGGTGTACGTTGCGCTTGATAAATATTTTAAACTTAAACATATTAATAATTTTTATTTCTAGGTTCTTCAAAATTGCAGGAAATAATGTGTACTCATACTGTAAGGCGACTGTGCTAAAATGCTTTTTAAGCAGTACATAAGCCAGGGACTACAATATTGTGTGTGCATTGAATGGCATGTTACCTGTGGGACGGCACACAGCAAACAGCACTGTTTTTTTCCGGACAATAAATATGGCACCCTATCCAAATTGAATTTTACTGGGCCTGCAGAGAATGGCTCCATTTCCAACAGCCCATACGAAGGAGCAGCCTGAGCTCACTAGAACATTGCACAAAGTCACCATGATGGTTCCAACAGCAAATATCTCCAACATCGATGCCCATCTCTGGCTCTGTTATCTGGCTCCACGGACAAGAGCAGTGTGCTCAGTTCTAAAGGTGGACAGTGTTCAAAGTCCCACCAAAGGAGGTTTGCCGGTTGAGCAGAGTCCAGTTCTTTTTCCTTTACCATCATTGTGATGCTCCAGACCAAGGCAGAAGAACTCTGGCTTCGGAATACCGAGAAGAGAGTATGCCTTTGGATAAGGAGTGAGCTGTACATTTCCAACAACGAAGAAAATGGCTTTAATGACCAATGCCATCAACAACTTGAACAAGATAGAAAAGAAATGGATTGCTGGAGGAGGTGCCATAGTAGATAGCCACTGACTTGTTGAACTTTGACTGGATACCTTTGTGACAGTTCGAAAAAGTGTTTTATTTTTTGCTATTTCTTTTTGTGTTGCCTCCCGCAGATGAGTGCCATTGTAGGAAAAGAAAGTTAGCACCAAGATAGTAGGGACAAGTTACACTAGCATAGGGATTTACAGTTAGCTGAGTATGAGGACAAAGATGGTGTTCATTGGGATGGGACTGGAATACAAATGGAGATGAGCGAGTTAGCAGCACCTAGCACCCACTATGGAATACAGGCAGCTCCTCCACTTCTCCCAGGTAGAGACTGTCTGAGTAAGAGCCCAACAGCAGCCCAATATGAACGCCTGCTTAATGAGCAAGATGCAGAGTATGCGAAAATACTCATTAGGCCAAATGAAGACTAAGTCAGCAAAATAGATAAACAAAAAAGGTAGCTTTAAGTGTTATGTTAATGACATGCCCTGGAAACCGCCACTGGCTGAAGGGTCACAGAGATACTCAGTTGAAAAAATGATCATTGAATGATCAAGAGGAGGGAGATGATAGAGGGGCCTTTTTTATCGACCTTGGTAGGATGAAGGTCTGATGTGAGCCCTACTTGACAAAATCTGAAAATATTCTAAAATGACCAGATTTCACCATATAAAATCAGCAAATGAAATCTGAATCCCGGGTTTGTAGGCCCAAGCCAAGGGCCAAAGGCCACCGCCTTATGTTAACAAAATCCACTGGGCCTAAATACATTTTAAACGTGCATTTCTGATGTACTGAACACAGCGAGGTAATTGAGCAAACCTGGAAAGTACAGTAGCCTTTCACAAGCCCCATTGCAAGACACCCCCCACATACACACGTACACAGACCCAGCCAGTAAAAGTTGGCACATCTTGGACTCTTGCAGAAATATTGTTCTGAAAGATAGCTTGCATGAAATAAAAGCCACAGCACCTCAGCACCTGTCGTAAGTTCCACTCTCACATATATTTTTAGAAATGTACGTAACAAAATGTTCTTTTGTCAGAAATGTACAAAATGTTCTCTTTTAAAATATACGTAACAAAATGTTCTTTAAAGATGTCCTTCCGGTGTCCTAGAACACATGTGGTTAGACCGCCTGCACTGAATGGGCGTAGGCCAGTGTGTCACCATAGAACCTGGTTCCGCATTTTCAGGTATATCAGACCCAACCGTCAAATTTGAAGTCAGAACTCTTCTGCAAGTGCTTGGCATGAGCGTGAGTTCTCCGGCTAGCCGATTATCTGACTTGGGACATCAAATCCTCTCTCTCAGGTGGTGGACTTCCTAAGCCAGATAATACTTTTGTCTTTTTAAATCTCTGTCCATGCTCGGTAATTTCCATTCACACCCAATTCCTTGCATTTTTAGGTTCCCTTAAGCTATTAGGCCCTGCTGGGATAGTCTCCATAGTTAAGGTGCTTCTAGGCACTAGACTTTATAGAGTTTTCTGCTTTCCCTAACTAATTTCAATTGTGCCTTTTAAAAGGATCCCAGTCCTTTTGCACCTTGGATCTCTTTGGAATATTAAAACTTGCATGGGTAATTCTCTTCAGAAAAGCACATTTGTAGGCGCTATGTTTTCATAGAATGTATTCTGAGTCTTTTTTGAATCGCCTACTGATTTCAATTATACCGTTTTACAGGTCCTCATTCCAGCCTGTTTTCTAGGCTCTTGCACATAATAAATATGAACTTGCGTTTTTTAATCCTGACAGATTGAAGTCAGGCTTTCAAACGTTTCATTGCTCAGGCTGATCAATTAATAAATGCATTTTCTGATGTACTTAAGACTTAACAAATAAAATGCCACTTCAAATGTGATCTTTGTCATCTCATATCATTGTTCCTTGCTCCTCAGTGAAGTGTTGCGTCGGTGACCTGTGACCACGGCACATGACCACAGCGGGGTGGTTTGTGACTTGTGACCACACCCTAGAGGGCTTCCGTTCTCCCCTCATCACTCTAGTCAGGGCAAAGGACTTACACGTCAAAGATAACCCCTGCTCACCCCCTTGGTAGCTTGGCACGAGCAGTCAGCTTGTGTAAAGCGTTTGGCACGCACACAGCAACAACATACCATGCACACCACAAAAGGAACGCCACAAAAGGTTATATCAAAAATAGCCTTTGTATTCTCATAACACATTAGAATAGTAATCACATAATATACATTGTGCCACCTGGCACTAGGTAACATCTACAAGGAATTATGTACACCTGAAAGGGCCAACTGGACCACTGTAAGAACCATCACAGAGTAAACTTAGTAAATGTAGAACATATCATAAAAGTAGAACACAGATAGTAATCACTGGCAGACACTGTACTGAGCATCATCCTGTAACATAAACCATATCATGCACAGTATCACATTTAGGCGTGAATTACATTCTGCCCAACCTCACCAGCATAAACACATTAATCATCTCATAAGTCTAAATGCATTAGACCCAAACCTCTTAAGCATTACTCACATTTGGGGCATAACTCACAGTAGTGAATAATCTCGCTAGCATAAACCACAGTATGCAAATAACCTCATACATAGACCATAGTTAGAGGCATAAAACAGGGTGCGTAAGTCATAGTACCAGCAGCAACCACCTGAAGTGCATCCTACTCAACACCCGCTCCGTCCACAGACACGCCGTGGAACTCTGGAACCACCTCGACACGACATCACCAGACATCGCCTTCCTCACGGAAACCTGGATGAATGCCTCCTCAGCGCCCGACATCGCCATCGCCATCCCGGACGGGTACAAGATCATCAGGAAGGACCGCGTCAACCAGACCGGAGGAGGCATCGCCATCATCCACAAGAACACCATCCGCATCACGACCGACTCCAACGACACCTTCGCCGCCGCCGAGCACCTCCACTTCCAGATTCACACCGACCCAAAGACGACCCTCAGAGGCACCCTCATCTACAGACCCCCGGGACCATGCACACAATTCAGCGAAGACATCACGGACTTCATCAGCCCGCGCGCCCTCCCCTCCGCCGACTACATCCTCCTAGGGGACCTCAACTTCCACCTGGAGAACAACAAGGACCGCAACACCGCCGCCCTGCTGGACAACCTCGCCAACCTCGGACTCAAGCAACTGGTGAACACCCCCAACCACTACGCCGGCCACACGCTTGACCCCGTCTTCTCATCCAGCAAGCACATCACCGTCAGCCACTCCACCGGACTCCACTGGACCGACCACAGCTGCGTCCACTTCAGCTTCAGAAACACCACAACCCACCACCACCCGCAACAGATTCCTCACAGGAGCTGGAGCAAGATCACCGCCGACCAGCTCACCACCTCAGCCAGAACCCACCTGCCAGCACAACGGACCCCAACGAAGCAGCCCGCAACTTCACGCAGTGGCTGACCACCTGCGCCGATGACCTCGCACCACTGAAGAACCCTCCCAGCAGACCCAGAAGCAAGAGGGCCCCCTGGTTCACCGACAAACTCAAGGACTCCAAGAAGACCTGCCGCACCCTCGAGAAAGCCTGGCTCCTCGACCAGACCACTGACAACATGACCGCCCTCAAACGCGCCACCCGCAAGCACCACCAGCTCATCCGCACCACCAAGAAGAAATCACTGAAGGAGCGACTGGACAACAACGCCCACGACAGCAAGGAACTCTTCAGCATCGTCAAGGAGTTCTCCAATCCCAGCACCGGCAACAACGACATCACCCCTTCACAAGATCTCTGCGACTCTCTCGCATCGTTCTTCCACCACAAGATCGCCGACATCCACAACAGTTTTGACACACCATCCACGCACCCAACCATCGAACCAACGCACTCCCACCGCCACCCTCCGCACCTGGACCACGGTGACCACCGAAGACACAGTCCGCACGATGAACACCATCCACTCCGGATCTCCAACCGACCCCTGCCCCCACCACGTCTTCAACAAGGCCGACTCCATCATCGCACCCCAACTCCGAGACGTCATCAACACCTTCTTCAACACCGCCACCTTCCCGGAGTGCTGGAAGCATGCCGAGCTTAGCGCCCTACTGAAGAAACCAACAGCGGACCCCACCAACCTCAAAAACTTCCGCCCCGTCTCGCTCCTCCCTTTCCCTGCCAAAGTCATCGAGAAGATCGTCAACAGACAGCTTGCCGCCTTCCTCGAGACGAACGGATCCCTCGACCCCTCGCAGTCCGGTTTCAGAGCCAACCACAGCACCGAGACCGCCCTCATCGCAGCCACCGACGACATCCGAACCCTGCTCGACAACGGGGAAACAGCGGCACTCATCCTCCTGGACCTCTCTGCAGCGTTCGACACTGTCTGCCACCGCACACTAGTCCAACGCCTCTGCAACACCGGCATCCAAGAGAAGGCACTGGAGTGGGTTATCTCGTTCCTCGCCGGAGAACACAGAGAGTCTGCCTCCCCCCGTTCCGATCCGAGGCCACCAAAGTCATCTGCGGCGTCCCGCAAGGCTCTTCACTCAGCCCCACCCTCTTCAACGTCTACATGAGACTTCTTGCTACCATCGCACGCCAAAACAACCTCAACATCATCTCCTACGCCGACGTCACCCAGCTGATCCTCTCCCTCACCAGAGACCCCGACACCGCCAGAACCAGCCTACACGAAGGGATGAAAGACGTCGCCGAGTGGATGAAGAACAGCCGCCTGAAACTGAACTCAGACAAGACGGAAGTCCTCATCCTGGGACCATCGCCCGCCGCCTGGGACGACTCCTGGTGGCCCCCAGCCCTGGGCACCGCTCCCAAGCCAACAGACCACGCACGCAATCTGGGCTTCATCCTGGACTCCTCCCTCTCGATGACCAGACAAGTCAACGCCGTCTCCTCATCTTGCTTTCACACCCTTCGCATGCTTCGCAAAATCTTCCGATGGATCCCGACCGAAACCAGGAAGATGGTCACCCAGGCCCATGTCACCAGCCGACTGGACTACGGAAACACCCTCTACGCCGGTACCACAGCCAAGCTACAGAAGAAACTCCAACGCATCCAGAACGCCTCCGCCCGACTCATCCTGGACATCCTCCGACGCAGCCACGTCTCCGGCCACCTGAGGGACCTGCACTGGCTCCCCGTCAACAAGAGGATCACGTTCAGGCTTCTCACCCACGCACACAAGTCTCTCCACGACCTCAGCCCCAAGTACCTCAACGACCGCCTGACCTTCTACATGCCCACCCGCCAGCTACGGTCCACTAGCCTCGCCCTCGCCGCCGTACCACGCATCCAAAGAGCCACCGCCGGAGGCAGATCCTTCTCCTACCTGGCGGCCAAGACATGGTACTCCCTCCCCATCCACATTCGGCTGGCCCAGGACCACCTCGCCTTCAGGAGACAACTCAAGACCTGGCTGTTCGAGAAGTAGCGGACCCCTTCCCCCAAGCGCCTTGAGACCCTTCCGGGTGAGTAGTGCGCTATACACATGTTATGATTGATTGATTGATTGATTGATTGATTGAGTACATGAAACACATTTCCTAGCACCACATAAATCACATTAGGGCCTGGTGCCCTACAAACCCAACAGTTGCCCTGGCCAAGTGGCCTTCTCAATGGGCTCAAATGCCCTATGTCCCAAAGTCCGGGCAGCTGCCAAAGCAGAGGAATCCAAAGTGCGCTATTGCGCTGGGGCAGAGGAGTGTCTCTCACTCCTATCTCACACAATGCCCCCAAAGAAATGCATAAACGTTGCAGCTGATGCTAATTGCCATGCAGCTATGAATGGAACATGGGCACTGGCACCTCTGTGCCCTCGGGGTCCCCACTGGGACTCTCCAAAACCAATGTGGTAAAATGTGGTGGCTACCCACTGTCAGGCGGGGCAGCTAGGGCAGGAGCACAAGCACCGACAATGTGCTCCGATCGGGCTCTGTGTAATTAGGGAAAAACTGCCCCCACGCTTTGGAGAGGCCCACTACAGCGAGTCCGCTCAGCAATGGGCACAAACTAGGTGCCTCTCCTGGAGCCCCTCTCCGGGACTAAGTAAACAAAAATGCCATTCTCGTTGAGCGACCTGCAATGGCGGGTCTGCTCAGAGAGCCACACACCGTTGTTGTGCCTTGATCTGCATGTTCTCACTCACCGGGGCTGCTGGGAAACTCTTCTCCTTTTGCCGCGATCTCCTGCTTCGCCCGGTCCCCCTTCCTGGGACCAGGACTTCAACAGGGAGCCTACGAGGTTCCGGGCGGCTTCTCCGGCGTGTCGCGCTGCCATTGGCTGGCCAGCTGCGTCCTGAATTGGACCCGCCTGGAGTCAGGCGGACTCTGCCTGGCTTCCTGGTCTGGAATAA
Source organism: Lissotriton helveticus (assembly GCF_964261635.1). NCBI lineage: Eukaryota > Metazoa > Chordata > Amphibia > Caudata > Salamandridae > Lissotriton > Lissotriton helveticus. The sequence goes on from NC_136060.1 coordinate 56,033,550, forward strand.
CTTTTGGGCCGCGGCATTGAATCACAGTGGCCAAACGCGGGGTGGGCACTCGCTCTAAAATAAAACAACTAAGCAGTGTGGGCACCTGCAATCAAGCACCAAACGCGGGGTGGGCACCCGCTGTACTTTAAAAGGCATAACGCTGGGTGGACTCCCTCTAAAGGCAGGACCGAGGAATCCCTAAGCTGGGGATTCACACTAGAAACAAAGACAGGAGCTCAGTGCTGCAAAGCCCATGCGATCTTCTTGGAATAAAAATAAAATGTAGCGCTCCCCAGAAGCTGAATGCAATCAAAGGGCATCAAAAGTCATCGGAATATAGTGCTCCCAAGGCGCTAGGGCACCAGGAAATCCTCCAGGATTGAAGGGGCATAACTGGGCCCAGGGACACCAGCACACAAGGCTCTACAACAGGAAGGTGAGTCCCCATGGCGGTTCCTCCTTGACCCCAGCAGAAGCAAGCACCCCCCCCGCAAGTCAGGAACAGCTCAAGCAGGACAAGAAGTGAACAACCTTCATGGGGTCACAGCCCCTCTACTTAAATCAGCTAATCCTCTGTCTGTAGTGCAGGGCATGGTGGAACCAGATGCACCTGGTTCAGGGGGATTTGGAGCACTTTGTTTTACAAGCTCCTCTTCCCCTTTGTCAGGTGGGGGCTAGGTGATCAGACACACCACAGGGTGTGGAGCCAGCATGGTGCAGGGCAGGCACACTCCTATTCAGAGTCAGGAGATTACTCCTCCCACTAATCCTAGCCCAGGTGTCCCATTCAGCCCAGCGCTTACTCACCCTGCCTCTCCTGGAGCCACACACACCTCCCAGCCCCTGTCACTCACAAGGCAGACATGCAATTCACATCAAGCAGGCATACACATAGCACACAGAAATGCCAACTTCTAAAAGTGGCATTTCTCCAACAGTCATAATAAATCAGCTCACACCATTGCGGAGCATTTATTCTCACAATTTCTTACAGACTAAATTTGACCATGCTGCTCCTCCCCTTCAGGAATTACCACTGACACACTATGATCAGGGAATACCCAATGCATTCCTACGGGAGGGCAGGCCAACCTTACCAATGGCACACAAAGAGCGCACACACGTTACACTGGAACAAAGTGCTAAAGTGCCCAGAGGCCTAAAACCACCAACACCATGTCAGAACTAAGGCAAAAAGTTTAATGGTGAACCTGCCAAAAAGGACCAAGTCCAAAAATGAGTGAGGAGAAGAGTGCAAAAAATTAAAAAGTAACGTGTGAAAGATATTAAACCTGTCTCCAGGAAACCAAAACACTTTATTGTGCAGTGTCCTGGGCCAGTATTGAAAGCTAAGAAGACGAGGGGTTAACAACAAATATACCCCTGTATTGGCTCAACATGTTTCTGCCCTCTATTCGACCCACAACAGGGTTCACAGCTATTCATCCGGACCGCGAACAAATTAGTCACTCTGTATATGAAACATCAAGATAATGTGCAGGCAGGATAAAAACGTTTATACTGGCCGTCAAAGATTGGTAGTCGTGTACACAGAATTTGTGGAGTATGTTGTCTCAGCTGAAAAACAATAAAACAAAACATCACCAGAATTCTTCTGGCTTTCATGTGCACACGTAATATTGAAACAACCGAGAAAATGAAAGTAGGAGAAAGATCGCCAACCAACAATAATCCCAGGTGTCCAAAATAAATTAAGGTTACCTGGTCAATTGCATTTGATTACCTCTCTTCAGCCATAGGGTACCCCATTAGTGCTCGGCTAAAGGAGAAAATCCAGAGACATGGCTGTGACAATATGCAGGACGCTGTCACTAAACACTAAAGATGGGAACACCAGGAAGTGACGTAGTCACTAGACGTAACATGCGTGCGAGGACCACGGGCATACGTGCTTAAAGTGTCCCTTTCTCTCTAATATCATGAAGTGTTCAGCTGAACGGAAGGCTATCTCTTCTGTGGGAATGCAGCAAGTAATCAGGTGGGGCAATAGCCCTCATAAACATTTCCAGTTAAAATTCTAGGACAGAGTAATTATGTCATAACTCCACTCGCCAAAAACACACAAGGCATATCTCGGATAGATAGCAATCTATTTGTTGTGTCACTGTCTAAACAGGATTTCTGATGGCCCAGATTCTAATACTGTAATGTCTTACTTGTCATGATCTATAAATTCTAATCCCTAATGCAACAATTAACAGAAATGTTGAAAAAAGTGTGTATAGAAGACATGAAGAATGGAGGGTTGGGGTGGTGTTATTTACATGTTCGAAAACAGCCACCCATAGACGGGTTATCTGCCAAGGCAAGTCCAGGGAATGTCATCATTGAGTCATTGGGTGTCACAGCATAGTCACAAAATCTACCTCTGCTTCTGCTGACACAGGACGGATTCCAAAGAGCCCATTATCCTCACAAAGTGAGGCTTATCGATGACAGTCCATCTGATATCATTCTCTGTGTGACCCATACTGGGGAAGTGCTGTGTAAGTTTTGTCTTGTCTTTCTTACACCGTATGGAGCTCCGATGTTCCACTATCCTTTGTTTAGCTTTTTGGGTGGTCATGCCCACACACATCAGATCACACAGACAGCGCAACATGCAAATCACTCCTTCCATGTTGTACTTCATCAGATTACGCAGTTAGCAGGGCGTATTATGACCCAAATTTATAGATTTTGAGGTTGATGTGAAGGTACAGACAGAGCATTTCCCACACGGGTAGTGACCCTTAACTCGCATTTTGGACCACAAGATGTTTTGATCCGTCCTAATTGCTGGAATATGTGGACAGGTATGGACAAGCATATCTCTGATACCCCTACCCTTCTTCAGGGTATTGAGAGGTTTAGGTAATTGATTCTCACCAATATTCAAAATGTCACAGTTCTTATTGATGGATTTCTTTACTATGTCTGTTAAGTGACTGTAAGTGCGTACGTACACCAGGCGATCCATAGGGCTTCATGTGTATGTATCAAGTAGAGATTCTCGATTATTATTCCATGCTCTCTTTGCATGCTCTTTGTATTAGCTCAGTAGGGTATGCTCGATGACTACATCACTTCCTGGTGTTCCGGTCTTTACTGGTTAACGACAGCGTCCCTCTGCCTCTCGCCAGGACCCTCGTAAATTGAAGTCTGGACCGCTGTTCCGGTGAGTTGCTCATAATAATCTGATAAACGCTCTCTTCTTGCTATTTGGTGGTAACTACAAAGGGTGTCCACGAAGTCAGGCACACATCAAAATAGGCTTTAGAGTTATAGAGTTTGTCGGAATTATTAGGCACAACATTCTCTTTGCCTCTCTTGGCGACTTTTGCGAGTCACCACAGGGGCTCATGTGACGTTTAGACTATGGCTGCTAGGGTAATTTTGAATCCTGAAACAGTGGTTGGGTAAAATTGACTGGTACATGGGCGCAGCATTATGGTCTAGAGACAAAGCAGTCATATATAATATTTTAGCCCTGAGCGTAGTGAGTATTTACAATAGTGATCAAGCATAGTGCTTAACATACAGGACAATGGCACGTTATGAAGTTGGGCGAGTTATTTCTCTGGCCGTTGTCAATGAGATAACAACATAGGGTGAGGCACACTGAAGTGTGATACACTGGATGTTGTCCGTGAAGTCAGCCACACTGCAAAATAGATTTTAGAGTCATGGAGTTTGTCAGAATAATTAAGCACAACATTCTCTTTGCCTCTATTGGTGACATTTGAGAGTCACCACAGGGGCTTCCTTGACCTTTAAACCATGACTGCATGGGTAATTTCTATTCCTGAACCAATGGCTGGGTAAAATTGACTGGTATATGGGCGCAGCGATTTTGGTCTAGAGATGATGAGTTCTTATTCAATGTTTTCGCCCTGAGCGTTGTGAGCATTTACATTGGTGATCCAGCATAGTGCTTAACATCCAGGGCGATGTTATGAAGGTGAACAAGTTATTTCTCTGACCATTTTCAATGAGATAACAACATAGGGTGAGGCACACTGAAGTGTGATACACTGGGGGGCATATTCACAACGAGCTATTGCCGAATTAACAGCACTCATCCCAGCAAAAGTCATGATAAATTTACAATACCATTTACAAGCTGGTGCTAACAGCCCACAGCACCAGTTTTCCTGCGATAGCAGCCGCAAAAAACATTGCCAAAGAGGTTCCCCGTAACATTCGCTAATGAGATGTAGAGTAGGCATTCCTGTGCCAAAAGCAGCAACAACACCACACCTCAACATTCACAACGACCAGCCAGATCAGCGATAAGAACGCAAAACATGCGATAAGGTGCATTAGCAGCAGAAAATTTACACCTGCCCTGACCTGGTGTAAAGTCGGACCACAGTCTGCACCACAAAAGGGAGCACAGCCCACAGCCACACCTGAAGACAAACAGATGTCATGGAGCAACAAAACATGCAGCACAGACACCCAAGAGGGCCACAACAACTACCGACACCACACCCAGGCCTGCAACACCCCCCTCGGGCCCAGCCCCAAACCCGGACCAAGAAATTGCACACCAACACCACAAATCACAAAACAAATATGTTGCCTGAGGTCAAACAAACAGGAAAATCAACATACATGCGTCGCCAGAAAATGGTGAACGAGGCATACAGCAATGCAATCACCAACACAAAACACCATACAAGCAAAAGACAAAACAACCATTTGGATGAATCATAGCGGGTCCACACTGGAAAATCCATAGGATATAGCCTGGAAGATGAAATCCAACAGAAAAAGGTGTGCCATGCGCCCAACAAAGGAAAGAGAGGGAGAGAGAGAAGGAGAGAGATGGAGTGGGATTGCACAAGCAGCGCAAGGCCTTGCAGGGCACCTGGCACCTCATGCCAACATGTGTGTGTGTATCACCATCCATACACCATGAGCCCAAGGATGTGTCCCAATCTCAGCCACAAAGCCACATCACATTCCGAAACCGCATGTAGTAGTCACACAAACCCCAGGGATAAGAGCTCCATTGTTCCAATGCAGAAGGCAGGAGGAAACCTGCACCTCTGACCTTGGTCCTGAACATGCCTGGAACACCCTGAGAGAGATGCCATGGCAGATTTGAACGACTCCCACACCACACATTGCGCAAAGGAACCATCCGACTGATTCACACCCCACACAAAGAAGCCCCTGCCTGAGGTACCCTGCATGTGACGGCCTTGACTGTCACAGAAACAGCGACCCATTCAGCCCAACGTTGCACACACATTCAAATCATTACTCAGAGCTTTGGTATATCCTCCACACAACTGCCGCAGTACAGAAGAGTGCCGATTCCACAAGATGCACCAAGGCAATGGCAGGCCATACCGGACACATGCACAACCCCTGTCACGTGGAACACTACAGTACATGATTGCTGCATTTACTGGGCGCAGTGCCACTGGCAATCCTGCGAATCAGTTACCGGCTTAGCTTCCACAATGCCTATGTCACCTGCGTCCATCCCTGGTTCCACTGATGAACATGCACATTCGAGTGTGCCATGGATGTCTGCCTATCCAACACAACCGTAGATGAATTTGTCTATGACTTGTGTCTGCTACTCCTGTTGGATCACTAACAGGAGTGCAACCGAGACAGCCGTGAATGGGGTGCCTTGACATACTGCGTATGTATTGGCAGTTGTCACTGGAGATTGTACAATTCCTCTTGTGCAGTGACCACATAGAGGCGCTACCCTATTGGACTGTCTTGCGGATTAGTGAAACGGCGTGGGCTGAGCACACCTGCCCGGACCAGTTAATTGATTGGGTCACCCCGGTGTTCCTTGAACACGACAACAACGTACTATTGGAACACATTGCATATGAAGCTACGCGGGCATTCATGGACGAGTAACTACATTCCTGCAGCCACATCCGATTGTTACCCACAACACAGGTCCCAACAACATATTGCATTGTAGGGAAACACTGCTGGGGTACAGCACACACACAGCACTGTGGCACGACATGTGAATCTGTCAGACCCTTTTACCTGAGCACTGTCAGCAGAGCAGACAATAGGCGCACTCCAGTGGCAGAGCACTATGCAGATGCCATGGGCAGTGAGCCGTGCCCCCAGTTGGCAGATGCCAAACAACACCTGACTCATCCGGCAAGGCAAGGCCGGCTGGTAGCGTTGCCATCCGTGATGATTTTCATCCATTGTTGCAACAACAATGTATGAACCTCAACATGTACCCATGCTGCTTGCAAGTGCCTTAATCATGTCCATTCCAGGTGTGGCTTTTGCCTCGTCCGTACTGACACACACATGCCTATAAAGTCAATGTCACCCCACTGGTGTCTAGCTGTGAGGTGAGTTGATTTGATTGTCCACTCGTGTGCCACAATGATCATCGTCCCTACACAAGGAGGGACTGACTAACTCATGTACAATGACGGTGTGTCCCTTTTGCAAGTTCAACCTCTGTGAGCCGGATATTGTTTTGGGATAGGTCCTGGCCGACATGTGCACTTACGTGACTTCATCAATGTGAGTATAGTGTGCTACCTCTGACCATGTGAAGCAATGTCATACATCATAAAAAGAATATGTCCACACAGATGTGTGTAAGTGGATATGCGACGTACTGTTCTGTTTTCACATGTGATGTAGGCCACCTCTCCTGGCCTGCTACCGATTTGGTCAGTCCTACCCACAGCACTATTCAGCACATGGACGTGTGCCTATCTGGGGGGTTGTGAGATTATTGCTGATGTGCAATGGGGACACAGCTAGTACACAGTCAACCAATTTGCCATGTTCCTCAGGGATACACATGTACATAGATGTAAGTTATCATGGAGTACCTTAATGTGCAATCCTTGTCCCTAAATCCAGCCATACTTCCATATGTGAGTGAACGTAGTAATGACATGTCTGTGTGATTTAGAATGTTTTATTTAGGTGAGTGGTGCTGTACATGGCCATCCAAGCCCACATCACATGGAAGCCCAGTGGTGGGACAAACACAGTCCTTTGGAGATTGAGAAGTGATTAGGAAGTGGGAGAGTGCAGTCCACAGCAGGATTGCTGTGTACTTGGCCAGAAGTGATGAAACGGCAGTCTGTGTCGGAGTCCAGGTGCATGTCGCACAGTGTTACGGGGTCAGTATGAGGTGTTTCCGAGGGCATGTTGCATAGGTCATAACCAGGCAGGGACTGGGCATATGGCGGTGATGGATGCTACTGCCTCCTTCCTCACAAAGTAATTGCCATCCCCTTCTTACTCCCCTGATACGGGTTTTGTGTCTGGTGTGTCCGGTGTGTGTGGCAGGGTGATGGCTGCATCACTGTGTGCCACTGACACAACAGACTGTGAAGGTGATTGTGCAGCATCACTGTGTGCCATGGACATATCAGAGCTCGGAGCTGTGTGCGTCGATGTTCCCCCTGCAGTCATCTGGGTCCAGCACAGTGGCAACAATGGCAAGATGAAGTACTGCAGGGCATTGAGTTTCCCAGTTACTACTCCCTGGTGTCCAGCCGTGGCTGACCGACTTCCAGCCTGCATCTGCTCCATGGTCTCCATTGAGCTCCACAACTGTGCCAACTCTGTGCTCTGATCACGGCTGCCTGTCTGACCACACATTCTTGTATTACATTCATTGCTCCAGCAAGGTCAGCCAAGCTCTCTGGTGGAGCATGGTACATTCAGGAGGTGTCCGATAGGTACTGTACATGGTCCCTGATAGGACTCAGACACCCATGTATGGCATCGAGTTTGGCTGCCATGAGTTCAAAGCCCACCCGCAGCTGGTCAGCCGACTCCACCAGGCAACGCCACATACGTTGTTGGAATTCCATGAATTGGTCGGGGGTGCTGGGAGACAGCTGTGGTGATGTGTATTTCCTGCTGTGTGGTTTGTTGTGCCGGTGGTGGGCTCAACTTGGAGCGGATGGCCTGCCCTGCTTCTGGGAATGGGGTACGGAGGCTATATACGATCCATTGGAGAGTGTCGGTGCAGATGTCCAGGGGGTCCTCTTCATCGTCACTGAAGATATGTCTGGTCTGCTCGGCAGGAGGTGTTGTTTGTCCCTCTGCAATGGGAAAGGGGAGAAGCAGGTTAACAGAGTTGTACATGTATGTTGGAGAGTTGCAGATGTGTCCGTTCAGACTGCATGCCAATGTACATTGTGACTGTTTTGGTGTATCTGGACACTTGATGGCAGTCAGTGTGTTTTTCGACTACATGACGGATGTGTGGTACTACCCTCGCATTGTGATCACACAGTGTCAGGCAATGCCTGATCTGAGTGGACAGTTACTACGCACGTACAAGACCTGTTGTGAGTCGTGTCCTATGATGCTGGTGTTGTACTTTGTACCTCATTGCCGTCAATGCTGATGTTCTGTGATTGCTATGTGTGTGCTGCATTGTGGGGAGTTGCCCCTGCAGCCTTTGAGGTGGAGTGCCTTTGAATTGTGTGCATTTCGGGGCCTGATTTGTGTTTTACTTGGCTCATATTTGCTCTCAGACAGATTTTGTGGGCTGGTGCATTGTTCATCTGCTGCGTGTATTGTACGGCATGGGTTGTGTGTGCACGTAGACATGTTGGAGTGTGACGTGCTCCTTTACGGATGTGATCCGCACTGGGCTACCTCCATGTCGATTCGTAGGCCATCTCATGTTTTTGGGCTGCTGCCATGCTATCGGGCATGAGGTGTTACTTTCATAGTCAGTGTGGGTCACATAGCCGCTGCTTTGCTGGATTCAGCACATGTGCATGGCTCGGTTCTGTTATTGGTGATATGGAGGGGGTCCTTTTGTGCACATTGTGGACGGGGGCCTGCTTGGCGTTTCAACATGTGCTGCAGTGTGCCAAGGCTCTCAGTGACATGATCCAGGGTAATTGTGGGTGTGCAGTGTGCTACACATAAGTGTGCATGTGTGCCATTGTGCCCATCTCCCCCATCCCCCCGTCCCTGGTTGTTAATCACCCTGTTGCTATTGGGTCAGGTCATATCGTGCTGTGTCCAGGCCCCCAATTCCTGCCACCGTCTCCACACTGCTGACTGTGGCCACCATTTCCTCCAGCTCATCAATCATCTCCTGTGTCACAGGACTCTCACCTCCAATCACCCTTGCTGCCTTCCTGTTGGTGAAAAGCTTCTCCTTGGGTTGGCTGTGCACTTCATGCCAGCGCCTCTTGACCTCCTCCAGTGACCTCCTCGCCACTCCGACTGCATTGACATTGTTAACGATGGCCTGCCATATTTCCGTTTGGGTTTCCAGTGCCGCAGTGGAGGTGGCAGACAGTTGTTGATAGTGTCCTATGACCTCCGTGACGATGAACCGGTATTCCTGTGACTGAACCCCCTCTTCCTCTTCTTCTTGTCCTTGCCCTTCTGCGAACACGGGGTCCCATGATGTTCCTCCGTTGAGCTAGTAGGGTTCGGCTTGTCCTCTGCACTCGGTCCGGGTGCATCCATGGTGCTACACAGTTTGAAATGTTTTTCCTTTTATAGTGCATTTCCCTGCCAGACACGTGGGATTGAGGCCTGTGGCTGGTTTCCTATGATTTTTGTACCGTGATTGGCCTCGTGGCATTTTGTTTGCGTTTGCGTTTCTCATTTTTGCGGCGTGGTGTTGCTTTTTTCCGCTGATTTTTGATGTGTTATCTGCTGCCTCTCACATGCTTCCGCATTGTTGTGAATTCCACGTTGACACATTTTCCCACGATGGGTTATGATGCTGAAAGTTGTGTTACGCTAGTCTTGCAGCAGTTATCACACCTTCTTGTGAATATACCCCACAATGTTTTTTTTTAAATCATATTGTCACTGCCATGTTTCTTTGGATTTTCTCCTTTAGCCAAGCACTAGTGAGCTACCCTCTGGCTGAAGAGAGGTAATCAAATGCAATTGACCAGTTAACCTTAAATTATTTCAGACACCTGTGATTATTGTTGGTTGGGGATTTTTCTCCTACTTTCATTTTCACCATTGTTTCAAGATTATTTGTGCACATGAAAGCCGGAAGAATTCTGGTGATATTTTGTTTTATTGTTTTACAGATGAGACAACGTACTCCACAAATTATGTGTATATAGCTACCAATCTTTGATGGTCAGTATAAAGGTTTGTCTGCACATTATCAGTATGTTTTATATGCAGAGTGACTCATTGTATTCCCGGTCCTGATGAATGCCCGTGAACCCCGTTGGAGGTTGAATAAAGGGCAGAAACATGTTGACCGAAAAGAAGGGAATATTTGTTATTAACCCCTAGTCCTCCTAGATTTTAATACTGCCCCAGTTATTTGTTTTCGTGGAAGCAGTTTTAATACCTTTCACACAGTTACCTTTTCATTTTTTGCACTCAACCCCTCATACGCCGTGTTTCTTGGTCCCCTCTAAACAAAAAACACCTCAGCTCCTCTTGCATTCTTGTTAAAGAGTGAAAGCCCGCACTGGGGACCTTGCAGCACCAGTGTGAGGAGGGAACCCTATGATGAAGCATGACACCTTCGGGGAGTGAGTGTTCTCGTCCTTAAAAATATATCCCCCCTACAATCCATAACACTCATAATCCTTTTTTTGACATTAGTTAATGTAACTTTGTCTGTTATAGTTTGGTTGAGACTGTACCTAGTGTGAGTAATTATTTAGATAAGGGGTGGCACGATTTCCTGTGCTCATTTTTGAGGGGTTTTCTCCTTCAAAATCTTTAGTGTGGGTACAAAATTATTCCTTCTCCTACCACGTTACCCACCAGCTGATCTATTCACTGCACACTTCTCCATATGTGAGCTGTAAACTCCCCAGCCTAATCTACTCCTAAGGTGCATCATGACCCCCCAACTTTAACCAGTTACATTGAGCAGTGCCTCTTAATAGACTTTATGGGCATGGAGGCATTTGTGGGCTCTAATTTGCTTGACTCTCTTTTCACATTAAAATCCCCCATTCCATTGAAGGGTGAAAACCTAATAAAAAGTGCTTCCTCTTGATGTGCCTAATGTCTCCTCTTTACACCATGGATTGTTGAAGAGGGAATATTTTTTGCCTCCTTAAACAATGGGCCAAATGTAATTCCTAATAATACATATCATTTATGGAACTCAAAATGACCACCTCTGCTGAATGTGATAGAGTTGGGATGAATGGTGCCCCCTGGAAGAGTTGAATTCCTAGCAACAACCACCTACAAACTCCTAGCCACAAATGGTAATGCGAAAACTGAGATTAAAATCAGCCGCCTTCTTACATTTTATTTATTTATTTTATTTTAGGAGTTTTATATAGCTCTGACCTGACCCGAGGGTATTGGGGCATTTTACAGCAGTGTTTCATAAGAGTTGCATAGTAGAGCAGTCTTAAACATAAAGTTCGGAAATCCAGGAGTGCTGAGGATTCTTGAGGTAGTAGTTGAGTCCTGGCGTAGCCTTGTTGGATGCTAAATTGAGGTAGTCCGAGAGTCCTGAGGTAAACTCAATTGTTTGGATACTTGGCAAGAAGCGGGCTGAGGTAGATCAATTTGATGCAAAGTAAAAGAGCAACGGAGTCAGGTTTGGTGTGAAGGCGGCGGTTACCCATTCAGGAGGGAGCGGTTGAGGAGGAGAGCTTTTAGGTGTTTTTGGAATTTTATGAGGGGCAGGATAGTTTTGATATCTGCTGGGATGGAGTTCCAGATTTTGGGTGCGTTTCCAGCGAATGACCTAGCAGCATTTTTTAGTTTGCGTGTTTTCATGGGGATGAGAAGGAGGGAGCTTGAGCTCCTGAGGTTCCTTGTCTGACCAGCCCTTTTGAGTTTGGCAGCCAGATAGTCCGGTTTTCCGGTGTGTAGGGCTTTGTGCATGAGGCAGGCCGTTCTGAAGTAAGCCTGCTGATCAACTGGGAGCCATTTTAGTTCTCTTAGTGCTGGTGAAATGTGGTTGTATTTCCTGATACCAGTGACCATTCTGTCTGCTGCGTTGAGGGTTATTTTGAGTGGAGCTAGGTGGGTTTTTGTGGTGCTGGTTAAGTTTGCGTTACCATAGTCGAGTCTGGATAGCACCAGTGATTAGGTGGCTTGTTTGAGGTCTTTGGTAGGGATGAATGGTTTAATTGTGTAGAGAAGCTTCAGGTTGAGGAAGGCAGTCTTTGCAGAGTTTTTGATATGTTTGGTCATGTCCAGTTTAGGGTCCAGGGTGATTCCTAGTGATTTTACTGAGTTAGCCAGGGTGAGATTACTGTGTAGAGCATCCATAGCTTTGTGCCATTCTGCAATGTGTGGGTTCTCTCTTCTTTGTTGGAGATGAGGATCTCCATTTTGTCCTGGTTGAGTTTAAGGTGATTTTGGGACAGCCAGTGTTGAATATCTTTTAGGGTGTTGTTTAGTCTGTATAGTCTGTATATGTTGAACAGTTGTGGTGAGAGCACTGAACCATGGGGCACACCCCTGCTGTCGGGGTGAAGGTCAGAGGTAAAATGTTTCTTATCCTTTGCGATCGGTTATGGAGTAAGGAGGTGAACTAGCGGAGGACCATCTCATCGGCACCTACCCTTTCTTGTAGGGCCTCTATGAGAAGTTGGTGATCTACCGTGTCAAAGACCTCCGATAGGTCGAGGAGAATGAGTTGCAGCAGTGATCGGTATTAAGTGACTTATGAATATCATCTGTGATGTTGAGGATCTCCGTCTCAGTGCTGTAGCCTTTTCTGAAACCCGATTGGTGGGCATCCAGAAGGTTGATGTTGTCCATGTGCTGAGTCAGTTGTGACATTTTTTGAGGATTTTGGATTGGAGGGGGAGATTGGAGAAGGGTCTGAAGTTATTCAGGTCCGTGCAGTCATGGCCTGTTTTTTTAGTAGTGGTGTTATTTGGCCGACTTTAAGGCATTCAGGTATGGTGCCAGTTCTCATGGAGCTGTTAATGATTCTGCACCAGAAGGGGGCTATGGAAAGTTTACGTTTTTTGGTCAGTTGGGTGGGTTTAGCGTCAAAGATGTGAAAAGCAGGTTTGGAGGTGGAGATTAGCTTGATCATCTCGGCTTGTGTTATGGGATTGAAGGACTTCCATGTATTTGTGTGGGGCAGGCATGTGCTTTCAACTGAAACTGGGGGCAGGCTTTTGCAGGTGGGGTTGGGCATGGTGTCTAGTGAGAGCTCAATCTTGGAGATTTTTCTTCGAAGAAGGTGGCAAAGTTTTCGCACAGTTCCTTGGAGACCTGGGTAGAGGGTTCGGGGGGCTTGGTGGCTTGTGGCTTGATGATTTTAAATAGTTCATTGGGATTGTTTTTTGCATTGTCCAAGGCGGAGGAGAAAAAGTTGGATTTTCCACTACAGATGTGTTTTTTGTATCTTCTTTGAGCTGCGTTGAGTTGTTCGAGTAGGCTTGTGGAGCGGTTGTTTCTCCAAAGTCTTTCTGTGGCTCTGAGTTGTCTCCTTTTGTTTTTGATGTCCGTATTGAACCAGGATCTGGATGGGATGTTCCTGGCTTTTTTTGTTTCAGAGGAGCTATCTGGTCTAGAATGTATGTCAAGGATGTATTGTAATGGTCGGTGAGTTCTGACGTGGATAGATCCTCCATGGAGATAGTGGGAAGGGAGTTGACTTTTTCTTTCAGGTCAGTCATGTTGATCTGGGTGAGGTTTCTGGTCCATTTGGGCTGTTCTTGGGTGGGGGCTTGTAGTTTGGCTGGCTGAGTGAGGTGGAAGAAGATTAAGTGGTGATCAGACCAATCTACGGGCAGGGTGTGATTTATCGTCACTGTGTCATGCTTGGCGATAATGGCAACTAGGATTGCTCCTTTGTTTTGTGTTTCTTCTGTACAGTGTTGTGTAAGGTCGTTGTTGTGTAGCACCTCGCTAAGGTTTTGGATTAGCGGGTTGTTATCATTATTCCAATGTAGGTTAAGGTTGTCCAGAATTAGGTTATTTGCATCTTGTAGTGAGCATTAGGAAATCAGGTCAGACAGGTGTTCAGTGAAAGTGGTGGGGTTGCCTGGTGGGGGGTAGATAAGGTGGCAGGTTAGTGTTTTGTTGTTGCTCATGCTGATGTTAACGGTTAGGCACTCAAAGGTGTTGTAGTTGAAGGAGCCAGTTTCCGTTACGGAAATATTATCTCTGTGGATGATAGCTATGCCTCCTCCTCTTTGGTCTATTCTGTCTTTGTTGGTGATTTTAAAGCCTGGGGGGACTAGGGTGTCCAGGAGTGGTGGGGAGGAGTCATTAAGCCAGGTTTTGGTGATGAATGCTATGTCTATGTCATGAGTGAGGATGGATTCTGCTAATTCTGTGGCATGTTTGGTGGCATGAGCAAGCAGTTTGTGGGGGTCGTCTCTGATTTGGACTTCTTCATTAGGGTTGCCATGGGGATGCTAGTGCGGTTGGTAGGGGGTCTGGGTGATTTCGGAGGGGCAAGGTTTCTTCCCAGTCCGGTGATCACCTGGATTTTGGATTGGAGGGTGACAGCCAAAGGATTGTCATACGAGGAGGCGAGAACTGCTGCATCACTCTCAGACATAGCATCCCTGGTTCTTTTGGGTCACTGTGCGAGATTGGGGATGGGGTTAGCTGCCCATCTCTGAGGGGGGACTATGGATGGTCTTTGTTGTGTATGGGTGGTGGAGGAGTGGGTGCACTGAGGCTGCTGGGGCGCCGCGAGGTTGGCTAGGATATCACTAAAGCCCCCGTTTGTAGTTGCTATCTAGGTTTCCAGCATGCAGAGTCGCTGCTCAGTCTTTAATTCGTTGAGGTATCGGGGCTGGTCCTGTGTGGGAGTTTTGGGCCTAGAGGGGGAGAGTCCAAGGGTGTTGGGTAGCTTAGTAGTGGCTGTGTTGTCCTTGTCAGGACTGGGGGGAGGGAACCTCAGGGAATTGGGCTGCCTAGTTTTGGTTGTGTTGTCCGTGCGGGGTCTGGGCGGAGCCGTGAGTGCAGGTTGGTGGAGGTCTTGTTGTAGCGTTGGTGCTTTGTTGCCTGTGTGTTTGGGAAGGTGGGGGTTCAGGTAGTTCCGAGTGGGTTGGGGTGAGTGCCGGACATGTGGTGGATGGGAATGGGAGCGGTAGTTAGGCAGTAGGGGGTCTTGTTCTCACAGGGGGTGGTGAGAGGGATGTCGTGTGGCAAGGGGTCTTGCTGGGTATTGGTACTCTATTGCCTGTGGGTTTGGGGAGGTGGGTGTTCAGGTTGTTCGGAGTGGGTTGGGGTGGGTAGAGGGCAGGTGGCATGTTAGGGTGAGAGCCGCAGGAGGCAGATGGGAGTGGGAGCCAAAAGTGGGAAGTAGGGGGGTCCTGTTGTATATGGGGGTGGTGAGCTGGATGTCATGGTGGGGGGTGGATGAGGATGCTAGAGAGTATCGGAGCGGTAGGTGGCGGGTGGCATTGAGAGCCAACAGGGGGATGTAGAGCGGTCCTGTTCTCCCTGAGGGAGGAAAGGGGTTGTCACGTGGAGGTGGGCGTGCGAGGTAGCTAGGGAGTACCGGAAGGGTAGGTGTCCAGTGGGGGTGATAGCCATACTGGGCTGTGGGGGGGACATGTTCTTCCAGGGTGGTAGGGGGAATGCTGCATAGTGATGGACATGTGTGGTTGCTAGGGAGTACCGAGCGCAGGTTGAGTTCTGATGGCGGGTCCCGTTCTTCTGGGGGGAGTAGGGGCAGGAAGTGCGTGAGAGGGTGTATCTTGGAGAGAGGGGAAGAGGGCGTCAAAGGACTCTAGATTGTAATTGTTGACTTGTATCTGGACTGTGCCTTTGGTGTAGATGGTCACTGCGGTATTTCCAGTCCACCTTGAGCGGTATGGGAGTAATATTGTCAGTTTGCAGCTATGTGAGGTGTTGGTGGTTTTTTAAATGTTGAGCAGCGATCGGAGGATAGATTTCCATACTTCGTGTCTCTCAGTGTAGAAAATAAGGTCCATTTTTACCTTTCCTTTGGAGGAGCAGTGGTAGATGTCTGCAAAAAGTGATTTGGGATGCTGTCTGATCAGTTCCTGTTTAAAGTTCTTCTTTGCTTTGGGTGAGAGGTCAGGCGGGAAACTGATTGTGATCGTGAGTTACACATAATACTATGAAGACACTGGGTTATAGTTTGTAGACCTGGCACGTGGCTGTCTTGGCCATTTTGCACATCATCTACTGAACTCTGTAATTGGCTCACACTTCATAATCCCTTAAAGCAATCAACTACACAGTCCTTATGGGCAAACAATGCCAGATGATTCAACAGTAGCAGGTAAGCTACATCCCTTTTCCTGCACCCCATTTTCCTGACAATAATGTCTATAGTAAACCCGTTCTTTTTCTCAACCCTGAGGAGAATTCTTACTTGAGTGACAGCCACACACCACATGGATCGGAACTCTGACTAGAGAACACATGTTAGACATCCAGACTGTGCAGCAACATCCCTCCTGACGGACAGTTCTATGCAAGGTATGCAGCCACCTTACCACTAACTACATCTCAAGCATCCTTTGAGGCCAAAATTGCTGCATGCTTCTGAGAACAACCCTCATAACTGACTTCTGCACACTGAATTGACATAATGACTACTTACACACTCAAACACATGACTTGTCAACACTGACCATGCCTAATGACTATTTACACACACACACACACACCCATAACTGACTTTTCAAAATTGACTGTGCCTGCTAACTACACACACACACACCCAGCCACCCACACACACATATATCCATGACTTCTGGACATTGACTGTGTATATTAACTACTTATACACCCACACATGCATAACTGACTTCTGAACAGTGGCGTGACTAGTAACTACTCTCCCTCTCTTTCTCTCTCTCTCTCTCTCTCTCACACACACACACACACACATACTACTAACTTCGGAACAATGACAATTAATTAATTCCAGTATTACAGGGACACACACTCTCCAACTGCTATGCATTTAAACGTACACACAGTAGCAGACCTTTTGTCTCATGAAAAACACAAACATATCTATGCAGGGCTAACATCACAATACACCAAAAAGAATCACACTAAGAAAGTACATTAAATACACACATCACTATGCTACTAACCTCACACCAACACTACGGAGCTATATGCTCACTCTCTGTACCAGTACAGCTCGATATACAGTGAAACTTCCCAGCACACCTCCTTTGGGTGTGTCTATGCATCCGTATGCATAAAGATGAGTACACAAGGCATTTGCATGGCACTAGCAGTAGGCCTGGGCGAAGCACTACTCTATGCTTGTGTAGTTTGCGAAGTTTGCGCTACTTCGCACTATGTGAACTGCACGTAGCACAGTGCAAACACGCGTAGCGTAGTGCAGGTGTCATTTTTTGCTTGCTCGCGGTCCTCAACGTCAAGTTGCTGATCGTGAGTGTGGAAAATAAATCCCCAGCGAGATTCCCAATGCTGGGAGGTCAGATTTCTCATTGCGAGTAGTTGCTTATGCTCGCGACCGCTCGTGATGAGAAACTACCAGTCCGCATTGAGAAAGCTGCCGTTCGAGTAAAAATCTACTTGAGCGGCAGAAAACTACAGCTCGCACTGTGCAAGATGTCGTTTTCAATGATTGCACAGTGCCTGTTGCTTGTCCGCACTGTGCAATCATTGAAACCGGCATCTTGCACAGTGCGAACAGAGTACTACGCACTTCACGTAGTGCTACACATGGCTCGCATAGTGCGAAGTGCACTTTGCGTAGATTTGCGAAGCGCTACTTTGCATACTACGCCAAGCCCTAGCAGCATCAGAGTTTCACACTACAGAGCAGCAACAGTCACAGGCTCTAAATATTCACAGTTGCACACCACCACACCATAAACAACCTGTGCTCAAATATGCATGCAAGACTCATGTCACACAAACACATTGGCTCTAAATACCTCCAAAGCCCAAGTTGGGCACATGTCATTATCAGGAGCATATGCGTTCTGTACACTCACTCACATTTGTACAGTGCATGCAGAATATTGGTGTCCTAAACACACACAATGGCACAGAAGTATTTTGAGGTGGGCGAGCCACTGAATCCTCAAGAAAGGTTTGAGTCGGGCTCTGGCCCAGCTCGAGGACCTGTTGGAATCTCGAGCTGAATGCAGTGCTATAAAGTGCCCTGTTAATGTCAAAGTTTCCACATGTTAAATAAATACACTTTCTTTAATTTTGAAGAGACTTTATCATATTTTAAGTGATATTATTGCATATATATGTATATATATTTATATATATATATATATGTATATATATATATTCACTGAAAAAACCATAGGTTAGAGACCATATATAGTTAGCTGGACATTTTATTGACATAAAACCAATGAAATTCCATATATAGTTAGTTGCACTAACTATATATTGCGCACCCGCAATCCACTGCTGATGATGTCACATATTACATCATTCATGACATGGTCAGTGACATCACTGATGACATCACTGATGACATCTCAAATGACATCACTGATGACATCACTGATGACATCTCAAATGACATCACTGATGACATCATCTAGTGTCTGTGTGTTTTTGTAAAGTTTAAATATGTTTTACATATTGAAGAATGAGTGGATGTATGGAAGACTGAGTGTGTGTGGCTGGCTGGGAGGTGTGTGACTCTGTGCATATCAATGTGTACTTGTATCAGTGATTGTATAAGAGAGTAAGTATGTGTTAGTATATGTGTGAAAAGTATGGTGTTCTGTGTTTAACTGTATAGATGAGGAAATCGAAGTGTGATTGATTCTTCACAGGACTGACTAGGTGTATGAGTGCATATGATAGTGTTGTAATAATGAGTGACTGTATGTATGAGTGATTGTATGGGTGAATGAGTGAATGTGTGTGTAGATGTAGGAATCAGTGAGTGCGTATGTAGTAACTGGTATTGGTGTGTCATGATGTCATCAGTGATGTCATTTGAGATGTCATCAGTGATGTCATTTGAGATGTCGTCAGTGATGTCATCAGTGATATCACTGAAGTATGGGGTTCTGTGTTTAACTGTATAGATGAGGAAATGGAAGTGTGATTGATTCTTTACAGGACTGACTAGGTGTGTGAGTAACTCCATGGATGAGTGGCAGTGTGTGAGTGTCTGCATAGGTGTATGAGTGCATATGATAGTGTTGTAATAATGAGTGACTGTATGTATGAGTGATTGTATGGGTGAATGAGTGAATGTGTGTGTAGACGTAGGAATCAGTGAGTGCGTATGTAGTAACTGGTATTGGTGTGTCATGATGTCATCAGTGATGTCATTTGAGATGTCATCAGTGATGTCATTTGAGATGTCATCAGTGATGTCATCAGTGATGTCACTGACCATGTCATGAATGATGTAATATGTGACATCATCAGCAGTGGATTGCGGGTGCGCGATATATAGTTAGTGCAACTAACTATATATGGAATTTCATTGGTTTTATGTCAATAAAATGTCCAGCTAACTATATATGGTCTCTAACCTATGGTTTTTTCAGTGAATTTTCAAGGTTTTGTAAATGCAAATTCCTAACTATATATGGTCTATAACCTATGGTTTTTTCAGTGAATTTCATTGGTTTTTTAAAAGCTAATATCTATAGCTGTAAAATATATTCTTTATTACGTGACGTATCACGTAGCCACGTGAGACGCCTCATGACGCGTCGCATAACCGTGACGTATCGGCTCTGCAGCGCAAACAAAACCCGTAACGTAAGCGTGCCGGAGCACGCTTACAGATATATATTTTTTTTTTACCTTAATTAGACAAAATCCACACGTGCACATATCTTGAGGCCTTGCAAAGGCACATCAAACAAACAGTCCCTACAATTTTGCCAAGTTTGCTGGAAATCTATTCCCTTAATTTTTTTTTACTGTTTCTCTTGGTTTTCCCCTTGTTACGCTTACCGGGACGCTACCCGGTACGCGAACTGGACGCTCCAAAAACACAAGATGGCGGACTCCCGTTACGCTGCCGGTTAGCTGCCCGGTTCGCGTACCGGGAAGCGCCTCTACCGCGAAAAATCGCGGGGGACTTTAATATCCCCCTCATCAATCCTAGGGGGTCAGGAGGGGTTTACCTTGCCCCCTTTCCTTCATTTCCCCCTTCTTTTTTCACCACATCTTGTCTCTCGAACCTACTGAGAGACAAGATGGCGGCCGCTCCGGACTGTTTACAATGTTGACAGCTACGCTGCCGGTTAGCTGCCCGGTTAGCTGCCCGGTGAGCTGCCCGGTGAGCTGCCCGGTTCGCATACCGGGACGCGCCTCTACGGCGTAAAATCGCAAAAAAAATGTTTTTTTTATTTTTTGCCCCGCGGGGCACTTTAATATCCCCCTCATCAATCCTAGGGGGTCAGGAGTGGTCTACCTTGCCCCCTTTCCTTCATTTCCCCCTTCGTTTTTCACCACATCTTGTCTCTCGATCGTACCGAGAGACAAGATGGCGGCCGCTCCGGACTGTTTAGAATGTTGACAGACACCGGAGAGCCAATCAGCTTCGCTTCGCGAAGTTCCGTTACGCATCAGGTACGCGAACCGAGGCGCTAACCGGAGCGCTGTCACAGATATATATATTTTTTTAAACGTTAATTTCTCAAAATCCACTGGAGCACATATATTGAGACATAGCAAAGGCACGTCGGGCAAACCATATCTACAATTTTGCCAAGTTTCATGTAAATCTATTCAGCCGTTCGAGCTAAAAGTGAGTCCAACCGCCCTATGGAAAAATGAATGGGAAAAACGCGTTTTGGGACCCCCTTTTTTCTCGGCCCCCCCTTGACGAAACCCCCCCAAATTATTAGGGGCTGCTCAGAAACAAAATGTGCCATTTTCCTGAAAATTTCAGCCAATTCCGTCCACAAACGCCAAAGTTATTAGACATAGAATTTTCAGAAATCCCATAGAGAAAAAATCCTAACTATATATACCCACTGGCTATCGCCAGTAGGTAATATACATATATAAACATATATAATCTGCATATCTATATAAATATAAATGCATGCATACATATACATATATGCATACATATGCATGTTATTTACATGAAAGTCTTAAAAACACTAATAAAAGCAAAGCTAAAAAGCCACCTCATTACAAACAGAATGGCTTTAACTTAAACGAGGGCGAGATCTATTGCATTTTCAATGCTTGTTTACTTTGGTTCTATCAAGAAGGCATTCTGATGTGTCACACATTTGCCATAAATTCTGAATGTTAGCACTCTAGTTGCTCATTAGATCACTGTAGTAAAGCTAGTGCTCACCAGGGAAGCCTTCTGCTAATCATGGTTTGCAGCCATTTTCCCGCATTTTTTATCCCGCAGACTTTCAGTCCGCATACCATTATCCCGCAAGGTCATTGACCTCGCATACCATTATCCCGCATTTTTTCAAAACGCATGTGCATTTATCGCGCATGCTTTTACAAAGAATTACGTTTTAAAGGCATGTATGGTAAATGCATTTGCGTTGTGAAAACCACGATGACGAGAGAGGTAAGTGGGTTTGTATTAATTTTTTCGTGGGTTAGTGATTGTGTAGTGTAGTGTAGTGTAGTGTTGTGTTAGTGTAGTGTAGAGTTGTGGTGGTTGTTTAGTGTAGGGTCATGCTGGGGGTAGTGTTTTAGGGTTTAGGGTTGTGTTGTAGTGTTTGCGTAGTGTAGGGTCATGCTGGGGGTAGTGTTTTAGGGTTTAGGGTAGTGTTGTAGTGTTTGCGTAGTGTAGGGTCATGCTGGGGGTAGTGTTTTAGGGTTTAGGGTTGTGTTGTAGTGTTTGCGTAGTGTAGGGTCATGCTGGGGCTAGTGTTTTAGGGTTTAGGGTAGTGTTGTAGTGTTTGCGTAGTGTAGGGTCATGCTGGGCGTAGTGTTTTAGGGTTTAGGATAGTGTTGTAGTGTTTGCGTAGTGTAGGGTCATGCTGGGGGTAGTGTTTTAGGGTTTTGGGTAGTGTTGTAGTGTTTGCGTAGTGTAGGGTCATGCTGGGGTGTAGTATTTTAGGGTTTAGGGTAGTGTTGTAGTGTTTGCGTAGTGTAGGGTCATGCTGGGGGTAGTGTTTTAGGGTTTTGGGTAGTGTTGTAGTGTTTGCGTAGTGTAGGGTCATGCTGGGGGTAGTGTTTTAGGGTTTTGGGTAGTGTTGTAGTGTTTGCGTAGTGTAGGGTCATGCTGGGGTGTAGTGTTTTAGGGTTTTGGGTAGTGTTGTAGTGTTTGCGTAGTGTAGGGTCATGCTGGGGTGTAGTGTTTTAGGGTTTTGGGTAGTGTTGTAGTGTTTGCGTAGTGTAGGGTCATGCTGGGGGTAGTGTTTTAGGGTTTTGGATAGTGTTGTAGTGTTTGCGTAGTGTAGGGTCATGCTGGGGGTAGTGTTTTAGGGTTTTGGGTAGTGTTGTAGTGTTTGCGTAGTGTAGGGTCATGCTGGGGGGTAGTGTTTTAGGGTTTTGGGTAGTGTTGTAGTGTTTGCGTAGTGTAGGGTCATGCTGGGGGTAGTGTTTTAGGGTTTTGGGTAGTGTTGTAGTGTTTGCGTAGTGTAGGGTCATGCTGGGGGTAGTGTTTTAGGGTTTAGGGTAGTGTTGTAGTGTTTGCGTAGTGTAGGGTCATGCTGGGGGTAGTGTTTTAGGGTTTAGGGTAGTGTTGTAGTGTTTGCGTAGTGTAGGGTCATGCTGGGGGTAGTGTTTTAGGGTTTAGGGTAGTGTTGTAGTGTTTGCGTAGTGTAGGGTTATGCTGGGGGTAGTGTTTTAGGGTTTAGGGTAGTGTTGTAGTGTTTGCGTAGTGCAGGGTCATGCTGGGGTGTAGTGTTTTAGGGTTTTGGGTAGTGTTGTAGTGTTTGCGTAGTGTAGGGTCATGCTGGGGGTAGTGTTTTAGGGTTTAGGGTAGTGTTGTAGTGTTTGCGTAGTGTAGGATCATGCTGGGGTGTAGTGTTTTAGGGTTTTGGGTAGTGTTGTAGTGTTTGCGTAGTGTAGGGTCATGCTGGGGGTAGTGTTTTAGGGTTTAGGGTAGTGTTGTAGTGTTTGCGTAGTGTAGGGTCATGCTGGGGGTAGTGTTTTAGGGTTTAGGGTTGTGTTGTAGTGTTTGCGTAGTGTAAGGTCATGCTGGGGGTAGTGTTTTAGGGTTTAGGGTTGTGTTGTAGTGTTTGTGTAGTGTAGGGTCATGCTGGGGGTAGTGTTTTAGGGTTTAGGGTAGTGTTGTAGTGTTTGTGTAGTGTAGGGTCATGCTGGGGTGTAGTGTTTTAGGGTTTTGGGTAGTGTTGTAGTGTTTGCGTAGTGTAGGGTCATGCTGGGTGTAGTGTTTAGGGTTTAGGGTAGTGTTGTAGTGTTTGTGTAGTGTAGGGTCATGCTGGGGGTAGTGTTTTAGGGTTTAGGGTAGTGTTGTACTGTTTGTGTAGTGTAGGGTCATGCTGGGGGTAGTGTTTTAGGGTTTAGGGTAGTTTAGTTGTTTAGTGTATGCTAAAGGCATATTCGTTCTAAAAGTTTTCGTTATTTTAATTTGCGGCCTAATAGTACATGCGGGATTTTTTTTGCGGACTGATGGTATGCGGGATTTCGTCATATATTCGCTAATCATACTTTCTATGGCAAAATGAACCCCCTCATTTTGTTCCTTTTTAAATTAAATGTTTTAAGAGTTACCACTTTATTCCAATCAAGATGGCTTCAGGTGTGCCATACCTTTGTAATAAGTAGGACTGTTAGCACTCTAGTTGTTCTTTAGAACACTCTGGGACATTCTGTCATTGGGCTATAGTTGGGCTACATCTGGCTGATATTTGGGCTACATTTGTTTTTTTTTGTCTCTGGTGGCCATCTTTGGGCTACATTGGGCTACATTGGGCTACATTGGGCTACATTGGGCTACATTTGGGCTCCAACATATATATAGCCCAATGTAGCCCAATATATATTTTTCAAAGTTAATTTTCGTAAAAACCACTGGAGCCTATATCTTGAGACATAGCAAAGGCACATCGGGCTACCAGTCCCTACAATTTTGCTAAGTTTGGTGTAAATCCATTCAGCCGTTCAGGCTAAAAGTGAGGCCAACCGCCCTATGGAAAATTGCATGGCAAACACACGTTTTGGGACCCCCCTTTTTTCTCGGCCCCCCCTTGACGAAACCCCCCCAAATTATTAGGGGCTGCTCAGAAACAAAATGTGCCATTTTCCTGAAAATTTCAGCCAATTCCGTCCACAAATGTGGAAATTTAGTTCGTGTACTAAACATTATCTACGCCATCTTGCAGACCCACGTACGAGCATACACGACAGCCATTTTAGGTACCATGGTCTCCCTGTTCACGATCGCTCATCAGCGCACTTCCCTGACCCCGCAAGCGTCCCCCATGCACCCTAACTGCCCCCGCTCTCTCATGCACAAGTCATAAGCCCTCCCCTCCCATGATTCTGTCCCAGAGAATCGCACCCCGCGCCTGACCAACACCTCCTTTCCGTCCATGAATACCCCTCCTTTGATGACCCTTCCTCTGAGCCTAACGTCAGCACTGACCGCTGGTCATCCTTTAGCCCGAGGATACAGTTTATTGCCCCCTACTGTATGCACTCACCTCTCCTGAAAGAGGCCACTATTGATCATGACATCCCCACCCCTGGAGATTCGATCAGGCGCACACATTCCAAAGAGATCGGCAGAACACTCAGCTGCGTGATAGCCCCTCCCAATCATATGAGGGGAAAGGGTCTCTACTATTGTCATGTGTTGGAATGGGCCGGAACTGGGGGGTGACAGGGATATCGTTCTGATGTCATTCTCATGCTCTACAATGTCCCTGTTGTAATAAAGGACGTTCACATGTCTAAAACCAGTGTATAAAAGACCAGCTCTCAGAGAAGTTGAGAGAGCACCTCGAGACGATACCTTGTTGTCCGATCTGATGTGTTCCACTCCGTCGGAATAAAACTTGTTTCCTGTCTTCCAGTCTCCAGCGCCTGCCTCTTTATTGAGTAATTTCGTATGGTATCAGAGGCGTTTTACGCCGGGCAAATTCAACTTAGGAAACAACTACTGAAATCGCCTGACCATTGTAAATTGATCTTTATCAATTGGCGCCCAACGTGGGGCCCATCAGCGACACGTGGATCCAGTGGGAGAGGTCCCGACGACAGAGTGAACGACTGCAACGATCGGAAGAGCTCCTGTCCGATAGACCCTCGTCTGACAGCCGATCATCTGAACTTCACTGATTCCGAGCAGACCTCTCCCGAGTGATCTACGGTCCTGACTGGGAACCACCAGGAGTGCCGCGATAGCAACATAGAGTAGAGGACGATCGGGCGCTGGAAGCGGAAGACGAGAAACTGTCCATGCGGTCCGGGTAAGGTCGTGACACACGACAAAATTGCGAAATTGATTGATTGATTGTTTGATAATACTAGTATTACTTATTTGTCTCTGAGAAATTCTCTATTTGCAAACAAACACAGAATCACCATACTCTGTTTAGTCTTTGCAGATAGGGGAGAGTAGGCAACGCAAAACTTTAACACGTCGTGCTTATTCTTTTTTTCTCCCCATTGATTGATTGATTGAATCGAGCATTGAATTGTTCGAAGTTGGTTCTCTTAGGGATCTTCTCTGCCTGCAAACGGGGAAGAATAGGAATATTCTCTCTCCCTTTGCAGAAAGTGAAGGGTAGGTAACGCAAACCTTTAACACGTCGTACCTATTACGTTCCTCATTGATTGATTGTTTGACCAAACATTGACTGTTTGGAATTGGGTCTTTCGGGAGGTATTCTCTGTTTGCAAATAGTGTAGAATAGAATATTCTGTCCAGCCTTTGCAAATAGTGAAAAGATAGGTAGTGCAGGCTTTTGCCCCCTATGGTAATTCGTCATGCCTATCTTCTCCCCATTGGTTCATAGTTGGGTCAACCCGGACCGCTTATTAGAGATGAACCATCCAGCTCCACTGGAGGGCACCCCTAATAAGGACATGTTTACTAAGCAAGGACTAGTCGCTATAGCTTATAGTAAGTTATGGCATAAATATACAAAAAAGGATCCTGAAAGCCAGTGGCCACTGATAGGTTCTTTTGATGAAAATAAAATAAAAACACTAGAAGCAGCTGTAAAAATAAATAAGGTAACATCCACTATGCTCGATAGTATCGGCATGTGGCGCAAAGAAGCAGAGCATCGCAGGAAAAAAGAGGAAGCAAAAACAGTGAAAGAATTACGAAAAGCAGCCCATCTGGCCGCAAAAGAACTAGATGAAGAAATAAGAAGAAGAGAGGAAGTTAAACAATCGCAAGAATCAGGACTGACAGGTCAATGCCCTGTCAGGACCACTCCTACGCTCTACCCGGAGGTTCCCTCCAAACAACGGGCAAATGACGAGTTACTGCTCGGTCCTCCAATGATCTACATGCCTCCTCCTTATGCTCCCTGCCAGCCTCTAGCACAACACTCACCAGTCCAGAGTGCAGTCGAGGGTAACCCTAGCGCTAGTGCCCCGACTCTTACGGTCTTCGCACCAGCCGCATCGGTAACAACACCAGATGAACTTGAGACTGGCAAACAATTAACAGCCAGACCAAATAGGTTGAGCAAAGATGAGCGGGATGGAATCGACCAAATAGCAAAAACCCTGGTAGAACGGAGGGAGAGTGAAGAATATACGATGAATATGCACAACTCGCATGCCGGTAGTCACAGACGGCATTTTATTTTACGGTTCAGCTACCACACCCTGAACGCGTATGACGATAGGTACCAGACTAAGGGTCCTGCTAAATTGACGGCCCTATATAGAAAGGTTGATGTCGGAGATGGGGCTGAAAGCGATATGACGGATCTCTTCATGCAAATGCTTGAGGTCTTCCGCCACCTCGCGGAGCAGAAACCAGAGGTCAAGCTCACAGTCCCTGAGACGATTGAACCCTCACTAGGAGCAGCCAACACTATGATGCCTATCAGAGAAGCCGCCCCCTATTGGGTTCCCCCGAGAGGTCAGGGAACAAACGATGATATCAACCATGCAGATGCCAAAGGGAGGGTTGTGTACAACTGGGTTTACCAACCATGGGATCGGCAAGATATTTTAACTTTTAGACAAACCCTGCCCGACTTGAGAAAGAACCCTACAGCATTCTATACCGAATTAGGCACAGCCTTGGGCTCAGCTATAATGACTTTAGCGGACATGGATTTATTTTTCGGGTTGTGTCTGCCGGCTGATGTGTGGAAGCAAATCCGGAGAACTGACCACACAGAGCTGTTCGGACACACCTGGACAAAACTCGATGAACTAGATAGGCAGCGAGAGCCCGGAAAGAAACCTTTAAAAGACATATTGGAACTCCCCGACAAAATAGTGCAGAAGCTAAAGACGTTGATCCCAGAAAAGAAGGTAGACTGGTCGATAGTCACGGCCTGCCGCCAGAAACCTCAGGAGGACGTATCAGAATACTTCTCACGATTTGAAACAGTGTTCTCCGACTACAGTGGCCAAGACATGACCACCGCAACCGGACAACACCTATTCGTGCAGAACTACGTAAAAGGGCTATTGCAAGAGGTCTCCCAAAAGTTACAAACTAGCGAAAGTAGTTGGGGAGCCTCCAAACCTGCAGCTATCCTTCAGATGGCTCAGTATTACGAACACCAAAAGAATGAGAACGAAAGGGCAACTGAGAAAAAGAAAAAGGACCTAAAGGAACGAGTAATGATTGCACAACTACAGGGAGTGACCACAGGGAGGGAACGGTACAGGGGGAACTACCAGTCGAATGCCCCTAGGAATTCGACCCCTAGAGACCGCAACCCTGCCCCTGGCGCTCCACGAACCGACCTTGATGAGAACCAATGTGCATTTTGTAAAGAATTTGGACATTGGAAGTCTCAGTGCCCAGCCCTTCGGGAACTGATTAGAAATAAAGAGACGAGGGACATGGCAAATGGCCCCAAAACTGGAGGGCAGGGACGAGGACAGACCCACGACACCACCAATGACCGATCTGGTAGACCAAACACATTTGACCGCCCCGACAGAATCAGTGCCAACAGTCCGATGACTACAATGATCACGACTCTGCATAGGACTGCCAGGGGCAAGGGAGGGATCCAGTCGAGCTCTGTGTAGACCAGCAAGGTCCTTATGTCACCGCTAAGGTCCTGGGTACAAAGACTCCATTTTTGGTAGACACCGGAGCGACACGTAGTGTATTATCAAAACGACTGATTCCAAGGGCACCCTTGTCTGGCTCACACATTACCTCGATAGGTTTCGATGGGACGCCCTCCACTAACCCCCTGTCTGTACCTATCTCCTTTGACCTAGGAAACAATCCCACTGACACGACGTTTCTACTCTCCTCCAACTCCCCTGATGCTATTATGGGTATTGATTTACTGAAACATTTCCGAGCTACTATTAGGTGTTCCCCGGAAGGAGTCCGAGTCATCCTGTACGACAACCCGAACATGTCCGGACCCTACCCCGCACGACACATGTACATTTTGACAGATGCTGACCTACCCTTGCTCGATTCGCTACCCCCGCACCTATGGGCCAGAAACGACTCAGATGTGGGACGAATGATGATCGATCCTGTACACATAACTGTTCGACCAGATGCAATACTCCCGAAACTCCCACAGTACCGGATATCGCCCGAAGGCGAGAAGGCATTGGTGGCAATTATTCAGTCCTTGGTAGATGCAGGAGTGGTAGAGGAAGTGGTTAGTAATGTCTGCAATAGTCCTATCCTACCCATTGTTAAGAAGCAAGGTGAGGGGGATGAGAAAGCGTACCGCTTCATCATCGATCTACGAGAAGTCAACAAAGTGGTGGTGCCACAGTACCCCGTAGTCTCGGACATCGCCACCATTCTGACTCTCATCCCGTCCACTGCCACCACCTTCACCGTTATAGATCTTAAAAATGCATTTTTCTCTATCCCCATCCATCCAGACAGCCGTTATCTCTTCGGCTTCACTTTAAAAAACCGTTCATACCGATTTTGTAGAGCTCCCCAGGGCTACACTGAAAGTCCCAGCATTTACAGCCAGGCCCTCAAAAGGCAGCTGGACGCCATCCAGCTACCAGATGGAGTGGTGTTGATCCAATATGTCGATGATATCCTTTTGGCGGCCGACACCACTCCACTTGCAATCACAGCCACTATCCAACTCTTGCACTTTCTTGCGGAGAATGGCCACAAAGTCTCCAAAAAGAAACTGCAGTTCTGTCAGTCCCAAGTAACATACCTAGGTCATCTCCTGTCCAAAGAAGGGAGAAAACTTACACCCGACCGAATCCAAACCATCCTAGACACCCCTATTCCAAAAACAGAGAAGCAAGTCCGTTCATTAGTAGGCCTTACTTCTTTCTGCCGACAATGGCTACCAAATTTCAGTCTCATTATAAAACCCCTACTTTCCCTGTTGGCCAAAGATGTTCCGTTCCCACTCCCGTGGACTCCCGAATGCCAAGCATCCTTTAAGGAGTTGCGAGATGCCCTTTGCTCGGCACCCGTTCTAGGAACACCAGATTACTCCAAGCCCTTCTCCCTCTACACTCACGAAAGGGAGGGATGCGCATTGTCCGTTCTAACCCAGTCCATCGGCGCCAAACAGCGCCCTTGTGCCTACCTCTCTGCCACTCTTGATCCAGTCGCCAGAGCTCTACCAGCCTGTCTTCGAGCAGTAGCCGCTGCTGCTGTCTCTATCTGACAGAGTGAGGGAATTGTACTTTCGAACCCTCTCACAGTATTAGTACCCCATGCAGTTGACACACTTTTGAACCAGACAAAGACTCAACATCTGACTAGTTCACGACTGACAGGATACGAATTGACTTTGCTTGCGCCCCACATCACTCTGAAGAGATGCACGACATTGAACCCTGCTACACTGCTACCCTTGCCCGAAAACGACCCCGATGTGCCCCCTATACACGACTGCGTGACTCTCACAGACGAACAGACTAGGATTAGAATTGACCTCCGAGACGTTGCTCTCACAGACCCTGACGGAGAACTATGGGTAGATGGCTCTTGCATCAAACTCCCAGACGGCACCACTTCTGCTGCCTATGCGGTAACGACTGCTCGAACAGTAGTTGAAACAGCTTGCATCATACAACGATCAGCACAGGCAGCAGAACTAATTGCCCTCACACGAGCATGTATCATAGCAGAAGGAACCACGGCGAACATTTACACGGACAGCCAGTACGCCTTCGGAGTGGTTCATCATTTTGGGATCCTGTGGAGGGAAAGGGGATTCCTGACGTCCCATGGTACACCCATCCTTCACGGAGATCTAGTCTCCGCCCTGATTGAAGCAGTTCTCCTCCCCAAACGATTAGCAGTAATTAAATGCCAGGCACACAAAAAGGTGACAGATTTAGTTGGACAGGGAAACGCACTAGCCGACATCACTGCCCGAACCACAGCTGAGAATAGGGCCACGACGCGCATATATGTGACCAGGTCACAGGCAGAACAATGGACCGACGCTAGGGAAACGATCAGGGATATCCAATCGACCAGCACACCACACGAACTGACTGAGTGGGCACGGGTGGGTCTAAGGGACGATGAAGGCTGCTGGCGTACAAAGGACACAAACAAATGGTTGCTGCCTGATGCATACTTGATCCCCATACTGACAATGGCACACTCCCCTGCACATATAGGTTCTGCCCCCATGATCGAACTCATTTCCAAAGTCTGGCACAACAGCAAGATCCCCGACTCAGCCAAACGCCTAGTCCAACAGTGCCTTATCTGCTTACAACACAACCCCGGGAAAGGAACTGTGGTACCCCGGGGAGGGTTTGGGATCCCCGACCACCCCTTTGAGGTCCCCCAGATGGATTACATCCAGCTAGAGAGGTGCCAAGGCTTGAAGTACGTATTAGTCATTGTATGTGCCTTCAGCAAATGGGTGGAAGCCTATCCGACCCGTGATAACACTGCCATGACTACTGCCAAAGTACTACTGAAGGAGTTTTTCCCTCGCTACGGCCTTTGTCGAATTTTATGGAGCGACAATGGCCCCCACTTCATAGCTGAAGTTATCCAACTTATCCTGAAGGGGTTGGGGGTCAAACAAAGGTTCCATGCGGTCTTCCACCCCCAATCCGCTGGCCTGGTTGAGCGACACAACGCTACACTGAAACTGAACCTGTCAAAAATAGTGGCCACCACAGGACTTAAGTGGCCAGATGCCCTTCCACTGGCATTACTATCGATGCGCTCCACCCCCACTAAGCATCACTTGACCCCCTACGAAGTTGTGTTTGGGCGGCCTATGAACCTCTGGACTGCCCCCAAACCAAACTCCATTCATGACGTCCCCGACGTCCTGCTGTCAGATTATTTGTACAAGTTAACTAAGACATTGTCTGTCATTCATCAACAGGTGCAGCAGGCCATCCCCGATGCTTCCAGGGGTCCCGGTCACGATATCCAACCGGGTGACTACGTCCTAATCCGGAATTTCCAACGAGCGAAGAGTCTGGAACCCCGGTGGACGGGCCCCTGGCAAGTACTGATCACCACTCGGACGGCTCTTCGAGTGGAGGGGAAGAAGCACTGGCTGCACGCCCATCACTGCAAAAAGGTCTCCTCAACCCTGGCCACGACAGACAACGTCAGCACCCAAGAAGAGCTCCTGAACAAAGACCGACCATCACTGAACTGTTATCCTGATACCGAGGCACTTGAACTTTCAAAACACTCTGATCCCACTGTGCCATCTCGAGAAGGGTATTTCCTACGTCGAAAGGAGGGAGCTTCGGCTAAGTAGGCCACTGACTAAGTTAAAAGTCTCAGAACGGTGACCCAAAGCAACCAAGGGTTACCTGGAGAGAAGCTAAACTAAGTCTGGGGCTCTGCCCACTACCGAGCACCTTGAAGATGAAGATGATGGAAGCGCCAGATAAGAAGATGATGGAAGCGCCAGATAAGAAGACATCGAAAGCAACAGGAAATACCTACTATAGGAATCCAAAAACTGACAAATTGCACAGCTCAAAGACAATCGCTTTCTTCGTTATCTCCCTGTTCTACCTCCTCCTCATGACTTCCTTCTGGATCCTGGAGGAAAGCACGCCCGCTCACCAAATGTTGCCGACCACTGTCCAGCCAACCGTGAAAGAGCACCACCTGATCACCCTTTCACCTCAGCTTCGAGAAAGGCGTAGGGAATTCTGGAACAATTCCTTTGTACAACTGTTGCACCAGCACAACCTTGCTGCAAATGCCACAAACTGTTGGATCTGTGGGTTGCTCCCACACCCTACCGGACACTCCATCCCCTTTATTCCTTCACCTTTCTCAGTTCACGGGTCTTGCCTTGCTTGGTTGATCCTCATGCAAGAAAGCCACAAGGACAACACCGCTTCTGGTCAGACAGTGTCGCACTTCTACTATGGGTTTTGGTTGAACAACACAGGAAAGCCCTTTTGTCCTGCAATTTCAGGTTCAACCTTCCTTACGAACATCCCTGCCAAAGAAAGGGTCGAAATGCAAGTGCTCCACAATCCAGCCAGATCCACCTTCTCTCACCTGCGGAAACAAACGGCTGCCACCCTGACTACGGCTCTGTCCGTCATCAATGTCACAGGACTCGTATGCCTCGAAGGGCAAGGAACCCAGCTGGTGGGTCACAGTTCTTGCCGCATCACCAAACCATTGGCCTCAGCTGACCCCCCTTCCTTTGTTGCTTCCCCGAATATGTACTTTGTTTGTGGCACCAAAGCTTACACGTGGCTCCCAAAAGGCTGGAAGGGTACGTGCTACATCGCCTTCATTCTTCCTCCCACGTATGTGGCCCCAGCCAACCACCACCGGCAAAAGCGCGCTGGAGATGTTGAACAAGCCGACTCCACCGGAGCACAGTTCCTGGATGCAGCAAAGGGACTTGTTCCTCTGTGGGGACCAATGGCAAATAGCCGCGCTATCCGACACCTAACTCAGGCATTAGAAACAACCATTAACATCACCGCTGGCGTCCTCGCCAACAACACGGCTGAGCTTCAGGCAGTCCGCCTGGTGGCTCTTCAAAACCGTCTTGTTTTAGATGTGGTTCTGGCCGACCGTGGAGGTGCATGCCGTGTCATCGGCTCCAGCTGTTGCACCTACGTGCCAGATAACTCACCTTCAGTCTATAAAGCAATCGAACACCTCCACAGACTGTCCTCGGAGGTTCACCAGGAACAGGAAGGATGGTCGCTTGGAGGCTGGTTCTGGGACACTTTAAAGAACTGGGGATGGAGACTGTTCACGTTTTTATTGATACCAATCACGATACTATGTGGATGTTGTTTAGGTATTCAATGTTTGCCACCTTTATGTGCACTCATTTCCAACTGTATGTGCCCTAAGACTTTGAACTTTAAACCTGAGCACATGAGTCCCCTATACGAGGTAGAGGTGCGTGGTCTCATGGGGATTGATCGAAACTGACAAGCTGGCGAGACATGTTAAAGGGAGGACTGTGGAAATTTAGTTCGTGTACTAAACATTATCTACGCCATCTTGCAGACCCACGTACGAGCATACACGACAGCCATTTTTGGTACCATGGTCTCCCTGTTCACGATCGCTCATCAGCGCACTTCCCTGACCCTGCAAGCGTCCCCCATGCACCCTAACTGCCCCCGCTCTCTCATGCACAAGTCATAAGCCCTCCCCTCCCATGATTCTGTCCCAGAGAATCGCACCCCGCGCCTGACCAACACCTCCTTTCCGTTCATGAATACCCCTCCTTTGATGACCCTTCCTCTGAGCCTAATGTCAGCACTGACCGCTGGTCATCCTTTAGCCCGAGGATACAGTTTATTGCCCCCTACTGTATGCACTCGCCTCTCCTGAAAGAGGCCACTATTGATCATGACATCCCCACCCCTGGAGATTCGATCAGGCGCACACATTCCAAAGAGATCGGCAGAACACTCAGCTGCGTGATAGCCCCTCCCAATCATATGAGGGGAAAGGGTCTCTACTATTGTCATGTGTTGGAATGGGCCGGAACTGGGGGGTGAAAGGGATATCGTTCTGATGTCATTCTCATGCTCTACAATGTCCCTGTTGTAATAAAGGACGTTCACATGTCTAAAACCAGTGTATAAAAGACCAGCTCTCAGAGAAGTTGAGAGAGCACCTCGAGACGATACCTTGTTGTCCGATCTGATGTGTTCCACTCCGTCGGAATAAAACTTGTTTCCTGTCTTCCAGTCTCCAGCGCCTGCCTCTTTATTGAGTAATTTCGTATGGTATTAGAGGCGTTTTACGCCGGGCAAATTCAACTTAGGAAACAACTACTGAAATCGCCTGACCATTGTAAATTGATCTTTATCACAAACGCCAAAGTTATTAGACATAGAATTTTCAGAAATCCCATAGAGAAAAAATCCTAACTATATATACCCACTGGCTATCGCCAGTAGGTAATATATATTTATATATTTATATTGCTTCTTGCCTCATTCCCCGCCAGTGAACAAGAGCTCAAGAAGCTCGAAACGCGTATGGCTCAGAGAAAGCGTGGGGCATGCTATCGGTGTTGCCGCCTGAGATTCAGTGTGCGGAAACCCTGAGGTGCGTGACATTCTAAAAGGGCAACCTAGTGGCAGGATTTATTACCTACTGGCGGTCGCCAGTAGGTATATATAGTTAGGATTTTTTCTCTATGGGTTTTTTGAAAATTCTATGTCTAATAACTTTGGCGTTTGTGGACGGAATCGGCTGAAATTTTCAGGAAAATGGCACATTTTGTTTCTGAGCAGCCCTTGAAAATTTGGGGGGGGGGTTCGTCCAGTGGGGGCCGAGAAAAAAGGGGGGTCCCAAAACGTGTTTTTAACATTGAGTTTTCCATAGGGCGGTTGGCCTCACTTTTAGCCCGAACGGCTGAATGGATTTGCACGAAACTTGGCAAAATTGTAGGGACTGGTAGCCCGATGTGCCTTTTGTAGGTCTCAATATATGTGCTCCAGTGGATTTTGAGAAATTAACGTTTAAAAAAAGATATATATCTGTAACAGCGGACCGGTTAGCGCTCTGGTTCGCGGACTTTTCGCGCAACGGAGCTTTGTGAAGCGAAGCTGATTGGTTCTCCGGCGTCTGTCAACATTCCAAACAGTCCGTAGCGGCCGCCATCTTGTCTCTCGGTAGGATCGAGAGACAAGAGGAGGTCAAAACAAAGGGGGAAATAACTATAAGGGGGCATAGTAGATCTTCGCTGACCCCCTAGGTTTGATGTGGAGGTTTTAAAAGGGCCCCGCGGGGCAAAAAAAAACCAAAATAATAATAATCGAACGGCTGAATGGATTTGCACGAAACTTGGCAAAATATTAGGGACTGGTAGCCCGATGTGCCTTTGCTAGGTCTCAATATATGTGCTCCAGTGGATTTTGAGAAATTAACGTTGAAAAAAAGATATATATCTGTAACAGCGCTCCGCTTCGCGTACTTTTCGCGTTACGGAGCTTTGCGAAGCTGATTGGTTCTCCGGCGTCTGTCAACATTCCAAACAGTCCGTAGCGGCCGCCATCTTGTCCCTCGGTAGGATTGAGAGACAAGAGGAGGCCAAAGCGAAGGGGGAAATGACCATAAGGGGGCATAGTAGATCCTTCCTGACCTCTTAGGTTTGATGTACCATTTTGCCAAGTTTGGTGTAATTCCGTTCAGCCATTCAGGCTGTAGACGTATGTAAATGTCCTATGGAAAATTGCATGGGGAAAACACATTTGAAAGTGTTGAAATTTAGAACCAATTAAAATGTTACTTTGGTTTTGTATTTGTGTGTGATGAAAGTTAATTGGTTATGTATATATGTCAAATGAGAGGAAACCACAGCCATTTTGTGATACTACTGTCTGAGGTACATTTGTGAGGAATTTTTGGTGGTGAATTTCTGGTGTTTGATTTACACAGTACTAACACTTCTGCTACTTTTAAAAAGGTGAGTTGTTAATTTGTAAGGGGAACTATGTTGTTCACTTGAAGATAATTTGAAAAATGTTTTCTGTTATTTATTTGCAGTCCTTCTGTTATACTAAATACTTGATGAAGTTAGTTTTATATTATGTATTACTAAAAACGATAAATGAAAGTGATTATTTTTTTCTGCAATTTACAGCAAGCAATTTCAAAATAAAATGGCTCACAATGAAGAGACCGTGGCAATTTCTTTTGAATTGTCCACTACATTGATTGAAATTGAGAGCACCAATAATGAAATATTGTCACAAGGAGGACATGACTTGTATGATTCCATTAGATTGATTGAAATGGACAGCACCAAGAATGAAATATTGTCACAAGGAGATGACTTGAATGATTCCACTACATTGATTGAAATTGAGAGCACCAATAATGAAATATTGTCACAAGGAGGAGATGGCTTGTATGATTCCATTAGATTGATTGAAATGGACAGCACCAATAATGAAATATTGTCACAAGGAGGAGATGACTTGAATGATTCCACTACATTGATTGAAATTGAGAGCACCAATAATGAAATATTGTCACGAGGAGATGACTTGAATGATTCCACTACATTGATTGAAATTGACAGCACCAATAATGAAATATTGTCAGAAGGAGGAGATGACTTGAATGATTTTTTTGATCAATCTCTTGATGGCGAATTTATCGAGTGTTTGGAGACCATAGAGTTACAAGAATCATCATTGCAGACTTTTAATGAGGAGATTCCAGATGAGATGATGAGGACATGTTACTAGTTGTTTCAAATTTAGAAAATTCTGAAGAATAAATTTATATTTAGAAATCAAAAATTGTTTGAGACATTATTTATTTTTATTTTTAATTTATGAGGTTGTAGCGAAGTGATTGTAGTATAAAATGAGACTTATAGTATAGAGTGCAACATTTTTATGTTACATGGTAAGTTTACTCATATTTACTTCCCTTCTGCCACTATATTATCTCCAATGTGTATTTGACATGTCTTCTTCATCTCCGGCCTCCTTTCTCTCACTGTGTGTCTCCGATGCATCTTATCGCTGGTATTTTGTGTAATTACAGAAGAGAGTAAAATAAAATAGTTCGGAACGTGAAAAGGGGGCAAAGTAGAGTACTCCTCACCCCCTAGGCCTTTTTAGGCGGTCCCAAAAGGATCAGTTTCTGCTTTCCTGAGAGATTATGGTATGAGTTCCATATACCACAATAACTTGCATTACAACATGCAAGATATCTATCTCCTATTACCAACTTTTGGAGATATTCGCGCTAAGCGCGAATATCTCCAAAAAGTAACACCTGCCCTGAGCAGTTCTTAGCCATGTTATCCAATGGGAGGTGGATAACATGGCTAAGAGTATTAGCTCGGTAATGCATGAATATCGCTGAGTTTTTAGCGATATTCATGCATTGCGGCCGTTTATTATTGCATTTGCGATAAACCTTGATAATAGTAAGGTTTATCTTCGATAATTTCTGACGATGCTTAGTGGTAAAAAATTGGTTGGTAAGCATCGTTAGCGATAAATATCGCTTAACTTTGGTAATATGCCCCAACGTCTGTTAACGTTCGATTCGAAGGAAATGAGGAAGTGTTGAAAAACATTGTCTGCGCCATCTTGCCTTTTTTGAAATGCCACACTTTTGTCGTGCACGGCAGCCATTTTAGATGTCTTGACCAGACCCACTCTCTGCACGCTGTCGATTCGTAGCATGGCTCCTCACCCTCGTAAGCATCTCCCCCAGGCACTGGTCACCACCGCTCTCTGTCTTATGCATGGGCAATAAACCTTCCCCCATCTGCGCTGCTCTTCCCTGAGAATCACACTCTGTGCCCGCCCGACACCTCCCTTTCGCCCTATTCACTACCGCACCCTCTGACACTCCTCTTCCTCTGTGTCCGAATGTCCAGGCCGGTCCTAGGCTATCAGCTAGCCCTGCAGATGTAGTTTATGGCCCCAGCTGTAAAGAATCACCCCTCTTCAAAGGAGTTATAGTAGATCAAGGCCCACACCCGATGTGATCCGTCACAGCACACGCGTTCCTACTATCTGAAAACCATCCTGTATTGTGATTGGGGAGGGGACCGAGCCTGAAGCGGAAGATTCCAGGAATGACTCTTTGTACATCAAAGTTTTTACAATTATGTGTCACATTAAAAATATATAGCACTCCAACAAAGTAGTAGGAATATAAAACTTTAATAACATATAAATATATACAACAAAACAAAAACAGTAAAAACATTTAAACAACGAAGAGACCGTGGCAATTTCTTTTTAATTATCCAATAGATTTATTGAAATTGACAGCACCAATAATGAAATATTCTTGTCAGTAGCGGTCTGTTGTGCGAATAGTTCCAAGGCAGCAGAACGCGCTGAAATCTAGATGGCACGAAAGTGATGTCTAGTAAGTTGCCGCCCAGCAAAAAACGGCGTGGGGCGCCGCGGGGGTGAGTGAGTCCAGTAGGCACCACAGCTATTCTTACCGGCATTGCAGAATTACTGCTGGGGACAATGCCTGTGCTGTAGCAGGGTCACAGCAGAAACAAAAAGGATTCTGTTGAAGATGTTGTTGGTTTTCAATTTGAAAACAGTTCTGGTGTCAACTGCTATGCTAATGTTGTGGTTAATGTTTTGTTTTCTCTAGAAAATGTAAAAGAGGGGGAGGCAGTCCAAAGTTCCGTTAAAAGGGCAAAGGAAAGGATCGGTGGTTTGAACTATCAGTCAAAAAGGGGAGGGGGTGCAATAATTTTTCCTACCGGGTCACACTGTGCTTTCACCGGAAGTGAGGTCTGCAGGATTGTAGTAATTCAAAGTGAGGCTGGCGCCAGCATGGGAGCGCCGACGTCCCGCGGATACAGTTTCGTCACTCCACGGGCGATCATGGCAGTCATTCCCCATCGGGGGTCGGAGACTCCCGCGGCTCCTCTAGAATCTTCAAGGTCGTGGAGGACTACGGTGGTGGAGTCAACCAGTGACCGGGCCATTTCTTTATGTTGGGCCCGCTCTTGCCAGGTCGACCGCCATTTTGAGAGTTCGGCAGCTACCGGCGATCGCGGGGTCACATGAGCGGACGGGCTCCACCCTGCCGGGCGAGACGTTGCAGCATGGCCACAGTGGAAGAACCGTTATCTAGGTCGTTCCGAAACTGTGCAGCACTGTAGTTGTTAGGATGCCACCGCCTGGAGCGCTGAGGGTGCAGCTGGGAAGCCTCCACCTGGGGAGGCGGGAGAGGCCTGTTCGCACCGTCTCTCCCTCCCAGTGCACCCCACGGCGTCTCGCTTGAGATTTGTTATGGCCGGACCAGGCGATGAGGACGAGGGGGGGGTCGGAGGCATGTGCAAGACATCCCCCTCCAGTGTTGTCGCAGCCATTATAAAAGAAAGAAGTGTCCCGTCCGTCTTCGGGCCGGGCTTCCGGTGGATGTCGGCCGGACGCCCCTGGCTCTGGCCCCATGAACGGGTTTCTTGGTTTATCGGCTGCAGCCGGATCCCGTCGGCCTCGGCCCCCCGACCGTTGGTGGTCGGACCGGAAGAGCATGTGGCGGGACTACCTGCAACTCTCAAGGGCCACCGCGGCCGGACTGGGAGAGAGAGGGGAGGGTCGAGGAGACATTCCCCCCCCCTGCAACTGTTCAGCGTTGTAAAGGCAATCCCCTGGCCGGGTCCCGCTGGTCTCGGCCTCTCCTCCGGCTACACCCTACGTTAGGATCTCCTGGCCGAGGCGTGGCAGCAGAACCTGCCTTATATGGGCTGCTCCCGGCTGGGCGTAGCCGGAACCCTGCCCCACCTTGGAAGTTTCCAGAGTGGGGGTGGATGTTCTACTGACTTGCATTTTCCCTAGTCTATCGATTTTTTTGGCGTGGCAGGCGGTGGGACAGCGAGGGGTGATTTGGTTTCTCTTACTGTTTTTCTGGTCTCTCACCACTGGCATATTTTAACGTTTTCTTGTTTCTAGGACATTAATAGGTTTTATCATTACGTTATGTTATCGTTTCTTTGTTCGTTGTTTAATAAAAGTTCATGTTCATCAGTGGCCTACTGATTTTCGTTTTCCTATTTTTTTCTTTCCAGGTTGTTTCATGGTAAAGTTTCTGTTAACAGGATACAGTGATCACTTCGTTATTATTGCATATGTCCTTTTCACTAGGGGTGCTCTCTGGTCGGGCCAGATGACGTATCTCTAGTAAATGGTCCGGGTGAAAAAGGTGCATCAATCAGTGGGGAGTAGATAGGCATGACAGATTACAACGGGGGAGAACGGTCTGCATTACGTACCCTTTCACTACTTGCAAAGATTTTCCTACGTTTATTTGCAAACAGGGAATACCTCCAAAAAGAACTAATTCCCAAACAGTCAATGTTCGGACAATCAATCAATCAATGAGGAATGAAATAGGTACGACGTGTTAAAGGCTTGCGTTACCTACCCTTCACTATCTGCAAAGGGAGATAGAATATTCCTATTCTTCCTCGTTTGCAGGTAGAGAAGATCGTTAAGAGAATTAACTTCGAACAATTCAATGCTCGATTGAAACAATCAACAAGGGGTACTGTGAACACAAATGAACGCCGCTTATATACATACGCATTGCTATTTTCAACAGGTTGTTCCTAATGTTTCTATTTTAGCGAGGTCAAAAGAGATTCCATTAGTGGCCTACTGATTTTGCTCGATTCCTTTTGTTTTTTTACACGATTTTTCGCTATCTGCAAAGACTAAACAGAGTATTGCGACTCTGTGCTTGTTTGTAAATAGAGAATGAACCAAAGAGAACAATCAATCAAATGGAGAGAGAAGCAGGCACGACGGATTACAAAGGGGGAAAGGGCTGCGTTAACTACCCTTCACTATCTGCAAAGAGAGAGTACTCCTAATAGAAATGAGGGGTGGGGGGCAGCAATCAAAGCAGATCAGTGTGCATAAACACGAAAAAAAAAAATCTTACCACGTACTTGACATTCGACAGCTTATGATATTTGCTATTAAAAAACCATTGAAATTCACTGAAAAAACCATAGGTTATAGACCATATATAGTTAGGAATTAGCATTTACAAAACCTTGAAAATTCACTGAAAAAACCATAGGTTATAGACCATATATAGTTAGGAATTAGCATTTAAAAAACCTTATTTTACTCACACAAAACCATTGAAATTCCATATATAGTTAGTTGCACTAACTATATATTGCGCACCCGCAATCCACTGCTGATGATGTCACATATTACATCATTCATGACATGGTCAGTGACATCACTGATGACATCACTGATGACATCTCAAATGACATCACTGATGACATCACTGATGACATCTCATTTGACATCAATGACCACATCACTGATGATATCATTCATGTGACAATATAATGCATCTCCTCACATTTTAATATAACCTCTGTTTCACCCAGTGTTAAAAACAGAGTATAATTTTTGAAACCATTGACACACCAATACTAGTTACTACATACGTACTCACTGATTCCTACGTCTACACACACATTCACTCATTCACCCATACAATCATTCATACATACAATCACTCATGTTTACAACACAATCATATGCACTCATACACCTATACAGACACTCACACTCTGCCACTCATCCATGGAGTTACTCACACACCTAGTCAGTCCTGTAAAGAATCAATCACACTTCCATTTTCTACTCTATACAGTTAAACATAGAGCACCTTACGTTTTCAACCATATACTAACACATACTTACTCTCTTATACAATCATTGATACAAGTACACATTGATCTGTACAGAGTCACACACCTCCCATCCAGCCACACACACACTCAGTCTCCCATGCAAATACTTGGGCAATCAATCAATAACCCATATAGTTACTCATATAGCTACTGATCAACACATGCAGCAGTTTACAGAACAACAGACATAATGATGCACAAATTAAGACAGTTTAGTCACTAACCCATGCACTCAGTGAGACACATTTAATCACTCACTCATACATTCAGTCATGCACCTACTAAATCCTTCGTCCAGACACTTATACATCCACTCATTCTTCAATATGTAAGACATATTTTAACTTTACAGAAACATAGTCACTGGATGTTGTCATCAGTGATGTCATCAGTGATGTCATTTGAGATGTCATCAGTGATGTCATCAGTGATGTCACTGACCATGTCATGAATGATGTAATATGTGACATCATCAGCAGTGGATTGCGGGTGCGCAATATATAGTTAGTGCAACTAACTATATATGGAATTTCAATGGTTTTGTGTGAGTAAAATAAGGTTTTTTAAATGCTAATTCCTAACTATATATGGTCTATAACCTATGGTTTTTTCAGTGAATTTTCAAGGTTTTGTAAATGCTAATTCCTAACTATATATGGTCTATAACCTATGGTTTTTTCAGTGAATATATATATATTATATATATATATATATATATATATATATATATATATATATATATATATATATATATATATATATATATATATATATATATATATATATATATATATATATATATAATACCTACTGGCAGTCGGCAGTAGGTAGTTATAGATAGGACCTAGTTTCCATAGGAAATCCACAACATTCTATTTGGAATAACTTTGGCGTCGGTGAAAGAATCTTCGTGAATTTCTTCAAGAAAATGACCTACTTGGCTCCGCTCCTTCCCTGAAAGTTTGGGGGTGATTCGTCAAGTGGAGGCTGAGAAAAAAGGGGGGTCCCAAAACGTGTTTTCCCCATGCAATTTTCCATAGGGACCTTTAGCCAGGGCTACAGCCCGAACGGCTGA
The DNA here is from genome assembly GCF_964261635.1 of Lissotriton helveticus. Classification (NCBI taxonomy): domain Eukaryota; kingdom Metazoa; phylum Chordata; class Amphibia; order Caudata; family Salamandridae; genus Lissotriton; species Lissotriton helveticus. The sequence continues at coordinate 56,076,216 of NC_136060.1, forward strand.
ACGGAATTACACCAAATTCGGGAGAGAGGTAGAGCTTGGTACCCAGATTGCGCTTTGTGTTAAATGGTGTAATTACATTCAGTTGTTTTTGAGAAAATTAGAAGTAAAATCATAGCAATATCTAGAGACGGAGTTCTGCACGGGTACGGAAATTCGCACAATTACGAGCACGAGCTGCATGCTGATTGGCCTTCAACTGTCTGTCAACACTCCAAACCAGGAAGTGTTGGCAGCCATCTTGTTCGTCGCTAGAACTGAGTCACAAGAAAACCTTAAAACAAAGTGGAGGAATAAGGAAAGGGGGCAGGGTGGAAACATTCTGACCCTGTAGGCTTGCTCAGGGGGTCCTACATGGATTTTTAGAGTCAAATTTGTTTTTAAAAAAATTTTTAATCGCGGCGTACGCGTATCGTACTCGTATGCGGTGGAAATGGGGGGGAAAAAAGTTGAAGTCCGTTTTATTCATTAGGTGTCGGGGCAATTTTTAGAGCTATATTTCTATGATAGTATGTAAAACTTTCCGGGTTTTTTTGTGCACCAGTTGTACTCTGCACGTATGTGCAGCCTTGTTTTTCTCAAAGTTCGCCAAGCAAACCTCTGCTCATTTCAGGTATTAAATTTGCCGCTTTTTTTTCACGGGTCGTGTTTGTCATCCGCTGGTGTACTTTTGTAATATATTAATAAATATATTGTATCTATGTTTATTTGAAATTTAGTGTTGAGGCGCCAAACGTTGATTACATACTCCATCCAACTGCCATTTTATTAGTTTTCCTCCGGTATTTTTATTATACCTGTTACTTTCATTTTACCCTCCGCATATTTTCTGTGTGATCGATGAGATTTTGCTGCCACAGACACCACGGTGTTTGTCCTTGGTCTCCGATCTTATCAGAGTTGGAAACACGTATAGGTAGAAACTAATTTGAAGGACGTACTCTCTCGCATGCGTAGCCTTGTTTCCAAACGCAAATTTTTTTTTCTTTTTCTCAAAGTACGCCAAGTAAACCTCTCCTCATTACAGGTATTAAATTTGCCGCTTTCTTTTCCCGGGTCGTGTGTGTCATCCGCTGCTATGCTTTTGTAATATATTAATAAACATATTCTATCTGTATTTATTTGGAATGTAGTGTTGAGCCACCAAACGTTGATTACATAACTCCGTCCAACCGCCATTTTAGTAGTTTTCTTCTGTTATTTTTATTATACCTGTTACTTTAATTTTACCCTCCGCATATTTTCTGTGTGATCGATGAGATTTCCTGCCACAGACACCACTGTGTTTGTCCTTGGCCTCCGATCTTATCAGAGTTGGTAACACGTACAGGTAGAAACTAATTTGATGGACATACTCTCTACGCATGCGCAGTCTTGTTTCGAAGCTCACATTTTTTTTCTTTTTCTTCAAGTTTGCCAAGCAAACCTCTGTGTTTGTCCTTTGCCTCCGATCTTATCAGACTTGGTCACACGTATACCTAGAAACTAATTTGAAGGACGTAAGCCACAGTCATTACAAAGCGTGTTCGTAAACACAAAGTGATTATTAAGATTATGCTTTTATCATGCGTGGTAAATGCATAATAGTTGGAAAAGCATGTGTGGTAAAGCTGCGCAGAGTTGGTTGTGGCGAGTGTTGTGAAGCGGCTGAAAACCGTGGGGGCATTCATCATCGTTTGGAGTTCCAGTTTCCTTTGACGGGGTGAAAACTCCTTCAGCATAGCGCCCTGATTGTGAGCGGCGCTCTCCTCGTGTGGAACTTGTAACAGCATACCTGTGGGGGACTGCAAATCCCAAGACTCCCCTCTGGCCAAGAACACCTGGGCCGGACCATCACCACGCCCCCTGCTCCAGGCGCGATATAAAAGACACACATCCCCGCGTCGTGGGAGCATGCGGGAGCGCCGGGCGAAGCCCGGGCAATGGGCGGGCCCTCTTAGGGGCCCGCCCTTAGGGCAGGGCTCATTCTCTGACATTTACTGCCAGGTATCTAGTTCTTGTCTTATCTAAGAAAATGTCTATTGTGGTTATAAGCCCAGAGAAAGTGATCGTGGACAAACAGGGGGGAACATTAAATGGCACTCTAGATGGTTATTTTGTAAAAGTCCCAACTGATTTAGACACAGAGATAACACTAGAAGAGCGAAGGGCGCTGCGCCGTCACTCGGTAGAAAGCATGAAGAATAGAACACCGGCAGATCTCATGTCCCATGCCTATTCCCAAAATGAAGATAGTTTTAGTGGTAACAATGACCTCACATCCCTGGAGAGTGTGCCATTCCTACTCTGAGACTGTTCACCTACGCCCTGTGTTTCCACTGAACAGCCCTTGAGCCACATTTCTTCCCCCAGTTCCACAACCTTAACAAGCATAACTGAGATTTTGACTGTTCCAACCCTTACACATGGCAAATCTGACCAAATTAAGACAAAGAAGCAAGTGCCGCCTAAGGCCCACGGTCCACCGCCCTGTAAACGAAGACGTAAGGGGATGGAATGGCAAAAATCGAAAATTAGTCATTCTGACTTTGGAAAATCTTCTAAGCTCACTGCCATTATGGATCGAGTGGTAACACTTGCACCCGATAAATTGCCAAACGCCACAGTCTCTCTGACATCCATACAAATAGATAGGGATGCCAGTACTAGTGTACCTACAATAGGTTCTGTTGAACCCCTGCAGCAACCAACACACGTCACTGTCACATTGGAAAGTATAGAACACCTAATTAAGTCTTACACCCTTCCAATTATTGAGAGGCTAAACAGGGTGGAGGGTCGACTCCAAGCAATAGAGCTGGGAATTGGGAGCAAGGATATCCCCACAATGGCATTGCCGAATGTGGCTATGCAATTTCCAAAATTGGCTACATTACCTACCATACCTGCCCCAAATATTACAACTCAGCCGACCATAGCTATTTCAAAACCCTCTAAAATAACAAATACCATCCAACATAAGCAATCTCCCCCTAAGCAGACGACTAAATCAGCTGCGAACCTTGTCTGTCAATCTACAAGGGGTATGGAGAAGAAACGTATGGGGAAATCTCTGGGGGAAGTGGGAGGCAATAGATATCCAGAGGTCCCAGCAAGTGGAGGTCCACTGGTAGAACTTCCACCTGAAGCAGTGCCTTACGTGGTTGTTCTCACAGGGGTCCCCAAACTTGCAGAAAACAAGAGGGAAGGGTTCGCCCAGTTAAAGAACAAAATCATTCATTGGTTTAGCATTTATAGACCAATTGCAAATAACATCAATGGCGAAATAGTATACGTACGCCGACTTCAATGGCTGGGTGGAAGAGGCAAGGACATTGAGGGAGATGTAGTTGTAGTCAACTTTAGAGATCCGCGTGCGGTCAATTTTATACTAAATTGGCCCTCGGGAAATGGCAATAACTGCATCATTCCTCGTGCCCTGACGTATTTCTATCCTAGATCCCTCGTACTCCCTCCAACCCACACAAGCGGACAATCACTCAATAATATTTATCATCCAATCCTGTATAACACCAGGCATCATTTACATGCACATTACCCAGTACCAGCTGCTGATCCTTTTGGGTGGAACATCGTACCTCCTAGGTTTAACACAAATGCTAATAGGAGGTTGGATCATTTGAGACCCTTCACGCCCCTGGAAACATCAAATAGGTTTGATGTATTTTCGGGTATGGATGACTGCGATTGAAGACCACAGCCCATACGGGGCATGGGCGGTCGAATATATACTACCAGTTCTGCAGTCAAAGACAATAGGCTATCCAAGACAAACACATCATACTCGAAGTTACATCAGCCTTTGGGGGGAACAATGTAGCTAGGTATAGCTGGGGAAAACACAATAGATTATTTCCACGCCATTTTGAGAATGATACTCATGGGGAATCAGCACACATCGAATCCCAAAGTACACAAATGGCCCAAAAAATCCCGGAGTTGGAAGAAGTTTCTGTGGGATTACAAGACACGATCAGAACAAATCCCCAAGCAGCTTCCAGGGGGAGAACAGTGGAAGATATAACTATGCTTAGTTTAGTTTCTCAAAAACTACGTAGGAAGGTGTTGGGAACACCAGAAGTAGATGCTCTAGGACCTAATGATAGTTTGCAGAGTGATGGGTTAGCTGAGACTAATGACATCCCCGGATCCACAATTCCCGAGAAGGATGTGCACCAACAGTTAGACCAGTCCCTAACAGAAACAAGCAATGACCAGGCAAGACAGTTCATAGTCTCATGGAATGTAGCCGGTCTTAGGAACAAGATGGTCTCTAGGGACTGGTCAAACTTTATTGAAAAAGATACCATAATCACCATGCAGGAAACCTGGGCAGTGGAACCCCAGTATAGGCCGGGATACTTAAATTTCTCGATACCGGCAACCCATACAAACAGAGGTAGGCCAATGGGGGGCCTGACCACATGGGTTAAGCAGGATGATAGGTATAGTACTGGACAATTGGATTCCAACAATCAAGATATTCTAATTGTTAAAATAAACTCGCCCACCTTTAGGGAATTATTAATCTTCAATGTGTATGCTAGGGGGAAACCGGGAGGTAAATCCTCAGAGATAGTCGATCAATTGGGACACCTTGTAAAAACGTTTAGGGGAAATGCAAATATATTGATATGTGGTGATTTTAATTGCTCCTTTGAGCCTCTGGACCAATTTGACATTGATCTCACAGAGGCAGAAGATGATAGTTGGCAAATCCCCCAATTAAATATACCCCCTATAAAGAGGTGGACCCAAGCAGCTCTCCAACTCAAAACCTTAAGTCTTGAGTGCGGTCTTAGAGCAGTTAATGGAAGAACCAATGGGGATAAGCATGGAAGTCCCACATTTAATAATGGCAACAGCTTAAGCAGGATAGACTATATTTTAGTCAACCTTGAATTTTGGTCAGTTATTCGGGATATGATTGTCATCAAAAGAACTGAGAGTGACCATAATCCCCTCAGTTTAGAGATACACCTCCTCAAGGGTAAGGGAGTAGCTGTAAGGGATATAACAAATGACATCATTCTTGCTAATGATACAAGGCGATTAAAGTGGGGTGAATGTCTAGGTAATTCCCATCGCATTACAGAAATGGACGCACTGGTGTTGGGTGCAATCTCCGAGTTGCAGGGATGCTTATCTGATGATGACTATGTGACCAGGGTGGTCCCAATTCATACTGCTCTTTTTTTAAATCTCAGTAAATTTTTTATTAAGGCAAGGAAAGATCCACCTCGCAAAGGTAGAAAGAAGCCAGATTCCTAGTATGATAAAAGTTGCAGAACTGCTTATAAGTCTCTAGCATTAGCAGTGCGATCAACGGACAGGCTCCTAATACGTGAGGCTAGGCGTCACTATAAAATAACTCAGCAGGAAGCAAAAGAATCTTGGGACCACAAATATTGGGAAGAATTATATGAGGCAAGTAAGTCCAGAAATATGACAGATTTCTGGAATCTAGTGAGATGGGGCAAAGGTAACCACAAGCCACAGCCAGAAAACTCTGTCCCTCCTGAACGCTGGGTAATGCACTTTAAATCACAATTTGCCCACCCCGATGAGACAAGCGCAGGAAGTCCGGACCCCATTGTAAACTACACAGCGAGCACCCCGCTGGTGTTTAGTCGGAAAGATATCGAACAAGCTCTTAATACAGTACAGAGAGGAAGAGCACCGGGTCCAGACACGATTCCGGCAGACCTTTTTCTGCATAGTAAAGAGGTTTGGGTGCCGTACATAGAGTTGCTGGCGAATGCCATCTCTAGGGGCTCGCCAATACCAGAAGTATGGAGAGGAGCCGAAATAATCCCTATATTTAAAAAAAGGGATCGTGCTGACCCAGCGAACTATAGGCCAATCAGCCTAATTGCATGCATTCAGAAGGTGGTGGCCAGGCTCGTTCTTCTCAGGATTCAGAACTGGATAGAAGACTCAGGGGTTATGTCTGCGCTTCAGGCAGGCTTTCGCCCATGTACGAGTACTGTGGATCAAGTTTTTAGATTTTGTGCCATATATTGGAAATGGGTTATCCTTGGAGGGGGCACTCTTTTTGCAGCCTTTATCGATTTGAAATCGGCTTTTGATCTTGTACCACGCATTAGGCTGTGGCAAGTGCTACATGAATAAGGTATGGCACATGAACTCCTAGCCTTCCTGACCAAACTCCACGAAAACAATTATGCTCAGGTCAGGTGGGGAAATCAGGGCCAGGTTACTGACAAATTTGCAACGGAAAGGGGAGTTAGACAAGGGTGCGTCCTTGCACCAACTTTGTTTACGCTGTATATAAACAGGGTAACGGAGTACTTTAGGGAAGTACAAACAGATGCACCTAAACAAAATGTCATCCCGGTTCCCTTATTAATGTTTGCAGACGACACCCTTATACTCTCAAAAACGCAAGAAGGGCTTCAGAAAGCAATTGGCTGTTTTGAGCTGTTCTGCAATGATCATGGTTTAATCATTAATGTGTCGAAAACAAAATTTATGGTAATGCATAGACACAAGAAAGTAAGCGGCACAGTTTTTATGAATGGTGAGGTTTTAGAACAAACTGATAGTTTTAGTTACTTGGGTATCACCTTGGGGTCTCGGCTAGAGTGGAAGCCACATATGACCTATCTAACTACCAAGCATACACAGCTGTCTGGCGTCCTATTGAGAGAGCTAAAAACCTCTGCCACACAACCAATAGCCCCAGCCCTCAAAATATATGATACTAAAGTTAGGGCTTCAATGCTGTACGGGGCGGAATTGTGGGGGGTCTCAGACGTCACAGCTCTGACTAAAGCACAAAATAAATTCTTGCGGTGCCTAACAAGGCTTCCGCAATCCACACCAATGTTACCTCTGCATATGGATTAGGGCTGCCGGAAAATACAGGACATATCTGTCTTTAGACCTATTGCATATTGGAGAAGGTTATGGGTTACACCCAAACTTTCCCATTATGCTCTAGCGCTTCTTGAAACTAGAAATATGGACACAGGGGGCAAAATACAATGGTTTAGACATGTCAAGTTGCTTTTCAAAGCCTTAAGAATGGTGGAACTATGGGAAAACCCCTCAGAAAATATTTTCCCTTCTCTAAAGATCTTAGAAGAATTGTACTGGGCATATATAACCCAGAAGGAGTTCCAGAAACATACTGACCCATCGCTCACTAGGGATTTTTTGGAACAAAAACATATTCCCGCTTATGAGCGATACTGGGACCTTATTACCATTCCAATTGACAGGAAACTTTTTCACCAATATAGGGTGGGAACCCTTCCTATCAATTCATTTACTAGTAAATGGTCAAGTAACAAAGATCTGCATATGTGTCCTTTTTGTGCTGCCCAATCTGAAAGTTTAGCTCATGTTTTATTTATATGCCCAGCTTACAAAGTCCCTCGTCATAAATGGATTAGACCTATCTGCATACAGAAAGGCATCCAAAGTGGCTCTGAGGCATTAAGAATTGTGAGAACAGACTGCACTGATAGCATGGTTATTGCGCTTGCTAAATATTTAAAATGGATGTGGTCAATACGCAGGAACAAATTGAAATCACAGTAATCTGTATTATTATAAAGTGGCTCTGAAGAATTTACGATAAGGAAAAATGGCACTGAATTTTAATGGTTTTTATATTTACACAGTATTTTTTTTTTTTAATGATTGAATTGGAACACCCTGTACATAGCAATGATCGGATAGAAAAATATGTTTTCCCTTGTATACTGAGAATAATGAATGTAATAACTATGAATTGTAGTTTTAATGTTTTACTGTGTGTCTTTTATGACTAATTGTCGAAATAAAGACTTATTTGATTTGATTTGAAAGCTATATGCGTGGTTATGACTTCTTGGTGACGATCAGTCATTGTACTGACTGTTTCTCCCCAGAACACTGCAGAAACCGGGTCTGGTTGTGGTGGACTCCAGGGCACCAGGCGGAGGGCCACGCAGACCCTCTCATAGAATATAGAAGTCTTTGTGTTTCCGTGGTTTGAGGGGTGGTTTGAGGAGCACCCCTAAAATCCATCTTTCTCCAATTAAATCTGTCCTCAATCTAGCTGCGAGACTCATCTCTGATTGTAAAAAATGTGATCACATCTCCCCTGTCCTCAAAAATCTCAACTGGCTCCCAATAGAAGGAAGATCCACCTATAAGATTGCCTGCATCACTCACAAAGCTCTTCACCAAAACACCCCTTCTTACCTTACAACGAAACTACACAAAGCAGGTTGCTCCAGGTCCCTGAGGAGCACAACTCCCTTGTTTTGACCCCACCCAGACTCAAATGTCAAAAGACCCAATCCTGTGCGTTCTCCGGTAACGCTCCTACAATTTGGAACTCTCTCCCTGAGGGTCTTCGCTGCAACCCCTCTTACCCTCTCTTCAAAAAGGAACTCAAAGTACTCCTTCTCAACAAATACTGGGGTATCTAAAGTTACTGACTCTGAACATGTCCACTCCTCTCTCTTCCCTTGTCCGCTCCTCTTCCCACCCCCTCTCAATCCATTCATTTTTCTCACTCCCCCTCTCTTCACCCCCCTCTATCCTAACTTTTAATATTCACTTTCCACTTAATGTTATCTCTCTGTTTCTTTGCCCCCTTAGCCCTGTTGTGTTGAATGCATTATCATACTGTAACTCTTTTTCGCTTAATTGTTAATTTTATCTCATTATGTTCACCATCCTTGTAAAGCGCTCTGATACTCTTGGGTCCAGTAGCGCTATATAAAACCTTTGAAATAAATAAATAAATAGAAATAAATTGAGGCCCACACACTTAATTTTTTAGGGGGGTAGGTATTGCATGGGGAAATGTCACAAGAGGTTTGTAAATGTGGTATACATTGTTTGGTGTTAGTTTGATTTCTTTACCATGATATAGTGTATCCAGAGAAATTATCACAGTAGTTTTCAATGCTGGTCTTTAACATCTTACTATAGTACTTAAAGATTATAAATATATTTATTGTGGATCGCCACTCCCCACACAAAGAAAAAGTAGTATGTAGTTTTTTTAATTAAGTTTTATTAAAAGAATAACTGTAAACGAAACTTAATGATAACTATATAATAAACAACTAGAAAAATAACTTTAAAAAAAATAGCATAAACAAATTGGTAAATTGACTCCAAAAGACATATGATTGGTAATCTGCAAAAGAAAAAAGAAAATTAGAGTTTAGAATTATGTAGATGTGACTAATTGAGCTGAAGCATTACAAGTCTATGTAACATTACGATTTTACGTGTGCAGTATGCCTGGTATATTTCAGTTCCGTTATAGTGCCGCGTTCAAGTGGTGTCTATATGGAAGTGCCTACTGCGTTAGTGACACAGAAGTTGTAGAATGGGATTGTAAATATGCCGTCTTATTTCTAATTAAGCATGAGCGCAAAATCCGTTACGCTCGCGGATTTTGCGAATTTTCGGTAAATTCGCGATCCGCGAACTCCCGCGAATTTACCGCGAATTCGCAAATCCGCAAGCGGCGGATTCCGAGGGCAAAAGTTCAAGCATGTTGTAACTATTTTACGATGGCGCCGGCAAGCTGCCAGCGCCATCCTGAAATAGTTACTAAATTAGCTTCAACAGGAAGCACTAATAGATAAAATAAAGCAGCTGCTCGTGCATCTGCTTTATTTTATCTATTCGAGCTTCCTGTTGAAGCTAATTTAGTAACTAGTGTAGGATGGCGCTGGCAGCTTGCCGGCGCCATCATAAAATAGTAACAACAGGCCAGGCAGGTGTGCCTTCTTCCCAAATATACCATCGAAAATCAGCTGTGATGCTGGACAGATGCCTTTGCATCCTTGACTTTCACGAGCGCAATCCTCGTGCTGTTCCTGTGGCCAGGAGCTTCTGTATCTTCATCTGCTGGTGTGATCGGTCTCTGACCTTTAATACACACAAGAGGCATGTGCACTCGCATGGAAGCCCCGCACGTTTGGCCCCGCTCACACACTCACGGTGGGCACCGTCTAGTTGAAGCTTAAATTCAGTGACTCATTCATCGGCCCAAAAAACATTCGTGAGCGTTGTCAAGGCTGGGCAGGTGTGCCTTCTTCCCAAATATACCATCGAAAATCAGCTGTGATGCTGGACAGAGGCCTTTGCATCCTTGACTTTCACGAGCGCAATCATCGTGCTGTTCCTGTGGCCAGGAGCTTCTGTATCTTCATCTGCTGGTCTGATCGGTCTCTGACCTTTAATACACACAAGATGCATGTGCACTCGCATGGAAGCCCCGCCCCAAATCCGCCGATACGCAAATCCGCTAAATCCGCGGATTTTGCGGATCCACGATCCGTGAATACGCAAATCCGTGAATCGTGGATCCGCAAAATCCGCCCATGCTTATTTCTAATGCATTGCAATGAAGGCTTTGTATATCTAGGCCTCTGTGCTTACCGTTGTATAAACACTGTGGACAAACACTTCGGCCAGTGGAATTCACAATTTCAGTTGGGCTGATCTTCTACATGTCCAAGCAGACAGCAGTGTCTATAAGTTTAAAAGAGAAAGAGAAATGATGTCACAGAGAGTGAAAGAGAAAGAGAGAGAAAACAACATTAAAACTGTCTCACAGAGTCTGGAGTTGAGATTTTTTCTTGAAAAGTCAGAGGTAGATTTACAAGCTCCTTGCGTCACTTTCCCCATGTTAAAAGTGACAGAAAAGAGGCGTAATAAGCTTGTAGATCTGTTTGTCAGACCGTTGTAACCTATCTGTTGTCACTGCTTGGAGGTAAATATACATTGTAGACAGAGAAGCTGATGTACACTACGTACTCTCTCCTTTCACAAATAAAGGTAACACTACGGTTTTACGAGTGCAGTGTGCCTGGTACATTTCACTTGTTATAGTGCCGCGTTCAAGTGGTGTCTATATGGAAGTGCTTACTGCGTTACTGATGGATAAGTGGCACAACGGGATTGTAAATATGCCGACTTATTTCTAATGCATTGCAATGAAGGCTTTGTATATCTAGGCCTCTGTGCTTACCGTTGTATAACCACTGTGGACAAACTTCAGCCAGTTGAATTCACAACTTCAGTTGGGCTGATCTTCTACACGTCCAAGCAGACAGCAGTGTCTATAAGTTTAAAAGAGAAAGAGAAATGATGTCACAGAGGAGAGTGAGAGAGAAAGAGAGAGAAAACAACATTAAAACTTTCACACTGTCTGGAGTTGAGATTTTTTCTTGGAAAGTCAGAGGTAGATTTTCAAGCTCTTTGCGTCACTTTCCCCATGTTAAAAGTGACAGAAAAGTGGCGTAATAAGGTTGTAGATCTGTTTGTCAGACTGTTGTAACCTATCTGTTGTCACTGCTCGGAGGTAATTATACATTGTAGACAGAGAAGCTGTTGTACACAACGTACTCTTCTTTGACAAATATAGGTAACACTACGGTTTTACAAATGCAGTGTGCCTGGTACATTTCACTTGTTAGGCCTCTGTGCTTACCATTGTATAAACACTGTGGACAAACATTTCAGCCAGTTGAATTCACACCTTCAGTTGGGCTGATCTTCTACACGTCCAAGCAGACAGCAGTGTCTATAAGTTTAAAAGAGAAAGAGAAATTATGTCACATAGAGTGAGAGAGGGAAAGCGAGAGAAAATAACATTAAAACTGTCTCGTTTGTCAGACTGTTGTAACCTATCTATTGTCACTGCTTGGAGGTAGTTATACATTTTACAAAGTGAAGATGTTGCACACTACCAACTGTCTCCTTTCACAAATGAAGGTAACACTATAGTTTAACGTGTGCAGTGTGCCTAGTACATTACAGTGTCTATTGCGTTAGTGGCACAAAAGTGGCAGAACGAGATTGTAAATAGGCCAAATTATTGCTAATGCATTGTAATGAAGGCATTGTATATTTAGCCTCTGTCCTTACCATTGTATAAAAACTGCGGCTAGTGGAATTCACAACTTGAACTTACATTTTCTTCTACATGTCGAAGGAGACAGCATTTTCTAGAAGTTTAAAGGAGAAAGAGAAATGATGTCACAGAGAGTGATTGAAAGATGGTGCTCTACGTGTGGAAGAAGCCTTCACTGTAATCAAGAGAGATAATCATTTCAATTCAGATAATGTTGTATAGAGCAGAGTGGAGATAGCAAAGTCAAAAAGTTTAAGAAAAAAAGAGAAACGATGTGAGAGAGTAAGAAAGAGAAAGGGAAAAAAGGATATTAAAACGTGGGAGAGACACACGATAGGGGAGGGGTACGTGAAGCCAGAGGCGCAACCACAGTGAAAAATATCGGGGTGGGGGGATTGGAAAAAATTTGGGGTGGGTGTCAAGTTCAAGGAAGTGTGGAGCTGCAGGGGCTGTAAGCGGGGGGGATATAAAAGCGTCATTAACAAGCAAAATGTGTTTGAAAGACTTGTGACGTACTCGGGTGCGACTGCGTTTGGGTCCAGGAAGCTATGTCGTAGCTGAAGCCCCGTTAGCCCAATGTTTTTTTTTGCACTTGCTGTATACTACAGATTCTCTGTTTTGACAGATAAGTTGTCGTTGTTTCAGAAACAAGCTTCTTTGCTCACCTTGTGCTATTGTCGTCGTCAGTGTTACATAATCCATCGTGAAGCTGGACATCTAAAAGATATTAAAAGAAAGATGTTATGATTGGTAATTATTACGATATTCATTTGGAGTTAGATAATATTGGGCTTTTATAGACGTTGCAGGGTCGGTGTTCTATCCATAGCCTAATCCCATCTGTCTGTACACCGCCCTACCGAATTTCCACGTATGCGGATAATTCTGCATGGAATTCCAATCGAAGTCTATGTTAGATGTGAGGGACATCTAACATGGGTTTCGATTGGAATTGCATAGAGCATATTATCAAGCCCATTATCGCGGATTTATCGGCAGTTTTCTGCCGATTAAGCGGCAATAATTGTATCGTCTGTCTTGATAATATGCCCCGATATTCGTGCCTTGTTAAACGTTTTATAGTGGTAAATGTGTTTTGCTATCATGCATGCTGCTATGTTTTATTGCTTAATATCACAATGTGCGTCTGTGTAGTTTAAGGAATTATGTGGCATATTATCAAGAAAGGGCTATAGATTATCGCTGTTTTTATTGGCAGAAAATATCCGGTAAAGCGGCGATAATGGGCTTGATAATATGTTGTTGTGAATTGCTATAGAAGCCCATGTTATGGTGTTAACCTGGGCTTGTATGGGAATTCACAAGGCCATATTATCAAGCCCATTATCGCTGCTTTACCGACAGTTTCCTGTTGATAAAAGTGGCGACAATGTGTCGCCCTTTGTTCATAATATGGGCCTGTATTTGTCACTTTTTCCATAATTTCTAGCCTCTTTTTTTATACTTCCCTTTGTCTCCTCTTACTCCTTTCTCTCTCTTGGCAGTACTGTCTTTTTCTTATATTGTCCTCTGTGGTGATATTGCCTTTTTTTGTCTTTATATTTTCCTATTTCTTCTCTTATTCCTTCTGTCTCCTCGTTTTGGGGCATATTATCAACAAAAGGCGATAAATTATCGCTGCTTTTATCGGCAGAGAACTGGTGATAAAACGGCAATAATGGGCTTGATAATATGCCCTTGAGAATTCCCATAGTTCTGGTGTGAACATGGGTTTCTATGGGAATTCTCAAAGGGTATATTATCAAGCGCATTGCCGCTTTGTTGCTATTCTCTTCATATTTAATTTTTTTTCTTGATACTCCTTGTTATGTCTTCTCTTTTGTTTGTTTCCCACTGTATATAGTCTGGGTCGATTTACAAGCCCCTTGTGCGTCTTTGTTGTTTTATTCTGTTAGTTTTGTTTGATGTAATAGTGGTGGAAATAATGCAGTAAATTGCTTAAGTATTTGGAAAATGAGTCAGTTGTTCACTGAATTCTAGTAATTATATGCAAGGAATATGTATATTCACTTAAACGTTTTTCATTAGTAAATGGTAAAATGCATGGTCTCATAATTTTCTGTCTAATATCACACTGTGCATGTGTGTACATTAAGGAATTAGGGGGCATATTATGAAGGAGTGGTGTTAAAATGATCGCCGTTTTATCGGCTGGAAAATGCCGATAAAACGGCGATAATGGGCTTGATAATATGCCTTTGTTATTTCGTATAGAAGCCCATGTTAACCCCAGAACATGGGTTTCTATGGGAATTAACAAGGGTGTATTATCAAGCCCATTGGCATCCGTTTTATCGGTAGTTTCCGGACGATGAAATAGTAATAATTTTAACAGCGGTCCTTGATAATATGCCCCTATATTTGCTGCTTTTTAAAGTTTTACAGTAGTAAATGTGTTTTTGTAAAATGCATGGTCTTATAATTTTTTGGGGTAATATGACACTGTGTATGTGTGTATATTAAGGAATTATGGGGCATATTATCAAGGAGCGGTGTTAAAATTATCGCCGTTTTATTGGCAGGAGACTGCTGATAAAACGGCGATAATGGGCTTGATAATATGCTCTTGTTAATTCCTACAGAAGCCCATGTTAACATCAGAAGATGGGATTCTATGGGAATTAACAAGGGCGTATTATCAAGCCCATTATTGCCGTTTTATCGGCAGTTTCTTGCCGATAAAATGGCAATAATTTTAAGACTGGTCTTTGATAATATGCCGCTATATTCGCACTTTTTTGTATATTTTCTACCGTCTCTTGTCATACTCCCTCCTGTCTTGTCTTACTCCTTCCTCTCTGATTATACTATCTTCTTTTTCTTATACTCTGCTCTCTTTTTATAGTTTTTTTTCATACTTGCTCCTCTTTTTGCATATTTGTCCTATTCTTTATATTCTCTTTTGTCTTTATATTCACCACTGTTGTCATAGTACTGTGTTCTCATAGTACTCCCTCTGTACTTATACGGTCAGTCTACCTTTATAATTGTGTTAACTCCACATTTTTGTATCTGTGTCTTTTTACATTCTTTCCTCTTTCTTCATATATACTCTTCTGTTCTTATATTCTGTGTTTCTTCTTAGTCTTGCTGTTCTTTGCAGGTACTATTTATTCTTTTCTCATACTTTTGTTTTTGTTCTAATACTCTTTTCTCTGTAGTCACACTTCGCCTCTCTTTTCTTATACTTTGCACTCTTTACTAATATTGCCGTCTTTTATTATTGTCATATTCCTCTCATTACTTTCCCCCCTGTTCTTATACTCCCCTGTTTTCATATTCTGCTCTCTGTTGTCTTACTTCTGCATGTCTCCTCATACTACTGAGTTTTTAAAATATTTTCTTTTGTCCTATACTCCTTCTCTCTGTGTTCATATTTTCTTCTTTTTCTTCATATTTCTTTTCTGTTTTCATTTTCTGTTGTTTCTGTTTATACTTCTTAAATCTGTTCATATTGTTTGCTCTATTCTGTTATTCCTCCTTGACTCCCTCCATGCACTCTGCAACAGTTTCTTCATATTCTCCGTCTTTTCATAGTGATCTGTCTCTTTATATTTGTTTCTCTTGTCATACTTCTGCATGTTTTGTCATACATTTTTTACTGTTTATAATCCTCCATCTGCTTATACGCCTTCTTTTCTCCTCAATCTGTATTTTCTGTTCTTGTACACCCCTTTTTTCTTTATGTTCCACTTTCCCCACATTCTTCGTGCTCTCTTCTGGTACTGTTCTCTGTATCCTTATGCACACTGTCCTTTGCTAGTATTCGTTCTTTGTTCTTATAGTTGCGTGTCTTTTCACATATTCCTTCTTTTTTCTTTAGAGTCTTTCTCTCTTTTTACAGTGCCCCTCTGTCCTGTTACTCTCTTTTTTCTCTTTATACTCTCCTTTACCTATTGATACTTTTCAGTTAATTCATACTTCCTTCATCCGTTTATATCACAGTGTCGGTTTATACTTCTCTTTTTGGTTATATTTGTCCTTGTTTCATACTTTTTCCTTTCTTGTTGTAAGTACTTTTATTTTCATTGTCTCACGTTTCTCGCCATAATTCTGCCTCTGATCTTATAAGTAATATTATAGAATATTTCATATATTTATTTTTGTAATGTTATATATATTTTTTTTAATAGATTCTGTCTATCAATACTGAAGAAACGGTGTAATGCCTACCCAAACTCAGAAGAGGAAACAACAGGAAACAACAAAAGAAAGGTGTTTATTTGAAGAGAAGTCAGCCACAAGATTTACATGAAGAACCGTGTGTTAAGAAAAAGAAAAAAAGTCCTGGTAAGAGAAGGAACACTTTTCTGAGGAAAATATTAAAGACCAAGGGACAGATTGACAAGCCCCTTGCGCCTCATTTACCCCGCCGTTGTGTCACTTTTGTGACGCAGCGGCGGCGCAAATCCTGCGCCATGGTGTGGGGTACTTACAACGTGACGCATCTGTGAGATAGGCGTTACTGCGCAGGGGGGGCATTCCCACGCAGGAAGATTTCACTCAGTCACTTTTAGGCCAATGCTGCGTCAAAACCCTGCGCCTGCTTGAAGCAGGCGTAAGGCTTGACGCAGCATTGGAAGAATAGGCCCCCCAGAGCATTGCTGGAGCTGCGTCGCACTTGCAACGCAACTTCAGCAATGTGCCACCTTTACGGCAGAGATGCGTCACGCATCTGTGCCGTTTTTGCCCCATGGTGCGCCGCATTGTAAATGCAGCGCATCATGGGTGGCGGAGCCGCGGCGCACAATTACTGGCGTATCCCTGTTGATATGCAGGGATGCGCCAGTAATTATAAATCTGCCCCTAAGAGTAGTGTGGACAGAGGGAAAAATAGTATTAGTGTGTCTGCAACGAAAAAGAAAAAGAAGAATAAACAGAAGAATCATGGAAAGTCAACTACAGAAAAAATAGTGTATAGTAAAAGGAGGAAAAATTAATTTTTGGAAATTAGGAAAAAAATGTTTTATAATAGAGTTGTTTCAAATTTACTTAAAGAAAATTAAGGGGTGTAAAAAAAGAGCATTTTATAAGAAAAAGAAAGGTATAGAAAATGTAGTTGAGAAAGCTTTGGAATTGAAAACAAAATTGTTCATTTTAGTAATCAATAGAATTCGATCACTAGATAAGCCAATCCATTTAATGAAGGCCAAAAGTAAGTGGAGAAGAGTAATTAACAGAAGTAATTTTAGTGAATTTTTTTTGGGTGAATGGAAACATAGTTCAAGTTCTGAGCCTTTTTTTTAATGAAGAAAGTTATTTTCAGAGTAATGATTTGTTGCATGCAGTTGACACTAGTGTTCGTGCTTATGAGGTTAGACATGGTTGTCCTATTGAGAAAGAGAAAATTGTTCCTAGAAATGCAGAAGAGGTGTTAGCTGATGAAGTTTTAGGGAGACGTCCTAAAGCTCCAGTGTACATTTGGAATTGTAGAGGTATTTGCAGTGTACGGCAGGAATCTATTGATTTTTATGCAATTTCTTATGTAACTATACTAAGAAAAGTGTTGAACAAAAGATTAAGATTTTGCAAGTACTAGACCCTTGTAGAGTGAGAGAAAATACTGGTTTGCAAGGTCATTCTCTGGCTTATCTTTCTAAAAAAGTATTTCGAAGTGTTTTTCACCATTTCAGGATGTTAGCAGTGCATCATTCTGGAATGAGGAAATTAGTCAGAAGATTGTATTATGCAAAAAGTCCCGCTCTAATGTTAAAGAAGTTGAACAGTGCTCTTTTGCATGGATCTGTATCAAGTGTAAAGAAGGTTTGTGATGAAATTGAGGTTAGTTATTTTGGTCCGGTGGAAGACAGTGGAGAAATTGAAATATTAATAGAAGGAAATGTAGAAGACAATGTACAACATTGTAGTACAGAACATTTTGAGCAAGAAATTACAAAGTTTAATGTGATTTCAGGTGAAAGGCCAAATTATTATTGTGTGTGTTGCCGACAAACTCATTATAAAAATCAGACCAGGACTGTTGATCTGTATTTAAAAAGGGAAAAGGAAAATAATAATGAGTGGAAGGATGTTGCAACTTATTTGTTGGTAGAGAATTGTTTTCATTTGGGTTCTGATCAGCGTATTTGTAAATATTGTTAAAACAAATTAGACAAGAACAAAGTACCTGCTAGAGCTGTGCATAATAATCTTGAGTTGGTAAATATTCCTTCTGAACTGATGGATTTAAATACCTATGAGTCTATTCTTATTCAATGTGTGCATCCATTTCAGGCTATTGTTCATATTGAGCCTAAGACAGGAAAATTGCCTCCTTCTGATTTACAGAGAGGATTAAAGGGAAGAGTTGTATATTTGCCTCTAGATTTAAATAAAAATGTTGAAACAATTGGTGTGGAAAATGTGCAGGATGAACCTTTAGTTATTCTTGTTAATGGCGTTCCAACTAAGAGTAAGAAAATCTGGCAAGAATTAGGGGATGTTAGGAAAGTGAAAAAGGCAGCGTTGTATCTGGTAAAAAATAATCAATATTACAGAAATGTGTATGTGAGAGAAGAAGAAATAACTGTAGAAGAAGATAGTGACTTGCCATCTGGGCAAATTGAAAAAGCAGATGTGTCCAGAACTGAAGAAATCTACGAACATTACAGTATTCATCCACTGCATTCTAAAAAAGTGATGAGGAATACTATAGAGTTATTCCAAATGAAAGAATCAAAAGGAAGTCCCATTAGTGTATGGGAAGAAAGCTTGGAAGCTCGTTGTTTCCCTCAATTGTTTCCCAAAGGAAAAGGAGGACGATATGATGACTGATCTGTGCAGATTCCTGCATATGAATACCGGACATCAAGATTACATGCAAAAGATCGAAGATTTCGACAATGTATTCCGTATTTGTTTCATCTTTTGTTTGAGAGTGATTTGTCTGGACTTTCTTATGCAGTAAACCATATATTGAAAACAGGTCTAAATCTGCAAAATGTTTCAGGCAAAGGAATTTATGGATAAAGTACTGCAGAAAAATAATGTTTTGGAATCTCAGCTAATTAATCTCATGGCGTGTCAGCGTGGTACTAATGAGTACTGGTACCGTCTTCATGGAGAACTGAAATGTATGCTAAGGAACTTTAGAACTCCTACATGGTTCCTTACTCTAAGCTGTGCTGAATATGCTTTGGATGATTTACTTCAATTTCTTTGAGAGGCAAATCCAAATATACTAAATATTGAATACAAGACACCTGGAGAATTGTGCTCTTTAGATCCAGTTAATGTATGCAGGTATGTCAATCATAGATTTGAAGCTATGATGTCTTTTATCACCAATAAAAGAAATCCTCCTCTTGGAGAGGTTCTTGACTTCTTTTGGAGAAAGGAGTATCAAGCAAGAGGTGCTCCTCACATACACATGCTAATATGGATCAAAGATGCTCCCAAATTTGAAACAGACTCAGATGATACTGTGTTGTCTTTTATTGAAGAATATTCTACATGTGATATACCCCAAAAGTACACAAGATAAGAACTTATGAAAACAAGTCTTATTATTCCAAAGCCATCGTTGTGGGAAATACCGTCGTCGAAAGTAAAAATCTAAGGACAAATTCTACACCAAATGCCGTTTTGCATTTCCACGACCTGTAATATCAAAAGGAAGAGTGAACAGTTTTATGTCATCCTTGCGACATACTATCGCGAGAAAGTCTCCAAAAAATACCTACAACTTAAGAAGAACTGAAGAGTCAAAATATATAAATGACTATAACCCAGTCATTTTGTCCATGTGGAATGCTAATATGGATATTCAATATGTTGCGGACAATTCCATTGCTGTTGCTTGATATGTAACATCCTACATAACAAAATCAGAAAAGACGGAATTGAAGGAAATGTGGGAAGAGATTTCCCACGAGAAGAGTCTAACTAAGAAGTTATATACTTACAGTTTGAAGATGTTATCTCATCGAGAAATTGGAGCGTATGAATGTTAGGATCAGTTATCATCTGCAAGTCTTTATTCCAAATCTAGAACAATCATTTGGGTGAGTCTAGGTTTTGCTGCAACTCGAAACCAAGTTCCTAAATCTGTACAAGAAATATAATATTTAGCGGAAAAAGAGCCAGAAAGTACAGATATTGTGAAAACAAATATGTTGGATACATATTATCCAAATAGAAGTCAACATCTTGAGAACATTTGTCTCTATGAAGTGCTGCAAAACTATATTTTTAAACGGAATATTACCGAAAACATTAATAATGGTATATATGCTGGTATTGGTTCTGAAGGATGTCTGGTGAAACAAAGAAAAGGACATTTGATTAATCACCGTAAACTGAGTTGCGAAACACCTGACTAAAGGGAATTTTACTATTTAGCTCTTTTGCAACGTTTCAAGCCATGGGGTTCAGAATTGGAATTACTTGGAGATTTCGAGAGCTATGAAGATTTCTTCAATGCAAGTAAAGATACAATAGAATGTCCTGTTTTTGCTAATTATGTGAAAATGTTGAAAGACGAAATTGAGCAAGAGCTAGATTGCAGCTGAGATTGCTAGAGACAGTTCTCAAGACAGTCAAAGTTCTGCTCCATTGAGTCAGGACCCACTAGGAGAACCAATTGTTCAAAATGAGGCAGCAACTGCTATGGAAGAGGTGGAAACAGCAATGTATCAAGGTCAAGAAGATGTAACAAACTTAGGAAACTTGGAAGAACAACTAAATCTATAGCAGAAAGAAATATATGAGCAAGTGAGAGAACAGATTGACCATGGATTGTTTACTTCATGAAAAAAAGAGTGCTCTTGCTCATCATTTGAACCTATCCAAATGTACGTGAGTGGAGAAGCTGGAACAGGCAAAAGTTTTTTAATTAAAGTAATCACAACTTTTCTACAGAAAACAACTGAGTCGCATTTGTCGTGTTGTCACTGCTCCAACTGGATTAGCAGCCCACAATATTAAAGGAATTACTTTACATTGTTTATTAATGCTACCAGTAGAGCATGAAAATAAATTAGAGTACCATAAGCTATCTGGAGATGCTTCTTGTGAAGTTTCAAGAGTCTTGAGGAAAATGAAACTTCTCATTATTGATGAGGTAAGCATGGTATCAAACTTAATGCTTGATTTGTGCATTTAAGAATGCAGCAAATTCTTAAAATAGAGTATGACGTATTATTCAGAGGAAAACACGTCATAGTTTTTTTTAGATCTTCTACAACTTACTCCTGTAAAAGGACAGCCAGTGTTTAAAACACTGTCGCATGAAGATACCAGAAAGTCTTTGGAGAGCATTGGAAATGTAAGCATTTGGTCATATTTTGAGTATAAGGAACTTATTACAAATATGCGAAAGGCAAATGATGCTGAATATGGAACTATTCTTCAAGATATAAGAATTGGGAAAATGACTGAACATGGCAAACAAGCTTTACAGAGACGATTACTTTCGAATTTGTTTCCAAATGAAAATATTGTCGCAGAGAAAATATACATGAGAATTGCAAAAAAGTAATCTGTAATCTGCTTAATGCCAACACTACGTGAATGTTCTGTATTCAATGAAGAAATGTTAGAGTTGGAAAATGAAGAAATTTTAAAAATGAAAGATATTGATAAAATAGAACATGAAGGAATCACTATTATTTTGAATGAAAAGTTGAAGAGGAAATTGGATTCTTTAGAGAAATCGATAAGTAAAACTGCAGGTTTAGAAAATAATTGGTATGCATGTGTAGACTGTAGGGTAATTTTACGATATCATTTGAATATGGAAAAAGGTTTAGTCAATGGAGTAATGGGTAAAATTGTTGATTTTGTTAATTACGTAAATAGAGATGGGACTGAATTTTTAAAACTCAAATTTGATGAAATTGCTGAAGTACAACAATTTAGTCGTTGTTCTTCTCGGTTTTTGCTTGTAAAAGATTTATATGTATGCAGAAAACAGTTTCCTGTTTGTTTGGCATATGCGGTGACCATTCATAAATCTCAAGGTTTAAGTGTAGATAGTGCTTTAGTGAATATTGGAAGTACGGTGTTTAAAGAGGGGATGGCATATGTTGCTTTGTCTCGAGTCAGAACTTTATCTGGATTGTACTTGATTGATTTTGATGAGACAAAGGTTAGTGCAGATGCAAATTGTGTGAAAGAGTATAATAGGTTAAGAAGAGAATATGCACCCAATTTAGGTCAATATCCAGTATTTGAAAAGTGTGTGGTAGGTAGAAAAAGGAGATTTGAGAATATCTGTGGTGAAACTGTAGAGAAAGAAAAAGAACAAGATAAAGTTGCGCCTGCAAGAAAAAAGAAAAAGGACAGTGTTGAAGAGAATGTTGGTTATCGGTTTGCAAATAGTTGTGGTGTCAACTGCTATGCTAATGTAGTTGTTAATGTTGCTTTTTTTCTTGAAAGTTTGCAACAGCAAATTGTTGAAAATCGGGACGAAAGATTCTGTTCGTTGTTGTATTCTGTATATGAGAAATGTAGTAGTGATAAAAGTAAAATACAAAGTTTTTCTGATATTTGAAATGTTTTGGACATATGTTCTGGTTCTAGTCAATTTACGCAGAATATTCAGCAAGATTGTCAGAAGTTTTTAATGGTTATGCTTGGTGTACTGGAAGATGAAGGTATAGATATTGAAAACCGTTTTGGCCTTTCTTATAAATGGCAACATGATTGTCAAAATTGTTTGTTTACATGTAGCACTAACATAGACACTGAAAGATTCACATATTTTACTTTACCTGACTGGGAATCAGTGTCTTTTAACAATCTAATTAGAGGAGCAACTCAAAACATGGAGTGTAGCCAATGTAAATCAGAAATGTCATCAACATTGTTTATACAAAGATATGGACAGGTTGTAATTTTAATGCTGCAACGTTGTAGAGCTGATGGAAGAAAATTGTAAACTTTAATTAAAAATGTTGTAGCTGGGCAAGTTTCAATATCAGGAAGAACTTTTGTAGCTGTTGGAATTATTTTTCATGATGGACTTTCTACAACATCTGGGCATTACACTGTTTATTTAAAATGTCTGAAAGGTGGGATACATTGTAATGATAGTCAATTAGTTTTTAAGAAACATTTGCCTAAAGAGTTACCAAATTCTTACCTAATATTTTTAAAGCCAAAATTTTAGGTTCAAAATTTGGCCTTTTTAGGATTACTGCTGTTAAGGTACATTAGTCTGGTGTTGTAGAGTATTTTGTAAGTGAGGGTGAGGAGGTTGAAGGTGACCCTCTTGTTGATATTGAGGCAGTGTACGTGTATTAGGTGGTGACTGATATGGCTGCAGCAGGGAACATTGATAATCAGTCAGGTGGTGCTCTTTTGGATTTGTTGTAGTTGTTGTAGGTGTTTGGCTGGAATTCATGTGTAGAGTGTTTTGCCACAGTGTAGTCAGCTGCTGATGAGGGACTGTGTTACTGTTCTTCTTCTTTTGGTAAGGATCCACTTGTAAATGTTGCGGAGCATGTGGAGGGTGTTATGGCAGTACAAGGAGACGGTGTAGACTTGCCTACACATGGAGAGGGAGGAGTTTAGGATGAATCCTAGGTTGTGGATATGGTTGGTAGGTGTTAGTAGTGTCCACAGTGTAGTGAAATAGCAGGAGTCTTCCGAGGCTGAGGGGGTGGGTTTGAGGATGAGTACTTTCGTTTTGTGCGTTTTCATGTTTAGAGAGCTGCTCTTTATGTAGTTGATGTCCTTCATTGTGTCGTGGAGGTTGCTTTTGGTGGTATGTGGATTCTTGGTGAGGAAGAGGATGAGCTTGGTGTCCTCGATGTAGGGGTTGATGTTGAGAATGTGATGGGGGGTCACTTGTGTGAGGGTGGCCATGTAGATGTTGAATAGCGTCGGGCTGAGGGATGAGCACTGGGAGACGGAGCAAATGGTGTTGGTGGTTTTGGATCAGAAGGCTGGGAGGCAGACCCTCACGATTACTATTGAAAAATTAGCAAACTAAGAATTTGACGCATACTATTTGGCCGTGTGGAATAGTATGTGAAACCGCAAAGGACTTGTTGTTATATATTTTGTCAGCATATATTTGTAAGTAATATTATTTACAGTGTATGAAAATTAATCATAATGTTTTGTTATGTTATGATTGTTTGAGATGTGTCATATTTACATAAGAAATTGCCCTAAGAGAAAAACATTCAAGATATGTTTTATTTCTATTTTTTAGATTGTTATTGAGAATGTTGAATTTTTTTCAAGATAATCCTATTGATTGTCTTTTTTTGCCTGCTGTTATATTAAGAGTACTATTGAACTCACTGTTTCTAGTGAAATTCAATAGCTTCTGAGAACAGCAAAAAAGGCAAATGTAATACTTTACAAATTATTTTGTGTTGTAAAAGATATATTGTAACTGTATTTTTTTGTGTCTTTCACAGATGGTAATTTTATAATAAATCATTTTTTTATTATTTAATATGCTTAAGGTAAGTACAAGTAAGTGCTAAAAATGGTCAATGCAATGTGCTTCAAACGAGCTTAAGTAACAAAACATGGACGAGAAGGTAAGTGTGTAAAGATTGTTTGTATCTTTTAAGGATATTTTAAAAAATTATATACTGGGTGTACGTGTCAGAACCCCTCCTCAATCAGTGGATATGATAATGACTTATCTAAACCCTAGCTGCTGCAGGAGAGATGAAGAATCTGCAAGGAAACATACTTGGAGTGCTTTAGTGGAACAGAGGAATTCTAAGATGGCCGCCTGGAGGAAAGACACAGTGGTGGTCTAGTCATTTAGCACACACCTGTGGGGAATCTTTGGTGAGGCGCGCGCTCCCTGAGTGCGCATTTCACCTACGACGTTCCAGTGTTCAGTCCCGTTTTCAATTGCTCAATAGATATTCCTGAAGATAAAGCACAAATATTTCTGAGAGAGCTAAAGAAGGTTCCCGGTTAAACTTACCTTATTTATCGTTCCCGCAACTAGAATTCAGCTTCCCAGTTGGAAGAAGCCCGCACATTGCACAGTGGTTGATTTTCCTGTCGCGGCTCCTTCTGGGCAGACGGACTCAGTTGTGTTCAGCACCTGAAGAGCAGAGAGAATAAGAAACCATACGAGAAACCTAAGAGATACCTTATAGTTGACAAAGGTATATTCTTGGAAAATAATTGTATGACAAGTTTTTGAGTGACTAAACTTACCTGACATTATAGAGAATATTGAATATATTCACTCAATGTATTTTCTGAAACCTAAAATGAGAAACGATAAAATTCATGATAAGCAAGGTCTTAAGGGAAAAGAACACATTGAGTATGGAATACTAGAAACACTGTTGAATTAAGAAGGAACGTTAGTGAAAAACATAAGATATTCAAGGATTGACAGAATAGATAACAAGCAACAGCATAAAGAAAGGTTAGTAGAAGAACACAAGGAAATTAATAATATGCAAATTAGACAATAAACTAAAAGACCTAGGTTAATGAATGTTACGTAATTATATGTTATAAACAGTGAGAAACATAAAGAACCGCAAGCTGCAAGGTTGCAGATAAATACTAGAGGAAAGGCTAGTTCGAAAGTTGAAGAGGTAAGTAATTAGTAGGGTTAGACTAAGTTATAGATGAGGAATAGAGATAAAGTAAAGACATGAAGTATTCAAAAAGTAGTGTGATAATGATGTGTAAATATACACAGATACACAGTGTTATTCTGGACAATGAATACTTTTGCAGTTTACTAAAACACATTTATTATTTTGGAATGGGTAAGGTGAATAGATATATTCTACATTTTTAGTATGTATTTTAGTATAATAGCCTGAGTCTTTTCCTATAGTCATAAGGTGTGACTAGTTTCGAAATGTAAGAAAAGCTAAGAACAGGATATTCTTATAAGTAATTATATTTATATAGCCTTGCAATGGAGTAAAACTCTAGTAATGGAATGTTATTAGATAATAGTATTTCTATAGTATTTTTTTTGTAGGCCATAATAGGTGAAAACTGTAGTTTTGTATTACATCCTATGAAAAGTGATAAAATTAACTGTTTATATTTTTATAGAAGGAGCAAGAACATAAAGGAAAAATTATGGAAAGAGAACAGGCTCATACTGAGGAGATTTTGGATATTATCTTGAGTATAATTGACAAATTAATTGTTTCTGTCACAGGCAATGAGAGTGAAGAAGGGGAAATTAGGGCTGGAGAAATGAGGTGTGATTTCGAAGACGAAAGCTTTGATGGAGATTTTCTGGAAGTATTAAATTATGTTGAAATTTTAGAACAAATTAATTCAGAAACTGCTGACGAGGCAATTGATCTGAATGACATATCTGATGAACTTGTGTTGGAATGTTTGTTCAATTATGAGATGTTACAAAAATAAATTTATTGTTTAAAAATAATAAAGGTTTGAGCACTATCTACTAATGTATTTATTGTACTAAAAGTGAAGCACTTATAGATTCAGTTATATATTCTTTAAATGTTTGTATTGATGTAAAATATGCAAAGTGGGTCCGAGGGTATGGATTGGTTAAAATTCGTATGGAGTATACATGCAGTCTTAAATGCACCTGCAAACTTGTGTTTTGTGCCTTCAATTTCACAGTCTGTATCCTTAGACTTCATCCAAACACTCTGTCACTGTTGTTTTAGTTTTGTAGTGAATCATTTATCGGTATGTAGTAACCCATTCACTACATTAAAACACTAATGGGCACATATATAACAACTGGCATATTCCCAGGAATATGTTAGTTATTGTGCTCCCTGATAGCACCACCATGGATGTGCAGTATTTACAATGCGGTGTACCATGGGGCAAAAATGGCACATATATGTGATGTATCTGTGCTGTAAAGGTGGTGCATTGTTTGATTTATGTTGCAAGTGGAACGCATCTCCAGCAATGCTCTGGGGGCCCTATGCTGAGAATGCTGTGTCAATCCTTACACCTGCTTCAAGCTAGTGCAGGGTTTGGACACAGCATGAGCCCAAAAGTGACAAAGTGAAATCTTGTAGATTTCAGTCAGCCACATTTAGGAGGTGTTCCTGCACCGGAACGCCCCCCTCCCCCCCTATGTAGGAATGTCTCCTTCTGGTACAGGAATATACAATGTGATGCACCTCCCAGAGACGTCACATTCTAAATACTACATACCATGGCGCATCTTTTGCACCACCGCTTCATCAGAAAAGTGATGCAACGGTGGTTTAAAAGAGGCACAAGGGTGTTGTAAATCTGCCCCTAACAAACTCTTACACATTCACCCAGGCAGTTTCACTAGCAGTGCATTCTTTTTGAATTTACTTTTGTTATTATTTTACATTAAAAATATGAAATGTAACTTCAAAAATAAAATAAATCTAAGTATTTATAATAAAAATGTAGGAAATTACTATTAAAAGAAAGAAATATAATAATGAATACATTTTAAAATGATCATTTACAACACCTTTGAAATTCACTGAAAAAAACATAGGTTTCAGTCACGTTATAGTTAGGAATTAGCATTTAGAAAACCTATGAAATGAACTGAAAAAACCATAGGTTTCAGCCACGTTATAGTTAGGAATTAGCATTTAAAAAACCTTAGAAATTCACTGAAAAAAACATAGGTTTCTCCCATGTTATAGTTATCTGGACATTTCACTCATACAAAACCTTTGAAATTCCCCCGTTATAGTTAGTTCAGCTAACTATAACTAGCGCACCCGCAATGCACTGCTGATGACATCACATATTACATCACTCATGACATGGTCAGTGACATCACTCATGACATCACTGATGATATCTCAAATGACATCACTGATTAGTAATTAAGCAATGTGTATCCACTATAGTTCTTAGTTAGAACTTTTTTTGTAGCTCGTATAGTGAGTTACAAGCAACCAACAAATCGGGTTTATGTATACTGCGTCCATCTAGGCATTTGAAGACAAAATGCAGAATTAGTGATTGGCCGTCAAAGGGGGTTGAGAAGGATTGCGAATGAGACCAGAATATAATTTGTTGCAATTTATTCTAAAGTCTTTGCAATAGGTGGACTAGGTAGGTTTAGGAAAAGTGGAGTAAAGAAAGGATGGTCTGCGAACATGATACTAGTCTACTACTAGTCGATCTGATTTAGGAAAGGTTGATGGTATTGCAATTGCCGTTTCTTGTCAAAAAATTATTTTGGAGAGAATATTTACTATTATTTAGTTACCACTAATCACTTTTTATCTCTTTAAATATGTCTTACATCATCATACAGGGGCAAGACAAGGTCATCTGAGGCGGGAGCTGGAGGTGCCTCCCAAGAATGCTCCTTGTCTGATGGCTGTGCTGGCTCCAGTAAGTCCTCCTCTTGTTAATATTAAGATATATTTCCCTTACTTTTGCGCTCCTTATTTTGAACTATTTATTTCTAGCCGTTTCCTAATTTTATTTGTTTTTCAAATCTTTTTTGATCTATCAGTTTTCTAAATTGTTGTTATCACTGCATTATCCTATTTACTAGGGTATTTCATATTTCTAGTGTCTGGAGTTTAACTTAAACTGTCTCTATAGGTACTAGTCTGTTTGTAGCTTCTTTTCTTCTGTTTTGTTTTGTCAGCATTCCCTCACCCCTCATACATTTTTGGACTGCCTAGTGGTGGTACTGTAAGACTCTGAGAACCCATTAGTCATGGTCACTTACTACCGCTAGTACTAGTACTACTACTCTGCCGTGTAGTTTGCAGGCCCAAGTAAGGTATTCTACGCTTTTTGTTTTAGATAATAAGGCATTCTTTTGCTTTCTCATGTCATCATTGCTCAATCAGTAAATCAAGAGAGTGGCCATGGTCATGTTGAACATCCCAAAGTTGTGTCTTCTTCCAATCTAGGCCTGGTATTAGTAGCAGCAGTTCATGGTGAACTGATTACTGTGCACCGTGGATGGATGAAAGTATGACGAGAAGGAAGATGGCACCATTGCATTTGCCAACCAAGAAGACCATATGTCTGTCCAGTTGGCCACTCTTATTTCTTTTCAAAAACTCAGATTCCTCAATAGCTCGACCCACTCAGTCCAGTCCTTATTATGTTGTCTTCTCAAGATGTTTTTTAAAAAATTGGCACCAATTTAATGCCCAACTGTATATTTTTTATAGAACATACTGTCTGTATCCAAATTGTTGTGATGTGTGTGTGGAACGCATTTCAATTTTGCTACAACAATAAATAAATTAGGGGGTTTGATGCACGGGTGGTTAAATGACAAATATATGTTGGTGAAAGGTTTGTTGAGAAGGAGAGCCATGCTTAGATGGATGAATGGATGGATGGATGGATGGTGGATGGATGGTATTCATAGGTGAAGACTGGATGAAGAGAATGTACAACGTAAATGGTTACTAAGTAGCAAAGCCAAGGGCAAAGAATCTAAAATACTAGAACAATGATGCAATGATGAATGGAAAAATCCCTGGGAAGAAGAGTAAACAAGCAATCAGTGGAGGCTCACAGAGGGAGTGCTGCAGGTAGTGGGGCAGGGCAGGGGAGAGATAGGATGAGGCTGCATCGCCAACTCGAGGATGCAGCGAGCACAAGGTAAATAGTTTTATTTATTTATTTACTTACTTTACTCCTGCCTGTCGTACATCCCAGTTCACTACCCCCCATCCTGTCCCTCCCCCACCCCGCCTCCCCACAGCACTCCCTCTGTAAGCCGCCACTGCAAGAAATGAGTTTTTTTTATCACGGTTTTCGATACAAAGGTTTGAGGTGGTTTTTCAGACTACTCCCTTGACTCACAGTAGTTTTCAAGTGCAAAATATATTATGTATTTACCCATCATCAATTGCCTCCCTCTGATTCCCTACCCATGTAATTTTGCTACTGACAGATGTGGGTGACCTATCGCTGCATGATTACAATAGTAGTACCTCACATGATATATATCATTAATATATTAGTAACTATTCATCTGCCCTACTGTCGTTAGGGTGAAATTGAGGCATTTAACAGAGCATGGCAGTGATAGGAAAAGAGAAAATGTTCCCACCTGCAGACAATAGCAAAGTAGTGCAACAAGAGTATGTCTTTCTAGGGTGCAAGTGAACTGGCATGCCTACATTAATTTAGCTAAACAAGGGAAGGAAGAAGAATACTTCTATAATTCATAGTGATTAATGCCAGAAACTCATCAAGATCTAACAGGCCGAAGAATCGAGGATACCAGCAAATGTTATGTCCTGCTAGTGCTACTGTGCCACTAAATAATTTTTTGTGTTACTGTTTTGCGAAGAGTATCGGTTACAATTTATCCTTTTTCCTTCCTTGGTATAGCTAGTCCTTCCAATCCATCATCTTCAAAACAACCCAACAGGCATGAGGTAGCAGTCAGGATCTGACAAAGAAAGCTGGAGTCCACTGCCATTCAACTACTGCTGCTCTCCCCTAAGGATCTATAGAGCCTTTCAGTGCTGAATGCTCCAGAGGATTGTACTCCTGGAAGCCAGGATGGAGGAGCATTTTGACCGATTGGAGAGGAAGCTCCTAGTCCATTGGTCGGCCTCTCTTACCCATTTTTTTATCTTTCATTTGGTGGGTGGGACTTGTTGGGGAGAGGGCAGGAATGTGCGAGTTGGGGCATTTTGTGGGTTTTCTCGTGTTTATTTATGGAAAATTACGTTTTTGGGTTTTCTTTCCAAGCTTACTTTGGACATTGGTTGGGGTTAGGGAGAGGGGGGCAGGTGTTGTGGGTTTTCTAGTTTATATTTGTTAGGGAAATATATTTTGTATAGTTGTACATATGATTTAAATCTTTTTAGGAAGTTACTGTTTTACTTCGCACTGCTACCTTTGCTGCAGGCCCGCAGGCAGTTTTTACAATCAGCTGATAATGTAACACCAACAAATAGTTATGCGGTACCCTCCCTTGTCCTACAATTCTCTCCTCCTAGTTTCTGCAATCTGCAACTATACTAACCCCTAAGGTCTTAGTGGGGGTGGGGGTGTGTGAATTGCTATTGTATATAGATGATTACCGCTCAACAATGAATCCACAGCGGTTCTTCTATTACCAGTGATTAGACGAAGCAATGGCTGCATGGTTACACAAGGTGCCATGGGGGTCGTAGTAGACAGTACCAGCACGCTAGCACTCTAGGCGAATAGTCAGAGCACCAGTTCCAGAAATGAGGTCACAGTCACTCCTAGCTGAATGCAAACTGTAAGATGAAGAATAGTCATCACAGGGAACTAATTACATTGAAATGCAAACTGGGTTAATGCAGTTTTATATGCAAGCTTAACCAAATTAATGAGACAGTCACTAGAGGGAGGCTAGACTACTAGTACTCAAGAAGAAGAGAGCCAATAGAGAAAATATGACAAGCAATGCTAAATTAAAATAATCAGTATGGTGAGCTAATTAAAGTTACAAAATGAAGTCGACTCGACCTTTGAAGTGGACAAGCGTCACCTTTGATGCACACAATACAGTGCCGGAAGGATGATAATGCTGGCTATTATGAATTATGTTCCTCTGAAAAAAAGAATATATCAAATACTGTGCATGCATTGCCAGTGTGGGTCATACTTAAAGCTGAGAAAGATCCTCGCCCTGCCTTGAGTTGGTGTTGCTTTCACCACATCCGTGTGATCAATTAATGGTGAAAATTTAATTTAGTCACACCTCAATAAATCACACAGCCTGGGGGAAGAGGGTTAGAGTTTCGATGAATGGAGGGGAAGGGGGATTTGAGAGAAAGGTTTGACAAAGACAAACACTACACAAAGACAACATTCATCTTGGCAGCCGACAATCATAAATCTTTTATAGGAGGAAAAAGAAATGGAGGAATAATGAGTAGTACAGGCGAACCAAATCAAATTGTCCATCTGCCCCCAAAGAGACCAAAGTTACATTATGTTCTGTTGTACAGAGCTTTGAAAGATAGCGAAAAAAAATGTCTGTAGTAGTCAAGTAACCAATCATAAACAATACAAACAGTTCTAATGATTAAAGAGATACAAACAGTTCTAATGATTAAAGAGAAAACATTATACTGTATTGCCAATTTGGGATGTGAATCTGCATTCGTCTTGGACTGTCCATCAATCTTTGGTGCCTGGCGGATGCCGTTCGGTAAAGTAAGTGTCAGTATGTTATATTGTTTTTCAGTATGGCATAGGGTAAAGGGCCTGTAGCATGAAAAATTTAAATGATATTGAAAAAACAAGGAAAAAAGTTAAACTGCATAAGGAGTGCACCGAGAAGATACATAGGCAGCATGGTTAAATGTCTGTTTCCAGTTGCCTTCAACAACAAAGGCCCACTCAACCACCACTTAGCTTTAAATTTCAGCCAAATAGCACTGAGCATACACACAAATAGCAACATAGCATTTTTCCAATCAATTAAAAATCAAGGCACTGCTGTCACTCATCACCTCTACACAGAGTTGTGTAGGTCTGTTGTTTACCTTTAGGCCAAATTGGATGCTTTCAGTGAATTTGAAAACCTCCATCTTCTTCTGGTGATAATTTCTGAAGAAGTCACGGACATGCCCTGCATCATTCCATAATTTCTGATCCTCCTGTGTCTGACTCCGAGTATGGTGTCCAACTCCAACCAACTGTGTCCGAGTCCTAACTCAAATGCAATAGTTCAGCCTGTAGTACAATGTTCTTCTTGCACAACAAGAAGGGAAAGATTGATTCATTTTTTG
Organism: Lissotriton helveticus; assembly: GCF_964261635.1. NCBI lineage: Eukaryota > Metazoa > Chordata > Amphibia > Caudata > Salamandridae > Lissotriton > Lissotriton helveticus. Next base: position 56,108,778 of record NC_136060.1, read on the forward strand.
TGTAGACTAGATTTGTGTTTGTATTAAACAAGGGACTGGTCGGGTTTGACTATTTGAGGAGTATGAAGCAGAAACCAAAAAAAAACAAGCAGTGTGGACTGTGGAGTGGACCCGGTGAAAGAATCTCGTTATCTCTCAAAAGGAGAAGGAAAAAAAATAACCTTCACATGATGATTATTGATCAGCGGTCGCTAGGCCACCAACATTGTAAATCATCACTAACACATTTTAAGCATAATAGTGACAGATAAAAAAACACACAGTGGCACACTGCCTCTCTCCACATGAATCATCTCTTCTCAACACACTTATTGACACATCACAACAAGTTGACAACAAACAACAAATCACTCACCATGCGACACATACCAATTACCTGTACTTCTGGTGTGCTTACTGTGACAGATTTGTGGTACATTGAGGATCCATTTGTTCACGAAGCAGAGAATGGCCAGTGTAAATCGATTTATAATGTCACATGTGGGGCAGCCCCTCTAGCGCAGGAAAGGAAAAATAGTCGTGTCCCAGGGTTAGAGGCAGGCAAACCTTTGTTTGTATTTTCCATCCACTGCCCAGTGTGAGGGTGAATGGGTGTGGGGGGAGTCAGGACTTCTACACTGCACACAGTTGCAACTCCGATCCAGCAATAAAAGGTGTCTAAGAGTAAGACGGTGGGGATGAATTGATCAACCAGTCACAATGGTAAAGTCAATGATAATGTTCCCTAGTAGCTATAGGTTTTTTTGGCATTAAAGAAATAAAGAAAGCAGATCAGTAATAGACTAAAGACTGAGCAAGTTCTATGGTTGTTGTTGGCCCAGGGCTAATAGTCAGGGAAGTAGAGCTCATCCTCAAAGTCTGGTGGTTCATGAAAGAGGCAGGTAATCTAACACACTGCTTCCATGACCTTAGTATTTCTCATATTCCTCCTGTGGTACTTCAGGTATAGTGTAATCTGGTGGTAGAAAGTGCTGATTCATGTTGATTATGGTTAATCTCTCCACGTTTGGGGTGAGATACTGGTCCTTCTCATTGTGAGAATGACACCAGAAGAACTGAAAACATGCTCAGTGGAGACACTGGCTGCAGGACAAGCCTGCCAGTTTATTTTCCAGACTGATGAGCACTAGCCATTGGCATTTCTTCCCTTACCAATAAATCAATGAGTTTTTATCAAGGCAGGCCTCTGTTGTGTCATCCAGATAGGTCCGGACCATTCGCTCAATGTTCATTGCTGGTGCTCCACTTTGCTTGACCTCTTTTGCCTTTGCCTCTGCAGTGAACCTAACTCCTGCCAGTAAAAACACCTAAGTTGCAGATTTTGAGACTGATACTCTTGGTCTTGTTGTTAATGGTATACTTGTTGTGTGTTTTGGCTTTTGTGAGCCAACGTAACTGTCCTCAGACTCTGAACTAGAAGGCTGCCCCACAGGACTTGTGCCCTGGAGGAGTGGGCCTCAAATTCCTTGCAGTTCTTTTGCTAGCTCACTGTCTTGCTCAGCTATCCATGGTTTGCACTTTCTAACATCCCCTTCTGTAAAATGAGTGAAAGTGGACAGTAATGGTTTGTACCGTGGATTAAGAATTGTGGTAGGGATGCATAGTTTGGAGGATACAATGTATCTTTGCACCCTTGTATTAGCAGACACGCGAAGGTTTAAGCTCTCCACCAAGTCTGCCTCCATAACTCAAAGGCTTTCTGGACCCTTCCTTTTCCCTAGCCTCGTCTGAGTTGTCTTGTGGCGTGTCTCACTTTAAGACTGAGGCGGGATCCAAGTGGTGTCTAGATCATCAGACGGGGAGAATGAAAAAGAAGTTAATGCACCACCAACCCCCCTTTTTCTAGCTGGAGATCTGGTAGACAATGCATCTTCTGGAAAAGATTGCTCTACTTCCTCAGCATGGAGCTCAATCTCTTAAACTGCTCCTACATCAGGAGGAGCTACTATTGGTGGTTGTGGTTGTTGTTCTTCTTGTTGTTCACTTCTCTGAGTTTCCTGCAATGATTAGGTACTACTTTGTGATAGAGGTAAGTTGATTTTAACAACACTGCTCATCGGCGTTGCTGTTAATAGACTGGCTGCCTCTGTGAAAGACATGGGCTTGGGCCTATATTGGGGTGGGTCCACTAATGTGGAGCTGCGGCTCCTAGCTTGCTCCCCAAAGGCCGGTGAAGCACTCCGTTCTTTGCTTTCCAGAAAACATTTGGCGTGACATACCTGTGGCGGTATTGGTAAGTTCCTTTTTCTTCTCACTGGCCACTTTATTTGTAGCAGTTTTAGCACCTTTCTTTGAGGTCATCTTGAAGATGTCAGTTAGTAATGGCACTTAGCTACACAAGTTGAAGAGATGTCTGTGATATGTGTGTCACTCACTTGTCATGCCATGCACAGGCCTTCTTACTGGCAGTACAGTGGGTGATGTTGTCTCTTGTCTTGTGCACCTAAAAGAAAAGAAGCAAGAAGGACATTGGTGAAATGTAGCATTGTTGCTGTTCAATTAGTAGTACAAACAAGCACAATATCATTTAGTGTGGTTGCTGGATACTCCCAGCTTTATATGCGTCACGTGACATCACTCAAGTGTAATGTGGCACTTAGGGAGGTATAGCTGACAATGGAATTAAAAATCCCTAATTAATGAATGCTGTTGTGCACTTATAGCAGACATAGGGATGGTAAATGCCAGATGTAGTGGAAAATTGTTTGAAAAAATAATATATATTTTTTAATAAAAAATGTAATCTCCCAATTAATAAACAATGGAAAAACTTAAATTAAAACAATTAAACATAAGTGAAGTCATCTTCAAAGATATGAGAATAATAATAACCTTGAATTTGTAAAGCGCACAGCTACCTCCAAAGTGGTTTCCAGGCGCTGGGGGCCATCGGGAAGATTAAGCGAGCAATTGACCAGAGTCACATGGTGCTGGGCAGACCAGCAGCCGGCGCCGGGGATCGAACCGTGAACCCTGTGGTCCGGAGTCAGGCACCCTGGTCGCTGCGCCACACCTCTTTCACATTATTAAACTGCTATCTCTTTGTTCGACGATCCGTGCAGCCTATGACATAGGGCTATATTGGTTGGACGCACAAAATGGCTGCCAGCCAGTGCCACATTCTCATCAACAACAACACTGAGCAGGAAGACATTGAGAACAAAGAAAAGACATGCAGGACTACAGGGAAAGCACGCTGGTTGCCTAGCCTACACCAAAAATGACCAGACACCGACCACATGATCACAACAAGAGAAAGCATGCAGGTCTATGGGAAAAGCACAGTGGCTGGCTAGTGGCAAACACAGAGTGGCTGCCAGCCACATGGTCACAACAAGAAGCAGGAGGCTTAGAATTTAGTATGCATGCCGGCTTATGCAAAAGCACACTGACTGCATATACAAAATGGTAACCAGCCACATGGTCACAGACTCACAACAAGAAGCAGGAGGCCCAGAAAACAAAGAATGCATGCAGGCCTATGGCAACAACACACTGGCTGCCTACACAAAATGGCTGCCAGCCATAGGGTCACAACAACAACAACCAGTAAGAAGGCAAGGCCACACCAGGGAAGACAAGAGGGCCTATGGCTAAAGCACACTGTCTGGATACACAAACTGGCTGCCAGCCACATGGTCACAGTCTCACTACAAGAAGCAGGAGGCCTGGAAAACAAAGAACGCCTGCAGGCCTATGGCAAAAGCACACTGGCTGCCTGCACAAAATGGCATCCTGCCACATGGTCACAACAAGAAGTAGAAGGCCTAGAATAAAGAACACATGCAAGCCTATAGCAAAAGCACACTGGCTGCCAACACAAAATGGCTGCCAGTCGTAGGATCACAACAACATCAACCAGCAAGAAGGAATGGCCAAAACAAGGAAGACATGAAGGCCTATGGCAAAAGAACACTGGCTGGACACACAAAATGGCCGCCAGTCACATGGTCACAGACTCACAACAAGAAGCAAGAGGCCTAGAAAACATAGTCATAGTCATAGTCATAGTCTCTTGTATAGCGCACATTTCACAAAAGAACGCATGAAGGTTTATGGCAAAAGCACACTGGCTGGATACACCAAATGGCCACCAGCCACCTGTTCACAATAAGAAGTAGGAGACCTAGAAAACAAAGAACGCATTCAGGCCAATGGCCAAAACACACTGGCTGCCTACACAAAATGGTCGCCAGCCACATGGTCACAGCATCCAGCAAGAAGGCATGGCCACAACATGGAAAACATGCAGGCCTTTGGCAAAAGCACACTGGCCAAATACACAAAGTGACCGCCAGCCATATGGTCACTTACAATAGGAGGTAGGAGGCCTGTAATACAAAGAGCACCTGAAGGCCTATGAACAGTCCACTGACTATACAAAATAGTCCCTGGCCAGTGGCCACAAGGCATCTGGAAAAAAAGCAAATGGTAGTCTATGGCAAACACACACACACATTGGCCAGATAAAAGTGGCACTGTAAAACAGAGAACACAGCCTTAATTGAGCAATGCCAAAAGCGAAAATTAACAGGGCTAAAAAAAATGTTTACAACAACACGCATCCTTCAAAGGCATTACCCCACCTGGTACTACACACTGTTAATAGGAAAAAATATGTGAAATACCACAAAAAAACACATTTTGTATTCAATCCAAATCCATCCATGGCCTAAATGCTGTTTCAAATTCAACAGACACCACAGAAACAGTTGTTTCATGCACCCATGACTAGCACTGGGCCTACTGTCTGGAATGCCAATTGCAGACTAGGCCACATAGGGATTGGAATGTTTTTAAAAAAAACATGGAGAAAATGTAGTAAGCTGTGAAATATTTTTCCTTTACAAAAAGAAGAAAAATGAAATGCAAAGAAATCACTAGGCCCCTACTGAAACAACAGAGCACCCACCACAATAAGTTTTAAAAATCCATTAAAAGTAAAAATAATTCCAGGTGCATGGCCCAGATCAAATAAACAACACCAGCTTTTCAACTTACTTGTGAAATCTCAAGCACAAAAAAGTCTTTAAATTCAATGGGAGATGCAGCAGACACAAAGATTGATCCTTCCAGTTCCAAATCCAAATGAATAGTGACTAAGGAGATGGACAAAGCATTAGCATGAGCCTGTTGGACAGGAAGAGGAAATTGGAGACTCTGAGGCAATTCCTTCAAGTTTCCAAAAGACTCCTCCCAAAAACAACTGCCAAATGTCAATTCAAGGTGGTTTTTAACTCCAAATTGTCAGTTTTGTAACATTTTGATTCTTCTCGAGAAAATAATGTTTCCCAGATCGCAGCTGTGGCAGATCCTGTGCTTACGGGATCATGTGTGGGAGAAAACCCACTCCGGAAGTCGCTGGCATGCCTGAATGATGTGTTGGAGACTGCAAAACTAGTGGTACCCTCAAACAGTCCTGAAAATCTCATGGGCAATCCTGAGTGCCTGGCAAGTCGCTCTCATATGCACAAAAATGACATTTTGAGTGAGCAAACCCCAAGAAAACTGTTTCGTTGCAGAGTGCAGAGTTTAGTGGTAACTAGCTTCTCCATGGAACGGAGAGTTGCTGAATTCCACAAACTCCACAAACAAAGCGGAATTTTACACCCAGGCTTAGTTTTACATGTTCATGAGGAATGCTGCATGTGAAGCAATGGGTTGAAAAACTAGGGGCCTGATATAAGACCATCTACTTTTGCGAGTCGTAAATTGCGATGAATTACGACTCGCAATTTGCGACTTACAAAATTGAATGTACAACAGTGTCTTAGGGATTCCCAATGGGGCCACAAATTTCATGTCTCGTTAATATTCATGAGGTAAGCTCAATTTGCGACCCCATTAGGAATGGCTAAAAATCACATGGATGGTGGCCTGGTGGGGTCAGCAGACCACCATGTCTCGGACTGCTTTTTAAGTAGGAAATATTTTTATGTGTTGTAGCTATTTTGTAAATAAAAATGTATTTGTCTACACTTCTACAGGCTCAGGCTTCATGCGTTTTTTTAGATAACCAATTTTAATGGGTTTTGTAGTTAACAAACAGAACAAATCAACACTGTGACATGTTAAACATTGTAACATAATTTTAGAATTTTCCTCAATCAATCAATCACTTAAGACATTTATAAAGCGCACTACATACCCAAGAGGGTCTCAAGGCATTGGGGGTGGAGGGGGCGCTGCTACTGATCGAATAGCCAGGTGTTGAGGAGTATTCTGAAGGGCAGTAGGTCTAGGGTCTGTAGTAGGTTGTTGGGGGGAGTGTACTAGGTCTTGGCGGCGAGATGGGAGAAGGATCTGCCACCGACGGTCATTCTTTGGATGCGAGGGAATGTGGCGAGAACGACGCTGGCGGGTCGGAGCTGGCGGGTGGGGGTGTAGAAGCTGAGTCGTCTGTTGAGGTATGCTGGGTCGGTGTTGTGGAAAGCCTTGTGCGCTTGGAGGAGGAGCATGAAGGTTACGGTCTTGTTGACGGGGAGCCAGTGAAGGTCTCTCAGGTGGGGTGTGATGTGGCTGCACCGGGGGATGTCGAGGATCAGATGTACCAAGGCATTCTGGATGCGTTGCAGCCGTCTCAGGAGCTTGACCGACGTTCCTATGTAGAGGGCGTTTCCGTAGTCCAGCCTGCTGGTGACGTGGGCCTGGGTGACTGTTTTTCTCGTTTCCGAGGGGATCCACTTGAAGATCCTGTGGAGCATTCGGAGGGTGTTGAAGCAAGATGAGGAGACAGCATTGACCTGCTTAGATGTGGAGAGGGTGGCGTCGAGGATGGCCCCTAGGTCGCGTGCATGGTTGGTGGGTGTTGGTGCTGTTCCCAATGTTGTCAGCCACCAGGAGTATTCCCAGGCTGACGGTGTGCGGCCGAGGATGAGGACCTCCGTCTTGCCTCAAATCAGCTTCAGTCGGCTGTTTTTCATCCATTCGGCGACGTCCTTCATTCCTTTGTGGAGGTTGGTTTTGGCGGTGTGTGGGTCTTTCGTGAGGGAGATGATCAGTTGGGTGTCATCGGCGTAGGAGATGAAGTTGAGGTCGTGCTGACGGGCGGCGTGGGCGAGGGGTGCCATGTAGATGTAGAACAGTGTCGGGCTGAGGGATGAGCCCTGGGGTACGCCGAAGATGATCTCGGTGGCCTTGGAGCGGGAGGGGGGAGGCGGACGCTCTGAGTTCTGCCGGAGAAGAAGGATGTGGTCCAGTCCAGGGCCTTTTCTTGGATTCCGGCATCATGTAAGAGTATTTGAAGTGTGTAGTGGCATACTGTGTCGAAGGCGGCTGACAGTTCCAGGAAGATGACAGCCTCCGGAGAAGTGTGGCTCAGGGGTTAGAGGCAGCAGACCCGGAAGCTGAGATCGGTCCTGGACCAGGGTTCAATTCCCCGCCTCGGCGGGTCTTGGGCTAAAAATTCCACGGACTCGATAATTCTCGCCCCGGTGCCTCCTCGACTCACGGGTTCACACTCTGCGACTCTGGGCAATAGCTTGCTTAATCTCCACAACGGCCCCTCGCGGCGGGATGCCTGACTTTCACCTTGTGGATACCCTGCTATCTCACAGGGGAATACCAGGAAGGGTTCCCTAAGCAAGCGCCGGGAAACCCACTGCGGGTAGCTGTGCGCTATATAAGCTCAACTACATTTACATTTACATGAGGGCCGCTGTTTCTCCGTTGTCAAGCAGGTTCCTGATATCATCGGTGGTGGCGATGAGGGCAGTTTCGGTGCTGTGGTTGCTGCAGAAACCGGACTGGAATGGGTCCAGGATGTTGTTCTCCTCGAGGTAGAAGGTCAGTTGTTTGTTGACGATTTTCTTGGTGACCTTCGCTGGGAACAGAAGTTCTTGAGGTCCTTGAGGTCCGCCTTTGGTTTCTTGAGTAAGGCGTTGATCTCGACGTGCTTCCAGCTCTCTGGGAAGGTTGCTGTTTCGAAGGAGATGTTGATTACTTTCCCGAGATGGGGTGCGATGGCTGGGCTGGCTTTGTTGAAGATGTGTTGAGGGCATGGGTCTAACAGTGATCCGGAATGGATGGTGTTCATGATCTTGCTTGTGTCCTAATCATTGACGCTGGTCCAGGAGAGCAGGTGGTTGGTGCGGGTGTGGGCGTGGGAATGGAGGCTGTCGGGGTGGTCTTGGAGCTGAAGCTGTCGTAGATGTTGGCGATCTTGCTGTGGAAGAAGGTGTCCAGTGAGTCGCAAAGGTCTTGGGAAGGCAGGATATCGTTGGTGTTGGAGCTGGGGCTGGAGAGTTTCTTTATGATGTTGAAGAGCTCTTTGCTGCATTGTGTATTGTTATCTAGGTGGTACTTGAAGGAGGCCCTCTTGGCGGCTCTGATGAGTTGATGGTGTCTGCGGGTGGTGTTCTTGGGGCTGTGTAGCTGTCCGGTGATCGTTCGCGGAACTAGTTCTTCTCCAATTTTCGGCATGTTCGTTTGGAGGCCTGGAGGTCTTCGGTGAACCAGGTGGCTTTCTTGCTGGTGTGGCTGTTGGAGGGTGACGTGAGCGGGGGAGGGTGTTGGGGCAGTCGTCGACCCATTGGCTGAGGTTGCGGGTGGCGGTGTCGGAATAGGTGGAGTCGGTGGGTGGGTTCTGGGTGAGGGTGGTGGTTAGCTGGTCTTCGTTGACTTTGCTCCAGCAGCATCGGGTGGGTTCTGGGTGAGGGTGGTGGTTAGCTGGTCTTCGGTGACTTTGCTCCAGCGGCGTCAAGGCATCTGTTGAGTGGGGTGGTGCGTGGTGGGCTTCCTAAAGATGAAGTGGATGCAGTGGTGGTCGGTCCAGTGGGGTTCGGTGGTGTGGTTGAAGGAGATGTGGTGACTTGCAGTGAAGATGGGGTCGAGCGTGTGGCCGGCGGTGTGGGTAGGTGTTGTCACGAGCTGTCTGAGTCCGAGGTTAGCGAGGTTGTCGATCAGAGTGGTGGAGTTGGCGTCATTGTTGTTCTCGAGGTGGAAGTTCAGGTCTCGTAGGAGGATGTAGAATGTGGAGGCGAGGGCGTGCATGCTGATGAAGTCGGCGATGGAGTTGCTGAACTGTGGTTGGGGTCCGGGGGGTCGGAGGACGAGGGTTCCTCTGAGGTTGGTGTTGGGGTCGGAGTGAATCTGGAAGTGCATATGTTCGGCCGTGCTGAGGGTGTCGTCGGTGTTGGTCTGTTCCGGTGGACGATGGCAATTCCACCTCCTACTCCATTGGTACGGTCTCTGCGGGTGATCTTGTAGCCTTCCGGGTTGGCTATGGCTATGTTGGGTGCTGAGGTGGGATTCAACCAGGTCTCTGTCATGAAGGTGACGTCCGGGGTGGTAGAGTCGAGAAGGTCCCAGAGTTCGATGGCGTGTTTGCGGGCAGAGGGGGTGCTGAGGAGGATGAAGTTGAGGTAGTTGGGTTCCTTGGTTGGTGGTTTGGCTGGCCGTATGCTGGTGAAGCTGCAGCTCTGGCAGGTGAAGGGTCCTTGGGTGCGCTTCAGGGTGGCCCAGTAGCAGGTGTGTTCTCGGCCATTGTTGAGTGCGTGGAGGTTGCTGGCATCGTAGCTCAGTCCGGTGTTGTTGCGTCCGCGGGGGCCAGGGGTTCTGGCTCTGAGCACGGGCCAGGCGCGGACAGGAGCAGACGGGCTTGCCTTAGGTGCGCCTTCGGTGCTATAAAAAGGGGAATTGGGAGGAAGGAGCAGCTGGGTGGGGGGAGAAGGACGAATGGGTGTGGGAGGCGGGGCCACATGGGACGCAGCGGCAGGAAGCGAGACCGGCAAGGGACCGTTTGAGAAGGCAAAAACAAAAGCACAGACAAAGGCAGGAAAAAGCACAATTAACACAACAACAGTTTTTAAAACACAATTGAATGACAGTCACAAAGCAGATCAAGGTCTACCAGGCGGGCCTCGAACTTGGCAGAAGCTGGGGAGTAGCACGGGCGCAGTCAGGTGGAGCTACGCGGCGTGTGGAGCGACCTGCCTGGAAGCAGGGTCAAAGGTCGCTCTCACTGCCGCGTAGCGTCTGCCATAAGAAGGGAGGAGATGGATGAATGGGTGCAGGAGGCGGGGCCACAGGGGACGCAGCGGCAGGAAGCAAGACCGGTGAGGGGGCGTATGAGAAGGCAAAAACAAAAGCACAGGCAAAGGCAGGAAAAAGCTCAATTAACCTAACAACAGTTTTTAAAACACAATTGAATGAAATCACAAAGCAAAAAGCACAATTAACATAAAAACAGTTTTTAAAACACAATTGAATGACAGTCACAAAGCAGACCAAGGTCTACCAGGCGGGCCTCGAACTCGGCAGAAGCTGGGGAGTAGCACGGGTGCAGTCAGGTGGAGCTACGCGGCGTGGGGAGCGACCTGCCTGCAAGCAGTGTCAAGGGTCGCTCTCACTGCCTCGTAGCGGCCCCCATAAGAAGGGGAGGTGGGAGGGAGGAGCAGCTGGATGGGGGGAGATGGATGAATGGGAGTGGGAGGGGTTGGGCCGCAGGGACTCAGTGGCAGGAAGCGGGACCGGCGAGGGGGGACAGGAGAAGGCAAAAACAAAAGCACAGGCAGGAAAAAGCACAATTAACAAAACAAGCTTTTAAAACACAATTGAATGACAGTCACAAAGCAGAACAAGCCCTACCAGATGCGCCTCGAACTCAGCAGAAGGTGGGGAGTAGCACGGGCTCAGTCAGGTTGAGCTACGCGGCGTGGGGAGCGACCTGCCTGGATGCAGGGTCAAGGGTGGCTCATTTAGTTTAGTAATGGATATAATCGAGCATGTTCCACATCTCCACAACCATTGTCCATGGCCATTCAGTCCAGTAAGTCCAACCATTCGCCCCATATCCGTCTGTGATTTGGTGGGCAGCCTCATGCCTTGTAAACAGATCTTTCTTGACTGGCACACCAGTCCACCCCCTTGTGCCATTTAGCCAGAGAGGGAGTGGCTGAGTCTTTCCAGGCCGCTGCAATGTTCCTCTTGGCCACCAATGTGGCAGTCGCCAGCAATAGCTTATCATTACGGGAACCATCCATAAATCCCAGGAGAAGGGCACGAGGACTAAGAGGAACAGTCCAACTCAATATGCCCCTCAATTCCTCATCAATCAACCCACAATAGCTGGAAAGGATAGTGCACGACCAGACCATGTGATAGAAGTCAACTGGCTCCGCCCCACGATGTGGGCATTTAGGGGTTGGGAGGAAGCCCGCTCTGTGAAACCTCACAAGTGTAAGATGCGCACATTGAAGATAGGAAATTTGAATGCAACAGAGTCTGGCTGACATGGTTAATACCCTGGGGGCCATCAGTGCATCTCTCCAGTCTTCTTCCTCCAATTTGCCAACCCACTGTTCCAATCTGATTCTAAGGAGGTCTAGAGTGGACGGGGTGTTGATTATCAGAGATCATTATATGTGGGATATTCGCCCTTCCTCAGATCCCCCATGAGGAGCGTAGCTTCCATATCGCTAAACTCCAAACTTAGGACAAGTGTCTGCTCCTCCAGACATCCCCTAAACGAGTGATACTGATGGGATCCCATTTGTGGAAATCCACTAGTGCCCAAACGTCCCACAGCCATGTGCTGTGCCAAAGGTGTGTCTGTAGTGTAATCCTGCGGTCCCATTGAGTATGCCGCAGCACTGATCACCATGTAAGGAAAGTCATCCAGGTGACGGGTGGCAAAGTGTGAGAAATTGGAGCCCCAAACAGCATGGCCTGGATCTGCGGGAATCTGAGCATCCCCAATTGTAGCCGATGGGCCTGATCCGACCAGCCACCATTGAACCAGTCATGGATCACCAGGAGGTGGGTGGCCAGGTAGTATAGGAAGGGGTTTGTTGGTCCCATTCCCCCGTTGTATGGGGGTCATTGACAATGTGGGAGATCAGGCATGACTGCAAGGAAGGTTGTGAGCACACCATTTAGTCTTCTGAACCAGCTGCGAGGGAGGTGTAGGGGACAATTCTGGAGCACATACAGGAGGAGGGGCAGAAGCATCATTTTGAACAGGGCAATCCTGCCAAGGGGGTTGAGCGGAAAGGATTGCCACCGACGGAGATCATCTTTGGTATGTTTGAGTAGCGAGCTGACATTGAGGGTCCAAGTCAGCTCTGGGAGAAGGGCCACCCATAGACCAAGGTATTTAAAGTAGAGTCCTGTTGGGGAATGTCTGTTTGTCAGTCCACACACTCCAGCAAGGTGTGGAGAGGCACCAAATTGGATTTAGTCATGTTAAGATGTAAGCCCGAGGTTCTCCCAAAAGATTGGATTATCTAAAGGCATTGTGGTTCCGAATGGGCCGGGTTGGCCAAACAAAAGTGAACATCGTCTGCATATAGGTTGATTCGGTCTTCACAGGAACCATGCCAATGCCACCCCTGTATCTGCTCATCTGCACATATGATACAGGCCAAAGGCTCTATCACTAGAGCAAACAGGAGAGGAGCGAGGGGGCATCCCTAATGTGTTCCCCTTCTGATGAGGAAGGCATCTGACAATGTCCCCTTCACTAGGACCTTGGCAGACTTCTTGGAGTGCAGGACTCACATCAGTTTCTGGTAATGAGGACCAAACTCCGCCCTCTACAATACACTCCCCAAGAAGCTCCGGTCAACCGTACCGAAGGCCTTTTCAAGTTCAAGTAGTACTAATGCTGAATATGGCATGAGAAGATGGTGCCTTTCTGCACCACCTCCTGTGAGAGGACATAGAGGCTTGGATCAAAATCTCCCAAAACGCTGCATAGTATTCCACTGGCAGCCCGTCCGGGGGTCTTGGGGGTGGCCAATGCCGATATAGCTTCTCCGAACTCCTTGGGAGTAATGGGCTCTTCCAAGGTCTTAGCTTCTCTGTCCGGGAGCTGTGGAAGGGGCACACTCTGCAGAAAGAGGGAGCCAGCCGTTGACTTGAGTGGGTGGTCTGCTGTGTACAGCCCGGCAAATAGTTTGCAAAAGGTCTCCGTAATATCTGCGGGGTGCATGAGACCTGCCCCCAGGGGTCTCGAATCTCAGGGACTGTCCAGTTGGCAAGGGGGTGAGTAGCGAGGCAATTAAGCAATTTACCATTCTTGTCTCCCCAAACCTAAACTCAGGCCACCGAAGAACACCATATCATCTGCCTGGGCGTAGTGGGGCGTAGTGGGGCTCCGCGGAGCTAAGCGGAGAGGGCGAGAAGCTACGCCCACTCCCGCACTCCACGTAGCCCCACTACGCACCTCCCTCCCGCTCTCCCCTACATACTTTATTTAAGCAATTACACTGATTAAAACAATTTTAAAGCACTTACCTTGTCCGGGGCTCGTCCGGGGCTCCCTCTTTGAATAGCGTCCTTTTCCTGGATACCAATGCGCATGCGCGGGCGGCCGCGCATGCGCATTTCTCGGGAGAAATGCGCATGCGCGGCCGCCCGCGCATGCGCATTGGTATCCAGGAAAAGGACGCTATTCAAAAGAGGGAGCCCCGGACGAGCCCCGGACAAGGTAAGTGCTTTAAAATTATTTTAATCAGTGTAATTGCATAAATAAAGTATCTAGTGGAGGGCGGGAGGGAGGCGGGTGGCGGCCGACTCGGCTACGCTCACGGAGTGGGCGTAGTGTTGCCGGCTACGCTGCCTACGCAAAATGCGTAGAAGGCAACACTACGCCTACTCCGTGGGCGTAGCCGATTCCTCCGCCCAGGGTTAGTCCTAATCTCTTCCTGTACAAAGTGAAGGTGCCAGTGTTCTGCTTCTGCATTCATCGTGACTACCACGATTTCTAGGCAGAGGGCTCTCGCCTCTAGTTTGGAGAGATGATGGTCTTGGGTCCGCCGTGTATGACTTAGGGAACCTTTTGGCGTACTCATGGATTGTGGCCTTACCCACTTCCCAAAGTGAGACCTGGAGTTGGATAGTGCCCTCGTTGGAGCAAAAGTATTGCTTCAGCTCTTTTTGAATTGCATGTTTATATTAGGGGTCCTGATGGAACCATGCCTTCAACCTCCATATAGAGTGGGGAGTGCACGTGGGGCCCCCTATCTGCAGCAGGAGTGGGGAATTATCTGATACGCCATGCGCAATATTTGGATCTATAATCTGGGGTTGGCATGAAAATTAGGTCAATGCAGGAGTGGGTATTATGTTTGGCCAATACATGGCATTAGGGGCCATCCAGGATTTAATCCAGTCTTCAATGAAGGTATGCATCTGCAAGGGTTCTGTCCCATCAGGAAACACACTAGGCAAAGATTAATGTGACGCTATTGATTCTCAGCATCCTCTGCTCATCTATAAAGGTCAGATGTGTGGGATAGGAGCTGCTTTAATTGCGCCTCCAGGGTGAAGACGTCGTCTTCAACCTCCAAGATGCGGGATTTCGTTTTGGTGATGCGAGCGGTTGCATTTCGGAGGTCCTGCCGAATGAAGGCCATATCCACCTGCACCTTGCTGATCTTGATGTCCATTGACTCCTGGTAGGTCTCTATGGCCTGGAAAATGGTGGCCAGGTCACCTTCTGAGTGAGTAACCACAGGACATGCAGTCTCACCATGTCCGGGGTCATTGATTGCGTACTGGTCCATTCGGGTCTGAGTCGCCGCTGGTTTAGCCCTTCTTTCCATCCCCATGGTTGTTCTGTCTCTTCAAGGGAGTGATCTGCCCCTTCACGCCTTTGTCGCTTGGGTAACGCAGATGTTGGCCAGTATATCCGTGCGGGAGGGTCTCACTGTCCCAGGCAGGTCTCAGCAGGCTGTGGAGGCAAGGGTGCCTGGGCCACAATGTCTATCCACTCAGGTCCTCCCTCCTAATTGGGATTCAAAGACTAGGAGACTCAGGTGCAGATCCCCTGTGCCAAGGGGGTAACCTGCAAACCACCTTTGATGGCGCACTGGACCTAGTGGGTGCTCAGATGCACCGGATCAGGGAGCCATCCCCCCATGGGCCGTGCCTCATATCTCGCTCATCTGCCGCCTCCAGGAGGGAAAACGTTGAGTGTGGGCCGAGATAGTGCCCATCGACCTCCTGCTGTCATACACCCCGGGGTCGGACCCGCAGCTGGGCGCAGCACCACTCCGGTGTGTTCCATCAGCCAATGCGAATACAAGGGAGAAGCTGCTATCCCAGCCTTGCTCCCTCTGTGGGACTCTATGCAGTGGTAGTATTCCACTGGCAGCCCGCCCGGGGGTCTTGGGGGTGGCCAATGCCGAGATCGCTTCTCCGATCTCCTTGGGAGTAATGGGCTCTTCCCAATCCTTAGCTTCTCTGTCTGGGAGCTGTGGAAGGGGGACACTCTGCAGAAAGAGGGAGCCAGCGGTTGACGTGCGTGGGTGGTCTGCTGTGTACAGCCCGGCATAATAGTTTGCAATGGTCTACGCAATATCTGCAGGGATGCATGAGACCCGTCCCCAGGCATCTTGAATCTCTGGGACTATCCAATTGGCAAGGGGGTGAGTAGCGAGGCAATGAAGCAATTTACCATTCTTGTCTCCCCAAACATAAACTCAGGTCACCAAAGAATGCCAGATCATCTTGGCAGATTCAAGGGAGATAGTCCTAATCTCTTCCTGTACAAAGTGAAGTTGCCAGCGTTCTGCTTCTGCATTCATCATCACTACCACCATTTCCAGACAGAGGGCTCTGGCCTCTAGTTGGGAGAGATGATGGTCTTGGGTCCGCCGTCTATGATTTAGGGAACCCCTTGGCGTACTCATGGATTGTGAACTTACCCACTTCCCAAAGTGTGACCTGGAGTTGGACAGTGCCCTCGTTGGTGCGAAAGTATTGCTTCAGCTCTCCTTGAATTGCATGTTTATATTAGGTGTCTTGATGGAACCATGCGTTCAACCTTCATATAGAGTGAGGAGCACTCGCGGGGAACCCTATCTGCAGCAGGAGTGGGGAATGATCAGATACGTCTAGCGCCAATATTTGTATCTATAATCTGGGGTTGGTATAAACATGAGGTCAATGCAGGAGTGGGTATTATGTGCGGCCGATACATGTGTACTGCATTGTTGTAGGATGCCAAGTTCGCCAAACGTCCCAGAGGCCCAGTGTGGAGGATCAGTCTCCAAGACGCTTGGCCCCTGCTTTCCAATGGGAGGCAGGTGAGCCAGTGGCATATTTAGCGGGCACGGGGACAGAGTTAAAGTCCCTGCCAATCACTTTCAGACCATGAGAGAGGGAGGACATTGCCGCTACTGGTGCTTGGAGAGTGGGGTCTAAGTTTCCCAGTGGGGCGTAAATTGACATCAGGTTGATGGGAGCATCCCCAAGGGTACCTATGAGGTTGACAAAATGGTCCAGAGGGTCGCTTACAGTATTGGCCAATGTGAAGGGAAGGGATGTCTCAGAAGTATAGCCGTACCACGAGCCTCCCTAGAAAACCCTGAGTGCCACACCCTATCGAATCCCTGGTGTGCAAACAAGGCACACCTAATTTCCATCAGGTGTGTCTCCTGCAATAAAAGGACATCTGGGTGGTTCCGTTGTGCATATTTTAAAATAGCCGCCTGTTTAATTTGATCTAAGAGTCCATTAACGTTCCATGAAAGGAATCTGAGGGGCTCACCCTCATTATAAGGTTGGATCATTATGGTAGAATGGTGACATACGGGGGCAGAGGTCTGGGGTGCGTAGGCATTCCCACAGGAGAGGCTTTGTGGGCGGGTGAGGGCACTCAACTGTGCTATTTGGACTGGACAGGGAAAGTTCATTAGCATTGTGCACGGTGTCACTTAGAAACAGATTAACAGAAACCAAATCAGAAGCAGGGAAAAGCGTCCCCACCCCAGTCCCAAACAACCCCCCTCCCCATACTTCCCGAGTTGAATCATCTGTCGCCCAATAAACAGGGACTAAGAGTGCATGAAAAACTAGCTAAAGTAGCGTGGTGTGGGTCGATGCATTTGGACCCTTTGCCATTAAGGATTCACAACCATCCAGATAACGTCCATGGTGCTTAAGATCAGATATGGTGAATGCGTGAAAGGTCGGTGCCTGCAGAGCTTGGCCTTGGAGAATATATAGAATGCGACACGGATGTTGAGTCACGTCTCTCAACTTTCTCTCAGAAGGACGCCAGTTCTTGCGAGCTCGACAGTCTATTTTTATCCCTGGGGTAAACTGCAGGTGAGGCGGAGGTCACCCCACACGCACATTGCATCTTCTGCTAGACCCTGTGCATCTCACTCGGGTGGCCTCCATTGAACCAGCTTGGGGTACCTTTCAACGGGCGGAGAGAGTGCTCCACAGTCACCCAGGTCCAAGTTGCCTCCACATTGTCATAGAAGTGTGTCTTGTTCTGGAATATCACCTTGAGGCGGACTGGGAAGAGAAGCCGATATTGACGGTTAGGGGCCAGTAGTTTCTATTTCACCTGAGTGTCTGATCTTCTTTGGACTTGTACTTATTTGTTTAAATCCTGGAAGATCATGATTTTGGTGTCGTCATGGGACAGCTCTGTCCAGGAGCGTGCTTCCTGCACAATGGTGTTGCTGACTTTAAAATTCTGAATTCTTTCTATTAATGGCTAGTGCGGGGCACCTAGTGGCGGCCTGGGTGCGAGCGCTCGTTGGCCCTCTCCACCACAAAGCATGCTGACAGGGCGTTAGGGGGCATCCAGGATTTAATCCAGTCTTCAATGAAGGTATTCATCTGCAAGGGTTTTGTCCCTTCAGGAAACCCACTAGGCAAAGATTATTGTGATTCTCAGCATCCTCTGCTCATCTATAAAGGTCAGATGTGTGGGATAAGAGCTGCTTTATTTGCAGGGTGAAGACGTCGTCTTCAACCTCTGAGATGCGGGATTCCATTTCGGTGATGTGAGCAGTTGCATATTGGAGGTGCTGCTGAATGAGGACCGTATCCACCGGCACCTTGCTGATCTTGGTCTCCATTGACTCCTGACAGGTCTTGATGGCCTGGAAAATGGTGGCCAGGTCACCTTCTGAGTGGGTAACCACAGGAGATGCCGTCTCACCATGTCCGGGGTCATTAATTGCGTACTGTTCCATCCAGGTCTGAGTCGCCACTGGTTTAGCCCTTCTTTCCGTCCCCATGGTTGTTCTGTCTGTTCAAGAGAGTGATGTGCCCCTTCATGCCTTTGTCGCTTGGGTAATGGAGATGTTGGCCAGTATATCCGTGCAGGAGGGTCTCTCTGTCCCAGGCAGGTCTCAGCAGGCTGTGGAGGCGAGGGTGCCTGGGCCACAATGTCTATCCGCTAAGGTCTTCCCTCCTAATTGGGATTCAAAGCCTAGGAGACTCAGGTGCGGAACACCTGTGCCAGGGGGGTAACCAGCAAACCTCCTTTGATGGCGCACTGGACCCAGTGGGTGCTCAGATGCACCGGATCAGGGAGTCATCCCCCCATGGGCCGTGCTTAATATCTCGCTCATCTGCCGCCTCCAGATGGGAATTTTCCGGGTGCGGGTTGATGTTTATACCCATCCACCTCCTGCTGTCACACACCCCGGGGTTAGACCCGCAGCTGGGCTCAGCACCGCTCCAGTGTCTTCCATCAGCCAATGCGAATACGAGGGAGCCGAGAGAAGCTGCTATCCCAGCCTCGCTCCCTCGTCTCTGTGGGACTCTATGCAGTGTGGGGGAGGAGATCCTACTTATGGGCAGGTGAGGGGTCCGGCCGGTCGCCGGCCGAAATGCAAGCGCTCTCCCGCCGCAATCCTGATGCTGTCAGGGATTGCTGCGGCGGGGACCAGCATGGGCCCCCTATCATTCCAGGCACCCACCCACTGAGACTGTGGCAGGCAACACACCAAGGACCAGCAGCTGAGTCCTACCTATTGCAGGCTGAGAGCCACAGGGCCACTGCAAGTCACTGTCATGCCATCCAGAGGGTGACGTTTTCAGGCCACTCCGGCATCTATGACACTGGGCTCAGGCCCTCCAATTGCAGGCGATGCAGCACCCTCAGAGTCTAAGTGGAAGTTGGGGAAGTCAGGGCCCGATCTTGGATGGGCCCACCGCAGGGAACCCAGGGGGATATTCAGGAGCCAATGGGGCAATCCACACTTCGTGCCACACAGGCACACCCCCTCAGGTGCTCTGCTAATCGCAGGCCGACCAACTCTACAAAGTCCAGGCACAACGGCTCCCCCAAGCTACCAAAACTGCTCAGGGCAATCTCACAAACGGAGCAACACGCCTCTGGGGCAGGCAGCCAGACCACAGGGTCTCCCAAGCACTCCTCTACCATGGGCCAACCGCCACCAGAGTCACTGAGTCGGCTTCTAGGTGAGGAGCCGGGCAGCCGCCTTCTTGACTTGTAAATGTCAATGTAAATGTCGGAATTTGTAAAGCGCACAGCTACCTCCACCGGAGGTGTCCCGGCGCTGTCCGTATACCGCTTAGGAACCCTTCCTGGCTTTCCTGGGAAATGTCCACTCCTGGGCACCCCCCAGGTGAAGCCAGGCATCCCAGCGCTTTTGGGGCCGTTGTGGAGACTAAGCAAGCTATTGCCCAGAGCTTCAGCGTGGGACCCATGATCAGAACAGGCACTGAGGCGAGAATATCCAGTCAGGGGAATTAATGAGCCGGAGACCCGCCGAGGCGAGAATCGAACCCTGGTCCCTGGCCAGAGCTCTGCATCAAGGTCTGCCTGCTCTAACCATTGAGCCACACTTCTCCACCCAGACTTGCCCAGGGTTGAACAT
Source organism: Lissotriton helveticus (assembly GCF_964261635.1). NCBI lineage: Eukaryota > Metazoa > Chordata > Amphibia > Caudata > Salamandridae > Lissotriton > Lissotriton helveticus. The sequence continues at coordinate 56,128,373 of NC_136060.1, forward strand.
CGGGTCGCCGTCACCAGCTCCCCTGCCCACCGTAAGTGTTTGTTTGTCGGCGGGCTGCTGCACAATGAGGGGTCTCAAAGCAGGAAGTGCTACAGTTGGAAGGATGCCGCTAGATAGGGTTCAGAATAGAGATGGATCCTAAAGGGGCCAGAAGCACTCTTAGAGTGTGACCGCCATCTTGGCTAGCCAAACCATGCCCTGCTTCATTTGTTTTTAATTTACTTTTAGCCACTCTGAACTGTAGATGTGCTGCTGTTCAGCATGGCTAAAAGACACTAACATTGACCACGTCAATAGCTCTCGGATTTCCAAGACCTATTGGCTTTCCCGATGCTTGTTATCGTATTAGCCTCAAGAGACTGCTGAATGCTCAGCGCCAGGCAGCTTGGGAGCTCATTAGCATGGAGATCAGTACTTCTTTGGTATGGGGTAGGAGTTCTTCGTGTGTTTGTGTGGCTTATTCATCCCCTCACCTTGCTGCATTTTTGGAGCACTATTAGACAATACTTGTCTTTCCTCCCACTTCAGTTGTATCTCGTAGCTGGATTCTGAAATCATACTTCATGCACTTTGTTAATGTTTTATGGGTCCACTGGTTTAACAGGTATTTTCATTGTTCCTGTATAAGCCCTGCACTTCCCCAAAAGGATAGAGCTGAACACGCTCATGCCTAGTCCTGCCCGCCTATTCCATGGCCCTCATATTATTGATGCCTGGTCCCTCCCCCTTACATAAAAGAATAATTTCACAGACTCCCCCCACCTCACACTCACACATAAAGTTAAAATTTGTTCTTGTACTTAAGACACGTTTATTTTGGTCAGCCACCTAATGCACTGTATTGCAGTGTTTCTGATTTGATCTGAATACACATGCACAGTGGGAAATATTGCGTGTGCGCCAAATGTTTCTAGTGAGGTGGAAGGGGACATCTTGAGGGCAAAGCCCCATAACCATGCTGTTTGATTCAATTTCTTTCTTGCTCCAAAATAAAAGGTTAAATGTATTGCTATATTAAAAACTTTAATGAACTTTCTGTTTGGGAAAGGGTTATGTATCATTCAAGGTATATGATAAAAATTATGTGGGCACAGTGGGCAGGTTCTTGTTATTTTCTTAAATTATCATAATTGCCATTGCACTAACGTTTAGTTCTTCCTTTAAATGCACATGTTACAAGTACTCTTGCAAAAGCCAGTTTGGTTTTGGTCTTTGTGAGGTGGCAGACTTTTTGAGGTCTCAGCTCTGTGTCTGTTTCTGTGTCTCTTTTACTGCACTTTGTGCTCTAGTCTTTTCACTATATGGTAGCTTTCCTGTGAGCTGTCCTTCTCTACCACCTTCTCCCCCCATTCCAAGCAAACATCCCCACTCCAAAGAATAAGACACAACACTTAAGATGTGGCCTTTCCCTCCCAGAATTGGAAGAAATGTTAAAAAAAGGGAACTTGGCGCAATACCCCTAGCCAGATCAGCGTTGCTTTGAATGGTGCAGCAGGTGTTGTGGCACTGGGGCCAAAAGCTCTAGAGAACCCACGAAACCAATAGTATTGCTACATTGTACTACTAAACAAGACAGTCACAAGAGCAGTTATCTAGCAGGCAATAGGATCATGATTTGAATGGTGCAGCAGGCACAGAAGCACCAGGACCAAAAGCTCTAGGCATCCTACTAAACACCTAATATTGCTATATTTTACTACTAAACAGACAGTCACAAGTGCAGTTTACTTTCAGACAACAGGGTCATGCTTGGAATGGTGCCGTAGGTGCAGTGGCACTTGGCCCAGCCATTGTCAAAACTCTTCTAAACACCTAATATTTCTGTATTTTACTGCCAAGCAGGCAGACAAAATTGCAGTTATTTTGCAGTTAAAAGGAGCTTGATTTAAATGGTGCAGAGGCACCCGGGACCAAAAGCTTTAGGGACCACACTAAAAGCAGACTTATGCTAAATGTTACTACAAAACAAGCAGTCACAAGTGCAGCAATCTAGCAGGCACTAGGGCCATGATTTCAATGGTGCTGCAGGGCAGGTGGCACTGGGGGCAAAAGTTGCAATTACTCATCTAAACACCTAATATTGCTATATTTAACTATTAAATAAGCAGTCACAAGTGCAGTTAACTTTCAGGCCAGTGCCGCCAATGCGTCAAAATCTTTGACGCATTGGCGCCACTGTCAGTACGTCGGGCCTGATTCGCAAAGGATACTTAGACATTTGGTCTAAACATAGAACAAATGTCTAAGTTTATTACTTTGGGAATTTACAAATGGCATTTATAAGTACTATCTTTTTGGCCTCACTCGGTCTGGATATCTGCCCTGATAGGGGACATAAAGATAGCACTCGTAATGTTGTGTAGTTCCTAGGAGTCCACCAGGACCTGCGTGTTTTGGATGGCATAAACTGAGGGCTTGATGTCCCACCTGCTTCAGGACACCCCCACACGATCTGTCAGGCGTTAGACCAGCTAGCTATGCAGTGCCACTACCACCCTCTGTATCCTACATTGGAGTAGGTAATCTCTGTCAGCCACTGAACATGATAACCCTGATTCCTCATGGATCGTGGAAAACAGTACAGTACATTTCGCTCAGACACTTGTGCTTGCTTTCTCTCCGAAAAAACACATGATGGCAACTAAGACGTTTCAATAGGAATTTATTGGGACAGCGACAGCCTTATGTAAAACATATGTGCTGCAACAATCAGGAGACAGAAACATACAAAAGAGATTGCTAGTAGGAATATAGTGAATAGTAGAGACATTTCTACCATAGTGCTAAGAAGATGAACAGAAACATTTCAGATGTAAACAGTAGCACTTGGAAATTCCTAAAATGTTTGCCCTAAGTCATTTTCTAAAACGTACCTAGCATAACCTTGATGTGTAGGTGTATATGCACATAGATATGTGCCTCTGTGGCCAAGCACCTGTAGGGAAGAACCAGCCCCCTCACCTGATGGTTTAGAACAAAGTACCCCCTCTCTTTGTGTCGAGCATGACAACCTGCAAGGGATGTATGACCTCTGCTTGTGTGAGATATGGCAAGCAGGACCCCAGTCTCAGCTTGGAAGGGTTTATCCTCTAATTTGTAGGGGGGGGGTGAGGGTCTGTTTTACTAAAGAGGTCACTCCAGGTTTTTGTTTAGAATTGATGTTTTCAAAACAACCATGGATGTTTTGAAAGCGATCATAAATGTTTTTAAAGCAATCACCGATGCTTTTCTAAACAAGTGTGATCATGCACAGCTGACTGTTGGCCAATGATGCAAAAAGTGGTGACGATAATACAGAATAAATCTGCTGCGCCTGGGAACATGTTTTTGTACATCAGTACAGTGATTCTGATAGAAGACTAAGAGCCTGGTGTTGAAAAGACAGAAGCAATCTCTTAGGTAAAAGGTTACCTCTCTAGAATAGTTATAGTCATGTGGATGGGATAATGTATTTAAAATAGAGTATACATGACAAGGCTAGCCTAAAGGACATTTATAACAAAACATACTAAAAAGCACTTTCAAAAGCTTGAAAAATGTTCATAACAGAAAAGTCATTTTCCCCTACAAAAGCACTCAAAAGGCTATCTAAACGCATATGTAGAGATTTTTGTACTGAGCAACTTGAAAGCCATGAAGCTCAGTTAGTGGCGAGAAAAAAATGAAACAAAGTCAGTTTCGACCTTCAATTTTGGTAAATGTTTAAAAAGAAGCCAAACGGTTCCCAGCACAGGAATCCCCAGATTGTTTTTAAGAATCCTGCGCTGAAGACTCAACATCGCTGAACATCGTATCCTCAGATGACAGTCCCTTACGAACTTTCAGCCGGGGAAGAGTTACATGCCGGCATGCCTGATGTCAATGCTTGTACTTCTGCAGCAGAGCTGATATCCCTTCCAACATAGAGCTGAAGCATCCCTTGGAGGCTCTAGAAATGCTGTCATCTACATGGGAATAAGCTGTGGACAACAGCACATGTGGGCCTGCAAAGGCACAAGGAGCGCTTCTATGTCCAGCGGCGCAACCAATGGAAGTGTCAGACACAGGTCCAACACTGCCAAATCCTCAGAAGAGGCAAGAGAACACAAGCAGGGGACACAGTCTAGCCAGACCTGTCTGAAAAATAGGAACCAATGCTCACTCAGCTCTCGAAGCAGAGGCGTAGTCAGGTAGAATACCATGCGCTCACAACACCGTTGTTCCAACAGTGTTCTCTCCATTTCGTGAGGGATTGCAACATCCATTGCGTAAGCAAGAGTATTAAAATCAGTATGCCCGCTACCAAAAGCAGGACCAAAGGAAGCCCACCAAAAATGCATCGAAGTGTGGAGTGTATGAAGGTTGGAAATACTCTGAAGATGGTCTGAAAGGTGGTTAAGAGACCTAATCCAAGTCGCCTAAATAAGTGTACGATCCAACTCATATTAGACACGTTCAAGATAAGATGAACCATTTTTCCGAAATGGATCGAGAAGTTTGCACGGACTAGGGCCTGTATCTCTGCTGAAGAGTGCAGAGTTTAGTGGTAACTAGCTTCTCCATGGAACGGAGAGTTGCTGAATTCCACAAACTCCACAAACAAAGCGGAATTTTACACCCAGGCTTAGTTTTACATGTTCATGAGGAATGCTGCATGTGAAGCAATGGGTTGAAAAACTAGGGGCCTGATATAAGACCATCTACTTTTGCGAGTCGTAAATTGCGATGAATTACGACTCGCAATTTGCGACTTACAAAATTGAATGTACAACAGTGTCTTAGGGATTCCCAATGGGGCCACAAATTTCATGTCTCGTTAATATTCATGAGGTAATCTCAATTTGCGACCCCATTAGGAATGGCTAAAAATCACATGGATGGTGGCCTGGTGGGGTCAGCAGACCACCATGTCTCGGACTGCTTTTTAAGTAGGAAATATTTTTATGTGTTGTAGCTATTTTGTAAATAAAAATTTATTTGTCTACACTTCTACAGGCTCAGGCTTCATGCGTTTTTTTAGATAACCAATTTTAATGGGTTTTGTAGTTAACAAACAGAACAAATCGACACTGTGACATGTTAAAAATTGTAACATAATTTTAGAATTTTCCTCAATCAATCAATCACTTAAGACATTTATAAAGCGCACTACATACCCAAGAGGGTCTCAAGGCATTGGGGGTGGAGGGGGCACTGCTACTGATCGAATAGCCAGGTCTTGAGGAGTATTCTGAAGGCCAGTAGGTCTAGGGTCTGTAGTAGGTTGTTGGGGGGAGTGTACTAGGTCTTGGCGGCGAGATGGGAGAAGGATCTGCCACCGACGGTCATTCTTTGGATGCGAGGGAATGTGGCGAGAACGACGCTGGCGGGTCGGAGCTGGCGGGTGGGGGTGTAGAAGCTGAGTCGTCTGTTGAGGTATGCTGGGTCGGTGTTGTGGAAAGCCTTGTGCGCTTGGAGGAGGAGCATGAAGGTTATGGTCTTGTTGACGGGGAGCCAGTGAAGGTCTCTCAGGTGGGGTGTGATGTGGCTGCACCGGGGGATGTCGAGGATCAGATGTACCAAGGCATTCTGGATGCGTTGCAGCCGTCTCAGGAGCTTGACCGACGTTCCTATGTAGAGGGCGTTTCCGTAGTCCAGCCTGCTGGTGACGTGGGCCTGGGTGACTGTTTTTCTCGTTTCCGAGGGGATCCACTTGAAGATCCTGTGGAGCATTCGGAGGGTGTTGAAGCAAGATGAGGAGACAGCATTGACCTGCTTAGATGTGGAGAGGGTGACGTCGAGGATGGCCCCTAGGTCGCGTGCATGGTTGGTGGGTGTTGGTGCTGTTCCCAATGTTGTCAGCCACCAGGAGTATTCCCAGGCTGACGGTGTGCGGCCGAGGATGAGGACCTCCGTCTTGCCTCAAATCAGCTTCAGTCGGCTGTTTTTCATCCATTCGGCGACGTCCTTCATTCCTTTGTGGAGGTTGGTTTTGGCGGTGTGTGGGTCTTTCGTGAGGGAGATGATCAGTTGGGTGTCATCGGCGTAGGAGATGAAGTTGAGGTCGTGCTGACGGGCGGCGTGGGCGAGGGGTGCCATGTAGATGTAGAACAGTGTCGGGCTGAGGGATGAGCCCTGGGGTACGCCGAAGATGATCTCGGTGGCCTTGGAGCGGGAGGGGGGAGGCGGACGCTCTGAGTTCTGCCGGAGAAGAAGGATGTGGTCCAGTCCAGGGCCTTTTCTTGGATTCCGGCATCATGTAAGAGTATTTGAAGTGTGTAGTGTCATACTGTGTCGAAGGCGGCTGACAGTTCCAGGAAGATGACAGCCTCCGGAGAAGTGTGGCTCAGGGGTTAGAGGCAGCAGACCCGGAAGCTGAGATCGGTCCTGGACCAGGGTTCAATTCCCCGCCTCGGCGGGTCTTGGGCTAAAAATTCCACGGACTCGATAATTCTCGCCCCGGTGCCTCCTCGACTCACGGGTTCACACTCTGCGACTCTGGGCAATAGCTTGCTTAATCTCCACAACGGCCCCTCGCGGCGGGATGCCTGACTTTCACCTTGTGGATACCCTGCTATCTCACAGGGGAATACCAGGAAGGGTTCCCTAAGCAAGCGCCGGGAAACCCACTGCGGGTAGCTGTGCGCTATATAAGCTCAACTACATTTACATTTACATGAGGGCCGCTGTTTCTCCGTTGTCAAGCAGGTTCCTGATATCATCGGTGGTGGCGATGAGGGCAGTTTCGGTGCTGTGGTTGCTGCAGAAACCGGACTGGAATGGGTCCAGGATGTTGTTCTCCTCGAGGTAGAAGGTCAGTTGTTTGTTGACGATTTTCTTGGTGACCTTCGCTGGGAACAGAAGTTCTTGAGGTCCTTGAGGTCCGCCTTTGGTTTCTTGAGTAAGGCGTTGATCTCGACGTGCTTCCAGCTCTCTGGGAAGGTTGCTGTTTCGAAGGAGATGTTGATTACTTTCCCGAGATGGGGTGCGATGGCTGGGCTGGCTTTGTTGAAGATGTGTTGAGGGCATGGGTCTAACAGTGATCCGGAATGGATGGTGTTCATGATCTTGCTTGTGTCCTAATCATTGACGCTGGTCCAGGAGAGCAGGTGGTTGGTGCGGGTGTGGGCGTGGGAATGGAGGCTGTCGGGGTGGTCTTGGAGCTGAAGCTGTCGTAGATGTTGGCGATCTTGCTGTGGAAGAAGGTGTCCAGTGAGTCGCAAAGGTCTTGGGAAGGCAGGATATCGTTGGTGTTGGAGCTGGGGCTGGAGAGTTTCTTTATGATGTTGAAGAGCTCTTTGCTGCATTGTGTATTGTTATCTAGGTGGTACTTGAAGGAGGCCCTCTTGGCGGCTCTGATGAGTTGATGGTGTCTGCGGGTGGTGTTCTTGGGGCTGTGTAGCTGTCCGGTGATCGTTCGCGGAACTAGTTCTTCTCCAATTTTCGGCATGTTCGTTTGGAGGCCTGGAGGTCTTCGGTGAACCAGGTGGCTTTCTTGCTGGTGTGGCTGTTGGAGGGTGACGTGAGCGGGGGAGGGTGTTGGGGCAGTCGTCGACCCATTGGCTGAGGTTGCGGGTGGCGGTGTCGGAATAGGTGGAGTCGGTGGGTGGGTTCTGGGTGAGGGTGGTGGTTAGCTGGTCTTCGGTGACTTTGCTCCAGCAGCATCGGGTGGGTTCTGGGTGAGGGTGGTGGTTAGCTGGTCTTCGGTGACTTTGCTCCAGCGGCGTCAAGGCATCTGTTGAGTGGGGTGGTGCGTGGTGGGCTTCCTAAAGATGAAGTGGATGCAGTGGTGGTCGGTCCAGTGGGGTTCGGTGGTGTGGTTGAAGGAGATGTGGTGACTTGCAGTGAAGATGGGGTCGAGCGTGTGGCCGGCGGTGTGGGTAGGTGTTGTCACGAGCTGTCTGAGTCCGAGGTTAGCGAGGTTGTCGATCAGAGTGGTGGAGTTGGCGTCATTGTTGTTCTCGAGGTGGAAGTTCAGGTCTCGTAGGAGGATGTAGAATGTGGAGGCGAGGGCGTGCATGCTGATGAAGTCGGCGATGGAGTTGCTGAACTGTGGTTGGGGTCCGGGGGGTCGGAGGACGAGGGTTCCTCTGAGGTTGGTGTTGGGGTCGGTGTGAATCTGGAAGTGCATATGTTCGGCCGTGCTGAGGGTGTCGTCGGTGTTGGTCTGTTCCGGTGGACGATGGCAATTCCACCTCCTACTCCATTGGTACGGTCTCTGCGGGTGATCTTGTAGCCTTCCGGGTTGGCTATGGCTATGTTGGGTGCTGAGGTGGGATTCAACCAGGTCTCTGTCATGAAGGTGACGTCCGGGGTGGTAGAGTCGAGAAGGTCCCAGAGTTCGATGGCGTGTTTGCGGGCAGAGGGGGTGCTGAGGAGGATGAAGTTGAGGTAGTTGGGTTCCTTGGTTGGTGGTTTGGCTGGCCGTATGCTGGTGAAGCTGCAGCTCTGGCAGGTGAAGGGTCCTTGGGTGCGCTTCAGGGTGGCCCAGTAGCAGGTGTGTTCTCGGCCATTGTTGAGTGCGTGGAGGTTGCTGGCATCGTAGCTCAGTCCGGTGTTGTTGCGTCCGCGGGGGCCAGGGGTTCTGGCTCTGAGCACGGGCCAGGCGCGGACAGGAGCAGACGGGCTTGCCTTAGGTGCGCCTTCGGTGCTATAAAAAGGGGAATTGGGAGGGAGGAGCAGCTGGGTGGGGGGAGATGGACGAATGGGTGTGGGAGGCGGGGCCACATGGGACGCAGCGGCAGGAAGCGAGACCGGCAAGGGATCGTTTGAGAAGGCAAAAACAAAAGCACAGACAAAGGCAGGAAAAAGCACAATTAACAGAACAACAGTTTTTAAAACACAATTGAATGACAGTCACAAAGCAGATCAAGGTCTACCAGGCGGGCCTCGAACTTGGCAGAAGCTGGGGAGTAGCACGGGCGCAGTCAGGTGGAGCTACGCGGCGTGTGGAGCGACCTGCCTGGAAGCAGGGTCAAAGGTCGCTCTCACTGCCGCGTAGCGTCTGCCATAAGAAGGGAGGAGATGGATGAATGGGTGCAGGAGGCGGGGCCACAGGGGACGCAGCGGCAGGAAGCAAGACCGGTGAGGGGGCGTATGAGAAGGCAAAAACAAAAGCACAGGCAAAGGCAGGAAAAAGCTCAATTAACCTAACAACAGTTTTTAAAACACAATTGAATGAAATCACAAAGCAAAAAGCACAATTAACATAAAAACAGTTTTTAAAACACAATTGAATGACAGTCACAAAGCAGACCAAGGTCTACCAGGCGGGCCTCGAACTCGGCAGAAGCTGGGGAGTAGCACGGGTGCAGTCAGGTGGAGCTACGCGGCGTGGGGAGCGACCTGCCTGCAAGCAGTGTCAAGGGTCGCTCTCACTGCCTCGTAGCGGCCCCCATAAGAAGGGGAGGTGGGAGGGAGGAGCAGCTGGATGGGGGAGATGGATGAATGGGAGTGGGAGGGGTTGGGCCGCAGGGACTCAGTGGCGGGAAGCGGGACCAGCGAGGGGGGACAGGAGAAGGCAAAAACAAAAGCACAGGCAGGAAAAAGCACAATTAACAAAACAAGCTTTTAAAACACAACTGAATGACAGTCACAAAGCAGAACAAGCCCTACCAGATGTGCCTCGAACTCAGCAGAAGGTGGGGAGTAGCACGGGCTCAGTCAGGTTGAGCTACGCGGCGTGGGGAGCGACCTGCCTGGATGCAGGGTCAAGGGTGGCTCATTTAGTTTAGTAATGGATATAATCGAGCATGTTCCACATCTCCACAACCATTGTCCATGGCCATTCAGTCCAGTAAGTCCAACCATTCGCCCCATATCCGTCTGTGATTTGGTGGGCAGCCTCATGCCTTGTAAACAGATCTTTCTTGACTGGCACACCAGTCCACCCCCTTGTGCCATTTAGCCAGAGAGGGAGTGGCTGAGTCTTTCCAGGCCGTTGCAATGTTCCTCTTGGCCACCAATGTGGCAGTCGCCAGCAATAGCTTATCATTACGGGAACCATCCATAAATCCCAGGAGAAGGGCACGAGGACTAAGAGGAACAGTCCAACTCAGTATGCCCCTGAATTCCTCATCAATCAACCCACAATAGCTGGAAAGGATAGTGCACGACCAGACCATGTGATAGAAGTCAACTGGCTCCGCCCCACGATGTGGGCATTTAGGGGTTGGGAGGAAGCCCGCTCTGTGAAACCTCACAAGTGTAAGATGCGCACATTGAAGATAGGAAATTTGAATGCAACAGAGTCTGGCTGACATGGTTAATACCCTGGGGGCCATCAGTGCATCTCTCCAGTCTTCTTCCTCCAATTTGCCAACCCACTGTTCCAATCTGATTTTAAGGAGGTCTAGAGTGGACGGGGTGTTGATTATCAGAGATCATTATATGTGGGATATTCGCCCTTCCTCAGATCCCCCATGAGGAGCGTAGCTTCCATATCGCTAAACTCCAAACTTAGGACAAGTGTCTGCTCCTCCAGACATCCCCTAAACGAGTGATACTGATGGGATCCCATTTGTGGAAATCCACTAGTGCCCAAACGTCCCACAGCCATGTGCTGTGCCAAAGGTGTGTCTGTAGTGTAATCCTGCGGTCCCATTGAGTATGCCGCAGCACTGATCACCATGTAAGGAAAGTCATCCAGGTGACGGGTGGCAAAGTGTGAGAAATTGGAGCCCCAAACAGCATGGCCTGGATCTGCGGGAATCTGAGCATCCCCAATTCTAGCCGATGGGCCGGATCCGACCAGCCACCCTTGAACCAGTCATGGATCACCAGGAGGTGGGTGGCCAGGTAGTATAGGAAGGGGTTTGTTGGTCCCATTCCCCCGTTGTATGGGGGTCATTGACAATGTGGGAGATCAGGCATGACTGCAAGGAAGGTTGTGAGCACACCATTTAGTCTTCTGAACCAGCTGCGAGGGAGGTGTAGGGGACAATTCTGGAGCACATACAGGAGGAGGGGCAGAAGCATCATTTTGAACAGGGCAATCCTGCCAAGGGGGTTGAGCGGAAAGGATTGCCACCGACGGAGATCATCTTTGGTATCTTTGAGTAGCGAGCTGACATTGAGGGTCCAAGTCAGCTCTGGGAGAAGGGCCACCCATAGACCAAGGTATTTAAAGTAGAGTCCTGTTGGGGAATGTCTGTTTGCCAGTCGACACACTCCAGCAAGGTGTGGAGAGGCACCAAATTGGATTTAGTCATGTTAAGATGTAAGCCCGAGGTTCTCCCAAAAGATTGGATTATCTAAAGGCATTGTGGTTCCGAATGGGCCGGGTTGGCCAAACAAAAGTGAACATCGTCTGCATATAGGTTGATTCGGTCTTCACAGGAACCATGCCAATGCCACCCCTGTATCTGCTCATCTGCACATATGATACAGGCCAAAGGCTCTATCACTAGAGCAAACAGGAGAGGAGCGAGGGGGCATCCCTAATGTGTTTCCCTTCTGATGAGGAAGGCATCTGACAATGTCCCCTTCACTAGGACCTTGGCAGACTTCTTGGAGTGCAGGACTCACATCAGTTTCTGGTAATGAGGACCAAACTCCGCCCTCTACAATACACTCCCCAAGAAGCTCCGGTCAACCGTACCGAAGGCCTTTTCAAGTTCAAGTAGTACTAATGCTGAATATGGCATGAGAAGATGGTGCCTTTCTCCACCACCTCCTGAAACAGGACATAGAGGCTTGGATCAAAATCTCCCAAAACGCTGCATAGTATTCCACTGGCAGCCCGTCCGGGGGTCTTGGGGGTGGCCAATGCCGATATAGCTTCTCCGAACTCCTTGGGAGTAATGGGCTCTTCCAAGGTCTTAGCTTCTCTGTCCGGGAGCTGTGGAAGGGGCACACTCTGCAGAAAGAGGGAGCCAGCCGTTGACTTGAGTGGGTGGTCTGCTGTGTACAGCCCGGCAAATAGTTTGCAAAAGGTCTCCGTAATATCTGCGGGGTGCATGAGACCTGCCCCCAGGGGTCTCGAATCTCAGGGACTGTCCAGTTGGCAAGGGGGTGAGTAGCGAGGCAATTAAGCAATTTACCATTCTTGTCCCCCCAAACCTAAACTCAGGCCACCGAAGAACACCATATCATCTGCCTGGGCGTAGTGGGGCGTAGTGGGGCTCCGCGGAGCTAAGCGGAGAGGGCGAGAAGCTACGCCCACTCCCGCACTCCACGTAGCCCCACTACGCACCTCCCTCCCGCTCTCCCCTACATACTTTATTTAAGCAATTACACTGATTAAAACAATTTTAAAGCACTTACCTTGTCCGGGGCTCGTCCGGGGCTCCCTCTTTGAATAGCGTCCTTTTCCTGGATACCAATGCGCATGCGCGGCCGCCCGCGCATGCGCATTGGTATCCAGGAAAAGGACGCTATTCAAAAGAGGGAGCCCCGGACGAGCCCCGGACAAGGTAAGTGCTTTAAAATTATTTTAATCAGTGTAATTGCATAAATAAAGTATCTAGTGGAGGGCGGGAGGGAGGCGGGTGGCGGCCGACTCGGCTACGCTCACGGAGTGGGCGTAGTGTTGCCGGCTACGCTGCCTACGCAAAATGCGTAGAAGGCAACACTACGCCTACTCCGTGGGCGTAGCCGATTCCTCCGCCCAGGGTTAGTCCTAATCTCTTCCTGTACAAAGTGAAGGTGCCAGTGTTCTGCTTCTGCATTCATCGTGACTACCACGATTTCTAGGCAGAGGGCTCTCGCCTCTAGTTTGGAGAGATGATGGTCTTGGGTCCGCCGTGTATGACTTAGGGAACCTTTTGGCGTACTCATGGATTGTGGCCTTACCCACTTCCCAAAGTGAGACCTGGAGTTGGATAGTGCCCTCGTTGGAGCAAAAGTATTGCTTCAGCTCTTTTTGAATTGCATGTTTATATTAGGGGTCCTGATGGAACCATGCGTTCAACCTCCATATAGAGTGGGGAGTGCACGTGGGGCCCCCTATCTGCAGCAGGAGTGGGGAATTATCTGATACGCCATGCGCAATATTTGGATCTATAATCTGGGGTTGGCATGAAAATTAGGTCAATGCAGGAGTGGGTATTATGTTTGGCCAATACATGGCATTAGGGGCCATCCAGGATTTAATCCAGTCTTCAATGAAGGTATGCATCTGCAAGGGTTCTGTCCCATCAGGAAACACACTAGGCAAAGATTAATGTGACGCTATTGATTCTCAGCATCCTCTGCTCATCTATAAAGGTCAGATGTGTGGGATAGGAGCTGCTTTAATTGCGCCTCCAGGGTGAAGACGTCGTCTTCAACCTCCAAGATGCGGGATTTCGTTTTGGTGATGCGAGCGGTTGCATTTCGGAGGTCCTGCCGAATGAAGGCCATATCCACCTGCACCTTGCTGATCTTGATGTCCATTGACTCCTGGTAGGTCTCGATGGCCTGGAAAATGGTGGCCAGGTCACCTTCTGAGTGAGTAACCACAGGACATGCAGTCTCACCATGTCCGGGGTCATTGATTGCGTACTGGTCCATTCGGGTCTGAGTCGCCGCTGGTTTAGCCCTTCTTTCCATCCCCATGGTTGTTCTGTCTCTTCAAGGGAGTGATCTGCCCCTTCACGCCTTTGTCGCTTGGGTAACGCAGATGTTGGCCAGTATATCCGTGCGGGAGGGTCTCACTGTCCCAGGCAGGTCTCAGCAGGCTGTGGAGGCAAGGGTGCCTGGGCCACAATGTCTATCCACTCAGGTCCTCCCTCCTAATTGGGATTCAAAGACTAGGAGACTCAGGTGCAGATCCCCTGTGCCAAGGGGGTAACCTGCAAACCACCTTTGATGGCGCACTGGACCTAGTGGGTGCTCAGATGCACCGGATCAGGGAGCCATCCCCCCATGGGCCGTGCCTCATATCTCGCTCATCTGCCGCCTCCAGGAGGGAAAACGTTGAGTGTGGGCCGAGATAGTGCCCATCGACCTCCTGCTGTCATACACCCCGGGGTCGGACCCGCAGCTGGGCGCAGCACCACTCCGGTGTGTTCCATCAGCCAATGCGAATACAAGGGAGAAGCTGCTATCCCAGCCTTGCTCCCTCTGTGGGACTCTATGCAGTGGTAGTATTCCACTGGCAGCCCGCCCGGGGGTCTTGGGGGTGGCCAATGCCGAGATCGCTTCTCCGATCTCCTTGGGAGTAATGGGCTCTTCCCAATCCTTAGCTTCTCTGTCTGGGAGCTGTGGAAGGGGGACACTCTGCAGAAAGAGGGAGCCAGCGGTTGACGTGCGTGGGTGGTCTGCTGTGTACAGCCCGGCATAATAGTTTGCAATGGTCTACGCAATATCTGCAGGGATGCATGAGACCCGTCCCCAGGCATCTTGAATCTCTGGGACTATCCAATTGGCAAGGGGGTGAGTAGCGAGGCAATGAAGCAATTTACCATTCTTGTCTCCCCAAACATAAACTCAGGTCACCAAAGAATGCCAGATCATCTTGGCAGATTCAAGGGAGATAATCCTAATCTCTTCCTGTACAAAGTGAAGTTGCCAGCGTTCTGCTTCTGCATTCATCATCACTACCACCATTTCCAGACAGAGGGCTCTGGCTTCTAGTTGGGAGAGATGATGGTCTTGGGTCCGCCGTCTATGATTTAGGGAACCCCTTGGCGTACTCATGGATTGTGAACTTACCCACTTCCCAAAGTGTGACCTGGAGTTGGACAGTGCCCTCGTTGGTGCGAAAGTATTGCTTCAGCTCTCCTTGAATTGCATGTTTATATTAGGTGTCTTGATGGAACCATGCGTTCAACCTTCATATAGAGTGAGGAGCACTCGCGGGGAACCCTATCTGCAGCAGGAGTGGGGAATGATCAGATACGTCTAGCGCCAATATTTGTATCTATAATCTGGGGTTGGTATAAACATGAGGTCAATGCAATAGTGGGTATTATGTGCGGCCGATACATGTGTACTGCATTGTTGTAGGATGCCAAGTTCGCCAAACGTCCCAGAGGCCCAGTGTGGAGGATCAGTCTCCAAGACGCTTGGCCCCTGCTTTCCAATGGGAGGCAGGTGAGCCAGTGGCATATTTAGCGGGCACGGGGACAGAGTTAAAGTCCCTGCCAATCACTTTCAGACCATGAGAGAGGGAGGACATTGCCGCTACTGGTGCTTGGAGAGTGGGGTCTAAGTTTCCCAGTGGGGCGTAAATTGACATCAGGTTGATGGGAGCATCCCCAAGGGTACCTATGAGGTTGACAAAATGGTCCAGAGGGTCGCTTACAGTATGGGCCAATGTGAAGGGAAGGGATGTCTCAGAAGTATAGCCGTACCACGAGCCTCCCTAGAAAACCCTGAGTGCCACACCCTATCGAATCCCTGGTGTGCAAACAAGGCACACCTAATTTCCATCAGGTGTGTCTCCTGCAATAAAAGGACATCTGGGTGGTTCCGTTGTGCATATTTTAAAATAGCCGCCTGTTTAATTTGATCTAAGAGTCCATTAACGTTCCATGAAAGGAATCTGAGGGGCTCACCCTCATTATAAGGTTGGATCATTATGGTAGAATGGTGACATACGGGGGCAGAGGTCTGGGGTGCGTAGGCATTCCCACAGGAGAGGCTTTGTGGGCGGGTGAGGGCACTCAACTGTGCTATTTGGACTGGACAGGGAAAGTTCATTAGCATTGTGCACGGTGTCACTTAGAAACAGATTAACAGAAACCAAATCAGAAGCAGGGAAAAGCGTCCCCACCCCAGTCCCAAACAACCCCCCTCCCCATACTTCCCGAGTTGAAGCATCTGTCGCCCAATAAACAGGGACTAAGAGTGCATGAAAAACTAGCTAAAGTAGCGTGGTGTGGGTCGATGCATTTGGACCCTTTGCCATTAAGGATTCACAACCATCCAGATAACGTCCATGGTGCTTAAGATCAGATATGGTGAATGCGTGAAAGGTCGGTGCCTGCAGAGCTTGGCCTTGGAGAATATATAGAATGCGACACGGATGTTGAGTCACGTCTCTCAACTTTCTCTCAGAAGGACGCCAGTTCTTGCGAGCTCGACAGTCTATTTTTATCCCTGGGGTAAACTGCAGGTGAGGCGGAGGTCACCCCACACGCACATTGCATCTTCTGCTAGACCCTGTGCATCTCACTCGGGTGGCCTCCATTGAACCAGCTTGGGGTACCTTTCAACGGGCGGAGAGAGTGCTCCACAGTCACCCAGGTCCAAGTTGCCTCCACATTGTCATAGAAGTGTGTCTTGTTCTGGAATATCACCTTGAGGCGGACTGGGAAGAGAAGCCGATATTGACGGTTAGGGGCCAGTAGTTTCTATTTCACCTGAGTGTATGATCTTCTTTGGACTTGTACTTATTTGTTTAAATCCTGGAAGATCATGATTTTGGTGTCGTCATGGGACAGCTCTGTCCAGGAGCGTGCTTCCTGCACAATGGTGTTGCTGACTTTAAAATTCTGAATTCTTTCTATTAATGGCTAGTGCGGGGCACCTAGTGGCGGCCTGGGTGCGAGCGCTCATTGGCCCTCTCCACCACAAAGCATGCTGACAGGGCGTTAGGGGGCATCCAGGATTTAATCCAGTCTTCAATGAAGGTATTCATCTGCAAGGGTTTTGTCCCTTCAGGAAACCCACTAGGCAAAGATTATTGTGATTCTCAGCATCCTCTGCTCATCTATAAAGGTCAGATGTGTGGGATAAGAGCTGCTTTATTTGCAGGGTGAAGACGTCGTCTTCAACCTCTGAGATGCGGGATTCCATTTCGGTGATGTGAGCAGTTGCATATTGGAGGTGCTGCTGAATGAGGACCGTATCCACCGGCACCTTGCTGATCTTGGTCTCCATTGACTCCTGACAGGTCTTGATGGCCTGGAAAATGGTGGCCAGGTCACCTTCTGAGTGGGTAACCACAGGAGATGCCGTCTCACCATGTCCGGGGTCATTAATTGCGTACTGTTCCATCCAGGTCTGAGTCGCCACTGGTTTAGCCCTTCTTTCCGTCCCCATGGTTGTTCTGTCTGTTCAAGAGAGTGATGTGCCCCTTCATGCCTTTGTCGCTTGGGTAATGGAGATGTTGGCCAGTATATCCGTGCAGGAGGGTCTCTCTGTCCCAGGCAGGTCTCAGCAGGCTGTGGAGGCGAGGGTGCCTGGGCCACAATGTCTATCCGCTAAGGTCTTCCCTCCTAATTGGGATTCAAAGCCTCGGAGACTCAGGTGCGGAACACCTGTGCCAGGGGGGTAACCAGCAAACCTCCTTTGATGGCGCACTGGACCCAGTGGGTGCTCAGATGCACCGGATCAGGGAGTCATCCCCCCATGGGCCGTGCTTAATATCTCGCTCATCTGCCGCCTCCAGAAGGGAATTTTCCGGGTGCGGGTTGATGTTTATACCCATCCACCTCCTGCTGTCACACACCCCCGGGTCAGACCCGCAGCTGGGCTCAGCACCGCTCCAGTGTCTTCCATCAGCCAATGCGAATACGAGGGAGCCGAGAGAAGCTGCTATCCCAGCCTCGCTCCCTCGTCTCTGTGGGACTCTATGCAGTGTGGGGGAGGAGATCCTACTTATGGGCAGGTGAGGGGTCCGGCCGGTCGCCGGCCGAAATGCAAGCGCTCTCCCGCCGCAATCCTGATGCTGTCAGGGATTGCTGCGGCGGGGACCAGCATGGGCCCCCTATCATTCCAGGCACCCACCCACTGAGACTGTGGCAGGCAACACACCAAGGACCAGCAGCTGAGTCCTACCTATTGCAGGCTGAGAGCCACAGGGCCACTGCAAGTCAATGTCATGCCATCCAGAGGGTGACGTTTTCAGGCCACTCCGGCATCTATGACACTGGGCTCAGGCCCTCCAATTGCAGGCGATGCAGCACCCTCAGAGTCTAAGTGGAAGTTGGGGAAGTCAGGGCCCGATCTTGGATGGGCCCACCGCAGGGAACCCAGGGGGATATTCAGGAGCCAATGGGGCAATCCACACTTCGTGCCACACAGGCACACCCCCTCAGGTGCTCTGCTAATCGCAGGCCGACCAACTCTACAAAGTCCAGGCACAACGGCTCCCCCAAGCTACCAAAACTGCTCAGGGCAATCTCACAAACGGAGCAACACGCCTCTGGGGCAGGCAGCCAGACCACAGGGTCTCCCAAGCACTCCTCTACCATGGGCCAACCGCCACCAGAGTCACTGAGTCGGCTTCTAGGTGAGGAGCCGGGCAGCCGCCTTCTTGACTTGTAAATGTCAATGTAAATGTCGGAATTTGTAAAGCGCACAGCTACCTCCACCGGAGGTGTCCCGGCACTGTCCGTATACCGCTTAGGGACCCTTCCTGGCTTTCCTGGGAAATGTCAACTCCTGGGCACCCCCCAGGTGCAGCCAGGCATCCCAGCGCTTTTGGGGCCGTTGTGGAGACTAAGCAAGCTATTGCCCAGAGTTGCAGCGTGGGACCCATGATCAGAACAGGCACTGAGGCGAGAATATCCAGTCAGGGGAATTAATGAGCCGGAGACCCGCCGAGGCGAGAATCGAACCCTGGTCCCTGGCCAGAGCTCTGCATCAAGGTCTGCCTGCTCTAACCATTGAGCCACACTTCTCCACCCAGACTTGCCCAGGGTTGAACATCGGGTCGCCGTCACCAGCTCCCCTGCCCACCGTAAGTGTTTGTTTGTCGGCGGGCTGCTGCACAATGAGGGGTCTCAAAGCAGGAAGTGCTACAGTTGGAAGGATGCCGCTAGATAGGGTTCAGGATAGAGATGGATCCTAAAGGGGCCAGAAGCACTCTTAGAGTGTGACCGCCATCTTGGCTAGCCAAACCATGCCCTGCTTCATTTGTTTTTAATTTACTTTTAGCCACTCTGAACTGTAGATGTGCTGCTGTTCAGCATGGCTAAAAGACACTAACATTGACCACGTCAATAGCTCTCGGATTTCCAAGACCTATTGGCTTTCCCAATGCTTGTTATCGTATTAGCCTCAAGAGACTGCTGAATGCTCAGCGCCAGGCAGCTTGGGAGCTCATTAGCATGGAGATCAGTACTTCTTTGGTATGGGGTAGGAGTTCTTTGTGTGTTTGTGTGGCTTATTCATCCCCTCACCTTGCTGCATTTTTGGAGCACTATTAGACAATACTTGTCTTTCCTCCCACTTCAGTTGTATCTCGTAGCTGGATTCTGAAATCATACTTCATGCACTTTGTTAATGTTTTATGGGTCCACTGGTTTAACAGGTATTTTCATTGTTCCTGTATAAGCCCTGCACTTCCCCAAAAGGATAGAGCTGAACACGCTCATGCCTAGTCCTGCCCGCCTATTCCATGGCCCTCATATTATTGATGCCTGGTCCCTCCCCCTTACATAAAAGAATAATTTCACAGACTCCCCCCACCTCACACTCACACATAAAGTTAAAATTTGTTCTTGTACTTAAGACACGTTTATTTTGGTCAGCCACCTAATGCACTGTATTGCAGTGTTTCTGATTTGATCTGAATACACATGCACAGTGGGAAATATTGCATGTGCGCCAAATGTTTCTAGTGAGGTGGAAGGGGACATCTTGAGGGCAAAGCCCCATAACCATGCTGTTTGATTCAATTTCTTTCTTGCTCCAAAATAAAAGGTTAAATGTCTTGCTATATTAAAAACTTTAATGAACTTTCTGTTTGGGAAAGGGTTATGTATCATTCAAGGTATATGATAAAAATTATGTGGGCACAGTGGGCAGGTTCTTGTTATTTTCTTAAATTATCATAATTGCCATTGCACTAACGTTTAGTTCTTCCTTTAAATGCACATGTTACAAGTACTCTTGCAAAAGCCAGTTTGGTTTTGGTCTTTGTGAGGTGGCAGACTTTTTGAGGTCTCAGCTCTGTGTCTGTTTCTGTGTCTCTTTTACTGCACTTTGTGCTCTAGTCTTTTCACTATATAGTAGCTTTCCTGTGAGCTGTCCTTCTCTACCACCTTCTCCCCCCATTCAAAGCAAACATCCCCACTCCAAAGAATAAGACACAACACTTAAGATGTGGCCTTTCCCTCCCAGAATTGGAAGAAATGTTAAAAAAAGGGAACTTGGCGCAATACCCCTAGCCAGATCAGCGTTGCTTTGAATGGTGCAGCAGGTGTTGTGGCACTGGGGCCAAAAGCTCTAGAGAACCCACGAAACCAATAGTATTGCTACATTGTACTACTAAACAAGACAGTCACAAGAGCAGTTATCTAGCAGGCAATAGGATCATGATTTGAATGGTGCAGCAGGCACAGAAGCACCAGGACCAAAAGCTCTAGGCATCCTACTAAACACCTAATATTGCTATATTTTACTACTAAACAGACAGTCACAAGTGCAGTTTACTTTCAGACAACAGGGTCATGCTTGGAATGGTGCCGTAGGTGCAGTGGCACTTGGCCCAGCCATTGTCAAAACTCTTCTAAACACCTAATATTTCTGTATTTTACTGCCAAGCAGGCAGACAAAATTGCAGTTATTTTGCAGTTAAAAGGAGCTTGATTTAAATGGTGCAGAGGCACCCGGGACCAAAAGCTTTAGGGACCACACTAAAAGCAGACTTATGCTAAATGTTACTACAAAACAAGCAGTCACAAGTGCAGCAATCTAGCAGGCACTAGGGCCATGATTTCAATGGTGCTGCAGGGCAGGTGGCACTGGGGGCAAAAGTTGCAATTACTCATCTAAACACCTAATATTGCTATATTTAACTATTAAATAAGCAGTCACAAGTGCAGTTACCTTTTAGGCCAGTGCCGCCAATGCGTCAAAATCTTTGACGCATTGGCGCCACTGTCAGTACGTCGGGCCTGATTCACAAAGGATACTTAGACATTTGGTCTAAACATAGAACAAATGTCTAAGTTTATTACTTTGGGAATTTACAAATGGCATTTATAAGTACTATCTTTTTGGCCTCACTCGGTCTGGATATCTGCCCTGATAGGGGACATAAAGATAGCACTCGTAATGTTGTGTAGTTCCTAGGAGTCCACCAGGACCTGCGTGTTTTGGATGGCATAAACTGAGGGCTTGATGTCCCACCTGCTTCAGGACACCCCCACACGATCTGTCAGGTGTTAGACCAGCTAGCTATGCAGTGCCACTACCACCCTCTGTATCCTACATTGGAGTAGGTAATCTCTGTCATCCACTGAACATGATAACCCTGATTCCTCATGGATCGTGGAAAACAGTACAGTACATTTCGCTCAGACACTTGTGCTTGCTTTCTCTCCGAAAAAACACATGATGGCAACTAAGACGTTTCAATAGGAATTTATTGGGACAGCGACAGCCTTATGTAAAACATATGTGCTGCAACAATCAGGAGACAGAAACATACAAAAGAGATTGCTAGTAGGAATATAGTGAATAGTAGAGACATTTCTACCATAGTGCTAAGAAGATGAACAGAAACATTTCAGATGTAAACAGTAGCACTTGGAAATTCCTAAAATGTTTGCCCTAAGTCATTTTCTAAAACGTACCTAGCATAACCTTGATGTGTAGGTGTATATGCACATAGATATGTGCCTCTGTGGCCAAGCACCTGTAGGGAAGAACCAGCCCCCTCACCTGATGGTTTAGAACAAAGTACCCCCTCTCTGCGTCGAGCATGACAACCTGCAAGGGATGTATGACCTCTGCTTGTGTGAGATATGGCAAGCAGGACCCCAGTCTCAGCTTGGAAGGGTTTATCCTCTAATTTGTAGGGGGGGGGTGAGGGTCTGTTTTACTAAAGAGGTCACTCCAGGTTTTTGTTTAGAATTGATGTTTTCAAAACAACCATGGATGTTTTGAAAGCGATCATAAATGTTTTTAAAGCAATCACCGATGCTTTTCTAAACAAGTGTGATCATGCACAGCTGACTGTTGGCCAATGATGCAAAAAGTGGTGACGATAATACAGAATAAATCTGCTGCGCCTGGGAACATGTTTTTGTACATCAGTACAGTGATTCTGATAGAAGACTAAGAGCCTGGTGTTGAAAAGACAGAAGCAATCTCTTAGGTAAAAGGTTACCTCTCTAGAATAGTTATAGTCATGTGGATGGGATAATGTATTTAAAATAGAGTATACATGACAAGGCTAGCCTAAAGGACATTTATAACAAAACATACTAAAAAGCACTTTCAAAAGCTTGAAAAATGTTCATAACAGAAAAGTCATTTTCCCCTACAAAAGCACTCAAAAGGCTATCTAAACGCATATGTAGTGATTTTTGTACTGAGCAACTTGAAAGCCATGAAGCTCAGTTAGTGGCGAGAAAAAAATGAAACAAAGTCAGTTTCGACCTTCAATTTTGGTAAATGTTTAAAAAGAAGCCAAACGGTTCCCAGCACAGGAATCCCCAGATTGTTTTTAAGAATCCTGCGCTGAAGACTCAACATCGCTGAACATCGTATCCTCAGATGACAGTCCCTTACGAACTTTCAGCCGGGGAAGAGTTACATGCCGGCATGCCTGATGTCAATGCTTGTACTTCTGCAGCAGAGCTGATATCCCTTCCAACATAGAGCTGAAGCATCCCTTGGAGGCTCTAGAAATGCTGTCATCTACATGGGAATAAGCTGTGGACAACAGCACATGTGGGCCTGCAAAGGCACAAGGACCGCTTCTATGTCCAGCGGCGCAACCGATGGAAGTGTCAGACACAGGTCCAACACTGCCAAATCCTCAGAAGAGGCAAGAGAACACAAGCAGGGGACACAGTCTAGCCAGACCTGTCTGAAAAATAGGAACCAATGCTCACTCAGCTCTCGAAGCAGAGGCGTAGTCAGGTAGAATACCATGCGCTCACAACACCGTTGTTCCAACAGTGTTCTCTCCATTTCGTGAGGGATTGCAACATCCATTGCGTAAGCAAGAGTATTAAAATCAGTATGCCCGCTACCAAAAGCAGGACCAAAGGAAGCCCACCAAAAATGCATCGAAGTGTGGAGTGTATGAAGGTTGGAAATACTCTGAAGATGGTCTGAAAGGTGGTTAAGAGACCTAATCCAAGTCGCCTAAATAAGTGTACGATCCAACTCATATTAGACACGTTCAAGATAAGATGAACCATTTTTCCGAAATGGATCGAGAAGTTTGCACGGACTAGGGCCTGTATCTCTGCTGAAGACCTTGCAACCTGGAGATTAAAAGTCTCTCGGGCTGAAGTTCAGGCCACATTTTGTTGAAACAACATGGCTTTTAGTCTGCTAATCGAATCAAACATTATACTGGAAACATTCAATGAAGGCCACAGTGGTGCCTCCCGAACAGTGCGAACTGGGGAAAGCAATACTTGCTTAAAGCAAACAACCCTGAAGTTTACTGTGACTAAATATACAATGCCTGGTGCCATTCCATAACAGCCTTGATCAATCAGCACTAAATAACTTACATTCAAAAGTAATTAAAAAAAACAGATGAATCACGGCAGCTAGGGCGCCCTTCAAGTAGCAAGATAAGTTTGCTTTTGCCGCATTACACGTTCTATGAAGTGACACCTCTCTGCATACTAAAGACCCACTTAAAGCCTTCCCGCAGTCTTTACCACTTAAGATAATTTCAGTGTCCTTATTTCTGCACCTATATCTATACAGTAACTCCCAGGTTTCCTGTATGAACCCTTCACACAACGCTTCATATCTGCCTGCTAGGATGAATCTAAGGCAGTATTGGAACTGAAATGTTGTGATTGGCAGTGTGATATAGCCATGAATTAACCATTCAGTAGATGGTGACTCCGCTACAGTGAGAGGTAACTTCTCCAATTTCTCAATGAGTAGCATGGTGTACTTTGCGTCTCTGTATGTCATAGTCAACTGTCTGTCCGTCAGATTGTAAACGAAAAATAAACGTGTGCTGTTAATGAATTTCCATGGTATGTGGCATGAACGCAATGATTGTAGCATCCAGCTTAAATCATAATGGGGTGCAAATGAGATTGCTCATGTTGTAGACTAGACAAATCTTGTTCCATTATGTCGATTGCCGAGGACACCATGTTGCGCAGTGAGTAAATGCGTGAGGGAAGCGTGGTCATACCATTGTCTCCCACAGCAAGGGCCTTTTTGAAGTTAATCCTATCAATTTCACGTAATCTCTCAGCAGCATCTTGTTGAGAGACTTTCCATAGTTCATTGTAGATTGCAAACAAGAAGCGTTTTTTTACGCAGTTTCTTGGGACATAACAAGAAATTCCTATGATCAATGTTGTCTGATAGAAGGGACAGGGGTTGTTTCACCTGTTGTAGTATTGAGGTGTTTAGCCATTCTAGGCACAACTCCCAAACACTATAAGAAGTGACTACCCCTGCGTTATGTGTGTGTACATAGCGTGGGTTAGGCCTGTGAATACTAAACCCTCTGGTGGTACCCTTGAATCTTGCTTGACACCTCATCAGTGTGTTATTCAATATACCATCAATAGGTATGAGTAAGGGGATGCATGGTGTTTTCGGGTCTTTAACTTTTGCAAACACATAGCAGGTAGTCTGTTGCACAGTTCCGTTCAGGAATATTATCTGTAACGGTATGAGGCAGGCTCTAAATAAAGCCCCTGTTCCCTGAACCTGCCAATATTTTGTCCCTCAGATAGATTTAGTGCCTATCGTGTCCCTCCAATGTTCAAAACCTTGTATAGACAGTTGTGAGGTGAAAGGTGCTGAATATATGAGCTTTGTGTTAGTCAGCATGATTTTCTTCGCAGTTATATTCATCTGTACTAAGTTATCGTAGTAGGACATTGGGTCTTATGTATTGAACTCTGCAAAAATATACACATTTCTGTGTGAATGTGGAAGAACTACTTTCCGGTGGTGTCAGGCAATGTTCCTATTGATGGTAAGTGTTTACAGTGCGTGCAACACTAGCTTGTGCAAAAAGTGAGGACCATAATGCTGACAACACATTATGCTATCATAGTCAGGTGTGTCTTCATTCAATTCCCTGTCAGAAAATGCAGCAGATTGTTCTAAATCTGAAAGCATAGTATTTACAGTCTCAATGTCCCAGTCATCAGAGCGTATACTCGGTGTAATGAAATCATTATTTGACATTTTTAACACATGTGGAATTTTCAAATGTTCGAAGGGGCCAAATACATCATATTAAACCCTATACAAACTATACCATCCGGTCCTGGAATTGCTGAAATGTTCACTAGGGACAAGTCTCTTTGTTCACGGTATGATGACGTATGTGGTTTCAAGACCAAGCTCACAGGTTGTACTGCAGAGCATTGTGGGAGGTAATGTCCATTCAGTAGTAGGAAAAAGGCAGTTCCTATATCAATCAAAATGAACAGGAAAAGGATCCCTAATGCAAACCAAATATGCAGCCAAGGGGACATAAAGTAAGTCTTTTTCAGCCACACATATAATTGTCGAAAGTGTTCTTTCTTGGAAATGGGTGTTTGCTCAGTTTCACTTGAATCTGAAGAAAGGTCATTGAAGTTGATGAAGTAGCCAGACACAGTGCACTCTATCTTTGGAAGCTCAGCAGTGTGAGTAGAACTGGCAGTTGCCTTTTGTGAAGACACGTTGATGTAAAGTTTGTTGTGTTTCAGTAGTATTTTGGTGTTGTTCTGTTTCAACAGGTGTAATTAATACTCCATTACTGGCTACTCCATCATCTTGCACAGAGGAGTCTTGAAATGTTATTAGTCTTACCATCTGAACTTCCTGTATAGTAGCGAGAGGCGATCTTTTTTCTTTGTGGCCAGCAAGCGGCAGAAGAAGTACTGTTCTTTTTCCTTGTACTGCCAGGACAGGTACAGGTGTTCTGTAGGATGGCCCAAACTCCTTCTTGTCCACAATCTTTTCCCTAACCAGGTTCACAATATTTTGGACCGAGACAGTTTTTGCAGGAACCGGTTTAATTTCCCCAGTGGCTGTGCATTGTACTTGATGTTGTTTTGTAATGCCCGGAATTCATTGAGTTCCTATAAAACAGCCAAACGATCATTCAATTCAAAAGGTTTTACATCCGCCACTGTGCTGGCACACTCGAGGTCAGGTACTCACATTCTTGTCCCAAACAGGATCTCATAAAGGGTACATCCGCCCAAGTATTTTCTTGCCATATTATTCAGTGCCCTCTGGATCCGGTATAGGTGATTGACTCAACTAAGGATTGCTTTAGAACCCGGTTTTTCCTCTCCACTACTGAAATTTCACCTGGGATTGTGGAGAGATGAGTACCACAAGGCCACGCCTATACTTCGCATGGCTTCCTTGTAAGCCTGAGAGCTAAATGCAGGGCCATGGTTGAATATAACGTGCCAATTGCGTATGTCCCAATGAAGACTCACAAATCCTTTATAACTTTTTGAGCGTCAGCATCAGCCTTGCGCTGAGGCAAAACCCATAGAAGTCTAGAGCATGAATCCACTGCACCAGGACATACTTATAAGCCCCATCTGAATTTAAGGGGTCGCAGTGATCCAAATAGACACTTGCGAGAGGTCCGTCTGAAATGAGTAAAGGTGTTTGTGGTGGCCATGATATGGTGGAACCTTTCATCTGCTGACAGATGTCACACTTTAAGACATAAGCCTTTGTTTATTTAAGAAAACTTGGCCACCAGAACCACCGCTTCAGTAACAAAACTGTAGCAGTGACTCCTGCATATGCAGTCCCCAGACCCTCGTGTGCAGCTAGAATTAAACCTAATCTGCGATCTGTGTTTGGTGTAACTTTATCCCCACTCCTGGAATTTGAGCATAAGGTGTGTTTTGCATATCTAATTTATAGGAATATTTCAGTGGAAAGTCTTTTGGAATGGCAGAGCCATTCTTTGAGGCGTTGAAAGCTATCAGTATGTCTCCATCTATCCTTGTGCTAGAACGAGTGATTGCAGCAATGGCAGCAGTTCGCACTGTCGCCTTAGCGGCTTCATCAGGCAGATAATTCCCTTCAGCCTGTATGCCACCATGCTGGTGGCTCAAGGTGTGAATAACTTGAGCTAGTGGCAGGCATGCTTTCAGTTTTGCCACTTGTTTCCTTAACAATGTATGCTTAATTGAAATCTCTAAACCCATTCTGGCCGCAGTAATGAAGATATTCATTGTAAGATTGCACACAGTAAAACGAAACACACACTTTTGGTGTGGGGAATTCCTGATCCGTGTACTGTAGTATAATTATAAACGCCACAGGGAGAAAAAGGGACATAGGGATATTTAAAGACCTGCCCAGGTTCACATCCCCTACCACTCAATACTGATAACAAGAAAAAACAGGGGTCTCAAAAAGCCACTACAGTAGCTCGCTGGCTTAGACTCATCACTGAGTGAGTCAGGACAGCAGTTACCTACAAGCCTACAGAAACAAGACAACACAGTAAAGAAAAGAGCAAAAGACAAGTGATTACCAGTGAGATCCATATGCTGCTAGATGGATTCCCATCAATGTATTGCAATGATCAATCTTCTCATTTTGTCATCCATATGTCGGGATGGTATGTCTCCTGATCATAGAGACTCATTGCCATATCCACGATATTAGGCTGAATTGGATCAAACCTGTTATCACTTAGGACCATAAGTGATAGATCATACGAGTATTCAGTGCAGTGCAAAAACACAAACGAGTGGTGAATGAAATAGGGTGAGGAGGCGAAAAACAAAGCACTTTTTATTAGAATATCGGCTCAACCCCTAATTAAAAACAAGAACAGTGCAAGAATACAGTTTCAACAAATAACTGCAAAAGGGCCAACATGTTTCAGCCGAACAGGAACCAAATCCCCCGGCTTTCTTCAGGTCCTCTGCTCTCTACCTTTTCTACTGCAAAAAAAGTGTGTATAAAAGTGAAAACTTATATATGAACTGGATATTAGTGAATATACACAAAGTATGTAATTAGCACCCAGCTTGACCAGGGACTGGGCCTCAGACGGAACCTGAGTCAAGGCGGAGGCACCTCCCACTTGACTCAGGTTCCATCTGAGGCAATGACGGACAGAGCAGGGCCTTTATTTCCGGAGCTTGGTCCAGGTGAGGTGAGGTCCTGACACCGGTCAAGCTGGATGCTATTTACATCCCTTGACGTGGAGGATGAGTACGAGCAGGTTGTGACTGTCCCAACCTTTTTAGTGTTTGTATATGTTCACTAATATCCAATTTATATATAACAGAGTTAGGGAAGGAGTTTGTGAGAGTAAGAAGCTGGGGACAAAATGGATTCCTGAAAACTCCCCAATTACCAACAGAGAATAAAACAAAGGACAAAATGCATGTCAGGGTAAATTCACTGACCCTCCCGTGGGTCCAAAGGCTAGCAGGTCAAAAGACCGAGTCGGCTATCACTGTCACAATCCGCCGAGTACTCTGGCCCCATCATTAGGCCATAGAATCCCATATTGTGACCAGCGCTGAAGTTCGCAATAGAGGAGACCACAGGGGTCCAGGAGCAGCGACCGCCGGTGGCGGGAAAAAGCATGGACCACAACAGCAGGGAGCCACCCGATCAATAGCAAATCAGGCCCCCGCAGCATTAGAGAAGCATAGATTGAGCGTCGATGGAGACACGCTGGCCTCTCCAGAGGCGGAAACACAACGCTGTATGCCGCAAACATCGTCCATAAGCAGCCGGTCCCCGTGCATCAACCAAGGGACACACAAAAAAGTGTTTCCAGGCTGAGGCGGATCACCCATTTTCGAGACTCCATACCCCGGGACTCAGCAGGGACGGGGTAAAAACAGCACAAAGGAATCGATTCACAGGGAGCGCCTCCAGTGAGTAAACCAGCCAGGAGTGCCACTGTCGAGACAGTCACGCCCAGGAAGTATGGAACAGCCCCTGCGACAGACCAGGCCTTCCTAGGATCTGCAGCAATGGCGGTGAGGGGGCCCGTCTAATTCACAAGACCAGGGCACCAAAGAGCAAAGCAAACCCATTAACCGGCTGCGAGAGGAGACTCACCCTCACAGCCTAACACCCGGCGCGATTTCAGCATGGAGCCACTGGGCTCGTCCCACCTCGAGGAATCCAGCCCGGGCAGTCTGCGAAGCACTGGAGGGTGAAAGGAAAAGTACAGCATGCTGTGAGAGGAGGCCCACCCTTGCTGTCCTTAGCCCAGCGTGGTGCCCAGCCAGCAGCTCTTGGACCGTCCAGCACCGTAGGTCGTGAAGGGAGGTGGCGGGCGAGACCACGCAGTGGCCCGGGGTCAGCAACACGGAGCCAAAAGAGTCCACCAGCTGTGGGGAGCCTCGTCCCAAAATGAAGCTGCGATGAGGTTCTGCAAGCGCCTCGGTAGACTCCTGACCTCAGAGCCCCCCACGGACATCGGTGGCCATTTCGCAGCGTCGGACAGTGCAGCGGTCTTGAGGGAGGATTTTTCCAAAAAGATCTGTATATGTAGTTGTGTTTTCTTTTTTGAAGTATTCTATGGATCCCTGCATTGCTGGAGTCTTCTACAATGTAGGGAGGTCGAGTAAGAGGCTGAATGGAGGGCTTATACAGGGATTTACACAAAACTTGTGATCCCGAGCCCCGGAGCTTCCTAGGCGATCTCTTGTTCAGCGTCCTATTGCGTAGTCATATTGCTGGGATGGAACTTTCCATCCTGCATATGTCCCTTCACTGTAGCACATGTAGCGCATTACTGTAAATGATGTATTCAAGTTTATCTAGAGGCTAGATTTCATCCGGGAGAGGGTATTCTTGTTCGTACTGCAGGAACGGTTGCATTTTTAAATTAGAATCATATCTGTAATCTACATCTGTTGCAGTGAGAGAATTATCCCATTTTATCCATCACGAATGTAGTACTTTCGCATTTGGAATGCTTGCTTTGGTAACAGCTTCTAAAGTTGGTACCGGGGTTACAACAAAAATGCTTTTCTCCTGTGCTAGTGCTCTTTCTCTCACTAAAGTAGTTTGTACTGAGGTCAGTATCTTTTTTGTTGCCGCAAATCACATTTCAGAATTTGTGTATCAATGCAATTTATATGCAATTGGAAATGTCTCACCTTCATTGAAAGTGAGGTAAGTATACCCTGATAAACAGGGGACGACCCGGATCACCAAGTTTATAGAATTTACGCATGTGTGAAAGTGTTTAGATGCTATCATGTCAGCCTGAACTGAACAGAGAGTATCTGTGTGTTGCTGTGTCCACTGATATGGTGTAAAATCAGGTCTGATTAAGTAGTAGAAAGGTTTTACACTTTCTGTGTAGTCTAGAATGTATGCTGGAGCAGTGCACACATTTCTAAAAAGTTGGCTGCCAGGCTCTTGCCTTTACTTGATAGTTCATATCCCAAAAACAAGACATTGAGATGGGCAACTTTAGATTTCTTGAAAATTAAGTTTGTAACCCAAATTGGCGAATCCCATAATTATGTTTTTTACCATGCTCGAGTTTTCAAGTAATTAATCGTACATTAGGTAGATGTCATCTACGTGGGACACGGCCTCCACATCACAAGTTTGTAATATTTGTGACATTCTTTTTTTTTTTTTTTTTTTGAGAACCTTTATTATCACTTCACATAAATACAAGCATGGGCCCACAACCCTTCCGGCCGGCCGCTAGTCAATTCGGAAGTTCAACAAAGCAATATAGAAAGATACAGCAACCCGTAAGTCGGGGTCAGATACGCATCCAGGATATAACTCGTATTCAAGCGTACAGCGTGATAAACAGGATTCAATAGGGTTCATTTTACAGTGAAGAAAAATAAAAAGGAAAAAATATCAGAATAATTGCCGTACGGTTATACATGGTCCTACAATAACAACATGAAACAGAAATCTGCAAAGAGTGCAAACACTCTTAATGAAATGGGGGCAAGGCATGCGAGTCAGGATAAATGTAAACAACACATACAGGTCGTGTCAAACAGCACCCCAGCCCCTAAAACAAGACAGACTGTAGGAAACATGAAAAACGACGACACCAAAAAGAAGAAAAGACAAAGGGCCATAGAGACAAAGAAAGAACAAATAAACAACCCCCTTCCCCCTACCCCCCACCCTGCACTCCTGCAGGAGGCTACGGCCTACCCCCCCCCCAGCAGCGTGCCTATCGCCCTAAAGGAGAAACCCGAAATATAGAATAATAGAAAAAGGGAAAAAGAAAGGAAAAAAATGTGGAGAAGGGCCCTCGATCAAACCACCCGCCCCCCCCTCACCCATCGCGCACTATAAGCATCATAAAAGCAAGGTCAGAATAGCCACAGTAAGCAATAATTATCAATTCAATCAATAACATCCCCGTTGAGTGCCCCCCTAAACACCGTCAGCCAACAATGCGTTCCTCCATGTCCCAGACGGTCTCACCCCTGGCCTTTTCTATCAATAGTACCCACATGCAGCCAGTCATCAAGCGGCATACAGAGCAGTGTGGAGGGTCCAACCGATCCGGGCGGACCGGGCAGCGCCATTACTCCATGGGACTGTAGCCCCCAAAACCCAGCCGAATACGCATGGCGGAAATCTGTCTGTGAGTAGCGATACCGGAAACATCCCCCAGCCCGAATACAGTCTCACCAGCCAGGAAGAGAGAGTCACACAATCCAGTAATTGTTGAAACGCCGCCGGGGCAGCCCAAACTATGGATCGATGTTGTTTCTTCAGCCGCCGTACAGATAAGGGCCCCGACGAGTCACTCACACATACAACAGAGCAATCCAAAGCGGTATCACGGACCGGGGCTATCGGCGTCTCCACGAACGTAGGGACATTCAGGACTGACGCAGAGGCGGGCACATCAGCGCTTCCTCGAGATTGAACCATGCCCATGTGGAGCGGCGGGACAACAATGGCGGCCATCCTTCTTCCCAGATCCCAGGCGTCCCGGCTCAGGTTCATATACAGGGTTGTTAACGCAGCCAATATATCTCTGGACGTGGGCTCTTTCTCGTGGCGCCAGACCCCAGGACTCTCCCTCACAACGGATTCTCTGCCCGGATGAGGTGTGCGCAAGAGGGTGCTATCCGCCATCTTAGCTGATCCGGCCTCGTCTTTCTCCACCACTTCGGGACCGGGCCCCACACCAGGGAGGGACAGGATTCACAACGGGAATCTCAAAAGTCAAGGCAGGTTTCTCAGCGGAGAGTCACCAAAAGGCTAAAAACTCCGCCGCTCCCTGGGGGCCGCACGCTGACTCCGGGAAAAGTCGTTAGTGTGCCCGGATACAACACCGGAGTGGGGGCCAAGTATCATGCACTCCCCTCGACCCAGCTGTATCGCACTCCCGACATGGTTCTCCGCAAGTTGGGCTGGGTCGGCACTGTCGCCATCGGCCAGCAGGTCGTCAGGTCCCTCCGGCCGACTCCTCACCATCACCAGAGGCCGCTGTTGTTGTAGTCGCGGCCGGCCACTCTTCACACTCGAGGCCCCGGTCTCAGCTCCCTGAAGGCCGCAAAACATTCGGGGACATTTCAACGGATCCGCAGCAAACAGACGCCTCAGGAGCAAACGGTAAGTGAAGGTTATCCCTCGCCTACATAAATATGACGTTACGGCCCAGGATATTTGCCAGGATGTATGCGCGGGGTGAGAAGGCTCACGGAGCCGAGCGTTTACGCATCCATCTCGGTCGCCATCTTGGCTCCTCCCCATTTGTGACATTCTTGCCGAGAATAGCCCCGGGCTGTTCTTATAGCCTTGAGGTAAACAACCAAAATTTTGCTGAGTGCCCAACGTGGAAAATGCTGTCAAATATCTGCTTTCTGGAGCTATGTATTGGTAGAAGAATCCATTTGAGATATCTAATATTGTTTTGTATTTCTTCCACACAATATTATTCATTAATGTGGCACTGTGTGCATTCTGAACTGCAAATGTTTATGTGCATGTGTTTAAGTGTTGGTAATCTAAAACTAGAAAATATGTCTTGTCAGGTTTAATTACTAGAAACAAAGGCATATTCATCGGGGAGGTACATGTCTCATTCACACCTTGGTATTTAAGTTGGTCTAAGAATTCTTTGACCTGTCTTTTTCCATCATTTTTTAGAGGGTACTGTCTCTGTGGATTTGGAGTAGATGTTAATGGGATTTCATGTTAATGGGATTTCATGATGAGTAGACTCCATGTCCCACCCTACATGTTTGCAGTATAATGCAGGAGATAGCACTAGTGCCCACTCCTGTGAGTACAAATGTTTAAAAGATTCTGGAACGAGGTTGGAGAAAGCAGGAAAAATGACACTTTCCCCCTTTGGGAAATCAATCACAAACTCTGGCGGCCAATCCCTTTCTGTGAGCAGTATGTCATATCCATATCTTAAGTTCTCCCAAAAGAGAACTTTAACTTTTCTTGGGATGTCCCCCTATATTTGAAGTGTAATTTCATACAATCTATGTGGGACACTAACTTTTGTATCAGATGTTTTCCTGTGATGTGTTAATTCAATACTGCTGTCACCAGAAAATCCTTCAGGGTCCGCTGAACTATTGTTACTTTGGCGGTGGTGTGTAGCATCATCAGAGCCCATTCCCCGTTCAGAAGCTGAGTCCTCAGTAACCTGGGCATGTTTAATTTTTAAGCCAGCCACTTTCTTCTTTTTGAATTGAGGTTTTGTTTTATGTTGCTCTACCTGTTTAATAATATAATCTGAAGTGCGATTTGTCTCCCTTTTTGTCTTTGGTCAATCTTTAGACCTTTGTTCTGATCGCCCTTCCCTCTCTGAGTTTTTTTATGAACCCTGGAAGGAACAAAAGGAACCTGTTTCAGTGTCCTGATACCTATCAGGTTTTCTAATGTTGTCACAATTCCTAAGGTTGTACCTCTTTTTAGAGGACTCCCGTTGAGGAGACCCACCCCTTGATGGTGAATTTTTTTCAGAATGAATATTTTTAGAATGTTTTCTTTTCTTTTTAGAAGAAGTGGGTGTGGAATGAGGATTGGACTACCCTTCTCTAACACTGGCACCCATAGCTTCTTGAAAATGTATTGTTTATTCTACATTCTATTAATCTCTTACATAGCACAGCAGGTCGCTATTTGCTCTAAAACTGTTAATTTACATGTGGTTTTAATTTCCTCTTGGGCTATTCATGCTTCCACTACTGTACCTATTCTTAATTTCACACAATTTTTCCCCCTTTCATTTCCCCTCAGTATTTTGACCCACATACATACATACATACATACGTCTAAGATGGCCACCGGGTTTGCCACTCCCCCACTTCCGGCTCACTTTTGTGCTCCACGACACTAAGTTTTTCACTTCTCTCGACCTTTTATTCTCCCGGTTGAGAAGCCATGCGCATTCCACCTGGAGCCATTGAGCTCTAAGCACGCCTCCTTGCGTGGCTCACTTCCCGCAAGGAACTCCACATGCGAGGCATCAAACTAATTCCAGGACCCCCTGCCTGAACGCCCCGTTTGTCGGACTCTCTGGCAAGGTAAATTACGCTGCCGCCTCGCGCTGCTTAGCACAGTATCCACCATCACGTCAGGGCCCTTATTCCAGCACATTTCTATCCTTGCAGGTATCCGCCGCATATGACGATCGCTGCCATCATTGCATTGACCACTGAACTCGTGGCAATTTCCACAATCCAGGACCCCGGGGCCCGAGCGCCACCACCGTTCCACCACTCATCAAGGTAAATTGCGTTCCCCTGCCCGGCCACCTATATTAGACCACAAAAGTAGGCCAGGTTCTGAGCCCCGTTCCTCATTCTTACAGGTCACTGACTCTCACATGCCGACTCCGCATCAAAGGGACAGGTTATTACTCCGTCCTTTCTCTAATTAAGGTTGCACAATCCACTCATCCCTTCCCACAGCAAACACCAGCTCGGAGGCGCCCACTGCCCGCCTCCGCCAAGAATGACCCAGCACTCTCGCACCTTGCTCCGGTCAGTATTGTGCCATTGTTAGGCACCGACCTTGTCCGTTCACCCTTTCTCACCATGCCGGCTCGAATGCACCTTCTCACTCATCTAATAGTTCTGTCCTCCCTCCGATCGTGTGCTATTCTTTCTTCAGCATGACTATTCTCCCATGTAACATATCACAGCCTGATCCCTTCTCTGAAATTCTCGCTAGCCCTGCCAATCGATTTTTTTAACTCACGCACATCTGTGCCCTTGATATATCATAAATGATGTCCTTCAACAAGTTCTCCATATTAGTTCTGTATGAGTGACACAACTTTTGTTTTTCCCCCTTTTCCTTCCAATTATTGTACTCTTTTGGTTTTTCGTCAAATAGTCATTGCAGGCAGACAGTATTACTGTCCTGATGATGATCCCTGTTACCTCATAAATGGGATTGAAATGCCGTTGACTATATAAACAACTTGCACACAAATAATTGTATTTAAATGTGTCAAAGTTGTTGTTAACTACTTTGCTTGTAACATTATATTCAAGAACAAGCTTTCTTTCTGTTTTGCCTGATTGTTTTTTTGTTTTTTTGTTAATTTTGGTTTAAGTATTGTAGATTCAATCTTGTCCACATTTTCACTTAAGTCACTCCCTCACTTTGTCACATCTTTTTTTATGTACTATATTGGATACAGGACTGTATCCTACTGACAATTGCTACTGTCCCTTGACAGCAATTTAGATATTTACTAATTAAAATTCTATCCGGCTGGGTAGACTGTATAGAATCCATTCTGTTCTATATTTATTCTTGGTTTTCTGATATTTCGCTTCAACAAGGACCTTTGTTCTGTTTGAACACAGAAATATCGACAGCAAGAATGTCTTAGTCAAGAATATTGAATTTAAGATAAGAAATATGTTTTTCAAAAAAATAGAAGTCATTAATACTGTAGGGTCCGATTCGATGGCATTAGGAAAGTATTCCCACCTAGGGCCCAATTGTGATGTGGTTAGGAAGGTCACCTAACAGCATTTGCTCCTTCCAAATCGGATCAGGCACGTGTTTTTCCGACCGAGGGCCAGATTACGATGCGGTTAGGAATATAAGCTCCCATAGATGTCAATGGGAGTCCAACCAAATTGTATCTGGAAGCATCCTGATGCATCATACTCGGTCGGTTATACTCTCCTGATCCGAGTTGGTTGGAAACTATTTCCAAACCGATTTGATCGGAAAGATTTCCTAACCGCATCAGAATCGGGCCCTTAGTTGTTTAAAATATCGATTTTTTAATTAGTGTCATGCATTTTAGTTTATAGTTTAAATATGTGATGTATGTTTTTTATGAGTATTGTTTATGTTTTTTAATAAATGTGTAAGAGTTTTATCATTAATCAATTTTATTTTTAGTAAATTTAGCATTTTTGAATTTTTTAGTTCTGTAGCAGATTGTGGGTTTATAGGGCAATAGGGTGAGAAGCAATTTAGTTATAATACATTAATGATTATTTTTTGTTAATTAGTATATATTTATTTGAGATTTTATAGTGTTACTTGTGGGAAGTAATTTATTTGTAATGAATTATTAATTGGTTGATAATTAAAATGAATTAATTAAATTGAAATGAATCATGGTAATTGTGTAATTTGTTTTAGGTGCTGGCTGTGGGGTTTATAGGGATAAGGGGTGGGAAGTAATTTATTTGTAATTATTAAAGAGTTGTTAATTAATGTTAATGTTAATAAATTAATTGATAATTAATTATGGTAATTGTGTAATTTGATTCGGGTGTGGGTGTGATTAATTAATTAATAATTAGTTCATTTATATTAATTTATTGACATTTGTATTGAAATTGATTAATTAATGTTAGGTACGGGTTGTGGGGTATATAGAGGTATACGGTGGGAAGTAATTTATGTTTAGTTAAATATTAATTCATTGTTAATTAATATTAATTAATGAATTGATATTTAATTAGGGTATTTGTTTATATGTGTTTATGTATGGTTTTTACTGTTATAGGGGTACAGTGTAGGGAGTTAAAGAATTGTAATTACTTTATAAGTAGTTGCTAAATGCTATTAGTTTTTCAATCAACAATAAGTTTTCATTGTGTAATTAATTTTTTTAGAGTTTAATTTTATATTTTTTATATATATTAAACTTGTATAATGACAGTTTTTATTAACTAATAACAATAAACTGAACTGTCATTATAATATGCTTGTAAACATTTTAATTATGGGTGGGCGGACATTTCCGTTCCGCCCACAGAATGTGCGGAAACTTGCACCTTCAGCAAAGAAGGCGGAAAAACGGGGCAAATTTCCGCACATTCGTGGGTGGAATGAAAGTTGGCCTCACGCCCCCCTCCATATTAAATTATATTTAAAGGCTAAAATACAACTTAAATAAAAGTTCCCTTATTGCACCGCAAACTTCCCCATCGCGGCTTCATCTTGGAAACTGCGCATGCGTGGGAGCCTGCGCATGTGCAGTCCTGGCAAGGAATGCAGAGGGTATGAGACAATTGGGGGATAGTACCTGCTATTGTGTCTCGACCTTTACTGAGGTGAAAGAATCTAACGCTAAATTTGAGAGTTTGTTGATGGAATACAGAGACAGAGGCTTACTTGAATGGGAGGAATACAACTATCTTAAATACATATACCCCAAAATACCGATTTTATATCTATTACCTAAGCTTCACAAAAATGCCAGTGAGCCCCCAGGGAGACCCATAGTATCTTCAATGGGATCCCTATTAGAGAATACATCACGCTTCATAGACCATTATTTAGGACCATTCGTCATCTCCTTACCTGCTTATCTCAAGGATACAACTCACTTTTTAACCATTATTGATGGTATCCATTGGGAGAATACATACACGCTGGTCACGTTAGACGTGAGCAGCCTATACACCTGCATCCGCCATGATTTGGGGCTACAAGCTGTAGAACATTTTTTGAAAACCAGATCTATATCACTACTGCACCATTCGAAAATGCTGGTGGAATTAATTCATTTTTGTCTCACCAACAACTTTTTCATCTTCGATGACACGGTGTACCGACAGTCACAGGGCACAGCGATGGGCATCTGCTTCGCCCCCAGTTATGCTAACCTATTCATGGGCTGGTGGGAGGAACAGGTGGAGGAGTTTAACAACGAGGTTGTCCTTGGCTTAGGTACATCGATGATGTCTTTATGGTTTGGAGTTGGAGCATGGAAACAGCTTAGAAATGTGTGAGCAAACTGAGTAACAACAGTTTTAATTTGATGTTCTCTGAACATATTCACAAGACAACGATTGAATTTCTTGACATTCAAATAGCGATCAAAGGGCAAGAAGTGACAACTAGACTATATCCCCCCAAAAAAATCTGGAAATAGCATTTTAAGTGCCAAGAGTGTTCATCCTCGTAACCTGGTGGACAGCATACCCTATAGGGAGCTGTTACAGGCCAAGAGTAACTGTAGCACCCAATCTGCCTATGAACAAGAAAAAGAAGTGATGTGTGCACGTTTTAATAATGAACAGTTTTCTACCTGGCTCTTACATGACCCTTCAGCAAGACTCTCACCGGACAAGGGATCCTTACTTAATAACCCAATTATATCTGAATAGGTATCCTTAGCAATAAAAAATTCGAAAAGTGGGAAAGCCCCCGAACCTTATGGAATTTCTAGCAAAGTCTATAAGGTTCTGGCAGATTAAATAACTCCCTCACTAACCTCATTATTCAACTCAGTATATATAAATGACAAGGCTGTCCCTGATTCTTGGAATGCTGCTGCAATAACCCTTATATTGAGACCCAATAAAACTACAAAAAAATTTGAGACCTATCGGCCAATATCCTTACTTGATAACGATTATAAGATATTCATGAGTATACTGGCAAAAAGGCTAGAGAAAATATTGGGAGATTTAATTGAGACTTCTCAAAAAGGGTTTATGAAAGGTAGACAGCTAAATTACCTTACTCATGACTGGGTTTGTGCAATAGATTTGGCCACAAACAGAAACCTTCTACTAGCTGTTCTTTCTGTTGACAGTGCCAAGGCATTTGATAGGGTTAGCTGGCCTTTCCTCTATACCGTTTTGTCTCATGATGGTTTAGGGAGCAATTTTGAGAGTGCAATAAAAAATATCTACACATGACCCTTGGCAAGGATCCTAATCAGTGGTCCACTTACCCAGCAATTAAGAATAGGTAGAGGCACACGGCAAGGCTGTCCCTTATCCCCTCTATTGTTTAATCTGTACATTGAGCCCCTAGCAATGAGGATTAGGAAAGAACAGCAGATTCACCCTTTTCAACGTCAAGGTTGGGCTAAGAAAGATATTTAAGAGTTCAGGTAGTTAAAACTTTGGAAGAAATGGCCCATATACATTTTCTGAAACTCATTAAAGAAACTAAGAGGCTTTTACAAACGTGGTCTACCTTACCTGTATCGATCATTGGCAGAGGTAACCTGATAAAAAAGGATGATTTTGCCAAAGTTTACCTTTATATTCAATGTTTTACCACTACATTTTGAGTCAAAGTGGTTTAAGACACTACAAGGTGATTTGGCAAGTTTTATCTGGGCCAATAAGAATCTAAGAATTTCCTGGAAAAAGCTCTGCAAGAAAAAGATAGAAGGTGGGCTTGCCTTACCAGACTTCCAGCTATATTGTTGGGCCTTTCAATTAAAAAATATTAGAACACTACTAACTAAACATACCCAGTCAGTTCGACCATGTTATGGAGCACTAGTTAACGATCTTGCAGAGCAAGGTAGCTTCTTTTTGTTCAAATATGGTCATCCCAAATCTTTAAAAAAAAATCCATTTAAAGGTCCTGAGCGCAGCATGTAGGTTTTGGATTCAGGTTAGGAAAATATTGAATCTACCCTAATATAGTCAAGTAACCCCAATTTGGAAATCGCCACGTACTCATCCATGTTTACAAGACGCTTTATCTACACCACTTATGGACGCCGAAATTAAAAAATGAGGCCAATTAATGGATGAGCAGAATCAAATTGCATAGAACTATCTATCAGAGAAAACTAACAATCAACTTTTAAATATCTGCAACTAACAAGCTGGGCCCAAAGCCAAGCATTGAATAAGTGGGAAACAGCATTATATGGTAACCCTGCACAGAAAAAAGTGACTGCTAAATGGTATTGGATGTTAGTCCAGGAAGAATATTCCCATAATAGGCACTGGAGGAAAAATGGAAAGAGGCCATACCAGAAGCCGACTTACCAACTCTTTGGTAAGTATCTATGAATGCACTTTGTTTATTTGTCAAATACCCTCCATTAAGGAAGAACCACTTATTTACTTTACTTTGGGTATACTGGTCCCCAAAGAAGCTGTCCAGAATAGGAGGGAAAACAAAGTGCTGCCGAAAATGTGGACTACCAAAAGCAGATGACATGCATATGTTCTGGCAATGTTCCTGAGTGTATGCTTATTGGCTAGATGTGAGTGAGATATTAACGGATATCCTGAAAAAGAACATAGAGGTAAGCCTGTCTCTGAATATTTTTGGGATCTTAGATAATCATAGTTTTATTGGAAAGACCAGGAAACTGCTTGAGCAGCTGTTATTAATCTTGATCATCATTGCTCGCAGGGAAATGTGTATAAATTGGACCTCTAGTAGCCCACCCTCTTGCGCAGCTTGGTTAATGGCAGCCAGGCAATTTGGCAGGTTAGATTGTATAAATGCCTCTGAGACGAAAGCCAGGATATGGGAACCCCTTATTCTTCATGATCCAAACTGAATTAGACAATGGAGGATTAAACAGTAGAGGTATTAAGACATTCTAATCCAAGGGGAGGTATGTGGGGGTAACCCCATCTCCTCGAAATAAGAGTTGAAGGAAGGTGTATCAGGGAAAGGGAACATCCGGCAGGATGTGAGTGCATGTTCCATTTCTTGACCCTGAACACACCATAACAAACAAATTTTTGGATTGTCGAATATGAGGACCAAAAAAAAACATCCAATCTCTATAGGAACCAGAAACACATCTACTCTATCAATATCCAGGCCATCGTTGACCACCTCGGGATGTTCACCAACGTACTGCCCAAATACCCAGGGAATGTGCATGATGCATACATCTTCAGGCAATCCATCATAACCCTCAAGTCACGGAGTGGCTGAAGTCGATCGATGCTCTTAAAGGTTCTCTCACGCCAACGGACTCCGTCAAATCTCTGGGTTTCACCCTAGACCCCAAACTCACCTTGACAAACCACATCAAGAACTCGGCAAAAAGTGCCTTCTTCAACCTCAGACTGCTGAACAAAATCAAACCTTTCATTCCCAACAAGGATCTTAAACTAGCTACACAATCTCTAGTCCTATCTAGACTGGACTATGGGAATTCAATCCTTACAGGTATCCCCAAATCACACTTGGCGCCACTAAAAACAACACTACATGCGGCAGCAAGAATGATCACAGGATGCAAAAAATTCGACCACATCTCCCCAGCACTCAAAGAACTTGAATGGCTTCCGGTGGAAATGCGTAGCTCCTTCAGAACGGCCTGCCTAACCCACAAAGCCCTCCACACCGGTAAACCTGAGTACCTGGCAACCAAGCTCAAAAAAGCAGGCCAAAGCAGATATTTGAGAAGCTCCAACTCCCTGCTGCTCATCCTTCCAAAAACCAGAAAGAAGAAAACTGCGGACTGCTCCTTCACTGGAAATGCCCCCAAAATATGGAACTCTATCCCTCCACATATCAGAACTCTACCGTCCTATGCGGAATTCAAGAACCAACTCAAATCCTTGTTCCTCATCCGCTCCCTAGGTCCCAGATAACCAGGATCTCCCACTGAACTATGTGTTAGCTATGTATCCTTACACCAAAAGTCCCACTGTTACGCACTTTCCCTCCCCCAATATTGGACTGCCTCTACTTGTTACATGTCTTGTTGTTCACCCTGTCACACCTGTTACTGTAAAGCGCTCTGCTACCTTCGGGTCTTGTTAGCGCTATAGAAAACTTCTAAATAAAAATAAATAAATAAATGAACACTTCCGGAATGGCCAATATGGGAATGGCCTACTTGTAGGTAAGCAAAACCCAATTACCTAATAAACCCACTAACAGTCAGAATTGAATTACATAATATCCATATCTGTGTCTGAAACGCTCCACAGCCCCACCAGCAATGGCACCACAGGCGGACGGCAGTACATCAACTCAGTCGACTGAGTTTGAGAAGCAGTTGCTGCACAAAAAAGCAGAGACAAAGTAGAAGCTGGCAGGATAAAAACTACAGGTGTTGACAATAATGCAAATGGTCCGTACCTTGCACTAAACTATGGACCGTATAGAGTAGAAAAGTTAGGTCCTCCCTCCAACTTTCTAGCCCTCTCCAGTTCAAATTGCCTTTTTTTTATTGTTTAGATGTTTAGCATAATTTAGGATACTAGCATAGTGATAGGTTAGGTAAGGTTAGTTTTGGTGTCTTACAGCTTTTAATATTTATGATGTTTTGATAGGGATATGGGTGGGTAGGTTGTTACGTTTGTGGGGATTAATGTTTAGCAGGTGTATGTCAATATGTACATCCGTAGGGTCCCCACTTTGAGTCGGACAGAAATTCAGTCCTTTAGACAACACAGAAATGTCATCGTTATCGAGGGTTTTATTGGAAAGGTTAATGATTTTCAAATTATGTTCCATAGTCACATTGTTTTTTTTTGTATTTATTTTTATTAATTGTAAAAAACAAGCAAGGCATAAACAAATACAGAGTGCTGGTACGGGCGCGAGGCCAGACAGCGAATAAGAGAAAAATCAACATTACATGTAGGTGGGGGGGGGGTTCATAGGGGCAAATAATGAATCAAAATTACAATCAGTGAAAACAGGGCTAGGGAGATATTGGAGCATCAATGTTATCCATCATTGGGGGAGTGCAGAGATCCCCACGGTAGGCGTTCCACCGTCCCCACACACTCTGCCATTTCCGCGGACGGCCCCGGGCCACATACACAGTTTTTTCACGAAACATGCACCAATCCATGTTTTCCTTCCAAAGTTGGACCTGAGGTGGTCTTTGCGAACCCCACAATTGTGCAATATCACGCTTTGCTATCATGGCACCCAGGGTCGCCCATTGAGTTTGGGCCACATTATAATCCGTGGGCTCCCAGACATTCAAAATACAGCGTCTAGCTTCCGGTAGGAGAGAGACACCTGTGACTTCCTCCATCACCTTATATACTCCATTCCAATAAGCAACAGCCTCAGGACATTCCCAAAGAATATGAAGAAACGTCCCCACCGAGCCACAGCCCCGCTTGCAGAGTCCCTCCTCAGAAAAACCCATACGTACTAGACGGGGACCAGTGACATACACCCTATGCAGAATCTTAAGTTGGACCAGTCGGAGTCTCGCAGGGATCCCAATCTCCTTAGGCGAGGAGACAGCAGATTGCCAGTCCTCATCATCTAACTCGAGACCGTCTTGGACCCACCGGTCACGTAGTGGCAGCAGGAGATCAGTTCTGTCATTAATCAATTTCTTGTACACCAGGGAGATTGTACTGTCTGGAACGTGACCATCTAGCAATCTATCCTCCAGTGGAGTCGATTCGGGAACCGACTCCCCGCCAGTGAAAACCGACATCAAAGCATGACGGACCTGTATATATCTAAAATATTCCGAGTCCCCCAGCTCAAATTCCGTTTTCAAAGCATCAAAAGACTTCACCTGTCCCTTAACCCACTAATCCCCCACCTTGCTAAGTCCAATGAGATCCCACTTTTTGAACCCTTTGGATTTCCACAAATTACCAAGCCTTTCAGAGTCAAAGAGTGGGGTCGCCAGAGTCAGTCGTCCTCTCCAGCCCAATCATAGTCACATTGTTACATAGCATTTGGTCAGATGTAATAGCACCCATCACTTGTTTACTTTGTTCACTGTACCTCGGCCCTTCCCTGTACCGCCCCTTGCTCCTCCTGCCTCCCCTACTGGTTTTCCTTGCTGTTTCTTCTGTTGGAGTCTGCTGCTTATTCTTAGTTTCGCGAGCTCCTTCCGGAACGAAGAAGCTCCTTCTGCTAAAGGGATGTCTGATGTCATACTAAAGGCTACGCTACAGAGTGAAGATGTAGAGGCACTGCTAATGGACGATACTTCTTCATTACTCTCTTTCTCCTCCCTAGGTCTCTTTTTATCATCATTACTTTGTCAGTTATCAATTTTTTTGGCGAACATATAGACTCGCCCGTCTCCGTAATCCCGATCATCTCTCCTTAATTTTTTCAATTTTTTATCCTTCAAATAGACCTGGTAATCATCCATCACCTGTTTAAGGATGGCAACGTTTTTTGTAATTAGATCTTTTTGTTCCATAGCATTGATTTCCTCCTTTAGCTTTTCTCCCTTGTCCCTTGCATGGCGAATTATAATCTGCAACATTATTAGTGATGCGTTTTCAAGATTATGTTCCCATTCATTGAGGAGTTCATCCTGTAGGTCCTCGAAAGTGGGAAAAAATAAGAATTCTCAAACCAAGCGGCACCTTCTTGTTGGTGAGATATTGCTGTAGAGTGATCCCATCCCACCAACGGGACA
Organism: Lissotriton helveticus; assembly: GCF_964261635.1. Lineage (NCBI taxonomy): Eukaryota > Metazoa > Chordata > Amphibia > Caudata > Salamandridae > Lissotriton > Lissotriton helveticus. The sequence continues at coordinate 56,172,687 of NC_136060.1, forward strand.
ATTCTTGCTTTTTAAGCCTTTCCAGTCTGAGGAATAGTGTTTTTAGACTAGTTGTGGTACGCAGTTTCTGAGTACTGGGTGTATTACTAAGACACACATCAAAAATATTGGAGGCCATTTCCTCTCTCCCATCCTGAAATCTAGCCATTTCCCCTTGTGAACGTTATAACAGATAGTGATGGGTACTAAACAGTCGAAAATGCAAACACATAAATTACGAACCGAATGACCTGACCAAGGTTTAGCACAACCATAACACAAGTAAAATAGATTTAGCTCTGGTGCAGCACACTTCCCGTCGTCCCAAGGCACAAATACGGTCAACAGGTTTCATCAAATGGTGGAAGGCGCACTCATTAAATTATAACCAAGGAATCTTCTTTAGTCCAAAAGTTCAATTTTTTATTGTGGTAATTATACCAAACACGTTGCACAGCCAACGCATTTCGTTCCGTTGCAGAACTTCATCAGGGCTGAAAAGACCCAAAAGAATATATTACAAACTGTACATTCCACAAGACATACATAAATAGGATATACTATATACAACAAAGGATGGGGTTAAGAACACAGCATTAGTAGGAGAAGAATTTTGCAGAAATGATTGCCTGTACATGCTAATTATCACACCTAAAACATATATAAAAAACACATATATATATATATATATATATTTATATATATATATATATACAGACATAAACATAAATAATTCACAAACTACATATATATCTATATACAAAATAAAAACATTGTGCCATTGGTCTGGTATCTATACAAAAGGACAGGTTGTTATTAAAGTAAGTCATGAGGACTCATGGTATATTTCATGGATTCATTCTCAAATTATGTGATTCAAAGTAAGTGGACCATGTCAGAAATACATACTAATAAAAAAGGAAGAGCACAGAATAATCCAAGAAAACTAGTACGCAATGACAAGAGAGAAAAAAAGTTGGATTAAGAAACCAAGAAAATGATTATATATACATAGAAAATGTATTATTATAAAGAAGGAGAAGGAAAGAAGAAAAAAAGAGAAGAAAAGAAGAGAAGAGAACAATTATAACATTTAAGTTACCGGACTCCCCCAAGGAGGTGAGTGGGGGGGTGGAGATGGAGGGCGGGAAAGAAATAAAGGACCAGACCATAAGCCCTGAATCAATCTAGTATAAGAAACGGTATACACTCACCAAAAATAGAGAAGTATCCAAAAGAACCAATGCTCACTCACTAATATTGTCATTCCATTGGTTCTTTTGGAAACTGCTCTATTTTTGAAACATGCTGAAAGATGACCTGCTAGTGCTACTAGGTGGCTCATATAAGGAGTAGACAATGAAACGTTTGCAGTGGAGTAACTTAGGGATCTTCAAATGTGATTATGCACTGTAAGGTGCATTCTTGCTGTGAATGGACACACAGCCCAAAACAGGTATTAACCTACTGTTGCCCTGTGTGTGTATATGATGCTGCATTTTTTGTTTGGGTTGTTAAGTCAAACTATTGTGACTAATCCAGGATGTGATTGATGCCATAGTTTTTATGGAAGTATAACCCACTTTGGCAGAAATGACATTCAGTCTTACCATTGATTGATTGCTAATTGTAGGACTTCATGCATGTCACCTTGGGTAACTACTTGCTAGTTTAGATACACCTAGTGATTACATAAACTATTTTGCATCGACTGTGCAAATGTAACCCTGGGTCGAAGGAACATAATTTCCTTTAGATATTAGAACGTGTCTTTAGGGTCACCACATCCACCATGGTCTACTTAGTCTAATCTTGACCCGAAATACAACACGCCGGTTCCAGTAAGTGATTTATTGACATGTGAACCAAGAAGCAAGGAGCAAGTGGCAGTCTGTGGGGCAACAACCTCAACATAGTTTGTGAGCCATTGGCTGTTCAGGCAGAGTCCATGTGAGATACATGCCATGGGACATGTGGAAAAAAAGAGAATTCCATTTAGGAGGAGGACCAAATTGCCATTAGGGAGGATAGGCCACATAGGCAGCCCACAAATGGGTGAGATCAACAGGTGGAAAAGCAAAGCAAGGACAGTACCAGTTGCTTAATAAATTGGGATGGCCATAAGCACAAGTAAATAGGGAAAATGGGCATGTGGCACAGATAAATGCTACCAGCCAGTTTTTTCGGTGGAAAGAGGGGAAGTCAACATCTTTGTCCTCTGATGTGTGTGGTGACTCTTGTGAGGGGGATGTTGTTGGTGCGGGTGGCGATGGAGGCACATACACACCATGAGCTGAAAATGTGATTCTCCTGTCCCCAGCGGCAGTTCTCTGCAACAAGTAATGCAGCACAGCATTAAGAAGCGCCTTCTGGTTTGCCAGCACAGCGACAATGTCATGGTTTAATGTACCCATTGTTGCTTTGTAGAAGTCCTGCTTCCGCCACGTGGACTCCAAGACGTTGTGGATTGCCCCCAGCTTGAGGGCAGCTTGGCTGGTGCCACTGCAGCAGGGCAGTTGTTCATGACTCTGCCTCATGACTCCAGTGATGTCAACCAGGGAGTGTTCTGAGCATTGGAGCAGAGGGTAGTTGCCTCTTACATCCTCTGAGGTTTCCTTATTGGGACTGAGGCCCCTACGGACTCCCTTTAGGGTGCCTGCCACGGTCTCCATCCTCACCCACACCACATCTGCAAGCTCCTGCTGGACTCCTACCACACAACATTGGAATTCAACTTTGGGGTCCTCAGAAGCCAGGGTTAGGGTTGGGGGTGGGCTGGTTGTTGGTGTTGGTTTGGTGATAAGCAAATCCTCCGGAGACTGTGCAACACCATTGGCCCTTCTTGTGACTGGTGATGGTATCTGAATGGAGTACAGGATTTTTTGGAGGTTGTCCTGGTCGAGGGTTGGCAGGTTGCTATTGTCTGCAGGATAGTCATCCAGAACAGACAGCGGGTCAGGAGTTGCTGGTACATCCTCTACACTGAAATAGATATATGTTGTTGTGAATTTATGTTAGCTAGTGAAGTGAGTAATCTGATTGATATTCAGACTTCCAACAAATTTTCTGTCAGGTCAACATTGATTTATTTATTTTGGATTTGGAGTGCGCATGGCTGCCTCAGCAACCAGGCATCCCAGTGTGACCAAATACTGAAGACAGGAGCCTGAAAGTGCAACAGAGTGATTAGACAGCAGGAGTAGGAAAGAACCAGGTCTTTCAGGCTTTTTGAAATGCCAAACGGTTTGGAGTAGCTCTAATAGGAACCGGGAGCGAGTTCCAGAGTTTCGCCACCAGGCAGTGGAATGAACACCCCCCAACATTGATGCTTACAACATCTGTTCCTCATAGGTTTAGAGGCCACATGGCAGTGTGGTTGCCTTTCAGTTTGCAGCATCTCTGCATTGTTCACACAACCAATGTGATAGGACTGACCTGTTGTGTCATGACACATGTTGCGACACAGTTACACAGCTCACTGGCCCAATCCTTCACATGTGATATGAAGTGCAGTCCACCTCTGCCTTGGTGATTACCTTCCTGTTTCATGATAGGACTGATTGTGTTTTGACGTATTGACACCTCTACTGTGCACATTGCACCTAGTCCCCTGAATGCCTGCCTTCCCTGAGACCAATACTCAGCCCACAGCTCCTGTGAAGGTGAAGTGGATTTGCTCATATTTTAATTATGATCCTGTAGTCTGCCTTTCACACTGATTACCACAACATGCTGCCTTGTTGTGCTGTCTTACATGTACATTGTGCTTCTATGTGGCCACAGGGTCAGTTTTTCACACATATCCTGCATACCCAGCTTCCAACTTTGCTACACCGCAGTAATGTGTGAGGGTATATACTTACGATTGTTTTCCTATTTGTGTATACACATTGCATACACAGTTGGATGTTCATTTATGGACAGTGTGCACTGTGTTACAACTCTGAGGGAGTGGGCCCAGTCCAACTTGATAGATTGATAACACTGACACTCAGTCCATTTCATCACTGACAGAATAGGTCAGCTACAGAGTTTCACACATCTTGTTACTCAGGTCCCCTCACTTGTGCAGGTATATGCCTCCTCTGCCAAACCTGATTTTAGGTCAGGCACTCAACTTACTAGTACAAACAGACGGAACACAAATAATACATTGACTAGCATGTGCCTACATCACCAACAATACGCATGACCATTTCCAATGGACTGGCATGGCTGGTTGTTTTCGAGGGCTGTGGAATGAGCTATAGCCCACATGATAGTAGTGTGAACTTGGTGATATGTACTAAGCCAGGTTTGCCACACAACTAGGCCCATCCACCTCAGCCTCCAGCCATCCCTGACCCCTACCCTTTGTGGTGGCAGACTAGTTCATCCTATACGTTGACAGATACCTGTTTCAAATCCTCCGCCTTTGACATTTGTGGCATGGTGAAGCATTTCGCCTTTAGTCTCCCTCGTGCCATATGCTACTTCTTCACCCAGTGCCACATCACATGTAGGATGTGGTTCCACAATGGTCTCTTTTGGTCATCCCTTCCTAGCTGCAACACAAGTGTGACACTGTCAGACACAGCAGTGCATGTATCTTGGTAAGACTACCTTGCAGTACACATATTCCTTCTCTCCTCCTTGCTATGCTATGTTTCCCCATTCAAACACTGTGGCAGTGCAATGTGCTCAGGCAGCACCTACAATACATTGCACTACCAGGGACCCACCAGGCGCACACACCATCTTGTGTTTGAACATACATGGACCTCTGGTGTGCATCACTTGCATTCACCCCCACACCCAGTCTGATTTAGTTGATCAAAAAATAATTGGCAAGTCCCTACCATGGGAACTGAGTTCTGTGTGCTCTAACCCTATGCATTGTGACAAGAAGCGTGCAATGTAGCTTAATTCAGTTTACTATGCACATGAATCTTGCCATGTTTCTGACCCCCTTTCAGGTGTGCAGTTTCTCCCCTGACAATCCTATTCCAGTCCATACATGGGTCCAAGTTACACACATTGGCCTCATGATGCAAGGTGGCCTGCATCATAACAGTCAGGCTGGGCAGGTTTAATGCGTCCATGCATGATGTATTGTTCCATTCCATGTTTTTTGCTTTGCATTCTGGTACTTGTAGTTCTGGTGACTCATGTTCTACATTCCACTACAAGTGCCAGTATAATAATGTGAACCTGGGCTAGTGCTGCACTTCACACATGGAAGGGAGAAACATGAGAGAGCTGGACTGCGCTGTTCCACATGTAACTGGGCAGTGTGACTTACACATTTGTTATGTACAACTGTAAATGACCCTGATTCCTGCCCTTTACCCTGAACACAGTGCAGATGAGAGCTGGTACGTAGCCCGCTGCGCTGCACATTACCTTTTAGCCCACATTGCCCATTGTAGCAGCTTACCCTGTAGGACTCGTTGTTCCTCATGGGCTGCACTGTGTTGTCCCAAAACTCCTGTTGCCAACTCCTCTGGGATGACAGCTGCCACCAGCTCCGCCAAAGCATCCAGCTGCTCCTGTGGCACAGGGCTTCCACCTCAAGTCTGCATGGCTGCCTTTGAGATATTGGCCAGTTTCTTCTTCATCCTGCACTTATAATCATGCCAGCATTTTTTGCAGTTAGTGTTTGTCCTCTTGGCTTGTCCCACCCTGTTGATCTTGGCCACTATGAAGTGCCAAATGGCCTCTTTCTTTTATTGCTAATGGCAATTTTGAGGTGACATATAGCTGATGCTGGTGCTCTGTCACCTGAGTGATCAATATTTTGTTCTACTCCTCACTGAAGTTGCAATCCCTCTTCCTCTTCTCCTGGGTGTCTGTCTGGACATTCTGGCTGGTGCAGGGGTTGTTGGGGTTGTTGTTCTGGTTGTGGCTCTGTTCTCCCAGCTTCATGCAGCTGTGGTCGGTAGGGGAGTACCTGCCGGGGCGGTGACGTGGGGAGGGGGAGGGGCAGGGTGGGGGTTTAAATAAATCAAACGAATTTCGTTGCGCGCACCCCAAATGCAATGCAGTGCGAGCACCGAAATTTGTTTGATATATTTAAATGTTTTCTTACCTGCAAACCTCCATTATCCATACATTACTAACCCCCACACTGCCCCTTCCCCTTCCCACATCACCGCCTGCGTTTGAAAAATTGGGCTAAACTACCTACGACTCGCCACACCCTTAAATAACGGGTAAGAGACACACATATGTTTAATTTTAGATGATGGGAACAGTCCCGCAGCTCCTTCTAATATGAAATTGTATAGCTTTTGTATAGTAGGAACGACATTAGACGTTCCTTTATAATTGCAATAACATGACCGATTTTGAAGGCAGTTGGTTCCTTTATTAATTTTAGGACCTCCAATCAAAAATTCTCTTTTTGGAAATTGAGTATGCAGAGATAGTAAACCTGCTACATCAAGACAGTATAGTTCCACATCGTCGCCCTCTGGACAAGGTAATGATATGTCCAGTTTTTCTCTTTTGATTGGAGCATTCTTTTTAAATTAATAGAGAGTGAGTCATATGACCACCCTATTATGTCTTTAGGTATTATTTAGTAATCATTGGACACAGAGTGAAGAATTCCACTTGGTTCCTCATTTCACTTGGGTAAGTTTAAACTCCCTCTTGCCCTAAGTGTGATTGCGACGCTATCTTTGGTCGCAATTTGAGTGCAACAGGCTGATGTATATATTTACTTCATTTCAGGGCTTTACTACTCTCTTGGTTGCCCAATGTTTCAGTCCTGATGAAGACTCGCATGGCCACGGTCCAACTTACCTTTAGGCTTTAAGACGAGTCGAAACGTCGACGCTCTCTTCTTTGAATACCTGGATAGTGTGACACATTTTCTTGTGCAAATATAATTTTGGAAGCAATGTCTCTAATTGATGAAAATAGTTTATAGAATCTATATCACAACCCAGGCTATTGAAAATGATGTATTGTGTTGAATAATTTATTGTGAATTTGAATTTGTAAATACACTTGTATGTTTTTCTTTTCTTTTATAAATACACTTGATAATTGTTTATCTTATGCACGCTCCCTTTGGACAACCTCCAATTTTCTTACATTGAGATAGTTATGAATGTAATGAATTAAATATGCTCCGGAATTTGTAATTATTGCTGTTGAACTCTGTGTTCTTGATTCTTGTTTAGTTATAATACATTGAATGTACAGGATTGATCTATTAGACGTATCCCGTGACTAGGTAGAAATGTTCGAAATGCTTTGATTCAATTCTAGTGAGATTATGGTTAAAGACCACTGTATTTGAATAACACATCACCGCCCCGGCAGGTACTCCCCTACCGACCACGGCTGGCTTCATGGCTTTCTACTGTGAAGAGCGGCAATGTTTTTTTTCAAAGCGTATTTTTTAAAATATTTTTTTATGTTTCACATAATAAAAAGTGCTGCTAGGGTGGTTACCATTGCTTTACTTGCTGCTAACCAGCCTTATGTCAGTTTTGCTTCTGATGCAACAGTTTTTGCTGCAACAACACTCCAGCGGCAGCATCAAATTCTTTTTGCGCTATCTTATCCTTACACAATGGTGCACCATACAGTAAATATGGTGCATCTATGGCATTTAAAACTGACATAGTGTTTCGCAAATCATTTTTATGCATCACCGATGACCCCTGCAGGGTGGTGGAACCACAAAATAGCAGATTCGGTCCTTGGAAAGGTTGTCTCTGCTGATTATTATTCAGTCAACACAGACTGAGCACTTACTGCATCTTTAAATACCAGTTCATCCACTACACAACTATATTTATTTGGTCAGGGTCTCGAGTGGCAAACAAAGTGAGGAACCAATTTGATTTGCCAATGCTTGTTTTAACATGTATGTGAAATCCCCGGAACTGCATGAGTTTTTTAAATTGAAATACAATTCTGGATTTGTACTATGCCATAAGATAAAACAAAAGCCAGTGATCTGGAAAATGTAAGCAGGTTTGAATTGCATTAATTGCGCTATTTCCGTGTGTCTCAAGCAAAACAAATAAACACCAAAGATCATCATCAGGCTCGTAATGCAAAGATGTTTTGTTATAGTCTGTGTATTAACATTCCTGAAAGTAGACATTCTCTGCTATTGCACACTTTTTTAAGGGCCTTTTTTGATACGTTTAAGCCTTTTTGGCTTAAGATGAAAGGGCGGCAGCGTAATCAGAACGCAACTTACAGAAAATATGCAGGCAGTTTCGGTCAAACATCATACATGCTGCAAAGATGTAAAATGGAGCTGACTTACTAGGTACTGTGCAACACATTGGTCACGTTAAGAAGGAATTCCAAACAGCTGTGTGAACCATGAGCTCAGACAACCGTCTGTGAGTATGTTTCCACACACTATCAATACATCATTTGCAATGTAGCTTTTGGCTTGATTATCTTTACCCCGTTTATGTTTCCAATGCAGGATAATCATATTGATTGTCTTCAAAGGTAACTGGACTGGTTCTGGCGTCGAGAGAGAGCGGACGCATGGCTGATGCAAGGACTTTTACCATCGTAGGATACCGCCTCCTGCCCTCACCATCGACCATCGGAGCAGCTTTGATACTTGTCTGAGCAATTTGTTGCCCTTAATCTTACCTTGCATCAGAACCGGTCATCGGTTAACGAAGACCTGTTTACCAAGTTTTTAACGCCAGTCAGATTTCTAAGCATGACACCGAAATAGAAGAAATGTTTTTATATTGTTTATAGTCTTGGCAAATGTAAGTATAAACTCACATCTACTTTGTTGTATTTGTCAGTACAAAAAGAGGCATATGAATGATGGGATGCAGAATAAATACAGACATGTGGCAAAATATCCAAGAGGGTGGGTACCACTTTTAAAGACTATTATCCAGCAGAGCTCTACTGAGCTTTTCCCTGGTCATTATGAATCAGTTTATACGCCTCCAGGCCATTGTCTGCAGATACAGTGGAAAAAATTGCATAAAATGAGCTTGATAAGTTGTATTCTAATCCGCGATCTGTGACATGGTTTATATTTCTTGGCATCATGTAAAGATGTATGGCGCGTATTTTACGATTATGAAAGTGTTGCTTTTGACTGTAAACATAACAGGATTTCTTATGTTTATTATGGAATCTATATAGTGCAATGAAAGAATACGCTAAACATCAACGCTATAACAAAATAATATCTGACAGCACAGCAACACAAACAAAAATCAAAACTCAACACAAGGCAAAAACCACTAAAAAAAACACAATAACAACCCAACACTAAGCAGCAGAACGAAAGAAAAAAAAGAAAACACAACAAAACATCTGTGACAGGATACATAACAGCAACACAATCCAACGCAATAGGAAAACAACAGGATACCATTGTGAAACAACACAGCTCATTCACAAAAAGAAATCACAAGAACAGAACACCATAATTCAATAAATATGAGATGGGTTACAAAAAAATTAAAAACAGGCGAAAACCCAAACAAATTATTACAATCTCAATTAAACTTTAGAACGGCAGTAAAAATACAAGATAATTTAAAACAAGAATTTGTTTAGAATTTGCTCTGTGCATTTGTATATTGCTAGTATGAGTTTACTCTACTTATGAACTATATATAGCAGAGCCGATTCGGTTTTAAGTTGGTTGTTAATTGGGAAACGTTATTTGAGGTACTAAAAACGAAAAATATTTTTCTTGTATTATCACTTGGATGCTTGCCTAGGTGCACTATTCAAATTATATAGCGAGAAGGGATTTAGGTAAGGGATCACATTGAAGGATCTCGATACATGTAGGATTGTCCTGTGCAATAGTACAAGTTGCAACACTGTAGAATCTACAACAGAGCTCTAAGGAAGTGGTAAGATGCTGTAAAACATGACTTTTTCTGTATTGCATTAACAAATCTTGCTGTAGCTATCACAAATAAAGGGCTCAGTGCCTCTGTTCTTGATAAAAATCCATAGCTTTTACAAATTCAGGAGCAAAGGCGTTGTATTCCTATCGCTTTCAGGCCCGGACTGGCCGTTGCAGGCACCGGGCAATCCCCCGGTCGGCCGCATGGGTGGGGCCCGGTTTTGGGCCCCAGGGGGCCGTTTTTGTTACAGGGCCGTTTTTTGCAGCATAGCTGCAAAAACGGCCCTGTAACAAAATCGGCCGAAAAACGGCCCTGGCAAAGAGTGCGGTCGCACCCCCAGGGTAGAGGGGGGGCCGTCTGAGCACTTTGCCAGGGCCGATTTCGGGTCCCAGTCCGGCCCTGATATCCAGTCAATTAGTAACTGAGTAATGGCTTATTTCACTCCAAGACAATTTGGACAGAAACCCTTATATGGCGAACTATTTTTAAAAGGAGGGAATTCTCCAGATAGGGTCTATGGCTATGCGAAGCTGAAAAAAATGTGCTTTCTAATCCCCGTAACCACAGCTTTCTTATGGTATGGCAATATTCCTTCATCTCCTTAATGTTCAAACAAACGTTTAACAGATTTTTTAGCCAGCAGATGGTCCCTGTCTGACAACAAGCTCACCACCCTTACTGATTCATTAAGCAAAGCTTTTAACTTTTCCCGATTCAAAACATTAAACCCATGCGAATTAGAGGCAAACTTGGTGATCTGGCGTGAAATGTAGTCTGAGTGAGGCTGGGCGTCACTCACAATAAGAGCAGAATAGAATTATCCTCATCTTTTATCAGAGGAAATAAGAATCTCTGGGCACACGTTTTAGCTAAAAATTATGAAGAGGGCAAACTTAAGTTGAGTCATAGAGTTTGGATCATTGCATTTTGAGGAACAAAAAAGATTTAATGAGACACATGCTTTCCACATTGTCCTAGCTTGCTCAGTTATCAAGATATAGCAACTCAGCCTCAGCCCAAAAAGGGTTTGCAGGACTGAGTCTCCTGATAACCTAACTGTAGGCCCTGTAGGCCCTGTCATCCTTAGGGTGGTCTTCCCCAAAGCATTTGTCTGTTTACATCCTTTTTTGTTTGTATCTTTATGTTGGCCTTAAGACTCTGGGCACTTTACCACTGCTGACCAGTGCCAAGGTTCATGTGCTTATCCCCTAAACACAGTGACATTGGTGTATAACCAATTTACATATTTAGTTTAATTGTAAGTCCCTTGTAAAGTGGTATACCATATACCCAGGGCCTATAACATAAATGCTTCTTTTGGGCCTGCAGCACTGATTGTGCCACCCACACAAGTAGCCTTTAAAAACGGTCTCAGGCCTTCAAATGCAAGGTCTGTGTGTGCAATTTACTGCCATTTCGACTTGGCATTTGAAACCACTTGCCAAGCCTTAAACTCCCCTTTTATCACACATGTCACTCCTAAGGTAGGATCTAGAAGGCCCTAAGGGCAGTGTGCTGTGTAAGTAAAAGGTAGGGCACATAACTTTAAGGTCCATGTGTACTGGAAGGGACAATAACCCACATTTGTGTTTCACTACTGTGAGGCCTACTCCTCTCATCGGCCAGCATTGGGAATTCCTTAAAACGCTTTAAAGTTGTAATTCCTGATTAGAAAGTAGTAGCTAAATCATGTTTCATATCTCTGGAATGGTAATGGTAAATCCTCTTTAACGATAAAGTTGGATTTAACATTATAATTTTAGGAATTCCACTCCAATACATGTCTGGGGTGGGTGACAGCTATACTTTTTGCATTCCTTCAAGACAGCCGCAAGCACAGGAAAGGTGGGTGTGACAGAGACTCATCTACATTTATCTGCATTATAATAGCTCTTCCTGGGCAGGAACAGAGAGGGGGAGATGACACTTACATCTGAACAGGAAGTGTCATGTTTTTCACACAATGGGCTGATTACTCCCTATTGATAGTTCGGAGCCAGGGGTGGAAAGAAAGCGGGACCTGTGCAATTCAAGGGCCTACTTTAAAGCAGCCACGGCCCGCGGAGGAAGTTTCGGTGGGGCGGAGAGGCGGGCGGGGGAGGGACAGGATGGTGGGTGCTAAAAACCGGAGTATGGATAATTGAAGGTAAGTAAACAATTTAATTAATAAAACGAATTTCGTAGCGCATCCTGCGCCACATTTTCCGATGCAGGGCGAGCTACTAAATTCGTTTTATTAATCAAATTGTTTACCTACCTTCAATTATCCATACTCCGGTTTTTAGCACCCCCACCTTGCCCCTCCCCCGCCCCGCCTCTCCGCCCCACCGAAACTTCCTCCACGGGCCGTGGCTGCTTTAAAGGCACAACTGGGTATAAGTAGTAGGCCTCTGACCCTACCAAGATAGTGCACTACTGGACCTGTGAAAAACTCTATCAATAACCAACTGAACTGGGGGTCTATCAAACAGAATGCCAACAAGTGTCAAAGGGATAATTTAATGACCTGCCACAGTTTTGATCCCCTATCTATACAGTATCAATTACCAACTGAACTGGGGGTCTCTCAAACAGAATGACAACAAGTGCCTAGGACTACAAGGAGCAGATATAAAGTAACAGGAGTATTGTGAAAGCACAAGGAGCCTTGAGCAGAGCTTGGATTTCCATCAATTGTCTCAGTGATCAATCTTATCATCTGGTCATCCACCCAATCGAATGATATGTCTTTTGATCATAGACACTATCTTCAAGATAAACTCACTCAATAGAGTCTCCCCTTACAATTCTATTTTAAAGACTGCACTCACTCTCTTTTGCACTGCACAAAGTTTCCATGTGATCATTGATTTAAGAAACATATGATCTGTTTTTTCACTTTCTATTGAGTGAGTTTTGCTTGAAGATAGTCTCTATGATCAAGAGACATACCATTCTATTGGGTGAATGAGCAGATGATAAGAGTGATCACTGAGACAATTGATGGAAATCCAAGCTCTGCTCAAGGGTCCTTGTGCTTTCACAATACTCCTGTTTCTTTATATCTGCTCCTTGTAGTCCTAGGCACTTGTTGGCATTCTGTTTGAGAGACCCCCAATTCAGTTGGTTATATATACTGTATAGATAGGGGATCAGAACTGTGGCAGGTCGTTAAATTATCCCTTTGACCCTACCATTCTCGGAGTGTGTGTTGCTGTGAAAAAACTGCCAGGAGTAAAGACTGCTGTGCTGCAAGGATTGCCACTCTGCCTGGCCGCTGCTTTAGAAGACTTGATTTTCTGCTTTGCTGTGCTGCCCTACCAACTGCTGTTTTTTTCCCTGCTGAGGACAAGGACTAGACCCATCTAGTTGAAACCAGTGTGACTCCAAGGGCCTGTTGGCTTGCCCCCTGTTCTGAAGTCCCAGGGCCATCAAAGACTAACTTAAACCCTGCAACAGCATCTGGACTCTGCCATCTGTGAGTCCTGTCCTGCAAAGTGGTGCCAATCCAGTTTTGGGTACTTCAAAGAGCACGTTTGCTCTGTAGAACCATCCAAACCTACACAGTGACGACTTTGTGCCAATCAGATCCGATAAATTGCACTTCGACGGTGATTCAGGAGCTGATTAATGACATCAATTAGGCGGAATGCACAGCTTGACAATGACGGACAGCGCGGCTCGATGATGACACAAGGTCTGCATCGTAAAGGGGTTCATTAACAAAGCCTTCATCATTTGCATGTATCAGAACCGATGCACAACAACGCTTGCTCCATCCAAGGTACTCTTTCAGACTGCACTGCATAAAACCTGTGGCCGGCCTGCCCTGAGGATGAACTCAAGTAACCCCTGAGTGCTATTTATTTCTAAGCACTACTTTTAAATGTATTATTAAAAAATTCAAGACTCTGGTTCCACTTATCGAATTTTTGTTGTCCTTGTCTTGTTTTACTTTTGAAATTATAATCTGCCCTTCTCCGGGGATACCGGCTGACTCCTTACTATAGTAATGCTGGCACCTGTGTCTCTCAGAGCCTGAATTCTTTCCTACATTGGGAGGTGGTGCTCTTTTTGTACACTTGGAATCCCCCTTGTAGTATCTATACTCGAAGCACTCATAGCATTGATCGTCTTGGGCGTCTGACCTTTGTCAGGGTAGTTTTATCTTCTGGTGGCTAGATTGGGAATGAGAACTAGACCCTTTCCCCTGTGAGTTGTTTTGGGGGTCTTTAGAGAACTCTGTCATTTTATCTTCTCCTCCTTCTTCTAGTATGGACCCTGACCCACCTTTTGGGAGTCCCCCCCCAGATGCCTTCTTGGACACTCTAGTCCTGACCCAGATGTCCGCCTCTTCTGGAGGTTTCCTGGGGTCAGTTAATTTGCAATCAACAATGTTTTGGCGCAGCTCTACAAAACAAATATCAAGTATTTCTTCCTTATTAATCAATTAGTACAGCCCTGATTAATTATACATCTTGCTGCCCCTCAGCCAGCCCTTCAGTGCCTTACTGGAATAATCTAAGAAATTCACCCAGGTCTGTAAAGAGATCTGGTGGCTTCCCCTGAATCTGAGCCTATATCTCTCAGGGGTCAGTCCAAACTTGCTAACTAGGATGATCTTTGTTTCATTATAACATGTCTGGTTCCCTACCTTTAGTGTAAAGACTGTGTCCCTCCCCACTGTGAACATATACTTCCACAAGCTATCACAACGGAACTCCTCTGGGACTATGTGCACTCTCAGAGCCACTTCATATGCTGTAAACCATTTGTTTATGCTATCCCCCACCACATAACTGAGCATCAAATCCTTTGGGAATCCTGACTTTGGACTCATCAGTGAACAATGTAAGTATGCTGCCACCATTGCTGTTACTTGACCCCACATATATGGCTCTTATGTCCAGCTACTTGAGATTGAGCTAATGGGTACGTTTTCACTCTCCATGACCATCCTCCTTTCATCTTGAGCCTGCCCCATCTTGGCAAGCTCTACCTTTAATTTTCTGTTCTCCCTCCTATCTGCCAGCTCCTCTGGAGGCAGGTTCCTGGAGGAGACACTGCTACCTGAGCTGGTATTTAGTACTGAGCCTGGCAAGTTGTTGTCCCTCTCTACAGACCGTTCCAGAGCCATTTCAGACTGCAAAATAAGGTCACCCTCCTACTCAGGGATCACATGCTCCTCCTCTGGGATATCATCCCCTGCAACCTGGGTCTCCGCAAAGGCCCTCAAAGCCTTCTGTAGCTACACTTTCCTGGTAAAGCTCCTTGTAGACACGTGGAAGTCCTTGCAGAAATCTTTTAGCTGCTGCACAGTATAGGATTCTAACCAGACCAGTTCTAACTCAATTACTGTTGGTACAGATGTGGCTTCTCCAGAGAGAACGAACTATTGGATGTGAGGTGAACTCAGGTAATCCTGCTTAGCCTGCTGAGGCTTAACAAAAGGTGCTGTGGCTTACCAGGGCTGTCACTCCTTGCTTGTTACAAAAGCAAACTAAATACAAACCAAGTAGTTTGTTACTGCCACGCCCTGTTCACATGGCATTTGCCACAAATTATAAACAAACTCTTCACAATATTTGATTGTACAATGTTATATTGCTTATATGCATATCATATCATATTCATCAGATATATTCATTTCAATACATTGACAATATGTTCATCTTTCATTTATATACATGTGTTACTGCGCAATTCATAAACAAAAACAATAATCAATGTTCATAGTGGTTCCATATACATTGCCCAATGCATTTCGGAACCAAATGGTTCCTTCATCAGGGGCTGATCTTGAATCTATGTGCTAAGGAATGTCATGGGTGGTAATGCTTCTTTCATCAACGATGAGTGAATGCAGTTAGATTCCTCTCAATAGAAGACTCCTAACGGCCTGCGCAATGAAAGGTCATAGTGTTTCCCTTAAGATGTTGAAGTTTCGCCGTATAATTAACCCGAGTTGTACACCTTAACTCCAGAGAGAGGCATACTTTAGCAGAAAAATCAAAAAGGCCGTTCAGGGAGAATAGAAAAAGATCAGTGGTGACTAATGATGATGCATCAGTTTTGTAGCAAAGAAGCTGCAGACTCACTTCGGAGGCCCAGGACTAGGCAGGGCTCCTCAGGCAAATGTGGGACTCACAGATAGCAGAGTCCAGAAGCACCAGCAGAATTGTAGAAAGTCTTTTATGACCCTGAGATTTCAGAAACAGGAGGCAGGCGAGCAAGCCCTTGTATTCATTCTGAGTTCAAGTAGGATAGGTCCTGTCCTTGTCCTGAGCAGCGCAGAGATTAGCAGGCATCACCGGCAGCCCAGCACAGCAGTAAATCAGTTCTTTAGAACAGTCAGTCAAGCAGAGTGGCAATATTTGTAGTACAGCAGTCCTTATGCCTGGTGGAGGTCTTCACAGGTCCAGTAGTGTACTGTCTTGTTAGGGTCAGAGCCCCAATGTTGTTTTGAAGTGGGGGTGACTTCAAAGTAACTCCATGGAGTGCAAAGGTCCCCTTTCATCTCAGCCATGTCTGCCAGGCTACCTGTGGGGTTAATCAGTCCTATGTGTGGTGACAGGACACTGCTTATCCAAATGCAAGTGACAGCTCCCTCTCCCACTTTCTGCCCAGTAAGACTATCAAAATACAGAGTAATGCAAATGAGTCCTCTGTCACACCCACCTTTTCTGTGTTTGTTTACAGGGAATGCACAAAGTGTAGCTGCCGCCCACTTCAGAGTGTCTTGGAGACAGGCTGTCTTCACACAGAGCTGAGTTAAGAAGAGAGACATGTCCACTTTCTAAAAGTGGTATTCCTAAAATGGTACTGTAAATACAACTTTTTCACAAAGAGGATTTATCATTACCATTCCAAAGATATGAAACATGAATTTAGCAACTCCTTTCCAATCAGAAATTACAGCTTAAAAATGTTTTAAGAAATTCACAATGCTAGCCAATGAGAGGAGTAGGCCTTTCAGTAGTGAAAAACGTTTGTCACTACCAGGACATCAAAAACTAGTCCTACCTTTTCTTAGGCAGCATCCTACCGTTGGAGTGACCTATGGCTTCGTAAGTGGTTTTAAATTCCAAGTCGAAGTGGCAGTAAACTGCACATACAGGCTTTGCAAGGGCAGGCCTGAGATAGGTTTGAAAGGCTACTTGCGTGGGTGGCACAACCAGTGCTGCAAGCCCACTAGTAGCATTTAGGTTACAGATCCTGGGTATATGGTATACCACTTTACAAGGGACCTATAGGTAACCAAATATGCCAATCAGGTATACACCAATTTCACCATGTTTAAGGGAGAAACACATGCACTTTAGTACTGGTTAGCAGTGGTAAAGTGCTCAAAATACTAAGGCTAACAATAAAGATACAGCAAAAACTGGATGTAAGCAGGCACAAAGTTGGGGAAAGACCACCTTAAGGATGACAGGTCTAACAAACATCTATATAGGGCAGCAATAAAGTCCACCCATCAGAATTCACAGACCTGGGCCTCAGGGCGGCTTATTGGAAAGACACTTATTTCCATGTTAACCAATCACCAAAATATTTTATTGTTGCTCTGGGAAATAGTTTGGTTCATTAAATCCCAATGATAGTCATATGACCAATGTTTTTTCTCTAGTACTGCATTTGTGCTAAAATTAGCTCTTGATTGATTTCATCACTACCCATTTGTATAGATTGTCACAAAGCTTATTAAGAGCTTTCCTCAACAGGTGGCATTCTGAGTCGAACCAGCCTTGGGTACACCATCTCTGCTAATTCATTTAAAAGCATCAATAACTAAATTGGGTTTTCAGCATGAATAATACTTTTTATTCATCAGTGCATTGCATTATGCTAGGTTTTGACCATTACCAGCAATTCTGTGTATAGTATCTAGCTGTACAGCAAATCATTACGCGCGTTTGGAGGGTGGATTGCTTTGTCCTTTGCTAACTGTATTACTGCTTGTCCTCTAAGTTATAGAATTGAACCTGCCTATTTTTAAATAATTGTGTTCTCGCTTTGAAATTTGCACTTGTCATTCTTTCTGCAATTTTAACTGTTTGCACACTTCTTACCCAACTTCATGCTACTGCTGCCATTGTGGTGTTGGTATCGCACTCCTGTTGCCCTCCCCGGTCCACAACGGGTGACGTCCCGGTTGTGTGGAGGGAGGCCCAGGCGACTTCCAGTTTGGCAAGGTCAGCAGTCTAGTTGATGCCCACCATCAAACTATAAATTAGATGCCCAGTCCGACGCGCAGCAGACATGCGTAGTGGGCGCGCCAAAAGCAAGCCCGTCTGTGCCTGGCCGTGCCCTGCCAGGACCAGGGGCCACCTCCCCTGGTAGTCTTCCCAGAAATACATTCTGATACAGTTCCCATACTTTTCATGGTTTGCGAGGCCTACCTAATACAAAGTGCCTACATGCTTTGAATATTGTGACTGGTCTCTCCCATTGCGCTCAATGTGACTTTGCCTTCCAGGTACATTACAATTCTAGGGGACCTGTTATCGCCCCCCACCATGCAAGATTATTCCTCCTAAATTGTAGATCACTCATCAAACACTCTACTGAGCTTGCATTATTACTGGATGGGCTAAAACCAGACTTTCTCTTCTTAACCGAGACCTGGCTTCCAAGTGAAGCAGACCCCATTCTCATTCAAACTCTCCCCCCACGTTATTTAAGTCTTAGAGCTGATCGTAACACTGGCAGAGGCGGGGGTCCAGCTATTATTTTTACAGAGACTTTTAACTGTCGCACCACTACAACTACTCTTATGGACTGTGAGAGCCTGGCGTTTGCCATAGACCTGTCCCCGACAAATACCTTCTCCGGCCTTTTAATTTACCGCCCCCCTGGGGTAGTAGGACAGTTCCTCACAAGTCTTTCTACCACCATTGCCAACCTGGCCTTAGTTCCATCTAATTTTACTGTACTTGGAGACCTTAATATTCATTTAGACAACCCTGTTGATTACTCGGCGAAGGAAGTATCTTTAAATCTGTTAGCATTTCAGTTAACCCAGAAAGGATTCATACCCACCCATGTCAAAGGTCATCTCCTTGACCCTGTCTGTAGTAACCTACAAGAGCTAGTGATTGGCACCCCTATTCCACTGTCTTGGACAGATCATTTTCTGGTCCCTTTAATTTGGGAGGTCTGTCAACCTATCCTTTCTTTTAATAAAGTATTGGTATTAGATCGGAATTGGTCGAGGCTCTTACAGCACCTCTGGACTTCTGTTCTAGAGGCTACAAGGCCTCCCAGACCTGCCATTAATGGCAACCTGGACCAGGTTGTCGATAATTTGAATTTTTGGATTACAAGTTCGCTCAACTCGGTCATTCCCAAGAGATATACCCACAAGAAAGGGAAATCAAAGGCGGCACCATGGTTCTCCCATAAATTAAGAGAGCTAAAACAAACTTGCAGAAGGTTAGAACGAAGGTGGAGGAAGAATTATTCTGATTCAAGGAAAACCGTTTATAGAGAATCAATCAGAATATATAAAGCTGAAATTAGAACTGGCCAAGCAATCTATTATGGGGAGAAAATCATCTCGGCCTCTAATTCTCCTAAAGAGATTTCGTGTATCGCCAAAACTTTAGCAACCCTCCCCCAGAAAGCATTAGCCCCAGAGAGCACACAAAGTCATTGTAATAATTTAGCAGAATTTTTTTATCAAAAAATTCTAAATATCTACTTTTCTTTTCCAGCTTCCCAGAATGTCTCAAGTTTTTGTCAAACCGCAGGGCTGGTTTCTGATTTTCAGTCTTTATTAGGGCAAGTCCCTCCCCTAACCTATACCGCTCTTGATCTGATTATGACTAAAGTAACCTCGGGCTCTCCCATGGATCCTGCCCCCCTCAGCATTTTTCCCTGGCCATTGACCCCATTCACCCTGCCATCTTGGACATTCTAAATCTATCCATTTCTTTCGGTATGGTCCATTCCGCATGGAAATGTGCTCGAGGGAAGGCTCTTCTAAAGAAACCTACACTTGACCATTCCAAGTTAACTAATTATCATCCCATCTCTCTTCTTCCCTGGGTGAGTAAGCTACTTGAGAAACATGTGAACACTATGTTGGTAGAGTATTTGGAGTCTAACCATCTTCTCCACTGCTCTGGATCAGGCTTTTGTCCCCAGCTAGGGACATAGATCACCCTTGTGACTGTAACTGAGGAGGTGAGGAAGATTCTGGACCAGGGGGGCACGGCAGCAATCATTCTGCTGGATCTCAGTGCCGCTTTCGACACTGTCAATCACAATATTCTGATTTGCCGCCTTAAGAACCTTGGAGTCAATGGTACGGTCCTAGCCTGGTTCCAGTCCTTCCTCATGGATTGCTCTTTTTAGGTGTTGTAAGGTGATGTAGTGTCTAACCAGCTGCCACTCAGTTGTGGGGTACCTCAGGGCTCGTCCCTGAGCCCCACGTTTTTTAACATCAAAATGAGCCCCTTGGCTGAGATTGTCCTTCCGTTCGGCATAAATATCGATACCTACGCAGATGACACTCAGCTTGTGGTAGCATTAAACCACCCTGAGAGGTCATCTAGCTCTTTCGGTCCCTGCCTAGAGGCAGTAGCCAAATGGATGGAACTCTCATACCTCTAGCTCAATGGGGATATTTTTTTATTTTGAAAGTTTTATATAGCGCGAACAAGATCTTTGCAGATAACAGAGCGCTTTACAAAGGCATGTGGAAGGGTAGGGGAACAGGGGGCATAGTAAGGAGGTAGATCATCAAGTTCATGTACATAGCACAATATTACATATAGTACAGGTATGAGGTAGCATGGCCTAGTTGGGACTTAGGTCATCAAAACAATGTAAATAAAACAGAAATAGAGAAAAATACAGATATGAGGGAGCAAGAATCTAAGCACTTTAGTCTAATACAAGTCAAAAACACCCGTGCATAGGAATATATAGGCTATATAATAATATAATACTGGCAATACTGATCGACGCATTGTAAATCAAACGTAATTGTTCAAGTGTATTTAGCCATAAGGATATTTTTGACTTCTTTCTTAAAAAGAAGGGAGGAGGAGATGAGCCTGGTTTCAGGAGGAAGTACGTTCCAGATCCTAGGCGCCATTCCTGAGAAGGAGCGTTTGTAAGTTTTTTCCTTCCGGAATCTTCTCGGTTTCAGCAGAAGATTGTTTGTACTTCTGGTAGTTCTGGACCGGCCGGAAATTGTCAACTTATGAGTGAGGTAGCTGGGTGATTTCAGGTGTATAGCCTTGTGCGTCATGCAGGCAATTTTCAGCTGAATTCTGGCTTCAAGAGGCAGCCAGTTCAGGGGAGATATGCGAATGTTTTTTGGATCCAGTGATGAGTCTTGCTGCCGCGTTTAGTGACGCTCTGAGGGGTGCAGTTGTAGTTAGGGGGAGGCCGCAGAGGGCCACGCTGCCGTAGTCTATGCGAGGGATGACTAGTGCTTGTACTGCGGTTTGGAAGTCTTTTGCTGGGGGGAAGGGTTTAAGTTTCCTCAAGGTATTTATTTGGAAGTTCGCCCCCTTAGTTGCCTTGCTGATATGCTGCTGCATGTTGAGGTTGGTGTCAAGTGTTATGCCTAAGGATTTTGCTGAGTCCACGATGGTCGGTTGGACATTGAGTGCTGTTAGGTGCTTAAGCCATGTTTGTGCGGAAGATATTTTCGTGGGAGGTGAGATTAGGAGGAACTCAGTCTTCATAGCATTGAGTTTGAGGTGATTATCGGCCAGCCAAGATTGGGTGTTTCTGATCGTTGAATTCAGACTCAGGATGTCTTTGGGGGATTGTAACTTGAGATATAATTGAGTGTCATCGGTGTACATGTGAAAGTGAACATTGGATGCTTGTAGCAGGGTGGTGAGAGGTTCCATAACAAGGTTGAACAAAGTAGGGGAAAGGCAGGATCCTTGAGGGACACCTAACGATACCGGTACTGGGGAAGACAACAAGTTTTTGCTCTTGAATTTTTGAGACCGGTTGTGTAGAAAGGAGGTGAACCAACGAAGCACAGTCCCAGAGAAGCCCATTCTTGTCTTTAGGAGTTCGAGTAAGTTCTCATGTTTCACTGTGTCGAATGCTGAAGATCAAGAAGGATGAGGAGGCAGGTATTATTTTGATCTAAGATTTGGATGGCGTCGTCAATTATGTGAGTCATAGCTGTTTCAGTGCTATGCCCTGCTCGGAAGCCTGATTGATGTGGGTTGAGGAGATCAAACTGTTCTATGTGCTTTGTCATTTGTAGTTGGACGCATTTTTCTAAAAGTTTGGCGAGAGTGGGAATGTTGATAATCGGACGGTAATTGCTTAGATCAGTGGGGTCGGCTGTTGGTTTCTTCAGTAAAGGTGTAACTTGTCCAACTTTGAGGGAGTCAGGGATAGTTCCTTGTTGTAGTGAGCTATTGATAATTTTAGTCCAGAGTGGGAGGAGCAAAGGGATGAAGTCTTTTACGGCGTTAGCAGGAAGAGGGTCAGTGAGGTGATTGAATGGTTTTAGGGTGCTGAGTATTCTGTCAATTTCTTCTTCAGAGTAGGTGTCAAAGGATGACCATGTCGCATTATTTTTTAGTTTATTGGGTGTTATGCAGTTGGGTATTGAGTAAAGGCTTGCGTCATTGAGGAGGTCGCTCCTTATATTGTCAGTTTTTTTGTTAAAGAAAGCAGAGAAATCTTCGCAGGAAGGAGTAGTGCTCATAATGTCGACAGCTGGGGGTTGTTCCTAAGATTGAGATCGGATTAGCTCGAACAATTTACTTGGACGGTTTTTTGCTTGGTCTAGCTGGAGTCTGAAGAACTCTGACTTTGAGCGTTTTATTTTCCTGAAGTATGCATTTCTCTTTTTCCTCAGAGTTTTAAGATGCAATGTCGAGGGAACTGATCTCCAGGTGCGCTCTGCCGTTCGCATAGCCCGTCTCTCTTCATTGAGACTCCCGTTGTACCAAGGGTTGGATATCTTAGTGGATACTCTTTTCAGTTGCATTGGAGCGGCCTCATTGATTATTGAGGCCATGGAGTTGAGATAGTGGTCAGTTAGGTACTGAACGTCAGTAACGTCAGTAGGGGGGAGTAGGAGATTGCAGCTGTTAGGGGGAAGAGAGTTTGGATTGAGTTTCCTCATGTCTCTTTTCCAGACTTTGGGCATGGAGTATTGCACCGGGATGCGTTTTACTTTTTCCTTGATAAGGAATGTGATAATATGGTGGTCTGACCAGTCACAGGGTTGGATTGAGTCAAGTTGAATGGTGCCTTCTTTGGAGATGACAAGGTCGAGGATAGAGCCTTTGTCATGTGTCGGGGTATTGCAAATTTGAGTGAGGTCAGAAGCGTTAAGGAAATTTTTGAGGCTATTAACTACTGCATCACTGCAGTCATTCCAATGGAGATTGTAGTCACCAAGGTAAATTTGTGTGTTTTGCCGTCCTGCGTTGATTGACATTGTGTCCATGAGTTGTTGGGAGAAGACGAGGTTGTCCCCCGGGGGGTGGTACATGATGTGTAGTGAACATACAGGTTTGTTCTCACTGATGACATCAAGGCAGAAGTATTCACAGGTATGACTGAGCTAATGCTCTTCGGCAACTCTCCCTCCTTCAACCACGCTCTCCTCTGGCCGGACTGCCTAAGCCCTGCCCCAGATCCAAAAGCCCAGATTACGAGTCTCGGGATGTGGCTTGATAGCGCTCTCAATTTCAAATTCCAGGCTACCAAGCTCTCAGCCACCTGTTATGGCTTAATGAGGTTGTTGCGCAAGATCCTTCCCCTTCTTCCTCTTCAGGCGAGAAGGATCATGGTTCAAGCTTTTATTCTGTCTCACTTGGATCATGGTAATGCTTTTTTATCTAGGATCCCCCCATTTTACTATACAGAAGCTTCAGGTGATCCAGAACTGTGTGGCCCGCTTTCTCTCCCGGACCCACCGCAGACAATCTGCAAAACCTGCTTTAAGGACCCTTCACTGGCTCCCTGTTAGGGCAAGAATACAATTCAAAGCCAGCCATGTGTTTGGCCCACAAGGCCTTCTGGAGGAAGGGTCCGACATCATCCACCCCCTCCTTACCCCCTACCATCCTTCGTGAAACCTCCGCTCCAGTTCCTCTTTTCTTGCCGTCTCTACCAAAATACGAAGATCAAGATGGGGGGGGATGCTCCTTTTCGTTCAATGCCTCTACTCTCTGGAACACACTTCCTTTAGATCTCCGGAAGAAGTCAAATCTTTTGGCCTTCCGGAAATTATTAAAAACCTTTCTCTTGAAGCTTTCTGTCTCATTTCTTTATGCGTTAGCCCGCAGCGCTGGGAGGCCTCAGGGTAGCCATGCGCAATACAAGTCCAAATTCATTTATTCTTTAATTCATTCATTCATTATTGCAGGTTTTCATCTGAAACTGAAACTGTGACCACCCCAATTTTGGAATATTACTTAGACTAGAGTCAATACACAATGGTGACTAGAAAAGAAAGCATGTAACCATAAAATCGGTTACCATGTTAAAATTGTCATTGGGTACAAATACATAATCAATCTGGGTCACAGTCCTGGAATTTCTAAAAGTTGCTTTTGCCAGCCTGTCACCAGCGAATTTGCCATTTAATTTAACAGGTTATGTTCCAATAACAGGGACAACAGCTCTCATTCTCTACCCATTGTTTTACTTGCTCAGACAGCTACTAAATGGATTTCCTACATACCCAATAAGTCAAACAGTACTTTATCAAAAGAGTGCAAAGACATTTTAGAATCCAAGTCTCCCACCAGAATTCCAAAAAGCAGATGAAAAGCTAACATGTAACATCAACAAATCATTATCAAGCTTACTTGTGTTCTCCTCAAAAGCTGCTGTGTTGGTGGAGCATAAATCAAAAAATGGGGAAGAAAGAGGTCATGATATAGAGGACTTGCCCTCCTTTACGTAATCCAACAACCAAGAAGAGGCCTACTGAACTGGAAAAAAGGTATCTTTCCAGTAACTTTTATATTAGTTGTACTAGGGATCATTGGTATGGTCCTAAAGGAAAGCCTTGGGGTAATGGCTTGAAACATGTTGACCATGAGATACACACAAATAGACATGTGTCTCTCCTTCCCCCATTTTTAAGAATTGCAGCAAGAGGATTAAATAGTTAGTTCTTATTCACCCAGGTATTTTTTAACTACAAAACAGACCCTCCCTACCATGATTTACTTTATAGTAGACATCTCACAAAGTTCTCCCACATCTTCACTGGTAGTAGCATGGCCTGTGCCACAGCGGGACAGGAAGTACCCTATGATGAAGCATGGCACCATGGGACATCTTGGTGGGTGAGGGTTATTTTAAGAAAATTTCCTGTTTACCCTCACTATAACGGCTATGGCGGAATATAGACATCAATTAATGAGTTAGGGTAGCCTGAGGAGGATGATATATCAATGTAACAAACGAACTGCCAATTATAAGTGGTGTCCATAAATACCACAGTCTTCCCATAAAGTACAGATACGCTGCCCCCTGTCCCCCATTAACTGCCATAAGCACTTGAATAGGCATTTTTGACACAACCAAGGTACCCGTTAAGATGTGGGCTTTCCCTTTAAGAATTTTTCTGGAGAATACAAATCAAATTGTGTAGGTTCTTCAATTTAGAGTTCAATTTAAGTAAAATTCTTGTATCCAGGACCCTTCTGTGTGAGATACTTGGTTAGTCCATGTTGCCCTTTCACCTAGAAACAAACACCCATTGAGCAAAAGCCTTTCAAATTCCTTGGACAGCTTTTTTTGTAGTACAAAAGAGAATGATGATTGAAATGAGTCATTGCTGAGCAGGAATTAGGAAAGAAGATTTATGATCAGCCTGCACTAGTGGTCAGAAGCACCAATAGTTCTATCTATGTTATATTTTGGGCCTGAAAATTTGAGGAGGGGAAGTTCCTCTTGTGTTGCAGACAACCCACAGTGCCTACTCAAGAGCGATGCTTGTGACTGCAAGGCTTGCCCATTACAGCAGAGCAAGATTAGCTTGGAATTGTATTTGAGTCACTTTGTCCCACTGTGCTTAGAAAATTCCATCAATAGTAAATCAGATGACGTTAACACATTTAGACTCGGCACTGCCATAAACACTTCTAAATGTTGTGAGCAATTGAGATGGTGGATCTTTGATTTCTTTTCTCTTTTTTTAGGGGTTTAAAATAGTGAGCATTGGTAATTCTCCTGTCCTTCTCATTGGAGAAGGCTTCAACCTAGAATCTTTCTTACTTGGCTTGATTTTCTGCAAGTTGGGAGCACTTTTTGATACATACTTTTTTGTCACCAAAAAGTCAGAGAAGCTGACTATGGGGCCCAAGCTCCGAGGAATAGATTGTAAAGTTCTTATAACCACCTTCTCTCTGAGTCACATCAATTGGAATTATTGCTAGGCTTCAGAAGGCGTTTTGAGATTCTATTAAATTTATAATTGATAAGTTCAGATTAGGAGGTATTGGAAACTTTTGTTTTGGAGGATCTCACCAGAACAGATTATTTTATTCTTGATTTTTATCTAGATTTTTGCTTTGACAAAGGCTTTCGTCCTTGTTGAGTGTTATGGCAAAGTTGCCTATTTCTTTCATGTCATTCTTCTATCCTATTTACTAAGGAAAGAAGAGAGGATAAAAGACTTTTTGGTCACACAGAACCAGATCATGATGGGAAGAACATTCAGGTAAACGGGATGCAAGGTTTGGTTCCAGGGGTAAAACAGCGTGTTCTTGAATATTTCCTGACATCCCCATCTATATGCTTTCCAACAGGGCAATCTGTTTGGCATGCTGCGAAGTAAGCAGAACTAGGACCTTTAGCATATCGTAGAATGTAGTTTTGCATTAAGGAAAGCATGTTAAGCAGCAAACGTTCAGGTGTTCCCACCAGGTCAGCAGAACTATGAGGTGAGGATTGCATCTGGGAAATATAATTATATTCACAACTGGCCTCTGGTGTGCCATTTCGCTCCATCGGGATCCTTGGGTGACATCAAGCAGGCCATCATGGCCTCGAGGGAGGCACTGGAGAAGAGGATGGATGCCATTGTATCGGATCTTTCCCTGTTAAAGGGCGACCACCGGAAACTTAAAGAGCGGGTGGCGACTAACGAAACCGCCATGAAAGACGTTCCGGATACGGTCAACGCCTTGCAAAAGACACTAAATGATGTGGTACATAGGGTGAAAGTGTTGGAAGTGAGAGCAGAGGACAGTGAAGGGCCCTCAAGGCGCAACAACCTCTGAATAGTAGGAATCCTGGAGCGAGAGGAGGGATCTGATGCAGTACGGTTCCTGGAGGCATGGTTGAAAGCGGAGGTAGCGCTGGAGGGTCTGTCCCCATTTTACCCGCTGGAACGAGCACACAGGGTGCCGGCTCGCCCGCCTAGACCTGGAGCCCCACCCCGCCCAATGGTGATGAGACTCCTACACTATTCGGACCTAGATTTCATCCTGCAGAGGGCTAGGGAGCAACAGAATCTGCGCATTGGAAACAGCAAAGTAATGATATTCCCAGACTATACTAGGGAGGTGCAGCGCCAGAGAGCCTCCTTCTTGGCGGTCAAATGGAAATTGCGTCAACTACACCTCCCTCATGCAATGCTGTTCCCGGCTCGGCTATGAGTGATTGCCGACGAGGACACACACTTTTTTCTCACGCCGCAGGCCGCCTGGGACTGGCTGGAAACACGGGGGAGCCCGGTGCGCGCTCGCCACAAGTGACCTCGCCTCGAGGACGCCCATCCACCGCACCACCAACGCAGACCCCGGTCTCCCCCAGGGACTGGCGCCAGGAGCGAGACAAGGCAGTTTTAGCGGTGGCAGTCATCAGCCGAGGAGCTCTTAGTCCAGCCAGTAGCAACTCAGAGCATGTGAAGAGTGGAGAGGAGAGCCCAGGTTCGAGTAGCGGTCATGGGTTATCAGATGCAGATCTTCCAGTCGTTTCTCCACAGACGGCAGATGGGATGTTCGGGTGATGGGGCAGCAAGGGCAGCGGAAACGGATCTGTAAGGTGTCCGCTCTGACTATTAGACCTCGAGACTCCTTTGTCATGTGGTGGCGGAATGTCTGGGTGCACTGCGAGATTCATGGGAAGCCTGGGTGGATGTATTTGTTCGAAGGGGGGTCGAGGGGGGGTTCTGGGGACATCGTGGTGGAGTTCTGAGCCACTTTATCTTGATAGATTTTTTGTAAGTACATTTTCCTAGTTTGGAAGGGGTTGCCTCGTTGGGAGCCTGTCCTGGGGAGGGGGAGTTGGGGATGTTCTACTTGTTGGATTTTTTTAACGGGAACCAGGTGTGTCACGTGGGTGGGAGTTATGAGACATCTTCAATATCACTACATGCAACTAGAGAGGTCAGGTTTATTACACTACATATTCTGCGTACACGAGGGGGGTCCTAATTTGGATAAGAGCTGGAGTTCCATTCCAATGCACAACACAATTGATTGACCCAGAGGGCAGATATGTGTTAGTACAGGGGAAGTTAGATAGTAGAGACCTTACTCTCGGATGTATATATGCGCCTAATGCAGACCAACCTGCCGTTTTCTCCCTAGTATCATGCAAATTAGCGACAGTCCACACGGGCCCACTATTGCTGGGGGGAGATTTTAATTGTATCACGGATGTGGCCATGGATCGCTCCCACCCCCTCTTCCGAATGCACCAGCATATAAACTAGCGGAGGCGCGTAATACATGTCAACAGACATGGGGGTTAGTTGACACTTGGCGGGCCCAACACCCATTGGCCAGGGATTATTCCTTTTTCTCTGCCCTGCATGAATTGCATGTCTGCCTTGACGCCTTCTTGTGCTCCCCGAATGTGTACGGGGAGATTCGCAGTAGTGAATACCTCACTAGGACTGTTTCTGAACATAATCCGATGTTGGTCCAGTTGGGGTGGTCGCGGCTGCGCCCCAAAATCCCCACCTGGAGATTGCGGCCGGAAGCGCTTGACAATCAAGTTTTCCCTACCACCATTGCAACGGCTATTACAGAATACTTCCAGTTCAATGAGGGAACAGCTGGGGCGGTAACCGTGGAGTAGGATGCCTGGAAGCCGGTCATTAGGGGGAGATGTATTTCGGCTGTGGCTGGGACCAGAATGGTCCTCCTGCAAGACATCCAAAGAGATGATGAGCACTTGCACGCCCTGGAGAGGGAACGCCCTGAAAATCGGCCAAGCAGGGTGAATTGTTAGAAGCCAGAGAAGCAGTGGCAGCGAATATTTGAGGGCCTGTGGTGCTTTGATTACAAAAAATATGTCGCACTGGCGCACTCAGAGCGAGATAAGTCAGGGGCCCTCCTAGCCTGGTTGGCCAATCTGGCTCGGCGTGGCTCAGTCATACTGGAGCTGCGGGATCAGATGGGGATGCCCCGCTTTGATCAACAGGGGATAAATGACCTGTTCTTTGATTACTACACAGAGCTTTATCGCAGTCGAGTAATCCCTTCTGAGGGAGAACTGCAGGACTTCACGGAGGGTGTGGCTCTGCCAAAGTTGGAAGATGAGGAGCGAAACTGTTGGGGCGGAACATCGATGTACGGGAGGTGCGGATAGCCATCAAAAGTATGGCCCGTAATAAAACTTTGGGCTCAGATGGCCTCCCAGTGGAATTTTATCTCACTTATATTGATCTCCTTGACCCCCGCCTCAAATGTTTATATAATGAGGCTCGAAGAATAGGTAGATTGCCAGATTCAACTAGGGAAGCGATCATTATTCCCTTGCTTAAACCAGGCAAACATCCTTGGGACAGAACGACCTATGGGCCGATATCCATGCTCAACCTCGACTACAAAATACTGAGCAGGATACTGGCCACTCGACTGCTCCCCCACATGCCTACACTCATCCACGCTGAACAATCTGGGTTCATCCCAGCTCGCAACACAGCGCTCAATATACGGAGGCTCCTACATATCTTGGAGGCGGATTCCTATGATGTGGATACCCCTGCGTTCTTCTCTGTCGATATAGAAAAAACCTTTGACAGCTTGGAGTGGGAGTACCTATTCCATGTAATGTGACAAATGGGCCTCGGCGCTGATTTTGTGAAGTGGATGGCCCTACTGTATGCAGATTTGACTGCCAGAGTCAGAACGGGAGGGGTGATCTCTGAAGCATGCAGGGTGGGGAGGGGTACGCGGCAAGGGTGTCCCTTCTCCCCACTATTATTCGCTATGGCGGTGGAGCCCCTGGCGTTACGGGCTAGATCGGGGAGGGGGAATCGGGGCCTCGACGTTTATGGACAGATCCACTATATCGCACTTTATGCGGACAACCTCTTGATGTTCCTGGCGGTCATGGGTGAATGGTTACTGGGAGCAAAGTCCCTGCTGCGGGCCCTGAGTAAAGTGGCTGGCTTAAAAGTCAACTGGACG
The DNA here is from genome assembly GCF_964261635.1 of Lissotriton helveticus. NCBI lineage: Eukaryota > Metazoa > Chordata > Amphibia > Caudata > Salamandridae > Lissotriton > Lissotriton helveticus. The sequence continues at coordinate 56,202,883 of NC_136060.1, forward strand.
AAGTCGTGTCTCTTCCCGGTGCGCAAAGGCAGGATAGGCCCTCAGACCACTGATGGGGTGTCCTGGGAAGAGAGATGTATGCCCTACTTGGGCACGTTTATTTATCACGAGCAGGAAGACATACTTGAGGGGAACATTGGGAAGGCGATCAGGGGAGCCAGGACTTTTAGGGTACATTGTCGTTGTCACTGGCGGGCCGTGTGGCACTGCTCAAAATGGTGACCCTCCCGCGATTACTGTACTTTTTCAGAGCCATGCCGGTCTGGATTCCGACAGCCTATTTTAAGCGACTCAGAGCGATGGTCATCTCTTTTCTGTGGGGTAAGGGCAGACGCAGAGTGGCCCTCAACACACTCATGAGGCCTGAGCGGAGGGAGGTCTAGCGGTCCCGGATTATGAAACATATTACATAGCAGCCCAGCTCCAATGGCTTACACAGTGGGTGGCGAGGGCCGCTAGGGAGGAGGGTGGACCTGGTGAGTTGTCGGGCACCCTGATGGTCCTATCACGCATAGTCTTGCGACTCCCGCTCGGGGCCACACATCTTATCCGGGAATTTGCCACAGCCCGGAAATGCTGGAATAGATACCTGCGGAGAGGGGCTATAGGGACCCCTTACGCCCCTGACATACCGCTGAAGATGTGCAGAGCCCTACCACATGGAGGCGCCTGGCAGAGATTGGAGACCTGGGCACAGCAGGGATTATTGACAATAGGAGATCTTTACGAGGTCGGTGCCCTGATGCCTTTTGACGACCTACAAGCCCGGTATGACCTGCCGGGTGGTGACTTTCTGTTACACACTGCACTCACGACAGCTATTTGAAAGCACTGGGGGGCGGGCCTCACAGAGCCACCCACTTCCATGGGATGCCAATATGTTGTTATGGTGGCGGGCACCATCAAGGCGGTGACATGTCTGTATAGGCGCATGACACAGGAAGCCCTGCTCCCATTGACAGCCCTGAAGATGAAGTGGGAAACCGACACAGGAAAGGACATCCCAGATGCAGCATGGTGTGGGATAGTAGAGAGGGCCTGGAAGAGTACACAAAACATGCAATTCCAGCAAGTGCACTTTCACATCCTACATAGGGCATACACCAGCACAATTGCATAAATATTTCCCGACCCAGACAGCGGCTTGCACGAGGTGCGCCATGGCTGAGGCTGATTTTAAACACATGTTGTGGGTCTGTCCATATCTTGACCTTTTTTGGAGGGAGGTGACGGCCCTGTTGATGGATGTAACGGAGATAGACCTGTGACCCACCATGGCACACTGTATCCTCCATTGGTTTCCCCACACCTCAAAGAACAAAATCATTAGCAAATTTATAGACTTGGGTTTCCTGCTAGCCAAGAGAACTATAACTTCCCATTGGAAAGCGAAAAAGGGCCCTAGTTTAGATAAGTGGAGGGTAGAATTCCGAAAGTGGGCTGAGTGGGAGGGCATTATCCGACTGCAAATGGCATGTAGAGCGGGCAATGAAAAGGCGTTGGAGAGGGCAAGAGCCTGGGAAAGGCTAGTTATGGAACTTACAGCCCCTGAGGCTGTAGATCACGATGCCCCAGCAAATAGTCCCGAGGCACGCCCAATATAACACACTATAGTAGTTGATGGGGTACGCCATGGATTATCGTTGATATGCTGCTCCTACCCGCATGTGCGGCACCTACTACCATGGTACTTTCATTGATCCCATTGCATGGTCCACTCAGGGGTCTGGCCTTTCTGCGCAACAATGAGTGGCCCATTATGACACGCCTGGGGGGGTGGGGTGCGAGGGAGGGAGGGAGGTTGTTGGGGATGTCTGAGTTGCGGCTGGGATCGGGTGGGGGGGCAGTTGAGCATGTACACTGACACGGCACCCACGCACGAACTGCAACATAACTGGAAGTTGGAAACGGCTGCAAATGAGGTGATTGACATACTGGCATAAGTGTTTTGGTTACTTACTGAATGTTATGTGGAATGCTGCCATACATGATTGTTATGACAAGTACCAGAACTGCACTGTAAGTTGGTGACAAACTAATAAAAATTGTTTAAAAAAAAAAATCAGTAATGTTACTGACCATTTCATGAGTGATGTAATATCTGAGGTCATAAGCAGTGCTTTGCAGGGCGTACGTTATAGTCAGCTGGGTAACTATAATTCCTGAATTGCTGTGGTTATGTACGTGTGACATCGGAGCCTAACTTTAACGTCTCTGTAACATTTGTTGTTTTCTCTGAATTTCTATGTTTTTTTAATTCTATTTCACAAATAAAACATTCCTGTAACATTTGTGTTACATGAATGTTGTATAAAAAAATTGTTTACTATATTAAGGTCAAGAACAGGTATCTAGATACACAACACACTGTCATAATAAGCACTTTTTAAAATAACAGCATAAATTGTGCTTTCACTTAAATTCTTGACTTTGAATGTAATTTTACCAAACCCTCTGCTAGTTGAAATTAAAATAATAAATTTGACGAAATGCTCAAACAATAAAATCCTTACTGCTTGCTATACAAAATGAGTTTGTATATATTGAAAGAATACACAATACCTAGATTTATGAAGCTTATTATCCCATGAAGGAACTTAGCTATAATCCTGTGACAACCCCAATACAAACGATATTATAGATTCTCTAAATAAAAAAATGCATTTACAGAAATACTAGAATAAAAAGGATAATAGCTTAAAGTGGCAAAAAGAGTGCCGGTTAAAGTGCACATCTTAAATTGTACGGTTTAAGTTTGTTGTTTTAGAAAATAACATGAAATGACTTGTTACTTGAGAAATTATTTTTTCCAATTCTGTTTCATATCTTATTTTCTATTCACCAGGAAGAGAATCATATTTTCTTGTTCTCTGTTTGTTTATATTGTTTTGGGGACCATAAAAGTAGAACTGAAATTGAAGTTATTCAGTCACATAGGACTTTCACACTAAAGTATTTTGCTGTTTGGAGAAGTGATTTTCTGAACTTTAATCAATGCCCCCCTTCACTGATGTTCACAAGAGTAATCATTCCCATATAAAACCAAGTGCCTGATTTACAATGAATACTCATAATTCTACAACTTTATATGTACCCCTGTTCCGTTACTTTCTCAAACGTATACCTGATTAACTGTGTCAGTCAGAGGCTACCCAGAATACTCCTCTGGATATCATGTGCCCTTTTTTCTGAGTTGCTATTTCTCAAAAGTTGAAGATTTTAAAAAAATTTCGTAGTAGCAATAAATCAGAGTTTCCAATAACCGCAACAAACAATTAAATAAAAATGTGCACACTCCTCTGTCAAATGGGTGATGTTCTGTATCGACTTTTAGGCTGGGAATGAGCACTGAAACTGTGTTTTCCAATTTGTGAATGCGTTTGAGGTATAGTTTTTTATAAATGTGCAACAATGTGTTTCTTGTGCTCAATTATTATCATGGTCTTGAGTGATGGTCAATATATTGGATTTACATTACAACAGCCGTCCAATATTGTTGCTTGAAGCGAACATACCTACACAATGTGTATGTATATGTTAACATGGCATAGATTTCCTATTGAATTCATGGGATTCTATGCATGACTGTTACCCCTGAGCCTCTGCTGGAGTAAATGTGACTCTGCTTGATAAATACATACTTTGACAGTACTGCGCTGGTGTACTCGTTATCACTTCAGTGTTCTCATCATTTTTGCTTTTGCTTATACCTTAGATTAGGATGAATGAATGAATCATTTTTATTCTGCAGTAGACACAGCCATAAAAGATGAAAGACATAAATATAAAAACGACAACAATTCATTTAAAAACAGCATGCCACATTTGTTGTTACAGCCACCAGTCACATCTAGAATTCTGGGTCTTAATGCTGCTCTTAGAAAGTTCATTACTACAAAAACCGTGCGAACATTGGGCAGAAGCTACAGATACAATAACGCAACAAAAGCATGACTAAATCTAAAGTCTTTTAAAAAAGTTTTAAGAAACAGTCTTCTAGGATGCGAAAAATATTTACATAAAAGAACAAAATGTGGATTAGGAGCATGGCGTTCCTGTTATGAAGTCTGCACACTGTCTTTATGTGGTTGTAGCTCATTGTTAGTTATAACATGTGGCAGAAATAGTCATGCCTGGTCATTGATGCCAATCTATGGCGCACAGTATATGGGAGTGTTTTTGGCAATGTATTTTGAGGTATGATGTGTCAATGGTTGTTAATACCTGGGAGAGTGTGGTACTTTGCTGTTTTCACATCTACCTTTTACAAAATTTAGGTCGTCTGTATGCTTGTACCATACACGTTTGCTTTTCTCCTAACTTTGCGATTTCATGAAGATAATGATCTTTACAGTCTTGGAGTCTCTTCTGTAACTTTTTTCGGTAGGTTCTAAAATGTATACAAACACATCAATAAACTAAAGGCACCAAAGATCGAATGTCTTGATTGTGAACAGATATCACAGGCTTGAGATGTGACTAGCATCCAGGTTTTGAATTTCATACAGGAATGACACTATGAGATAGTACTATTTTGAAATCAGAATTCCATCCAAAGTAAGAAACAGAAAAACCAGTTCCATTTATTTTGGGCTTCATATTAGCATTTACTATACCCATGTTGTACATGCATTTAGCCACTGGTTTTGAGGGCAGAAAAGATCACTGTGGCTTTGACTCCACAACTGTGCACGGTAACTGCACGCTAATCACTGCCTGGAATGTGTTGGGGCCATACTTTTGGAAGTTTTGCGCCTTGAAAATATTTGGTGGGCACTTGCACTCTATTCAGTGGACCAGGGCATATTTTACACTTTCTGACGTTCAACTACATCAATAGAGGGAAAGGAAAAAAAGGAAGAAAGAAGGAGGAAGAGAAAAAAATGAAAAGAGTAAAACAGCCAAAAATCTGGGTTGAAAAATAATCCACAACATTAAAATGAAGGAACAGGAAGTATAGTTTGGTGGAGGAGAGAGGCATTAGGTGGAATGAAGCCTACAAAGCCTTTATATTCCATAATGCTGACATTTGACAGCTCCAGTGGCTGACTCCCCAAAAAAAGGATTTGGCCCAGGAACTTTTTTTTTTCTTTTTATAAAATAAATATTCAATGTAACAGACAAATACAGATATCCGAAAAAAGCAGGCAGCAATCCTCATACATCTAGATTATGTGGCCTCTATTGTGATTTGAGTGTGTGAAAGGCCAGTTAATATATGATCTGCATACCCAACAATATGGGACGTTCCCTTAGGCACAGCTGGGCCCGTGAGGGGTTATAAAAGCTGTTTTCTTCATATAAACACCAATTTGCTGATCAATGTTTACTTATTCATATTTATTTTTCTTCATATGAATTTATTCTATTATATTTTTATGCAAGATATTCCTTTCAAATTCTTAGATAAATATTCCCCATGCTCCAATACATTTCAGGTGTAACACCCTTCGTCAGGGAACGTAAACCTGTAAATAATGTAAATAGATCTGTGTGTGATGTGACTCAATGGTGAGAGCTGACATGGAATAGTTTATGTACAAAAACGTGAACAACTGGTGGAAGTAGAGTTAGTTTGCAGCTAACTATTCTATCAAATTAGGCTCAAATGCATGTGGTAAACAGTGATTAACGTGGTGTATTAATAGTATAAAGTGAGCATTACCGGTGTTATGTACTCATGCTCCCCGATGTATGGATGCATAAGTAAAGCAAAACAGCGTTGTGGTAGGGTTCGTTCACAGCTACATGCAGTTTCGGATTTAGCTCTAGTTCCCATGGTGGACGGTGATTACGGTAGTACGTTAGTCATGTAAAGTGACCCCAAAAAAATGTGCGTATCCGGTACTATCTACTCTGTGCTACTCAATGTGCTAATACTTCAATTTACCAAACAACATAGCGGTATCTTATATCAATTAGTCTCAACAAGTATTGAAAAGAGCATACGTGTAATATCTCACCATTGAGTCACACACAGAGTCCCCTCATGTATTAAGACCTATTTACATTATTTACAGCTTTATGTTCCCTGACGAAGGTTGTTACATCCGAAATGCATTGGAGCATGAGGAGTATGAATCTGAGAATTTGAAAGGAATATCTGGTATAAAACTATAAAGGAGTGAATTCAAATGAAGAAAAATAAATATGAATAAGTAAACATTAACCGGAGAATTGGTGTTTATACGAAGAATACAGCTTTTATAACCCCTCAAGGGGCCCAGTTGTGCCTAAGGGGACGTCCCCTATTGTTTGATACACAGTTCACATGTATTCACGTGTACAGGACCGAAGTACACAACCAAGGAGCACATTGAACTGTTCAAACTTATCTTTAAACAAAAGGTTGTGAGCAAAACACTTTACATTAAAGGCCAGTTAATCACACTAAGTCATAACATTTTCCATATTCTTGCAATACATGCTCACCTTGCTGTGAAAAGCCTATCTTTCGACAATTCAGTGGGACATTTAGATTCATTTTCGTACAACTCTCTTCTTTGCCTTCCACAGTACTAGAAGTATCTACGATTACTCTCATTTGCCCAGAATTTTCTGAGATCACAGAAGGCCCACAGCTAGCTTGGGACCATGGTAAAAAGCACAGTATTCTTACCTGCCCAACACACATTCACAGTGTACTATGCACATTTTCTTTTGCTGATGTCTATCTGGCCAATCTTATGATCATGAGCTCTCTACATCTTTGCTATTCAGCCGTCCTCGGACTTCATCAATGCTTGTATTTGATTTGGATATTTTCAAAAGAATAAGGGAGAAATATTATTCCATACTTTTCCTAGCAAAAACCTTTGGCTACTAGTAACAAACTTGGCAATGACCTGAACATGATATTATAAATTGGCTTACAACAAGAGAAACCCTAGCACTCAAGATATTTAAAGTTTAATTAATGACACAGTTCTGTCCAACCTAGCAAAAGAGAACAGGAGAAATCCTCTTAACACAGGAAACACGAGAAGATTCATTAATCAATACATTCATTAATGTATTTGATAAATATCAGTGTAACAAAATTGTTACAAGAAATTGCAAGGATTTAGACACTTCAGTCTGGATTACACAGTCAAAAATGTATACAATGATGGAGATAGTGATCCAGTCCTTGGTGCAAAAGAACATGAAACAGCCAACACGCATCTTGTCACCACCGTGACTTTCTCAAGCCTTAGGGATATACGAATATTAGTTCCAGTAACATATAATACAGTAAACTACAAACCTGGTGTTGCAGTTAATGAAGTGTTGTATGCAGTATTTGATATGAGTATTATACTGGAATTCTCTTAGTTTGTTAAGTGCGTACGGACAAACATTCCATTGTGCACATTTGTAGAAGCCATGTGGTCTGGTAGGTAACCAGGTGATATGGTGTCTAGTTGGGGGCAGGTAACTCGGGCAAAGAATCTCCCACAGTGTGGTTCCTCTTCTATGTGCCACTAGGGGTTTCTTGGGAATGTATTTCTCCAATGATTTATTTAGTCCGAGTAAATACCAATGTTTAAGTAGAATCTTGTAAATTGAGCGGCTGTGTGTTTTGAACCCAGTAACAAAATCCAATTTGTGTTCCCTACCCTTCCTGGAAGACTTTTTCTTATTATACAATAGAGACTGCCTTGGTGTGCTGAGGTTTTTCTTTTTTGAGATTTATTTGTGAACTAGGGTGTGCACTAGAGGCATGTAGCACTGAGTTGCATGCTGTCATTTTTCTAAAAAGTCTAGACATGATTCTATTTTCTCTGACATATACCACCAAGTCTAAAAAGTCAATCTCTAGTTTATTTGTTCTATAAGTAAAACACAGATTGTAGGAATTGTTGTTAAGATGTTCTAACACCTCTAACATTGATATACCGCCCCCAATAGATGATGTGCTTGGTGAGTTCTGGAGGGGCAGCCCTCCAAAGATGCCTCTGTTCAAAATTTCCCCTATAGAGGTCTGCGTAGGAGGGTGAAAACTTAGAATCCATTGCAACTCCCACAGCCTGTCTAAACCAATTACCCATGTGTAGAAAAACATTGTTTTCTAGTGTGAGTCGAGTAAGGTCTAAGAGCTTCTGAGTATGCTCGAACAAAGTTGCATCTTTCTGGGATAGTATGTCACTCAGAGCTTGTAATCCCTTCTCTGATGGTATGCAAGTGTAGAGGGAGCAAACGCCCAATGTGACAAAAGAGAATTCTTTGGCCCAATCAATATCTTCCAGTTTGTTCAAAAGGTCTCCTGTATCTCTGAGGCAGGAAGGGAGATTATGGACTAATGGCTGCAAGTATTCATCTATATATGCCTTTATATGTTCAGTAGGAGATCCAATACCGAAAATTATAGGTCTTCCTGGTGAGAAGAGACTGGATTTATGAATCTTAGGTAATATATAGGCATGGTGCCCTAGGTGAAGGATTAAACAGGTACGGTAAGACTTGTTCTCTCAACATAGTTAGTGTGTGCTCTACATGTTTGGTAATTTCACAAAGTGGGTTGCTGGTAAATTTATGTATGCCTGGCCATTCGTGAGTTGTCTCTCAATTTCTTGGATGTAATCTGTGTTTCACATTACCACTATATTCCAGCCTGTGTTTGCCTCTTTAATGACAATCTCTGACTTGTTTGCTAGACGTTTTAAAACCAGATTTTCTTTTTTTGTCAGGTTGAAATTTGAGTGCCACAAATTGGTAGTAAGGTTATCTTCTAACCTGTGTAATCATGTGTAACTGCTTTGTAGAATGAGTCCACCAGATTGTCTGAAGGTAGAGTGGGTATAAACATAGATTTTAGTTTCAAGCCACAGTCTAAATTTAAATTGGGAACAATATACAAATTTGATAAATATCTAGGATAGAGGGAGGAGTATTGGAACAATCATCCAAAGACAACAGTAGAATCCTGTAAATTGAGTGGCTGTGTTGCATGCTGTCAATTTTCAAAAAAGTCTAGACATGTTTCTAGTTTCTGTGACATAAACCACCAAGTCTAGAAAGTTATTCTCTAGTTTATTTGTTTTATAAGTAAAACAAAGGTTGTAGGAGTTGTTGTTAGGATGTTCTGACAACAATGATATTATAAATCATCTGAACAGGTCAGGCTAGAGTTCCACTGCCTGGGTCAAGTTCTTCATGCCACAACAATGCCAAGAGCTACCTGAGGTATTTACTAATCAACCTACACAAGGAGGGTATCTTTTGGTGGCTTTCAACTATCATGTCCCCCTAACCATAGCTTTGAAACTTAGGTGTTGTGTGAAACCTGAATCTGCTAAGTTGCCATGTGCCCCACCATCTTTGTGACTACAGCGTCCATTTTACCTCTGTCCCACTGACTACGTAAAGGTCGACCTGCACTGGAGCTGCCCTTTTCCTCGCACCCGTGCTAAATTGTTCCAGGAATGTTGAGATGGCAGATGACCTCGCCTGGGGGGGGGGGGTTTCATTCCTGTTCCAACTACTCGGCAAGAGGCAGGTGATGTGCCTAAGGCTTAGACTGCCCCATTCCTGCATCAAGCTCCGTGACAAAGGGCAAGTGATCTGTATCTCCATCTCCGCACCCTATATGAACTTTCTGCATGCCTTTTCTGCAAAGGGGAGTATCAACGTCCTATAAAGGATGCTGCATGCTCCCTGCAAATTAAACAGTCTCCCATTACCTACTTCCAGTGGGTCATGGACACTTTTCCATCTCTAGAGATTCCTGTGTAAGATTAATAAACCTGTGTTTCTACACTTCCATTGGTTGTGGTCTCCCATTCTTGAACGTACTTGGAGGAAGCTGTGGACTTGGGTGTTTTCCAGCACCGCTGGGTGGTCTGCTTCTAAGACCCCCGGTTCTACATTTGGCGCATCAACGTGGGCTCCATCACGGACTCGGTGGTCTCAGCTTGACGAACCGCAGAGGAGGGGAAGATCGGTAACTGAGGAGTGCACCTGCGGAGGCAGACTTGAGTCTCCGCAGGCAACGTTGCCTGGATGTATTTTCCCTCAAGTGTGTCCTTGACTACAGTGGCCCTAGTCCCTGACTGGAATCCTTTCAGGTCCGTCTAGCCTGTATGGAGAATAAGGAGGAGAATCACCTGGGAGCGGAGAGACACATCGGGTATTCTGGTAGGGTCGCTTTAAGTGACATAAAAATAATTCTTATATACTGATTGAGTTATGCATGCATGTGTCTGTTTTTCTGTTTTATGGTTTCTGATTCAATCTTTGCAAAGACCGAAGGACAGGTAATGTGTTCCTGATTGGGAACTGTCTGGTTTCTGAGAGAAATTTTATTTAATTACAGTAAACATGCCTGTTTTTAGTAAATTCCGTAAACTCTGTTGTGTTGCTCGAACAGTCTGCATTTGTTAGAAGAAATGCAGCCAGCCCCTCCAGAGGGGACCCCTAATAAAGAGATCTACATCAAATATGGTATTTCCGGTATAATTTATACTAAATTATGGCGGAAATACACAAAAAATAATGCTGAGTTCCAGTGACCAGAATTCGGTTCTTTTGAGGTACCTAAACTTACATATTTGGCAGAACAGTTGCATAGACGGAAGGTGCGAATGAGTATGTTTAATTCCTTTGGTCTATGGCGGAAAGAAATTAATGAAAGAAAGAGAAGAGCTCAAGCTAGAGAGAATAAGACACTCAGAAAACTGCTCAACAGGAAATGGCAGCCCTCAGAGGGCCTGAAATAGAGAGAAATATAGAAGGATGTGATAGGGAACACCGACTTAACACAACAGGACAGTACCCCTTACTGCCCCCAAAAATTGATGAAGACGATGCTATGTTGCTTTTTAGACCTCCCGCCTATCATGAGACACAGCAATTGATACAGCCGCAGCCAGCACCTACCCAGAACGCTCCCATTACTGACGCCCCAACCCCACCGGCTCAGGTGGAAGGTCCTGACCCAGAGACTGAAACCCTTGCTCCTGTAGTTATTCCTAAAATTGTAAAGAAATATGACAAAAAGGGACTCCGAAAGGAGGTTAGAGATTCAGACAGCAGTAATTATTCCGACCCGGGCGAGTATAAAAGGTCACATTCTCCTAGACTCAGGGACGAGGAAAAGAAAAAAATAGATTGCATGGCTTACAAACTAATTACTGACTGTGCCTCCCCTTCAGACATCCACGCCGCAGTAGAGGGCCAGGTACATTTGACAAGAAAGACCTAATTTTTAGAAAGAGTGGCTTACCACCTTATGGCCAAACAGGAGGACCTAAGGTTCACGTATCGCTTGATTTCCGAAAGAAATATAGGCGCTTGCATGATGGTGAATCTAAAGAAAATGACAGAGATGCATTACTAGCAATGATAAAACATACTCTGCATTCCAATAGTCAGATAGAGAGTATTGTTCAGAAGCCAGTCAAAGAGGCTGCCCCATCTATGTCCCTCCACCAGGTACTGGAGCAGTCCTGAATAACCCAGATGACCTAAATGCCTGTTCCAGATTCATGTTTAGCTTTGTATATACTCCTTGGACAAAGGCTGAGATGTTACCGTTACGAAAAGATTTACCTGACATCAGAAAGAATCCTACAAGATTCTATGAGAGTGTCCAGCAGATACTGAACACTTATACCTTGACCCTAATTGACATCACTCAATTCTTTGGCCTTATATTACCTGCCAAGCTTTGGAAACGGCTCAGATATGTTAGCGATCAGGCAGCTTTCCATGGTACATGGGAAGACCTGGAAACAAGGGAAAAAGAGAGAAAACCTGGTGAAAAGCCACATGAAGATATATTAGCACTGCGGATAAGTCTATTAGACAAACTAAAAACTCTAGCCCCAGAGAGAAAGGTAGGTTGGAACCTTCTCAATGCTTGCAAACAGAATGGTGATGAATCAGTCTCTGATTATTTTACTAGACTAGGAAAGGCATATACCGATTTCAGTGGTCAGGATGTCGCAACTGAAACTGGTCGCCCTCTGCTTATTCAGACTTTTGTTAAAGGGCTCTTACCAGCAGTGGGGAACAGGCTTATGGCCAGTGAAGGTAGTTGGCTAGCAGCAAAACCAGCAACAATACTGACTATGGCACAATATTATGAGAGCCAGTACAAAAACGCAGAAGAAGAAAAGGAAATTAAGAAAAATAAGTTGAAGGAGCAAGTATTGCTTAGTCAGCTAGACACCCGCATCCAAAACAATGCCTGTCAGCAAACTGTCCGGTTTTCCCAGCAACCCCAGAGCCCTCCAGCACCAAACCAGCAACTCTATAGGCCAGGCCCCCAAACCTCTGATATTTGTGCTTACTGTAAAAAAACAGGACATTGGAAGAAAGACTGTACACTATTAGCGGCCAACATTGCAGATGGGAAAACGCAACCGCGACAGTCCAACACCCCCTCCCAACCTCAATATCAATATAGAGGCAACAGGTTTGATGATAATTCAGAACTCCAGGCTACCCTCCTGGATTATGTCGAAGACGATACTGAAATGAGCCCAGTATATTGGTCAGCCTAGGGAGGTCAAGGATGGGGGAAGGCGCCAGTGGAGGTACCTGTAGATCAACAGTGACCCTATGTTACAGCATCGGTGGCTGGCGCTAAAGGAAGTTTCCTTGTAGATACAGGAGCATCCCGCAGCACCTTGACCACCCCACTGATTCCGAGGGCTCCTCAATCTGGCAAACTAATTACATCGACAGGGTTGGATGGTAAGCCCTCTGTGAACCCCCTTTCCAACCCTACGCCATTCTCTATTAATGGTGCTGACACTTCTGCAACATTCCTGCTATCACCAGATTGTCCTGAGAATCTCATGGAATTGGATCTGTTAAAACATTACCATGCCACTATCAGATGTTCCCCAGATAATGTTAGAGTCATTCTGTATGACAATGTTTCCCCGTGCCAACTGTCTGTACAGCTACTCCAACTTCCCGACATTCAGGAAGATTTAGCTACCATCCCAAACACCTTATGGGCAACTTCTGATACGGATGTTGCTACTATCCAGATGCCACCAGTTCACATCACTGTCAGGGAAGGTGCACACTTGGCTAGGTTACCACAGTATAAAATATCTAAAGAGGGAGAGCTCGCACTACAAAAAATTGTAACAGACCTCATTCAGGCTGGCGTGGTGGAACAGGTTCCTTCCAACATCTGCACAGCCTCATTGTGCCGGTATTAAAACGATCGGCTCCACACCAAAAGGTGTACAGATTTGTGATTGACTTGCGGGCCATTAATAAGATAGTAGTACCACAATTTTTGATAGTTTCAGACATAACTACTATCCTCACCATGATTCCACCTACAGCTAAAGCCTTTACAGTGATAGATTTGAAAAACACATTCTTTTCCATCCCCATTCATGAAGACTCACGTTTTCTTTTTGGCTTCACCCTAATGAACAGATCATATAGATTATGTCACGCTGCTCAGGGCTATACAGAAAGTCCGAGCATTTACAGCCAAACATTGAAAAAACAACTTGACCAGGTCCATCTCCCAGAGGGAGTGGCTCTTATTTGATATGTAGACGTCATTTTGTTAGCAGCAGATACTACCCAATTGGGTCGACAGGCATCATTACTGACCCTCAAATACTTTGCTGAACATGGCCACAAGGTATCCAAAGATAAATTGCAGTTTTGTAGAAAACAGGTGACTTACTTAGGTCACCTGGAGGAGGGTCGCACTCTTACACCACACAGGATTCAGACTATTTTGAACTTCCTTATTCCAACCACCCAAATAGATGTAAGAGCACTAATAGGTCCCACCTCCTTCTGTAGACAGTGGATCCCAAATTGTTCACTCATTATCAAGCCACTTCTTTCGTTGATGGCTAAAGATGTTTCTGATCCTATTCCCTGGACATCACAGCATGCTGAAGCATTCATGACCCTACAACAGGCTCTGTGCTCAGCCCCAGTCTTAGGTACACCTGATTATCAAAAGCCATTTTTTCTTTTTTTACACTAACGGTCAGGTTGTGCCCACTCACTTCTCTGTCAAATGCATGGTACACACAAACGACCCTGTGCCTATTTTTCTGCCATTTTGGATCCAGTTGCCCGAGCTTTACCTACCTGTCTGCGTGCTGTAGCAGCGGCTGCTGTGGCAGTACGCCAGACAGAGGGTATAGTTTTAGAGTCCACATTAATATTTCTGGTACCACATGCTGTTGACATTCTGTTGAATAAAACCAAAACCCAACACCTTACTAGAGCCCGACTGTATGGATACGAACTCACCCTGGTAAATGCGCATATAACTATTTAACGCTGTACGACTCTGAATCCCGCTACACTCTTAACCCTACCTGATACCGACCCTCTCACTCAGCCACCCCATCATGATTGTGTATTCCGAACAGTAGCAGAAACCAAGGGAAGGGTGGACCTTAAAGACACAGCCTTACCAGATGCAGAAGGCTACCTGTGGGTAGCCGGTTCTCGCCTGAAATTCCCGAATGCCACAACATCTGCAGCCTATTCTGTCACAACAGCACTTGCCCGAATATTATAGAAGTCAGCCCAAGCGGCAGAGAAAACAGCACTTACGCGTGCTTGCATCCTCAGTACAGGCATGACTGTAAACATCTACACCGACAGTCAGTATGTATGCCTTTGGGGTAGTACACAATTTCGCACTACTGTGGAAAGAAAGAGGGTTTCTCACTTCTCATGGGACGCCTATACAACATGGTGAATTGGTTAATGCCCTTTTGGAAGCCATCACTGTCCCTACTAAGTTAGCTGTGATCAAATGCGCGGCACACAAGAAAGTTATTGACGAAGTAGGACAGGGGAATGCTCTGGCCGACAGCACAGTCAGCAACACAGCCTTAGGAATAATACCTGCCCCAATGTACGTCCTAAAATCACAAGCTGAGGCTAAGCTGAAGAACCAGCCCAGCTCCAAGGGCCGTTAGTACTCCAGTGTCCAGTGCTGCAGGGCGGTAGTAAAACCTGACTGAGGGTCCTGGGTACCCCTAATAGTGGGTTACCAGGGGCAAATATTGGTCAGTGAAGCATTAGCTATCGGCAGCTCTTAGGAACATTGCAGTACTCTTGGGACGCTTGCACAGCTATCATGGTTGGAGGTTACAATAATGTGGGACCAATGTCCCCAAAACCCGGATATGTCACGATCAGTCCTATTCGTGAGTACCAAAGACTACGCACCCCCTTGAACAATGATTACCAACAAGGGCCATCATTCAGGTCTGCCAATGTTCCCCCCAATGGAGAAAACAGTCAACGACAAAGGAACGGTATGAATCCAGAGGCCACATGCACCCGTGGTACAACCACCACGCTGAAGAAAGCTAGAATGAGAGTTTACAGTACCAAGACAATAGTACTGTTTGTCCTGACTACGCTTGCTGTTCTGTTCAGTGTAGTGTTCTGGATTATTGAAGAAACAGCTCCAGCCCATCACACTGTCCTGCCTCACACCCCACAACCATCTGAAGTTCGTGAACATTCGTAAGACCCGTGGCCTGATTCCCATTTCAACAGACATTCTGAATTCAGTAATAATACTTTCATCCAAATGCTGCACCAGTTTAATCAAGTTGCGGGTGCAACTGACTGTTATGTTTGTGGGCTTCTACCTCATACAACTCAACACACTGTACAGTTCCTAGTGTTCCCTGCCTTGTCTGCATATATTTGCACTCTAATGTACAACCTGACAAACGTCCTTCCCTCACATGACGATGCTGGCAACCTTACCACATTCCAGCCCTTTCTTTGGACATTCCATGCCCACAACAATACCATCTGTAATGCCTCTGACTCAGCACCAATGCGTACCATCATGCCCATGCCTACGCAGGTACGTGGGGTTACACTTTCGTTACCATTCGAGCTAAAGCAGTTGCCATTTCTGTCACGCCAAGCCCTGGTACAGTATGTCGGCAAGGTCGAGGAAAAACACCGGTAGGGGTTAGTCCATGCAATGCTACAATGACTTATGACAATTTCACCCCATATTTCTGCCTTCCTACAGGATTGCATTTTGTGTGTGGAAACAAAGCTTACACATGGTTACCTCCCGACTGGAGTGGTACATGCTACATTGCTTTCCTCTTACCACCCGCTTTCCACAGAGACAATATGTACCACCGCCAGAAAAGACAATTGCCTGATGTGGATCAGACAGACACCACAGGTCAACCGTTCTATGATGTTATGAAAGGACTGTTGCTGTACTGGGGTCCTATGTCCAACAGCCTCCAAATCAGAAGACTAACCAGAGTCCTTAAAGCAACAATTAATGTGACTGCAGGAATACTGACCAACTACTCTGCCGAACTTGATGCCACCCGCATGGTTGCCCTCCAGAATCGTATGGTGCTAGACGTCATCTTAGCAGATAGGGGAGGAGCCTGCCTCATCATCGGCGCAAGCTGTTGTGTGTATATTCCTGATTTGTCACCGTTAGTATATGATGCTATCTCCAAGCTTCACCGAATTGTCTCCGAAATCCATCAAGAAACTGAAACTCCCTGGTCTTGGAGCTCTGGATTCTGGCAACTGCTCGCCTCCTGGGGTTGGAAAATGATGACAATCTTACTGATTCCGCTAGCTCTCCTGTTCCTTTGCTGCCTGTGCATCCACTGTGGCCCGCACTCTGTTCTATCTGTGCTATTGGATGTACACCACCTACCACGCCACTTCAACGGATCAAAGATAGTAAAATACTGTATCAACAAGCTGTTGACAAGCTTATGGGGATTGATATTGACTGAGGTGTTGCCCATGGCAAAAGGAGGGACTGTGAAACCTGAATCTGCTAAGTTGCCATGTACCCCACCATCTTTGTGACTACAGGGTATGCACCTGTTACAACGCATTCGTTACTCCGCACTACCATTACAACGCGACTTTTATAACGCATACCATTACAACGCATTGCGCTGGGGGGCGCTATAGGATAGGGAATGGTATAATTTACTATCCAACACCTTCCCTAGGGTCCACGGGGACTGGAGTTAGAATAGTAAATTATACTTACCACTATCCAGCACCCCAAAGCGCTATGCGTTGTAATGGTATGCGTTGTAATGGTCGCGTTGTAATGGTAGGTAGTTGTAACGGTATGCGGAGTAACGTCATACATCCGACTACAGCGTCCATTTCACCTCTGTCCCACTGACCACGTACAGGTCGACCTCCACTGGGGCTGACCTTTTCCCCGCACCCATGCTCAAATGTTCCAGGAATGTTGAGATGGCAGATGACCTCGCCTGGGGGGTTTCATTCCTGTTCCAACTACTCGGCAAGAGGCAGGTGATGTGGCTAAGGCTTAGACTGCCCCATTCCTGCGTTAAGCTCCGTGATAAAGGGCAGGTGAGCTGTATCTGCATCAAGCTCCATGACAAAGGGCAGGTGATCTGTATCTCCAACTCCGCAGGCTATATGGACTTTCTTCCTGCCTTTTCTGCGAAGGGGAGTGTCCACGTCCTATAAAGGATGCTGCGTGCTCCTTGCAAATTGAACAGTCTCCCATTACCTACCTCCAGTGGGTCACGGACACTTTCCCATCTCTAGAGCCTGTGTAAGATTAATGAACTCTGTTTCTTCACTCCCAGTAGTGTGGTGTCCCATTCTTGAACGTATTTGGAGGCAGCTGTGGACTTGGGTGTTTTCCTGCACCGCTGGGTGGTCTGCTTCTAAGACCCCCCGGTTCTACAGTTGGACATCTCTTAGAGAAAATATGTCATAATAGAGTTGCATATTGTCCACATTCTGATGCAAACGCTAGCCATGACTTTTGCTGTGTGGGGTTAATATTGGAATCCCTGTGCCATCCTAATTGCTGGGAGCTGACTTTGGATTTATCCACCTCCCTGCAGCTTATTACGGCTCATGGCCCCCGCTCCGCGGGAGCCGTTCGCTAGCCGTGACTTTTGCTGTGTGGGGCTGTCATTGGAATCCCCGTCCCATCCTAATTGCTGGGAGCTGACTTTGGATTTACCGGCATTAACCTGAGAGGACACCCTGGGGAGCAGGTTGCAGGAGTGAGCCTACGGGTGTGGGACTGCGAGGCCCAGCATTCCAAGCGGCTTGCCACTCGCCGCAGCTGGAGCCTCTTCCCGCCCCACCTCCCTGCAGCTTATTATGGCTTGCGGCCCCCGCTCCGCGGGAGCCGCTCGCTGGCCGTGACTTTTGCTGTGTGGGGTTATTATTGGAATCCCTGTGCCATCCTAATTGCTGGGAGCCAACTTTGGATTTATCCACCTCCCTACAGCTTATTACGGCTCACGGCCCCCGCTCCATGGGAGCCGTTCGCTAGCCGTGACTTTTGCTGTGTGGGGCTGTCATTGGAATCCCCGTCCCATCCTATTTGCTGAGAGCTGACTTTGGATTTACCCACATTAACCTGAGAGGACACCCTGGGGAGCAGGTTGCCGGAGTGAGCCTATGGGTGTGGGACTGCGAGGCCCAGCATTCCAAGCAGCTTGACACTCGCCGCAGCTGGAGCCTCTTCCCGCCCCCGCCTCCTCCTATATAGCTCTAGCAAAATCCGCGCGCGCGGTCGGGCGCCGGGCAAAGCCCGGGCAAAGGGCAGGCCGTCTGTGGCCGTCCGGGGCCAGAGGAGGCCGGGCTGGGCCACCCCCTTTGACTCTTCCAACAAGGTACTTTCATTGAGTATTTCTTCTTGGTATGATACCATGACGCCCACATATTGCTGATTTTTCTGTCTAGGACAACACGAACATTAGACTACGGACTACTGTGTATTGGTGGGAAGGGAAGGTACTAATTTGACTTTATACTGTGACCCACAATAGGGAGAACTTATTTATTACCTTTTCTGAGGAAGGACTGTGCCAGGCGTTAGTGTAAGCCCTAGCATCCTCCTCCGAGTTTTTACTATGTCTAAATCACCGAAAACGAGCTCGGCCACAAGTAAAGCACACTTACCCTGTACACCGAACCCTTCAGGCTTAGAGCCAAATGTAGTCTTGTCCCATAAAGCAAAACCCACCGCGATTGACCTGATGCTGAGGAAAGTCACAGGGGAGATTGAGCGTATGGAGAGGAGTCTGTCCATATCCCCAATACCTATCCTAGCCACACCCACACAACCTAGGGATTTAAACACATCAGTAACTTCTCATACGGAGATACTGGGAAACTCAACTGAGGATATCCCCTGCGCCCAGTTGCTAGTGGAGACAGGGGCAGACACCATTAGGGACAGTAATATAGTCACATGCAAAAGATCCAAACAACGGGGCTGCAGGAAGGGCCAACCTAGAAAAAATAAACTAAGCACAATGGTTCACCGACCAAAAGACAGTGAAGAGGTGATTACAGTAGAAGTAGCGCCACATCACCCAGGTCCACCAGGATGGATGGATGACGTAATAGGAGACCTACAAAAACACCTGGAAGACTTTATCATAAGCCAGCTAAAACCGATTATCAGCAGGCTAGATAAAATAGCAAATGAACTGACTAAACAGGGAAAGTCTAAGGGCCCCATAAGTAGTTATTTGACCTCAGACCCTATCCAAGCTACTACTACGCCAATTGGTCAATTGGCGGGTGAAAACAACTGCGTTAATAATGTCCAATTCACCATCGCACAGGTACATGATTCACCTAAACCTACAGCACAGCCAGAGAGGGCAAACAACCAGAAGGAGGGAAATAAGAACATAGATAAGGTTCAACAGTGAATAAGTACACAAATGGGGCAAATAGGGAATCCCATAACCCATAGTCCGACTCAAATAAACCAATCAGGCCAGCCGCTGAATGACAGACCAGATAACTCTCCACCACAAGTAATCCTGCCCCCTGAAGCATGCCCTTATGTCATTGTCTTTGCTGGGGTACCCGAACTCAGGGCTGTAGAGAAAGAATCACATCCAGAACTGAGAAACAAGATAATCAAATGGCTAAATATACATAGGCCCCTGAAAGGTGGGGAATGTTCGGAGATCCTCCACGTAAGACGAGTAAATTGGTTAGGTGGTAGAAGGGAAGACATCACAGGGGACTGTATTGTGGTGAATTTTAGGGACACCAATCTAGTGGAATATATACTAGGCAACCCAAACAGAAACCAGACCAGTACCATACGCACCTTACCATTGGGATATTTTTACCCGAGGAGACGGATTACTTATACTCCGACCTATTCCAACTGTAGTACAGGAAGGGCACCAGCTAGACAATGGGTCAGAACGCATGAACAATTAGGCCAGTTTATACCAAATCCCGATTACCCCCAGTGGGCAAACAGATTCAGTCCGCTACAGTCGCTTGATGAAAACGACTGACTACTCCCAATAGGGAATCGGCCAGAGAAGTTGGGTATAAAGGTGGGAACTGAACACATTGAAAAGGGGGCCAGGGAAAGTCTCGAAGTAAAGAGGACGGAAGAGCCCCTAACAACGGGAGGAGAGGGTGACCACGGGGTTAAGCTGCTTAGGAAGGATCAGCCCAGGCCAAATGACCAGGAGCCAAAGGGAGAAAAAGCAACTAGGGCAGGGCTTGTCCTACTGTCGTGGAATATAGCAGGCCTGGGGGGGGGATTTGAAAATGAGGACTGGAGGAAGTATATCGGTGGCTCCCACATAATAGCACTTCTGGAGACGTGGGCGGTGGATTCCTCTCCCCACCAGTTAGATGGTTACAAATTTTTTTTGTGCCAGCCCAAGAAGGCAGATCGGACAGGGGAAAGGGAGGGCTAGCTTTATACGTTGATCTTGTTTTAAAAGGCACCTGGACACAACCTTCCTGGACATCACATACTCTCCAGGCAGCTGTATTCCAAGGGCAAGGGCTGAGGTTATTGATATTTAATTTCTACAACTCAGGGCCTGTAGATGGGAATAACGTAGTTATTCAGGAACTAGAGAGTAGACTTAATCAAGAAACTGAGCAAAGGAATGGGGGTGGGGAACCAATTGTCCTGGTAATGGGTGATTTTAATTGTCATCTGTGCCCAAAACTGCTCCCTGTAAGTCCTGACTGGTCATCCTGCCTGACAGAAAGCGGACCACATTTTGAGCATAACAAGGAGGGAACATCACTAATGAAGGTATTAGACACTTATGCTCTCACACATACAATAGATCTAGTCGTCCCGGGAAAAGAGGTTACCCCAATACCAACTTTTAAAGGCCGAGGATGTTCATCTATTATAGATTTTATGATGATATCTACTTTTGCTAAAGATCAGGTTAAAGAGGTGAGAACGGACTGGAGTCCTATTAGTGACCACAATCCCCTAATTCTCGAACTTATATATAATGGTCTCTCAATAAGTAGTGATCTGGCAGACATTGAGGTGCAGCCAACGGATCAGGGGAGACGATTAAGGTGGTCAAAAATCAATGCCCAGGAATTCTATAGAACCCTAATAGAAATAGGTAACAAACAGATACAAGATTGTTTAGAACCCACAGTAGAGGGTAGTGAGGTGGTTTCAGCGTTCGAGTCCCTAACCAATGTGGTTGATGGACTATTGAAAACTAAAGGCCCTAAAAAGAATATAACACGATGGTTTGACACAAAATGCTCTCGGGCATTGCGAGATCTAAAATCCTGTCTCAAAACTCTCCTGAGGGACAAGCAGAAAGTAGCCCTTTGTAGACATATTTACAAAACCACGGTCAAACAGAGGAAGATTACGCTGCAAACGGAAGTCTGGGCCGACCTGAGGGAAGCTGGTGAAAATAGGGATTATAATGAATTTTGGAAAATCATCAATAGGCCGTGTTTTCAAGACAGTAGTGCCCCGTTGATTAGTACTAATATACTTCCCGAGCAATGGGTGACCCATTTTAAGGGCCTCTACAATCACCCCTGTGACATAGTCTCGGTAGAGGGTTGGGACGGGGCCCGGCCTACGGAAACAGAATTCTCATTACAAGAAATTACCGAGGCCATCCAAGCTCTGACTCGAAATAAGGCACCGGGGCCCGACGGCACGCCACCAGACCTGTACCTAAGCAACAATGATCTCTGGGTTCCCATTATGACTAGGGTGTTAAATGCAGCTATAAAATCTGGGCTCCCGCGATCTTGGTATACCGCAATAATTGTCCCTATCTTCAAGAAGGGGTGTAGGGACAATTCTCAATGCTATAGACCAATATCGCTGATAGACGTGTCAGCTAAGCTACTGGGTAGGGCGGTTTTAAACCGCCTTACAGCATGGACAGAAGAGCACCACACCTTAGCAGATACCCAATATGGATTTAGATCGGGTAAATCAACCAGAAATCAATGTCTCAACCTCTAGCTATTAGTTGCTAAATATACAAAAGCTAGCAACGGAACAGTCTATATGGGATTTATGGACTTGGCTGCGGCCTTTGATAACGTAAATAGGAACAAACTCTGGGTTCTGATGAGTAATCTGGGAGTTGATCCCAGACTTATAAACATTTTAAAAGAACTACACTGGAACACCACTGCTAAGGTCTGCTATAGCATGGGGGGGAGTACTGATCCCTTCCCGTGCACTAGCGGAGTGAGGCAGGGGTGTATCCTTGCTCCCTTTTTATTCTCATTGTACATAAACGACCTAGAAAGAACATTGGTTGCCCTGAAAACTGATTGCCCCAAAGCAGGAACGCGTCACATTCCGATACTGCTGTACACGGATGACGCAGTCCTGCTTGCACGGACAGCACTGAGTCTGCAACATCTTGTTGATGGATTTGTGAAGTTCATGGACAATTTAGATCTGTCCGTGAACTTGAGCAAGTCCTTTGTGATGGTGGTGGGCAAAAACCCCCCTAAGAAATATGTATTTAAAATAGGGGCCCATATTCTAGAAACCGTAAGCACCTTCTCCTATTTGGCTCTTCTATTTGATGGGGAGCTTAAGTTTGATTCCTTAATTGAGGAAATGTGCAGAAAACTGGTTTCTGCAAACGGTGCGATATTAAACTTCACCCGCAGGCTGGGTCACTGGTCACCAGAACAAGTAATGAATTTATATAGAGCCGTAAGTACCGCAAAGGCTATGTACGGGGCAGAGGTCTGGGGTTTTAGGGAAGCAAGACAATTACAAGTAGAGGAAGATAAGTACCTACGTAGGATCTTGAAGACACCACAGAGTATCCCAGCAAAAATGGTACACACTGAGCTTGGGACCCCATATATTACCAACCAGGTAAAGGTGAGACCTATTTTGACATGGCTCTGAATCTGGTTAAACCCGGAAGCGGAACTAAGCAGGATAATAGTCAATGATTGTTTACAAAAAGATAAGTGTCTCCAAATCCCATGGTTAAACTATGTTAAGGACACACTAGGGAGCATAGATCAGCAGACATTTTTCGGGGATCCGACCTCAATTGCCACATCTTGCAAATATCGGATTAAAAAACTGTTATTAGAAAAATATGAACTGGGCAGATCAAATTCTGACTTACTAAAAATATCAGTAGTGGCACACTGCTTAGTAAGTAATGGGGAGGGTATGGAACCATATTTATTTCTGATGTACAACCAGCAATATAGATTTTTAATGTGCCGTTTTAGGCTCAATTTGTTACCTAACATTTTAGCTTATCCTTCAGGTTTTACTCTAACAATTGAGCAGAAGGGTGCCTGCGGCTGCGACAATAGGTCTCCGCAGGACACCCTTCATTTTGTACTTTTATGTTCCTTTTATCGAATCCCTCATCGTAGATTTCTTGTGGATATTTTAAAAGAGTCAAAATTTCGTCATGCTAAAACTGCATTACTTTTTCTGCAAAGAGCAAATGAGATGCGCACCCTATGCTCTATTATGAGTTTTCTAAAAGTTGCAGTAAAATTAAGAAATACGAGAGGCTGAGCAATGATGTACATAATTCCACATGTTTTAATTGTGTAAATTTTGTTTTAATTCATTACGGTTCAGAAATGTAATTAATGATTTTTGTATAATGAATTTTTATGATGGTTTTTAATCATCGAAATAAAGATTTACTGAACTGAACTGAACTGATGCAAACAAATTTACAATTAGTACTCAATATCACTTTGTAGATTCATATGTAGACTAAAAATCATTAACACAAAGATGGCACCCTACAGAACATTGAAAAGGAATGGGCCATATTAGCCTCCTGGATCTCGCCAACATACAAAAGTACCCTGTAAACTGAACATGTTGCATGTTTTATCACGTGTCTGTGTGCTTAGCCTGCACAGTTTAAACATTACTTAAAACTGAGTCAATGGCCTTGATTGCATATACCCTTTGAAACTTCAAAAGTTGCACTTTGTGTCACTTGCCTTTGTGCAGTATAAGCACATATGACAACAACTCATTTAAAAAGTGTGGTCGATGACATTAGCCAAAACTGGGAGGCAAAATGATGATACCTGCCCTATTTGCAAAGGGATTGTACTTCTCAGATAAGAAGTCATTATCGCACCTCAGCAATGTCCCACTACAAATTTCGGAAGATCAAATCTGACGAAATTTACTGTAGGAAAAAAATGCCTGATACATACTGATAAATGAGGATTTTGGTCCGGTAATCACTGAATTGTGAATGTTAACCACCATTTTTTTTTAATGAAAACGTGGAAAGTGGCAGTAGGAGGTGTTTATTGCATCCAATAACACCTTATCCGCAGTGCTGCTATTTACTAGGTGTGGTAAATATGTCAGCCCCATCAATTCCACTCCTAATCATGTCTTGTGTTGATATGAGACTTCCTTCCATGGTTTGTGCGGAAATTATGTGTTTCCAGTGGGAGAAATTAGCACATAAATAGAAATGTGGTACTGTGGTCATATAAAGATTATTTCACCTCTATCACTAAGGCAAGCAGAGTGACGAGTGCAGATATGGTTACCCTCAATACACTGTACACAAACACGTATGGTTCTCATTAAGGCATCTCTCAGCATTATCTGTCTGTAAAGTGCCCCTCCATGATATCCAACAGTTGTATGACTCTGTGAAATATTCTCTAGATGGTCTGGGTACATCAGAGTCACTGTTGTTCGTAACCCTAAATGCAGTGTGTGTTAATTTTCCTCATTTCTCCAGAGAAATGACTTTAGAAATTAGCTACAACTGCTTTCACATCAGCAGCATACCCCTCGCAGGGTAAGAAATGTATTAGTATTAGAAATGGTGGGTCTCTTTTTTGCAAGTTGTTACCCTGTCCAAGCAGGGACCCTTCTTCCTAGTCAGGATAAGGGGGATACACTAGTGAAGAAAACCCTGCTCACCCCCTTGGTAGCTTGGCATGAGCAGTCAGGCTTATCTCAGAAGCAGTGTGTAAAGCATTTGCACATAACCAACAGTAATTCAGTGAAAACACTACAAAAGGACACCATACCAGTTTTAGAAAAATAACTAATATTTTATCTGTGCAAACAAGACCAAAAATAATCACAATCCACCATAAAGTACTCAGGAATCTCAATAATCAAAACTAGACTTAAAATACAGTTCCTTGATGTCGATAGCTCCATCCCGGGCTATTTCAGCATTATGAACAACAGATCCAAACAGTTCTGGGTGACCACGGTGTCTTGGGCCAGCTACGGTGTTTGGAAGACCCGCCAAACTACCTTGAAAAACGCAGGGTGTCGGTGACCTCTTGTTGAGCTCCGAAGAGCTGACGTAGGCAGGTGTTGGTATCGGAAGTCGGTGCAGGAGTCGTCAGGCCTTTGAAGTCACACATGTTGCAGATCCAGTTCCTTGGGATTTAAGTTGTGAGTGCTGGCGTTGGCAGGCATCGTGGCGGCACTGCGAAGTGCAGTAGTGCAGCGTTCAGTGCCATCAGGTCGCGGTGCAGGGAGCGGCCAGCAGCGTTGGTGAGACCAGGGCTGTGGTGCAAAGTGATGTGGTGCTCATTGCGGTGCTAGCAGGTCATGGTGCAAGCAGTGGCATCGTCATTGCGGAAGTGTTGTCGATGGCTGGCGAACCGGAGTCGATGGTACCGATGTCGTTAAGTAAGGCCGAGGTGCGGGATGAGGAGGTTGCATTGTGTAACTTAAGAGCGGTGCCCTCGAACCACGGTGCAAGCAGCGATGTCGATGTTGGTGTGGGGCATCGTCTGGGATACCAGGCATGAGGCAGTGCGAAGTGCGGTGCCCAAAGGTCATGGTATAAGCAGCAGCTCAGTGGCTGCACAGAATGGCGACGTCAGTGCAACCAGGGTTGCTGTGCGAAGTGCAGCAGTGCCCTCTACAGTACCTTCAGTCGGTGACGGCATTGGGTTGCTTTTACTTCTGTTGCAGCACACAACAAACAGTTCCCAGTGCTGTTAGCAGATGAACTTGAAGTCTTTGCAGTTTCTGAGACTTCTTGAAAGCTCTACCTCAAGCCCTTGGAGAAATTCAAACAAAGAAGTTACAGAGAGTTCAGTCCAGTCCTTTCTCTGCCCACAACATAAACAGCTACTGCAGGCCAACACAGCAAACCACACAGCAAAGTGGTAAGTCCTCCTCACAGCTTCTTCAGCTCTTCTTCTTGTCAAGTTTTTGTGTCCAAAACAGTACTAAAACCCTGGGGTCTGGGACCCAATATTTATACCACATTTCCCTTTGTACGCTTGTGGCAGAAAGTGTCTGTGCTCAGTCTAAACCAGTTTAGTCCTCCCTGGACAAGCTTCCTGGCAGGAGGTGAAGCCAGCATTGTCCAAGGCACATCAGGCACATTTAGGTGCAAGGAGATATCCTCCCACTAAACTAAATGCAGCCAGGTCTATTCACCCCAGCCCTGACTCATTCAGGAAAGGCAGGACATACCTTGAACCCCCCAGTGGCTGTCCGAAGAGAAAGCACATCCCCAGCTACTGTCACTCCAAAGCCAGACAGTCACTCCACACATCAGCAAAGGCACACAGGATGGCTAAGCAAGAAAATACCCACTTTCTAAAAGTGGTATTTTCAAACACACTATATAAAAACCATCTTTACTAAAAGATACATTTTTATATTCTGAGTTCAGGCATACTAAACTCCATCTTTCTAGTTTGTCCCCATGGGAAGCTGTACTTGGAAAATGTTACAACATGTTCCACATTCTATCCTATTAGACAGGTAGCCTTTCAATAGTGAAAAACAAATTACACTGTATTTCACTATCAGGACATGTTGCACATACCAGACATGTCCTACCTTTCACATGAACTGCACCCTGCCCATAGAGGTACCTTGGGCTTACCTTAGTGGTGACTTACCTGTAACAAAAGGGAAGGTTAGCGCTTGGGAAGTGGGTGCA
Organism: Lissotriton helveticus; assembly: GCF_964261635.1. NCBI lineage: Eukaryota > Metazoa > Chordata > Amphibia > Caudata > Salamandridae > Lissotriton > Lissotriton helveticus. The sequence goes on from NC_136060.1 coordinate 56,230,074, forward strand.
CTTGCCAAGTCTACATAGTAGTAAAACTGCATGCAGACACTGCAGTGGCAGGTCTGAGATACATTTACAGTGCTACTTCTGTGGGTGGCACAACCGGTGCAGCATGCCCGCTAGTAGCATTTCATTTACAGGCCATGGCACTCTCAGTGCACTTTACTAGGGACTTACCTTTAAATCAAATATGGCAATCATGGAAACACCAATCCATAATATCATGTACAATAGGAGCACTTGCACTTTCACACTGAACAGCAGGGAAAAAGTGACACTAAAATAGCAAGAACAGAGTCAAAGCCAGGAGGTCAGAAAGCAAAAAGACTGGGGAAACATGCCAAAAGATGCCAACCAATTACATGTATATCGCTTTAAATGGTGCTAGTGTTATTTGAAGGGTTCTGGTCCAAATAAAAATAAGAGTAGGACACACCCACATGACGGGCTAAGTCTTTGGAGAATATGTGACTTTCCTAAAAAATGCAGTGCGTAAACAAAATATTTACAGCAAAAAATATCAGCTTTCTAGACTTCTGACGGCTCGAAATGAAGTACCATTGAGTTGGGTTATAATAACTCAGGATATGTGCAATTGAATATAAAACGACAACAAATCCGGCAGCATGGAGTAAGTACGTGATCACACAAATAATAATAATTGCTATTTAATACTGGTACTATGGGATATTAAGAAGGCACGTTGCCAATCCCTAGACAAACAGAGGCAAGTGAATCGTCTCTAAACAATGATAACAAAACGTAGCAGATTTATCTGCAAGTGTTGTCATGGGAAATAAATCACGAAGTTAACAGCCTTTACCGTTCCCACTTCGAAGTGTGTTTCCTCCTCCGCTATTATTCAATAATTTATGGTAAAGGCGAGCCTCAAGAGATTAAGCCTTCTCTCAGTAGGGAGGAGCACGTAGGCAGCCGCAGCAATGCTTCCGTCATTACCGTGCTCGCGAGCTCTTTCGGGAGGGCGTTCTTCCATCTGCTTCAAAGTAAGTGATGGATTGTGTGCGGGAGAAGTGCAGGTGTGATGTTTACTGTCGCATGCCAGTTCTCTATTCCATAACACACTGTTGAAAGTGACGGGACGGAATCACATTTTTTTATGTTCTAGAAGAAGCGACTTACTCTTTGGCGTTCATGGGTCTCAGTTACTGTACTGGTAGAAAATGATGCAGCAATTGAGGTGCTACTTTTCGTTCACTTTATTACTTAATCTCTCCACTCCATTCGTTACTTATACGTGAAATATATTACGTCAGGTCAATGTTTTTCAAGATGCTCGCATAGACAGGGCACATCCCAAGTGAAAGGTCTTCTGAGGCACTATACAAGGGATTATCTAAGGAGCAGTAATTCACCCTCGAATTAATAAACAAACAAAAAAAAGTAACTTTACCTTGATTTCTTTCCTAGAAATTAATCGATGTTTTACTCTGCTATTTAAATAGCAGGATAAAAGAGGGCAGGGAAACGGAAAACTAAAATTGAAATGTCATAAACTTAGGGGTAGATGTATCAACATACCACTTTGCGATTTCTAAATAGCGATTTTTAAGGAATCGCTATTTAGAAATCGCAAAATGGGATGCATGTAAAAAATCGCTATTTTTTTGCGATTTCTTAATCTTCCTTATTTGCGAATTCGTAATTTGCGAATTCGCAAATAAGGAATAATTTCCCATTCATTCCTATGAGCCAGGAGGCCTATAGGAATGATTGTGAAATTAATCTCAATTTGCGATTCGCAATTTGCTAATCGCAAATTGAGAATAATTTCAAGGGTGCAGGGGTGTCTCAAGGACACCCTGCTGCACCCCTGAAATGTACATGTGTGTGCATATGGCACACATACATGCCCTATGGGCATGTGTGCGTCACATGCCACCTTCAAAAATGCCAAATTGTGCATTTTTAAAAGAATTCGCAAATTAACATCAACTACAAGTTGGTGGTAGTTTGCGATTTCTTCACCAAAATTCGCAATTGAAAAATGCTACATACATAGCATTAAAGGAATCGCAAAATTGCGATTCCTTAAATGCTATGGCAAAATAAGGAATGGCAAATTTTTGGAATTCCTTAATTTGCGAATTTTTGATGCATGCCAAAACATGCAAATAGACCATTTGCGATTCGCAAAGGCCGAAACATTTTGCACTTGACTCTATGTGGAGCTCTAATCCAGCAGTCAAGCCTCCCTCGTGAGGGGGTGGGGGATGTAGCTACAGGCAGCCGTGGCTGGCAGTAGGAGTTCCTGCAGGGTGGTGACGTGGGGAGGGAGAGGGGCAGGGTGGGGGGTAGTAATGTATGGATTATGGAGTTTAACAGGTAACTAAATATATAAATAAATAAAACGAATTTCGCTGCACTCACTGCATCCCCAAATGCGATGCAGTGCACACAACGAAATTCGTTTTTTTATTTATATGTTTACTTACCTGTTAAACTCCGTAATCCATACATTACTACCCCCACCCTGCTCCTCCCCCTCCCCACGTCACCGCCCTGCAGGGACTCCTACTGCCGGCCACGGCTGGCTACAGGTCAGTTAACCTGTCTCATAACTCAAAGTGCAAACAGTATGAACAACAAATCAGTGTCCTCTCAAATATTTACTTTTATAAGAAAAAGTAGCACGACATTCGGAAGCTATAACACAATCCGCTTGAGGTCAGAGCTCTAGTAGTACTCATTCACCGGTGGCTACATCCAGGAAATGCTCACTGTTAAAAATGGGGTTTCTGGTTGGCTAGGGTATACCTAAGCTAGGCAGAATCCACCACTTTAGTCAGGGCAAATTAATTGCATGCTGAAGATAACCCCTGCTCACCTCCTTGGTAGCTTGTCAGAGCAGTCAGGTTTATCCCAAAGGCAATGTGTAAAGCATTTGCGCAACGCACTCACACAGCAGTCACACATTAGGCACACCACAAAAGTAACGCCACACAAGGTAATATAAATATATCCTTTGTATTATTCACAAAGCAAGACCAAAACTACGAAAATTCAACATACAGGTAAAAAGATATGACTTTAGAATAGGTATTACAAAAATAAAACTTGAGGGAAAGAAATAGTTCCACCTGGGGCTATTGCGACACGGAGGCACGTAGACCCCCAAACAAAAAAGTAGCTTGGATACAAAGTCTAAGACGATGCGCGGTTTCATGTAGGTGAGGGGTGTAGGTGTGGGGTCCATGCAGAGGTCTAGGCCGGCTCCCTGGCTGCCACGGGGGGGGCAAGGCGTCGTGTCCGTGAGGAGGCGACATGTCTAGTCCAGGACAGAGGAAGACGGTTACGTCAAGGGTGAGGCATTGGCTCCAGTGACAATGCGAAGTCGGCAAGTTTGTGGAGTCACCTTCAGCTTTTATTGGCACAGTGATAACAGGATGCAGGCACTAGCTATGATGGATCGCTTGTGTCGGGCACTGCCGATAACTGCAGGCGTTGGCTGGTGTCATAGCTGTGGTGCAGGCCGGGTGGTGCATTTTCCATTTCACAGGCAGTGCCCCAGACCTCGGTGTAGGTTTCCTAGCTTCTCTTAGGTTTCTTCCAGCTCCCAACATCAGGAACAACCTCCAGAGGCCCAGAACAGGAATAGGCACCTCCTGTCAGGTCAGGTCTCTCAGCAGGAGGGTTCAGTCTTTTAGTCCCTGAGACTTCAGAACGGGTGACCAGCACACTTCAGGCCCTTGGAGATCTTCTTCAAGAAAGTTGAAAGCAAAGTTCCAAACTTTGTTTGCTCCTTGGCAAAAACAGCAACTGCAGGCCTCCTCAGCGCCCGACATCACCATCGCCATCCCAGAGGGCTACAAGATCACCCGGAGGGACCGCACCGCCAACCAGACGGGAGGAGGCATCGCCATCATCCACAGGGACACCATCCGCATCACGACCAACACCGACGACACCCTAACCACCGCCGAACACCTGCACTTCCAGATCCACACCGACCCGAAGACCACCCTCAGAGGCACCCTGATCTACCGACCCCCGGGACCACGCACACGATTCAGCGAGGACATCGCCGACTTCATCAGCCCGCATGCCCTCCCCTCCGCCGACTACATCCTCCTGGGGGACCTCAACTTCCACCTGGAGAACAACAGCGACCGGAACACCATCACCCTGCTCGACAACCTCGCCAACCTCGGACTCAAACAGCTGGTGTCCACCCCCACCCACCTCGCCGGACACACACTCGACGCCGTCTTCTCATCCAGCAAAGACATCGCCTTCAGCCACGCAACAGGACTCCACCGGACGGACCACAGCTGTGTCCACTTCACCTTCAAAAGAACGACGATCCACCACCACCAACAACAGGTTGCCCGTAGAAGCTGGAACAAGATCACAGCCGACCAGCTCACCGCCTCCCTGAGCCAGCACCCTCCTGCCGGCTCAACGAACCCCAGCCAGGCCGCCGACAACCTCACGAAGTGGATCAGCAACTGCGCGGACAAACTCGCCCCTCTGAGGACCCCGCGCAGCAGACCCGGCAGCAGAAAAACCCCATGGTTCACCGACGAACTCAAGAACTCCAAGAAGAACTGCCGAGCCCTCGAGAAAGTGTGGAGAAGGGAACCAACAATGAACAACATGTCCACCCTCAAGCTCGCCACCCGGAAACACCACCAACTGATCCGCGCCACCAAGAAAACTGCATACAAGGACCGTCTGGACAACAACGCACACAACTGCAAGGAACTCTTCAACATCGTGAAAGAGCTCTCCAACCCCAACGCCGGAAACAACGACATCACCCCATCGCAAGACCTCTGCAACTCCCTCGCCTCCTACTTCCACAACAAGATCGCGGACATACACAACAGCTTCAGCATCCAACCAACGCACGTCAAAACCGCAGCTACGCCACCCACCACCACCCTCCGCGCCTGGACCCCGATCAGCACCGAAGACACCATCCGCACGATGAACTCCATCCACTCCGGATCTCCAACCGACCCCTGCCCTCACCACGTCTTCAACAAGGCCGACGCTGTCATCGCACCCCACCTGCGGGACATTATCAACACCTCCTTTGACACCGCCACCTTCCCTGAGAGCTGGAAGCACGCCGAACTCAGCGCTCTGCTCAAGAAACCTACAGCGGACCCCACCGAACTCAAGAACTACCGTCCCATCTCGCTCCTCCCGTTCCCGGCCAAAGTCATCGAAAAGACCGTCAACAAACAGCTGGCCGCCTTCCTCGAGACGAATGGATCCCTCGACCCCTCACAGTCTGGCTTCCGAGCCAACCACAGCACCGAAACCGCCCTCATCGCCGCCACCGATGACATCCGTACCCTGATGGACAACGGAGAAACAGCGGCCCTCATCCTCCTGGACCTCTCCGCGGCATTCGACACTGTCTGCCACCGCACCCTAGTACAGCGCCTTGGCAACATCGGAATCCAGGAGAAGGCACTGGAATGGATCACCTCCTTCCTCGACGGAAGAACACAGAGAGTCCGCCTACCACCGTACAAGTCAGAGGCCACCGAAGTCATCTGCGGCGTCCCTCAAGGATCCTCGTTGAGCCCCACCCTCTTCAACGTCTACATGAGCCCCCTAGCGGCCATCGCACGCCAACACAACCTCAACATAATCTCCTACGCCGACGACACCCAGCTGATCCTCTCCCTGACCAACGACCCCGCCGCCGCCAGAACCAACCTGCACGAAGGGATGAGAGATGTAGCCGAGTGGATGACGACCAGCCGCCTGAAACTGAACTCAGACAAGACGGAGGTCCTCATCCTGGGCTCCTCGCCCTCCGCCTGGGACGACTCCTGGTGGCCGCCCGCCCTGGGCACCGCACCCAAACCGACGGACAACGCACGCAACCTGGGCTTCATCCTGGACTCCTCCCTCTCCATGACCAGACAAGTCAACGCCGTCTCCTCGTCATGCTTCAACATCCTGCGCATGCTACGGAAGATCTTCTGGTGGATCCCCACCGAGACCAGGAAGACTGTCACCCAGGCCCTCGTCACCAGCCGACTGGACTACGGAAACGCCCTCTATGCCGGAACCACTGCCAAGCTCCAGAAGAGACTCCAGCGGATCCAGAACGCCTCAGCCAGACTCATCCTCGACATCCCACGAAACAGCCACATCTCCGGGCACCTGAGAGACCTGCACTGGCTCCCCGTCAACAAAAGAATCACCTTCCGCCTCCTCACCCACGCACACAAAGCCCTACACGACCAAGGCCCGAGCTACCTCAACAACCGAATCAACTTCTACGCTCCCAAGCGCCACCTCAGATCAACCAGCCACGCCCTCGCCGCCGTCCCCCGCATCCGAAGAGCGACAACAGGAGGAAGGTCCTTCTCCTACCTGGCCGCCAAGACCTGGAACTCCCTCCCGACCGACCTACGCCTGACCCAGGACCACCTCTCCTTCAGGAAGAGGCTTAAGACCTGGCTGTTCGAGCAGTAAAGGCACCCCCCCCTCCTAGCGCCTTGAGACCCTACGGTGAGTAGTGCGCTCTATAAATGTAGTGATTGATTGATTGAACCCCACACAGCACACTGGAAAGGGGCAATACTCCTCCTCACAGCTCTTCAGCTATTCTCCTTGTCAAAGATTCCTCTGCAGTCCAGAAGTAATCTAAAGTTCTGGGGTTTTAGGTCTAATACTTATACCACACAATGTTTTTGTTCTCTTTGTGCAAGGGTCTCTGAGCTAATCTCAACCAGTTCTGTTCTCACTGGTGCAGTATGACCACAGGAGGTGGAGACAGCATTGTGCAAGGGGGACATGCCCTATTCAGGTGCAAGTAAATCTCTTCCTACTACTCTCAATTCTGCCAAGGTCTATTCAGTTCTGCTCTGAGTCATCGAGCAAGGGCGAGACACACTTCACCACCCCAGTGGCTATCTACAGTGAATGCAAATACCCAGCCCCTGTCACTCCCAAACCAGACAGTCAATACACAAACAGGCAGAGGCACACAGAATGGTTGAACAAGAAAATACCTACATTCTAAAGGTTTTACAGAAAAGACAAAAACCCACACTTCAATGAATTTCACACCATGTAATTTGGGGATGAAAAAAGATAAACACTATTTAATATGTTTACCTTGGCGATTAGTTGCGCCAGTTTTATTCATCAATTTTATCAAAAAGAACAAATATCACTATAGTCAAGAGAAATATCAAAGCCTTAAACGTAATGACCATGACAGTTTTAGTGTCCAATATTTACAATGAAAAACTTTTAGTCACAAAAATACGTGATTAAACAACGACTTGACAAACCATACATACATTGTGAAACTGTGTAAAAAACAAATAATACACAAACGCCATTATGTGATATCATTTCACAAATAAAGTGGGGGGAAGAATTATCGACATGTTTTTTTCATAACATTATTGTGAACCAACAGCTTTTTTTTAACAAAAATATTTGGCAAAACTGGAGCTTTTTGATAGGTCTCCAAAAACAACACGACAACCTCTCGGTAGAAATGTTGATAGGCTTCAAGTTATAAACAATTTTATATATTTATTCCATAGGACTTGATCCTATCAGCCTACGCGTTTCGAGTTTGTGAGGGTTCTTCTCAAACTCTCTTCAGGGCCAAATGAATTCCATTCCCCATTTGTTAAACCTAATGGTGAAGACATAACAAATAATGGATACTTATTACTGGCTGCTTCCATCAACCCGCTAAAATCTCCTCCTATGTACAATTTATTAAAACGGCACGTACCTCTAGGGACTGGAGGTAGGTTAGTTCGTCCAAATAACTTGTGGGATTTTGAAGGATCTGTGCGCTTTTCTAAAAAAAACAGGAATTTGTCTGTAATGCCGGTTTTTAAACATGATGTGCGAATTTAAGTGAAAAAGATTGGCAGTGTGCCCGTACCTGGGTGTAGTTGAGAAGGCCAATTGATCGTTCTTCTCTTTTTTCAAATTCCTTCGTTTAGCAAACAAAGCGCTGTAAGTGGAATACTCGTGTTACTTATTTTCTATGCTGTCGTGCTTTGCGCAACACTGTGCGTTATAATCATGGATGGGAGGACACTTACTTTGAATCCGTTAAACCGTCCGGTGTATTAATCACCATCGGTATCTCGAGGGCCTGGACCCTGTCGGTGTCACCGCTGGAATCCTCCTCGGGCACCGCAGCTCTGTTTGAGAGAACACACGAGCTGTAATCAGGGCTGATTTCGGTACCGCGCTTAAGGTTAATCAAGCAGGAGCAGCTCACTCGTGTATTGACATCCCACCGGGCGGCATTGTCTGAAATTCGACGCGGAAAGGACCCGCGCTTGGAGTTATTCAAACAAAGTGCGCTCGCGCTTTTGTTTACAAGCAGCGTAGCAGTATTGGGTGAAACTGATCGCGACACAAAGCTTTTTTTTAAAAACAAATTGAAAATGCTAGGTTATGTGAGTGAACGCGCTGTAGGGAGGCTTTGCCTCTTGGTCGCTTGACATACCTTTCAATTATGGAACGTGCACCACTTCCTCATTCCTTCACATGAAGTGAGTGGAGTTCTCACATTCTTACAAAGCGGGCTACACCTTCTTTTAGGACCAATCACAGTTCGAGTTGTTTTGTGTGATCCAACTAATGCATTGTGGGGCATGTAGTCAAATGATTCAAAGCCTGGAAAGTTCGCTCATCGAGTTTAGACCTGAATTAATAGTGTCAAACCGAAGTATTAGGTAGGCCTCTTTTCGCAACAGCGCCTCCTCCACATTAGGTGATCTATGCTGCGGGTCAATCGCGGCTAGAACAGTCCACTTGAAATCTGTTTCTTTATGATTCGCAGTGGTGAAATGTTCAACCATTGGGGCATTTTGCACTTTTCTCTTCAGTCTAGAACGATGTTGAGTGATCCTGACATTCACTTGCTGACATGTCTTGCCTATGTACAATTTGTTGCAAACGCACACAATCCCATAAATCACATTTTTACTCTTACAGTTTGTGTGTAAACTGTGTCTCCATTTCAAGCCATTATGGCTAAATACATCTCCTTCTACAACACTGTGACAGGCCACACAATTACCACATTTGTGGTGGCCAGTGATTGGTTTGAGGTTCCATTTAGATATTAAATCACTTTTTGGTTTCTGGATAAAGCTATCTGCTTGAGACCAATCACTGGCCACCACAAATGTGGTAATTGTGTGGCCTGTCACAGTGTTGTAGAAGGAGATGTATTTAGCCATAATGGCTTGAAATGGAGACACAGTTTACACACAAACTGTAAGAGTAAAAATGTGATTTATGGGATTGTGTGCGTGGTTATCCCCATACTTTTTGCTTGGTCCTTTTTTCTCCTGACCTGTGTTGGTTGGCAGTAGAACTCTGGGCACTTTACCACTGTTATTCAGTGCTAAAGTGCATATGCTATACATGTAAATTGCTGTCATGGGTTGGTGCTTCCATGATTGGCATATTTGATTTACTGGTAAACCCCTAGTAAAGTGCACTAAGTGTGTCTGGGCCTGTAAATCAAATGCCTGTAGCACTGATTGTGCCACCCACATGAGTAGGCCTGAAAAGGTATCTTACACCTGCCACTGCAGTGTCTGTGCACAGTTCTTAACTGCCACGTCGACTTGGCAAGTGCACCCACTTGCCAAGCTCTCACCTTCCCTTTTCTTACATGTAAGGCACCCCTATGGTAGGCCCAAGGTATCCCCATTGGCAGGGTGCAGTGTTTGTGATAACGTAGAACATGTACTGGTGTGTGTGGCATGTCCTGATAGTGAAATACTGCCAATTTCTTTTTCACTATTGAAAGGCTATCTTGCCCAAAAGATAGAATGGGAAATGCCTTGTAACATCTTACAAGTATAAATTCCCATTGGGACAAGATGGAGAAATAAAGTTTAGGCTCTCTGAACTTAGAATTTCATAACACATCTTTTAGTAAAGATGGTTTTTATATTGTGTGTTTGAAAATGCCACCTTTAGAATGTATTTTTACCAAAAAGGGGAGTGTGGCCCATGCGGACAGAAGTGGGGTGAGGGCCCAAATGCTTTACAGAAAAGACAAAAACCCACACTTCAATGAATTTCACACCATGAAAGGCCAAGTCTAACAGCTGTACTCATGAGATCCCCTTTGACTCTTCAGGATCTTAATCAAAATTGTCTATAGTGCCTCAGCATTTTGAGCAGCAAGTTCTCTGAGGGCCCAACTGATCCAAACCATGTCTTGTGCACCCTTTCAGCACGTAAGAGTTCAGTAGTACAGAGAGTGATTTTAACACCTGTGAGTCCTGCTCAGTTTGGAAAAGCTGGGCTGCTCACAGCCCACTTTAGTGGCGCTGCTAGAAGTCTCTCAGCTGATGAAGCAGCTCCCGACACACAAAGGTGCAGTACGTTGGCTTTTAACCTGCAGGGAGAGGGAATTCTTTCTTCAGCTACCGAATTTAGCCAGCAAGGGTACAATGTAGGAACTGGCTTCTCTGCTATTTCTCAGTGGTGAGTCACAGCAGTTTCCTCGCAGTGTGGGTCCAGCCCACTGATCATTACCTCAGTTTATCTTTTGGGCCGTGGCCCAGATCCTGTGGCATAGTTGTTACAAGAAGCCCCTCATGGCATACCGGGTTGCCACAATACCTGGTAATACTGGTTAAGGCTCTTTCAGCACATATGCCATGGCCCATGCAGCCATACATCTTGGCACTCCTTGAAGTAGTAACTTTACCAGTGGAACCCTCTGGCCACAGGGTCAGCACAGCGAGGTGGTAACGGTTTAGCGAGACCAGCACAGCATTCAATGTCCTGCTCATTCCACGGAGGCCCTCTCCTAACATACTGGGGTCACAAAAAACAAACCTGCACATGGGCTGTGACCCGATGGGTGCTCAGCTGAATACTCACACTTCACACAGGAAATCCCCACTAGACCTTGTTCCCTTGAAAGCTCTCTTCTTTGTCACAGGGCACACTGTTCTTGGCAAGGAGGCAGGTGCTGGTGCTCCCAGCTCCAAGGCAAGCAAGTTTGGTTTCCCTGGGTGATATTCCCACATCTAGCAGGGACAGTAGCAGGCCTTTGACCCCAGTCCTAGTCACAGGCAAAAGTCTTGAAGAGCTTCCCCTTCTCACATAGCCTATCAGGCTGTGGGCAGATGACACATTTTGGTGGACACATACTCCCCTTATCATAGCTCTTTGCCAGACACCGAAGGTGATCTTGAGCCTGAGACTTTGACATTTTATACTGGGGTTCTACTTCTTTAGCATTTCTCCTTTTTTTCTTTCCTCATGAAAGATGTCCGTCACAGCAGGCAAGACTCTGAAGCTGATTGCCCCGCAATATCACTCATGGGAGAGACCAGAGTTCACACCTGGATATCAGCTACAGTAATATGTGCATCAGAAGGTTAATGCCAGACTCCTAACCCTACTATTTATAATGCCCTTATCAGTCCTATCTCCCTTCCTGAAATGTGTCCAGGCCCCTTTCTTGTGATCTATCACTGCATCAAAGATCATTCTTTTGAAGTGACAGGAGTCTCTTCTTTTTCCCACCAGTGTGTGTTCAGCCCAGCTCACAAGAAAGCAATAACACACAAATCTGTCCGGGGGAATTCCCCTCCTCCTCATGCCTTCATCAGACAGGCCTGGGCTTCAAAATTTGGAACCTAGAGTCCTCCATGTAATGCACTATTGCAGGCACACTTTCAGTCCAGCATTATTACTTCTATGTGTGGTACTCTTACACATACACATGCATTCAGTACACACAATCAAGTCTTTGCACACAGTTTAGCACTGAAGTGTGTCTATCTTGAGCTAGGTTCTGTTCTAGGTTACAAACACCAACACACTGTCAGCATACACACTCACCGTGTGCGCACACTGCATAACACTTTTCCCTTCATAGATTTTACTTCACACAAGTACACATACACCCAGTGGATGCTCTCATTGCTCACAAGCTTCATGGTACTACATCTTTAATGTCATGTATTCTTCACAGTCAGGCATACACCCAGTCAATGCAGTAACCACACATGCACTGTACAGTACTGCTCTATCTATGTACTGTATGTGCCATTCTTAGGCACACATACAACCAGCACAGAGTCACTACTCACATGCTGTGCAGCACTTCACATCTACTCGATGTAGGCCAAGGGTGGGTTAACCACACATCAGCAGAACTTTTAAAAGGTGAGTGAGCTTGGAGGCCTCACTCCAGTGCCACAGGGTAAAAGGGTCCTGTTTGCTACTAGTGCTCACTACACCATAAGATGCCATCACAGCAATTGTGCTACTTAACTTCTGGTGAAGGGGGCAGCCTTCCACGATTAGGAGCGTAGCGCTTTGGGCAACCCCACTCAGTCTGACAAGGCAACAATCTGAGAGACCGGCCTATTTCATGGCACTCATATGATCCAGGTTTGCCTATCACAAAAATATCAGCTTTAGAGATCCAGAAAACAGTATGGCTGAGCAATCATTCATCTCAATGCATGTTTGGAATTTCCTCAATACTCAGTGACATTTGTGCGAGTTTAAGTTTACTCCGTCACTAAGCAATACTTAGTGCATATATATTACTTTAAATTTCTGAACGCACACTAGTTTACTAAACTACAATGCAAATCCATGAAGATCCAATTCACCTGAGATGCAATTCATGTAGTATAATAGAAAACGAGGATTGTAAAAAAACATATAATAATAAAAATGAAATTTGCTCTATGCATATGTCGTCTTTGCACTGTGACAAATATTCAAAAAGTATGCACTGTAGAAGAAAAGGTTGTTTCAACAGGTGAAATATGACTAATAAGGGGCTATTCCGCAAAACCCAAATGGAAAAAGAAGAAATACCAATCATTACATCAGAAGCTAGATGCTAGACTCAAATAAAAGTTACATATTAGTCCATATCAGTCAAAGCTTTGGTTAACCAAATAAAAGAATAGTAAAACTCACTTTATTACAGGTAGGCAGGAGCAGAGTCCCTCAGGGCAATTCTATTCTGACTAATTACAACTACCTCAATGTTCCCATACCAGGATTACTCATTGTGGAAACACTCCAAACATAGTGCACGGGGTTAGCGTCACAAAAGTGACACATTAAGCAGCACAAAATGATTTTTTACAAATTCACTTTCCAGGACAAAACTTGTTTTGTGCGGGAAAGTACCCTAGACGTAATACAAAGTTGTGTGAAGAACTGCTATGCATTACTTAGCACCAAGGGGGAGTTGCATAAGTGGTACATGGGCGTTCCCACGCAACCACCCACTCGGTTTGGCACAAGACCCTAGCTACAAACATTAGTAGATAGGGTTTAACACCAAAAGTCGACGCCATTTGAAAGGATATGTTAAAAGGAAAATATTTTCATTTGAACTTTGTATTCTGACTTTGCATGTGTGCTGCACTGTGCAGCCTACATACAAAGTAGGAAAAGTTGGAAAGTGTGTTTAAGCATAGTCTTTTGTGCTAAAAGGGTACCCTTCCAATACAAAACCGAAGGTAGACTCAGGCATGCACCCTAGCACTTTGACACTATGGTGTGTGGCAGGTGCATGGCAGCTAAAATCAGAGCCGGTGCCAGGAAGAGGGGAGGAGAGAGCCATATTTCTGTAAATATGGTGCTCTCCTGCTCCCTACCTGTCACTCAACGCAACACATAATTTTTGTCTGTTGTGCACTGTTCCATGATTTTTTGGGGAATCAGGACCCAAGACTTCCTATGTGGTATGGGCTGAGAATACAGGCACAAGATCAGTGAGAAAGAGCATGGCCTACTCCCTTCTGTATCCCACTGGACTCCAGTAACCACAGACACCATTCATGTCTCAATGCTAGTGATAAATGGGAGCAGAAATGAGAAGTCATTTACATGGAATTGGGAGGCACATTTGACTGGCAAAATATGACCCAAATGCTATTCTCCATTCGGGTCAGAATAATTTATATAATAGCTGTATTTAAATTCAGGGTCACTGCTCAGAAATGTTAATTATGACCAGCTTTGTCTTCACATCTAAATCCAGCAAACTGGAAATGTGGCAACTAATGTAGACAGATCATGGTATTGTCATTGATGATCAAAATGCATTCTGGGTGAATGGTTTTAGAGAGAATTTTATTTCTAGAGTCCCTTAAATACATAAATAGTAACCAAACCTGAAGTCCTGTGCGGTGAGGAAAGGTATCAGTTTTGCCAAAAGAACAGGCACCTTATTGGATGGTGCCAATATCAAAAGAAGCATTATACAAACACATTAGTGCAGCTATCCAAAATATGGAGATGTGTTAGATCAGTAGCAAGAAAGATCAGTAGCCCTTTCCAAATGAAACCAGTGCAAACAACTTCTGTAAAGCATCAATGATGACTTGAGCATCAATCTCCACACACAAACCCAAAAAACAAGAGGAACATGGGAAGAAGAAAAATGGTATGGATAACTAAATTGAAACCTGTGACAAAATGTCATAATATGAATGGAGAGAGGCAATACTTTTTGGGTCACAAGAGTATGCCTATGCTGCTGTTTTGAATATGAACCTGACAGTTTGATCATACAAATAGGAGATGTGTATTGTGCAAATGCCTGCTTCTGTAAGGGATCTGTGTCACCATGCTTCTAAAGTGATCACATTTAAATGCAATATTTGTGATTATCTGCCTCTGAATGAGAATGTTAGGCATGGAGTACACTTTATTTCTTCTGCACCATGATGAAATGCATGTTTTACAGCAAAGCATGATGATCTTAAATGGAAAAGGCAAATAATGACACTGGTTAGCAGAAAGAAAACTCCTTAAGCATCTGTTCAGACTCCTACTTTTGCAGTAGGAAAAATATATTTTCGTATGATGAAATATTGAATGTTTCAAAGTGCAATCCCAAAATGTGCATCCCATTTACTCATGCAGAAAAATATGTCTGCTATCTTTCAATGTGAGCAAATATTTAAGCATATAGGTATACCTTGGAATTCACACTAAGCAATTGCCAGGAGCAATCATGCAAATCCTTCTAGATTTATTCCAAATGTAGACATTAACCTACCAGTGTAAATCTCTCATATTTTTCAGGTAGTTTTTGCTAATCTGGCTTTTGATAAGCTTTACTTGATCCTATTTGTCTTATGTGAGTAAAGACAAACATGGATTTGTGTACTGGTGGGAAATATTTGGCACAGGAGGCCATTGACTAAAATGAAGTGAACGGGTATGGATTGAAGAGCATAGTTAGGATGATTGGGCCCTCTGAACAACTCTAACAAACATGCCCCATTCAGACGTTTTACCTTTCAAGCCTATCTGCAAAGCGCAAAAAGAGAGAAACAGAAGCCCAGGGCAGCAGTATACACCTAACGCTGAAGGAGTTACGGCACTGTATACCTGTGCCGTGCATGGCATTTTCAGAAAAAAATCACCACATAATCCTTCTCCTCTTTTTTCTCCCACACATCAGCATGGGTTCATTCACTAGCCATCACAGAACGCTGACTGACACTCCTCTTTTAAAAACAAATAATTTTACCATTTGTTTTTTATCTTTATAGTTTACTTTGAATCACTGACTTCTCAATAAATTAACTTTGGATATTGGTCTGTATGTTGCAGTATTATTAACATGAATGCATGTCCTTTTATTAAAGGATGGGGATGCAAAGGTTTGTTAACAGACTCATAGTACTACTCTTGATAGAACAGAGATAATAACTTTCGAAGACTCCCCCTTTTGGAATGGTTACCCACTTTTTTGCTAGATTTTATTGTTGGTTGCTTTCCGGTGCAGAGTGTACGTGCTTTGACCCATAAAAACATGTTGAACTGGTATAGACCTAATTGGCATATTTAACTTACCCTAGTATATGCAACAAAGTGTACCCAGTGCATTTAAGTTAAATGTCACTAGAGGGCTTCAGCACCCATTTAGCTACCACTACATTCCCACTGTAAACATAACTTCAGGCTTACCATAGTAGCCTGGCTGCGGCAGTTTTAAACTACAATTCAGCTTATCAAAATAAACGCCTTTGACAGATCAAAACCTTCTTTTTAAAAAGTAATGTCACCTATAAATAGGCATTACTGCTTATAAGGCAGGGTGCATGGTATTTAAAAGTAAGACATGTAAAGTTTTAATGCTAACCATATTGTTAAAGCGAAAAGGCCTGAAAGCTATTTTCACTGAAGCAGGGGTGGCTTTTCCATAGGAAAGCATTGGGATACCATATTAAATTTAATAATGTTATCTCCGGATAGGAAACACCCAAAAATGTCATTACTGGACTTCTAAAAATGTTTATTACAAGCCCAATACACTGGTTAAGGTGCATTTGTAATAAATATTTTTTTCAAAGGTACTTTTAGAAAATTACCTTTTTTTTCCTGCCTACAGCCTGTGGAGGGCCATTTACATGGGCACCTGGCAGCTGAATACCCTCTTCCTTCATGAGATGTGACGCCCCGAGCAGTACAAAGGTCTTGGCTGTGGGGAAGTGTTCTTTTCCTCTGACAGGGATCTTCACTGAGCCCAACCCTCTTCAACATCTACATGGCCCCCTTCGCCTCCATCATCCGACAGCATGGCCTCAGCTGAATCTCCTCTGCCAATGACACCCAGCTCATCCTCTCCCTCACCAAGGACCCCAACACCACCAGAATCCACTTCCAGGAAGGAATGCAGGACGTTGCAGCATGTTATGTTATGTTATGTTATAGGTTTTTATTGTGCGCGCAGCTACTCCAGCTAAGGAGCGTCCTGGCGCATTGACAAGGAGATAGCATAAGAAACAGAACACAGCTAAAAGAACCAAAGAGGGCCACTCTAAATACATAGCACAGACTGGGGGTAGAAAACTAAAACAGGAATGTTTTCAGGGCTTTCCTAAAAGCCATAAGATCCTCTAACAGGCGCAATTCCACCGGGAGGGAGTTCCAAGCTGATGCCGCCTTAGCATGGATGAACATCAGCTGCCTGAAACTCAACTTGGTTCGGAGAAGACAGAAGTCCTCTTCCTCGGATCCACCCCCTCAGCATGGAATAACACCTGGTGGCCCACCGCCCTTGGCACCCCTTCTGCCCCCACAGATCACACCAAGAACCTCAGCGTCGTACTTGATGCCTCCCTCTCCATGAATCATCAGGTCAACTCTGTCACCTCCAGCTGTTTTAACACCCTCTGCATCCTCTGTAAAACCTTTAAGTGGATCCCCCTCGAGACAAGAAAGACAGTCACCCACGCCCTCATTACCAGCAGACTGGACTACGGAAACACCCTCTACGCTGGCGTCAACAAGTTTCTGCTATGCATGCTCCAGACTATCCAGAACACCGCCGCCAGACTCATCCTCGGAATCCCTCAACACAAACACATCAGCCAACACCTATGAAAGCTCAACTGGCTCCCCGTTGAGAAAAGAGTCACCTTAAAGATACCCACCTACACTGACAAATGCCTACACAACACCAGACCCCAATACCTCAATGACAGAGTCACCCTCCACAAACCCAAACGAGACCTCTCTCTGAAAACCTTCAGGAAGGCGCTGAAAAATTGGCTCTTCATCTGAATTTGACCTGCTGATCCCCTCCCAGCACCTTGAGACCCTCAAGCATGAGTAGTGCACTTATAACCCCCTGATTGATTGATTGATTGATTGATTGAAGGTGACCATCTGGGCTGTGCCCTGGAACTTGACTAACACAGGGTCATATGTATCAAGCCTTTTTGCCGTTTGCAAACGGGCGGATTCTTATAATCTGCCCATTTGTGAATGGGAAGAAGCCTTTTGTGATGTATCATCCCAAAACACCATCGCAAAATGGAGAATCACAAAATTTGTGATTCTCTCTTCTGTGAATACAATTAAGGATTTGCAAATTGTGATTCCTTAAATGCAATTCTGGAAGCACCAGAAATTTGCTATTGGGCCTTAAAGAATCGCAAATTACCACCAACTTCAAGTTGGTGGTAATTTGTGATTTTCTAGAAAAAAACACTTTTTTGCTTTTTTCAAAGTGCCATATGGCGCACATACATATGAGCGCAACATGTGCACACATGCATTTTTCAGGGGTGCAACCTGTCGTATTTTGGCAGTTCCTGAATTAGCGTTTAGCTCAGCTACACGATCTTTTCTCTTAACTTGACTAAAATATACGGGGCCATTTTGAATCCTTTGGCTTCCATTTGTATGAACACGCTGCCTCGTGGTCAGCATGCCCTTTTGTCCTTTCTCGATACCCATGGTCGTCTACTTTGCCCAGCAACAAGCTATTTTTAGTACTGGTCAAGCGCACATGCGCATTATACATCAACTGGTAATTCTTTAGGAATGTTATCCCAAACTGACCAGTACTACTGGACTCCTCCCACATGCTGGCTGTGTTCCAAAAATGACCTATATGTACCTAAAATGTGTAAACTTGTAAACGCCTATCTTTTTATTGCTATTAAACTGTATAAAAGAGGTCGTGCACCGATACTCGGTGTGCTACTTCTTGCATTGCCGAAGGGTGCTGTAGGAATGTACCACCACCCCATGGGGTCTTAATAAACCTGTCTTTTGCATTTTCCGTGCCAACGTTTATACTAAGGTGTTCGAGAGTTTAGCAGAGTATGTAGGCCTGATTGAACCCAACACCACAAACCGGGAGTCCTTTTCGCATTCTTGCACCCTTGAAATTGCTTTCGCAAATTGTGATTAGCTATTTGGTAATCGCAAACAGAAAATGTCTTCCCATTCATTCCTAAAGGCCTCTAGGCTCATAGGAATGAATGGGAAGGTATTCCTTAATTGCGATTCACACAATTTGCGAGTCGCTATTAAGGATATGTAGGATTCGCACTTTTTTTGCAAATCCTACATACATCACAAAAAATCGCAATTTGAGACTCGCAAAACTCATTTTTGATACATATACCCCTTAGAACCTTACGCTGTCACAGGCAAATGTTTGCCATCACCTGAGCAGGGCCCTTGTTTCTTTTCCTTCAGGCAGGCACCAATCCTTGTGGGAGAGGAGCGGCCCTCAGAACTGGTCTGAAGTGATGACAGAGGACGGTGTGCTTATTTTCCTGATCACACCTCTAGGGTGGGAACGCATATCCTACACAAGAGGAAAAGGCTTTCATCATCTAAGATTTGGGCAGAGAGGTGCACTGTGGGATTGGTTGTAGTAGGGCACAGAGGAAATGCTGCAAAAATAGGAAGGGTTACCCCTGGGAACCTTTACCTCATGCCTATTTTTTACACTGTCAGAAACACCCAGCCCCTTTAGTCCACTCTTGCTGTTTACTGTTTTCTCCTATTGTGACATTTTTCAGTTTTTTCCTACTCCTTTTCCCTTTGCGTGTGTTTCCCTCTCTTGCTCTTGGTCAATGTTTTGTTGAGATCAAATAAGTGCCGAACACCAAAGATGAGTGCAGGTGGACCACACCACCAACCACGGCTCAAAGTAAGTACTGATCCAAGTTATTGAGAGAGTAACGTCAATAGGTGGGATCTGCTCTAAATAAAATACGAGTTTCAAAAGAAGGTGGAAATAGTTTTTACAACCTTCATACATGATTGTGACAGTGTAAATGTCACAGTAAGCACATGGAAAATGACATTATGTAAAAAAGTGAATAAACTTTGGTGCTGTTGGATGCCAGATACATTGTGAAATACATTCTTAGAGATGTATGTTGAGTTAAGAAGTTGTTGAAGGTCTAGTGACAACCTACTATACTAGTGTTAAAGATTCTGAAAAGTTGAGGTTCGTAATGTCCAGTGTTTTTCATGAAATATGTTTATTTAGCTGCCCGTTGATCATGAAGGCACAAATAAAATGAGTTTATGATGCTCAAGCTGCACTTTAAAGAAAACTAGACACCTATATACAATGTAATAATTTTTTTAAAATGTTTTTATTTAAGTTATTTAAATACACTAATATTGAGAATTTAGAACTACAAAGGCTGAGTGCACAGACTTGAAATTCGTTTTAGATAACTTAGATATGCTTTCGTGTATGTCTTTCCACTGGCAATGAGACAGTACAACTCAATCGAAGTATAGAAGCAACTTCTACTGCCGTTTTGTGGTGTGCCATATACACGCTGTCAAAGAGAGAGAGAGAGAGCGAGTGTGTGAGAGAGAGAGAGAGAAATAAAGAGACAGAGAAAATATTAAGGAACAGGTAATTTACAAAATATTCCTGTTGATATTTCCAAATGTTCTTGTTGACAATGTATTATGTCAGCTACAAGTCGAGTAATCTCCCTTTGCACCCCGGGCCAAAATGACTGCCTTTGCACATTGTATTCCATTTTTACTGCAGGTGGCTCAAATTAACACATCTAAAAACATGAAAGAGTTGTGCACATAATCTTCTGCATAGCTCAGTGCAGAACCACTCAACAAGGTCTGGTGTATTATCAGTCAATGATTTCTCACTCCTGCACAGTTCCCTAGTATGAAAGCATGTTCTATGGCACATACATATGTCTTAAAGGTTGTTTTCTATAGTACCCCAAACTTGTCAGCAACAGGGGGCCCGATTCACAGAATGAACTTAAGACAACATCCTAAACTTACTACAATTTGGTATTCACAGAATGCACTTACTACAATTTGGTGTTCACAGAATGCACTTACTACTTTCGGAATTCACAGAATAAACTTACTACTTTCGGGATTCACAGAATAAACTTACTACTTTCGGTATTCACAGATTTGATTTAAGACTACTAACTTTACGTCCGCCGCCGGGGAGTAATTTACGGCCCGTAATCGTAGTTTCCGGTTCCGGGGCGTAGTTTACGCGCACGCGCATTATGATGCGGCGCCGGAAACTACGATTAAGTGCCGTAAATTACGAAAATGACCCGGAACACATTATATCATACAGGAAATGATATACAGATAGTGGGAGACAGGAAATACATCACAGGAAGTATTTTGCTGCCATTTTGTATTCATCCTGGACCATCCACATTCAGTAAACAAATACACTTCCATCCTGTTGATCTGATGTAGGGGAAAGTGAAATGACAATGCAGGTGTGTATAATGAATATGTATGAAAAGGGGGAACAGGTCATTTCAAGTCATTTATGCAGACACAGGGGGTAGGGGGCTGAGAACATCCATCCCACTTTCCTAATCTCATACTTTGCATTATGGGACATATAGTTCATATTGAGTACTCAGTATCAGAGTTGAATGATGTGTTATGTAACATTGGTGTGGATATGTCAGATACATATGGGGGCAGCTATACGAGCCCTGTGTGCACCAATTGCGCCACAGTAACTTTGGTGGCGCAGCAGCGCTACGCCACCTCCATGCTGTGGGGTATCTTCAACATGACGCATCTCTGAAATGTGTCATATTGTAAGGCCCTGCACCGCAGTTGTGCATTCCTGCACGGGGGGGCTTCCAGCACACAAACACCTCCGAACAGTGGCAGGGTGAAATTTACACATTTACACTCAGTCATTTTCATGGCCATGCTGCGTCACAACACTGCGCCTGCTTGTAGGAGGCCTAAGAATTGATGCAGCATGTTAGGCATCGGCTCGCCACTTGCCTTGCTGGAGCTGCATTGCGCTTGCGACCCAACTCCAGTGGTGCTTCACCTTTATGACAGCATATGCTTCACGCTTCTGTCTATACTTGGCCCACAGCGCACAGCTTTGTAAATGCGGCACATCCATGATGGCGCAAGGGATGTCTGCTGTGAGGCACAATTACTGGGGCATCCCTGCTGATAGGCAGAGATGCAACTGTTATTGTGAACCTGACCCATGGTGCATGAATCTCCCATGACATCATCACTCACATTCTGTGCCCATCATTTGTGGGGGAGTCAAATCTGTAGTGGCCATAGGCCTGAGTATGAAACCTTTTGTGATTTGGTGACCCATCCTTATGAGGTCCAGGTATGTCTGTCAGGACATGTATTGTTTGTCATCAGCGTGAATAGTTTGTTTTAGGGCTGTCCACTACGCTGCTTGCTGACATGGGCACATGACCTGAGGCACAATCCACCTTTTGACTTCTGTCAGCAGCTGTGATTTGCATGCAGTTAGTGTGGTTTGCAAAGTCGTCTCAGGGTGGCATTTATGGACACTGTTGTGTCTGTCCACATTTCATCATTGACAACAGACAGCAAACCACATGTTGGCCGTGACACTACAGGTTGCTCATGCAAAATACGTGGCAACGAGCTGATCACGGACTTGCATGCCCTGACGTCGGTCATGTGGTATAGCCCGGTCTCCCACATTCAGAGCTAGTCGAGGTTCGAGAGGCATGTGTAAGCCATGCATTAGAGCAATGTTGTGCAAAACACAACAGGCTAGTATGATCTTACACACGACTACTGGGGAGTACAGAAGCACACCCCCTGTACGGTCGAGACATCTGAATCGCGACTTCAACAGTCCAAAAGTGCGCTCGATGATGGCTCGAGTACGTATGTGTGCCCTATTGTACCTACACTGAGGTACAGTGTTAGCACGCCTGTAAGGGGTGAGGAGATGTGGAGAGAGTGCATACCCAGCGTCACCTGAGGAGGGAAGAAAGGGCAGTTGTTAACATTTCACTCTTTGACTTTCACAGGACATGATCTATACGTTCATACATGCAGTGTCTGTTGGGACATGTATCTTATTGTACAATCATTACTATTGGGGGGCATTCAGACATTTCAATGACGCATATCACTCATTTTCATTGCTTGGTACTTACCCAGTAGCCACATGTTACCAAATTCTCCAGCAGCCATACGCCGAGCACGAGGTGACATGCGGAATATGAAGCTGTCATGTGTACTGCCTGGGAACACTGCATGCACATTGATGAACCTTCCACTGGCATCACAGACTGCTTGAACATTGATGGAATACCATCTGTGTCTGTTGCAGAAGATGTGTGCAATGTGGCGGGTGGCTGAAGGGCCACATGGGTGCAATCAATTGCACCCAGCACACGTGGGAATTGTGCAAGGAGATAAAAATCTCTTGCTGCCCTTTGTCTCATGGCCAAAGTATATGGCATTTTGATGTAGTTGGGGGCTCTATCAGTGATGCATTTCAGTACCTGATGCAGGCACCGCGACTGGCTTGCCTGGGAAATGCCCACATGGTCACTGGTGACCCTTTGGAAGGACCCAGTAGCAAAGAAGTGGAGGGCAGAAAGGATCTTGAGGTATGCTGGTATTGCATGTGAGCAGCAGGTCACAGAGTCAAGTTCCTGCTCCCACTCACATATCATTTCCAAGATGACTTCAGGTGGGAAACGGTACCTGGCCCTTACATCCTGGCTAGACATTCCAAATATGTTGACCCTCTGCCTGTAGATCATCTCTGCTCTTCTCCTCCTCCGCAAGTAGTTTTGCCGCATGGCAAGGGGGAGTGCTACAAACACGTTCAGTGACATCCTGAAAAGGGATTGTTTGTGTCTGCTCTGCTTTCATACATGCAGCAGGGCAGTGATTGGCTGCTGTGTGTCAGCTGATCCATGTTGGGGGATGGGTGGACCTTGGCCAGGTGTTTCCCCTTGGCTAACATGCCCAACGGCCCAAAATCGTAAAATACGGCCCGTAATCGTAAAATACGCCCCGTAATCATAAAATACGCCCCGTAATCGTAAATTACGGCACGGTGGCGTAAATTACGATTGCGGGCCGTAAATTACTCCCCGGCGGCGGACGTAAAGTTAGTAGTCTTAAGTCAAATCTGTGAATACCGAAAGTGGTAAGTTTATTCTGTGAATCCCGAAAGTAGTAAGTTTATTCTGTGAATTCCGAAAGTAGTAAGTGCATTCTGTGAATACCAAATTGTAGTAAGTGCATTCTGTGAATACCAAATTGTAGTAAGTGCATTCTGTGAATACCAAATTGTAGTAAATTTAGGATTTTGTCTTAAGTTCATTCTGTGAATCGGGCCCAGGGTCACCACCTCAGTTGAAGGAAACAAAAATCTTGCCAGAAAATATTGAAGACACACATATATATTTGACCTATTTTGGGGTATATTTATCACTGTTGTTGCGCAACCCTTGCACCATGCAAGGTGCTTAAGGGTAACACAACAACAAAGTCAGATTTATCAAGCCACACAAACCCACATTGCGTGGTCCTACATGGCTTGATAGATCTAGCGTAATGCAACGCAACACAAACCACTGCATTGCGTTATTATGTGCCAAAGAGGAACTCCATGGGTGGAGCATGGGTGTTTCCGTGGATCCACCAATGGATTTTGGAGGATTCACAGATTTACCATTAGTGGTAGACCTGGGAATGTATCAAAATGATATGCTTCCCCAGGTGAGGCATAACAAGGAAAAACCTCTTTATTTCTCCTACTTTTTTTCTCCTTTTATATGTGCTGGATTTTGCAGCACACATAGAAAGAGGAAAATATCTCATAGAATTGTTTTTGTGCAGGAAGGAGTCTCTTCATGCACAAAAGCAATCCAGCTTAAGCACGGGCACCTTTGGACCATGTTGCAAGGGTGCCTGCATTGGCTCTATGTAGTCAAGTGTGAGCCAGCGCAAGAAAAGGACAGGAATGCACCATATGATGTAAAATACTTCATATTTCTACTCTGTTTCCCTTCATGCAGCGCAGCAAGGAGGCTTGTTGCATTGTGCGGTGTGAAAAAGTGATAAATGTGTCCCCAGGTGTGTAAGGCCAAAATTATTGACAGCAAACATATAGACACCCAAAAATAAAGAATTTCAAAACGTCTTCATAAAATAGGTAAGATTGTTGACTTACAACTATATGCACTATAGTAACTTTAAAACATATATTCACTTTAAAATCTTTGTGGCAAAAAGATGCTTATAATATTAAATAATATATACAAAAATATGTAACTTGAAATATAAAATAAAATGTATTTGTTCAAATAATCAACAAAAGAAAAATAATATTCAAACATTAAAATACATTTTAAACTTAAATAACAAAAAATACTGACAATAATTATAATTACAAACACAGGATCTGAATTAAAACAATATTAAAATAAGGATAAATGAATAAAATATTGTACTTCTAAAGGCAATTTAAATAAAACATTGACATGAAACTAACTTTCGCAATTAAAACAAAAGATGTACCAATGAAGATAAATATCCGGTTAAAAAATGAGACTTGGAGTGGTACAATTCAGTACCCCCACTCCAATGTGACCAATGGTACTGAAAATGGTGGACTCTGTAGGGGTCAGATTTACTATTCACACCTCAACATAAGCAGTAATATGGAAAGTGTTGGATTTCAGAGGGGTCAGATGTACTAATTTCCACTTTAACCTAAGCAACAGTAAAGAAAGTGCTGGAATTTGGATGGGTCAGATTTACTACCCAAGTCCAATCCAAGAAACACTAGGGAACATTTTTAATTTTGGAGGGTTAAGATGTACTGTTCCATCTCCAATTTCAGCAATAGGAGGGAAAGTGTTGGACTTTAGAAGCATCAGATTTACTGTTCTCACTCCAGCCTGCGCAATAGTATGGAAAGTGTTGGACTTTGGAGAGGTTAGATTTACCAATCCACTGTGACATAAGCACCAGTAGTTTAAGTCTTGCATTTTGCAGGGAGTTAGAAATACTATTGCCACTCCATCTTAAGTAATAGTAATAGTCGGGGGAAAGAAAGCTCAGATTCAATATTCTCTATTTACATACATATAAAATAAATAAGCATAACATAATTCTATACAGTTTTTAAAGCATATTTTAAATATTATACAATTTATATATATTATTTAAAACGAAAAGTTCAAAATTAAGATATACAATCATCCACAAAGAATGAAAAAGTGAAATCAAATAAAAACAGATTTAAACTATTTTCCACCCCTAATGTAAAATGCTAAGAGCTACAAAAATAAAGTATATCAATAACAGAAAAAAAACTGACAATACACATCATTAAAAAAAATTAAGATAATAAAATTAATTATTATATAATATTAAAGATAATATCATTAAGAGGAAAATTATTTGAAACAAATAATTAAATAACACAATCAATTATCTAACTGAGCAACTAACGCATACCAAAATTACCATATGTTTTAAACGTTTCCATTCATTTGATAAAACATTATTTAAACAATTAATTTCTGAAGTAATAAATTACAAAGTATATAACAATTTTTAATCAATTTAAAAATATATACTTAAAAACCTCCACTCCATGTGCCCCTACAAACCCAACAATCAACCAAGAAAAATTGACATACAATAAAAAAACATAAAATATATTACTAAATCAAAAGAAAATTAAATTAAAAAACTACCAAAAAAATTATTAAACATACTTACCATTAAAATAACTTATAATACACAAAATAATAAAGCTGAATAATTAAAAGTGATGCTATGTGCAACTATACTCGAAAAAATATATAAAGGACTTAAAAAGCTATATTCCTCTCTTCTTTATTCTGTTCCTTGATATTTTGCCATCCAAAAATGTTTGACACTATATTTGTACTTCTCAATATTTTTGTATAACATTTTTGGCAGAATTCCACTACCAAAATGCAGTTCTTCAGTGTTTTAATAGATCTGCAGTGACTCAAATTAACT
Source organism: Lissotriton helveticus (assembly GCF_964261635.1). NCBI lineage: Eukaryota > Metazoa > Chordata > Amphibia > Caudata > Salamandridae > Lissotriton > Lissotriton helveticus. Next base: position 56,256,654 of record NC_136060.1, read on the forward strand.
CAGGTTACAAGTGAGTTGCAAAGCTTTACCAAGCATACAATGCTAAAAGATTTTGAGATAGCACTGAGGGGACCATGGAGGGTTATGTTGTAACTGATCACACAGACATCAAAGTAGGTTCAGTAGGTTTAATCTCCAAAGACAACAAAGGTAGAGTTCATCTCAGCCAGCCAGCAGAGCCTCAATGACTAGGAGGCTGTTGCAGCAAAAAAAGAAGTAATCAAATTCTTTTGAGAACAAGCATTAGCAAAGCGAAATAAGTCTCGCCTACGCAAGAGTTATTGGCTTTGGCAATGTGTTTTAGCCATGTTGCACACCAGTGTGCCTGCTTCTCAGCATGGCTGAAAGTTAGTGGCATGGACTGTCATAGAGTGGAGTAGAATGTCAAAGAGTGAAGTAGAATGAAGTAGAAGGGAGTGTCATAGAGTAGCACACAGTGTTGTAGTGTGGGGTGTCAGGGAGCGAAATGGTATGGAGTGTTGTAGAGTAGAGTGGTGTAGCTTGTCTTAGATTTGAGTGTAGTAGAGAGGTGGATTGTCGTATAGTGGAATGGTATAGAGTGGTGAGTGGTGTAGAGTGGAGTGGCATAAAGTGGAGTTGAGAAAAGTAGAGTGGAATGGAGTGGAGTGGAGTGGCATAGAGTACAGTGGAGTGGCATAGAGTACGGTGGCATAAAGTGGAGTGCATTAGAATGGAGTGCAGTGGATTAGAGTGGAATGGAGTGGAGTGGATTGGAGTGGATTAGAGTTTTTTGGATTGGCGTTGGTTGAAGTGGATTAGATTGGAGTGGAGATGACTTAATTAGAGTGGAGTGGATTACAGTGGATTGGTGTAGAGTGGAGAGGATTAGAGTGGGGTGGATTGGAGTGGGTTAGAGTGGAATGGAGTGGATTGGAGTGATTAGAGTAGATTGGGGTAGATTGGAGCAGATGAGAGAGGATTAGATTAGATTGGATTCAAATGGGTTGCAGTGGAGTAGCTTTGAGTAGAGTGAATTAGATTGGAGTGGAATAGGATTGATTAGAGGGAAGTGGATTATAGTGGAATGGAATGACATGGATTAGAGTTGGATTGATTACAGTGGATTAGAGTTAATTGGAGTGGATTAGGGTGGGGTGTATTACAGTAGAGTGGATTGGAATAGATTAGAATGGAGTTGATTAGAGTGGAGTGGACTAGAGTAGAGTAGACTGGAGTGAATTTGAGTGGAGCAGAGTTAATTAAAATGGAGTGGATTACATTAGAGTAGAATGGAGTAGAGTGGGGAGAAGGACCAAATAAATGCACATGCAAGGAGTCTTCCTTGAAAAATTGCTGTCAAGTACAAAGCTCCCAGAACTCTGCCCAGAAAAGCACAAGATAGAGGCAGCCTTCCTGGTTAATGAAGCACCAGTCACGCCGTACTTTTACATACTACCCAACGTTCACAAAGCAACACATCTGCCCCCAGGGTGACCAGGGAGACCGATTGCCTCAGGTATAGGTTATGTTCTAGAACCTCTAGCACCACTCAGCCAGTTCTGCGACTATTTTGTAAGACCTTTGGTCCAGACTATCCCCTCTTATTTGAAGGACACCAAAGATGTACTGAACTTAATTGCCAACACAGGAAATCAAGATGTGATGAACTTCCTCATGACATTGGACGTGGAGGCCCTTTACACGAATATCCCCAAAGACCCCACCTTGGAAGTGGTGGAGAGCCTCCTAAGAATAACAAATCTGCCAACACCCACTCCGGCAGAATTCATCATTGAATGCGCCACCATAGCGCTGAAAAACAAATTCTTTCTGTACAAAAATCAACTGTATCATCAGATACAAGGGACATCAATGAGGAGTACATTTGCCCCCAGTCTGGCCTGTCTGTAAGTGGCCGACTTTGAAACAAAACACACACTTAGTGCAACTAATCTATTGAAGATGTATATTGACAACATCTTGGTATTCTGGAAAGGCTACAGAAATAGCTGCAACTTATTTACAGTATGGATCAACACCTTAAACCGCTTTCTTAAGTTCACCAGCACTATCTCCAACACAGAAATTCCTTTCCTTGACCTACTGATCAGTCTAAAAGAAGGTCAATTAGAAACCACTATATATAAAGCACCGATTGCAACAGCCTACTCTCATTTGAGAGTCACCATCCTAAGGTCCTGTGGGAGAATGTCCAGTATGGACAGTTCCTTCGTATTCAACACAATTGCACCAACCCCGCCAGTTACCACACTCAACCTAAGGAACCTAGCAGGAATCTCCATGATAGGAGATGTCCACGCAAAGTAGTAAGATTGGCAGAGGAGAGGGCATGAAACAATAACAGAAAGGCACTTCTGGAAGGTAACACATGCACTAAAGATGATATAATCATGTGTGTCACCTCCTTCACCCCTCTTTCCAACAAGGTCAAATCAACCATCTTAAACATTAGAGGATATTAGATTCTGGTAATCTAAATCTGGAACGCCCACACTTAGCGTTGAAGAGAACTTTTAACCTGAGGGACCAACTGACACACACTAGACTCCGTGAAAATAAACACAGCACACAGGCCACGCTCTGTAATCTCCTGCAGGTAACAGGACACCACCCCTGTGGTAGTTGCACTGTATGTGACTCCACTGTCTACTCTACTGTCCCCTAGCTGGCCACTTTTCAGTGGTCCCATAACAAACCACCAACTGCAAAACAAAAAACTGCATTTACCTGATTACCTGCCCTTGCACTATGTACTACGTAGGCATGACTACACAAGCAGTAAAGATTAGAATAGGAGAACACAAAAGAACTATTAGATGTGGCCAAAGTGGGTCGAAAATGAGAATCACTACAGAGAGGCAAACAACTCCACCACAGATCTAAAATCGACCATACTAGAAGCACATCCTTCTTGGAATACTAATAATCTCTTTAGATGGGAACAACGTGGGTGTTTCGCCCTCAGACCAATGAAAATGGGCTCCATGATGAAATCCCATGGACGGAGGTGTAGACTCCCCATTTCCCATCAGAGAATCATAGCCTGTTCTGATCATGACCAAAGAGATATAACACCAATGCCATGACAATCGGGACGGAATAATTTTTTAACACTAAAAGAAACCACACATGCCTCCCTGTCCATACACAGAGAGTACAAGAGTACCCAACACATCGGGGGGGGGGAAATAAAGGGATTACTTCATGGTCCCGGACGCCAGGGGGCTATATAATTACATACCCAAAGAGGAAGCCCTGCTCAACCCAATTTAGATGGCTCGATGGACAAGATTGCTTTTTTTACCCACTAAAACCACAACCTCCATGACGGGACACAACCATATCAGAGGCCCGCCCTCGACATTGCATGTGAGATACTGCAAATGGCACCAAATTAATGCACACAAATGGCAACTTGAAATCACTCTCTAAAACAATACTCTCCCCTCATACACTTGTATATAGAGGAAGCGTTCGTTCTGGCTCTCCTGGTCAGAATAAATGATAACAGACCGGCTTCAAATTCCCCAGAGCTTTTCGCTTGCAAACCACCCAACTCACCTGAGATAGCAGGAGACACTCTTTATACATATCTTGCCTTTGCTAGCCAGCAAACATATGAGATTTACATTATACACCCACTCAGATACCTGGTAAAAGAATCCTTTCCCCATCTAGCTACGTGACTCGCGACCTCTTCAAGATGGCCGCCAGCCATGTGCAGTACAGCCACAAACGCACTAGTGTTTTACACTAGAAACCAGTTAAAGCAAGTTCCGGTGACTTTGGGAATTAATATCCCGGGGACGCGGTGACGGGTAGGTGCAGACACACGGTCTGCACGCCGAAACCGTAAGTACTCCGACCGATCTTCGATCGGCTTGACATCTATCTCATTCCTGTGGGATTTTGCAACATCTGTCTTGCATTCTGAACCTCTCTTGCATTCGATACCTTACATTTTTTTAGACAGCACGCTTCCATGCGGCTTCTCCGCACCACCTGATATTCCTACAATTTTGCTTTAATTAGGTAAGCGCCGCAACCTGGGCCAAGAAGATACGTTCCTTTTGGGCATTTTAATGCAGCATTATGCTGATGTGCACCACAAGTGTGTGATGTGAGCACGGTGGTGAGGGTCATTTGCTTTACATGTGTCAATTGTCTTTACAACTTTACAATATAATGAATGTTCATGTATTGTCTGTCTGTCAGATACCATCAGCACTGTTGAGGGGACACTTTCAGACTTTTCCATGTACCTGTGTATCATTTATGTTTTACAAGATCAGCAGCCATAGTCATGATAAAGATGGACACACTCAACACACAGCACGCTCGCAAGGGCAACTGTGTGAGAGTACAGGGATCAGGGAATGTGCAATACAATCTCACAAATCAACAACATTAGATTCTTTACATCTGTACTGTGTACATTAATCGTGCTAGTTGATATTACCATGTTTGGGAGGGTGATTCCCACCTCCATACAATGTACCTATGAAATTACAATGCCCTATGATTGGCATATTTAACCTGACTCCTTATGTTTCATTCCCCATCCATGAAAATGGCCACATCTTGGACCAGATATTTTTTACAGCTAAAATTGAAACAGCTGTGCCCCTCCCTAACATCTGGTCATACAATTTTGTGCTCACCTTTAAGATAGGCAAGGTACAGGGAAGGTCTCAGTCCAATTGCAAGCAGCGGGCCAGTAGTTATCGATCCTAAGAGCAGCTAACACCGGTGGCTTTAGCTGCTATACTCAATCAGCACCCCATTCCCACAAATGGTGCTCTAGAGTATGATGTGCTCTCACTGGAAGGATGGCTCCAGAAGTGCACTACACAACTTGTCCCATCCAAAATGTATGTAGCCACGCAAGGCAGAGCCTCGGCTCTTTGGTTCACAGAGACACTTAGAAAAAGTAAAAGCGCGTGCAAGTGCCTTGAAAGTATTTGGAGGAAAAATATGATCCGCTGAGTAAAACCATCTATGAATTGGCATTGAAGGCACACTATGTTCGAGTCCGTGAGGAAACAAATTCCTTTCTGGCCTCTAAAATTGAATGAGCCGAGAACAGTAGAAAGGAGCTGTTAAAGATCTTTAAGAACTTTTCTTCCCCCAATGCCATAAAAATCCCGTTTACCCCACTTAAGAATGGACAAATCACATTGCGCAATGTTTTCACAACAAAGTAAGAACTATACAAGATTTGTTTGATGTTGTGGTCCCTGATTGCAAGAACAACCCTGGCTCGCCCTACCCCACTGACCCAGTTGTGGATGCTATCCTGATGGAATTTCCCCCTGTCCCTTTGGTCCCTTCACTCAAAATTATGACGGCATTGAAATCCCCCTCCCCTTCTGACCCATGTCCTGAAAAAACTTTGGCATCCATCGGTGAGGTACTAAATCCTACCGTCAACAGAGTCCTGAATCTATCCCTGTCTGAGTGCTTGATGCCGGACAGTTGGAAGCATGGAAAGTTCCTCCAACTTCTCAAGAAACCCTCAGCTGATCCCTCAGTAGCTAGTAATTATAAACCAATATCTTTGCTGCCTTACTTCTCCAAGGCCCTGGAGAAGTACGTGAACACTGTCAATACTGACTTCGTAGAGGCTACCCATGTCTTGCATCCAAGCCAGTCAGGATTTAGAGCCATCTTAAGCACGGAGACTGGCTTACTAGAAGTCTCTGAGACGATCAAAACTACCCAGTACAGGGGAGGGAAAGCTGTGCTGATTTTGTTGGACCTATCTGCAGCTTTCGATACCGTGCCCCACAATCTCCTTCTGTGCAGACTTCAGGAGTGCGGCATTGGGGGCACCATTTTTAGGTGGTTCTTCTTCTTCTTGGAAAGTCGCCTGCAAACTGTCTGGTCACCCCCCTTTTCGGCCATCATTCCTCTGTTGAATGTAGGAGTGCCACAGGGCTGTGTCTTAAGTCCAACCCTGTTTAATATTTATATGGCACCCATCGCACTTATAGCCAAACAGCATGGAGCAAAAGTTATCTCTTACGCCAACGACACACAACTGTTGTTCACATGTGAGAAAGATGTGGCGTTAAGAGGTAACAAAATAAGCATGTGCTTTACCAAGGTGTTTGCCTGGTTCAAACACAATCAACTGCTATGTAACTCAGATAAGTCTGAGATTATCTTTTCTGGACACACTCCTGGGGATGAATGGCGCCAATGGTGGCCCCAGACTCTATAAGCCCTGTGACCACCGTTAAAAACCTTGGGGTGAAACTGGATGCAGACATGTCCATGAAGTCCCAGGTCCAATCTATGACTGCCACCTGTTTTGGCCTGTTAAAAATGATAAGAAACTTCCTCCCCCTGCTCTCTATCTCATAAAGGAAAACCGTGTTCCAAGGCTTGAACACGTCACGGCTAGACTTTGTAAATGGATTATACCTGGGCCTCCCTGAATACCTTTTTGGCCATCTACAGGTGGTTCAAAATGCGGCGGCTAGGGCGGTACTTGGGGTTGGCTCCAGGACACACATGGCCCCTTGCCTGAGGTCCCTACACTGGCTCTCAATGAAAAACAGGATCAAGTTTACAAACCTGATGCTAGCCTTTACGGCTCTCCACAACATAGGAGCTACCTACATCAGTAATAAAATTCAGCCCTATACTCCATCCAGAACTTTCCGGCCGTCGACACAGCAAATAACAATCATGGCAAAGTTATTTTGATCCCGAAAGGGGGGACGCTCCTTCCAAGTGGCAGCAGCTAAGTTATGGAATAGCTTGTCTCCCTCTCTGAGACAGATGTAGGACAACCTTAATTTTAGGTGACTCCTGAAAACCTAGCTCTTCCTACAGTAGAGGAGGCGCTGGCTGTCTTCTGTCTGCATTTCTTCATCAAGGGTTTTTGAGACAGCGCTGGGACACTCCCTGGAGTAGCTGCGCTCTCTACAAATTCCTTTTAACATAACATAACATAACATAACATAACATCTATTGGGAAACCAAACATCGACACAAACATATATGCGGATCTAGGAGTACGCTACTCTACCATCAATTATATAGCTAAAACTACACGCTTATCAATTGGGTTATGAATTTCACAAACTTCCAGCAACAGTAACTTGCCATAAGCCATATGAATGAACAATACATACAAACTTACTGATATTCAGACTAGTAACAACGTTAGCCATATTAGATTTTGGAATCTTCCTGACGATGTTCGCACCTTAGAGACATTACCCTGGCACTAAGGAGTGATTTTCTTTGCCAACTATGGGTACCAAAGTCACAGTAACAACGTCTCTTGCGGACATTCCTGTGACTACTCAGCAGTGTTCACCCATATCTCACTGATTTCTGATACAAAAATTACATTCTAGATCTAAGACCTCAATACTTTGATCCAACTGGTCAATTTCCACATACCTTTGTAAATACCCTCCTGCTCAACATATCTTGGGACACCACCCCATGAGCACATGAATGAGGGACACCACAGGTATATTCCTGTGTACACCAGCTTGATTTTGCAACCTTCTTTTTTGTTTCTCCTTCTCTATAGGTCGGATACAGAACAACAAACAGGTAGCGCCTATGGGCTTCAATTCTAGTGTGGGGTAGTTTGTCCACTACACATCCTTTTTTTTATCCTGAAGAAGCGCCATGGATCCTTATGACCAGTTTAGGCGTGACACATGTTGACTTTTTCATGTGAAGGAGTGACCAGAATCATAGTCCCTCACATGAGACAACAGGAGACTCTTCCTACACAGTTTCAGCGCCCAGACTACCTGAGCTCCTTGGAAGCGCCCAAGGTAGCACTCACCTGCCAACAGGTCTTGATCCTTGGAAGGGCTACCCCCCCATTAAAGTATAGTGTAGGATCTCCCTTACCAGTTTGAATCCTTTAGTTCACACCCACCATTTCACTAATCACCTGACCTGCACCCATCATTCGGCATACTCTTAAAACATCTCCGCTAAAGTGACCCTTCGGGGGACCCGTAGGGCATTCCAACACTGGCCCAATGAGGAGCACCGCCCTATGATGAAGCATAACATCCTCTAGGGGATGTGTGAGGGCACTATGAACAGTCCAACTGACTGTCTCTCTTCAGTACTCTGACCCAAGGTACCCTCCACCCTTGAAAGAGTATGCCTCTCTTTCTATTCTTCATAGGAACATTAGCTCGTTGTTGAATTTTTGATTCTGTAGCGAAGCACTGGCTTTTGGATCTCCAATTTAGGCTCCCAGCCCCCTGGTCCCTCCTCTCTTTGAGAAGGTATCCCTTTTGAAAAAGGAATTATGTGACCTTATGGAATGCAACTTGTGCTCATGTAAAAAGTTGAGGTCACACTATAAAAAAAATTGTTTAAGAAAAAAGGAAATAGTACCTCAAATGCAACACTAACAGGGGATGGACAGTAATTAAGAGTCATCAATTTGTGTTTCATCCTTGCAACACACAGAGCATAGAAGTGACAGAGGAACTGATGCCTGGATGCCCTGCCAATTTAGAAGGAAGTTAAGATGAGTGATAATGATGCTGATGGATGGTAAGTGTAGCATGGCCTACTGTTGCAGCTCGGCGGGATCTGCACAATAACTCACACCACTCGCTATCACTGTGTGACCTGGAAAGTCTCACCTGACCCCCGGCCCATTTATTTAACTCTCTGGCCATGCCTGGCCAGAGAGTGATGCAATGTGTTGGTTCCCTTTTGGGCAAGGTTCAGGGCCTCACCCCCGCAGGACTCGGGTCGCTACATCCCTCCCCAAGTTAGTGTTCAAAATATAGATTTTAACAAATAATGTCTTGAAGCTTCCGATTGACAGGCGGAGGTGGTCTCATGTTGTACCTCAGCTGGCTGGACCACTGGCTTGTGGACTGACCTTCTGGTGATGATGTGACCATGTCAGTGCTCAGGGTGGTAGTCGCAGCCAATGGTGGAGAGGAATCTGATTTACTCTGATATCCTGTGGCGAGGGATGACGCTTCACCTCCAGGCTCTCTTTCATTTGCATTACAGCTGGGCTCACATTCTTCTCAGCCATGTTGTGGTACTTTCCTGAACCAGGAGATGCTCCTGGTTATTACGTTGGCACCCCTTTGGGCCGTGACAGTGGTTCCATTCACTTTGAGAACCTTCCACAGTCCTGGTCCATATGCTGTCCTGAACTTTCCTCCACTGCGTCTGACCGGAACCAATACAGAGTTCCCTGATACTTTAATGCGAGTCATTGCTCCCAGTCTGCTACTGGCGTGGTCCTTATTCCTCTTCCGACAAACCTGGGTGTTGCAAGGTTCATACGGCTCTGGGGTCCATGCTTCAGCCACAGGGATGGTGTCTCTCTGGTGCCCAGCAAGCATTAGGGACCAGGGGGATCTCTGAGTTGTGCAGTTTGGGGTGCTGTTGTATTCTTGCAGGAAACATTGTAAGGTTATTTCAGGGTCGACTTGTTCAGCCACTGCAATTTGTTTAATGTCTGCATGAAGTGCTCAGCTTCACCATTAGCTTCTGGACATTTTGTTTCAAAATCTGTTTATTTGGTTTTAATAACTTCTTAGACATGCATCACATAAATAACTTACAATCATGGCAAGTAAAGGGGAAACCCAAGGGTTATATAAAGCGCCTGAAAGTAACATCTTCATTACAAGTTCTGTGGCTTGAAATCACAATCCAATAGACAATCTCAGTCTGTTGTTGTGTGCAGGTCAACAAATAGCTTATGAATTACCCACTATGTCGGGGCGGTACAGAAGAACTTTCAAATTATAACAGAACAGCAAATACAACAAAAACAGTGGTGTCATAGTGCCAAAGTATGATAGGTGTAGTGGGGGGGTGAGCCGTCTTGGTTCCTCGTGTTGGCTCCAGCATGGTGACACCATGTGCTAAGATTCTGGGGCCCTAGATAAGGAACATGTTGAGGGCCCTAAGCCATGGTGAGCAGGCTGTTAGTGGAAGGCCTTCAGAGAGGTAGCTCACTAGTGGGGACCATGTATTTTCGAATTCCTTCCTGTTGTCATCGACTATGTCCGCCATGTGCTCGAGAGCCAGTCCCCTCCAGATCCTCACATGACATTGAGTTATCGAGGGCACCTCTTGTCGCTTCCAAGCAGCTGCAAGTGCCATTTAGTAGCCCCCAGGCATAGCCACATAACAGAGCGATCGCTCTGTGTTTGGCGTTTTAAAAGGGGATCTCGTGCTCCTAACATGGTGTGTTCTAAGGTCTGAGGGATCGGGTATCCTATAATAAGCTTGATTTGGGACAGGATCTCCTTCCAGAAAGGTTGAATATGGGGCCAGTCCCACCAATATGCCTAAAGTCACCCAAAAGACCACACCCTATCCAACATCTATCTGAGGAATTGGGAAAAAATCTGTGCAGTTTCTGAGGGTATAGATACCAGTCATACACCACCTTATAGTGCGCTTCCCATAAATACATTGAACGTTGAATTTCGTGATATCATTGTGGAGACATTCTCATTGCTTGTCCCCGAGTGGGGTGCCTACCAGAGTGTCACAAAAGCTTCTGTATCTTGGGGTGGTGCGAGGCCTTAAGGATTGTATAAGTGTGTAGAGGAAGGAGATACACCCCCTGGAAGTAGACCCTGATCGAGCAAATTTTTCAATGGGGAGCAAGTCCCTGGTGGCAACCTGCTGCATCGAGGCCTGTATTACCCAGTGTTTGAGCTGCAAGTAGTGGAAATGTTCCTCAGTGTCCAATACAAACTGCTGCGTGCATTCTTGGAATGTGAGGAGCTCACCCTTGTGGAATATATGGGAAATCGTGTGGCACCCTCCCTCGTTGCACGCGTCGAAGGGACATTCATAAAGTGCCGTTGGGAAGGCCGCATTATAGTGTATGGGAGTGTATGGTGATGGGAAGGTGGTCAGTTGCAGTTTTTTGGTAAGAGTGTCCTGGACCCTTAGGGTAGTGGAGGTGGGCGTGCTGATGTACGCATTGGCCGGTCTGTCAGATTTGGGTTTCCAAAGCAGATCCCAAATGGTGCGGCCAGTGATTTGGCACTCTACGTGGAGCCAATGCTTCTCCGATTCATGAAGCGAACATTCAGTGATCACCCGCAGCTTGTCCGCCCTGTAGTACCCCTGAAAGTCGGGCAAAGCGAGACCTCCCTCCTGACGGGGGCGCATTAGCAGGCGTTAGGGCAGATGGGCCCTGTTACCTTGTCAGATAAACTTAATTACCAGTTGTTTAAGGCCTCTGAAGAGACCACTGTCCACTAGGATGGGGAGTCCCTGGGAAAGGTAGAGCAGGCGGGGGAGTGCGTTCATCTTAATAGCATTAATTCTGCCCACCCAGTAGATATATGCTGCGCTCCATCTGATTATGTCTCTCTTTAACTGTTGACTAGCGGAGGGTAATTGGCTTTGTAAAGGTCCGATATGCGTGGAGTGAGTTTGATGCCCAAAAAGGTGATCTCCTTTGTCGTACAAGAGAACAGTGAGGTGCTCCTCAGCTGTCACCAAGCTTCAGTGGGAAGGGTCAAATTAAGTAAGAAAGTCTTGGTCAGATTGATTTTAAAACTGGATGACCGCTCAAACTGCGCCACTTCTCCCTGAATGGCCGGGAGGGTAGAAGTCAGGTTTGTAATCGGGAGGAGCACATCATCTGCAAATAATTCAAATTTATGATTGTCTGATTCGAATCGCACTCCCATGATGGCAGGGTTTTGTCTGATTTTGTGCTCTAGTGGTTCACTGCTCAGAGCAAAAAGGAGGGGGGACAGCGGGAACCCCTGCCTCTTCCTGCGAACCAGAGGGAAAGAAAGGGAAGCGACTCCATTGACCAGTACCTGCGTGGTCGGGGTGTGATAAGTGGTGCATGTCATCCCAATGAAGGTCTCGTGAAATCAAAATCTTCGGAAGACTCGGAACAAGTAGGACCTCTCGACCCGGTCAAATGTCTTCTCTGCATCTAGCGAGAGAAGAGGCGCTAGAATATGTTTCCTCTGGGCCTTTTCTATAAGTATGGGTGAAATTTGCGAAATCGCGGTACGTGAATTGTTATGTTATGTTATGTTATAACAAATTTCTTGAGCGCACTGTCACCATAGGTTTCCTGGCGCTAATCGGATTTAGAAAAGAGAAGGAAAAGGCAGGGGAAAAAGAAAAATTAGTGGGGGAAGAGTAGTGTTTTTAAGGATTTCCTAAAAGAAAGAAGGGAACAAGATGACTTGAGTGAGAGAGGGAGGGAGTTCCATAGCTTGGGGGCTAGACAAGAAAAGCTGCGGCCACCCGATCTGGAGAGTTTGAAGCGGGGGACGACGAGGAGCAGGAGGTGAGTGGACCTCAAGGTACGAGGGGGGCAATAGGAAGTGATTAAAGACTTGAGAAAAGCAGGGGCAGGACCAGTGAGAGCTTTGAAGACCAAACAGTGAACCTTGAAAGTAATTCTTTCGTTCACTGGTAACCAATGAAGGTGACGTAATAAAGGTTGGGCCGACTGCCATTTGGGGATTTTAAAGACCAGCCGAGCAGCCTGGTTTTGGACGATCTGCAACCTAGACAACAGAGATTTAGGGAGACCGTGGTAGATTGAACTTGAGAAGTCCAACCGGGACATCACCAGGGCTATTAGGACTTGCAGCAAGGCTTCAGGTGATAGGAGGTGAGCGACTTTCCGTATCCTGTAGAGCTGGAACATACAGGAAGATGTTACTGCGCTCACCTGTGCCTTGAGAGTGAGCCCGGAATCAATCAAGACTCCGAGGCTCTTGACACATCCAGCAGGAGAGGGAGGTGTTCCGAGCTCAGTCGGCCAGTACTGAGGACCCCAAAAAGGGGCACTTCTCCCCGGGAGGAGGAGCTCAGTCTTGCCCGGATTGAGCTTGAGTTGGTTTTGGTTCATCCAAAGCTGGATATGTGTCATGGCAGTCTGAAAATTGATGGCAGCGTCGGGAGATGTGAGGGGAAAAATAATTTGTAAATCATCCGCGTAATTAAACACGGTGATATCCCACTTACCTAAGGAGTGAAGGAGGGGTTGAAGGTACAAATTAAAAAGAAGGGGAGACAGAGAAGATCCTTGAGGGACTCCACAGGGTGAAGAGACACTGGTGGCGCGAAAAGGACCCATGCTAACTGCCTGGGACCTCTCCTCTAGAAAGGATTTGATCCAAGACAGAGCAACCCCACATACTCCGGTGGATTCGACACGGTGGATTAAGATGTTACGGTCCACCGTGTCGAAAGCCGCCGATAGATCGAGTAAAACTAATGCCTGGGGTTGTCCTCTGTCATCATTGCGTCTAAGATTGTCCAGCACAGCGAGGATCACGGCCTCGGTGGAGTGGGCTGGTCTGAACCCGGCCTGATTAGGCGCCAGGTAGTTGGACTCCTCGATGAAATGTGAGAGGCAGGTCGTAACATGAGCCTCAAGGATTTTAGATAGGAAGGGAAGGAGGGAAATGGGGCGGTAATTAGCCAGGGCTGCTGGATCGGCGCCAGGCTTTTTTAAAAGAGGCACCAGTACGGCCTCTTTGAATGAACTAGGGACTATGCCCGAGTTAAGGGAGGAATTAAGTAAGGGAAGGATACAATGGGGAAAGGTGTGACAAATATCGCGAAGCACGAAGGGGGGGCAGCAGTCCTTGGGGGATCCAGATTTCACACGAGTGGACAGTTTAGCAAGAGATTCCGGGTCGAGCACGGGAAACTGAGAGAAAGTGGATGTATTAGCAGGAGATGGGACTGATGTGGCAGGAGAAAGTGAGTAGGGAATGGAATTCTTAATGGTGGTGATTTTATCGATGAAAAAAGAGTTTAAAGCGGTACAAGATTCTAAGGAAGAAGGCGGATTCGGAAGTGTCCTGGCGTCCGATGTCAGTTCGCCAAGGACTTTAAATATCTCCTTAGATCTATTGGGAGCTGTTAAAATCCTGTTAGAGATGAAGGTGGCTTTGGTAGTGGTGATTGCAACTTTGTAGGCTTTGCGCGCAGACACATATGCTTCCCTGTCGGGGCCAAGATAATGGCGCCGCCATCTGCGCTCCAGTCGGCGCAGCTCCAGATGTTGTTGCTTTAAGGTGGAATTGTACCATTTGTGGGACTTATTAGGATGAGTGCGAGAGAAGCGGGTTAGGGGTTCGCAAGTATCGCTAGCCGTCGTTAGCCAGTGTGAAATGTTGGCATCCATAGTATTGATATCTGAGGACTCGAGGAGCGGGGGCTGGGTTTTGACAAGTAAGGAGAGGAAGGCAGGTGAGTCGAGAGTCTTCCAGTTCCGAGCGAACCCTCCATGCTGGAGGGGGGCCTGACCAGGCCCTTTATAAGAATAGATGACTCAATCAGTGAATGGTCTGACCAGACACAGGGGGAGATAGTCGGACCGAGAAGTGATATACCCTGAGTCCAGATGTGATCTAAGATGTTACCCCCAGTGTGAGTGGGAGAGGTGACATGCTGCGTCAGGTTGAGACTGGAAAGTGCCTCAAACAATTCGGTAGCATGGGGACCAGCATCAACATGGTTAAACCAGTAGTTAAAGTCGCCATATATGGCAACACGGACTGAAGAAGTCATTAGGGCAGTGAGCTGCTCACAAAGAGTGGCAGGAAACAGAGGCATGGGGGTAGGGGGCGGTATAAGACAATAAGGGTCAGAGCCCCGGCTGCAGTTGGCAGGCTAATTACCAGATTTTCGACATCAGGAAGGCATAAAGATGAAGACTTAATAAGAGGTAAGTCTTTGCGGATGATTGCTGCAACCCCACCGACACGACGGCCGTGAGGCCGGTTGGCGTTCAGCAGGTAGTAGTTGGGGGGTAGAGCAGCCAAGATGTCAGGGAGGGAAAGGTCGGACAGCCAGGTCTCGGTGAGCAACAGGATGTCTGGGTTTTCCGCGGTCAGCAGAAGAAAAATATCAGTATGGTGTTGGGGGAGAGACCGAGTATTGAGATATAGTATGCGGATACGAGTTTCCGGTGGTACAGGGGACAACTCAGGTGCACAGGTGAGTCTGTAAAAGCGAACTCGTGTTCTGCATAATCCGTGAATTTGTGCGAATTTGTGGATTTTTTTGCGTGTTTGCGGGGTTTTTTGCGTATTCACGGGCCGCTTGCAGCGCACTGACCACGAAGTTACCCATGCGGTCATACATGGGCGCGGCCATCTTGTGCGTGTTGCGTATTTCCATTTCTGGGAGCTATTTGCAAGCTCGCGTTGTGCGCGGGGCGCTATTACGAGTTCACCTGTGTTTATGCGTGCTCACGGGGGAATTATCGCGCAAACTTACCCACGCGGTCCTCAATGGGCGAGCCCATCTTGTTTTTCATTCATTGCTATGGTTCTGGGCATGCTTTTTCAATCCTCCCCTAATCTTTGCAATCCTTTGTTTCTTTGAACTTTTCTTGGATCTTTTTTACTCATTATCTATCCCTCTCTGTTTCTACAACAATATTTGGTGTTTTTTTTATACTTTTGGTTACTTTAAAGCTACTTTTTTAAACTCTTTTCTTTTCTTTAGTTTTTCCCTATTCTTTCCTGTTTTTTTTTTCTAGCTGTCCAGGACCATGACAAAGGGAGCCGGGAAGAGCAAGGGGAAGGGTCCCGCACCCAGTACACGGCTCCCTTGTGGGCGATTGAGGGGGGAGGATGTAGTGGCCAGGGAGTTTTTCAGCGCGGTGGAGGTGGCCGCACTTATATTTTATGATCTGTGCCACCTCCCGAAGACCGTGGCAGCAGGGGGCAGGCCCGGTCAAGGGTATGGCCTCCGGGAGCATCGCCATCTGTGGGATAAGGTCTGTCGGGCCATATGTAGGGAGTCGGGGGTCCGGCGCACCTATGACCAAGCGACGCACCGGTGGGCTGACCTCCTCGACCGGGAGCAGGACCTGCTCGACCTGTTAGGCGTGGAGATCCCTGGCCTTGGTGAGTAGCTATTTAATAACTACTTTGTTTTCTTCTGCTCTGTGTTATATTTCTAATATATGTTTGTACCGAAGAGCAAGAATGCTGCTGATTCGATTACATTGCAGGTAAAATAATGTTTAAATAGCTTCTGCGATTGCAGGTGCTCGCCTCCTCCGTGACGTTGCTACTATGCTTACTTGTTTGCAACTTTGTGCTCATTTCTCATTTGGCCTGAATATGTATGAGTGTAGTACTTTACAGAACTGCGTAATGCTAGAGAGACTAGAGACTCAAGTCTAGTCCTTCCTTTGTACCCCTGCTGCCACTAAGAAGAAGAGATAGTGGTGGATTGATAGGTTGAGTATATTATGACTTGTTATTAGTAGTAGGACTTTTTTAGTGGTCTGCAATCATGATGACGAACTGTGTCTGTCACGTCGCATGTTTTTGTTGTTGGTTTAGTTAGTGATTTATATAACTTTCCAAGTAGACGGTCTGCGAATCCAGCAATACTGTACTAGTATCCTCCTAGTTGACCAGATCAGATAGGTCAATACATGTAGTACAATTGTTGGTAATTTGTTTCCCCGAGATAATTTTAGATTGTGGTCAAAGAAATCAAATATTTCAAGAAAACAATCATCCATGTTTGTGTTTATTTCATGTTCACATTCAGCACCTCCCAGGGGCAAGAAGAGTACACCCCAGACTCCGGCGGAAGAAAGTGGGCAGGAACGGTCCTCTGCAGCCTCTTCTGCTTGCCCCAGTAAGTTGTTCTGTTGTAAATATAATTATACTTCCCTAACCTTTACAGCTCCTATTCATTCCAAACTGTTTCCTAATTCTATTTTTTACAAAATAGTCTTTGATCTTCTTGTAGACTGTTTCTACATTCTTATCCTGCCTCTCTACCATCACTCTCTGTGCTACTACCATTTACTATTATTATGAGTCGGTCTGTGAAGGTAGCTAAGCTTGCCCATTCGACAAACGGTGTTAAACAAAACTCTGATCCAGCAATAACTCTAGAGGCACTGAGTGCAGTCCTCTGGGTTGCCCTTGCTGTGTATTCCAGTCTTCTTAATGTTAGTGCTTTGACAATTTCCAACAACAGAATGTCAATGTCAACCAAGAACAAACTAGTAGTTGGCTTTTTGATTTAATAGTAGCACATACCATACCGCTAGTATTTCAGGGACTATTCTGCACATACAGAAGTATGGACAAGAGAAATAGGACATTATTGATGATAGGTGCAGTTCGACGTTCCACATACCTCAGTCAGAAGTAACTGCGCGTGACTCGGGAGCCCTCACCTTGTTGGAACTTCAAGTCCTCCTGGTGGTGATGAGGAGTAGTTGGTTCTGTTTGAAAATGTTGCACGTTAAAAAGCAAGCATTCATCAGTTGTGCCAAAAAGTGTTGCATGTTATGGCTAAGCTTAGTTAACACCCTCCCCAAAACCGTGTCTTTTGTTCAGTCCCAATTTTCTCTTCGATTACGAGACAAAATAGGGGGTGGTGTATGGCATCTAAAAATATGCCATATTTTTTCTAGGCGTCACAACATCGGATGCGGCACTACCCACCACCAGTACCGAGGCCAGCAGCGCGGAGGGGTGCACTCCAGGGGCGGATGCGCCGGCTCCACAAGTGCCAGCAAGAGGAGCTGAGGGGGATGGCTCAGCAGCGGCGGACGGTGGTAAGCTAATATACTCCTTACTTATTGACATTTTAGAGTAGGCTCGCTAAGGAGTGTATGATGTACTGTACAGTACACTAGTACAAGTACACTGTACTGTTAAGAACAGTTACTAATTTAGAACTACATATTTGCCAATCATGGAGAAGACATTCAACCTTGACCTAGTAATAGCATTAGCGGCGGTAGTTCTCGGGTAAGCAATGGCCCTCCTCTATTTGACTTCAACTCAGCTGGGAATCTTTTTTTGTGAAGGCAAGTCGTATCAGATGATCTTGAGGGATGTGAAGAATGAAAAGGGAAAGAAGGGTGAAAGGAAGGACAAGCGAGTCATAACATTTATGACTGTAAAGAATGATACGTGTTTTTGAATGCAGGCAGAGGTGGCTGATAGGAAGGAATCAGATGCATGGCTGCTTGAAGCAAGGATGGTTGGAGGAGAATGAAAAGATGACTGCCTGTGTGGGTGAATCAGAAAATGCATGTGTGGTGTGCATTGCAATATATCATTTGGGTCAAACTCAAATGCAAGTCAAGACGGTGTTTACCAAATAAAATGAAAAGGGTGTTAGTTGGTTGTTGAGAAAAAGTAAACTTGGTACAAGTTGAGACATTAAGAAGAATGATAGAGGTTTACTTTGGAAGCCTGGATGGTATCTCCTTCTTCCTCATAGATAGCAGAGGTGTGGGTATTAGAGCAGACGCTCAGCGGATGAACAGTGTTACTTTGAACAGCATGTCCGTGCCAGAGTAGCAAAGCTGAGGAAATCCAAATACTAGAAGTTGTGATTGTTCATAAAATGTAAATACCCCATTGACTAACAGTACAGTAGTTTACTTTGCAAGCACAGCATATATTGTGTATGTATTGTATAGTTGACATTATATCAAGTCAAGTCCCTTCCTCCGGCAATTATGGGTACCACACTCACTCCCTATGTTAATAATTTTCTTTCAGCTGTGTCATGCGGGACTATTGCTGTTGTTCACTCAATCTATCAAAACAAAGCACCTAGAGTCATCCGTCATATAGGCAAAGATCATGTGATCAGCAGTATATATGATCAGAAATCAATAATGCTAAATTTCCTTTTGTAGTAGTCAAGGTCCGGGGGGGCAGTGCGAAATATAAATTACATTGAGCAGTAGCCCTTGATGTTACCGAGTATTGCCAGTGTCACCCCTATAGAAAAGTAAGAGCTTCCTATCCCCACCTGCATATACTGCTTAAAGTAATGCGAGTCTGCGTCATCATGGCTTGTGTCTGTTTTTCTTGGATGCAAGCTGAGTGAGCTGGCATTATGCCAGCTACCACAAGATCACGTACAAGTAATTTCTTTTGCAAAACAAGAGAAAAAAAAGAAGACTGGTGTAGTCTCTGATTCTCTGACTATGTAGTAGTGAGTCCATAGTGCTGCTAGTAGAATTCCTGAAACTCCCACTAATGTCACAGGCCTACAAAGACTGCGGAAAGATACATGCCAAAATGTTATACTGTGCTTGCAAGTTGCTAGTGTTACTGTGAGACAACTTTCTGTTGAATTATTTTGACTTAATGTTAAAGACTATTGGCTACAGTATTTTTCTTTCTTCATATAGATCCTCCAAAAAAGCTCACCCGCAAGGAGATGGCTGTCTGGGCCAGGGCACGTAAGCTGGAGGCCATTTGCGCTGAATATCGGTGGCTATGGGCTCGGGAGTAGGAGGAGACGACAACTACTGCATCTTCCTCCAGTGCTCCCGGGTCCACCAGCCAGCAGCCTCCAGCTAAACGGCGCCATGGCCCGACAGCCTTCCGCCGCCGCCGCACAGCAGCAACAATATCAGCTGCCCCCCAGAGCCTGGATGGTACGTCTGCGCCGCCTCCGAAAGCGAGTGGACTACCTAGAGCGATTGGCAGAGAAGCAACAGCGCCAGCTCCGGGACCTCCGCAAAGAGGTGCGGGACCTTTCCACAGGACTCAGAGGACAACGCCGGTGGAAGTGATTTTCCCTTGCCCCTTTTTTAAAGACTGTTGGGGGGGTGGGAATTGGGCGTTGGGGAAAGGGATTTGAAGGACATATTTACATTTTACATTTGACATTAGGTAGGGGAGTGGGTTGGGTTAGTTTATTTTTGTTAGGGGAAATATATTCATTTATTTTACATACTGAAACATAGAATACGCATTCATATTATTTTGTGTGGTGGTGGGCGGGGATTACTGTACATTTGCTTTCTTCAAACTTATCAGCATGAATTATCTAGATGTCCAAACATGCACAAAAGTGCCACTAAAAGAGTTAGTGAATTCAATTGCCCTACTAGTACTTTACTAGTACTACTGTGACACTGTCAGTCTCTCCTCTCCTCCGAGTCCTAGCCCATTATTCTACCTCCCCAAAATGCTTATCTTACCTGTGATTCGTGTTTGAGAATAGAGCTAGGCACCGGGCTGGCTGCATGGCAAATGGCGATTAAGGTTGGGTGTTGACTTGAATCCTGGATTGTTGAAATATCATCGTTGTGCTGGTAGTAGTAGTGGTACACACTGGCAGTAGCAGCATATGAAAAAAAAGGAAATTAAACATTGAGTGGCCTGAGCGTAGCATTAGAAACAGTACGATAGATAGTACAGTAGAGAACAGTGCCATAAATTATAGCCTAAGCAGTGCTAAAGTATTCAAAAGTTAACTAAGTACTAGTTGCGTGGACTATGGCTACCATAAGAAATAGTATTAAGGCAAAGGACAAAGCAACATAAGCATTAAACATTCGATTTGTCACGTGTAGGAGGAGGATGTTGTTGATGATCAATCCACGATGGCGTACATGAAATTCTGATTAGAATAATTTTTCTGTTGCTTTGACCTTATCCTCCCCAGCAAGTGTGTGGAATTTATTGTTGTCATTTAGTCACACCTCAATGAAAAACCACACAGCACGGGGGAAGAGGGTTAGGGTTTGAAATTGGATGGGAATGGGGGTTTTTGGGAAAGTTTTGTTGAGAGAGGAAAAAAAACACAGCATGGGCAAACAACAAATGAAGAAAAACAAATCTTTGGATTCGAATATATCCATAAATCTTTTAAGGGACATAAAGGAAGTTCACTACTGCATGCATGAAGTTTTTTGCTAAATGGATGGTTAGGTTACTGAAAAGTAGAACTTACTACAACTTACTAGTAACTATGAAGAAACAATTTGACAGTACAGGGCTGCAGTAATAATTATAATAATGCAATTTCACTTGCCTCTCTGCCCTCAGAGAGAATAAACACTTACAGTTATTAGTACATTAAATTAGTTTTAAAAATAGCAAAGAAACTTATCAAATAGCTGGAGGGATGAATTTGAAGCAGAGAGCAAACAAACGCACAGAGTCACACTGGTAGAAGTTCAAGTTCACAACAATAACATTTAAAAGATAAGGAGAAGTTAAGAGGATACTGTAACTGTATGTTGTAGTTGTCCTGTTGAAATGAATTTGTGAAGTTGCATGCATCCAGCCGTTCCTCTTATTCGCGGTACTCCTCCATTCCATCTGACGCTCCATCGATCAATCTTGGTGACCAGACACACTGTCCACTGCCTGCCTGATTCAGAATTGCGGATCGCTAATGGTAAGCCTGAATTAATCGTTTGTTCCATGGCACAGGGTAAAAGCCGGCCTGTAATTGTTGATGGAAAAACAGGAAGTGATATTAAAACACCATAGTGAAAAAAATATAAGGTACGCTGTGTAGTGCAAAAACAATAACACTTTCAGTTTCAGAGGTGACAGTATTACATATAATCATCATTTTAAAAGTGCGTACTCTGAGTCTCCTTTTCAAGGATAGTATTAATTACTAGTAACTATGGGCCATTTTTGCGGATCGTGTCAAAAGGCTCTCTGCAACTAGGCCCAAACCCCCCTTTCCCACCATGGATTTTCTTCAAACCACTTGCAATCAAAATTAGACCTTCCCAGCAGTGCTCCCAGACCCCTCAACCTACCCCCAAATATCTAGAACACCCCCAAGCAGCCCCCCCAAAAACATGCAATACTGGTATCCCCAAAACATGGCAAATCGCACCGTTAACAAACAATTTCTGTTTTCAGCACTTCCACTACTTAAATCCTCTTGAAACTTACCAGGACACTTGTTCCAGCGATTCCCAAGAATCTCAGCAAGCCCGAACAAAATCGATCCACTAGAAGGTGTACGACTACTTTTCACCCAAACACACGCGCCTGCAAAACACCAAAAAAGGCTGATGATCCATCCATCCCAGTGAGTGACAGTAAAGAAAAAAGATATATTATTTAATCAATCATCTTGGTACATTGGCAAACAGTAAGTCCAAGGACATTTTGCATATTGGAAAATGCAACGTAGTGGCCCCTGCAGTTGAAGTACAATTTGAATTAAACAAGGTAAAAAAAAACAGAGTAGACTTGAGTTACATTTAATGTGTAAAAGATTAAATAATAACAGAAGACATATGATTCATTTCATGCACAACAAACAAACAGCAATTGCTGCCATCTTCTTCTCATTATTCATTACCTATTCCACTTTTTGTCTGCATCTTCTTCTGAAAGTGAGGGCCCACAGGCCAGCCTCTCCTGTCATTTTCAGAAGTAACTGTCAGCAATCAGCAAGCATGTAGTCAGTAATTCCAGTCCCACTTGAGGGGACTCGTCTACGAAGACAAAGTTTCTTTATTCTGCGTAGTCCAGCTATCAGCCTTGAGGGAAATGGATAGGGGGAGTCTGGAGGAGGAGGATAGAGGAGCATGATTGAGTTGTGAACTTGTGAACCTCAGAGATGCAGACTGCGGCACATTCAAATCAATAATGATATTAGATGAAGACAGTGCTGCTGATGGACTTGTGATTAGGTAATTAGAGTTTTGTTGTGGTGAAAGTTGCAAAACAAAGAAAGACACACAGGAATAAAAGTGAATAAGGACGAAAAAAAAGGAAGTCATTTTCAGGCCTCGGTGTCAGGGAAGTAGAGCTCATCCTCAAACTCTATGAATTGAGACGGGAGTAGGTCAGCTAACAGAGAAGAACTTCCGTCACGTAAGTCGGTGTCCTCTTCTTCCTGCGTGCATTCACATATTTTGTAATCTGGTGGTATGAAGTGCTGATTCACCTTGATCAGTGTTAACCTCTCCACATTTGTGGGCGAGAGGCGGGTCCTTTTTGAAGTTACAATGGCACCAGCAGCACTGAAAACACGTTCAGAAGACACGCTTGCGAGTGGGCTAGACAAATAACTTAGAGCCAGGTTGGTGATCAGTCGCCATAGAGGCCTTTTCCTATACCAATACAGCAATGGGTTCTGATTAACAAACACCTCTTTTGGGTCATCCAGATAGGCCTGCAACATCGACTCAAGGTTCTCCCGGGTTCCTCCACTTTGCGTACCATCTGTGGCCTTTGCATCACTGGAACGAGCAAACCCTTGATGAGTTAGCCAATCAGCTTCTGACAATATTATGGCTGGGCCTGGTGCAGGTGAGGGTGATGATACGATTGCTGGTGTCGTTAACGGCTGTGAGGGAAAGTGACTCCCTTCGGCCAAAGATTCAGAAGTGGAACTTGACGCCGGATGGCCTGCTGATTCAGTAGTACTTCTGCCGGCTCCTTCAATGTTCTGCCGCTCTTTTTCGAACCAAGTGGCTGACAGGGCTAGCCAATGTTTGTACTTTGAAACATCTGCTTCATTAAAAGGAATGAATGCTTTGCTGGCCACTGCCTTTTTGTACCGGGGATCCAGAATAGTGGCACATATGTAATGTTGTTCTGTATGTATGTTTTTAAGCCTTTCATTGGCAACTAGGCGGCTTAATAACCTCTCCGCGAACTGATATGCGTCTTGCTTTTCAGCATCATCTCGGAACGTTGAAGACACCGCCTTCAGTTGGTGCTCTAGCATGCTCAACAATGGGATAGCTTTGCCCAAAGAACAGTCCTCCCTGCTGACTTCACGCGTGAAGACCTCAAAAGGACTAAGCATGCTTGTCAGGCTTGCAACTAGCTTCCATTCCTCCAATTCTAGCCTCATGTCTTTCATAGTAGAACCCTGCTCAGACAGGCGTTCAAGCATGTAGAAGGTTGAGTTCTAACGTGTCACCACCTCCTGGATGAGTCCTTTGACTGGCAGTCTACATTCATGTTGCATGCTCCTCAGCTTCTTATGGGCCTTAAAAGAATGTCTGAAATGTGTGCAGATTCTTCGGCAGGTGGTCAGTAGCTTGCTGACTGTGATTTCTTTTTTCATTAAATCTTGCACAACAATGTTAATACTGTGCGCCAAATACGGCACTCTGAAATAGCCACCACCATTCATGGCCCTAACTATATTACTGCCATTATCCGTGAAAACATAACCAATCATGCGATTTCTTGGATGCAGACATTCATAGACTTTCCTGTCAAACTCCTCCAAAAGGTTAGGTGCAGTATGGCAAACATGGCTACTGTTGCATGTTTCCGAGTAGCTTGAAAAACTGTGTCCGTGTCAACACCCGCTTTTAACTTGTCTGTAACCCCTGCAAAAGAGACCCAGTGTGCAGTGATGCACATGTAATCAAGGGCTTGGCAACTGGTCCACATGTCTGTTGTCAGGTGTATAGTGTGAACAGCACTCTTCTGAACAGCTGCGCCAATCACCTCCAGCACATCTTGATGTAGTGCTGGAACAGCCACTCTGGCAAAATAGGACCGGCTAGGAACCTTCCATTTAAGGCAGACTGTTGCCACAAATTCTAGAAAACCCACCCCTTCCACGAAAGAAAAAGGGAGAAGGTCCAGCGCTAGCATTTTAGCCAGCTTTGCGTTATACAGACGTGCCATTGGGTGGTTGCGTTCAAATGCCGCATCCGACCAAAACATGCTTCTAATTGTGGGCTGGACCGTTTTATGTGATGATGATGATGCAGACTTCTTCAAACCAGTTAGGCTCATTGATGTACTTTTTCGCATTGGTGTCTCTCCCAGACTCTTAGTGTGCCTGATACATGTTGCTGGGGTAGAGGGTGTGGGCGCTACCACTGCAGTGCTGCTGCCAGGGGTACTGGGTGTGCCAGAAAAAATGTCTGTCGCTTCTTCACTTCCCCCCTGCATGATCAGCCCCTCGTCATCATCAGATGCAATATGAAAGGATACATTTGGATTTGTTGTACTTTTGGCTCCCTGGATCTTCTTTAGGTGCGCCTCCCAAATGATAGTGTGGTGGTTTTGGAGATGACCTCTCTGGCCTCCGGTACCATAGTTGGTACCAAGCTGACCCCGACTAACTACAGTTTTACAAACCGAACAAACGACAATGTTTTCAATCTTTTGGCTAACACTAATGAAGTCCCAAACTGGGGACTGGAAATGTCTGCTGGTGGTGGAGGTGCTACTTTCAGTTTCAATGCCAGATGAAGTGGAGGATGGGCGTGGCTGAATTTGACTCTTTTGTGCACTTACAGCACCACTACTTGAGGTAATGGAGGTCGAGCTGGATGGAGGTCCCTGCCGGCCCTTCTGAAGAGAAAATATGGAAGCAGTAGGTCGTGTTGGTGTAGTAGTTATCTGCGTTGGTGGTGGTACCAGTGCCACGAAGCCCACATCCCACTCAGCAGCAATTCGGGATAGGGTTAAAATGTCTGTCTGCTGCATGCCCTCTGGGGCTGGAGTGACGTCTGTGAGGACTAGGTCATCATCAGACTGTTCATCAGCAGCATACACCACTTCTTGCTCGTTGTCATCATCAGCCATAAGTGAAAGCCTTGCGGGAACCTTCCTTTTAGGCTTAGCTACCTTTGTCGGCTCATGGCGTGCCTCACTCTCAGACTGCATTGGTGGGTTCCAATCAACATCAAGGTCATCAGAAGGAAGGGGGCTTGAAGAAGAACTTGTAGTAGTAGCCCTCCTTGACCTTTTTCTTGCTTGGGATCTGGAAGACAAATGATCATCTTCTGCTCCTTCTTACTGGCAGTGGCACTGGCAACTTTCTTTGTAGAGGAGCTACTGCCACCTTTCATTGGGCCCATCTTATTCAGATGGCAGAACAGCAGGCCGCAGTTGCACGAGTTGCAGAGTTGTCTGTGGCCACACGTGACGTTGTGCTGCACACACCGCTGCAGGACTTCTTCCTGGCACTGATGGTTCTCTTGTGCACCTAAAAGCAAAGGAAGCAAGAGGAACATCAGTTAAACACCTCAAAAAGTCGAAAAACACACAAAAATCACCACAATCCAAATCCATCCATGCCCTCAATAATGTTTAAATTCAAGACACCCCACAGAAAGACTAGGTCCATGCACCACTCACTACCCCTGGGCATAATGGTTGAAAGCAAGGCAAACTGGGTGCAGGCCTGAGCAGACTGCATGGCTTCAAAATGGCCCCTTGACCCCCACCACATGGCCAGGCCCTGCCTGGACCAGGCCTCAAAATGGCCCCCACCCACATGGTCAGGCCCCAACAGCACCCAAAAAGTTGAAAAACACACAAAAATCACCACAATCCAACGCCATCCATGCCCTCAATGATGTTTAAATTCAAGATACCCCACAGAAAGACTAGGTCCATGCACCACTCACTAACCCTGTGCCTACTGGCTAGTGAGGCTTTACAGGTACCCCAAATAACAGTGAGTTAAAATTCCATGATATAAATGAGATTTAAGTTTAAAAAAAATCACAGAAACAGTTGTATCATGCACCCATGATGACTAACCCTGGGCCTACTGGATACTGTGGCTACCCACGATATATATATTTTTTTAAAGTTGTGAAAAAAGTTTTAAACTTGTAGTTGCAGCAACTGCAATGCCCCAAACAAACAACACCAACTTACTTGTAAAATCTCAAATCCAAAAGTGATCCAAACTCCAAAGTCCAAAAAGTCCTCAAATACAAATATACAGCAGCAGCCACAAAAAGTAATCCATCCAGCTCCAGATCCAAATCAAAAGTGACCAGGACATTAACAAGCACTGGGAGGAGCCTCGTGAACAGGAACAGGAAGTAGGAGACTCTGGGGCACTTCCTTCCTCCCACCCCCCCCAAAAATGGACTCCTTGCACCAAAAAGTGCAGCCAAATGTCAATCTGAGGAGTTACTCTGATCAAAATCATCATTTTCAGAAGGTTTATGCTGCCTGCGGTGGATTTCTTGTGCAGAATTGCAATTTTGGAAGTTCGGGAAAGCGAGCTGTTCAAATCTCCGCCGATATACATGTTCGGCATTGTTTACTTCCGCGATGCGTGATCGCGGGCCCTTATGACGTACTCGCGTTGTCAAACTCTCGCTGTGCAAAATGGCGGGCCGTGATGACGTAATCGCGGTCGAAAAACTCTCGCGCGATCACGCAGCAAGATCCAAAATGGCACAGCACGCGCAAACCGGGAGAAAAACAACTTGGCGAACACAGAATCATGGTAAGTCAATGCCGCACGTGCGATATTGTATTTTTCAAGAGCGACCATGCAAAAAAATCCGCCAGCTTGCGAATTTACGGATTTTTGGGCAAATTCACCGGATTTGCGGACCGCGAAATTGCCAAAAATCCGCAAATTCCGCGAACGGAACGGATTTTGTGCCCACGCTTAGTGATACAGAAAAGGGGGTGGTGATGAACAGAGTGTCTGAATTAAGCAGACCACTCTTACCCAGTCCAAAGATCAGGGCTTGATCCATCACCGTTATTTATCTCACTGCCCCATCCCAGCTCAGAACCTGGCTATATGCAAATTAGTCTGTCCCTGGCCCAGTGCATCATGGGAACAGGGCAGACCAAACTACCAAGCCAATTCTTCACCAGAAAGGAGACAAGCTACCGGGGACCGGTTTCTGGCATTTCAGCCTCTTCGGCCCGGCTTGCTTGAATCCTGATGGAGCAGTGAGAAAGGGACTCATGTCTGAGTATACCCTGCCACACCTATAGTGGCCAAAAACGATACAGAAAAGGGGGTGGTGATGAACAGAGTGTCTGAATTAAGCAGACCACTCTTACCCAGTCCAAAGATCAGGGCTTGATCCATCACCGTTATTTATCTCACTGCCCCATCCCAGCTCAGAACCTGGCTATATGCAAATTAGTCTGTCCCTGGCCCAGTGCATCATGGGAACAGGGCAGACCGGGCTGAAGACGGCTGGAATGCCAGAAACCGGTCCTCGGAAGCTTGTTTCCGGTCCAGGGAAGACATGGCTTGGCAGTTCGGGCTGGACTGTTCCCATGAGGCACAGGGTCAGACTGATTTGCATATAGCCATGTCTGAACTGGGGTGGCAGAGTGGGCTAAAGAACGGTAATGGATTAAACCCAGATCTTTTGACTGGGTGTGAGTGTTTGATTGATTCAGATGCTCCGTCCATCACCACCCCCTTTTGTACCGCTTTTGGCTGCCATAAGTGTGGCAGGGTATGCTCAGATGTGAGTCCCTTGCTCACTTTGCCACTGGATTCAAGCAAGCCGGGCTGAAGACGGCTGGAATGCCAGAAACCGGTCCTCGGAAGCTTGTTTCCGGTCCAGGGAAGACATGGCTTGGCAGTTCGGGCTGGACTGTTCCCATGAGGCACAGGGTCAGACTGATTTGCATATAGCCATGTCTGAACTGGGGTGGCAGAGTGGGCTAAAGAACGGTAATGGATTAAACCCAGATCTTTTGACTGGGTGTGAGTGTTTGATTGATTCAGATGCTCCGTCCATCACCACCCCCTTTTGTACCGCTTTTGGCTGCCATAAGTGTGGCAGGGTATGCTCAGATGTGAGTCCCTTGCTCACTTTGCCACTGGATTCAAGCAAGCCGGGCTGAAGACGGCTGGAATGCCAGAAACCGGTCCTCGGAAGCTTGTTTCCGGTCCAGGGAAGACATGGCTTGGCAGTTCGGGCTGGACTGTTCCCATGAGGCACAGGGTCAGACTGATTTGCATATAGCCATGTCTGAACTGGGGTGGCAGAGTGGGCTAAAGAACGGTAATGGATTAAACCCAGATCTTTTGACTGGGTGTGAGTGTTTGATTGATTCAGATGCTCCGTCCATCACCACCCCCTTTTGTACCGCTTTTGGCTGCCATAAGTGTGGCAGGGTATGCTCAGATGTGAGTCCCTTGCTCACTTTGCCACTGGATTCAAGCAAGCCGGGCTGAAGACGGCTGGAATGCCAGAAACCGGTCCTCGGAAGCTTGTTTCCGGTCCAGGGAAGACATGGCTTGGCAGTTCGGGCTGGACTGTTCCCATGAGGCACAGGGTCAGACTGATTTGCATATAGCCATGTCTGAACTGGGGTGGCAGAGTGGGCTAAAGAACGGTAATGGATTAAACCCAGATCTTTTGACTGGGTGTGAGTGTTTGATTGATTCAGATGCTCCGTCCATCACCACCCCCTTTTGTACCGCTTTTGGCTGCCATAAGTGTGGCAGGGTATGCTCAGATGTGAGTCCCTTGCTCACTTTGCCACTGGATTCAAGCAAGCCGGGCTGAAGACGGCTGGAATGCCAGAAACCGGTCCTCGGAAGCTTGTTTCCGGTCCAGGGAAGACATGGCTTGGCAGTTCGGGCTGGACTGTTCCCATGAGGCACAGGGTCAGACTGATTTGCATATAGCCATGTCTGAACTGGGGTGGCAGAGTGGGCTAAAGAACGGTAATGGATTAAACCCAGATCTTTTGACTGGGTGTGAGTGTTTGATTGATTCAGATGCTCCGTCCATCACCACCCCCTTTTGTACCGCTTTTGGCTGCCATAAGTGTGGCAGGGTATGCTCAGATGTGAGTCCCTTGCTCACTTTGCCACTGGATTCAAGCAAGCCGGGCTGAAGACGGCTGGAATGCCAGAAACCGGTCCTCGGAAGCTTGTTTCCGGTCCAGGGAAGACATGGCTTGGCAGTTCGGGCTGGACTGTTCCCATGAGGCACAGGGTCAGACTGATTTGCATATAGCCATGTCTGAACTGGGGTGGCAGAGTGGGCTAAAGAACGGTAATGGATTAAACCCAGATCTTTTGACTGGGTGTGAGTGTTTGATTGATTCAGATGCTCCGTCCATCACCACCCCCTTTTGTACCGCTTTTGGCTGCCATAAGTGTGGCAGGGTATGCTCAGATGTGAGTCCCTTGCTCACTTTGCCACTGGATTCAAGCAAGCCGGGCTGAAGACGGCTGGAATGCCAGAAACCGGTCCTCGGAAGCTTGTTTCCGGTCCAGGGAAGACATGGCTTGGCAGTTCGGGCTGGACTGTTCCCATGAGGCACAGGGTCAGACTGATTTGCATATAGCCATGTCTGAACTGGGGTGGCAGAGTGGGCTAAAGAACGGTAATGGATTAAACCCAGATCTTTTGACTGGGTGTGAGTGTTTGATTGATTCAGATGCTCCGTCCATCACCACCCCCTTTTGTACCGCTTTTGGCTGCCATAAGTGTGGCAGGGTATGCTCAGATGTGAGTCCCTTGCTCACTTTGCCACTGGATTCAAGCAAGCCGGGCTGAAGACGGCTGGAATGCCAGAAACCGGTCCTCGGAAGCTTGTTTCCGGTCCAGGGAAGACATGGCTTGGCAGTTCGGGCTGGACTGTTCCCATGAGGCACAGGGTCAGACTGATTTGCATATAGCCATGTCTGAACTGGGGTGGCAGAGTGGGCTAAAGAACGGTAATGGATTAAACCCAGATCTTTTGACTGGGTGTGAGTGTTTGATTGATTCAGATGCTCCGTCCATCACCACCCCCTTTTGTACCACGCTTAGTGATAACACCACAAATGGACACCACACCAGTTTAGAAAAATAGAGTATCTTTATCTACACCCAAAATCCAACATACATGTAATAAGAATATGACTTTAAAAAGGTTTCAAACAACTTGGCCCATAAAAAAACTATGGATGCGTAATTTCTCTCAAAGTACCTGCAGTTGCGACAAAATTCACAAGGCTAAACAGCAGGCAGAGATAGGAAGCATCGAAAAACAAAGAGATGTGTCAATTCCTGAGACCCTGGTGAGGCGATGCAACATTTCTACTGCATGCATGACAAGTGATGCATGAAATCTGGTCTGTAGGAGGGAGTGATGCATCGATTCCGAGACGGTTCTGGTCCACGGATGATGCTTAGGGAAACATTGCAGCACAGGTATGATATGTGGAAATTCTGGATGTGTCGCTGATCGGTGCGGTGGCGTAGTGCGGCACTGCACCATTTCTTCAGCTGTGATCCCTTGATGCATTGGTTGTTGCAGCAGCGAGAGGTGCTGCGTTGGTTTTGGCTGCACTGATGCATGGAGATTCTTCTCACAGAACAGTGCTGCAATAGGAAAACAACCACAAGAAGAGCAATGCATCAATTTTCTTGGAGTTGCATTGCTTTTCCAGCTCCCAACAGCAGGAACAATCTCCAGAGGCCCAACACGGTCTCAGGCACCTCTTGACCAGTCAGAACTCCGAGCAAGAAAGTTCAGGGGAGCTGGGGGTGAAGTCTTTGTGTCCTTACTGAGACTTTAGAACAAGAGGCAATCTCTACTCAAGCCATTGGAAATCCTCATCAAGCTGGTGGACACAGCACACAGCAAAGATCTTGTCCTTTCCTTGGCAGAAAGAGCTAATGTAGGCCAACAGCAGACAGCACACAGCAAAGTTGCAGTACTCCTCCTCCAGTTCCCCCAGCTGTTCTCCTTGGCAAAGGTTCCTCTTAATTCCAGAAGTAGTCTAAAGTTCAGGGGTTTTAGTTCCAACACTTATACCCCAAAATGTATTTGTTCTCTTAGTGCAAGGGTCACTGAGCCCAGTACAAACCAGTTCTGTCCTCACTGGTGCGGCATGAACTCAGGGGATGAAGACAACATGGTATAAGGGAGACAAGCACTATTAAGGTGCAAGGAAATCTCCTCCCACTACAATAAATTCAGCCAGGGTCTATTCAGCGTAGCTCTGAGTCATCTAGAAAGGACCAGGCACACCTCAATCCCCCAGTTGCTGTCTTCAGTGAATGCACACCCCCAGCCCCTGTCACTCCAAAACCAGGCAGTCAATACATAAACAGGCAGAGGCACAAAGAATAGTTAAATAAGAAAATGACTATTTTCTGAAAGTGGCATTTTCAGAGACACAATTTAAAAATCATCTTTACTAAAAGATGGGTTAATAAATTCTGAGTTCAGCAAGCCTAAACTTGATTCCTCTAACTTGTCCCAAAGAGTTCTATCCTGTCCCAATGGGAAGTTATATTTATAAGATGTTATAAATAAACTCCCATTCTATCCTACAGGGCAAGATAGCCTTTCAATAGTGAGCAACTAAATTGGCAGTATTTCACTATCAGGACTTGTCACACACACAAATACATGTCTTACCTTTCACATACCCTTGCCGAGGGGGTACATTGGGCCTACCATAGTAGGGCCTTAAATGTAGAAAAAGGGAAGGTTAGGACAAGGCAAGTGGCTGCATTTGTCAAGTTCAAATGGCAGTTAACAACAGTGCACAACACTGCAGTGGCAGGTCTGAGTTATCTTTTCAGAGCTACTCATGTGGGTGCCACAATCAGTGCTGCAGGCCCACTAGTAGCATTTGATTTACAGGCCCTGGCACACTTCAGTGAGCTTTATTCAGGACTTACCAGTAAACCAGATATGCCAATCAGGGAAAACCAATTATGACAACAATTTACACAGGAAGCACTTGCACTTTGACACTGATCAGCAGTGACAAAGTGCCCAAAGCATCGAAGCCAGCAAAATTAAATCCAGCACAGCATCAAAAACACAGGAGGTAGAGGAAGAAGGTCAGGGGAAACCACGCCAAAGATGCCAAGTCTAACACTCCCATTGTACGTAAACATGTTTCCCATGCTTCTCATAGCGGTGTACCTCCATTATGCACTCAAGTTTTCCTGATGCACACACAATACCCACAAGCACCTAATCCATAACACTGAATGCTTCCTTTATACACACTGCCTTCTTGATGCATATCAGTCATTGTTCTCAAGAGGGATTTTATACAGTGCTCTTTGAGGTGAAGCACTCAATATTCCACTGGACTTCATCACCCAGAACACTCTTAAGGTTAACTGCCCAGTCCTTTCCTCACAAATATCAGCAAGTGGTATACTAATGATAATGTTTAGCATTCACTTCCCGCATTAATTCTCTGTAACTCTCCTCCATTGGCTGGCTTCCTAAACGGAGGCCAGCCATTGGAGGAGAGGGGCGTCTGTCCATTTAAGCCCCGTCTTTTTGGGATTCGGGGGTGTGTTTTTTAGTTTCTTTCTCTCCTCTTCATGTTGGCTGTAATTTTACATTCCAGCCAATGGGAAGAGGCGAGAAAGAAAAACACGCCCCCAAATCCGAAAATGACGGGGCGTTTCTCTGAGGCATTTCTGCATGACCTCGGAGAAAGATGGTGGTGATGGCTTCATCCCCGTCCACCATAGTACCCCGTACACGGCCCGGCTGGTGCTGCTGCTCGTCCCCTCCTCCTGCTCTCGGCTCCCTCTGTGCTCCTCTGTCCAGCTGGCATGGTTCGCTCTCCTCCCCCTGCTCGCGCGGGCTCCCCTGGTACTGCCGCTCGCTCCCTCTCCTCAGGCTGCGGCTGCCTCCTCCTCCCCCCTGCTTGTCGGGCTCTTTCCTCCCCTGCAGCCCGCGCGACGTGGCTGCTTCCCCTCTCCCTGCTGCAGAAGGCGCTGTCGGAGCCTCCCTGCTCCTCTGCCTGCGCGCTCCGCCTGCGCTACTGCTTTCCTTCCCAGTACTGTGCAAGATCACCCTTCTTAATTCGGTGCTAGACACCCTTAACTTTGACCCGCTGCTTGTTCTTTTTGGGGGTTAGGATTGTTTCGTACTAGTTTCTTAAACGGTTGGGCGTGTTTCCCCCTGGATCGGCTGCCGCTGGTCTGAATTTCCAGCCCTCTCTCAGGGACCCCAATGAGCGGGAGAACAGCTGGAGCTCCCCGCGCACTCTCCATCCCTGTAGCTGCTCAAAACGGAAAAGCTGGCAGAAAGGAAATAACAGATTTGCTGTCAGGTAGGAAATGACGAGTTCAGACCAAGTTGAGACCTAGGTTGCCTCCTCGTTGTAAAACGGAGATTCTTTCCTGTGCCGACCCACCCCTTTTGTATATTGTGCCTACTACGTCTCCCTTTACTATTGGGTTAAAGATATGGAGTGCTCTTTTAATTTAGTGTCAGCCTCATAACAGATTTCTCCTTGCCCAGATGGAAAAAATCCGAACTCTTAAATTGCATTCCTGGTCCTTAAACGCGTATTAATCCTTCCTGGAGCGTGTACATTAAGGATTATCCGTCAACATGTTTTGCAGACAGGCACATAAAAACTGCACAAAAAACATCAGTGATACTAAATACGCCTGTATTTACTACTTTTTCTAAATCGTCTTCCTATACTTACCGAAATCACTACATTGTCGGGGTTTAATTTATTTATTTATTTTATTTGATTTTTTATAGCGCGAACATTACCCAAAGGTGTCAGAGGGCTTTACAAAAGAACCAGTTGGGATACAAAATGAGACAGGATAGGATGTGGCGTAACGACTAGAGGTGCAGACTTTGGAGCTCGTGGAACTAGGTCCAGTCTCGCGTCGGCTCAACATCCTGGGATTCTTGGCAAACCACTTATTCCCACTGTGAATATAAAATAAATGGATGTGTCTTGGTGTAATGTAACTGGTGCTCCTGTAATGTGCTCCAGTACCTTCGGGTCGAGCTCGTGCTAAATAAAACAGCAAAAAATGTTTTAACTAAGTGGCCCTCCATTTCCTGGCATAGATCAACATAGAACGTTACGTTATTTACATTTGTAGTGTCTATTTTTGCTATCTAGGGTATTGCATGCACCCTGGCTGTAAATGCAATGTCGAATGCATGCTTTGTAAACTTCCCTCTGCCCCGTGGTTTTACGAACATAATTTTTCCAATTTTGGGATGTCTGATAAAAAAATTTTTTGAAGGATATTGGCTCTTCGCCTCTTCCAGAACATCTCTGCCCCTCTCCCCGCCACTGACCGGGCGCTCCTCCTGCTTTTACATTTTTTTGTGGCTGGTGACCCTGTCCACCCTGGCAGCATTGTTAAAGCCTGCATCTGGGACAATTAGACTTGGCCTGAGAGTCCGCATAGCGACCGGACCCCTCCTCCCCCTGGGGCGCCCTTGCAAATAGCTACCCGGTGCACATGGATCCAGCGCGGGGTGGGGTGTATGGCGCTAGAACCTCCACCTGAGACATTGCACCCCCACACCTCCTAGCAGCTCTTCGGCGGCAAGCGTGAGCAGCTGAATAGGTGCATTACATCTGGATACACGTATATGTATAAAATAAGCCTGGTATAGCCCCGAAATTTCCAGTTGACCAGTTACAAATCTTTTCTGGTGCCGCATACTGCACCCAACGGGTGCTGACGAAAGAAAGAAAGGAGAAATGTAGGCTGGTTAACCAAGACCTGGTAAAATCAGTAAATCAGAGACCCATGAATATATATATATTCCTAATCCTATGCTAAAAACTTTGATAGAAAAGCAGACATTTGAGGTGAGTGTCGCTGGTGTTGAGGGTGCTCTATACAGGAGCTGCCTTTCACCTAAAATTAGGAACTACCCAGAGTTCTCGCCTTCTTTTTTGCATAATTTATGCTTCACTCTATGCCTGCAAGGGAATTGTTTTGACTTATACTGGGTGCTCCCTTGTGTCTGGACCAAGCTAAACCTCTCTGAAGAGCTGTAATGACAGCGAAACACGTGTAAGGGGTTGCTTTTATTCATTTCAGGTTGGCTGGGATGGTATTTTACCAATCCAAAGCTGCTATATTATGCCTGGAGTGATAAATGGCTTTTGTCATTTTACAGCTCGGCGTGGATAGCACTGTGCTAATCCTATGCTTAAAGACTTTGCTGTACAAATGGCAAAAGACTTTGTCCATTTCTATCTCGGCGTGCATAGTACTGTGCTAATCCTATGCTTAAAAACTTTAATAGAAAAGCAGACATTTGAGGTGAGCAAATTTAGAGTGTCGCTGGTGTTGAGGGTGCTCTACAAAGGAGCTGCCTTCCACCTAAACTTGGGAACTACCCAGAGTTAACTCCTTCTTTTTTATATATATATGTATATATATATATATATATATATATATATATATATATTATTACAACAGTTTCCCCGATGCCGGGGAGGGTGGGGTCGCTGAACAAAACGGAGTGTACAATCGCTGATTTTGAAAAAACTTGTTATTTTATTCATAATCCATGGGGGGGTTCAAAGAAACAAAACAACCGGTTGTTTTGTTTCTTTGAACCCCCCCATGGATTATGAATAAAATAACAAGAATTTGAAAATCAGCGATTGTACACTCCGTTTTGTTCAGCGACCCCACCCTCCCCGGCATCGGGGAAACTGTTGTAATTTATGAGCAGCTGGCTCATCCGCAGGGGTAACGCGACCAAGCAAAGCAGCGCCTACCGAGGGGAAAGGGAGCCAAGTGTCCGATATATATATTTATATATATATATTATTATTTTTTTCCTCACAAACTTGAAAAAGTACGCAGCACTCTTCTTAGCTATTATAACTCCTTAATAGCCAATCACTCTCCTTCTCCTACGCGTTTCGAACATCAAGTTCTTGATCACTGTAGTTAACAAAGTCGATTTTCACTTTCTACTATTTATACTCAATCACCACTCGAGCCCTTAATGAGGCATTGTGGGCCTGGTAGTTAATATATCTACATTCCCGTTTTTATTAGGTCTCGGCCTGCGTAGGCTGCGCTTGCGCAGTCTCGCCGGCGAGATTTTATGTTTTCTAGTTCGGAGGGTAAACGAGCTAGCTTCCTAAACGGCGTCCAGCCATTGGAGAAGAGCTGTGTCTGTCACTTTAAGCCCCGTCCATTTCGGATTGAGGGGTGTGTTTTTTGCTGTCCTTCCTATCGTGACGTCTTCAGTCACTCAACAAAAAACACGCCCTCCAGTCTGAAAGGACGGGGCTTACAGACTCCTGCTGCCCGTCTCGCTAAAGCCGTCCTCTACAAAGAACAGCAAACCCCTGACCCGGGTCTCCATTTGGCAAGAAGTATTGGCTGATTTCACCGCAGCTGGCCAGGTTCGCGAAGGAGACAAGAGCCGAGAAACATCACAGCTGTTGGCCCGGATTCCTACACTGTCATCGGTGTGAAGCGCTGTGGTTGGTTCCTGCCCCCAGGGATTCCAGCAGCGTCATCGGCCTGCTGCGCTGGGATTGGCTCCCGCCTGCAGGGACTCCCACCACGTCATCGTGGGGTCGCGCTGGGATTGGTCCCAGCCTCTGAGGACTCCCCCTCGCTCATCCAGGAAGCGGAGCTGCTGCCCGAGGCCGGGTGCATCCCGAAAGAAAAGCCGACCGGGATTGAGACCGCCTGAAAGCCTCACCTGCCCCGCAGATTCCAAGGTAACCGGCGCTACAGTGCTCTGCTTTCATCACTGAGGTCTAAACTTATCCATGAACTTTATATGAGTTGGTAAATATTTCCACCGACGTTTGAGCCTGCATGAAAACATAGCCGTTTTGGCTCTGGTGGAAGTCCTTCTTCGCTATTTTATCTCGCAGGTTTCCTGTCTGCCTCAGCCAGAGAGGTCCCCATGCAGGAGGAGGCGGCGGAGCTGGTGGCGGCGCCGGGGCCGGCTGTCGGATTAGGGCCACGGACAAGAGGCAAGCCTGGGCGCAGAGCACGGACTCCTGTCAGGCCTCCGAAGACCCGTCCGCCACCTCGCTGCACCCCCGGGAGCTGGCAGGCCTGGCCGTCGAAGCAGATTCCATCTACCTTCTCAGCCCCCTCAAGCGCTTCCAGTCACTAATGCCCAGCTCTTTCTCTCCAAAGGGCACGTACCCAACAAGAAGATCGCGACCAGGCTGGAGGACTGCAGGTAAGCCTCGACTTTGGAAACTTTTTGCTGCTCAACCCTTACGCGCCAGTGTATGGGGACAGACATCCTTCCATCAGCAAAAAAATGAGCAAGACATGTATTTACACGTGCTTTGCGTGACATGTATGCAAAGAGGAAGGAATGAAATGCAAACGGCCTTTCAAGTTTTGCGTAAAAAGAGTGTGTGTGATTGAAATAAGTTTATAATGCAGTCGAGGTTGTTTCTTTCTTCTGGCATCCTTATGGGGTGCAATGCGTTTACACATTTCAGCTACCTGCAGCGTTCACTTATGGCTCTTCGGCTAATGTCAGGAGCATTCTCTGGCTTCCGTGTGGGTTACTCACGAACAGCTCTATCTGCATGCGTAGAGGCTTGCATTGGAAAAAGTAATCTCTCACTTACCTGAGAAGTGACATCGGCTTCTTTAGAAACAGTCAATTTTATGTTGCAGTCCATAGGCTGACAGATGCTTCCACGCTGTTTTTTAACCCCTTTATGAATGGCATTTTTGTAGAACGTCTTAGGTTCCGGAAACTTGGGCTTTTGAACAGTGATTTCGTCTTAGGTTTTGTTTCCTTAGATGTGAGGCGAGGTTTGCTGGCATTAGGCCTTGCTTAAAAGGAAGACCACGTTACTGTAAACTAATTTGGGCGTTAGCGAGAGCTTCACCCCTTCCCTCGGTGTCTAATCTAGATGAAAATGCCTATATCTTTCAACCAAAAAAGGTCAAGTCCGGAGAGAGATTCCAAGCCAGAAAAGCAGTTTTACCTGGGGCAGGCGCGATTAAAGGCACCCAGTGTTTATTTCTGCATGCCTTGACTGCAGACCAAGATTCCCAGACAGAACATGCACCCTCCCCCCTGAGCCCTGTTACCGCAGCCCTGCTGTTGGCTCACACACCTGAAAGGCTTCTGTCGACTGTAGTGTTACATTTGTTGCGTTCTAGGGTCTTGGCAGGTGGTTGCAACCAACGCACCGCGTCACACAGGACGCCCTGAGTTGTTACTCTGAGACCGATGCCATTCTAAACGTGTCAGTGTCAAGTTAGTTTTGTGGGTCTGTGTCTGCCATTTTTCTGTGTGTGCAAGAATCTGCTTGTTATTGTTTTGCTTTCAAAAGTCAGGCTTCGATCTAGCTGCTCCAAGTTGGATCATCCCATATATTTATCTGGGAATTACATGTTGATTGAAGTCTGATTTCAAGGTTACAATCCACCTTCCTTTCCACTGAAGCAAAAGTTTCCTGGTTGAGCTAAACACAACAGACAAGAAAATGCCCGCCATTTCTCCCTCCTTAGGATTGTTAATGAAGAAAGCAGTCACCATCCTAGAAATACATGGCTTGGCCACCCTTTATTTCAACATTGTGAGGTGCTATAGGAGTATTCCTTCTTAAAGTTGATTTGTAGCTTGTACACTATAAGCTGAATATTCTCTGAACAGGTAAACAGAATTTTTTTGCAAAACTTCTTTGCTTTAAAATTACCGACTGCCTGGTTTGTATCGTTTTAACGTATTTTTACTTGTAATTGATTATCCCTGTTTAAACAGTAAAATACAATTGTTTGCATAGCGAATATACAGCCAGCAATAAATGTCACGTGATTCACAAGTAATCAGTTCCTCCAGTTATGGTCATTGCATACGTCAGTACATTTAATTACTGTGTTAGAAGCTTTCATTATTAGCCAGTTATATATATATATTTTTAATATCTTTATTTATAGTAACTTGCAAATAATCATAGTTTACAATCATGTTCGCAATCAAAGTCAACAACAAGGTACGATTTGCGGTCTTAATGGGCTCTGTATATAAAGCGATATTAATTATACCATGAAATGTAAACAGAAAGGTATTCGGTGGCTTTATAGGGTTCTTCTCATCCCAGGCTTAATAATAATCAGTGACACTGGAATCAGGAGGCAAGACAAGACAAATAATGCATCAGAGTTGAGTAAATTATGCTTGTTTGGGGCACCCAATCCGGAGCACCCCCGTCATTTTTTGCGGGCTTGTGGGGTTCCCCCCCTTGTGAGGCGTTTTACACCGGACCCTATTGGGTCCAGTTACACCTCCCCGGCCAGTGTTTCCATGATGCACTTCTAATATGGTGTCCAAAATTTTTATTTTATTTATTTTAGCGATTTGTAGAGCGCCTGGTGACCCGGAGGCATCCCCGCGCTATAACATTTGTGGAGACCAGAGGAGAAAAAGAGGGGACTTTATTTTGGGAATAGCAGCGTTTTCAGTTTTTTCCTGAAAATCAGATGACTGGGTTCCAGCCGCAGGGGGCGGGGAAGTGAATTCCACCCGGAAGATGCTTTAACAGAAAAGCGTCGGTCGCCGGTACGTGTCTTCCTGTATCTGGGGACGTTGGCCAGACGCTCATTATCCGAGCGGAGGGACCTGGGGGCCTTGTAAGGGGTAACCAGGTCTCTCAGAGTAGCAGGGCCAAGATCATTAAACAGTTTGTGTGCAGTGCACAGGGCCTTGAATTCGACCCTTTGACGTATTGGAAGCCAGTGGAGGGCCTTAATTGCTGGTTTGGCTGATACTCTGGAAGGGAGGTTCATAAGTAACCGGGCGGCTGCGTTCTGCGTGCGCTGGAGTTTAGCCATGGTAGCTTCTGGAGCTCCCAGATATACCATGTTGCTGTAGTCCAGCCGCGCAAGGATCAGACCTTGGACCAGGAGTTTCCTGGATAGGGGCGGAAGTATTGGGAGGATCCTGCGGATAGAGCACATGAGACCAAAGCAGGTACCTGCTGTTTTGGATGCTTGGGTTTTCATCGACAGCTCGGGTTCTAGCCAGACTCCTAAGGTCTTAATTTCTTGTTTCGGGGTGGGAATTTCCCCGAGCACGTCTGGCCAGACCGATGGGGGGATGGTGGTCCATTGCTTGCCCAGAAGCATGACTTCAGTCTTTGACCCGTTTAGTTTGAGCGATGACTCGCACATCCAGTTGTGAATTTCCTTGAGGCAGTTCGGCAAATTGTCTGGATAGTTGTCCAGTTGGGAGAGTGAGACGACCAGTTGCGTGTCGTCCGCGTAGCTCACTATTTTGATCCCGAAGGGGGTGACCACGTCTTCGAGAGGGGCCATGTAAGCATTAAATAGAGTGGGGCTTAGTGATGACCCCTGGGGGACCCCGCTTGTGACGGGGAGGGTGGCAGAGTGGAAGTTGCCATCCCATACCTGGAACGAGCGCCCTGAGAGGAAGGATTCTATCCACGTGAGCGCCGAACCTGCGATCCCTGCCGCAGCCAGCCGATGGAACGTAAAAAGTCTGAACAAGTCAGCAGACTCTGCTGTTTGCTATTTAAAGCATTGCCGGACTATGAAAGATGTTTTATAGAGGTTCTGAGGCAGTCATTGGTTACCATGCATGCAGTAACCCCTGTCTGTGGTACTGTCTCTCCATGGTGTCCCACTGTACTGGCGCTCTCAGGTGCGTAGCTGAGTGACTCACCTTTAGCATTTCATTTACTCATGCGTTCAGAGCAGTAGTAAGAGTGTCCTTTATTAGTACCATTAGGCTGGCTCTGTCTGTGTGTGGCTCTGTCTGTGTGTGTGGCTCTGTGTGTGTGTGTGTGTGTGGCTCTGTCTGTGTGTGTGTGTGTGGCTTTGTCTGTGTGAGGCTCTGTGTGTGTGTGGCTCTGTCTGTGTATGTATGTGCGGCTCTGTGTATGTGTGTGTGGCGGTCTGTGTGTGTGTGTGTGTGGCTCTGTGTGTGTGTGTGTGGCTCTGTGTGTGTGTGGCTCTGTGTGTGCGTGTGTGTGTGTGTGTGGCTCTGTGTGTGTGTGTGTGTGGCTCTGTGTGTGTGTGTGGCTCTGTATGTGTGTGTGTGGCTCTGTCTGTGTGTGTGTGTGGCTCTGTCTGTGTGTGTGTGTGGCTCTGTCTGTGTGTGTGGCTCTGTGTGTGTGTGTGTGTGTGGCTCTGTCTGTGTGTGGCTCTGTGTGTGGCTCTGGGTGTGG
The DNA here is from genome assembly GCF_964261635.1 of Lissotriton helveticus. Classification (NCBI taxonomy): domain Eukaryota; kingdom Metazoa; phylum Chordata; class Amphibia; order Caudata; family Salamandridae; genus Lissotriton; species Lissotriton helveticus. Next base: position 56,298,048 of record NC_136060.1, read on the forward strand.
GTGGCTCTGTGTGTGTGTGTGTGGCTCTGTCTGTGTTTGTGTGTGTGGCTCTGTGTGTGTGTGTGTGTGGCTCTGTGTGTGTGTGTGTGTGGCTCTGTCTGTACGTGTGTGGCTCTGTCTGTGTGTGTGTGTGGCTCTGTGTGTGTGTGAGGCTCTGTCGGTGTGTGTGGCTCTTTCTGTGTGTGTGTGTGGCTCTGTAGTGTAGTTCCTACATTCCCTATAGCCTCTGCGCATTGGAATAACATAAACAATAGTTTAGACGTAGGCCTGAGGTTGACTAGGTCTCTATTGAATATGTTAGACTTAATTATGAATGCCAGCTAGCTCAGAGGTCACTAGAAACGTTCTCAAGTAAACAGGAGGGAGTTAACTTCCCTGAATAGACAAGAAGGGATTAGCTTCTGACAACCGCATTAACATGACAACTTTGCTCCCTCCAGAATAAGGAGTATATCTCCAGAGTCGTGTGAAAACAATAGACAGCTATTTCACTCTGTCAATCGTGCATGCTTAGTTTCACCAGAGTGCAGAGAAATAGAGAGACGGGCGTTTTCAATAAAAGCTGTTATTTATTGAGCAGTCCTCTTTCTCGTGCAAGAGAAGTGAATTGCCACAATTGCAATACTTGTTATAAAGTAAAGTGCGTACAGTAAAAGGAGTATGATGAAATAATACTGTAAAAGCATTTATATGCTTTCTGAGCCATATGATACTTAAAATGGATAAAATATATACATACATAAAATCATTGACTAAACATACTCAACTGGTGCTTCTAAGATATGCCTACCCCGGTGTACCTAACCTAAGCCTAGTACGTGGGAAGGAGTAAGTGAGCTGCAGTTTAAGTTAAGTTAGTTTTTGCCAAGAATCTGAATCAAGAATTCTATGAGGATTTAATCAACTCCGTACCTTGGTTATAGAATGAAGGAGGTCTTGTATCTCTTTCTCAGGACTCGATTTCCCAGCAACCCGCAAGGGTTACTGGAAACACTGGAGCTGGATTTCTCAGCTGGAGAAAAGACAGTGTCTCTCTCAGTGCGTCAATGGGAGGGTCGGCTTCCTTCGGCTCTCGCATCAGCTGGGCTTCGGGCAAGTAGATAGCCGCTCTGCTCCAAACCACCGTGTGTTTGCTTAAGGCAACGTTGGTATATTTATACCTGGAAGGTGCCGAGTTTGACGTAAGGTTGGACATAAGACGTCACTAAGAACTTACAGTTCTTTCTGTACTCCAGGAGTTCTTGTTCAAATCAAAACAAGAGCAGGGGGATTTCCTGGGCTGCTGGAGCCTTGGTTTGTTTAAAGAATGCGTTGGGCTTTTTAGGAGTCTATGGGAGTAGCCTTGCCGTATTTGGACTGCATTGGCTATTACTAAATATGGATATGATTCTTATGCCTTTATAAGGATATGTTCTGGTATAACCACATAAGGGCATGAATCGGGAATATTTAAATAGGGTCCTAGATACGTTTACAACACCCACTCCACGTATTATGTCAATCATTACTAAAATACTAAGCAATACTAAACATATAACGATGCACGTGTTTTCCAACCCACCCCAAAATACATAAATTGCATTTGAAATGGTATATGGTATATACACGAAAATGAGTATTTATACTGTATGGTTTTCAAGCAGTGGTATCATTCAGATAATGCATACATAAATATTGGCTGAATGAATTGCTAAAATTACATTTATGAAATGGCCCTTAATACAGAAGAGAAGGTCGAGACCATTTCATCACATATTTATACAATACTGTACATGTGCTAGAGACTGAATCAAAATACTGTCTCTAGAGTTTCAAAAATAGAAGTTCTGTTCTCTAAGAATAGTTCTACTTTAAGCAGAGTATCACGTGCCAGAAAAAAGGTTAAATATTTTGGAAATGGAAAAATAATTTCGCTTTCAGGGGAAAAAATAGTTCCAATTGTTTTCAGTATTCTTGTTTATAAAAACTGAAGGCCGAATTCAGAGTTCAGGGAACGCTGTGTGCTCGTTGTTTTGAAAAGTTATTCTCGTTGTTAGGGGAGAACATCAAATCAGACAGGCTTGCGAAGAATTGGTCTACAACAGTAGGTGAAAGTTCGACCAAGTTCGAAAAAGCTGAAATTGTGCATATGTGAGAATTATTTCTATCATCGATGTCTGGATCAGCAATGCTCACAGAAGGTTGTACCTGTGTGGTGCTGCTTTCATCTCGTACTTCACCGCCACCTAATCTTAATGGTGAAGTCCAAACGAATGCCGTCATCAGAATAGGTAGCCGCTGGGGACAACACATTGCATGAGCCGTTACCGAACCAAGCAAAGTATCGATATCCATAGGTACTGCTGATGGTAGTGTAAGACAAACGTCCAACATGCATTCTTCTCCGCATAGCAGACATCGAAGCACAGGTAAGATGCAATCTTGTCAGATTCGTCTGAACGAAAGAAACCAGGTAGTACTCACATCTCTTAGCCGGGCAAAGCCGAGGACTTTAGTGATCCGTTCTCGGTATCATATAGCCACGATCGTTTCTTCCATTGTAGCCTGAGTTTTGTCTGTGGCTTGACTTGCCATATCGGAGCAGAAGGAACAAAAATAAAATTCCTGCTACTAGTCCCAAAAGAAGAGGCAGTCCGCCAAATACAGAATGCACAAAATTCGGGAAGATGCCCAGAACTGTTTCAAAGGGTGTTAACAGTCCCGAAAAAATGGTCTTAAATACTTGTGCGATGCCACTGGTATCAGACATGTTTAAAATTTGACCTAACATTTCTACTAAATGCACGGGGCGATTTGTTGATAATAGGGAATGTATCTCTGCCGCTGTCCTTGCAACTTGCAGATCATACGTTTCTTTGGACGAGGTTAAAGGCACAGTTGTCTGTAAAAGAATAGACTTCATTCTGCTTAAAGTATCAATTCGAATAGAAGACATATTCAGAGAAGGCCATATTGCTGCCTCCTTGTCTGGTTTGCTGTTTGGATACAATACTTGCATACAGCAAATGACCCTGGAAGTAACAAGATAGGCTAATCCTGGCACCATGCCACAACAGCTGCGGTCATTTATAACAACGTAGCTGCCGTTGGAAAGCTGCCTGAAAAATGGCTCTATCTGTGTTGCAGGAGTGCCAGGCAGGTGACATGAAAGGTTATTTGATGAACCTTCGCAGGCTCCATGCAAGTTAATACCTTGACACAGAAGTGTACCACTTAGTGAATTTTATACAGTTATTACCACTAAGCAATACCTCTTTTTTCCCTTCACTATAACATTTATGTGTATAAGGTAATTTCCAGGTTGACTTGATGTATCCTTTACCCAACCTTTCATACAGGCCTGCTTGTATATACTTTTGGCAATATTGAAACTGGAAAGTTGTTATCAGGAATTGTAATTGTACCATGTATTATCCATTCAATGACAGGTCTCTCTGACATTGTCAATGGTAATCTCTCAAGTTTTTCAATGCTCAGAATCGTATAGTCTGCTCCTTTTTGTGCCAAACTGATTTGTTTATCAGTAAGGTTAAAGATAGAAAATAATGACGTTTTGTTGATTAGACGCCATGGCACGTGACCTGAACGCAGATTTTGTAACGTCCAGCCTAGCTGTACAATAGAACGTAATAGGGACTGGCTATGTTGTAACATTAGCAAGTCCTGCTATATTATATCAATAGCAGATGATACAATGCTGTCCAGTGAATAAATTCTGGAGGACAGAGTCGTTAACCCATTGTCCACTACAGACAGTGATTTTTCCAAATGAATACGATAAATTTCTCGTATTTTTTCTGCAGTTTCAATTTGCATTACTTTCCAAGCCTCATTGTAAGCTGCGTATATACCGGCGTATATGAAACGTTTTTGACGCTGTTTGCGAGGTCCCAATATGAAATCTCACAAGTCAGCACCTTCTTTAAGTAAAGTCAAGTGTTGCTTAATTTCCTGCAGTGTGGATCTCTGTAGCCATTCAAGGCATACCTTTCCTACACTGTATGTTGTAACTATCTCTGGATGTTGTCTCTGGGAATATCTTGGGTCTGGCCTGTTCTGTTTAAACCCCTGTCTTTTGTTCAGGAATCTATCTTGACAGTTATTAGTGTCTGTGGGCCAGATCATCTATTTTCTCTAATCAGGATTTTTCTGTTTTGGTGTAAAATATGGGATTCGTCTATCTCCACATCTGTGGTGCTATTACTATCGGGCATTGGTTTTGGAATAGACGGTTTGTTTAAGTCTTTTATCTTGGCTAAGCCAAGACAGGTTGTTTGTTGAATGGTGTCATTCAGGAAAATTATCTGTTCTGGGATCATGCAGGCTCTAAATAATGATTCTAGACCTTGTACCTGCCAGTCTTTTGTACCCCAGATCGTTTTTGTCTCAATGTTGTTTTTCAAAAATTCAAAACCAAATGTAGACTTTTTTAATAAAAAATTTCAGAATAAATCAATTTAGTATTTGTCTACATGTTTTTCATTCCTGTCTTATTTAACATTTTAAAATAAAACGTTTCTGGATCAATTGTATTAAACCATGAGAAGTATGGGAATTTCTCATAAAATGTTTTCAAACTGCCTTTTGGCGGTGTGGGACAATGTTCCCATCGGTTATAGCTAACAATATTTCTAAGAATAGCAGATTTATGCAAATAGTGATGACCATAGTGGTTAAAATAGTACATGTCTTCATAGTTCGATGAACCCTGCAAATAGTCATGTTCTGTGAATTTTGCTGACATTTCTAAATCTGACATCATATTATTAATATTTTCAAAGTCCCAATCATCAGAGAAAGTACTTGGTGATACAAAGTCACTTAATGAAACCTTGAACTGATGTGGATATTTCAAGAGTTCAACTGGGCCATAGATTTCGTAATCCGTTTTGTCCCATGCTACACCCCCAGGTATAGGATTGGCTGTGATGTTCACTGATGGCAGTTCTCTTTTTTCAATGTGAGAAGATCTGTGAGGTTTTAGGGCCAAGTTGATGTTCAGGCTTGCTGTGTCCATTGTACTTTATTTTTCATCAATAAATCTACCCAAACACAAAATCATGATGAGCCAAAGTAGAAGGAAAAGTACACCTAACACAATCCATAATTCAATCCATGGTGAAATCAGATATGTTTCTTTGAGCTGATGAAATAGTTCAGTCCATTGTTCTTTCAAAGTTTTTGTTGCTGGCGTTTCTTCATGTTCAATTGGATCATCTGAAAAGTCATCGAAATTGATGAAGTAGCCAGATGCAGTTCTGTCAATTGTTGGAATTGCTTCCGGATTTTCATTAATCTTTGGATATGAATGTTCAGAGGCTACATCATTGTAGACTGGTGTTTCTTGACGAACTGTTGCAATTTGGGTTTCAAGAGGCACAAGTTCCATGGCTTTGTTGCATAGTCCTTTTTTATTCACTGTAGGTTTATCAAAAGTGATTAGTCTCTCAGTTTGAACCTCTTGGATTGTAGCAAGGTTTGGTCTATTGCTACATCTTGGGAGTCCACTGGGCCTACTACTTATTATTGGCCACATGATTGTGATTTTACCAGGTCGATTGATACAACTCTGTTCTCCTTTTTGCCAGAAAATGGCGGTAGTACTACTGATCTTGTTCCGCTGATAGCTAAGACAGGTACTACTTTTCTGTAAGAAGGCCCAAATTCCTTCTTCACCGCGATCTTTTCTCTGACCAGATCCCCAATCTTTGGAATCCACACAGGTCTTGCTGGGACAGGTGGTTTTTCTTCAGTGGCCGTTGGCTTTAACTTTGTGTTATTTAGACTTCTTCTTGTTTCATTTAAGTCCTGTAAAACAGCCAAACGATCTTTGATATCAAAGGATTTTACTTTCACCACTGAAGTCTGACAATCTAAATCCTGGAATATCATTCAAGTACCGAACAAAGGTTTGTATGGAGTGATACCTCTTAGAGAATTTCTTGGCAGATTATTAAGACTACGCTGGACACTTGTTAGATGTTTGACCCACCCGTCACCCGAAGCTAATACCCTCGCTGTTATAGATTGCTTTATTTCCTGGTTTTTTCTCTCCACTACCACACTTCCCTCAGGATGGAATGGACTAAAGTACCACAATGCAATGCCCATGCTGGTCATGGCCTCCTTGTACGCTCGACAGCTAAACGCAGGACCCTGGTCAAACTGTAGAATGCCAATTGCGTATGTGCCGATAAAGACTCGCAAATCTTTTATAACAGTTCTGGCGTCAGCCGAGCGCCGGAGCCTCATCTAAATGAATGTCGTCTTAATAATTATGGGATCGCCTTTTTCCATCTAGATTTTTGCGTATAGATTGCCTAATGCTTTCTAATAAAGGTATCTGGGCTGGTGTCTCGTCCGGTTCACAACTGCGATCTCTATTGCAGTCCTGTCAATTCATTGCAAAGTTGTAAATTTGCACGTTCATCCCCGACCACCAGTATTGTGATTGTAATTGTTTTAGAGATTTCAAGATCTCTTGGTGCCTCAGACCCATTCCCATGTGTGCTTCTTGAATCAAGTAAGCTCTCCGGTTCGTGTTTGGAATTACTCTATCCCCCACTCCAGGGATTTGAGTAAAAGGAACGGAGTTTGCATCAATTATGTATTTATTTCCGAGTGGATAATTTAGAGGTAACTCCGCATCGTTGCCTTCCATTGAGGCTTTTACTGCTAGTAGCGTTTCACCGTCTATCTGTTTTTAGTACGCTTTTTTGTAGCTTCAGAAGCCGGTTTGACAGCTGCCGCTGTGGCTCTGTTAGCCAATGAATTCCCTGCAACGTGAACGACATCACGTCGATGACTCAGTGAATGTATCTCGTGAGTCTTTTGTAGTTCTTTCTGCAAAAGAACTACTTGTTCCCAAAGTTTTTTATGCTTTATTGTGGCACCTGTCTCATCTTTGTAACCGTTTTTGATCCATGTCTGCATGTCATTATTGTAAGACCGGACAAAGTAATGCGAATCGCACACTATTAGTGTGGGGAATTCGCAATCGGCATTTTCAAGCGGCATCTTTAAAGATCTTATTTCAGCTAGCTGAGCTGTAGAGTTTCTGATTGATTCAGTTTTGGTGACCATCGGTCTAAATTTACCTAAGCGCCAACGACCTTTAATAATTGCGCATGCTGCATTGTAAACTTCTTTTTCACAATGTAGTGTTGTGCAAATCTGTCCGTGTAGATTACACAGGTGTATTGTTCGAGAGGCAGAATTTCGATTGACAGAGGACATTCACTATCGTATTCTAGATCTTCTAGTCTTTTCATTTTTGGATCAAAAGCGCGTTTCACGTCTTCTGCAGCAAGAGAAATTTCCCATTGTATCCATTTTGGATCTAATGCCACTGCATTTGGAATGCGTGGTCTCGTTACTGCCTCAAGGGCTGATACTGCTGTTAAAACAGATATGCTTTTGCTTTGGGCTTGGGCTCTTTCTTTTGCTACAGCAGTTTGAACCGCAGTCAGAATTTTTTCAGTAGAACTGAATTTCATTTCAGCTTCTGTGTACAAGTTTGATCTATAAGCTATTGGTAACGTTTCTCCCTCATTAGAGGTCAGGTATGTGAATCTGCATCTTCCAGGGATGACTCAGATTACAAGGTTGCGTTCATTTGCGCTTGTTTGCAGTTTTGTTTTAGTTAACATGTCTGTTTGTAATGTTCGTAAAATTTTTGTGTGTTTCTGAGTCCAATTAATTGCTTTGAAATCATAGAGAAGTTTAACCCTCTCTGCATAATTTAGAATGTATGTTCTTCGGAAATTCAGGAAACCTAGAATAGATTGTAAGTTCTTCAGCGTTTTTGGAGCTTGGAGTACTGCACATTTCTCTAAGAAATTGTCTGCTAGGCTCTTGTCTTCACTTGATAATTCATATCCTAAAAATAGGACAGTTAGGTGAGCAATTTGTGACTTTTTAAAGTTGAATTTATACCCTTCAGATGCGAACCCAAGTATGATGGTGTTCACTCTTTTCAAGTGTGTCTTCAGGTCGTCGCCTGTAAGATAGATGTCATCGACACAGGATAATGCCTCATCATCATACATTTGTAGTAACTCTGTTACCCTGGCTGAGAATAATCCTGGGCTATTCTTTAATCCCTGTGGGAGTCGACAGAATTGTTTTTGTGCCCTCATACAGGAGAAAGCGATCAAATACCTGCTTTCTGGTGCAATGTTTTGACAAAATAAGCCATTTGAGATATCTAATGTCGTTTTATATTTTTTGTGCACGATGTTATTCATTAGTGCTGCACTGTGTGAGTTTTGTACTGCAAATGTTTTGAAGCAAGAGTTTAGGTGTCTGTAGTCCAAAACTAGACGATATGAATCATCTGGCTTGGAGACAGGAAACAAAGGATTGTTCATTTGTGAGGTGCATGTTTCAATCACCCCTGATATTCAAGTTGATCTAAGATCTCCCCGACTTGTTTTTTAGCTTCTTGCTTAACAGGATACTGCCTTTGTGCAGTCGGTTGATTTTTTAACGGAATTTTGTGATGAGGACAATCCTCATCCCATCCTACATGATTTTTATATATTGCAGGGGCTTGGGCTACTGCCCATTTTCTAGCATATGTGTATTTTTTATGAATTGGAATTTGATTAGAGAAGGCAGGCATAATCATTTCTTCACCATGTGGGCACTCCCTGACAAACTCTGGTGGCTATTCTTTCTCTGCTAGAAGGATATCAAAGCCTTTCGAAAGGTTATCCCAAAAGAGACCCTTTATTTTCCTAGTTTTGTCCCCCTCTATACGTTAGGTTATTTCAGATAATTTATGGGGTATGCTAACTCTGGTGTCTGCAGTTTCCACCTGAATGTATTCATTCGTGTCCACTGTCTCCAGAAGATTCATCAGGATCTTGCGAGCTATGGTCACTTCTGCTGCGCTGTCTAGCATTGTCTGGGCCCATTCTCTGTTTTTCAGTTGTGTCCTCAGAATCCTCGGCATGTTTTATTTTAATACAAGCTACCTTCTTTTTTGGAAATTGTAATTTTTTACATTGATGAGCAGGTTCCTTGTCTTTGGACTTGACGTGCTCTTCCTTGTGTTCTGACCGTCCTCTTCTTTCCGATTTCTTTGAGGAAGTCTGAAAAGATCGAGAGGGACGTGTATAAATATCTTCATATCTGTCAGGTTTTCTTAATTTATCCCTATCTCTAAGGTTGTATCTTTTCTCAGAGGGCTCCCGTTGTGGAGACCTGCCTCCCAGTTCTAGAGATCCATTTCTCCGATTGGGTGACTTTCCTCTGGACTGGAACTGTTTTTTCCTGGGAGTGGTTTGTTTGTTACCCTCCCACTTCTTTTTTGAAGTAATGAGATTATTCTTGATAAAGGTTTTTTCAGGATTTTCAGTTAGTTGTGGTTTTAGTGGTTTCCCACCCAAACTATCTCTACCTAATTCTTCATAGGATTTTTCTATGTTTCTGGCAAGTTCAAAAGGTTGTCCTTCTATATCTGCTTCTTTCAATTTCTGGCGGATGGCCACAGATGCCGCTTCTCCTTTTATGTTGGCTAGTAATATAGCCGAGACTTGCTTAAAGTCTTTCAGTAATTTCATACCTAGAGTTAAAGCAGGTTCTGGACCGTATTCATTTTGAATCTGTCTTAGTACGTCTGGTATAACCGCCATAGACGGAACACCATGTGTTTTTGTGTATATCGAAGCAAAGACTGTGCCCCAAGTGTCACAGTCCTCCACATGTGGTGCGATCCCCATTGGAAGACAGATAGTCAGAATTCTGTGTTTGTCATGAGGTGTAGTATCAGGAAATACTGCCTCTATTTGAGTTATTTTTTGAGCTAACCAGAATGGAATTTGTTCCCGTTTTGCGGGTATTTTGCCAATGGCTGATTGTATATTCTGTGGTGTGATTTTATTTGTGTTCCCCGGTTGAGGAGTTTGTTGTGGAATTCTTATTGCTGGTTGGACTGCTGAAGTCCGCATGACATATTGGACCAATTGTCTATGTATTTTAATGAGTTGTATTAGCTGAGCTAAACGTTCTCAGTCTGACATTTTTTCAATGTCAGGGTGTGGTGTGTAGCTGGCTAGAACCGGCCATGTGGCTCCTGGTCTACCTAGTGGACCGAGCCTGGTGATGTGATTTTGATGTTTTAGGGTACCATTAAACCAGGTATGCAGGTGTGCTCTTGGTATGTTAGTGGAATTTCAATGTCCTCGAAAGGAGCGTATTCATCTGGAGATTCCTCTATTTTGTAATAGTGGAAATCTTGTGTCACAGCGTGTGCTGCTGGAAAATGTATCCATGAATAGAATACCTCTGTCTGCCGATATTAATGGGCCTCTACAACAAATATGACTGTACCACCTCTTGGTGATAGTCCATTTTCTATAAGTTTAAGAGTTATAGTACTTCTTACGTTTACCGGAATGATTATAACATTCGGGTCATCATTTTGTAGACTTGTGTCATCCGCTAAAAGTTGAGCTGCTATTCTAGCTTTCTCCCTTTCATTGTCACTTTCCACCATTTTTACTGACAGAAAGTTTTGTTTGCAGAGCAAGTTTCAAGGAAACAAAGATTAGGTGCACAATATTTGGGAACACTGTATCCTTCAACGTTGACTAAACCAAAACTAATACATAGGATTCTCATCCTACTAAGTTCTGACGGATATCAACCTTTGACCCACTCCAGACGTCTATTGGAGTTTTTACGGGGAAAAGGGGTCTGTGTGAAAAGCACAACTGAGTTACTCTAGTATCTTGCGTTAGATTATCGCCTTACCAAACGTTGGGCGCCATTTAGTATAGTTCCTATATTCCCAATAGGGCATGAATCGGGAATATTTAAATAGGGTCGTAGATATGTTTACAACAGCTCTGTCTGTGTATGTGTTTGCGGCTCTGTGTGTGTGGCTCTGTCTGTGTGTGTGTGTATTTGTGTGTGGCTCTGTCTGTCTGTGTGTGTGGCTCTGTCTGTGTGTGTGTGGCTCTGTCTGTGTGTGTGTGGCTGTGTCTGTGTGTGTGTGTATGTGGCTCTGTCTGTGTGTGTGGCTCTGTGTGTGTGTGTGTGACTCTGTCTCTGTGTGTGTGTGGGTCTGTCTCTATGTGTGTGTGGCTCTGTGTGTGTGTGGCTCTGTCTGTGTGTGTGTGTGGCTCTGTCTGTGTGTCTGTGTATGTGGCTCTGTCTGTGTGTGTGTGTGGCTCTGTCTGTGTGTGTGTGTGGCTCTGTCTGTGTGTGTGTGTATGGCTCTGTGTGTGTGTGTCTGTGGCTCTGTCTGTGTGTGGGTGTGGCTGTGTGTGGCTCTGCGTGTGGCTCTGTGTGTGGCTCTGTGTGTGTGTGTGTGGGTGCAAATGCAATAGGTCTCGCATTTGCGAGAGATTAAGCTATTGGCATTGTAAATGACAATGCAATTTATTTGTGTTTTAAAAACAAAAATAATGTCATGAGCAATGCCAATAGCTCTAACTTTAACAAAGACGAGGCCATTGCATTGATAACACCACAAATGGACACCACACCAGTTTTGAAAAATAGAGTATCTTTATCTACACTCAACTAGACCAAAATGACAAAAATCCAACATACATGTAATAAGAATATGACTTTAAAAAGGTTTCAAACAACTTGGCCCATAAAAAACTATGGATGCGTAATTTCTCTCAAAGTACCTGCAGTTGGGACAAAATTCACAAGGCTAAACAGCAGGCAGAGATGGGAAGCATTGAAAAACAAAGAGATACGTCAATTCCTGAGACCCTGGTGAGGCGATGCAACATTTCTACTGCATGCAGGAGAAGTGATGCATCAAATCTGCTCTGTAGGAGGTAGTGATGCGCCGATTCCGAGACGGTTCTGGTCCACGGATGATGCTTAGGGAAAACTTGCAGCACAGATACGATGTGTGGAAATTCTGGATGCATCGCTGATCGGTGCGGTGGCGTAGTGCAGCGCTGCAAAATTTCTTCAGCTGTGATCCCTCAATGCATCGGTTGTTGCAGCAGCGAGAGGTGCTGCGTTGGTTTTGGCTTTTTTTTTTATAAAAAGAGAAATGCTGGCCCTGCGATTTTTGATAGCTATATTTTGAGCAACAAACCAAATCCTTGTTATGATTTGTATGGTCGAATTTATTTAAACCATTTACTTTTTCATATAAATCTCATTAAGTTAAAGCATTGATTGCATGAGAAAAACACTACGTACATACAATTTATACAAAAACATTTGACAAAGAATTTTAACAAAAATACATAAATACATATGACAAAATGACATCCAATCATTTAGTGTACATAAATATACAAATACGGTCATACGAGAAGCATCAGTCGTTATGTAGTATTAAGCAATGAAGCTATTTGCAGTAAGGAAAAGAAAACAAAATGAATTGTAACAAATACAAATTTTCAATTGTCTGATAAATAAACTTGAATTCTTTCTGCTATTGCCAATTCCTTTCTGCTATTGCCGACGCGTTTCGAACTCGCTCTGGCATTTGGCAAGTTCTCATCAGGGCTTTCTCGTATTATTCTTCTGAAAATTATGTACAAAGAAAATGAGTGAGATTTTGCAATCCTCATTTTCGTCCCCTATATACATTGCCCCCTACCAAGACTTTCTAGAAAACGTGTACCTTTATTTTCAAGTTGGCAGCGGGTTTTCAATTTTCAAGAGATCTTATTCAATCAATGTAGATTCGGTTCTAGAAAATTACAACGAACCAAATTACAATATAGTAATGGTCAGGACAGCCTGCGCCTAGATGGCCAGAGGACAATCTTGGAAAATTACCTTCAAACCAGTAGTCTGCACTTCTGTTTGGTAAATATTTGAAACAGCCGTGCGTGGGACAAAAATCAGCTCCCACCCGCCAGCCGGCGGTGGACACGTCTTATTGCACCTACAAGGAGAGTTTAAAGTCACTCAACTATTCCAATCGGTTTTACAAACAGCGGTTAGAACGAGTAGAACGGGTAACAGGACCGGGTGCCTACCTTATTGTTGGCGCTTGGGCTGTTTAAATGCAGTTCCCCTGTTTTTCTAACTTCTAGCCGGTTTCAGTTCGTTTTTATGTTCGTTTTTATGTTCTAAAATGACAAACACGGACAGTGTGAGCCCGCTCCTGTGTCATGCGCGGTATCACTAAGCGTTACCTATCTTTGTGCTTACCTAAATGTTGGTGATCTTGAAGAAACACACGCTCCCAAGTGCACTCCAAACCAATCCAGGGAGTCACTCGTTTGACTAAGTCGCCATCTTAAAAAGCAGACATGTGATCGTCAATGCGTGTCACATGACTGTCACATGACTGTCAGGGCTATCCGGGCTTTATGGGAGTTGGAGTCCCTTTATACGCAAATCCCGCAAGGGGAGGCGTTGGAGGTGATGGAGATGTACCTTGACACAAGAGACCGACCTCATCGAGTGCCCACCAGATTTATTCTGCAGTTGGCTGAACTAACCCTAAAAAAGAACTACTTTTGCTTCAATGGCGAGTTCTTTTTACAAATCAAGGGGACAGCCATGGGATGTCCCTATGCGCCGGAGATGGCCATATTATTTATGGCACAGTATGAAGAGAAATTTGTGGCAAATAACAACCCCTACAAGAAATGTATAAAACAATGGCTAAGATACATTGATGACGTGTGGCTCCTGTGGCAGGGGAGCCACACCGAATTGATGGAATTTCATCAATGGCTAAACAACAAACACGGCGACATTAAATTCTCTATGGAACAAAGCAATTTGAAAATGACATTCCTAGATGTGGAAGTTAGCTGCATTGACGGTCGTTTAAAGTCATCTCTTTTTAGAAAAAAGACGGACAAAAACACTATTCTCCACCATAGGAGTGCGCATCCACGCAATTTAAAAACAAATTTACCCTACGGGCAGCTACTCCGCATCAGAAGGAACTGCTCTGATGTCACAGACTATGACTTACACGGAGGAAGATTTTGTGAGGATATGAAAAGCAGGGGCTACCCTAGGAAGCTGCTGAAACATGCTTTCAAACGAGCACGCTATACCCCGAGAGAATGTCTATTACAAAGTAAAGTGAAACCCGAAATGGACAAATTGGTTTGTGTAACAACATTTGGTCCACATACCCATAAAATTCGACAGACCATACTTAAAAATTGGCATCTGCTGGAGGGCTTAGAATGCCCCTTTCCCAAACCGATTTTTGCTTTTAAAAAAAAACGCAGCATTGGACAGCAACTGGTGCGTGCGGACGTCACCATTGAAAAACCTAAACATGACTTATTGTCAATGTGGGGATTCAAGCCGGTCGAGGGACACCATAGATGCGGCAACTGTGTCTCTTGTGACACAACAATCGAGGGAAGTGAATTCACACACAAAAATGTCAGGTGGAAGAACCAAGGGTTTTCAAACTGCAAAACACGGAATGTCGTGTATGCAATTGTCTGCGGATGCGGAAAATTGTATATAGGAAAGACTAACCAGCAGGTTAATACCCGAATAACACAGCATAGGTCACGAATAAAAACAAAAGTGCTAACCGCTCCAATGGTACAACATTTTGTTGACACTGGACACACTGAAACAGATTTCACGTGGACGGTTTTGTACACAGTGACTCGAGCCCAATGTATTAAGGATGTGGACGATGTCTTATTGAGGAAAGAAGCGTATTTAATCCTGCGCTTCAATAGTTTACAAACTGGACTAAATTCGATGTCTGAGATTTCACGATTGTAATCCGCTTTGATATAATACAGTGCTCAAGTGGAACCTTTTATGTAGACTTTTACTTAGGAAAACATCAGAATGCAAAATGGGACTCCAACTCCCATAAAGCCCGGATAGCCCTGACAGTCATGTGACAGTCATGTGACACGCATTGACGATCACATGTCTGCTTTTTAAGATGGCGACTTAGTCAAACGAGTGACTCCCTGGATTGGTTTGGAGTGCACTTGGGAGCGTGTGTTTCTTCAAGATCACCAACATTTAGGTAAGCACAAAGATAGGTAACGCTTAGTGATACCGCGCATGACACAGGAGCGGGCTCACACTGTCCGTGTTTGTCATTTTAGAACATAAAAACGAACATAAAAACGAACTGAAACCGGCTAGAAGTTAGAAAAACAGGGGAACTGCATTTAAACAGCCCAAGCGCCAACAATAAGGTAGGCACCCGGTCCTGTTACCCGTTCTACTCGTTCTAACCGCTGTTTGTAAAACCGATTGGAATAGTTGAGTGACTTTAAACTCTCCTTGTAGGTGCAATAAGACGTGTCCACCGCCGGCTGGCGGGTGGGAGCTGATTTTTGTCCCACGCACGGCTGTTTCAAATATTTACCAAACAGAAGTGCAGACTACTGGTTTGAAGGTAATTTTCCAAGATTGTCCTCTGGCCATCTAGGCGCAGGCTGTCCTGACCATTACTATATTGTAATTTGGTTCGTTGTAATTTTCTAGAACCGAATCTACATTGATTGAATAAGATCTCTTGAAAATTGAAAACCCGCTGCCAACTTGAAAATAAAGGTACACGTTTTCTAGAAAGTCTTGGTAGGGGGCAATGTATATAGGGGATGAAAATGAGGATTGCAAAATCTCACTCATTTTCTTTGTACATAATTTTCAGAAGAATAATACGAGAAAGCCCTGATGAGAACTTGCCAAATGCCAGAGCGAGTTCGAAACGCGTCGGCAATAGCAGAAAGGAATTGGCAATAGCAGAAAGAATTCAAGTTTATTTATCAGACAATTGAAAATTTGTATTTGTTACAATTCATTTTGTTTTCTTTTCCTTACTGCAAATAGCTTCATTGCTTAATACTACATAACGACTGATGCTTCTCGTATGACCGTATTTGTATATTTATGTACACTAAATGATTGGATGTCATTTTGTCATATGTATTTATGTATTTTTGTTAAAATTCTTTGTCAAATGTTTTTGTATAAATTGTATGTACGTAGTGTTTTTCTCATGCAATCAATGCTTTAACTTAATGAGATTTATATGAAAAAGTAAATGGTTTAAATAAATTCGACCATACAAATCATAACAAGGATTTGGTTTGTTGCTCAAAATATAGCTATCAAAAATCGCAGGGCCAGCATTTCTCTTTTTATAAATTATTCTATGGTCCAGCTGACCCTGTGTCCCGGGACCTAACTCCTTATTTTCTGCAAGCGTTGGTTTTGGCGGCACTGATGCATGGAGATTCTTCTCACAGAGCAGTGCTGCAATAGGAAAACAGCCACAAGAAGAGCAATGCATCGATTTTTTTGGAGTTACGTTGCTTTTCCAGCTCCCAACAGCAGGAACAACCTCCAGAGGCCCAACACAGTCTCAGGCACCTCTTGACCAGTCAGAACTCCCAGTAAGAAAGTTCAGGGGAGCTGGTGGTGAAATCTTTGTGTCCCTGTGAGTTCAGAACAGGAGGCAAGCTCTACTCAAGCCATTGAAAATCTTCCTCAAGCTGATGGACACAGCACACAGCAAAGATCTTGTCCTTTCCTTGGCAGAAACAGCTAATGTAGGCCAACAGCAGACAGCACACAGCTCAGGGGCAGCACTCCTCCTCCAGTTCCTCCAGCTGTTCTCCTTGGCAAAGGTTCCTCTTAATTCCAGAAGTAGTCTAAAGTTCAGCGGTTTTCGGTCCAATATGTATACCCCAAAATGTATTTGTTCTCTTTGTGCAAGGGTCACTGAGCCCAGTACAGACCAGTTCTGTCCTCACTGGTGTGGCATGACCCTAGGGGATGAAGACAGCATGGTATAAGGGAGACGAGCACTATTAAGGTGCAAGGAAATCTCCTCCCATTACAATAAATTCAGCCAGGGTCTATTCAGCGTAGCTCTGAGTCATCCAGAAAGGACCTGGCACACCTCAATACCCCCAGTGGCTGTCTTCAGTGAATGCACACCCCCAGCCCCTGTCACTCCAAAACCAGACAGTCAATACATAAACAGGCAGAGGTGCGCAGAATAGTTAAATAAGAAAATGCCTATTTTCTAAAAGTGGCATTTTCAAACACAACATTTTAAAATCATCTTTACTAAAAGTTGGGTTAATACATTCTGAGTTCAGCAAGCCTAAACTTGATTCCTCTAACTTGTCCCAAAGGGTTCTATCCTGTCCCAATGGGAAGTTATATTTATAAGATGTTATAAATGAACTCCCATTCTATCCTACAGGGCAAGATAGCCTTTCCATAGTGAAAAACAAAATTGGCAGTATTTCACTATCAGGTTTTGTCACACACACAAATACATGTCTTACCTTTCACATACACTGTACCTTGCAGAGGGGATACCTTGGGCCTACCATAGTAGTGCCTTAAATATAGAAAAAGGGACGGTTAGGACCTGGCAAGTGGCTGCACTTGCCAAGTTCAAATGGCAGTTAATAACTGTCACAGACACTGCAGTGGCAGGTCTGAGTTATCGTTTCAGAGCTACTCATGTGGGTGCCACAATCAGTGCTGCAGGCCCACTAGTAGCATTTGATTAACAGGCCCTGGCACACTTCAGTGAGCTTTATTAGGGACTTACCAGTAAATCAGATATGCCAATCAGGGAAAACCAATTGTAACAACAATTTACACAGGAAGCACTTGCACTTTGACACTGATCAGCAGTGACAAAGTGCCCAAAGCATCTAAGCCAGCAAAAATGAAATCCAGCACAGCATCAAAAACACAGGAGGTAGAGGAAAAATGTCGTGGGAACCAAACCAATGATGCGGAGTCTAACACTCCCATTGTACATAAACCTGTTTCCCATGCATCTCATAGCGGTGCACCTCCATTATGCACACAAGTTTTCCTGATGCACACACAATAACCACAAGCACCTAATCCATAACACTGAATGCTTCCTTTATACACACTGCCTTCTTGAGGCAAATCAGTCATTGTTCTCAAGAGGGATTTTATACAGTGCTCTTTGAGGTGAAGCACTCAATATTCCACTGGACTTCATCACCCAGAACACTCTTAAGGTTAACTGCCCAGTGCTTTCCTGACAAATATCAGCAAGTGGTATACTAATGATAATTTTTAGCATTCACCTACTGCATTAATTCTGTGTAGTCTTATTATACATGATTGTATGCTCTGCAGCTGTTTATTAATCTGTGCTCCATGTTCTACATCAACTTTTGTTCTCCTGCACATCATACAGTGCTCTGCTGGTACACATTACCTGGTTTCTTCAGCGTAATCAGGGTATGTGTGTATTTAGGGCTTTAGGCCCAATTTAGAGTTTTGTGGGTGGGATACCCTGTCACAAACATGAGAGCTAATCTGTCCATCATTACATGTGCCATAGGATATAATGCACTTGTGTAATATGGCAGGTGAAATATTTGTTGAGTTTGTGCTGGTATGCCCTAATGACTGTTAGATTTGTATTCAGCATGTATGTGTCGCAATATGCTTGTCCAACTTTAAAAAATCTGTTTTTGTGGCTGTTCTTTGTGAATGTGTGAATGTGTTTTCACTCTTTGTGTGTTTTGTTCCCTTATGTTGTATGATTGCGTGCACTTTACCAATGGCAAAAACATTTGTCTTTGTCAAGCATATTTCTTTTTTGATTAGAGTAATGAAGGCACATCAGTTTTCAATGGCTTTAGATATTCACATTTCCTATTGCAATCGTCTGGACAGGGTGCAAACCTCTGCCAACTAGAAACACAATTTCTAACAACCATTTTCACCTGGTATGAGACCATACCCAATTTTTTGAAGCTGTAATTGTGGCTGTAAAAATGCATCGGGCTTTAGCTAGAGGGGATATACCCCCCACCAGATACAATCGTTCTCTTCCTTTCCCTGCCCCTGCTGTCACACAACACCCTCCCACAGGTTCCTACATGCCTTTACCACCTGGTTAAATGTATGCATTACATTCTATGTGGTTTAATGACAAGAAAAATCATTCCCATGTGGAAATTGCCCATCCATGGGGTTTAACTTGTAATTGTGTTGTACTAGTTTGTACATACAACATGGTAATGATCAAATCACATGCAATTTTACCTTTACCTCAACATTGTTCAAAATGTAAATGATAGTCATCAGAACATGTTCCCGAATCTCATCTTTTATTTTAATATTAGGACCATCACTATGTTACCAGTGGCAAGTTGGAAATCAGGCTCAAACAAGGTTTGTGCCCAATTTCCAATTCCTGGGTTTGCAAAATGACTGTACTTCATAGGTCTTCCCTGCACAAATGCCTCAAAGCATATTATGGAACAATTTATGCAGGGAAAACAGATTGAGACTAAGAACAAGTACTGGCAATGTCAATCAGTATTTCTTGGATTTTTATACAAGAAGGTATGATTGGCATTGCCAATGCTTGTTTGAAGTCGTCTTTAATGTCTGTCAAGATCAGTGTTGTTTGTATTCTTCAAAGTGAATGTTATAATAGTCTTCAATGTCTACCAAGATTAATACACATTTCTGCTGCTTCTTTTCTAGTGACCATTAAAAGATACAGAAGGGCAGGAAACTGGTAATTTAAATGTGTCTCAGTTTACAATGCTATTTTGGGAGCACAGAAATGATGGGGCTTATTTACAAGCCCTTGTACCGCTGGTGTGACCCTATTAATACTGGAAAAGGTGACTCACCGGCAGGGCAAGTTGCTTGTAAATAAGCCCTGATTAATCTGTTGACGGAAAAACCAACAAGCATTTGCAATGCAATAGGTCTCGCATTTGCGAGAGTTTGAGGTATTGGAACTGTAAATGACAATGCCTTTTATTTATGTGTTTTTAAAACCTGCAAGCCATGCTTAAACATGCACTTTGTTCTTATAGTCCAAGCAAGGCTGGCAGTAACAGAGGTGCAGTTATTACAAGCCTTGCTTCTCCTGAGCAACAACTATAAGTGCAAAGTGTGTGTTTATGCATCGCTTGTAGGTTTTCAAAGCACACAAATAAAAGACATTGTCATTTACAATGCCAATACCTCAAACTCTCACAAATGCAAGAACTATTGAATTTCAAATGCTTGTTTTTTTTATCACTACTTCCCTGTCCAGAATGGCACTGCACTTTTATAAAGAAGCAGGGAAGTGAACTGTTTATGATTTACTGCAGTGCATACAATTGTCCTAGGTTAGGCTCTTGTTGCCGGCTGGAAACACTTTTGATACAGGAGAGCCCTGTTTCAAAATGTCAGAGGTACAATATGAAAAATGCTCAACTTAAAGTTTATAAAATGTGTCACAGTTAGTGACAAACACCGGAGGAAATTCTAAACACAAGCAGCCTGCTAAAAAACGGAGTCCAAAAAGGAGGTATTTGCAACAAGTGAACACTAAGAAGGAGGCAGGTTTGCCTGGGAAGTGGCATGCTAAAGATTGTGCATTATACTAATGTGATAGTGTTTTCCACCCTTGCACACAGTCCATAGTAAGCTAACGCCTTTGTAGTTTATTTTTTCTTAAAACAACAGAGAGCAGCCGCTTTGTGTCTCGAAAACCAATGAAGAATAATTAAACTCCAAGGTGCTGCGTAAAGAACTTGACCTTGGGACCCCAACTGCATTTCCTGAAATGCGGATACATTTCCAGCCTCTAAATTACTGGACCTACGGACCTTTGCATGCTCTGAAACAGTGAGCACTAGGACAACATTTCCTCCACAAGTATTTATGAATTCCAAGGTGGAGACATGGGGCCTGATTCACAAAAGTAAACTTAGACCAAAAGTCCAAGTTTAGACCTGAGGTCTAAGTTTAGTAAAACCAGTAAAGCTAGACTTTTGGTCCAAGTTTGGCCCAGAAGTCTAACTTAGACCAAAAAACTAGCTTTAGTAGTAGTAAAGTTAGACTTTTGGTCTACGTTAGACTTTTGGTCTAAATTTAGACCAAAAGTCTAACTTTAGTAGTAGTAAAGTTTGACTTTAGGCCTAAACATGAACTTCAGGTCTAAACCTAGACATTTGGTCTAAGTTTACTTTTGTGAATCCGGCCCATGGTGCATTAGCTTTGTCAAAGCGTCGTTAGATTCCAAACATATCCGAAGAAGTAATGGTGCACTCTCTACTGGCTCAAATAATAATGTGATAGCCTTGCTTGAGCAAGCAGCAGAAAAGGAAAACTGCGTAAAAATGTAAGTTAGAGCGGCCAGGCTTGACCTAAAAATAGCATTAAAAATCCAGTTAGCAGGATAAGAGTTGTACGCCTTTCCATATATCAAATCTGTACAAAAGGGGGTGGTGATGGACGGAGCATCTGAGCCAATCAAACACTTACACCCAGTCAAAAGATCTGGGTTTAATCCATCACCGTTCTTTAGCCCAGTCTGCCACCCCAGTTCACACATGGCCATATGCAAATCAGTCTGACCCTGTGCCTCATGGGATCAGTCTAGCCCGAACTGCCAAGCCATTGCTTGCCTGGACCGGAAACAAGCTTCCTAGGAACGGTTTCGGGCATTTCAGCCGTCTTCAGCCAGGCTTGCTTTAATCCAGTGGCAAAGTGAGCAAGGGACTCACGTCTGAGCATACCCTGCGAAGTTATGGCGAAGAAAGCGGTACAAAAGGGGGTGGTGATGGACGGAGCATCTTAACCAATCAAACACTCACAACCAGTCAAAAGATCTGGGTTTAATCCATCACCGTTCTTTAGCCCACTCTGCCACCCCAGTTCAGACATGGCCATATGCAAATCAGTCTGACCCAGTGCGTCATGGGAACAGTCCAGACCGAACTGCCAAACCATGCCTTCCCTGGACCGGAAACAAGCTTCCTAGGACCGGTTTCTGGCATTTCAGCCGTCTTCAGCCAGGCTTGCTTGAATCCAGTGGCAAAGTGAGCAAGGGACTCACATCTGAGCATACCCAGCCAACCTATGGCGAACAAAGCGGTACAAAAGGGGGTGGTGATGGACGGAGCATCTGAACCAATCAAACACTCACACCCAGTCAAAAGATCAGGGTTTAATCCATCACCGTTCTTTAGCCCACTCTGGCACTCCAGTTTAGACATGGCGATATGCAAATCAGTCTGACCCTTAGCCTCATGGGAACAGTCCAGCCCGAACTTCCAAGCCATGCCTTCCCTGGACCGGAATCAAGCTTCCTAGGACCGGTTTCTGGCATTTCAGCCATCTTCAACCAGGCTTGCTTGAATCCAGTGGCAAAGTGAGCAAGGGACTCACGTCTGAGCATAACCTGCCAACTTATGGCGAACAAAGCGGTACAAAAGGGGGTGGTGATGGACGGAGCATCTGAACCAATCAAACACTCACACCCAGTCAAAAGATCTGGGATTAATCCATCACCGTTCCTTAGCCCATTCTGCCACCCCAGTTTAGACATGGCCATATGCAAATCAGTCTGACCCTGTGCCTTATGAGAACAGTCCAGCCCGAACTGCCAAGCCATGCCTTCCCTGGACCGGAAACAAGCTTCCTAGGACCGGTTTCTGGCATTTCAGCCATCTTCAGCCAGGCTTGCTTGAATCCATTGGCAAAGTGAACAAGGGACTCACGTCTGAGCATAACCTGCCAACTTATGATGAACAAAGCAGTACAAAAGGGGGTGGTGATGGACGGAGCATCTGAACCAATCACATACTCACACCCAGTCAAAAGATCTGGGTTTAATCAATCACCCTTCTTTAGCCCACTATGCCACCCCAGTTCAGACATGGCCATATGCAAATCAGTCTGACCCTGTGCCTCATGGGAACAGTCTAGCCCGAACTGCAAAGTCATTGCTTCCCTGGACCGGAAACAAGCTTCCTAGGAACGGTTTCTGGCATTTCAGCCGTCTTCAGCCAGGCTTGCTTGAATCCAGTGGCAAAGTGTGCAAGGGACTCACGTCTGAGCATACCCTGCGAACTTATGGCGAACAAAGCGGTACAAAAGGGGGTGGTGATGGACGGAGCATCTTAACCAATTAAACACTCACAACCAGTCAAAAGATCTGAGTTTAATCCATCACCGTTCTTTAGCCCACTTTGCCACCCCAGTTCAGACATAGCCATATGCAAATCAGTCTGACCCTGTGCCTCATGGGAACAGTCCAGACCGAACTCCAAGCCATGCCTTCCCTGGACCGGAAACAAGCTTCCTAGGACCGGTTTCTGGCATTCCAGCAGTCTTCAGCCAGGCTTGCTTGAATCCAGTGGCAAAGTGAGCAAGGGACTCGCGTCTGAGCATAACCTGCCAACTTATGGCGAACAAAGCGGTAAAAAAGGGGGTGGTGATGGACGGAGCATCTGAACCAATCAAACACTCACACCCAGTCAAATGATCTGGGTTTAATCCATCACCCTTCTTTAGCCCACTCTGCCACCCCAGTTCAGACATGGCCATATGCAAATCAGTCTGACCCTGTGCCTCATGGGAACAGTCTAGCCAGTTTCTGACATTTCAGCCGTCTTCAGCCAGGCTTGCTTGAATCCAGTGGCAAAGTGAGCAAGGTACTCACGTCTGAGCATACCCTGCCAATTTATGGCAAACAAAGCGGTACAAAAGGGGGTGGTGATGGACGGAGCATCTGAACCAATCAAACACTCACACCCAGTCAAAAGATCTGGGTTTAATACATCACCGTTCCTTAGCCCACTCTGCCACCCCAGTTTAGACATGGCCATATGCAAATCAGTCCGACCCTGTGCCTTATGAGAACAGTCCAGCCCGAACTGCCAAGCCGTGCCTTCCCTGGACAGGAAACAAGCTTCCTAGGACCGGTTTCTGGCATTTCAGCCCTCTTCAGCCAGGCTTGCTTGAATCCAGTGGCAAAGTGAACAAGGGACTCACTTCTGAGCATAACCTGCCAACTTATGACGAACAAAGCAGTACAAAAAGGGGGTGGTGATGGACGGAGCATCAGAACCAATCAAACACACACACCCAGTCAAAAGATCTGGGTTTAATCCATCACCATTCTTTAGCCCACTCTGCCACCCCAGTTCAGACATAGCCATATGCAAATCAGTCTGACCCTGTGCCTCATGGGAATAGTCCAGCCCGAACTGCCAAGCCATGCCTTCCCTGGACCGGAAACAAGCTTCCTAGGAACAGTTTCTGGCATTTCAGCCGTCTTCAGCCAGGCTTGCTTGAATCCAGTGGCAAAGTGAGCAAGGGACTCACATCTGTCAATGTCAATGTCAAAGGTTCTTATATAGCGCCTTATCACCGCAAGGTCTCAAGGCGCTTGCTTTGGGAACCCGTCCTGGCTTTTTCCCTGTGAGATAACCCCTACTGGGCATCCCCAAGGTGAAAGCCAGGCATCCCGCCGCGGGGGGCCGTAGTGGAGATTAAGCAAGCTATTGCCCAGAGTTGCAGAGTGTGAACCTGTGATTCGAGTAGGCACCGAAGCGAGAATTATCGAGTCCGTGGACATTTGGGCTCAAGACCCTGCAGCGTCGGGAATTGAACCCTGGTCCCGGGTCTGACCTCTGCTTCAGGGTCTGCCTCCTCTAACCAGTGAGCCACACTTCTCCATACGTCTGAGCATACCCTGCCAACTTATGGCGAACAAAGCGGTACAAAAGGGGGTGGACTGTTACCGTGAGGCACAGGGTCCGACTGATTTGCATATGGCCATGTCTGAACTGGGGTGGCAGAGTGGGCTAAATAACGGTGATAGATTAAACCCAGATCTGTTGACTGGGTGTGAGTGTTTGATTGGTTCAGATGCTCCGTCCATCACCACCCCCTTTTGTACCGCTTTGTTCGCCATAAGTTGGCAGGGTATGCTCAGACGTGAGTCCCTTGCTCACTTTGCAACTGGATTCAAGTAAGCCTAGCTGAAGACGGCTGGAATGCCAGAACCCGGTCCTAGGCAGCTTGAGTCCGGTCCAGGGAAGGCATGGATTGGCAGTTCGGGCTGGACTGTTACCATGAGGCACAGGGTCCAACTGATTTGCACACGACCATGTCTGAACTGGGGTGGCAGAGTGGGCTAAAGAACGGTGATGGATTAAACCCAGATCTGTTGACTGGGTGTGAGTGTTTGATTCGTTCAGATGCTCCGTCCATCACCACCCCTTTTTGTACCGCTTTGTTCGCCATAAGTTAACAGGGTATGCTCAGACGTGAGTCCCTTGCTCACTTTGCCACTGGATTCAAGCAAGCCTGGCTGAAGACGGCTGGAATGCCAGCAACTGGTCCTAGGAAGCTTGAGTCCGGTCCAGGGAAGGCATGGATTGGCAGTTCGGGCTGGACTGTTACCATGAGGCACAGGGTCGGACTGATTTGCACACGGCCCTGTCTGAACTGGGGTGGTAGAGTGGGCTAAAGAACGGTGATGGATTAAACCCAGATCTGTTGACTGGGTGTGGGTGTTTGATTCGTTCAGATGCTCCGTCCATCACCACCCCTTTTTGTACCGCTTTGTTCGCCATACGTTGGCAGGGTATGCTCAGACGTGAGTCCCTTGCTCACTTTGCCACTGGATTCAAGCAAGCCTGGCTGAAGACAGCTGGAATGCCAGAAACCGGTCCTAGGAAGCTTGAGTCCGGTCCAGAAAAAGGCATGGCTTGGCAGTTCAGGCTGGACTGTTCCCATGAGGCACAGGGTCAGACTGATTTGCATACGGCCATGTCTGAACTGGGGTGGCAGAGTGGGCTAAAGAACGGTGATGAATTAAACCCAGATCTTTTGACTGGTTGTGAGTGTTTGATTGGTTAAGATGCTCCGTCCATCACCACCCCCTTTTGTACAGCTTTGTTCACCATAAGTTGGCAGGGTATGCTCAGACGTGAGTCCCTTGCTCACTTTGCCATTGTATTCAAGCAAGCCTACCTGAAGACGGCTGGAATGCCAGAAACCGGTCCGAGGAAGCTTGAGTCCGGTCCAGGGAAGGCATGGCTTGGCAGTTCGGGCTGGACTGTTACCGTGAGGCACAGGGTCCGACTGATTTGCATATGGCCATGTCTGAACTGGGGTGGCAGAGTGGGCTAAAGAACGGTGATGGATTAAACCCAGATCTGTTGACTGGGTGTGAGTGTTTGATTGGTTGAGATGCTCCGTCCATCACCACCCCCTTTTGTACTGCTTTGTTCGCCATAAGTTGGCAGGGAATGCTCAGACGTGAGTCGCTTGCTCACTTTGCAACTGGATTCAAGCAAGCCTAGCTGAAGACGGCTGGAATGCCAGAACCCGGTCCTAGGAAGCTTGAGTCCAGTCCAGGGAAGGCATGGCTTGAAAGTTTGGGCTGGACTGTTACCATGAGGCACAGGGTCCGACTGATTTGCACATGGCCATGTCTGAACTGGGGTGGCAGAGTGGGCTAAAGAACGGTGATGGATTAAACCCAGACCTGTTGACTGGGTGTGAGTGATTGATTGGTTCAGATGCTCCGTCCATCACCACCCCCTTTTGTACCGCTTTGTTCGCCATAAGTTGGCAGGGTATGCTCAGACGTGAGTCCCTTGCTCACTTTGCCACTGGATTCAAGCAAACCTGGCTGAAGATGCCTGGAATGCCAGAAACCGGTCTTTGAAGCTTGAGTCCGGTCCAGGGAAGGCATGGCTGGCAGTTCGGGCTGTACTGTTCCCATGAGGCACTGGGTCAGACTGATTTGCATATGGCCATGTCTGAACTGAGGTGGCAGAGTGGGCTAAAGAACGGTGACTGATTAAACCCAGATCTGTTGACTGGGTGTGAGTGTTTGATTGGTTCAGATGCTCAGTCCATCACCACCCCTTTTTGTACCGCTTTGTTCGCCATATGTTGGCAGGGTATGCTCAGACGTGAGTCCCTTGCTCACTTTGACACTGGATTCAAGCAAGCCTGGCTGAAGACGGCTGGAATGCCAGAAACCAGTCCTAGGAAGCTTGAGTCCGGTCCAGGGAAGGCATGGCTTGGCAGTTCGGGCTGGACTGTTCCCATGAGGCACAGGGTCCGACTGATTTTCAGATGGCCATGTCTGAACTGGGATGGCAGAGTGGGCTAAAGAACGGTGATGGATTAAACCCAGATCCATTGACTGGGTGTGAGTGTTTGATTGGTTCAGATGCTCCGTCCATCACCACCCCCTTTTGTACCGCTTTGTTCGCCATAAGCCTACGCCGATGACACCCAGCTCCTCTACCCTTTCAGCTCCCTTGGCCCCAAAGTCAAGGAGAACTTCGCTGAGGGTATGAGGGCGGTGTCACATTGGATGATGGTGAATTGCCTCCAATGCAATGTGACAAAAACAGAGGTCATGCTCTTTGGCAAGGCAAGCATCCTTTGGTCTCCTGACTGGTGGCCAATAGATCTCGGCCCAGTACCCACATCCAAACCTCATTTAAAGAACCTTGGGGTGAAGTTGGACCAAAAGCTGACCCTGAAGGAACACACCAACTACATCGCAGGGTTGTGTTTCCACATCATTGGCCTACTGAGACGGGTTTTCCCATATCTTCCTGCCACCTATAGAAAGACACTTGTACAGGCCTTGGTGACCAGCCGCCTGGACTACTGTAACGGCCTGCTGACACTAGCAAATGCTGATGTAGTAGGTCGTTTGCAGGTAGTCCAGAACACGGCAGCTAGACTGGTCATGGGTGCACCAGCCAGGACCCCCTCTAAGCCCTTGCTGAAAGAACTGCATTGGCTTCCCATACGACAGCGCATTAACTTCAAAATCTGCTGCACGGTTCATAAATGCCTTTATGGAGCAAGTCCTAAATATCTATCTCAATCCTTGGAGCTGTATCAGCCCAGCAGATCTCTTCGCTCAAGCAACCTAGCCCTTTTAAAACCCCCGGCCACAAAGAAGTCTAGACAGGGAGACCGGGCCTTCTCCTCAGTTGGACCTGCCCTGTGGAACAAACTTCCCTTTGATGTAAGAACAACCACCAATCACCTATCCTTCAGAAAGACATTAAAAACCCTTCTTTATCAAGAAGCATTTCTCTCCATGTAACTTCCAGGGATGCACTACCTGACAACTCTATAGCTGGCAAAGCGCGGAGATACCCTTACGAGATTGATTCCTGCGCTATAGAAGAAACTAAAATAAAATAAATAAAATAAGTTGGCAGGGTATGCTCAGACGTGAGTCCCTTGCTCACTTTGCCACTGGATTCAAGCAAGCCTGGCTGAAGACAGCTGGAATGCCAGAAACCGGTCCTAGGAAGCTTGAGTCCGGTCCAGGGAAGGCATGGTTTGGCAGTTCGGGCTGGACTGTTCCCATGAGGCACAGGATTAGACTGATTTGCATATGGCCAAGTCTGAACTTGCATGGCAGAGTGGGCTAAAGAACGGTGATGGATTAAACCCAGATCTGTTGACTGGGTGTGAGTGTTTGATTGGTTCAGAAGCTCCGGCCATCACCACCCCCTTTTGTACCGGTTTCTATATATCAAAGCAGTACTTTGTGACAGAGCATGTGCATTCACCGATACCAAAGTAGCGTGCAAACAATTTAGCAGGCCTTGAAGGTAATCTTGATAAACGTATCCATCACCTTTTACCGTGTTGGGAACATTGTTGTACATTATTGGAGAAGCCGTAATGTCAATAATACGGGCCTACCCCCTCGCCTACCCACTTAGGAACAAGGTTCGGCTATCTAGATCACCCCACCTGGTAGTACCTTAGTTTATTTATTTAGTTTAGTGGCTGATGCGGGAGATGTTGGCGGATATCTGTTACAGTGCCCGGGCTGTGGAAAATGGGGTGAGGCACTGTGAAGTGGTGCTGCACTACACTCTGTGTCCCCACCCCTTTTTGTACCGCTTTGTTCGCCATAAGTTGGCAGGGTATGCTCAGACGTGAGTCCCTTGCTCACTTTGCCACTGGATTCAAGCAAGCCTGTCTGAAGACAGCTGGAATGCCAGAAACCGGTCCTAGGAAGCTTGAGTCCGGTCCAGGGAAGGCATGGCTTGGCAGTTCAGGCTGGACTGTTCCCATGAGGCACAGGGTCAGACTGATTTGCATACGGCCATGTCTGAACTGGGGTGGCAGAGTGGGCTAAAGAACGGTGATGGATTAAACCCAGATCTTTTGACTGGTTGTGAGTGTTTAATTGGTTAAGATGCTCCGTCCATCACCACCCCCTTTTGTACAGCTTTGTTCCCCATAAGTTGGCAGGGTATGCTCAGACATGAGTCCCTTGCTCACTTTGCCACTGTATTCAAGCAAGCCTACCTGAAGATTGCTGGAATGCCAGAAACCGGTCCGAGGAAGCTTTAGTCCGGTCCAGGGAAGGCATGGCTTGGCAGTTCGGGCTGGACTGTTCCCATGAGGCACAGGGTCCGACTGATTTTCAGATGGCCATGTCTGAACTGGGGTGGCAGAGTGGGCTAAAGAACGGTGATGGATTAAACCCAGATCCATTGACTGGGTGTGAGTGTTTGATTGGTTCAGATGCTCCGTCCATCACCACCCCCTTTTGTACCGCTTTGTTCGCCATAAGTTGGCAGGGTATGCTCAGACGTGAGTCCCTTGCTCACTTTGCCACTGGATTCAAGCAAGCCTGGCTGAAGACAGCTGGAATGCCAGAAACCGGTCCTAGGAAGCTTGAGTCCGGTCCAGGGAAGGCATGGCTTGGCAGTTCGGGCTGGACTGTTCCCATGAGGCACAGGATTAGACTGATTTGCATATGGCCAAGTCTGAACTTGCATGGCAGAGTGGGCTAAAGAACGGTGATGGAATAAACCCAGATCTGTTGACTGGGTGTGAGTGTTTGATTCGTTCAGATGCTACGTCCATCACCACCTCTTTTTGTACCGCTTTGTTCGCCATAAGTTGGCAGGGTATGCTCAGACGTGAGTCCCTTGCTCACTTTGCCACTGGATACAAGCAAACCTGGCTGAAGATGCCTGGAATACCAGAAACCGGTCCTTTGAAGCTTGAGTCCGGTCCAGGGAAGGCATGGCTTGGCAATTCAGGCTGGACTGTTCCCATGAGGCACAGGGTCAGACTGATTTGCATACGGCCATGTCTGAATTGGGGTGGCAGAGTGGGCTAAAGTACGGTGATGGAATAAACCCAGATCTTTTGACTGGTTGTGAGTGTTTGATTTGGTAAGATGCTCCTTCCATCACCACCCCCTTTTGTACAGCTTTGTTTACCATAAGTTGGCAGGGTATGCTCAGACGTGAGTCCCTTGCTCACTTTGCCACTGTATTCAAGCAAGCCTACCTGAAGATGGCTGGAATGCCAGAAACCGGTCCGAGGAAGCTTGAGTCTGGTCCAGGGAAGGCATGGCTTGGCAGTTCGGGCTGGACTGTTACCGTGAGGCACAGGGTCCGACTGATTTGCATATGGCCATGTCTGAACTGGGGTGGCAGAGTGGGCTAAAGAACGGTGATGGATTAAACCCAGATCTGTTGACTGGGTGTGAGTGTTTGATTGGTTCAGATGCTCCGTCCATCACCACCCCCTTTTGTACTGCTTTGTTCGCCATAAGTTGGCAGGGTATGCTCAGACGTGAGTCTCTTGCTCACTTTGCAACTGGATTCAAGCAAGCCTAGCTGAAGACGGCTGGAATGCCAGTACCCGGTCCTAGGAAGCTTGAGTCCGGTCCAGGAAAGGCATGGCTGGCAGTTCGGGCTGTACTGTTCCCATGAGGCACTGGGTCAGACTGATTTGCATATGGCCATGTCTGAACTGAGGTGGCAGAGTGGGCTAAAGAACGGTGACTGATTAAACCCAGATCTGTTGACTGGGTGTGAGTGTTTGATTGGTTCAGATGCTCAGTCCATCACCACCCCTTTTTGTACCGCTTTGTTCGCCATATGTTGGCAGGGTATGCTCAGACGTGAGTCCCTTGCTCACTTTGACACTGGATTCAAGCAAGCCTGGCTGAAGACGGCTGGAATGCCAGAAACCAGTCCTAGGAAGCTGGAGTCCGGTCCAGGGAAGGCATGGCTTGGCAGTTCGGGCTGGACTGTTCCCATGAGGCACAGGGTCCGACTGATTTTCAGATGGCCATGTCTGAACTGGGATGGCAGAGTGGGCTAAAGAACGGTGATGGATTAAACCCAGATCCATTGACTGGGTGTGAGTGTTTGATTGGTTCAGATGCTCCGTCCATCACCACCCCCTTTTGTACCGCTTTGTTCGCCATAAGCCTACGCCGATGACACCCAGCTCCTCTACCCTTTCAGCTCCCTTAGCCCCAAAGTCAAGGAGAACTTCGCTGAGGGTATGAGGGCGGTGTCACATTGGATGATGGTGAATTGCCTCCAATGCAATGTGACAAAAACAGAGGTCATGCTCTTTGGCAAGGCAAGCATCCTTTGGTCTCCTGACTGGTGGCCAATAGATCTCGGCCCAGTACCCACATCCAAACCTCATGTAAAGAACCTTGGGGTGAAGTTGGACCAAAAGCTGACCCTGAAGGAACACACCAACTACATCGCAGGGTTGTGTTTCCACACCATTGGCCTACTGAGACGGGTTTTCCCATATCTTCCTGCCACCTATAGAAAGACACTTGTACAGGCCTTGGTGACCAGCCGCCTGGACTACTGTAACGGCCTGCTGACACTAGCAAATGCTGATGTAGTAGGTCGTTTGCAGGTAGTCCAGAACACGGCAGCTAGACTGGTCATGGCTGCACCAGCCAGGACCCCCTCTAAGCCCTTGCTGAAAGAACTGCATTGGCTTCCCATACGACAGCGCATTAACTTCAAAATCTGCTGCACGGTTCATAAATGCCTTTATGGAGCAAGTCCTAAATATCTATCTCAATCCTTGGAGCTGTATCAGCCCAGCAGGTCTCTTCGCTCAAGCAACCTAGCCCTTTTAAAACCCCCGGCCACAAAGAAGTCTAGACAGGGAGACCGGGCCTTCTCCTCAGTTGGACCTGCCCTGTGGAACAAACTTCCCTTTGATGTAAGAACAACCACCAATCACCTATCCTTCAGAAAGACATTAAAAACCCTTCTTTATCAAGAAGCATTTCTCTCCATGTAACTTCCAGGGATGCACTACCTGACAACTCTATAGCTGGCAAAGCGCAGAGATACCCTTACGGGATTGATTCCTGCGCTATAGAAGAAACTAAAATAAAATAAATAAAATAAATAAAATAAGTTCGCAGGGTATGCTCAGACGTGAGTCCCTTGCTCACTTTGCCACTGGATTCAAGCAAGCCTGGCTGAAGACAGCTGGAATGCCAGAAACCGGTCCTAGGAAGCTTGAGTGCGGTCCAGGGAAGGCATGGCTTGGCAGTTCGGGCTGGACTGTTCCCATGAGGCACAGGATTAGACTGATTTGCATATGGCCAAGTCTGAACTTGCATGGCAGAGTGGGCTAAAGAGCGGTGATGGATTAAACCCAGATCTGTTGACTGGGTGTGAGTGTTTGATTGGTTCAGAAGCTCCGTCCATCACCACCCCCTTTTGTACCGGTTTCCATATATCAAAGCAGTACTTTGTGACAGAGCATGTGCATTCACCGATACCAAAGTAGCGTGCAAACAATTTAGCAGGCCTTGAAGGTAATCTTGATAAACGTATCCATCACCTTTTACCGTGTTGGGAACATTGTTGTACATTATTGGAGAAGCCGTAATGTCAATAATACGGGCCTACCCCCTCGCCTACCCACTTAGGAACAAGGTTCGGCTATCTAGATCACCCCACCTGGTAGTACCTTAGTTTATTTATTTAGTTTAGTGGCTGATGCGGGAGATGTTGGCGGATATCTGTTACAGTGCCCGGGCTGTGGAAAATGGGGTGAGGCACTGTGAAGTGGTGCTGCACTACACTCTGTGTCACCACCCCTTTTTGTACCGCTTTGTTCGCCATAAGTTGGCAGGGTATGCTCAGACGTGAGTCCCTTGCTCACTTTGCCACTGGATTCAAGCAAGCCTGGCTGAAGACAGCTGGAATGCCAGAAACCGGTCCTAGGAAGCTTGAGTCCGGTCCAGGGAAGGCATGGCTTGGCAGTTCAGGCTGGACTGTTCCCATGAGGCACAGGGTCAGACTGATTTGCATACGGCCATGTCTGAACTGGGGTGGCAGAGTGGGCTAAAGAACGGTGATGGATTAAACCCAGATCTTTTGACTGGTTGTGAGTGTTTAATTGGTTAAGATGCTCCGTCCATCACCACCCCCTTTTGTACAGCTTTGTTCCCCATAAGTTGGCAGGGTATGCTCAGACGTGAGTCCCTTGCTCACTTTGCCACTGTATTCAAGCAAGCCTACCTGAAGATGGCTGGAATGCCAGAAACCGGTCCGAGGAAGCTTTAGTCCGGTCCAGGGAAGGCATGGCTTGGCAGTTCGGGCTGGACTGTTCCCATGAGGCACAGGGTCCGACTGATTTTCAGATGGCCATGTCTGAACTGGGGTGGCAGAGTGGGCTAAAGAACGGTGATGGATTAAACCCAGATCCATTGACTGGGTGTGAGTGTTTGATTGGTTCAGATGCTCCGTCCATCACCACCCCCTTTTGTACCGCTTTGTTCGCCATAAGTTGGCAGGGTATGCTCAGACGTGAGTCCCTTGCTCACTTTGCCACTGGATTCAAGCAAGCCTGGCTGAAGACAGCTGGAATGCCAGAAACCGGTCCTAGGAAGCTTGAGTCCGGTCCAGGTAAGGCATGGCTTGGCAGTTCGGGCTGGACTGTTCCCATGAGGCACAGGATTAGACTGATTTGCATATGGCCAAGTCTGAACTGGCATGGCAGAGTGGGCTAAAGAACGGTGATGGAATAAACCCAGATCTGTTGACTGGGTGTGAGTGTTTGATTCGTTCAGATGCTCCATCCATCACCACCTCTTTTTGTACCGCTTTGTTCGCCATAAGTTGGCAGGGTATGCTCAGACGTGAGTCCCTTGCTCACTTTGCCACTGGATACAAGCAAACCTGGCTGAAGATGCCTGGAATACCAGAAACCGGTCCTTTGAAGCTTGAGTCCGGTCCAGGGAAGGCATGGCTTGGCAATTCAGGCTGGACTGTTCCCATGAGGCACAGGGTCAGACTGATTTGCATACGGCCATGTCTGAATTGGGGTGGCAGAGTGGGCTAAAGTACGGTGATGGATTAAACCCAGATCTTTTGACTGGTTGTGAGTGTTTGATTTGGTAAGATGCTCCTTCCATCACCACCCCCTTTTGTACAGCTTTGTTCACCATAAGTTGGCAGGGTATGCTCAGACGTGAGTCCCTTGCTCACTTTGCCACTGTATTCAAGCAAACCTACCTGAAGACGGCTGGAATGCCAGAAACCGGTCCGAGGAAGCTTGAGTCCGGTCCAGGGAAGGCATGGCTTGGCAGTTCGGGCTGGACTGTTACCGTGAGGCACAGGGTCCGACTGATTTGCATATGGCCATGTCTGAACTGGGGTGGCAGAGTGGGCTAAAGAACGGTGATGGATTAAACCCAGATCTGTTGACTGGGTGTGAGTGTTTGATTGGTTCAGATGCTCCGTCCATCACCACCCCCTTTTGTACTGCTTTGTTCGCCATAAGTTGGCAGGGTATGCTCAGACGTGAGTCTCTTGCTCACTTTGCAACTGGATTCAAGCAAGCCTAGCTGAAGACGGCTGGAATGCCAGAACCCGGTCCTAGGAAGCTTGAGTCCAGTCCAGGGAAGGCATGGCTTGGCAGTTTGGGCTGGACTGTTACCATGAGGCACAGGGTCCGACTGATTTGCACATGGCCATGTCTGAACTGTGGTGGCAGAGTGGGCTAAAGAACGGTGATGGATTAAACCCAGACCTGTTGACTGGGTGTGAGTGATTGATTGGTTCAGATGCTCCGTCCATCACCACCCCCTTTTGTACCGCTTTCTTCGCCATAAGTTGGCAGGGTATGCTCAGACGTGAGTCCCTTGCTCACTTTGCCACTGGATTCAAGCACACCTGGCTGAAGATGCCTGGAATGCCAGAAACCGGTCCTTTGAAGCTTGAGTCCGGTCCAGGGAAGGCATGGCTGGCAGTTCGGGCTGTACTGTTCCCATGAGGCACTGGGTCAGACTGATTTGCATATGGCCATGTCTGAACTGAGGTGGCAGAGTGGGCTAAAGAACGGTGACTGATTAAACCCAGATCTGTTGACTGGGTGTGAGTGTTTGATTGGTTCAGATGCTCAGTGCATCACCACCCCTTTTTGTACCACTTTGTTCACCATATGTTGGCAGGGTATGCTCAGACGTGAGTCCCTTGCTCACTTTGACACTGGATTCAAGCAAGCCTGGCTGAAGACGGCTGGAATGCCAGAAACCAGTCCTAGGAAGCTTGAGTCCGGTCCAGGGAAGGCATGGCTTGGCAGTTCGGGCTGGACTGTTCCCATGAGGCACGGGGTCCGACTGATTTTCAGATGGCCATGTCTGAACTGAGGTGGCAGAGTGGGCTAAAGAACGGTGACTGATTAAACCCAGATCTGTTGACTGGGTGTGAGTGTTTGATTGGTTCAGATGCTCAGTGCATCACCACCCCTTTTTGTACCGCTTTGTTCGCCATAAGTTGGCAGGGTATGCTCAGACGTGAGTCCCTTGCTCACTTTGCCACTGGATTCAAGCAAGCCTGGCTGAAGACAGCTGGAATGCCAGAAACCGGTCCTAGGAAGCTTGAGTCCGGTCCAGGGAAGGCATGGCTTGCAGTTCGGGCTGTACTGTTCCCATGAGGCACTGGGTCAGACTGATTTGCATATGGCCATGTCTGAACTGAGGTGGCAGAGTGGGCTAAAGAACGGTGACTGATTAAACCCAGATCTGTTGACTGGGTGTGAGTGTTTGATTGGTTCAGATGCTCAGTCCATCACCACCCCTTTTTGTACCGCTTTGTTCGCCATATGTTGGCAGGGTATGCTCAGACGTGAGTCCCTTGCTCACTTTGACACTGGATTCAAGCAAGCCTGGCTGAAGACGGCTGGAATGCCAGAAACCAGTCCTAGGAAGCTGGAGTCCGGTCCAGGGAAGGCATGGC
The DNA here is from genome assembly GCF_964261635.1 of Lissotriton helveticus. Classification (NCBI taxonomy): domain Eukaryota; kingdom Metazoa; phylum Chordata; class Amphibia; order Caudata; family Salamandridae; genus Lissotriton; species Lissotriton helveticus. The sequence goes on from NC_136060.1 coordinate 56,333,849, forward strand.
TTGGCAGTTCGGGCTGGACTGTTCCCATGAGGCACAGGGTCCGACTGATTTTCAGATGGCCATGTCTGAACTGGGATGGCAGAGTGGGCTAAAGAACGGTGATGGATTAAACCCAGATCCATTGACTGGGTGTGAGTGTTTGATTGGTTCAGATGCTCCGTCCATCACCACCCCCTTTTGTACCGCTTTGTTCGCCATAAGCCTACGCCGATGACACCCAGCTCCTCTACCCTTTCAGCTCCCTTAGCCCCAAAGTCAAGGAGAACTTCGCTGAGGGTATGAGGGCGGTGTCACATTGGATGATGGTGAATTGCCTCCAATGCAATGTGACAAAAACAGAGGTCATGCTCTTTGGCAAGGCAAGCATCCTTTGGTCTCCTGACTGGTGGCCAATAGATCTCGGCCCAGTACCCACATCCAAACCTCATGTAAAGAACCTTGGGGTGAAGTTGGACCAAAAGCTGACCCTGAAGGAACACACCAACTACATCGCAGGGTTGTGTTTCCACACCATTGGCCTACTGAGACGGGTTTTCCCATATCTTCCTGCCACCTATAGAAAGACACTTGTACAGGCCTTGGTGACCAGCCGCCTGGACTACTGTAACGGCCTGCTGACACTAGCAAATGCTGATGTAGTAGGTCGTTTGCAGGTAGTCCAGAACACGGCAGCTAGACTGGTCATGGCTGCACCAGCCAGGACCCCCTCTAAGCCCTTGCTGAAAGAACTGCATTGGCTTCCCATACGACAGCGCATTAACTTCAAAATCTGCTGCACGGTTCATAAATGCCTTTATGGAGCAAGTCCTAAATATCTATCTCAATCCTTGGAGCTGTATCAGCCCAGCAGGTCTCTTCGCTCAAGCAACCTAGCCCTTTTAAAACCCCCGGCCACAAAGAAGTCTAGACAGGGAGACCGGGCCTTCTCCTCAGTTGGACCTGCCCTGTGGAACAAACTTCCCTTTGATGTAAGAACAACCACCAATCACCTATCCTTCAGAAAGACATTAAAAACCCTTCTTTATCAAGAAGCATTTCTCTCCATGTAACTTCCAGGGATGCACTACCTGACAACTCTATAGCTGGCAAAGCGCAGAGATACCCTTACGGGATTGATTCCTGCGCTATAGAAGAAACTAAAATAAAATAAATAAAATAAATAAAATAAGTTCGCAGGGTATGCTCAGACGTGAGTCCCTTGCTCACTTTGCCACTGGATTCAAGCAAGCCTGGCTGAAGACAGCTGGAATGCCAGAAACCGGTCCTAGGAAGCTTGAGTGCGGTCCAGGGAAGGCATGGCTTGGCAGTTCGGGCTGGACTGTTCCCATGAGGCACAGGATTAGACTGATTTGCATATGGCCAAGTCTGAACTTGCATGGCAGAGTGGGCTAAAGAGCGGTGATGGATTAAACCCAGATCTGTTGACTGGGTGTGAGTGTTTGATTGGTTCAGAAGCTCCGTCCATCACCACCCCCTTTTGTACCGGTTTCCATATATCAAAGCAGTACTTTGTGACAGAGCATGTGCATTCACCGATACCAAAGTAGCGTGCAAACAATTTAGCAGGCCTTGAAGGTAATCTTGATAAACGTATCCATCACCTTTTACCGTGTTGGGAACATTGTTGTACATTATTGGAGAAGCCGTAATGTCAATAATACGGGCCTACCCCCTCGCCTACCCACTTAGGAACAAGGTTCGGCTATCTAGATCACCCCACCTGGTAGTACCTTAGTTTATTTATTTAGTTTAGTGGCTGATGCGGGAGATGTTGGCGGATATCTGTTACAGTGCCCGGGCTGTGGAAAATGGGGTGAGGCACTGTGAAGTGGTGCTGCACTACACTCTGTGTCACCACCCCTTTTTGTACCGCTTTGTTCGCCATAAGTTGGCAGGGTATGCTCAGACGTGAGTCCCTTGCTCACTTTGCCACTGGATTCAAGCAAGCCTGGCTGAAGACAGCTGGAATGCCAGAAACCGGTCCTAGGAAGCTTGAGTCCGGTCCAGGGAAGGCATGGCTTGGCAGTTCAGGCTGGACTGTTCCCATGAGGCACAGGGTCAGACTGATTTGCATACGGCCATGTCTGAACTGGGGTGGCAGAGTGGGCTAAAGAACGGTGATGGATTAAACCCAGATCTTTTGACTGGTTGTGAGTGTTTAATTGGTTAAGATGCTCCGTCCATCACCACCCCCTTTTGTACAGCTTTGTTCCCCATAAGTTGGCAGGGTATGCTCAGACGTGAGTCCCTTGCTCACTTTGCCACTGTATTCAAGCAAGCCTACCTGAAGATGGCTGGAATGCCAGAAACCGGTCCGAGGAAGCTTTAGTCCGGTCCAGGGAAGGCATGGCTTGGCAGTTCGGGCTGGACTGTTCCCATGAGGCACAGGGTCCGACTGATTTTCAGATGGCCATGTCTGAACTGGGGTGGCAGAGTGGGCTAAAGAACGGTGATGGATTAAACCCAGATCCATTGACTGGGTGTGAGTGTTTGATTGGTTCAGATGCTCCGTCCATCACCACCCCCTTTTGTACCGCTTTGTTCGCCATAAGTTGGCAGGGTATGCTCAGACGTGAGTCCCTTGCTCACTTTGCCACTGGATTCAAGCAAGCCTGGCTGAAGACAGCTGGAATGCCAGAAACCGGTCCTAGGAAGCTTGAGTCCGGTCCAGGTAAGGCATGGCTTGGCAGTTCGGGCTGGACTGTTCCCATGAGGCACAGGATTAGACTGATTTGCATATGGCCAAGTCTGAACTGGCATGGCAGAGTGGGCTAAAGAACGGTGATGGAATAAACCCAGATCTGTTGACTGGGTGTGAGTGTTTGATTCGTTCAGATGCTCCATCCATCACCACCTCTTTTTGTACCGCTTTGTTCGCCATAAGTTGGCAGGGTATGCTCAGACGTGAGTCCCTTGCTCACTTTGCCACTGGATACAAGCAAACCTGGCTGAAGATGCCTGGAATACCAGAAACCGGTCCTTTGAAGCTTGAGTCCGGTCCAGGGAAGGCATGGCTTGGCAATTCAGGCTGGACTGTTCCCATGAGGCACAGGGTCAGACTGATTTGCATACGGCCATGTCTGAATTGGGGTGGCAGAGTGGGCTAAAGTACGGTGATGGATTAAACCCAGATCTTTTGACTGGTTGTGAGTGTTTGATTTGGTAAGATGCTCCTTCCATCACCACCCCCTTTTGTACAGCTTTGTTCACCATAAGTTGGCAGGGTATGCTCAGACGTGAGTCCCTTGCTCACTTTGCCACTGTATTCAAGCAAACCTACCTGAAGACGGCTGGAATGCCAGAAACCGGTCCGAGGAAGCTTGAGTCCGGTCCAGGGAAGGCATGGCTTGGCAGTTCGGGCTGGACTGTTACCGTGAGGCACAGGGTCCGACTGATTTGCATATGGCCATGTCTGAACTGGGGTGGCAGAGTGGGCTAAAGAACGGTGATGGATTAAACCCAGATCTGTTGACTGGGTGTGAGTGTTTGATTGGTTCAGATGCTCCGTCCATCACCACCCCCTTTTGTACTGCTTTGTTCGCCATAAGTTGGCAGGGTATGCTCAGACGTGAGTCTCTTGCTCACTTTGCAACTGGATTCAAGCAAGCCTAGCTGAAGACGGCTGGAATGCCAGAACCCGGTCCTAGGAAGCTTGAGTCCAGTCCAGGGAAGGCATGGCTTGGCAGTTTGGGCTGGACTGTTACCATGAGGCACAGGGTCCGACTGATTTGCACATGGCCATGTCTGAACTGTGGTGGCAGAGTGGGCTAAAGAACGGTGATGGATTAAACCCAGACCTGTTGACTGGGTGTGAGTGATTGATTGGTTCAGATGCTCCGTCCATCACCACCCCCTTTTGTACCGCTTTCTTCGCCATAAGTTGGCAGGGTATGCTCAGACGTGAGTCCCTTGCTCACTTTGCCACTGGATTCAAGCACACCTGGCTGAAGATGCCTGGAATGCCAGAAACCGGTCCTTTGAAGCTTGAGTCCGGTCCAGGGAAGGCATGGCTGGCAGTTCGGGCTGTACTGTTCCCATGAGGCACTGGGTCAGACTGATTTGCATATGGCCATGTCTGAACTGAGGTGGCAGAGTGGGCTAAAGAACGGTGACTGATTAAACCCAGATCTGTTGACTGGGTGTGAGTGTTTGATTGGTTCAGATGCTCAGTGCATCACCACCCCTTTTTGTACCACTTTGTTCACCATATGTTGGCAGGGTATGCTCAGACGTGAGTCCCTTGCTCACTTTGACACTGGATTCAAGCAAGCCTGGCTGAAGACGGCTGGAATGCCAGAAACCAGTCCTAGGAAGCTTGAGTCCGGTCCAGGGAAGGCATGGCTTGGCAGTTCGGGCTGGACTGTTCCCATGAGGCACGGGGTCCGACTGATTTTCAGATGGCCATGTCTGAACTGAGGTGGCAGAGTGGGCTAAAGAACGGTGACTGATTAAACCCAGATCTGTTGACTGGGTGTGAGTGTTTGATTGGTTCAGATGCTCAGTGCATCACCACCCCTTTTTGTACCGCTTTGTTCGCCATAAGTTGGCAGGGTATGCTCAGACGTGAGTCCCTTGCTCACTTTGCCACTGGATTCAAGCAAGCCTGGCTGAAGACAGCTGGAATGCCAGAAACCGGTCCTAGGAAGCTTGAGTCCGGTCCAGGGAAGGCATGGCTTGGCAGTTCAGGCTGGACTGTTCCCATGAGGCACAGGGTCAGACTGATTTGCATACGGCCATGTCTGAACTGGGGTGGCAGAGTGGGCTAAAGAACGGTGATGGATTAAACCCAGATCTTTTGACTGGTTGTGAGTGTTTAATTGGTTAAGATGCTCCGTCCATCACCACCCCCTTTTGTACAGCTTTGTTCCCCATAAGTTGGCAGGGTATGCTCAGACGTGAGTCCCTTGCTCACTTTGCCACTGTATTCAAGCAAGCCTACCTGAAGATGGCTGGAATGCCAGAAACCGGTCCGAGGAAGCTTTAGTCCGGTCCAGGGAAGGCATGGCTTGGCAGTTCGGGCTGGACTGTTCCCATGAGGCACAGGGTCCGACTGATTTTCAGATGGCCATGTCTGAACTGGGGTGGCAGAGTGGGCTAAAGAACGGTGATGGATTAAACCCAGATCCATTGACTGGGTGTGAGTGTTTGATTGGTTCAGATGCTCCGTCCATCACCACCCCCTTTTGTACCGCTTTGTTCGCCATAAGTTGGCAGGGTATGCTCAGACGTGAGTCCCTTGCTCACTTTGCCACTGGATTCAAGTAAGCCTGGCTGAAGACAGCTGGAATGCCAGAAACCGGTCCTAGGAAGCTTGAGTCCGGTCCAGGGAAGGCATGGCTTGGCAGTTCGGGCTGGACTGTTCCCATGAGGCACAGGATTAGACTGATTTGCATATGGCCAAGTCTGAACTGGCATGGCAGAGTGGGCTAAAGAACGGTGATGGATTAAACCCAGATCTTTTGACTGGTTGTGAGTGTTTGATTTGGTAAGATGCTCCTTCCATCACCACCCCCTTTTGTACAGCTTTGTTCACCATAAGTTGGCAGGGTATGCTCAGACGTGAGTCCCTTGCTCACTTTGCCACTGTATTCAAGCAAACCTACCTGAAGACGGCTGGAATGCCAGAAACCGGTCCGAGGAAGCTTGAGTCCGGTCCAGGGAAGGCATGGCTTGGCAATTCAGGCTGGACTGTTCCCATGAGGCACAGGGTCAGACTGATTTGCATACGGCCATGTCTGAATTGGGGTGGCAGAGTGGGCTAAAGTACGGTGATGGATTAAACCCAGATCTTTTGACTGGTTGTGAGTGTTTGATTTGGTAAGATGCTCCTTCCATCACCACCCCCTTTTGTACAGCTTTGTTCACCATAAGTTGGCAGGGTATGCTCAGACGTGAGTCCCTTGCTCACTTTGCCACTGTATTCAAGCAAACCTACCTGAAGACGGCTGGAATGCCAGAAACCGGTCCGAGGAAGCTTGAGTCCGGTCCAGGGAAGGCATGGCTTGGCAGTTCGGGCTGGACTGTTACCGTGAGGCACAGGGTCCGACTGATTTGCATATGGCCATGTCTGAACTGGGGTGGCAGAGTGGGCTAAAGAACGGTGATGGATTAAACCCAGATCTGTTGACTGGGTGTGAGTGTTTGATTGATTCAGATGCTCCGTCCATCACCACCCCCTTTTGTACTGCTTTGTTCGCCATAAGTTGGCAGGGTATGCTCAGACGTGAGTCTCTTGCTCACTTTGCAACTGGATTCAAGCAAGCCTAGCTGAAGACGGCTGGAATGCCAGAACCCGGTCCTAGGAAGCTTGAGTCCAGTCCAGGGAAGGCATGGCTTGGCAGTTTGGGCTGGACTGTTACCATGAGGCACAGGGTCCGACTGATTTGCACATGGCCATGTCTGAACTGTGGTGGCAGAGTGGGCTAAAGAACGGTGATGGATTAAACCCAGACCTGTTGACTGGGTGTGAGTGATTGATTGGTTCAGATGCTCCGTCCATCACCACCCCCTTTTGTACCGCTTTCTTCGCCATAAGTTGGCAGGGTATGCTCAGACGTGAGTCCCTTGCTCACTTTGCCACTGGATTCAAGCAAACCTGGCTGAAGATGCCTGGAATGCCAGAAACCGGTCCTTTGAAGCTTGAGTCCGGTCCAGGGAAGGCATGGCTGGCAGTTCGGCTGTACTGTTCCCATGAGGCACTGGGTCAGACTGATTTGCATATGGCCATGTCTGAACTGAGGTGGCAGAGTGGGCTAAAGAACGGTGACTGATTAAACCCAGATCTGTTGACTGGGTGTGAGTGTTTGATTGGTTCAGATGCTCAGTGCATCACCACCCCTTTTTGTACCACTTTGTTCACCATATGTTGGCAGGGTATGCTCAGACGTGAGTCCCTTGCTCACTTTGATACTGGATTCAAGCAAGCCTGGCTGAAGACGGCTGGAATGCCAGAAACCAGTCCTAGGAAGCTTGAGTCCGGTCCAGGGAAGGCATGGCTTGGCAGTTCGGGCTGGACTGTTCCCATGAGGCACAGGGTCCGACTGATTTTCAGATGGCCCTGTCTGAACTGGGGTGGCAGAGTGGGCTAAAGAACGGTGATGGATTAAACCCAGATCCATTGACTGGGTGTGAGTGTTTGATTGGTTCAGATGCTCCGTCCATCACCACCCCCTTTTGTACCGCTTTGTTCGCCATAAGTTGGCAGGGTATGCTCAGACGTGAGTCCCTTGCTCACTTTGCCACTGGATTCAAGCAAGCCTGGCTGAAGACGGCTGGAATGCCAGAAACCAGTCCTAGGAAGCTTGAGTCCGGTCCAGGGAAGGCATGGCTTGGCAGTTTGGGCTGGACTGTTCCCATGAGGCACAGGGTCCGACTGATTTTCAAATGGCCATGTCTGAACTAGGGTGGCAGAGTGGGCTAAAGAACGGTGATGGATTAAACCCAGATCTGTTGACTGGGTGTGAGTGTTTGATTCCTTCAGATCCTCTGTCCATCACCACCCCTATTTGTACCGCTTTGTTCGCCATAAGTTGGCAGGGTATGCTCAGACGTGAGTCCCTTGCTCACTTTGCCACTGGATTCAAGCAAGCCTGGCTGAAGACAGCTGGAATGCCAGAAACCGGTCCTAGGAAGCTTGAGTCCGGTCCAGGGAAGGCATGGCTTGGCAGTTCGGGCTGGACTGTTCCCATGAGGCACAGGATTAGACTGATTTGCATATGGCCAAGTCTGAACTGGCATGGCAGAGTGGGCTAAAGAACGGTGATGGATTAAACCCAGATCTGTTGACTGGGTGTAAGTGTTTGATTGGTTCAGAAGCTCCGTCCATCACCACCCCCTTTTGTACCGGTTTCCATATATCAAAGCAGTACTTTGTGACAGAGCATGTGTATTCACCGATACCAAAGTAGCGTGCAAACAATTTAGCAGGCCTTGAAGGTAATCTTGATAAACGTATCCATCACCTTTTACCGTGTTGGGAACATTGTTGTACATTATTGGAGAAGCCGTAATGTCAATAATACGGGCCTACCCCCTCGCCTACCCACTTAGGAACAAGGTTCGGCTATCTAGATCACCCCACCTGGTAGTACCTTAGTTTATTTATTTAGTTTAGTGGCTGATGCGGGCGATGTTGGCGGATATCTGTTACAGTGCCCGGGCTGTGGAAAATGGGGTAAGGCACTGTGAAGTTGTGCTGCACTACACTCTGTGTCAGTACTCCGTAGCAGCAGAAGGAGTTGCAGGCTCAATTGTTGGGCCTCAGTTGCAAGGCAACTTTTGGCAAAGTGAGAGTCATCATGCGAGCCACACCGTACAGGACAAAAGAAAGGCACAGCCCACAGTTGAAGATAAAGTATTTCCCCAGCCCTTCCTGCCGGAGTGTAATTCAATGAGCAGCAAAATGATAAATGTGAGCAGCAACGGTACATGAGAGGGGTCTGCTTTGGAGGAAAGCCAACAAAGAACAGGCAATTTAAACAAGCAATAAAAGAGAGGTCATGTTATGTTATGTTATGTTATGTTATGTTATGTTATGTTATGTTATGTTAAAAGGATTTTTAAAGCGCACTTACACCAAGCGGTTTCATGGCGCTGCGGACAAGGAACTGCGGGCAAGGAGGACAGCGGGGGGCTAGTTGTATGCTTGTGAGAAGAGGAAGGTTTTGAGAAGGGTTCTGAACTGGGTGTAGCAGGGCGCATATCTAAGGTTGTTAGGGAGGGAGTTCCAGAAACGGGGGGCTAAGGAAGAAAAGCTAAGGCCACCGTGTTTTTTCTGTTTGAAAGTGGGAGTGGTGAGGATATGAAGGTGGGAGGACCGGAGATCCCTGGATGGGGTATACCGTTGAATTCTTGAGGAGACGAAATCAGGGCCAAGGCTGGTGAGGGCCTTGAAGATGGTACAGCCCAGCTTAAAGGCACAGCGTTTTGCCACAGGGAGCCAATGAAGGCTCATCATTAGGTGAGTGACATGGCGGTGTTTGGGTTGGCGAAAGATGAGCCTAGCTGCTTGGTTTTGAGCAAGTTGTAAGCGATGAAGCTGGTAGGCTGGAATGCCAGCATAAAGAGCATTTGCGTAGTCGAGGTGGGAGGTGACTAATGCTAGTATGACCAAAGTAAGGGCCTCGACGGTTAGAAACCTAGAGATTTTTCAGATTCTACGGAGATGGAAGAAACAGGAGGAAACAACAGCATTAATTTGTGGCTTCATGGACAGGTCGCTGCAGATGATAACACCAAGACTTTGGACGGACTTTACTGGTATGGGAGGGGTGCCCAAGGAGGGAGGCCAGAAGCCGGGGTTCCAGGCATTTAAGGGACCCCCTGTAAGGACGAGCTCAGTTTTATTGGGGTTGAGCTTAAGTTGACTGGAGTACATCCACTCACTAATGCATGTCATAGTGGATTGAAAATTACTGATGGCTGTGTTAGAGGAATCAAGGTTAAATATCAATTGGAGGTCATCTGCGTAGTTGAAAATTTTAACTGGGCTGTTCCGAAGTAGTAACATCAGGGGTTGCATATATAAGTTGAAGAGAAGGGGCAACAAAGCCGAGCCCTGAGGGACTCCACAGGTCAGCCTTGTGTCCCCTGCCATGAAGTTATCCAAACGGATGGCCTGAGAGCGGCCATGGTGAAAGTAGGTAATCCACTTGAGTGCCAGGCCCTGGATGCCCGCGTTACCGACACGGTCGACCAGGAGTTCATGGTCGACCGTGTCGAAGGCCGCCGACAGGTCTAGGAGTACCAGGGCCTGGGTGATGTTATTTTCGGGCTCCTCTGCTGAGTTCATCCATGACTGCTAAGATGACAGATTCCGTGGAGTGAGAAGGCCTGAAACCTGCTTGCTGGGGGTCAAGAAACTGGGAGTGCTCAATAAATGAGCTGAGGCAATTGGTGACGTGAGCCTCCAGTATCTTACTAAGATAGGGGAGCAAAGAGATGGGGCGGAAGTTGCTCAACACCAGGGGGTCAGCGTTAGGTTTCTTGAGTATTGGAACCACTACGGCATTTTTTAAGGTGTCTGGAACCGTACCTGTCCTGAGAGAGTTATTGAGGAGAGAGAGCGGTGGGTCGGGGCAGGCAAGGAAGGCCTCTTTCAGAATGTGGGGGGGGCAACAGTAGTTGGGAGAGCCTGATCTCACCTTGTTCAGTAGGGTCACAAATTCCTCTTGAGAAATCGGAGGAATTTGGTCAAAAGTGAGGGGATTTGTGCAAGTTACAGGAGAGTTGAGGGGGAGATAGGGGTAGGGATGTTGTCCTTAATGAGGGTAATCTTGTCAACAAAGAACGAATTCAGGGAGTCACATAAAGCTTGGGAGGGGACGGGTTTAGTAGTTACCCTGTCGGGCAAAACCAGCTCATTGACAATAGAGAAAATATCCTTCGTTTTGGCAGATGAGTTCAGGATTTTCTGTGAAAAATAGGCAGTTTTGGTCTGGAGGTTGGCCTCTTTGTAGGTTTTTAGCAAGGCTATGTAGGCGGTTTTGTCCTCAGGGGCATATGCTCCGCGCCACCGGCTCTCGGCCTGCCTAAGTGCCAATTTCCTCTTTTAAGATCGTCGGAGAACCAACGTTGGGCGTCATGGGGACGGCTAAGGTTGATTCTCTTCATAGGAGCTACTATGTCACTGGCTGCTTTTAGCCAGGGATCGAGGTTAGAGGCCTGAAGGGAGGGGGAAGTAGGGATCGATTTGTTGGGGGAGGAGGCTGTTAGGAGCGTGTGGAAGTCCGCTAAGTTGGCTCGTTTCCAGTTTCTGGCCGAGAAGTTGCCTGGTGGAGGGGGCATGGTGCAGGGGGTATAGGCCATAGTGAAGGAAATAAAGTAATGGTCGGACCAGGTACAGGGGGAAACCAATGGGGGGGTTATTTCTAAGTTGGAGGTCCAGACCTGGTCAAGGGTGTGCCCCTTGACATGAGTTGCCTCATGAACAAGTTGAGTGAAGTTCATGCCTGATAAAGAGTCCGTGAACTCGATGGAGGTGGCGGACTCATGGGTATCGGAGGGCCAGTAGTTGAAGTCGCTGAGGATAATGATCCGGGCGTGGTTATTTGCTAGCTGAGAAATAAACTCGCCAAAAAGCTGAGGAAACTGCGGCATATGGTCGGGGGGACAGTAGACGAGGGCACAGATGAGAGGGGACCTGGGAGAGTCGAGTTTTAGGATGAGGCGGTCGACACGCGGATGGCTAATAGCCTGTAGGGTGGTAAATTTGTGTTTCTGTAAGATGATGGCTGCTACACCGCCACCAGGTTTGTCCGAAGTTCTATTGGCGTGGAGGATGTAATAACCAGTGGGCGTTGCTGCCAGGATGTCGGGGTAGGAGTCATCATTGAGCCATGTTTCTGATAGTAGTAAGATATCAGGCCTGTCAGCATCGAGTAATGAGAAAATTTCAAGTTGGTGCTTTACTAGCGACCGCGTATTTAAGTAAACGATGGTGAGGGAGCTAGCTGACTGGGAGTGGTAGATGATGGATGCCGGGGGTTCATTGAGGCAGGTGGGGTGTAAGTGCTCGGGACTGTGGATAGGGTACTCGGGGCAGGGATCATTAAGATGCAGGATTCCCTCTTTTAAGGCCACTAGCTTGGTGTTAGGGTTAATGGGCCAGTGCCCCCGAAGTTTGTGGATCTCATCAGATCTTTAGGAGATCAAAGGGGCATTATGGCTGGTCCCTGGTCCCGGCTGGGCACGGACGGGCACAGACGGGCGCAGACGGGCTTGCCTTTGGCGCGCCCGCTGCGCGGTCTAGGCATACGTTGGTTTTTGTGCCCCGAGGGCGGGGGGAGGGAAGGGGCGTGTCTCACTCTACCCGGTCCGCCCTCCACTCAAACAGCAATCAGCTGCGGTGGACCGGGGTCAGAGTGGGAGGCGTGCGGCGTGATCAGGGCAAGGCAGGAGGACCTCAGAGAGCGAAGGTATTTCTATTTAAAAGCAGTTCCAAAGTGCAGGTTTTTAAAATAAACAAAACACAACACACAACACACAAGGGTACGGCCCCCACAGATATCGCGCAGTGCTTAGTCTCGCATTTGTGAGGGCTATGAGCCTTATTACAGTTTCCTGGGGAGGCAGCGTCAGCAGGGGGCGTGTCTCGCTCTACCCGGTCCGCCCTCCACTCAAACAGCAATCAGCTGCGGTGGACCGGGGTCGAAGTGGGAGGCGTGCGGCGTGATCAGGGCAAGGCAGGAGGAATTAAGAGAGCAAAGGTATTTCTATTTAAAAGCAGTTCCAAAATGCAGGTTTTTAAAATAAACAAAACACAACACACAAGGGTGCGGCCCCCACAGACAGCGCGCAGTGCTTAGTCTGTTGGGGAGGGAAAGCAGAGAAAATGCACATGAATGAAAGCAAAACCGGCACAGGGCTGATAATGTATGTCCACAAATATTAAAACAAACAACCAAGTGGGACCCATGGTGGGGGAGGCAGCAGTAACACAACTGTGGTATTAACAGGAGGTGGGAGAAAGAATGCTATATTTGAATGTAGGCAGCCAGGGCGATGAAGCTAAACACACACAAACAGTAACAGAGAACAGAAAAAGAACCATAGCGGAATGAGACAGTGTTAAGTCCCTACTCTGTGGGCGGAACAGAAGAGAGAAAGTAGGGACAAAGAGACACAACTGGCCACCAGCAAGTAGGCATTTGTAAAGGACACTGACATACACAATTGAAAAGCAATGGCAAGAAAGGGGATGGGCTTGATGGCCAAAGACCGATTTCGGCAGTTCTCGAAGAGACAGCTGCACGATCTAGCTCGACCGAAAAAGCACCACTGGCAAGTCAAACACAGAAAGGGAGGAAAGCTATAAATAGCGGCTAAGTGCTTGAAATGGACACAGGAGCAATTTAGTCTTGAGCACTGATTGGCTCCGTGGAGTAAGGTATGGAATATTTTCTTCTAAGCTGCTGCAGCTGTCAGTGGAGAGACTACAAACATATGTGGAGTTTCAGTGCAGTAAATCCAATTCCCCAAGTTATCCTTTATTCACATTAAAAAGAAAAAACTGGGATGTAAAATCCTTATGGAAAAGCAGCAATGTAGGTTAACAGATTTAGTCTGAGATTTTATAACACAGTAATACCAACTGCATCAAATGCGACCCTAAATCAATATCTTTTTACATTGCATGCAGTGCTTGTAGAGAGCTACTACTTGGCTGGTTCTGATTGACAAATACAAATGGATGGTTTGAATGTTTGCACAAGTATTGGTTGCAAATGAGCATCGCTCAGGAACACAAGCACATTTTGTACTTTTTACATTTGGCAATCATATATATTTTGTTCATGAGCAAAATGCACTTTTTGTTAGTTGGAAGTCCTTACATGCAATGCATCCTTTCGCGATACAGATTCTTTGTTTCAACATCAGACAAAGCAGTTCCAACCAATACTTCAATATGTCATAATTGGCTTTATAGTATACTTGTGCCGCCACCCCTCTTTCGCACCATTAGGTTGTCCAAGCACTGTTAGTCCTTTCAAATAAAATGTTGTACATAATGCATTTCTGTGAATTATTTAATCGTTTTTTTCTCCTTTCTGCTCCCAAAAATGCACACTGTATGTCACAGAAAAGATGGCAATGACAATGTATGTTCAAACTGCACTTATCCTCATCACGCTTTGACATATATAGTGTATGCTTCAATTCTATCTGAGAAAAACTTGTCTTAGTCTTGGTACCTATATGGCTCACAGTTACCGTCATAATATTGGTCCGGTCATTAAGGGAAATATATTGCATCTATTTCAGTGTGCAACACCATTTATACAATGTTTTATGTGCTTTGATTTAAAATGGACAACATCAATTTCAAAATGCATAACCTTGCGTAATTAAACTTATTTATCTCTTTATATTAAAACCTCCTGCAAGTCAGAGTATATATTACGTCTGCAACAGCGGATATTAAATATTAAAATAAGCCTTTTAACGGTAAGGGATTATTTGTAACAAAAGGCATAAATAGGGGATGAATAAACGAACTGTGTTGCTAAAACATTCATTATGTCTGTGCCAATCTACTTTCCATCAGACTGTGAAACGTTTCCATTTTACAGATTATCTGTGGGACTTTTCCTAAAGATTATGGATCCTTTAGAATTATCATGAAGTTAATAAACTGCTGTAAACAATATTTATCATTCCTCCATCTTTTCACGCGAAATCAAATTATTGGTGATATATAGCACCTTCAGTTCTGCCAAATAAAGACAAGAATGCAAATGAGCAGTTTAGTGAGTTAGTAAGTAAAGTATCTCACACTATGAAATCCAGATCGTTTTTTAATCCTCAATACTATGGTGGGCTTTAAGGAATCGACTAGAATTAAAGAAAAAAATGGGACTTCACCAGCATAGTTCTACAGGATTACAGTAAAACCGAACCTTGCTTAACATGAGTGAAATATGAAATACAATAATGCAGTTCATATTTCTGGAATTGTTTTTGGGCACAATCCAAGCTCCAATAGTATTTTCAGTATAGTAATTGGAGTAGCATGTCTTAGACCTAGGGACGCTTTACAGCAATGTCCCATCCCGTAAAAACAAGCACTGGCCACACCAATTAGGCCTGAGTATGAGAAAATTATTGGCTATGCCATGTTGTAAAGCCACGTGGCTTTGCAGCATTGTGAAGAGAAAAGTTAGAATGAAAGTGCTGGCCTCATCCTAGCACTATATTTTTATAACTTTACTTTTAGCCATGCTGCACAGCCACACTTCTGTACAACATGACAAAAAGAAATTGGCAAAGTACCCAAAACACCCTCCTTGAAATATGTGACTCTCTTACATTACTTTACATTTAATGTGTTTATAGTTCTTAAATAAAATTTACATTGCCTATATTTAAGGGGGATTGTACTGTCACGAAATCTGCGGCAATGATTCAGTTTGCCTATGAGGTATGAAATGTTTTTATGATATGTGCGCAAATATTACGTCATACAGAGGGCACCGGGCTCAATGAATTTATTAAAGGGGTTTAGACATAAAAATGTTTGATCACTGTTCTTCAGAAAGTGCCCATCTCACATGTACTTGACAGCGACGCTCTCTCTTGAAGCGAGATGATTGCAATCTGAGCTGGCCAAAGGCATAAAGACCCTTGTGTGATAATATGCAGCTCTGTGCATCGCCTGACAGCAGACCACATATAAGCAGCCAGTCACCCGGGCTCACACACCGACAGCAGCACAATAGGAAAACAAGGAAAGTTAGAATGAGACGATGTTCATATTGGCCGTACCAGGATAACTGCTGACTCAGGAAAGAATAATTACCACTTCAAAAATACAGCCCAACTGAGGCGGCCAATTGCATCCCGTTGTAGTACTGCTGATATGCTCAGCGTGTATATAAAAAACTGATTAGCTCCAATTAGGGCAGTAAGCATTGCTTGAAATGGAAAAATAGAAATGCAGGTATCCTATCCCAGAGTGCATACATGCTTGTGAGAAGTTTCGCTCCAATGAAAAAAATGTCTCCAGTGCTGAGAAGTGCAGCTACTGTCCCTCTGAAACTGATGAAGTGCAGATACTCTTTAGCTGACAGTACCGGCCCATTTGAAGCACTGATAGCAAGACCCTTCTAAGCAACACCAGCACACACTGGCACAAGCTTAATGCATTGAAAAAATGCCCACAACAATACAGTTGCAAATGACAATCATGCAGGTTCACTGACAGACTATCGAGGAAAATAATATAGAAGAAAAAAAAATCAAGGAAATAATATAGTATACAAAAATGTCGACTGTCTTTACTTAAAAAGGTAAGAACAAAAATATCGAAAAAAATATTGTTTACAATAATATAATTGTAATAAATATTGATTCTCAAATATATCTATAATTAAAAATAGTAAAATAAACACATATTAAGTATTAACATTAATTTATAAAAATAAAAGATATTTAGATGTGTATTTTAACAAATATAGCAAATCAATTTGCTTTAAAAATGTAAACGCGCATATATATATATTATCGTGACTCACTCAGAGTAATGAACATTTGTACAATTGGAAATTGATGACAGAACTTACTAAAAGGAGATTTTATCTGTTTTGCAGGACCCCATCTCCCACAATGCACCAAGGGACAATGCAATCGAGACACGCCCCTGAAGGGCGGAGATGGGAATAAAACCACTTGAATGAAAATGCACACAGGAATCTGTTGTGAATTTTACACTGCCCAAAAAGAAGGGGCTGTTGACGCTGAAACGCGTAGGCACCTTGAACCACAACACGACAAAAGCAAACAGGTTGCATGAAAAGGCCGGAGGGCAGAGCGAGGTCGTGTTCTTTCCCAAGCTCCTGGGCGTTTGCTTTTCATATATATATATATATATATTCACACGAAAAGGTTGCCCACCTTGGAGATATAAATAATCAACAGAGACCACCTGAAAAAAATTATTCAGTATATATTCCGATGTTGTTGGAATATACTCAGTGTGTTAAAATACCCCTCACACACCAAAAGGGCCCTTGGTGTCATGCTTCATCATCGGGGTCTTCCCGCCCCCGCTGCGGGACGGGGCAGTGCTGCGACAAGCGGCTACGCCGGAGCACCTTTTTATTGTGAGTGCTATGTGAGTGATAATGGAGTGAGTGTCAGTGGGGTCAGGAGTGATAGACAGTGAAATTAAAAGATACCTGGCCTAGTGTTTAAAAAAAATTATTTAATAGGCACTGGCTGGTATCATTAAAAGGGGTGAGGCGGAGGGCAAGAACGAGTTACTAGTTTTGCTCTCCTGTGTGGGTCAACATGTTTCGGGGCGACATGCAGACGCCGATACACTTTTTCTGCACGGACCAAGGGTGTCTCCTAGCGATCTGCCGGCACCCTTTGCTTACCGCTACCCAACATTGGAATAAGACATACAGATTCTGGCAAGCATCCCTAAAAACCCACCTACGCCCAGCAGACCTCGGACATTTAACAATGGCCGCTTGAGTCACCAGCACTAACTACTCGACCGAACGCTCACATCGGTTTCGAGTTATTCAATCAGGGCTCAATCAACAAGCCTTTAGCCAGACTATAAAAGACCCACCCCGCCCAGGCTTACCATTACCACGGAAGCCACTGACGAAGGAGGAAGCACTGAGGTGTGGGGGTTGAGTAAGTACGGCACAGCCGATAGACCTGACCTGGAATACACTACTCTAACCTATTGAGTGTAAATTGCTAATCTAGGTCCTGGCGATACTATCTCTGCCTTTTCTCCATTCCTTCCCACAGTTGGACCCTCTTTACCCTTCGCCCAGCTTGGCTCATGGGGCATTGTCTCCTCATTCAAAAAGTATGTATCCAGTTCAATAGGCATCTTACCGCTAGTTTCTGATGCTCTATATTGTTGTGTGTGTGTACATGTGTGTTTATTCCTTCCCATTTTTACCAATTTCTTGCAACCTGGCCCCCCCCTTGAAATCCTTGGCTGGCCATACAAACCAATGAATGTTTGTTTCCGCTTTATTGAAATTTTCTTCTTTCCATCTCGGCAAACCTGGTCCCCCCAAGAAATCTTTGGCGTGCCATGTAACAGCCTATAAGTGTGTTCCTTCCCTCTTTTTGTATTTTCCTTCCTTACAGGTATTCACTAGTAAAGCGCATTGGGATCCGCGCTCATTCTAAATCCTGTGTTCTTATCCTTTCAGGCTTATATCATCAGTAGTACTGAGCTAGCTTTTACACGTGTATAAAATTTATCTATACACATTGATCATACATATCACTCTCTATCTGTGGGAGCGCATTAGTGAGTGACAGGGGGATCTATATACCCGGTCCTGACGAAGGGGCATGTCGCCCCGAAACATGTTGACCCACACAGGAGAGCAAGACTAGTAACTCGTTCTTGCCCTCCGCCTCACCCCTTTTAATGATACCAGCCAGTGCCTATTAAATAATTTTTTTTAAACACTAGGCCAGGTATCTTTTAATTTCACTGTCTATCACTCCTGACCCCACTGACACTCACTCCATTATCACTCACATAGCACTCACAATAAAAAGGTGCTCCGGCGTAGCCGCTTGTCGCAGCACTGCCCCGTCCCGCAGCGGGGGCGGGAAGACCCCGATGATGAAGCATGACACCAAGGGTCCTTTTGGTGTGTGAGGGGTATTTTAACACACTGAGTATATTCCAACAACATCGGAATATATACTGAATAATTTTTTTCAGGTGGTCTCTGTTGATTATTTATGCTTTCATAAGAGGAGGACTAGCCCACCGAGGTGCCGAGTTGCACCACCTCTTCACTCCCCGTTTTGATATTCCTCCACCTTGGAGATGCCAACACCACATGAAGCTTTAAATTGCCTTTTATTCGAGGAACAGCAGTGCAGTGAGAAGACAATGTCCCTCTCCCAAGTAAAAAAGCCCTACGCGTTTCAAGCACTCCCTGTGCTCTTGTTCACGGGCTGAGAGTAAATGAAGCAAAGCGGCAAGTTCCAAGGACCAATTAACTGATAGAAAGTCCCGCCCAGGTGGGCGTATGCACTCAGGCATTGTGGATCTCGTAGTACCTTAGAAAGTAAAACCCAGGTGGGTGCCGCTCAGTCCAGGGTGACTCACAGTATTACCCCAGTGGGTTGAGTACGATCCAAGTGTCTCACCGTGCTGCTTCGTGAAAGTTCCAGGAACCGGCACTTCTGTACTCATGCATTTGGAAAGTTAGTCCAAACGCGAGTGCCGTTCAGTTGGACGGCCGGAGCATCTCCACGGCCTGAGCAAGGCCGCCATAATATTCACACAAAAAGGTTGCCCACCTTGGAGATGCCAACACCACATGAAGCTTTAAATTGCCTTTTATTCGAGGAACAGCAGTGCAGTGAGAAGACAATGTCCCTCTCCCAAGTAAAAAAGCCCTACGCGTTTCAAGCACTCCCTGTGCTCTTGTTCACGGGCTGAGAGTAAATGAAGCAAAGCGGCAAGTTCCAAGGACCAATTAACTGATAGAAAGTCCCGCCCAGGTGGGCGTATGCACTCAGGCATTGTGGATCTCGTAGTACCTTAGAAAGTAAAACCCAGGTGGGTGCCGCTCAGTCCAGGGTGACTCACAGTATTACCCCAGTGGGTTGAGTACGGTCCAAGTGTCTCACCGTGCTGCTTCGTGAAAGTTCCAGGAACCGGCACTTCTGTACTCATGCATTTGGAAAGTTAGTCCAAACGCGAGTGCCGTTCAGTTGGACGGCCGGAGCATCTCCGCGGCCTGAGCAAGGCCGCCATAATATTCACACGAAAAGGTTGCCCACCTTGGAGATGCCAACACCACATGAAGCTTTAAATTGCCTTTTATTCGAGGAACAGCAGTGTAGTGAGAAGACAATGTCCCTCTCCCAAGTAAAAAAGCCCTACGCGTTTCAAGCACTCCCTGTGCTCTTGTTCACGGGCTGAGAGTAAATGAAGCAAAGCGGCAAGTTCCAAGGACCAATTAACTGATAGAAAGTCCCGCCCAGGTGGGCGTATGCACTCAGGCATTGTGGATCTCGTAGTACCTTAGAAAGTAAAACCCAGGTGGGTGCCGCTCAGTCCAGGGTGACTCACAGTATTACCCCAGTGGGTTGAGTACGGTCCAAGTGTCTCACCGTGCTGCTTCGTGAAAGTTCCAGGAACCGGCACTTCTGTACTCATGCATTTGGAAAGTTAGTCCAAACGCGAGTGCCGTTCAGTTGGACGGCCGGAGCATCTCCGCGGCCTGAGCAAGGCCGCCATAATATTCACACGAAAAGGTTGCCCACCTTGGAGATGCCAACACCACATGAAGCTTTAAATTGCCTTTTATTCGAGGAACAGCAGTGCAGTGAGAAGACAATGTCCCTCTCCCAAGTAAAAAAGCCCTACGCGTTTCAAGCACTCCCTGTGCTCTTGTTCACGGGCTGAGAGTAAATGAAGCAAAGCGGCAAGTTCCAAGGACCAATTAACTGATAGAAAGTCACGCCCAGGTGGGCGTATGCACTCAGGCATTGTGGATCTCGTAGTACCTTAGAAAGTAAAACCCAGGTGGGTGCCGCTCAGTCCAGGGTGACTCACAGTATTACCCCAGTGGGTTGAGTACGGTCCAAGTGTCTCACCGTGCTGCGGTGGGCAACCTTTTCGTGTGAATATATATATATATATACACATACATGTACATGAACATACATATACAAATAAACTAATATTCTAAGTAAAAATATAATTTAAAACATCATTAATAATATAAAGTTATCAAAAATATATGTATAATACTAAGCCTCAATGATATACATGGAGAGTCTCACACACGACCTGAGGAGATAGTGGACATATTGGCCGATCACTTCCGGGATGTATACACTCCGAGTGTAGAGGTGACTGAAGCTGCAGCTTTGGCATCCCTCGGTGAAGTACGAATACCGACGCTGACGGCCGAGGCAGTAGAAGAACTCGACGCTGAATTGTCGATTGAAGAGATTCAGTTGGCTATCAACGCGACGAGATCGGGGAAGGCTTTAGGCCCGAATGGGATACCTGTGGAATGGTTCAAAACGATGTCTGAATCCCTGAGTACGCCTCTTTTACGGATGTACACGGAAAGTAGGGAGAAAGGAATACTGCCCCTTGACCAGCGTATGGCGACCATAGTGGCTATACCAAAGCCAGACAAACCATCTAACGAATGTGCTTCCTACCGGCCCATATCGCTCCTCAACGTGGAAGCGAAAATCCTTGCAAAACTGTTAGCAACCAGGTTGCAACCATACCTAGAACAACTGATACACCCGGATCAGTCGGGCTTTATGCCGCGTAGAAGTACAGCACTGAACCTCCGGAGGGTACATGGGGTGCTGGCGAGAGCATCGTCATTGGAGACGCCGGCAGCGATACTGTCCCTTGATGCCAAAATGGCATTTGATATGGTGGAATGGAACTACCTGTTTGCAGTACTGACCCGTATGGGGTTCGGTCCCACGTATATTTCCTGGGTAAAATTATTATACACTGACCCTATGGCTCGGGTGGTGGCGAACGGACACATATCACAAGACTTTGGCCTGGCAAGGGGGACAAGGCAGGGATGCCCGCTATCGCCTATCCTGTTCGCACTGACACTGGAACCGTTGGCGATTACCATCAGGGCATCGCCTCTGCTCAAGGGGATACGCTGGAATAATGACTGGGAAGACAGGGTCTCTTTATACGCAGATGATATGCTGATATATGTGACGGATCTGGAGAGAAGTATCCCGAATCTCCTTGCAGTATGTGATTCACACGGTCAAGCATCGGGCTACACTATCAACTGGACGAAATCGATACTCTATGTACTGAGGGGCCCACCCCCGGTGCTCCCTGCCACATGCCCTCTGGCGGTGACCACCACAACCTTCAAATACCTGGGTGTCTACGTCACACAGGACTCTGCAGTCTTCTACGAGTCCAACCTGTTGCCTCCCCTAACGCGATTCCGCAACGATATGAAACATTGGAAGGGGCTTCCACTGACTCTACTAGGCAGGGCAGCCCTGTTCAAAATGATGGCACTGCCTCGTTTCCTCTACATACTCGAAAACGCACCGCTGCTGGTACCTCAGAGCTACTTCCAGAAAGTGACGGCGGTGCTGGCGGGTCTCTTATGGGGCGATCGCCCACCGCGAATAGCACAGATAAAACTGAATAGGGGCAGGTATGATGGCGGGATTGCGCTACCCAATGTGCAATTATACTACTGGGCGGCACAGCTTAAAATCATTAATCGATGGCTCCACGCCCCACAGACAGACCCGGCTTTCATGGCTGACAGGGCACAACTAGGGACGCATAGCATATTGACACCGCTGTATCACAAGGGAGCTGCTGGTAAACTGATAGGTCCCACCAAACATGTAGTGACACTGTGGTATAAGGCACAGGCGAGACTCAAGTGGGGAGGAGTTATAACGAAACTGACCCCACTGTGGGATACGAAAGCATTGGGACACCTTAGACGTACTAAAGGCATCACCCACTGGGACAATATAGGGATTTCGACAGTTGGGGACATGTGGTCGGAAGGCGGGGTGGTCTTGTTCACATACCTCCAACAACATTACGAGATGGGATCAACTGAAAGATTTAGATACATCCAAATCACACACGCTCTACAGGCAGCTATCCCGACAGGGTCGCATACACCGGAATCCTCGCCACTTGAGGATCGCCTACTTACGGACGCTATGCAGGAAGGCGCGACCTCCCAAACATACCGAAAACTCCTGAATAATTATCCAAATGCCTTAGAAAAGTTGCGAGACAAATGGGTGGAGGACGTGGGAGCACTAGATGATACCGAGTGGAATGCAGCGTTAGCGTCGCCACGAGAGCCTGGAGTGTCGGCTAGGTTCCGTCTCATACAACTGAAAATCTTTCATAGGGTATATTACACTCGTACCGCACTACACAAAATACAGAGGGCAGACCATCCACATTGTCTCAGGGGATGCGGAGAACAAGGTACCTTCATACATACAATTTGGGGCTGCGCGGCCATTGAGGGTTTCTGGCAGCAGGTGATGAGCACAATTTCCCAGACGCTGGAGGTCTCGCTGACCCCTGAGCCCCGAGTTTGCTTGTTGAACATATGGGGGCCAACAGATGTATCGTTCCACGGAAGGTTGTGGTCCACGATTGGCTTCATGACTGCCAAGCGCGACATCGCGCAGAAATGGGGGGCGGCGGAACTTCCTACTTTGCCACAGTGGTGCAGAAACATGGACACACTTATGGTAACAGAAAGGGCAGTGTACAAAGCAAGAGCTAACCCACGTAAATGGAATAAAATTTGGCAACCCTGGAATACGTACAGGGGGGACATCTGTGACCCATTATCAGAGGATGAAGTAGATAGCTCGGAGGATGAAGATGGAGAAATCTGATTACTATATGTACCTCACAGGGGATACGCTTGAGATAGATGATACTTTGACTATGGGTTAGAATAGGAGGGTGGACCACTCGGGTAGGGGAAGTGCACACGTATCCCACAATAAAGTGCGGCCTTGTAGGTGGAAATGTACAAAAATGAAACAGAAATAGCGGTGGATACTGCTGAGGAGCCACAAGTTGAGTTGTTGTTACTATAAAAAAGAAAAGCAAGATGATAACAGATGTATAACATCACATGTTTTACAACCAGATGCTTGTTTAAACCCAAAGACACTGAGAACCATATGACGATAAGAGCCGGCTTCAGGGTTGTAGGCACAAAATGTATGATGTTTAAATTTTAATAAAATCTTGCATTTAAAAAAAAATATATATATATATATATGTATACATATTTAAATATAGCAAAAACATTAAGGGGCTGAATAGGATATGGTTCATTATGGCTCCAATCGACGGTCATAGCCTTCAGGGCTGAATCATAAGTGGCCCCGTAGTTATGATCTAGGCAGTTGGAAAGTAAACCAGTTGGTCATTCCAGCTGGCTTTTGACGGGCTCCAAGTCGGAAGACGGCCAGTAACCTCAAGGGCAGACATTTCAGCCCTTGATAAAACGATGCATGTTTTCTGACATGGTTTCCAGGACTGTCCTGGCTGTGGAAACCAGGCCCCCTTGTCCTTGGGGCCACTGGTTGGGGCCTGAGGGGGCACCTTATGGTGACCCCCTGTTGATCTCTGCACCCTGTGTTGATCCGTGCAAGAGTAGGGAAAGTATTGGATTGCGGAGGGGTAACATTTACAACTCCCACTCCAATCAGTGAAATATTAAAAACAAGTAAAATATCTTAAACAAAAATGAACATAATTTAAAAACGGTAAATAGATAAAAAATATGTTGAATGCAAAATAGAAGTGTATTTAATATTAAAAATTTAAAATTAATTTACTTCCCACCCCGTACCCCTACAAAACCCTCAACACACAGCTACATTTAAAAACATTTACTTGCACAATTAACATACTTATTTATCAATTAAACAAATAATATTAATGAAATCTAAATCTAAATTCATTATTAATTAATTAACTTCCCACCCTTTACCCATATAAACTCCACAACCCTAACCTAAAATTAAAGTAAAAATACAATGTAATTAATTAATTTACAATTAAATAAATGTTAGTATTTCACCAATAATTAACAAATAAAGAAAATAGTTTACTCCCCACCCGTTGCCCCTAAAAACCCTACAACCCAAACCTAAAATAATTTAAATAAACAATTAACAAAATTAAATAGCAATACATTAAATAATATTAATTCACAAATAATTATTAAAAAATACATTATTTCCCATCCTTTATCCCTATAAATTTCACAGCCCACACCTAAAAAAGTAATTACACAATTAATCAATCAATCAATCAATCAAGCATTTATATAGCGCGCTACTCACCTGTAGGGTCTCAAGGCACTGGGGGAAGGGGGTCTGCTACCGCTCGAACAGCCAGGTCTTGAGTTGCTTCCTGAAGGAGAGGTAGTCTTGGGTCAGGCGGAGGTGGATGTGGAGGGAGTTCCACGTCTTGGCAGCCAGGTAGGAGAAGGATCTTCCTCCCGTGGTGGCTCTTCGGATGCAGGGGAACGGCGGCGAGGGCGTGGCTGGTCGATCGTAGCTGGCGGGTGAGGATGTAGAAGGTCAGGCGGTCGTTGAGGTATCTTAGGCCTTGGTTGTGGAGAGCTTTGTGTGCGTGGGTGAGGAGTCTGAATGTGATTCTCTTGCTGACGGGGAGCCAGTGCAGGTTTCTCAGGTGTTCGAAGATGTGGCTGTGTCGGGGGATGTCCAGGATGAGGCGTACTGAGGCGCTCTGGATGCATTGGAGTCTCTTCTGAAGCTTGGCTGTGGTTCCGGCATAGAGGGAGTTGCCGTAGTCCAGACGGCTGGTGACGAGGGCCTGGGTGACCGTCTTCCTGGTTTCAGTGGGGATCCACCGGAAGATCTTGCGTAGCATGCGGAGGATGTTGAAGCATGACGAGGAGACGGCATTGACTTGTCTGGTCATGGAGAGGGAGGAGTCCAGGATGAAGCCCAGGTTGCGTGCGTGGTCTGTCGGTTTCGGTGCACTGCCCAGGGCAGGGGGCCACCAGGAGTCATCCCAGGCAGAGGGCGAGGATCCCAGGATGAGAACTTCCGTCTTATCTGAGTTCAGTTTCAGGTGGTTGTTCGTCATCCACTCGGCTACGTCTTTTATTCCTTCGTGTAGGTTGGTTCTGGCGGTGGCGGAGTCGTTGGTGAGGGAGAGGATCAGTTGGGTGTCGTCGGCGTAGGAGATTATGTTGAGGTTGTGCTAGCGTGCGATAGCCGCGAGGGGGCTCATGTAGATGTTGAACACAGTGGGGCTGAGTGATGACCCTTGGGGTACGTCGCAGATGACTTCGGTGGCCTCGGATCTGAACGGGGGGAGGCGGACTCTCTGGGTTCTTCCGGCGAGGAAGGAGATGATCCACTCCAGTGCCTTCTCTTGGATCCCGATGTTGCTGAGGCGTTGTACTAGGGTGCGGTGGCAGACCGTGTTGAACGCCACGGAGAGGTCCAGGAGGATGAGGGCCGCTGTTTCTCTGTTGTCGAGCAGGTATCTGATGTCGTCGGTGGCTGGGATGAGGGCGGTCTCGGTGCTGTGGTTGGCCCGGAAGCCAGACTGTGATTGGTCGAGGGATCCATTCTTCTCGAGGAAGGCGGCCAGCTGTCTGTTGACGGTCTTCTCGATGACTTTGGCAGGGAAGGGGAGGAGCGAGATGGGTCGGTAGTTTTTGAGTTCGGTGGGGTCCGCTGATGGTTTCTTCAGTAGGGCGCTGAGTTTGGCGTGCTTCCAGCTCTCTGGGAAGGTTGCGGGTTTTGAAGGAAGCGTTGATGATGTCCCGCAGGTGTAGTGCGATGACGGAGTCGGCTTTGTTGAAGACGTGGTGAGGGCAGGGGTCGGTTGGAGATCCGGAGTGGATGGAGTTCATCGTGCGGATGGTGTCTTCCGTGTTGACCGGGGTCCAGGTGCGGAGGGTGGTGGTGGGTGGCCTTGGTACGGGCGTAGGGTGCGTCGGCTGTGTGCTGAAACTGTTGTGTTTGTCTGCGATCTTGTTGTGGAAGAACGAGGCGAGGGAGTTGCAGAGTTCTTGTGATGGGGTGATGTCCTTGTCTCCGGCGCAAGGGTTCGAGAGCTCTTTGACGATGTTGAAGAGTTCCTTGCTGTTGTGGGCGTTGTTGTCAAGTCGTTCCTTGAATGCGGTTTTCTTGGTGGTGTGGATCAGCTGGTGGTGTTTTCGAGAGGCGAGCTTGAGGGTGGTCATGTTGTCTGCGGTTGGGTCTCTGCGCCAGGCTTTCTCGAGGGCTCGGCAGTTCTTCTTGGAGCTCTTGAGTTCATCGGTAAACCATGATGCTTTCTTGGTGCCGGGTCTGGCGGGGGGGTCTTCAGTGGGGCGAGGTCATATGCGCTGTTGCTGATCCACTTCGTGAGGTTGTCGGCGGCTTGGTTGGGGTTCGTTGAGCTGGCGGGAGGGTTCTTGCTCAGGGATGTGGTCGGCTGTGATCTTGTTCCAGCATCTGCGGGGGACCTGTTGTGGGCGGTGGTGAATCGTGGTCTTTCTGAAGCTGAAGTAGACGCAGCTGTGGTCCGTCCAGTGGAGTCCGGTGGCATGGCTGAAGGCGATGTCCTTGCTGGAGGAGAAGATGGGGTCAAGCGTGTGGCCGGCGTAGTGGGTGGGGGTGGTCACCAGTTGCTTGAGTCCGAGGTTGGCGAGGTTGTCCAGCAGGGTGGTGGTGTTGCGGTCGTTGTTGTTCTCCAGGTGGAAGTTGAGGTCCCCGAGGAGGATGTAGTCAGTGGAGGGGAGGGCGTGCGGGCTGATGAAATCGGCGATGTCTTCGCTGAATTGTGTGCGTGGTCCCGGGGGTCTGTAGATGAGGGTGTCTCTGAGGGTGGTCTTGGGGTCGGTGTGTATCTGGAAGTGCAAGTGTTCGGCGGCTGTGAGGGTGTCGTCGGAGCTGGTCGTGATGCGGATGGTGTTCTTGTGGACGATGGCGATGCCTCCTCCTGTCTGGTTGACGCGGTCCCTCCGGGTGATCGTGTATCCATCCGGGATGGCGATGGCGATGGCGATGTCGGGCACTGAGGAGGCGTTCATCCAGGTTTCCGTGAGGAAGGCGACGTCTGGTGATGTGGTGTCGAGGAGGTTCCAGAGTTCCACGGCGTGTCTGTGGACGGAGCGGGTGTTGAGCAGGATGCACTTCAGGTGGTTGCTGCTGGTGCTCGTCTTGGCGGGTACGGTGCAGGTCCGGATACAGGAGAACTTGCAGGATTGGCAGGTGAAGGGTCCGTGGGTGCGTCCAGGGGTGGCTCGGTGGCAGTCCGGGGTTCGGCCGGTGCTGAGTGCGTTGAGGGTGGCGTGGTCGTAAGTCCGGCGGGTGGGCAGGCATCTTCGGGGGCCAGGGAGTCTGGCGCTGGGCGTGGTCCAGGCACGGACGGGCGCAGACGGGCTTGCCTTTGGCGTACCTTCGGCGCATAATCGGCATGCCCGCTGTGCGTCAACGCTGCACGTATGCATGCACTCTGCCATAAGTGGAGAGTGGGGGGGGAGGGGCGAGGGAGGAGCAGCTGGGAGGCGGGAGCGGGATGGCGAGAGGGGGGGTGCGGTGAGGTGATGCTGGAGGGAGCGTGGGTGGGGCCGCAGGGGAGCAGCGGCAGGGAGAGGGGACAGCTGCCAGTAAGGCGGCAGAAGGGGCGACAACGGCACAATTAGCAAGGAGAGTCACAAAAATAACTTACAGAAAACATACGCAGGCACAGAAGAACGGGCAGCAACATGCGGAGGGGCAGGAGAGCACAGACGGCAGAGGGAGCGACAGTCAGAACAAGAGAAAAAAGCGAACAACGAACAAATACTTAGGACCTGGCAGGCACAGCAGAGCGGGCAGGGGCAGGGGGTCAATCCACACAGGGGCAGAACACAGCAAGGCTCACCCGGGGTGGGCCACGCGGCGGCGGGAGGAGCGACCGGGTCATTATTATCAGTTACTTAATTAATATTAAACATCAACTAATTATTAATACATTAAATATACATTACTTTCCACCCTTTACCCCATAACCTCACAACCCACACCTAAATACATTATTTACAGAATTAACATAATTAATTATCAATTAATTAATTCTCATTAATAACAACTAATTATTAATTACTTTTCACCCTTTACCCCTATATTACCCAATTAACATATTTAATTATCAGTTAATTATTATTAATTATTAATTAACAATTAATTAATTAAAAATAAATTACTTTCAATCCTTTACACCTATAACTCCAGAGCCCCACCTAAAAAAATTAAGTACACAAGTACCCTAATTATTTATCACTAATTAATTATTATCAATTAACAACTAATTATTAATGAATACAGAATAAATTACTTCCCACCTCCTACCCCTATAAACACCACAATTTGCAAAAAACTTGTAAATAAAAAAATAATTACACAACAAAATTAAATATCAATTAAATAAATAATATTAATTAAAATTAATCATTAATTATTATAAATAAATTACTTCCCACGCTATATCCCTATACACACACAATATTCTACAGAACTAAAAAGCACAACATTTAATTAAATTAACTACTAAAAATGCAACTAAAATAGTAAGAAACATAAACAATAATTAAACAATAAAATGTCATATACATTTTAAACACATACCAAAAAACATAATAGTTCAAATGCAATATGTTATTCAACTATATTTTCACAAACTATATTAATGACTTCTATATTTCTAAAATCATTATTAATTACCTTCAAATCGATATTCTTGACAACGATATTCTTGCACTCGATATTTCCATTTCACAATATTTTTTACTCAAGATTATGGTAGATCAAATTTTTTTCCTTAATCGTCTGTCTCATTACCAATCAGGCATGCACACCTAGACGGGGTTACACAGAAGAGTGTGGTGTAGTAGGCAGGCGTCAAGCACTGACAGAAGCCCAGTTGGTGCTACCTGTATACTGCGATCTATGAGCCCACCTTAAGCCAAAGCCTTCTTCTGTGCTGCTGTCAGTTGAATCTCTTGTGCATCTACTTTTTTGCCCAAAATGCTGCAGTGTCCTTGGTCCGATTTTGAACTATGCAGAAAAGAAACAGGAAGGGGGTGTGGGGGCAAAGAAACTGGATCATGGAAGCTGAGGGGAAAGAAGGAATTGGTGGAGGTGGTTAGAAAGTAAAACAAGGGAGCTGAGCGCACCATCAGTGATGAAATGCTCTCTTACTTCTCACTGCACTGTATTTAAAGGCCATTTGACCAGGTGAGGACACAGCTTTTCTGTATGGCCCTTCAAACACCTTCACCCTGCGGAAACTGGAAAGAGTGCAAGCAAGATCCCATGGCATGAAAGGCCTGCTGACAACGGCTTAAGGGAAGTGGAGGGCGCATCTTGTTTGAGGTCTAACTACCGGCAGAACCTCCCGGAAGTTAAGCATGTGAAGCCACCACCTTTCGTGGCTCAGCCGAGGGTAAACGAACATAGCAAGTTGCCCCACCTGCCTCAGTGCCACTTTCAACCCCCCTACTACAACATGCTCCCAAGAATGGGATATTTTACCTTCACCAGCCTGCTGCTGTCCGTCATCTTATATTCTGGATATAGCAAACCGCCATGTTCACATGCACATGCGCCAGGGAGGCAGTAATAGGAACATAAAGCAGGGTTAGGAGAGCGAGAATCTGCAAAAGATAAAACGCGGCATCTAGTAATAGGGTGCTGTGCTGAGCCAGGGAAACACATGTTCGCCCTAAAAAAAAGTAACATAGAAAAAAGCAGCAGCTTCCAAGTCCTCGGGCAGTACTCTGGGGAGTAAACAACTTAGAAAAAAGTAGCGAGCAGGAACCCATAGTAACCAATGGTAAGCAAGATTTCTTACAAGACAACCAACTAGACAAATCCAAACAATGGGAGGAGTAAAACCCCATAAAGTACATACAACAGATAATCCTGCAGTGCATGCACTTTCGCTCAACCTAAAAATGGACAAAATCTAAAATACTAATGCAACCTTCCTAATTCATAACTTTAATGATCCCTGCTGGCAGTATGTCCAAACAAAAGGAGTCTCAGGGGGAAGAGAAGGGCACAGGCCGCCCCCCACTCAAACCATAACACACAGCAATAGGCCTGTCACCCAAGACACTCTTAGAAAAATTCTAATATGGCGTGGATACTGATACAAATAAACTTTATCTATTATCACCACCCCTCAATCTTTCTGGTGGTTCGAATCCAGCCAGGTGTCAAACATTAATGCGGTACAACCACGGTAACAAACAATCTGTCGTGATACCACCACCCACCAGACACTACTTGTGGAAAAAGTGTGGAGAAGAGAGTGAGCCCCTCACGGAAGAACCGCCAATCGGGTTATCTGACTCACAATTGTATACTGGCTGGATTCGAACCACCAGAAAGATTGAGGGGTGGTGATAATAGATAAAGTTTATTTGTATCAGTATCCACGCCATATTAGAATTTTTCTAAGAGTGTCTTGGGTGACAGGCCTATTGCTGTGTGCCCTGCTGGCAGTAGCCTACTTCTGGTGAAGATGACAGCCACAAGTATTCCCAGGAGCCACGGAGCTGTGCACCATGAGCATAGAGACACCACGAATGTCTAACGTCAGCATGCCGAGTTAAACTACATGGCTCACCAATGGAATGGCTATGTCTCTCGTTGCTCATGCTGAATGCTGAGATGTGCTCCAGCTTGCCAGATTAAGCGGCTGACAGTCCTCATGTTTTAGTTTGTAAGCCATCAACGTGTTGCAGAGATGGAACAACATGTAGAAGGAGCCTGTGGTGCCTGACTGAGTAGCATTTCCATTGAGGCAGTAATAGGCAAGGAGGAACATCTGAGACATGTCTGGTCTTACTGTAAGATGTTATGGGTCCCTCAACTGCTGACTGGTGAGAAAGTGGCTGATGGGAGCTAGCAGACTGACTTTCTGTGTATGAACATCCCTGAAGAAGAGTTTGGTCAGAAAGGGAAAGCAAACTAAGCAATAATTACCAAGACAGCATTTTAACTGTTGGGAGATAGCTTAAATAAAAGTCGGAAGAGCATAATGACAAACACTTTAATAAACATATGGCTGAGGAAAGCAGCGATGAAAATGTAGATACCAATAGGAAAGCCACAATACAGACTTCATGGCTTGAGAGAAACTAGAATTAGCGGTAAGACATGTAATACGATTCAGAGTTTTTCTACCGCTTATATTGAGGACATTGGTCCATTGACCAAAAAAGGAGTTATGAAACTATCTGGTACTAAAACAAAGGAATTGGGAAAAAAGGGAGAGTTTGTCCAAATTGTTAACAGGACATTTAAAAGTGGAAAATGAGAAAAAAAGCAAACTAGTGGATACCGGAGTTTGAATGATGGGCCAGGGACTTAGATGAATTGCACAACTGCAGCCTGCCACTAATGGTGAGGCTTTAAAGACAGATAAACAGCCCTGGCTGGCAGTGGGAGTGCCTGCAGGGCATTGACGTGGGGAGGGGGAGGGGCAGAGTGGGGGTAGTAATGTATGGATTACAGAGTTTTACAGGTAAGAAAACATTTAAATAAATACAATTAATTTTGTTGCGCGGACTGCATCACATTTGGGGATGCAGTGCAATCAACAAAATTCTTTTTATTTATTTAAATGTTTACTTACCTGGGAAGCTCCGTAATCCATACAAAGGGCATCTTGGAGAAAAACAACCAGCCGTGGCCGGTAGTGGGAGTACCGGCAGGGCGGTGACGTGGGGAGTAGGAGGGGCAGGGTGGGGGGTAGTAATGTATGGATTACGGACTTTTAAAGGTAAGTAAACATAAAAATAAATAAAATGAATTTCGTTGCACACACTGCACACCAAATGCAATGCAGTGTGTGCTACGAAATTCGTTTTATTTATTTTACCGGCCGCGGCTGAAAACAACACAGGTATATAAATGCAGGTGCAACATATAAAGAGAACTGTAACTCTGCACATATTGCATTATCCTCTGATAACATTAGGATTACTTAAACAATGGCTCAAATTAGACAATAGTGGCTTTTGAATCTAGCCGCACTGATATCTCAGTGTTTTTTTTTTACTTTGTCACTAGATTATATTGGTCTCAAAACAAATAATCACATAAAATAGGATCCAGACACGTTTGGTCTAAAGTGGAATATATTAAATCCCTTAGGATAAATAATTAGGCCCTCATGCAAAAGGAGATTCACAGAGAACGAACCACTGACGTAGCCTCCTTTTTCTGCTATTAAGACTGTCACCTCTTAAAGTTTTAGAGCACGCAAATGGCGCAGAGGCCACAAGGAGTACAGACATTTTACTCTCCAAATGCCTCATCCTTGACAGGGCCAGAAACCAAAAGAGCCAAGAAGTCATTGATTTAAGTGAGTGGAAATCACAGCAGTTTTTCATTGCACCTGAAGTTAAAAAAACAATGTACCCACTAAAAAACGGAAAAGCAGATCACACCCGGAGCAAGGAAATAATGAGGTTCAGCTGCATAAAGACAATTCTGGAATTACGGACCAACTTAATTTGGTAGTACTGAGAAAAGGGGTCCCAGGACATAGGAAAAAAGTGAATATATATACATGTGATAATTAAGAGTCCAATTCTGGAAATAGTAACAACATTGTTATTTAATCACAATGTGCACGTATTTTTGGATCATACAAAATTATTTTACACAATTAGCATGTATTAGGCGCCCCATGAAGGAGAAGGAAGGGGGTGTGAGAGTGTAGGAAGAGGAGTAAAGTGATCAAGAAGGTGACATACCATTGGTCCTCAGACCTTACTATACACAGTAATGAACTGGTTCATAGAATACGGACCAGCGGTTCAAAAGTATTCACAAAAACAACATGCTTCCAAGAAAGATACAATAAATCATATATATGGACGGAAACTGAGATGGAGAAGAGCTGTCGACGTTTCGACCCACAGAAAAATGCAGGCAGTGGATGTTGCCTTGCTGGGGGGTCTTCATCAGGACGGGGGTGGGGTGGGTTACCTAAAAGGGGATAAGATACAGGTTGCTAAGGGGTCAATCACTGAGCTAATCATAGGTATACTAAAATTACAGCACAAAGGATTGAAAGGCGAAGGTATGGTATAATTACCATGCACAGGATGCAGTGATCATGGTAAGGAAGGTCTCATATGATTATCTCAGTGATTGACCCCTTGGCAAACTGTACCTTATCCCCTGTTAGCTCTAATAGGAGTTGCAGTATTAGCAAAATGTGTGAATAGTAAACCAGCTAGTAAATTACACAGCCATGGGGGCTAGGTGGTTGCAGGTATTAAATATCATTTTGATAAATTCACTTCATGTTCGGTATATGGCCCTAATAGAGATGATTCTAGTTTTTTTAACCCTATACTAGCAGACCTGGCCAAAGGAGATGTCCCATATATTCGGTATTTTAGTTTTACTTTGTACAGAACATTTAATGCAACTAATCTCAAAACATATGTCTAAAGCTAGAGTGTCCATTTTTAAACTTATGACAGTATTTAGATTAGCAGATGGATGGAATGCTCTATTTAATGAAGAATCGGTATTCACATTCTATCAATTTTCACATAGTGGTGTTCTTGGATAGAATGTTTCTAGGTTTATATTGTATTCTTTCACTCAAAATATTCAAATCGACCCTAGAAACACATCAGTTCACAAGCATTTGATGACTGAGATGAATTATTTAGGTAATATGAGGGATACGTCAAGCTGTATTTTTCAGTCGGCACTGATAGGAAATTATTCATCCTAGGAGCTCATAGGATTGGCAATCAAAAAAATATATTCCCCAGGATATGAATACTGCTTCTAAAGGCAACCGTCTGCGACACACTGAAGACAAAAGTCAGGCAAGCAGTCCTATACATTTAGGGAAAATCGAAGCCAACAAGGTGAGTTCATAAAATATAGCACACAAAACCATAGTCTAGAAATTAAACATGTTAGGGCAAATATTGTCAAATCTTAGAGAGCTAGGTAAACATAACAAAATATATTTATAATGGATGAGAAAAGAGATGACTGTAAGAGAAGTCTGCATTATTATATCTTTACAATCGTAGTTGCCTATACAAAAATAATTAATCAGTCAGCCATATTATAACTTATGAATGAATAGACAGTGCCTCTGCGAATTATTTTAAGCAATTAGAGTAATGATGGTCAGTTAGTCAGGGTCATATATTCAGTAATCAAACACATTTAAAACTTAAATCAAAGCTTGTATAACAAAGAAAATCAAAGCTTGACTGATAAAATTAATAAATGTTGAAATGCGGTATCATAGAGCTCCGTATCAGTAGAATACTCAATAAAGCTTGCAATGCGTATTGCTGTTTGGACATTTGGTTCAGCTGGGGAAGATATTACCCCAGTGGAGTTCAATAAGACTGTCTCTGTATTAGCACCACAATTCTTGAAAATATCCAATGCCATCTACAGGGAAGAGGGCAACCCAATATCCCAAAAGTGTATTCAGGCAGCCATATTCATAAAGACTGGCAAACCACCAGATGAAGGGAGATCATAATGATCGATATCCTTGAACTTTCAAATCTTTTGCAAAGTTGTTTTAACTAATATTTCAGTGGTAATAAAGAACTTGTGCCTGAACAACAACACAATGTGCTTCCTTGCCAGAATATTACTGCACATACAAATATGATTAGCACTGCATTTGGCTGCTGCAGGTTTACAAACGAAAAACCAGCACTATCCTCCTTGGCAATTAAAAAAGTATTTGATACAGTTTTGTGACAGTTTTTCTTGCTGGTGATGGAACAAATTATATTTGTTTCAAAATCTCTGCACATCAGCAGCATTTTTTGTAGAACTTCAATTGCCATACTTAGGGGGTCATTAGGATAGCATGCGGAAAACCATCCCGACCGCCATGGAGGTGGAAACCAACCGCCCGCCTGCACCGCGGATACACCGGCGGCCACATTAGGATCAACCGACACTAAAGACCGACCGCTGCGGTAGCGGGCCAAGCAAAGCCGTCTGACGCGGGCGGAAATGGCCAAAAATCGACCGCAGTGGTCGGAAAAGCTGCTGAAAAGCAACAATTGCGGAAGAGCAGCAGCATAGACACCGCAGCGGACGGTACATGAAAATCATGGCAGACGATGCCAAAACACCGCAGTGATGCCAAACAGTGCACAAATAAAATCAGCCATGCCCCCAAAATAAATAACACACATAAAAATATAAAAAAGAAAGAAAAAATATACGAAAATACCCTGGAAAAATCCCACAACACACCTGACACCCAAAATCCACTTGGACACACCCACACAGCTGAGTATAAAGCCACCCCTTCACTAACCACAATCCTATGCAACACTCCAGATTAGAAGGCCATATCCCACAACTAACAGGAGAGGCAAAAGAGCACAGCACACACACACATCCACCAGCACCACCATCACCACATCTTTACACCAGCACAAAAAATCCCCCAGCACACAACCCATCTCACACCTCAACACCATACCCGTGCACCCACACCCCTGCACCCACAAACACCTCAACCACCACACACAATGACAACTCAAAAAATGCCCAAATTCACCGACAGTGAGTTGACAGTTATGGTCAATGAGATTTTCAGAGTAGAGCCACAACTGTTTGGTAGCCTGGTCCAACAGACACCATTAGCCACGAGTACACAAATGTGGGAAAGGAAAGTCCAAAGGGTGAATGCAGTAGGGACCACCCCAAGATCCAGGAAGGAGATCATGAAGCGGTGGCATGATCTCAAGAGGGTTGTCAAGGGGAGGAGGAGTGAGAACTTGACGCTGGTGAACGTGACTGGCAGTGGCCCTCCCATCCCACCGAAAACATTCACACCATGGGAGGAGAAGGTGCTTGCCATACTGCTGCCTGAGAGTCTCACAGGAGTAGCCGGGGGAGCGGAGGCTGGTAAGTACAAGCAAATGCCAAACAACACACTGATAAGTACTTCCCTGCAATACCTTAACTCCATTACACTGTCCACCCTCGCCCAACAGGTAGCTAGCCTTCTTGCTCAGGAGGCCTGTATGGGGGAGGGAGGGAGGCCTGCACTACCACTTCCCCCATGCCCCCTGGCCCACAGCTCAGCAGGATACAGGCCTCCCCCACCCAGGAGCAAGTGTCAGCCATTGCACTGTTAACAAACAAACTTACAGGTAGGAGCCATCTTCACTTGGAGGGTGTTTGGGGGTGGGAGGCCTGTATAACTACTCCCAGCATGCCCCCTGGCCCACACTCCTGCAGCATGGAGGCCTCCCCCACCCAGGAGCAAGTGTCAGCCATTGCACTCTTTACAAACATACGTACAGGTAGGTAGCCATCTTCACTTGGAGGGTGTTTGGGGGTGGGAGGCCTGTATAACTACTCCCAGCATGTCCCCTGGCCAACACTCCTGCAGCATGGAGGCCTCCCCCACCCAGGAGCAAGTGTCAGCCATTGCACACCTCACCCTCACTTAACAGGTAGGTAGCTATCTTAACTCTTCCAGATGTGTGTGTGGGAGACCTGTATCCCAAAACGCAGCAACAATTGCATGCAATGCATTGACATCCAACATGTATCAGTAAATGATGTTCATCTGCAATATAAAAATTACACACACTGTTGTCATGAATTGTACTACTGCAGATTTCATATATGTGTAGTGTACAGACAGTCCACTACACCCAGCTGAGACAATACTTGCACAGTGCCCAACACTGATCATTCCCCATCTACTCCAATGACCAGCAGAGCCCGTCTCCACCCCCGGCACATGGACTCTCAGATGCGGAGACCCAGGACAGTTCGGACGATGAGCTCCAGCCCGGCTCATCTGGTGTGCCACAGACCCAGAGGTCCCAGGCCCCCATCCTCCCCACCACCACATCTGCTGCAACAACAGCGCAGCAGACCCCTGCTGTCACGGCCTCTGCCTCCACTGCAGCCACCACCGTTACCACTGACACTACCACTAGTACCACCAGTACCACCTGCAGCACCCTCCATGTCCCAGGGGATGACCAGCCCACAGCAACAATTGTGGAGGGTGGGGAGAGAGTGTGTGGACCCACCGTGGTGAGGCAAGAGGTCCATGGCAGCAGAGCAGGTAGGAGGGCCAGGGTCGCCACCAGATCTCGGGAGGAGTGGACACCATCCCTGGACCACTTCACCAGAGTAGTGGAGGCATACCAAGAGGTCCAGGAACAAAGTGGCCGGTCTGATGAACTTTTAAGGGAGCTCATCCTGCTGATGAGGTCCATTGACAACCGCATCGGACAGATGGTGGACCTCATGGGCCAGCAAGTGGCGTTGCAGAGCGACAGGCCTGTGTCCCAACCACCAGTTCCCTCCTGTTGTGCCGCTGGATGACAGTGCACCATCCTCCCCTGCGCCAACAGAGAGGGACGAGTCCCCTCACGCCGCTGGCCATTCAGCAGAACCCACACTGCTAAAAATATCTAGGGGGCGTCCAAAGAAGAGCCTGGGAGTCTCCGGAGACAAAGCACCTGCCACACGCCAGTCATGGAGCCAGCCGTGATGACAACCCTCTTCCCTACTGCATTGACTGTTTGGACTGTCTTTACCCACATTTCCTTGCCAATGGCACCTGTCTGTTGGACTGGGTCACCACATCCATTTGGACTCTACTCTTGCATCTCATTAAACAGGACTGTCAACTCACTGCTCATTCCCCACTGTCATGTAAATATTTCTGCACAAATCACATGTCCACTGTCAAAATAAAAAAAACTGATGCACCAGTTTGTGTGCTGTATCGTTTTTAGTGCAATATTTACAATATTGACAATGTCCAATATGTGTCCAAATGATGTACAGTATGTAGTGCAGGATTCGTCTGTAGCACCTTGGGAGACACAACAGAACAACAGTCACTGGTCTCATTGTGGCATCACGAGCAGAACAGTACACAAAACATACACTAGACACTACTGGCATACTAGACAATGGGCTGCAGGTGTGAACAAATAGGGTCCACCATACGTTCATATATGGAGCGTCAATGTCACTTTTACCACACACAGGTGACAGAACGTGTGCCTGTTTGTTACATCCGCGCATAGCCCTTCACAACAAGAGCAACCACACCAGACAACGTACACGTTGTACCTCGTCACCCACCTTCAAGTGAAGTAGCGTTCGATGAGCTGCTGGCGCAGGTCTACTCCTTCATCCTCTCCACTGTCCTCATCACTGGGCTCAGGTCCATGAGCGGGTGGTGGCCTTGGTTACTTACCATCGTCCAGGAGCAGGGGGACCCTCTTGTGGATGACCAGGTTGTGCAGCATACAGCATGCCACAACGATCTTGCACACCTTCCCAGGTGAGTGTGCCAGTGCACCTCCGGTCCTGTCAAGGCAACGGAACCTTGACTTCAGCAGGCCAAAAGTGCGTTCGATTACCCGTCGGGTCCTGCCATGGGTGTCATTGTAGCGGATGTCAGCCAGGTTCCTGGGATTCCTGAGGGGGCTCAACAGCCATGGCCGACTGGGATATGCAGAGTCACCTGTGAATGACAAACACCCATTGCAATGTTGCACAGCCAGAGTGCAGCAGGCAACACACAGCACACCATATCAGTAGGCATACTCACCCACAATCCAAGCACGCTCGGGATACAGATTCTCCATCATCCGTGGCACCATGCTGTTCCTCATGATGTATGAATCATGCGGCGAGCCAGGCTACTTTGCACACACATGAGAAATGGTCATGTCTGCAAGGCACACCACCTGCTCATTGATGGAATGAAAATGTTTGCGGTTCCTATAAATGTGCTCCGTCGCCTGTGGTGCCACCAAACCTACATGGGTGCAATCGATGGCACCAACAACATGTGGGATGCGTCCAAGGGGATAGAAGTCCCCCTTCACGGCAGCCAATTCTCCTCCCCGAGGGAAATGGATGTAGCGATTCTGATAGAGCATCATGGCTGCAAGAACATCCCTCAGCACCATGCTGAACATTGGCTGTGACATCCCTCCAGCGTTAGCCACCGTCTCCTGGAAGGAACCTGTTGCAAAAAAGTGGAGTGCTGCCATCACATTGTATGTGGGTGTGAATGCCATTGGATAGTGACGGCGAGGCTGCAGGTGGGGCTCCAATAAATCACACAGGATCTTCAGTGTTGGTCTATCCAGGCGGAATTTCCGTATTAATGCCTCATTCTCCATGTCCTCCAGCACTGTCAGGTGACGTAGGAGATTTGGCCTCCTCCTAGTACAGAAGTTAAATACAAAATGTCAGTGACAACCATCATGAGATGGCCACAGCACATACCATCAATGATGTAATGGGAAATAAACAACTGCTTGAGAGATGCATGGCACACCAGGTGACATGGCTGGCCTTGTGATACACACAGAGGGCACACCTCTCCACTGTCAATACACAAGTGACACAAACACACCGGAGAATGTGAATGCACACATACTGGAGAACACAATTCACATGTGCAGGCAAGGTGCAGCAACATCCGCCAATGTTTTAGAAATTACCATGTCTGTATCATACCCACCTGCTGTACCTGTAACACCTCAATGCATCATGTAAACTCTGCACATATCGATCAACACAATGATCACAGTATCAGGAAAACGTTCAGTTGTGTGCATGAGCTGCTGTGAATGCACCAGTCTGATACGATACAATGCTGTGACACAAGCCTTTTGAAGGTCATCACTGACCCACAACGAATGGATTTGTACCACATCATGAACACGAGCTCAAGAGTGTCAAACATCATCAGCCATTAAGTGCATAAGCGACATGGCAGGGAGCACAGACCAAAGTGTGTCACACATAATGTGCGTTTAACTGTGGATGACATGGTAGTATGGCATTGTGTGTACAATGATGTGCACTTTACCATGCTGCTTCTGTGTACTGATACACTCTTCAGGATTGACATAGCCATTAGTGGTAATGGAAATCACGGTACCTACCGCCTGTCCCCGGCGGTGTGACACCAGCACCCCCCCCTTCACAAGTGCGGAAGCCATTGGCATATGGAGAGTTGTACATGGCAGTGGGCAAGCTCCGCCGCATGAATCGCGGTACCTACCACCTGTCCCCGGCGGTGTGACACCAGCACCACCCCCTTCACAAGTGCAGAAGCCATTGGCATATGGAGAGTTGTACATGGCGGTGGGCAAGCTCCGCTGCATGAATTGCGGTACCTACCGCCTGTCCCCGGCGGTGTGACACCAGCACCACCCCCTTCACAAGTGCGGAAACCATTGGCATACGGAGAGTTGTACATGGCGGTGGGCAAGCTCCGCCAGCGAGTAGGTGGTCATTGGATGTTTTTGAATGATGCACCACCGCGGTAGTGCACCCGGGCACCCGTGGACCATCACCGCCATGGAACATTGGCTACAGCCAATGGGAGCCATGATCGCAGTGGCATGATGCACATTTGAAAGTCGCGGAAGATGTGCTCCGCCAGCTCGTAGGCGGTCACTGGATGTTTTTGAATGAGGCACCACCGCGGTAGCGCACCCCGGGAACCCACGGACCATCACCGCCATGGAGCATTGCCTACAGCCAATGGGAGCGATGATCGTGGTGGCATGATGCACATTTGAAAGTCGCGGAAGGTGTGCTCCGCCAGCGCGTAGGTGGTCATTGGATGATTTTGAAAGAGGCAGACCTGGACAACCAATTGGTGCTGCTTTGCAGCTTACAGATGACCCCAGGGGGCTATAAGTTTGTGGGAGTGAGCCTCACATTTCCACAGCTCACAGAGCCTGCTGCCTGGGACCCTCTCCTGCTGCTGCCTCCTGAGCCTGCTGCCTGGGACCCCTCACCACTCACTTCCGCCACAGGTGTTCCATGTCCACAGGGATTGCAAGGACAGAGAAGATCCGTGCCAGTCCATTCATCAGCGAGGAGCTAGAGGTCCTTGTGGATGAGGTGCTGGCAGAGTACCCAAGGCTGTTTGGTGGCCCCAATGTCGTGGTAAGTCACCATGAAGGTAGCTGTCGGGCAGGGGGGTGTCAGATGTGTAGTTGTGCTGCTGCAGTATATGCCTGAGGGTATGGGGTTGTGTCAAACACTGACAGACAAGCTGTCTCCATGCCTGTACCGGTATGTGTGAGTGGGGAGTGTTACATTGTCAGCCATACAGAGCCAACAAATGTTTGCCATGTAGGTGCCAGGACATTACTTGATTGTGTGAGCATTTCTGTGTGCCCCTGTTGTCTGACTCAGTGTGACCCAGGGAGTCGGAGCAGTGGCTGCCCACACAAACGATAAACACCACCAGACTCACATGTTCCTTGCACCACTTCCTTCACAATGATTAATAGATATGTCACATCTATGCCCTGTGTAATTGCAGACGTACACACTTCTGTCGATGCATAATATGTTGATGCATCTAGCATTTACGAGATTATCCTGGACCCTATACGCCCCAATGTGTGCATGCAATCACATCTGTGTGGGCCATGCAAACTGCCCTTGTGAGAGGTCTCCCAATTTTGGAGGGAGGGAGGTTACAATAGGTCCTGAGTCTGGGTCTTGCTACTGTACTGATAGATGTTGGTACGTGACAATGTGGAACTGGTCATTAACCCTTCTTTCCTCTCATACATGCAGCTCAAGGTGAACCAGCGTAAGGCTGAGTGGAGGGCCATTGCGGCAAAGGTGCGAACCCTGGGGGTATCCAACCGCCGACTCACACACAGCCACAAGAGGTGGTATGACATCAGTCGGCTTGCAAAAACCGTGGTTGAGATGACATTGGGGATGCTACCACGCACAGGGCGTTTGGCACGGCGCAGCATGACTCCAGTGATGGCCCGCATCTTGGCAGTGACTCATCCAGACCTGGATGCACGTCTGAAGGAGCATGGCAAGCAGGGCAGGGCTGGTGAGTATCTGGGGATCGTGACTTTTGCTTGGAGTGGATGCATGTGTACAGGGCCTGTGGTAGCGGTGAGCCATGTGATGTGCGTGTGTTGCTGTGCTATGCTGTGTCATGTGAGTGGCTGCTGTGATGTGTGCTTGTATCGGGTATTGTGCCACCCTGGCCTTACTGAGCAGATACTCCCTGCTGTACATTCCCATTGCCAGATGTGTTAGGCTCCACATTGTCATTCAGCATTGGGATGGTGTGGGTGATCTATTATGGGTGAACAGCAGTGTCCACTTGCTGAGTGTGAATTCATGTATGTCGACTTTGCCTGCACCAACATCGTTGGTGCACTAACATCTGCAAATAATGTGCCCCAGATTACCACATGGTGCTTGCTATGGCCTACGTGGCATTGTGGACTGTGATGTTCTAATAGGTGTGTGTGTTGTCCCCTCCTGTTCCCTGAAGGTCAGTTAGTGGTAACAAGTGTTGTACCCTCATCATGTCCCAAGGTGTTGGCAGGCCAAGTTGTGTGTGGGGCACACTTCATGTAGGGGCAGGGTGTAGTGCTATGTGGCATTAACATGGCTCACTCATGGCAGATTTTCAGCGTTGCAGGCAGTGGTGTGGTCTATGTTGTGTGTAGCTGCACAATGATTGCTGGGTGTGGTGGTTTCCATGTACATTTGGACCTCTCCTGTACTGCATTGCTTTGAATGCGTGTGACCAGATAACGACACTTACACAACCCTGTTTCTCTCTCTCATGCAGATTCACAAGAGACCATGGAGGGACATGAGCCAGAAACCAGTGGTGGCGAGAGTAGCACTACAGCTGCAGCGGAGGCCAGTGACATAGAGCCCACCAGCGCATCTGAGGGGGACAGAAGTATGCAGGAGGATCCCGTGGCTGAGACACAGAGTAGCATATCATCTGATGCCAGCGGGGATGCATCCATGTTGGCAGGCACAGGGGATGGAGAGTCTGCATCATCATCTACAACCCAGCGGCCATGTCCCACCCTCCCATCCACTTCCTCAGGAGCTGCCCGTATCTGTGTCACTAAGAGGGGACGAATGACATTCACACCTGGCACCGCTGCCCCTGCACCTGTCCCCCCTGCTGCCCTCAGTGCAGAATGTGTAGAGCTATTGCGCCAGCTCT
The DNA here is from genome assembly GCF_964261635.1 of Lissotriton helveticus. Taxonomy (NCBI): domain Eukaryota; kingdom Metazoa; phylum Chordata; class Amphibia; order Caudata; family Salamandridae; genus Lissotriton; species Lissotriton helveticus. The sequence continues at coordinate 56,376,936 of NC_136060.1, forward strand.
GTGTGGGCCAGACCGCCCTGCTCAATGCCTTCAGTGACCATGACAAGAAATTAGGCCAGGTGGTTGCATACATGGAGGGCATACACTCTGACATGGGTGGCCTACACCGTAAAGTCCAGGCGTTGTCATCCGCAGTTACGTCAGCCCTTCAACAGGCACATGCTCCCATTGCAGCTCTGGTGCCTTTGTCCACCCCCCAGCCAGTGGCCACAGCAGGTGACAGTGACCGCGGTTCGCCTGCGTCACCCAAAAGATACAGCACAAGGAGCACACAACAGACACACCCCAGGCACTCCCGCCCACAGACACCATCCCCACTGAAGAGCAGGGCCACCCCACAAAGCACAGACAAGAGACAGTCAGGGAAGACCAAGGACAGGCGATCAATGAGGCTGACATCAGGCTCACATTCCGCAGAGGCATCACCAGCAAATGACTCTCCTGTCACTGCAACTTCACACAGACCTACCCATGCAGTGTCTGTGTCCACTGAGGAGGTGTTGCATATCAGGGGTACAACTAGGAAGAGCACAGGGACACATCCACCCACCACATCTACCCCAATTCCGAGTCCATTGAAGCAGGTGGAGGAGGGCACTGTAGACACCACCCCTGGCACAAAGACAAAGCAGGGCACTGTAGACACCACTCCTGGCACAAAGGCAAAGCAGGGCACTGTAGACACCACCCCTGTGAAAAAGGCAAAGAAGGGCACTGTAGACACCACCCCTGTGAAAAAGGCAACGCAGGGCACTGTAGACACCACTCCTGGCACAAAGGCAAAGCAGGGTACTGTAGGCACCACTCCTGGCACAAAGGCAAAGCAGGGCACTGTGGAGACCACCCCTGTGAAAAAGGCAAAGCAGGGCACTGTAGACACCACTCCTGGCACAAAGGCAAAGCAGGGCACTGTGGAGACCACCCCTGTGAAAAAAGCAAAGCAGGGCACTGTAGGGGGTACACCAGAAAAAGAGGGGAAGGAGGACCTGAGGCGTAGCCAGACCAAGCGTTCCGCAGGATCCAGCACATCACCAGAGGTAGTGCCAGTGTCTGCACCTGATGTGGGACAGTTGGTGTGTGTGCCTGTTGGGTCATCAACACTTCCCATCAACCCTAAGACGGGGAAGCCAATTCATATTCCCAAAAAGTGGAAGGGCACCACTCCAACCTCTCCCACCCACACTGTGTCAGAAGACTGCATGACTCCACCTTCACGTGCCACTATGCCACCGGGTCCACACAGCCCTCCAGCTTGCCAAGTCACTGTTAGCCCCACAGCACCTGGGGCTCTGTCACCCCTGTTAAGTGGGCCTGCTGTCACCGACACACAGCCAGGTCCAAGCCTGCATGACTTCCAGGAGTGAGTTGACATCCCCCTCATGCGCCTGTGCATCATACAGGTGTGCTAGTCCTGACCATTGTTTACAACCATGGACACTGGGCCTGTTGCTCTGCTGTACTCTCCCCTGACCTGGACACTGGCCCTGTTGCTCTGCTGTACTCTCCCCTGCCATGACACTGGCCCTGTTGCTCTGCTGTGTCGTGCTCTCACCTGTGCCTTGGACACTGGCCCTGTTGCTCTGCTGTGTCATGCTGTCACCTGTGCCTTGGACACTGGCCCTGTTGCTCTGCTGTACTCGTCCCTGCCTTGGCCACTGGCCTTCCTGTTTGTGTTTTACCTGTGCATGGTATATAGTTTTTTGCATAATTTTGGGCCTTGCTGTTGTCTACTATTGTTGTACCGCTGCATCTGTGCAATATGTGAATAAATACAGTTACTTCTGGTGTGTGTTTTGTCGGTGTCCTTGCTGATTAAAGTTCTGTTTGTGTTCGCATTTGATTGCCTGTGCACCATGCTCCATGTATCACTTCAACATTGCAAGGCTCTTTGCAGCCATCATAATTTTGGGCAGGGGTGACAGGGTCTTAAGTCCATTCTGAGCTTGCAAATTGGGTGATCTGTGATGGCTATTTTACCTGCCAAGCAGTAATCTTCTTAGTGATTTGCTGTTGTTGCCTACACTGTTCACATGTGTGGTTGGGGGACACTGCCAGCACAGGATGTGATGCTGTGCAGATGTTTCGAAGCTGGCTGGGATATGTAATGTAGTATGTGTGTGGATTGCTTTCTGTGTGTCCAGCCTTATATGTGTATGGTCATCTTGTGTTGGGCCTTGGTCCTGGTGCCATGGCCTACATGAGATGCGTGGTGTTGGGTGTAGCAGAGGTGTGCAGTGTGAAGGGTGTCAGTTTGTAGTGGGTGTGTGTGTGCCCCTGTATTGTGTGAGACACACATGTGTCACCCAGGAGTTGTATGCCTGTTGTTTGTTTTGTCTTGCCCTGGGTAGAGGATTGTATGCCCTTGTGTGAGCTGTTTGTAGTGCACTGTGCTGTGTGTAGGTGTATCCATGGTGTTGTGTGAGACTCCTCCTTGTTGTGTTTGTCACTTTGGAGTGTACAAAGTGTGTGAGTTGCACGTCAGTGTTGTGTTTGATTCGTCCTCAATGTGTCTTGGGTGTTCTCAGCCCTCCACAGGGCTCCACAGGGCTTGGTCGCCCCACTCACTGCTGCCGCTCCTGCCTGCCTTTGCCGCCTCCTGCCTGCAGATTCCTTCGCTCGCTGCCCGCTGCTCCTGGGAATTTCCCGCTGCTCCTGGGAATTTCCCGCTGCTCCTGGGAATTTCCCGCTGCCCGCTGCTTCTTGGAATTTCCCGCCGCTGCCTCCCTGCGGCCCCGCCCCCCTGTGATTCCATTCGCCGCCCCGCTCCCGCCACCCAGCTGCTCCTCCCTCCCGGCTCCTTACTTAAGGGACCACAGAGTGTGACCGCTCAGCCCTCCACAGGGCTTTGTCGCCCCACTCACTGCTGCCGCTCCTGCCTGCCTTTGCCGCCTCCTGCCTGCAGATTCCTTCGCTCGCTGCCCGCTGCTCCTGGGAATTTCCCGCTGCTCCTGGGAATTTCCCGCTGCTCCTGGGAATTTCCCGCTGCCCGCTGCTTCTTGGAATTTCCCGCTGCTGCCTCCCTGCGGCTCCGCTCCCCTGTGATTCCATTTGCCGCCCCGCTCCCGCCACCCAGCTGCTCCTCCCTCCCGGCTCCTTACTTATGACGCCCCCAGAGCGACCGCGCAGCGGGAGCACCGATTGAGCGCCGAAGGTGCGCCAAAGGTAAGCCCGTCTGCGCCCGTCCGCGCCTGGCCCGCGCCCAGCACCAGGACCCCTGGCCCTCCCCGCCGAGGCAAGACGACCCGACTGACCTACGACGCCGCCACTCTCAACGCAGTTAATGCCGGCCGGACCCACGCCTGCTGCCGAGCCACCCCGAGACGCACCCACGGACCCTTCACCTGCTGCACCTGCAAGTTCACCTGCCTCCGAACCTGCCCCTCACTCGCCAAGACAAACACCAGCAGCAACCACCTCAAGTGCATCCTGATCAACACCCGCTCCGTCCACAGACACGCCGTGGAACTCTGGAACCTCCTCGACGCTACATCACCGGACGTCGCCTTCCTTGCGGAAACCTGTATGAACGCCTCCTCTGCACCCGACATTGCCATCGCCATCCCGGACGGGTACAAGATCATCAGGAGGGACCGCATCAACCAGACCTGAGGTGGCATCGCCATCTTCCACAGGAACACCATCCGCATCCCGACCGACGCCAACGACTCCTTCGCCGCAGCCGAACATCTCCACTTCCAGATTCACACCGACCCTAAGACGACCCTCAGAGGCACCCTCGTCTACAGACCCCCAGGACCACGCACACAATTCAGCAAAGACATCACAGACTTCATCAGCCCGCACGCCCTCCCCTCCACCGACTACATCCTCCTCAGGGACCTCAACTTCCACCTGGAGAACAACAAGGACCGCAACACCACCGCCCTGCTGGAAAACCTCGCCAACCTCGGACTCAAGCAACTGGTGACCACCCCCACCCACTACGCCGGCCACACGCTTGATCCCGTCTTCTCTTCCAGCAAGTACATCACCTTCAGCCACGCCACCGGACTCCACTGGACCGAACACAGGTGCGTCCACTTCAGCTTCAAAAAATCCACGACCCACCACCACACGCAACAGGTACCTCACAGGAATTGGAGCAAGATCACCGCAGACCAGCTCACCACCTCCCTCAGCCAGAGCCCACCCGCCAACACAACGGACCCCAACGAAGCAGCCCGCAACTTCACACAGTGGCTGACCGCCTGCGCCGACGACCTCGCGCCACTAAAGAACCCTCCCAGCAGACCCAGAAGCAAGAAGGCATCCTGATTCACCGACGACCTCAAGGACTCCAAGAAGACCTGCCGCACCCTCGAGAAAGCCTGGCTCCTCGACCGGACCACCGACAACATGACCACCCTCAAACACGCTACCCGCAAGCATCACCAGCTCATCCGCACCACCAAGAAGAAATCCCAGAAGGAACGACTGGACAACAACGCCGACGACAGCAAAGAGCTCTTCACTATCGTCAAGGAGTTCTCCAACCCCAGCACCGGCACCAACGACATCACTCCGTCACAAGACCTCTGCGACTCCCTCGCCTCGTTCTTCCACTGCAAGATCGCCGACATCCACAACAGCTTCGACGCCCCACCCACGCACCCAACCGTCGAACCAATGCCCCCCACCGCCACCCTTCGCACCTGGACCAAGGTGACCACCGAAGACACAGCCCGCACGATGAACACCATCCACTCCGGATCACCGACCGACCCCTGCCCACACCACGTCTTCAACAAGGCCGACTCCACCATCGCACCCCAACTCCGGAACATCATCAATGCCTCCTTCAACACCGCCACCTTCCCGGAGAGCTGGAAGCACGCCAAGATCAGCGCCCTCCTGAAGAAACCTACAGCGGACCCCACCGATCTCAAAAACTTCAGCCCCATCTCGCTCCTCCCTTTTCCTGCTAAAGTCATCGAGAAGATCGTCAACAGACAGCTGACCGCCTTCCTCGAGACGAACGGATCCCTCGACCCCTCGCAGTCCGGCTTCAGAGCCAACCACAGCACCGAGACCGCCCTCATCGCAGCCACCGACGACATCCGGACCCTGCTCGACAAGGGGGAAACAGTGGCCCTCATCCTCCTGGACCTCTCCGCTGCGTTCGACACGGTCTGCCACCGCACCCTAGTCCAGCGCCTCAGCAACATCGGTATCCAAGAGAAGGCACTGGAGTGGATCATCTCGTTCCTCGCCGGAAGAACACAAAGAGTCCGCCTCCCCCCGTTTCGCTCCGAGGCCACCGAAGTCATCTGCGCCGTCCCGCAAGGATCTTCACTCAGCCCCACCCTCTTCAACATCTACATGAAACCTCTCGCAGCCATCGCACGCCAGCACAACTTCAACATCATCTCTTACGCCGACGACACCCAGCTGATCCTCTCCCTCACCAGAGACCCCGACACCGCCAGAACCTGCCTACACAAAGGGATGAAAGACGTCGCCGAGTGGATGAACGACAGCCGCCTGAAACTGAACTCGGACAAGACAGAAGTCCTCATCCTGGGATCTTCGCCCTCCGCCTGGGACAACTCCTGGTGGCCCCCAGCCCTGGGCACCGCACCCAAGCCAACCGACCACGCACGCAACCTGGGCTTCATCCTGGACCCCTCCCTCTCGATGACCAGACAAGTCAACGCCGTCTCCTCATCGTGCTTCAACACCCTGCGTATGCTTCGCAAGATCTTCCGCTGGATCCCGACCTGTAGTGTAGCTCCTATTTTCCCAATAGGCTCTGCGCATTGGAATAGTGCCTACAGCAGTAAAGGCCTAGGCCAGACGTTAACTAGGTCTACTACTGTCGATACTAGACTTAATTTTTGGGTTTGCCAGCTAAGCTCAGAGTTCGCTAGAAACTTTCTCGAATGTTCAAGGAAGGATTAACTCCCCTGATTAGACAAGAAGGGATTTAGTTTCTGACAACCATAGAACATGACAACTTTGCTCTCCCCTAATCAAGAGTCAATCTCAAGAGTCGTGTGAGCACAAGGCAATTATTTTACTCAGTCAGTACGTGCATTCTTAGTCTCATCAGAATGTAGAGAAAAGGAAGAGACGGGCGTGTTCAATAAAAGATGTTATTTATTGATCAGTCTCTTTTCTCGTACAAGAGAAATGGATCGATATTATTGCAATACTTATAGTTAAGTAAAGTGCATACATTAGAAGCAATAGTATAAAATAATACTGTAAAAACATTGATATGGTTTCTGAGCCATATGATGTTTAAAATGATTAAAATATATTTATATACACATATACATTTGACTAAACGTACTCAACTGGTGTTTCTAAATACGCCTACCCCGTGTACCTGACCTAAGTCTAATGCGTGGGCGGGAATAGAAAGTTACAGTTTAAGTTAAGTTTGTTTTTGCCAAGTGAATAACTAAAGAATTCTCTAGGAGGGGTTATTCAGTTCTGTACCTGGAATTTAGGATGAATGAGGAATGGTATCTCTTTCTCTGCTCTCGATATTCCAGGCTGCCTGCGAGGGCTGCCCGGAAGCGCCGGTGCTGGGTCTCTCGGCTTGAGATAGCAGCGCGTCTCTCAGCGCGTCAGGAAGGCGGGGCTGCTGCCTGCGGGGTCTGCTTCTGCTCTCGGCTTCGGCAAGTATGGCTGCTCCGTCTTGTCACCACGCGTGTGTTTGCATAGGGCAAGGTCGGCAATATTTATACCTTAAAGGTGCCGGGATTGACGTAAGGATGGACATAGGTACGTCAATAAAGATGTCATACGACTTGCTCGTTAGCACATTCTTTACTAAAGTTCTCTGTGAAATCAAAACAATGGCCGCACGGATTATCCAGGTTGTCATAGGTTTGATTTGTTATGAGAACGTCGTATGCCTTATCAGGGGCTGGAGGAATGTCGCTTGTCTAATTAGATCTCAAGCGTTATGACCTAATCAGATAACACGTTCCTGTGCCGTAGTGTGACTGCGTCAGATAACGGTATCTGCATCATGGGGGATTTCTTGCCTCATGGGCTGACTGTTAGTTAACTAGCTAGTAAGTTTAACCAGAATAGGGTCAGGAATAGGGGGATCGAATCAGAACCTATAGAAATACACGACACCCACTCCACGCTAACTATGGTCATATCTACTAATCTATGCATAGTATAACATAGTACAACATACTATAGAGTATAGTGTATACCTTACCACCCCAAAATACATAAATGCATTTCGAAATTTTCAAATATACTGAAAAATTGCAGTCATATATATTGTATGCACTTAAGCTATGAATTAAATGCAAAAGTAAACACGCATTGTTATGCATTATTGCTTGTTGGTATATGAGAAATACACATGAAATGGCTCTTAATATGGCTATACAGAAAAAAAGTCGAAACCATTTCATCACATAAAATCTATTGCGAACATACCAGCGGGCAGCTAAAGTCTATAAAGTCTATAAAGTATCTAAAATAGAAATCTTAGTTCTCTAGGAATAGTCTCTTACTTTAAGCAGAAAATCAGTGTCCCGGGAAAAAATATATAGAAAAATATTTTAGGGGCTTGCTGAAAAAAGTTGCTGTCCGTGAACTGGATTGTAATTGTTCATGTGACTTTTTATTTTTAAAGTTGAAGGCCGAATTCAGGGAACGCCGTGTGCGAGTTTAATCAAAAGTCTCTATTTCTGTTCCGGAGAGAACATCATATCATTCAGGCTTTCGAAAAAACTGTCAACAGCTTCATGGGAAAGTTCCTCTAAGTCGGAAATAGGGGTAACCATGCATTCATGCGCATGATTGTCTCCATTGACATTCTGATTTGCATTGCTGACAGAAGGTCGTACCTGTTCGATGCTGCTTTCATCTTGAACTTCACTACTCTTCAATCGCAGTGGTGAAGATTCCAGGAATGCCGTCATCAGAATTGGCAGCCTTTGAGGGCAGCACAGTGCGTGAACCTTGGTAGGAACCAACAGTGTATCTGCATCCACCGGCGCATCCGATTGTAGCGTCAGACAGGTGTCTAACACGCATTCTTCTCCGCATAGCAGACACCTTAGTACAGGTAAAACACACCTTTGCCACATTGGTCAAAACCCACCCAAAATTCAATCCATGGAGAAACTAGATATGTTTCTTTCAGTTGTTTCAAAAGTTCCTTAGCTTTGTCTTTAAAGGATTTTGATGATGGCTGTGTCTTTTGTTCGCTGAAGCCGTCAGAGGAATCATCGAAGTTGATGAAGTAACCGGATGCAGTTCTGTCAATTGTTCCAATTGGTTCAGGATTTTTGTTTCTCGCATTTTCACTTGGTACTTCTGTATAGATTGGTGTGTCTCTGCTAAATGTCTTTATTTGGGTTTTCAGAGGTCTAAGTTCTATTGCATTGTTGCATAGTCCTTGTTGTTCTTCCGTAGGCGTTTCGAATGTGATGAGCCTCTTTGATAGGACCTCTGTACTGGTAGCAAACCTTGGTGTTCTGCTACTTATTGGGAGTCCACTTGGCCTACTGTTGGTTATCGGCCACATGTTGTGGTTTTACCAGGTCGATGGATACAACTCGGTTCTCCTTTTTTCCAGCAAGTGGCGGTAGTACAACTGATCTTGTCCCGTTGACAGACAATACAGGAACTGCTTTTCTGTAAGAAGGCCCAAATTCCTTCTTTACCGCGATCTTCTCCCTGACTAGATCCCCGACTTTTGGAATCCAGACAGGTCTTGCTGGGACAGGTGGTGATTCTTCAGTGGTCGTTGGCTGTTCTTTCAACTGTATGTTGCTCAGGTCTTTTCTTGTTTTGTTTAAGTCCTGCAAAATAGCCAAACGGTCTTTGACATCAAAGCTTTTTTCTGTTACCACTGAAGTCTGACTATCAAGGTCAGAGATCAACATCCTAGTTCCGAATAATAATTCGTACGGACTGAATCCCTTCAGAGAATTTCTTGGCAAGTTATTAAGACTACGTTGGACACTTATTAGATGTTTGACCCACCCAGCTCCCGAACCTAATATCCTTTCTATTATAGATTGCTTTCTGTCTTGGTTTTTTCTTTACACCATCCCATACCCTCAGGAAGGAAGTGAGAAGATTCCCGCTGGGCTGTGCTCATTTGGCCATTCTTTCCCCCCCCAGGCTGGATTGCCTGAGAAAAGTAAAAAAAAATGGTCGAACGTAGCATGCTCTTAGCGTATATGCCATTTAGACTCGCAAATCTTGTATAACAGTCCGGACGTCAGCCGAGTGTTGTGGATCTACATTATAAGTGGGAACTAGCCTGTATATGTTAATCGCAAGCCATTCTTTTTAGTGGTGATGTTATCTGCCTTGATACGACGAGGTATTAAACTGCTTCTCTCCCCACTGCGATCTCTGTTGCAGTTTGGGCAGTTTTTTACAAACATGGTGTAGTGCAGGCTCATGCCTGGCCACCAGTACCGTGATTGTAATTCTTCCAGAGAATCCTTTAATTTAAGGTGTCTGAGACCCTCGCCCATGTGTGCGTCTGCGATTAACAAGTTTCTCCTGTCCATGTTTGGAATCACTCTATCCCCCACTCCAGGGATTCGAGCAAAAGGAATGGAGTTTGCATCTATGATGTATGTGTAATTGAGTGGATAGTTGATCGGTAACGCCGAGCAGTCGCCTTTTGATGACGTTTTTACTGCCAGCAATGTTTCGCCGTCAATGTATTTTAATGTACGCTTTTTTCGATCTACGGGAGCCGGTTTACTGGCTGCCGCTGCGGCTGTTTCAGCCAATGAATTCCCTACAACGTGAACGCCATCACGCTGGTGACTCAGTGAGTGTGTCACGTGAGTCTTTGGTAGTTCTTTTTTCAAAAGAGCTACTTGTTCCCAGAGAAGTCTCTGCTTTATTGGTGCACCTGTGTCATCTTTGTAACCGTTCTGAATCCATGTCTGCAAATCCTTGTTATATGCTTTGACGCAGAAATATGAATCTGACACTATAAGTGTCGGGAATTCGCGATCCGCATTATCTAGCGCCATTTTCAAAGCTAATATTTCAGTTTGTAGTTCTGAATTAGTTTCTACTGAGTGTGATTTTGTTAATAGAGGTCTTAGTTTACCTCCGTGCCACACTTCTTTTGTAATCTCACATGTGGGATTGTATGCATGTTCTCCCCAAACGGAGGGTTGAGCATGTCCGTCTGTATAGATTACACAGGCGTAATGTCTTAGAGGCAGAATGTCGATTGGCAGAGGATACGTTTTTTCATATTTTAGATTTTTTAATTCTTCTAGTTCTTAAAAGACTGTCAACCAGGCAATACTTGATAATTCATATCCTCCGTACTGAATTTTCAGATGGGCAATTCTGGATTTTTTGAAGTTGAATTTGTAACCCTCTGCAGCGAAACCAAGTATTATGGTGTTCACTCTTTTCAAGTGAGTTTCCAAGTCATCATCTGTTAAGTAAATGTCATCGACATAAGATAATGCTTCATCATCATATTGTTGTAGTAATTCTGTTACTCTCGCTGAGAATACCCCCGGGCTGTTCTTGTACCCCTGGGCTAACCGACAGAATTGTTTTTGAGTGCCATTTACTGAGAATGCAGTTAAATATCTGCTCTCTGGTGCTATGTTTTGACAAAAGAATCCGTTGGAGATGTCCAAGGTTGTTTTGTATTTTTTGCGCACTATGTTATTCATTAGTGCAGCACTGTGTGAGTTTTGCACTGCAAAAGTTTTGCAACATGTGTTAAGGTGTCGGTAATCCAAAACTAGACGGTACGAATTGTCTGGTTTGGAGACCGGAAACAAAGGATTGTTCATTTGTGAGGTGCAAGTTTCAATCACCCCTTGGTATTCTAGCTGATCTAGTATTTCATTTACTTGTTTTTTAGCTTCTTGCTTAATTGGGTACTGCCTTTGTGCAGTAGGTTGTGATTTTAACTGGACTTTGTGAGGAGGAGAATCCTCATCCCATCCTACATGATTTTTATATAAAGCAGGTGCTAAGGCCACTGCCCACTTTCTAGCAAGTGTATATTTTTTATGAATCGGTATTTGATTCGAGAAGGCAGGCATAATTACTTCTTCGCCATGAGGGCACTCCCTGACAAACTCCGGTGGCCAGTCTTTTTCAGCTAGAAGGATGTCATAGCCCTTGGATAGGTTATCCCAAAATAGTCCCCTTATTTTCCTAGTCTTATCTCCCTCTATACGTAATGTTATCTCGTATATTTTGTGGGGCTTGCTAACTCTGGTATCTGCAGTTTCCACTTGAAGGTATTCATTCGTGTCCACTGTCTCCAGATGATTCATAAGGACTTTGCGAGCTATGCTCACCTCTGCTGCGCTGTCTAGCATTGTCTGAGCCCATTCTCCGTTTTTCAGTTGTGTCCTCAGTATTCTCGGCATTGTTAACTACCTTGATACTGGCTACCTTCTTTTTTGGAAATTGTGATTTCTTTTTCAGTTGAGCAGGTTCCTTGTCTTTGGACTTGGCGTGCTCTTCTGATCGTCCTCTTCTTTCCGATTTCTGCGAGGAATTCTGAAAAGATTGTGACGGACGTGTATCAATGTCTTGATATCTATCAGGTTTTTTAATATTATCCCTATTTCTAAGGTTATATCTATTCCCAGAGGGTTCACTCTGAGGTGACCTTTGTCTCGGGTTTGGAGATTTCTCTCTTCGCCTAGGAGACCTTCCTCTGGACTGGAATTTCTTTTCTTTAGGATTGGATTGTTTATTTCCATCCCAGTTCTTTTTTGGTGAATTATTATTAAAAAATATTTTTTCTGGACTTGTAGTCAGTTGCGGTTTTACTGGTATTCCACCTAGACTATCTCTGCCTAGTTCTTCATAGGATTTTTCTATGATTCTGGCAATTTCAGCTGGTTGGTCTGCTATATCTGTCTCTTTTAACCTCTGGCGGATCGCCACGTTTGCTGCTTCACCCTTTATGTTGGCTAGTAATATAGCCGAGACCTGCTTGAAGTCTTTCAGTAATTTCATACCAAGAGTTAAAGCAGGTTCTGGACCGTATTCATCTTGAATTTGTTTTAGCACATCTGGTATCACCGAAATGGATGGAACACCGTGCGTTTTTGTATAGATGGAAGCAAAGACTGTACCCCAAGTGTCACAGTCCTCAATGTGTGGTGCGATTCCCATTGGGAGACATATAGTCAGAATCCTGTGTTTTTCTAATGGGGTGGTGTCAGGAAACACCGCCTCTATTTGGGTAATTTTCTGTGCCAACCAGAATGGTATTTGTTCCCGTTTAGCTGGAACTTTACCTAGGCAGGATTGGATGTTCTGTGGTGTGATTTTATTTGTGTTCCCCTGGTGAGGGGTCAGCTGTGGAATTTTAATCGCTGGCTGAATTGTTGAAGTCCGCATTACATACTGAACTAATTGTCTATGAATTTTTAGTAATTGTTTCAGCTGTGTTAATAGTTCAGCTGCAGGCATCCTATCGATGTCTGGATGTGGTGTGTATCCGGCTAAGACCGGCCACGTTGCTCCTGGTCTTCCTAAAGGACCGAGCCTTGTAATGTGATTGTTATGTATTAGGGCGCCATCAAATAAGAGCAAATGCTCTTGGAATTTGAGTGGTACTTCCACCTCCTCGAAAGGAGTGTACTCATTAGGAGGTTCCTCTACTTTGTAATAGTGGAAGTACTTTGTTACAGCATTTGCTGCTGGAAAATTTATCCATGTATAGTATACCTCTGTCTGCCGATATTCGTGTGCCTCGATTACGAATATGACTGTGCCACCTCTAGGTGTCAGTCCATTTTCTATAAGTTTTAGAGTTATAGCTCTTCTTTTGGCGACCTGGATGAGTATTATATCCGGGTCTGCATCGAGTGCTGTAGTATCAGCTGCTGCTATTTCAGTAGCTAATCTAATTGCTTCTCTTTCTTCATCACTCTCCATTTTACTGACAGAATGGTATTATTTTTGTTTGCAGATCAGGTTTCTTTATGGAAACAGAGATTAGGTGCACAATATTTTGGAACTGTTTTATCCTTCAACGTTGACTAGACCAAGAACCATACATAGGAGTTCCCTCCTGCGAGGTTTTGGAGGATATTATAACCTTTCACCCACTCCAGACGTCTTTGGAGTATTTGGGAAAAGGGGTCTGAGTGAGAAAGCACGACTGAGTTACTCTAAATGTCTTATGTTAGTTTTATCGCCCTTTCCAAACGCGTTGGGCGCCATGTAGTGTAGCTCCTATTTTCCCAATAGGCTCTGCGCATTGGAATAGTGCCTACAGCAGTAAAGGCCTAGGCCAGACGTTAACTAGGTCTACTACTGTCGATACTAGACTTAATTTTTGGGTTTGCCAGCTAAGCTCAGAGTTCGCTAGAAACTTTCTCGAATGTTCAAGGAAGGATTAACTCCCCTGATTAGACAAGAAGGGATTTAGTTTCTGACAACCATAGAACATGACAACTTTGCTCTCCCCTAATCAAGAGTCAATCTCAAGAGTCGTGTGAGCACAAGGCAATTATTTTACTCAGTCAGTACGTGCATTCTTAGTCTCATCAGAATGTAGAGAAAAGGAAGAGACGGGCGTGTTCAATAAAAGATGTTATTTATTGATCAGTCTCTTTTCTCGTACAAGAGAAATGGATCGATATTATTGCAATACTTATAGTTAAGTAAAGTGCATACATTAGAAGCAATAGTATAAAATAATACTGTAAAAACATTGATATGGTTTCTGAGCCATATGATGTTTAAAATGATTAAAATATATTTATATACACATATACATTTGACTAAACGTACTCAACTGGTGTTTCTAAATACGCCTACCCCGTGTACCTGACCTAAGTCTAATGCGTGGGCGGGAATAGAAAGTTACAGTTTAAGTTAAGTTTGTTTTTGCCAAGTGAATAACTAAAGAATTCTCTAGGAGGGGTTATTCAGTTCTGTACCTGGAATTTAGGATGAATGAGGAATGGTATCTCTTTCTCTGCTCTCGATATTCCAGGCTGCCTGCGAGGGCTGCCCGGAAGCGCCGGTGCTGGGTCTCTCGGCTTGAGATAGCAGCGCGTCTCTCAGCGCGTCAGGAAGGCGGGGCTGCTGCCTGCGGGGTCTGCTTCTGCTCTCGGCTTCGGCAAGTATGGCTGCTCCGTCTTGTCACCACGCGTGTGTGTGCATAGGGCAAGGTCGGCAATATTTATACCTTAAAGGTGCCGGGATTGACGTAAGGATGGACATAGGTACGTCAATAAAGATGTCATACGACTTGCTCGTTAGCACATTCTTTACTAAAGTTCTCTGTGAAATCAAAACAATGGCCGCACGGATTATCCAGGTTGTCATAGGTTTGATTTGTTATGAGAACGTCGTATGCCTTATCAGGGGCTGGAGGAATGTCGCTTGTCTAATTAGATCTCAAGCGTTATGACCTAATCAGATAACACGTTCCTGTGCCGTAGTGTGACTGCGTCAGATAACGGTATCTGCATCATGGGGGATTTCTTGCCTCATGGGCTGACTGTTAGTTAACTAGCTAGTAAGTTTAACCAGAATAGGGTCAGGAATAGGGGGATCGAATCAGAACCTATAGAAATACACGACAGACCGAGACCAGGCACTCGTCACCAGCCGACTGGACTACGGAAACGCCCTCTATGCCGGAACCACAGCCAAGCTACAGAAAAGACTCCAGCGCATCCAGAACGCCTCCGCCCGACTCATCCTGGATGTCCCCCGACGCAGCCACATCTCCAGCCACCTGAGGAACCTGCACTGGCTCCCCGTCGACAAGAGGATCACGTTCCAGCTCCTCACCCACGCACACAAGTCTCTCCACGACCTGGGCCCCAAGTACCTCAACGACTGCCTGACCTTCTGCACGCCCACCCGCCAGCTACGGTCCACCAGCCTCGCCCTCGCAGCCGTACCACGCATCCGAAGAGCCACCGCCGGAGGAAGATCCTTCTCTTACCTGGCTGCCAAGACTTGGAATTCCCTTCCCATCCACCTTCGGCTGACCCAGGACCATCTCGCCTTCAGGAAACAACTCAAGACCTGGCTGTACGAGCAGTAGCATACCCCTCCCCCCAAGCGCCTTGAGACCCTCCCGGGTGAGTAGTGCGCTATACAAATGGCATGATTGATTGATTGATTGATTGTGTGAACTGTGTGGCCCTGCTGCTCCACACTGGCATTGTGTTTGTGTTTGTCATGCATTGCAGGCATATGTTGGTTTTTCAACTCCTGTATGGCATGGTGTGAGTGGTTTTAGGCCATCCCCTATGTGTGCCACTTGTGCTTGGCCATTGTGGGTGTTCCATCCCTCTATTTGTGTGTGGTACACCCCTTACATGTCTGCTACTACATGCAGGCTCTTTCACTTAGATTTCAGCTTTTCCCTTGGTTTCCATGTGTGTGTGCCTCCCCATCACTTCATATGTAGGCTTGTGCTTTGTGGTGCTGTTCTTGGGCCATATGTGTTGTTCCACTCTCGACATTGCCCCAAAGGTTTATGTGTGCTGTCCTTGTGCTAATGGTCATTCTGTGGTGGTCATGTGCACTTCAGCTGTGTGTGCTGGCCAGTGCTGTGGTGGAGGTGGCTTTGCTCTTGTTTCCCAGAGTGGTGCATGTGTAGTTGTTGTGTTGGATGTGTGGATGTAGGATGTGGTATAGCTTCAGTTCCTGGGTGTGGTGTTGTATTTGTGCAGTGCTGATTTGTGGTGTGTGATGCGGTTGTGTCAATCATGCCTGTTATGCAGACAATTCTTGTCGTGCAGGCGGTGCTGTGTGCTGTGTGTATGTGGCCTTGGCATTGCCTGATGTACATCCCCTGTTGTCTTGTGGTGTTTGTTGATTGAGGTTTCATGTGCATCTGTGATGGGTTTGATGTGGCTGTGTGTGTTGGTTCAGATGCACTTCTTGTGTGTTTACTGTTATGGTGTGTGTGTTTATTTCCTGGGTGATGTTGTTGTGTACTCCTGTTGGGTCTGTGCTTCCATTGATTTTCCCCAGTTTGGATGACAGGGTATGTGTGTTTGTATTTGAGTTCTGTATGTGTTCCTGTATTGTTTGTGTGTTGTTCTTGTGCAGGCATCGGTTGAGGCATCCCTGTTTGTGTGTGGTGTTTGTGGCTACACCCAGGGTGTGTGTGTGTGTGTGTGTGTGTGTGCTGGCAAGTATTGTGAGCCTTGAGTGTGTGTGGCAGTGGTGTTGTGTGTTCCTTGTCAGCCACTCCTGCAGTGGCTGTCTCCCTGGTTGTGTGTTGTCTGGTGCAGGGTGTGTATTGTGCTTGTTGTTGCAGTGCTTGTTGGTGTGCATGGGGATGCACGGGATGGGCACCTGGCCTGTGGGTTGGTGGTGTGTGTCGCTGTGTCGTTGGGGGCTGTGTGACCCTGTGGTGTTTGTGGCCTGCCCATGCCTTGGAGTGGCCCTGCCTTCTGCATAGTGCGCATGTGTTGACCGCGGCGGTGATGTGACCGGGACCGGGACGTTGCTGCTGGTTGGCGGTCACTGTGTGTCCCGGATGCTGAGGGGTGCCTTGTTGAGAGGTGGGTGATGTGTGGGTGCCCGTGTGGATTTGTTGTGCCCCCAGCAGGGTGTCTGTGTGGTGATTGGACCTTGTGTCGGCCTGTGTGTTGTGTGTTGCATTTATGTATTTGCGTACCTGCGGCGGCGTCAGCGGCGGCCAATCTGACGATAGTGTTGTAGGAGGAACATCACCTGATGCATATGGAGGGCTGGGTTCATGGCGGTTAGGACCGGGTCTCGCCTATCTTGCTCCGCTGTCGAGTTTCCGCCTGCTCAGGCTGGGCGGTGTCTCCGCTGCGGTGCGTCAGCTTGTTTGGACCATCCTAATTTGTCGAGCGGGGCGGACGTCATTCTGCACGGCAGAGAGTCTCGATTGGCTCCTGCCGCCGCGGTAACGGGCGCACTTTGATGGCGGTGTGCGTCGCTCCGCGGCGGACGGGAAATGACCTATGTTTCCCTATCCTAATGTGGCGGACGTGAGTTCCGCTGCTCGCGGGCGGAAAAAGCTGTTTTTCCACCCCACCCCATAGAGTTCTATAAAGAATTCTACCTGTGGTTGCTATATCTGTCCCCTTCAGACCTGCCCTGGGAACACTGCATTGGTTCCCAATACCTCCATAAATGTTTGCATTATATCTATAGCCATACAGGAGCAAACGTACTCCTGCAATAGCTATACAACCAAAATCAAAGTTCCCACATATGGTGTATATGCTGTGGCTGCTATAGAAATGCTTGCTAAGAAATCTGAATAAGTATACAAAAAAGTGATGGATGGAATGCTTGAATTATTATCAGCCACTGATAATTACTCAAGACCGCATCCCAGTCCATAGTTATTTTGCAGCCCATGCCACCTCAGTTTGCACCCTAGCCATATGCAAATCAGTCTTGACCCAGTTCCAGTGGAAACAGTCCAGCTCAAATTGCCAGGCCACATCCTCCCTGAACCGGAGCACAAGCGACCTAGGACTGGTATCAATCTAGTTAGGGCTCATCAGCCAGGTGTAGCTTTGTGCCAGTGTGCATGCTGTCCCACTTAGGGCGACACACTAATGTATATAAAAAAAGTGATGGATGGAATGCTTGAATTAATATCAACGACTGGTGGTTACTAAGGGCTGCAACCTGGTCCATCCTTATTTTGCACACCATGCCACCTCAATTTGGACACAGCCATATGTAAATCAGTCTTCATGTTGCTCCAATGGGAATAGTCCAGTCTGAACTGGCAGACCAGATCCTTCCTGAACCGGAACACATGCAGCCTAGGACTGCTTTCACCCTAGTTAGAGTTAGTCAGCCTAGCATAGGTTGATTCCAGCGACATAGTGTGCACAGTACCTACGTCTGGGCATACCCAATTTACTTAGAGCAACACACTCACATATACAAAAAGTGATTGATGGAATGGTAGAATTAATATCAGCCACTGGTAATTTCTTGGGGCTGCTTTCCAGTCCATTGTTATTTTGCACACCTCACCACCTCAGTTTGATCCCAGCCATATGCATATTAGTCTTGACCCTGCTACAATGGTAATATTCCAGCCTGTACTGGAGTGGTGGCTCCCCCATTGGGGGGTGGGAGTGTCACCCCCGCAGTGCGAGAAGGCAAAAACATAAATGGTAATAACTACCACCATTTATGTTTCTGCTTCTCGCACTGCAAGAAAGCAGAAGTGCCTAGTTGGGGGTGGGCGTTCCTGCTCGTGGGCAGGGGGAGTGGCTTGCCCTCTGTTGTAGGCAGTACCCACAACATTGGGCAAGCCACTACCCCCTGCCTTTGAGCAGGACCGCCCACTCTCCCTTTTTCTCGATGTAGGCTGCTACTACGCAGGGGAGGGAGGGAGGCTGCCTTTAACCTGTGATGATTATGAGAGCTGCCTGCAGGAATTGGAAAACCAGGACGGTAGGAGGTGGGACTCAGGACCCATCCAGAAGCTGAGGTGGCGCAGAACGGTAAGTTTTATTTTATATCTATTTTATTTTATTAATCCCCTCCTGCCCCTCCCCCCCCCACGACAACCCCATTTACATCCCTTCACCCATCATGCCGGTCACAACTGTAAGGAAGAACCCACCTTGTTTGGTACGCACATGTTTTACAGTTTTACAGATGTCACATACTTTGTCCCAAGGGCTTTTAAGTGATACATTCTAGAGTTGACACTTACGCATTGGACATTTACAATCAGTTAATTTCTTGATCTAAATCCACGCCACCGCACATGTTCCCTGAGCAGAAGTGACCGTGACTTTGTGCTCCTTCCTAGGGCCTCGCCCCCCCTTGACGCCCTCACGCATCCTCTGAGCTCACTCCCCGAATTAGGTCAGACTCTGACACAGAAAGAATGGATAGACATATATTATAAAGTCTGACGCGCAGCGCGTAATGTCGCTTCCATTGAGACTGCCACCAAAGTGGCCACTTATAGGTATCTGACACCTGTACAACTTCATAGAGGTAACTCTTCCCGTACTCCACAGTGCTGGTGATCTTGCGGTTCACTGGGCACCCTTACACACTTACTGTGGAAATGTCCCTCTCTGGGGGCATATTGGCAGCAGATCCTTGGCGACGTGGACTCACACTTTGACACCCAGATCCCTAGATTCCCGGTCTATGTGCTCTTGGGCCTCGATAACGCCATCACATTTCCCCTTAAATCCGGGAGGGGTAAACTGATGGCCCTCGCTCTAACGGTGGCGGTCCAAAATGTTCTAACTCATTGGGGCACCAACAAAGTTCCTACACGCCTGGGGTGGCTCCATAGGTTGTGGGCCATCTTGGGAATGGAAAAGATTTCTTGCTCTCTGACCCATCCAGGGGCCTCTTTTCATGATTTGTGGGCTCCCTTCCTCACGTTATTGACCTCCAAATTCACGGAACTCACCTGCCCTAAATACTTGCGACTATTGAGACTGACTGACCCCCCTAAGTTGCCTGCTCCGGTCTCTTCCACATCTTAGTGTGTCCTCTATGGCTTTCCCTGAATTGTTCTTCCTAGGCCCTTCTGATAGCGCTGTGCTATTCCCAGGGGAGGAGGAGGGAGGGGAGAGAAGGGGGGTTCCTGTTTCTTTATTTTCTTTTGGCTGGCCGAACATAGCCCTACGACTGCCGGGATGCATCCCGAAGACTATAGAGCGTTCTGGCTCGTTCGTTATTTTTTTTGTGTTGAAAACCAATAAAATATTTTTCTTTTTAAAAAGGATATGCTTGAATGAAAGCCTTTCTGTGTTGCCCGCAACCACCCAATAAGTAGCATAGTTGTAGGTTTGATAACTCCACAGGAGGTTGGGGCCCTGCAGAATTTATATACAACTGGCACAAGGGTCATGCCAAACATTCAATCTGTCAGTGTGTGACCAACAATATGCGTAACCTAGACATCCCTTGGATTGAATTCCTGCAAAGTATAGAATGCTTTTATATTGTGTGTTCTAACACAGCATCTTACATTTGGAGTGCCTCTAAATGTCACCATGGCACATCCAGCAGCTCAACATGTGCCTTTGCATGGGTATTCATTTTATTTGGGGCATTTTCTTTTATGTGAGCTGCAGGAACATTGAGGCAAAATTGTTAGTAGTCTCCTGTCTTATCCTAAGATTTCTGTTTGTAATCACAAATCTGGTACTAACTGGTACAGGTCATACTGTTGAGGGTTGATAAAGCTACCTCTTTCTTCTTTCAGTACATGGGGTTAGTCATGTTTAATAACTCAGATTAAAAATTTGGGATAGTGATCCCAGCCAGAAAATTAACAATCTATGCTCCTGTTAAGTAAGAGTACGCTTTTGTGAGGAATCTCAGGTATCTTATGGCCAGCGACACATCCTCCACTAAGGAAGAGGAGCGTCGCCTCACTGCTTTTTGAGCAGTACGAAAAGGAAAAATAAAATGATAATAACACAATGTTGTTATCATTTTATTTTTGCGTACTTGCTCAGAGTTGTATAACTTTAGGTGCGTGCAGGCCTGTGCTGTCACTGGAGCAGGGGGACGAGAGTTGGGCACTCTCTTGAGTGCGCATGATGGTTTGGCTGGCCGACTTGGGCCAACCAAACAGACATGCGCACTTAGCATATTCTCCACCAAGCTGTAATGCACTGCCTGGGTGGAGAACAAGCATAGCCTGCACCCCAAGTTTTAGGGCCCAACCAGGCCAATCAGACCAATCGCATTGCTGCTGTCATGCAGGTGACAGCAGAATCATGATTGGGTAGGGGATTCTGGGAGCCTGTGTGCTTCCTGTACTACCATGCAGAAGAGGACAGAGGAGCGAGGCTGCAGCAGGTAAGTTATTTTTTTTTTACCCACCCGCCCCCCCATAGTTTCATTCATTAGCATTCGCCTATGCTTATGGCACAAACACAGGTAACTCAGAGGCAGCATATTATGTTACCAACTTTGTAGAGTGCAAGGTACCCTGGAACTAGGCAAGAAAAAATGCCCTAGAGAAGGGCATTATTGAATATACAGCCAGGTTTTTAGAGCCTCACAGAAGCATAAAAAAGGCCTAGTGTTTTTCTCAGCATCAGTGGAAGTGTATTACACATCTTTGCAGCTGCTACCAAAGAGGTTCATTCCCAACCCATGCCTGCTTATATCTTGAAGCCACCACTAGGAAGATATCTAGGTCAAGACCCATACAGTTCTCTGTGAACAAATCACATTGAATTAAAACTAACCTGTTTTTGCAATGGAAGCTAATGCAGAGAGTTTTGGCCTGCTAATGCAGAGTAATGTGCATGCAGTCCTAATGCAAGTTTCACCATGGCATTCTGAATTCTCTTAAGTCTTGTCAACTGACCAACATGTGCCCCTGAGAGAGTGCTGCAGTAGTCCCGGAAAATAAGATTGGTCACCTGGACCAGTGCCAGGTAGGCGGCAGAGAAGATAAAAGATAGAATCTATCTCAACACTTTAAGAAAGACAAAACAGTTGGAAGAGAGGTGATTAACCCACTTATGAAGTGTTGGCTTGCCAGCTAAGAAAAAAACAAGATCCTTAGCCTATTCAGTTAGCTACAGAGGATTAGCCCAGGATGTAGGAGCAAATCGGTGTTATTGTCATTATATTTCAGGGTGTTTTCTCTGCCATCATACACTGATGAAAGCTCTGACTGATCCACAGAGGGGGGCATGGTCAAGATGGCATCAAGAGCAGTTGCAGAGCTCTGAGCTCCGCTCTCCACCCGCATCATCTCCCGCTGATTCTTAGCTTTAGACAGGCTCCGATCCCTGCTCGCATGGGCAGGGCCCCATTGTAATCACTGAGTCCTGGGGATCCCAGGCGCGAGTGGGGCGACTCGGTGCAGGCCGTAACTCGATCGGCTGATGTGCGAGCCCTGGTTCTCCCGACTTCTCCTGCCATCACCATTAAGGCATTGGGGCCTGAGACGAGGCGCTTGTGATCCCCGGGCCGCAGTGGGCTGTGAAACCAGAGACACCATTCATAGACAAGCGGCGGTGACGTGAGCCCACCTGATCCAGCGACCGGTACCTGCGGCGGTTTGCTCTGGGAGGAAGGGAGCAAACGAGAACCTGTTGGCCCACCGTGGGCCACCCCCTGGGAAGTGGTGAGTGTGCACCAGAGCCCCCGGTTCCCCCCTCTTTGTTCCTGAAACGAGAGAGGCGAGCTGGTAATGGGCCCCCACGCACATCTGGCTACACAAGGAGCATTTGGGCCTACCTGCACCCCCGGCACGCCAAAAGTCATCTACACTCCCCTGGGGACCGCGGGAAGACGCATGTGATGACTACCAGCGCTAGGAGTTGGGTGGGACCTGATTGCCCAGTAAAGAATGGCTAACATGCTCCCAAGTATATGATCCTTTTAACCTGAGCCCACCACTGACTTTGTTGAGTTAAGAGTACCGTGGTAAATCTGCTGACATGAAACCTATCGCTGTGGGGACCCACAATGTGAGATGCCCTAATCTGATCTAGCTGCCTGTGACACTATAACTACTTATTCTTGCGCTCCATCTCTGCGCCTCACAGAGGCACCACCCCAAGACCCTTAACATTCCTCAATCCTTTGTGGGACGCTTAGACCAGCATCTGGCCTACTGTCTCACGCAGACGACGCAATGGGTAAACTGAGGGCAGAAAATCCCCAGACACAAACTCTGGAAGTGGAGCCAGCACCCGCAGGGTCTGGGAATACGGACCCCTCGTGGCCCCCTGCTCAGGTATAATGCAGCAATCACTCACACAGCTTTCATGAACTGCAGCAATACTTGACATTAAAACCACTCTGGGTACAAAGATTGACTACCTTAGCATCAATATGGGGTACTTGAATGATGACCACAAGAAACTGAAGGGTCAAGTGGCAGAAACCGTGTGTACATTGGCATTGGTGCGACCCACTGTAAATGAGGCGTCCACACAACTGCAATCCCACCAACAAGAGGTGGACTTTCTTAAGGCACACATAGAGGACCTGGAAGGGCGCTCGTGCCGGAATAATGCATGCATTGTGGGTCCTCCAGAGCAGGTGGAGGGTCCCAACACGGAGCTCTTCCTTGAAGACGGATTTTCACGAGACGTCCTGCAGAGTGAGATGTCGAAGGTCTACTCAATTAAATGGGTGCACACAGTTCCTCACCCAGGTGCTTATCTTCGACCATTGGAGGCTAGAGTTTTTAACTACCGTACAGAGATCATGAACTGCAAGTCATCCGTGCCAGGGGCCCATGGCAAATTGACAATGCTACAACTCATATCTACCTAGACTATGTTCTGGCTGTGCAACTTCACCACTCCTCATACCCGGAGGTCAAGAAATTCTTGAGGGACCATGATGTTCAATACTCCCTCCAAAAGCCGGTGCCTCTTTGCATTCCTCACAAGGAGGGCATAGTCTTCTGCAATATGTCCAAAGAGGCATGGACCTGGATTGATCAGAAGGTTTGGCACATGCACCGCCCGTCTTACAGACGGGTCCCTCTCAACCATGGACACTCGTGGAATCACGCAGGGTCCAATGCAGAGGTTGGCTGCACCATCCAACGAACGCGCAAGTCACTCAGGAACAGGCACAAGCCATCAAAACGGAGCAACACATAGGATCTCCGATTCTTCTCCTAGACAGGATTCGGACTCTGACAGGACCATGGACCGAACGTTGCACATCACGGCCTCACAGCTTGAGGAGTTTTTGGGGATGGCCCGGCCCTCACTCCACATACTGAAAATGCATTGGGTTCACTTTTCCGAACTTTGGGATATCTTCAGATGCAGTGGTCGGATGGCCTACGCATGCATGCTGAGAGCCAAGCTGAATAGAGGGAGGCGGCAAGGACACTGTATACTGACTCTGCAATACCCTCTCCAACAAGCTAATATAGCACACCATTTGCTCTATGGTATTTTTGGTTTTATTTGTTCCACAATTTAGTGCAAATGCCCCATTGCCTGTTGGCAAAAAGGATTGGGGTGAAAAATTGAGAACCTCTGGTTGTTATGTTGATCTCTTTGCACGTCTGCCACCAATGGGGTCTTATAATTGGCTATACCTGGGTCACATTATGCGGGGGCAGCAGTATGCAAGGGGGGGGTCGAGATTATCCATCAGTAGTATGCTACACACCACGCTTACACCTTACGACCAAGTAGATGGCGCCTGGAGATTACTCTTTATTGAACTGGAATGTAAGGGTTTTGGCGGGGTGCACTACACAACACGAAGTATTTCAATACCTGCACAGCCACGTGATTATGTTTGCACTGCTGCATGAGACGCATCTCACTACGCAACACTTGCATTGCTCTGAAACCGCTAGAGGGATACAGGTCTAGGTATGGTGTATTCAGGGTACGCACGAGGATGGCTTATATGGGTTGCACCCCATTGCAAATCACACACTCCAGAGTGGATGCACAGGGCGGTTTCATTACCATAAAGGATCTCCTGAATGGGTCCCCCTTGGCACTGATATCTCTTTATGCCCTGAACTTGGACCAGTCCATCTTCTTGCGAACACTCACTCCATCCTTGCTTGCGGACCCCATGCCCCCCATGAACTGGGATGGCAATTCTAATGGCATGTGGGATTTCGACACGGATCACTCCCGCCCTCCACTTCTGGGAGCATAGTCTATTAAACTGGCACAACACATGGCGGAATGGGTATCCAATATGCTGTTCCACGATGTATGGCGCAGGCACGCACTTACTCGCACTACTCAGCATTACACGATTTGTATACACAGATAGACACGGTATTCTGCTCCGATAACACCCTTCAAAGCGTATTACACTCTGACTATTTGGCACGCCCGCTTTCCTATCATGCCTTGCTACAACTGCACTTGGTGTGGGGCATAAAGCGCCCCGAGATCTCGACCTGGTGCTTACCCAGCGCCACGCTTGCTGACTCATCTTACCAGGCCTCTCTCATAGACTCCATTATATCCGGTAAATGAGGGAACAGCCTCGTCAATGGGAGTGGAGAGGGATGCCCTCAAGACTGTTCTTCGAGAACAAGCCAATAAGACGTCATACGGCATCCAGAAAATGCTGACTGCTGAGCTTCGCACACATGAGTTAGTGATACAGAGCTGTGAGCAGCGCATCCATTCGGACCCCCAGATTGGCCCTTCGCTTGCCCAGGGTCGCTTGGTATATAGAAAAGCGATGGATGACCTTTGCACATTAGATTATAAAACATACCTGGCATGCAGACACAGGGAGGGTGACTAAGAGGGAAGCTAATTGCGTGCCTATTGCGATCCGACACTGCTCAACCCCCTATCACTGTCATATACACTGGAACTCTAGTGGACATGCAAGACGTCATTAACCAATCATTTTATGAATACTACACAGCACTGTATGTGGCCCCGGCCATGCAAGACCCCACCTCCATTCAAGATTTTCTTATGGGGATACAACTGCCACAGATTACACCAGCCCACTATGATGCCTTAGAAGGCCCCATTGCGCTCAATGAGATCATGGAAGCAATTGGACAATTGGCAATGGGCAAGACACAGGGGACGGACGGGTGGCCAGTGGAATTTTACGTCACTTTCTCACCATAACTGGTGCCTCGGCTGGCCAAGATGTATACTGAGGCCGACGAGACATGCGCACTGCCCCCCACCTTGAGGGAAGTGCCACTAGTGGTCCTGCCCAAGCTGAGCCAAGACCCTCTCCAAATGGCCTCCTATCGCCCCCTGTTGATGCTAAATGTCGACTATAAGGTCCTTGGGAAATTACTAGTGAATAGGTTCATTATTGCAAGGGGCAGGGTGGCTCTCCATAAACTGTACCTTCCATTGTGGGATGGCTGCTTGGGCGCCCCAAACTTTGAGCGATATTACGCAACAGATCAACTACAATGGCCAATGCGGTGACTCGCCAAAAAACCTCACTGAGCTGACTATGGGAACCCTGACTTGGGACCCTCCAACATTACTGGAATGGATGTTGGGAACGACTACACTGACTCAGAAATGTCAAGGCAACCTTTTAATGACAGCGGCCAGATGACACTTGGCACAAATATGTGTTATCCAGGAACCGTCCAGCACCCTAGGCTCCTAGCTTAGCACTGGAGCTCCTTCCTGGCACGTTCTCCTGTCATTGATGCCCATGGCTGAGATAATGGAGGGAGAGTGGGTTAGAGACATGGGGGGACATGTACGCAGACTCGCAATTGCAAACATTCGAGGATCTGATAGACACATGCAGAATACTGCAGGGTTCCTTTTTATTGCATGCCCTGCTGTCGCATCAATCCCTGCAAACATGGGACACTGATTGGGCTGAGCCAACTGTTGTAGGGGAATAACGCTACTAGAAATGATTTGTTAATCATTCATTGGTATTTTATTATAAGCAACAGAGAGTAGTTGGTGTTCCCATAAAAGCTAGCAGGTAACTGACTACTGAATCTCCTGACATGGAACACTATCATGACAAAGGATCCATATGGAACATTACATTTAAAGTGCAAGGCACAACATAATTAATATCCAAATACAACATATCCTCTTCTCTTCGTTTATTAATTACAAAATATCTCTTGTTCAGAATAAAACACTAAAATCCTACATAGTAACACAAAAATAACAATTAATAAACAAGTAGAACGAATAAAAGAAAATAACTATTTAATATAATTAATAAACTTAAGTTTCAAACATCATCACAGAAATAGTCTTGTAAATATCTTGGAGGATGCCTGTATCTCTGGAATGACACTCTGTTATTTGCATTTTCTTGTCTATTTTTCAAAGACACCATGGTACTGTCATTAGTATTCTTACCAAAATCACTACTTAAATGTTCCTCACTTCTCATACATGTTTCATCATTATTCAAAGCTAAATATGAACTAGGATATCAATTTCCACTATCACATTCATTGTTTTTACTTTTCTTGTACAAGGCCACCCTTCTCAAATTCCAATGTTCTCCATTAAATAACGTTACAAACCTGTTATGAACAGATTTAACTTTAAAAGGACCTTTGAATTTTGTAAAACCACTACTAATACAACCTGGTTTAACCTTCACAAAGTCATTTACTGATATGTTTGTTTTTTCCTTTAGAATATCATTTTTATTTGAGTTTTCATTACTCAAATTTGCCAAACCAATGCAATCTTTCATCCATGCTGGAATGAGTTTCATACCCGCTGAACGTCCCCTCATCATGCTGAAAGGAACTTTCCCAGAAATATTATTCTCAGTAGTACGATACGCCCACACAAGATCTTCAACCATATCTTTGACAATACCACCAGTTGATACAGCCATTTGAATAGCACCCTTCGCCATGCGATTCGCTCTCTCCACGATACCATTTCCTTGCGGGTTATATAAAGATGTTCTACTATGTATAATCCCACAACAATTAAAACATTTTACCATTTCATCCGAAGTTAATTGAGCGCTGTTGTCAGTAATCAATTTCACTGGAAATCACTCTTCCCTGAAAATCTCTGACATCAACCTAATGGTACTCTTAGTGGTTATTTCTCTAGAAAACTTCATGATTAACCATTTTGATGTGACATCAATCATTACAAAAGCAAATTTTAAATCCAACCCCAAACCATTAAATGGTCCAATAAAATCCATACACACAGTATGCCAAGGTAATTCAGGATCATCAATTTTTCCATGAGACACTTGGCTACCCACCTTCAATCTCTTTTCACTCTCAAAACACCCCCACACCTCTTAACCCATTCAGAGGTTTGTTGATCCATTGCAGGACACCAAAAATATTCTCTCAATCTTTTCTTTGTAAGAGACTGGCCCAAGTGTCCTTCATGTGCCAACTTGAACAACAAAAATCTAAGATCATGTGGTTGGATAAACTTATCATCCTTCATCACAATATTTCCTTCTTTATCAAAAATGGACAATTCATCCAATACTTTCAAATATGGTCTAACAGCCATGGCAAGTGTACTCTCACGTCTTGAACCTTTAACAATCAAATCCTTTACACTGCATAACACCTCATCCTTAGCCATACTTTCATTCCACTGTGTCCTTCCAATAGCACCATTACACATTCCCACCATTTCATCTATACCTGCAACTGAACCTTCACATTGGAATGATTCCACACCAGATTTGTCTACCTCATGCCATGGTAAGGGAAGTCTTGACAAACCATCCGCTTGATTCTTCTTCCATCCAGCAATATTATCTATTTTGTACAGAAATTCCTGCAATCGAGCCGCCAATCTCGCCAACCTAGCTGAACCCTTCACTGCACCACCCGGTGACAAAATTCTTATCAAAGGTTTGTGGTCAGTCTGCAATCTAAATTGAAATCCCCATAAATACATTGTAAAATACTCACAGCCCCATGCAGCTGCTAATGCTTCCCTCTCAATTATTGAATATTTCCTCTCTGAACTAGTAAGTGATCTCGAGGCAAATGCTACTGTCTTTGTACCTGATATATGTTCTTGTGCTAATACTGCCCCTATCCCGACAGCACTCGCATCAACCGTTAAGACTGACTTCAATTTAGTGTCAAAAGGAGTAAGGATTTTTGCCTCACAAATCTCTTTTTTTATATTATTGAAGGTCTTCTCTTGTTCATCACTCCATACGAATTTACATCCTTTCCTGAGTAGCTCCCCTATTTTCTCTGTTTTATCAGCAAAGTTATGTACAAATTTTGCATAATACTCTATAAGATTTAAAAATGATCTTAATTGGTCCTTATCAACCGGTGCAGGTGCCTTTCCAATTGATTCCAAGATGTCCCGCTTTGGTCTAACACCTTCAGAAGATAAAGTGTATCCCAAGTACTCAACCTCCTCAACAGCAAATTTGCACTTTTCTTTCTTTAAAGTTAAACCTGCACTCTCCATTTTGTTCAAAACTTCCTTCAGAATTATATCGTGTTGTTCTTTAGTGTCCCCAAATAACAAAACATAATCTTGAAAATATACCACGTTTTTTATCCCTTCTAAAACTGAACCCATCATTCGCTGAAAAACCTCAGCGGCAGATGCCAACCCACATGGCATACGTGTGAATTGGAAGACTCCCTCAGAAGTGATAAACGCTGTTAATGGTTTCGATTCATCATGCAAATTATTCTGGTGATACGCACTGCTTAAATCCAATTTTGTGAACATTTTTAATTCATTGATATTTGGTAAAGGAAAATTATTCACAATTATATTCTGGTTTAAAGTGCGTAAGTCAACACAGAATCTGTACTTACCATCCGATTTGGCCGTGATAACCAATGGAGAAACCCAACTTGATGTTTTTATTTGCTCATATACCCCCCGCTCCAGCATCTCACATAACATTTTCTTCACTTCTTCTCTTCCTATAATAGGTACTTTCCGAACTTTATGCTGCACAGGAACAACATTTGGCTTGAGCATAATCTTGAGTACATACCCCTCCAATTCACCAATATCCTCTTTGAACAGGTTAGACATCCCCTCCACAATTGTTTCCGTAGTAATCTCATCCACAACCATGACCTGATGTGTCACTCTAGGATTTATTATGATATGTAGATCATACTGGTATCCCCACCCCAAAATTGGCAGTCCAGATTGAGCTACATATACTTTACCTCTCACACATCTGCTTTGAAAAATATTGTCTGTTAACATGTTCCCAATTATGTCAATCCTTTCACCCTGATACCCACTCGGATTTATATCCTTTGGCTTCAAAATGACTTAAGGCCAATTTTACTTTTGACAAATACTCTGGAATAATAGTCCACAATGAACCTAAGTCCACCATCAATTCCGTTTCCTTCCCCTCTATAAGGAACTTTGCCTTTGGTCTCATCCTTCTCCCAGGTCTCATTTCTGATTCCTCATCGCTAATGCACAATATCTTATTTGCGCCATCTACTTTGCCACCCGAAGTGACACACACTCTCGTTTTGTAGAATCTCTACTTTCACTCTATTACTAGTCTTACACATCTTATAAAAGTGTCCCTTCTTCCCACATTTTTTACACTCGTTATCCAACGCATAACACTTCTTATATTCTGCTATGTGATACGTGCTCCCACACCTTGTACACATCTTTTCGTGTGTCCTATGCTGATCTAAGTTGTTAGAAACATTGCCATTATATTTCTTAACACTTCTATCACTCCTATCACTGCTCCTTCTACTTCTTCTCGCAGCTACTTTATACGTGTGGGTTTATATCCCATCCTCGTCGCCATCTGTTGTAGGGGAAGACTGCTACTAGAAATGCTTTGTTAATCAATCATTGGTATTTTATTATAAGCAACAGAGAGTAGTTGGTGTTCCCATAAAAGCTAGCAGGTAACTGACTACAGAATCTCCTGACATGGAACACTATCATGACAAAGGATCCATATGGAACATTACATTTAAAG
Source organism: Lissotriton helveticus (assembly GCF_964261635.1). Classification (NCBI taxonomy): domain Eukaryota; kingdom Metazoa; phylum Chordata; class Amphibia; order Caudata; family Salamandridae; genus Lissotriton; species Lissotriton helveticus. Next base: position 56,407,278 of record NC_136060.1, read on the forward strand.
TGCAAGGCACAACATAAGTAATATCCAAATACAACACCAACCACATCACACTTGGTACCAACACTGCTTACGCATGGCCGTGGCAGACATGCCGTAACTGCCATTTACACTTCCATCAGACTGGATGACCCACCCGCACTGGCAGAACTCTGTGAGTATTGGGGTAGTCTGTCCATCACTCTTACTCACAAGCAGTGGCTACAATGCCTTAACTACCCGAAAACTATCTCAACTGATGCCAGGATAAAGTACATCCAATTTAATTATTTACTCCACACATATCTCACCCCCCACATGTTGGCACGCATGTACATCACCACCACAGACATATGCCATAGATGTCGAGACCAGGGAGTCACAATCACACACATGGTGTGCACCTGCACTGTCATTCAAATATTTGGGTCCAAGGTAACCACTGTACTTGCGGAATCGGCAGGCACACAAGTGGAGGCTGAACCCCTTCACTTCTTACTGTGTGTCATCAGACGCAGTTCATTTCGTAAGGGCTCGAACAAATTCCAGGACCTTGCTCTGGACCTGGCCAAACATAAGACTGCCATGGCGTGGAAGGCCCCAATGGGCCTCAATGTAAATGCATGGATGCCTGACCTTTGTAGAGCACTGGTGTCTGAGCGCACGAACCAGCAAGACATCGCGACACCTGTATCAGCACCCCCGCGACAAAACCCTAAACAATGGCAGGAATATTTATCCGTGATCGGAACTAAATTGTCTACAGCTCCCCCTCCCACTTAGACTCGCTCATTTGCATGTGACTGTGGTCTCCTAAGATCTCTCTGAAGCCCACACTGTTACACACGTATGTCTGCCTGTGGTTGCCGGATACTTTGGCCACCTGCATCCTGCTTCTCTCTTCCTGCGTCCTGCCTGCGTCCCAGCCTGTAGCTTTCCTTTCCCTTACCTCCCACACCAAACCCCCTTCCCCTTCGCGCCCGTGAGACATTCACTGGCACACGGCCTGCCGCTCCCTCGCAACTATACACATGCTGCCCAATGATGCATTAGACTGACAGACACACTCATGATGGTGGTTTCATGAAGAGATTGGTTTGTAGTCTCCTCTTTATTTTTTTGTTTCTCTGCTCTACTTTCAATTTTTCCTTTTTTCCTATTGCTTAAGAAAGATATGGTTTTGAAGAACAATGGCTTGTTCTCCCTTTGGTAAACGTGTTTTGATTTGACTGTTTACAGCTGTGCAGTGCTGAAGAGTGAAGCAGCAAGCCAGCCAACAATATGGAATTTAATGTCCCCTAAATGAGTGTTCCCCTGTGCTCCCATCTATGCCATTAAAAGTTACTGTTCTCTTATGATGTCAATGCCAGATCGAATCCTCATCAGATGTTTCTGATGTTATATTACTGAAACTAATAAAAATCATTAAAAGAAAAACTGACTGATCCACAGTGAAGATCAGCATAATTCATGCAGTTAACCCTGTAGGATTTTACCAGTTAGCCTGAGGGCATAGATGCAGAATAAAAAGTGTTGGTCTAAGAGCTGCACCTTAAGGCTAAACCTGATTAAGGGCCAGATGTAGGAGCCATTTACCAACCGGTAAATGGGTTTTTGGGATGTAGGGGCACATTTTTACAGAATCGGTAAATTTACAGATTCGGTAAATTTACAGATTCTGTAAAATACCGAATCTGTATTTGTACTGATTCGGTAAATCTCAGATGTAGGTGGGACTCTTCTGAGTCCCAAAGGCCCTACAAATTCGGTATTTTACCACCCAATCCAATTGGGTGTTAAAATACCGAATTCAGCTGTACATGCTCATGTGTGCATGCACACCTATGCCATTTGACAGACAGACATGCCCTTAGGGCATGTCTGTGTGCCACATGGCGCACATGTCAATTTTTGGGGTGCCAGAGGGTGTCAAAGTGACACCCCCTGCGCCCTTGCAGAATTCGGTATTTACCGATTCGGTAATTACCGAATCGGTATTTCCCATTGTTTCCTATGGGCTTCACAGCCCATAGGAATCAATAGGAAATACCGATTCGGTATTTACCGAATCGGTAAATACCGAATATTACCGAATCGGTAATTCCACATCTGGAATTACCTACATCTCCCCCCCCTCTATTTTACCACTTCTTAAATACCCAGTCGGTAAAATTCGGTATTTAAGAAGTGGTAAAATAGATTTACCTACATCTAGCGCTTAATGCTTTAAACTCAGATTGATAAGGTGCTAAATATACCGTCTGCTATATGCCCTTAGTATGACTTGCACCATTAAAACATAGACTATAGCAATTATTCCAGCTTCCATCAGCCTAGTGAGTAAAAAAGAGTACAAGATCATATCAGGTATGGTGGGTAGATCTAACAGGACCAGTGCTACAGGGTGGCATATGTCTGCTGGCACGTGAAGATCATCCAGCACTGACACCAAAGATGTTTCAGGACTACATTCAGGTCGGAAGCCAGACTGCACTCTTTCAAGGACCTGGTGTTCCTCCAAAAATCTTGAGATTCGACCTTTGATATGTTTTTCCAGAATTTGTTTTGGTTTTGTTCTAAAATGTGAAATAGGTTGAATATTAGAGAAGACATATGGGTTAGCATCATGTTTTTGTAACAGCGGGAAAATCAAAGCTTTTGTCCAAATTTCGAGGACACGGGTGTTAATTAAGGAGCTGTTACACACTGGAGAGCAGCTTTTATAGTTATGAAGCAACCGATTCCAAATGCTGAGCAGGATTAGAGGGAATGCAGAGCCTGATTTAACAGTACTTCTATTGTGTTTAAATTGCTCGATTTACAGCTGGTCCATATTCTCCATGCACGGTCGAAATCCTGAAGAGTGTTAGCTGACCTGGTCAGCCCATCTGACCTAGGATTAAGGTAGGTGACTGAAGCATATTCCTCATCTCTGTTGTTTAATCCTAGGGCCTTATGGATCATAGTATCCCATGTGGCTGCAACTTTATTCTCAATTACATTTGATAGGTCATCTACGAATTTTTGAGAGTTTTTAACGGACTGTGACTTATACTGTGTTGTTGAAAGAATCTTAACTATTGAAAACATTTCTTTAAGGGAATTGTGGGCAGCTATGATCTTATTTTTGAAGAAGTCTGCTTTGGCTGCAGCTATGATCTTATTTCTGAAGAAGTCTGCTTTGGCTAAAAAACACAGGGCCTCATTTATGAGGCTGTGCGTCACTTTTATGCCGCCGGTGCGTCACTTTTTGTGACGCACCAGTGGCGTAAAAAATGTGCTTAGTTGCGCCATATTTACAAAGTGATGCATCTAGGTAGATGCGTCACTTTGTAAACCCCTGCGCCACATTATACCTGCGCCAGGTATAATGTATGCAAGGGGGCATATTGATGCAAGAAAGGGTCATGGAAGTGACGCAGTGAAATCTATGAGATTTCACTGCGCCACTTCTAGGACTCAAATGAGTCAAAATCTTACGAAGACTGATGCAAGCCCTTTCACATGGGGCTTTCCCCATGTGAAAGGACACATTGCTGGAGTTGAGTCACTTTTGTAAAACACTCCAACAATGCGTCACTTTTGCGCCTACAGATATGTCAGAAATACTGACGTATCTGTAACTCCTTGCAACATGATGCGTCACACTGTAAATATGATGCATCATTGGTGTCGCAAGGAGTGCGCAATGAAAAGTGATGCATCGCTGTTTTCACGCAGCGATGCGTCACTTTTCATAAATGAGGCCCACAGCGTCTAATAGACCTATGGACGGCCTCCTGCTCTACTTCAGCTTCTGAGGTAGAGTCCTAATGCCCCACCTTCTCAAGCACCATACATGATTGTAGGTGCCTTTTATGACTGATGGGGCTGGAGTATGGCTTGGGTAAGCCAAGTTGTTCACTTGGTCAACAAAATTTCCTTCTCAGTCACGAAAATAAAAAATACAATGCTTCTATAAGTCAAGAAAGGAGATTGTAGCTGGTGGGGACTCTCTGAGGCCAGATATAATACATTTTTAGTCCTAAAGAAGCCTTCATATTTTGGTTAAAAAATGTCAGAGTGAGATAAGCTTAAAAGTAAAGCTGCTAAAAGTGGCTTACTACTTGGATCACCTTGCCACCTTTCCACCTTTCCACGTTGGCTTTCTTGCACTTCATATTTACAGGCTCATTTTGAGGCTGGCAAGTGATCCATTAGCTTTTCCAATTAACAACGGTTTCCGCCTCTGTTCTGCTTGGAGAGGACAACCCACTTTCTTTAGAGATCCCTGCCTCCCAGGTGGGGTATCTCTAAAGCTGTCATTGCAAATGCTTTGAACTTTCATTAGCAGGTGCCATGTATGTCCATGCAGCAAAATATTTTGTCTTACTGAAAAATGAGCCTGAATAACAAACAAAAAACACAGTGACCCTGATGTGTAGTGATTTGTATCCCCGTATGTTGGGGGTATTTAATGCTATTTCTGCACCGACTACCATTTCTCACATGATGGTCATGGGCAGGAAGTCTAGTAAAGGCCGCACTATCCTAAACAGGGCATGGTGAAAAACACCATGATAAAGTGGCCTAGTGGCAGAGGTATGCCACATTAAATGTTTCCACTTGCATACAGCTTCTCCTAAATCTAGGTAGGGTGAGGAAACCATAGGCATATTTACAAGGGAAGTGGCAGATTTGGCGTTAGCCTCCCTGGCTTAACGCCTCACTCCGCCACTTCATTCACCCAGGGCTTCACCATATTTACAAGAATATGGTGCAGCCCTGTGTTTTCCCCTGCACTCGCACTACACTTAGCAGCCTAGCGCCAATGCATGCACCCTTACAGCATAGTGCAAGGGTGTCCCCCTTCCTACACATAAACAATCTATAAATGCCATTTTGTAACTTCTATGTGAGCTACTTAGTGCAGCACACTCAGAAGTTGCAAAACTGCATAAAAAAATTATTGTTTTATGTGCAGGAAGATGAACCTTCCTGTACATAAACAATCATTGGCCTTTTGCTGTTTTCATGTGTGCTGCACAACACATTGTGTCAGTGTGGGTACGTTTTTTTGGCGCTACCTTCTCCGGCCCCTGTTTGCCCAGTGGGTTGAACGGAGGAGTGTCTGGTTTGTGGGGCTTTGGCTTCTGCCTCTGTTTTCCATGGTCTCACTGTCTTGTTGTTGCTGTCTCCTGCTCAGAGTGAATTCTGGTTTCAGGTGGACTGGCCTCCAGGAGGGGACTTTTGTCCTGGCCTTTGGGGCCCTTGGGTCACCTTTTGGGTTTGTACCTGTGGCCCTTTCTGGCTTGCCTTCTTCTTCATGGCGTCTTGCTAGAGAGAGGGTGCTTCGGTCCCCCTTGTATTCCGGCATTGCTGATGTCTGGGCCGGCCTCCCAGCCCTTCCAAATGGGACTTTCCTCTGTGCCTTATTTCCCAGGGAGCGGGCAGGGACATGGAGGTGGCATCCCTGTGCAGGATAGTTTGCTTTTTCCCTGACTTCCCGGTTGCTTTCTGTGGTGTGTTGCCTCTGTGGCCTTGGTTGAGGCTGATTCCGAAGGATGTTCCTCTCTGCCCTTGGGAGTAGAGTTTTTCTGGGGTATGGATGTTTGGTGTCACTGTGTAGCTCTTTACAAGTCTGTGGGGGGTGCTGTGTTTGCGGACTCCTTGCTCCTGTTCCTGGGCGGTTGTGCCAGCTTTTTGGTACAGGTTCTTCTACTTCTGGCCTTTTGGGCTGTGTCAAAGCTTTTTACATCAGATCATTGTTTCCTGGGCAGTTGGTTAAGGCCCTGCTGCTGGGCTGGGGGTTGCATGCAGTACACTTTCCTGCAGGTCTCTGGTTTTCCATTTTCTGGCATCAGGTTCTTAGTCTGGGTATTGCATGTTGCTGCTTTTTCTCCTGAGCTGCTTTGGCCTAACAGTGGGATGCCTGGCTTACTTGGGTCTGGTGGGAGTTCCTCCTCCTTTCCCTGCTGGCTAGTCTGTGGTTCAGTCAGCAGGCCTGTCTGGTGTGCAATCTGACTCCCTTGTTTTTGTGGTCATGGCATTGGGCTTATTTTCCTGCTAGTTGTTTTGCCTGGTGGTCTGGGGCCTGTGGCTGACTGCATCTCAGCTTGCTTTGGAGCCGTCACCGGGTTTTGTGTTGGCCCTTCTGTGGCTGGTGTTGGGATTTACTCGGGGTGGCTCCTGGGTGTTATCATTTGCCCTCCAGGCTGGTTGGTCAGCTTGTTATTTAATTGGGAGTTTTCCCCTTCCCAGTTTTGGCTGGTTGGCCTAGTGTCCTGTTGCCCTTCTCCCAGCACTCCGGTCTAGGGTGTGCTGTGGATGGTTGCTGTTAGTGTTGTTCGGTGTGTGGCTTGTGCCCAGTGGGTTTGAATTTCTCCTGAGCTGTTTTGTCTGCCGTAGGTCGACCCCCGGGTTGTATTTGGGGATGTCTTCCTTGGTAGTTGCTGTTTGAGGCAGGGTCATCCCTTGAGTTCCTGTTTGGTCCTTGGGTTCCACTCATCTCATGGCCTTGGTAGTTTGCCTCGCACCTTGGTCCTCTCTGGTTTTTTGGTCAATGTGGTGTCCGTCCTTAGGTCTGTTGGGGCCCTGGTTTGGCCTCTTTTCCTGTTGCAGTGTTGTGCTTTGCTGGTTTCTGGTCACTGGCTCCCCTCTTGTCTTTTCCAGTCCATGTGGGGTGTGGGATTTTGGTTGCCTGGTCCTCTTGGTTTGTCTTCAAGTGGCTGGGATTCTGGCACTTGTTGGGTCTGCTTCTTTTCCAAGCCCATGGAAGGGCTCCTGTGGCTTCGTTGGGCAGTGTTCCAGTTGTTGAAACCCAGTTCCGACTATGTTCTTTGTGAGTGCCTCTGTCTTGGCCTGGTGGCCTGTCTCTGAGCCATGGTTCTTACTCCTTCTCCCGGTCTTGGTGCTTTGGCAATCATCCTGTGTCGGAGCTAGTGATCGGTGCTGAGAGTTCTTGCCTTGGGGGCTGGTCCTCCTCTGGAGTTTACGGTGGCAGTGGTGTCATCTGAGATCTCTAGTGGCCATGTCCAACAGGTTGGTGGGGGATTGCTCCTTGGTCAGTGCTTCCTCCCTTCCTGGTTCAGTCTTTTTCGAGTTTATTTCCCCTCATCGTGCACTTGTTACCTAGTTTTCAGGCTGGAGTTCATGTGCAGGTGTATGGAGGGTGGCTGTGTTGTCCATTCCTTGACTGACCCTATGGGTGTGTGCCTTGGCCCAAGCAGGGGGTCTTTCTCACCTTATTTGGTCTAGTCAGCTGTGGGTCTCCTGGGTAGTATTGGGGTTGGTTCCATTGTTGGCCCTGTTGCTCTTTGTTTCCTGGTTGAGGCTTGTGGCTTTTGGGTGTTCCCTGCTTCCCCACGGCTCTCTTCTGGGTTTGAGTGTGAGGCTTTGGGCTTTGTTCGGCGTTCCTTCAGTTGTCTGCTTAGGAGTGCTATCTGTCCATTTTGCTGCAGTGTCTCTGGGATGGCTTGAGGGACGTTGGCAGCCTTGTGGCCCTGTGGGAGCCCTTTCAGGCTTTTTTGTGCTACATGGGATGCTCAGTCTATTATGGTCATCCTTTCTGCCTGTTGTTCTGGTGGTGTGGTTTCTTTGGCTACTGTTGTCCTTCTGGGGACTTGCCTTTGCACTTGGTGTGCCTCCTTTCTGGCCTTAGGTGTTGGTTGTGATTGCCTTGGTGCCTTTGTGGTGGTTTTCTGGGCTGGCTCCCTTCAGCTCTGCAGCTTTAGGGGTTGGGGCTCTGGGGGTCAGGTGCCCTGCTTGTCATTTTTCTGTGGTTGGATTCCTCCTTTGTGCCTGTCGTTGCTTCTGCTTTCCATTTGTCTCTGGGGCTGGTGTTTCCAGCTGTGGTGTTGGGTCCTGGTTCTTCCCGTGCCTTGGTTGTGTCCCTGTTTGTCTGTTTCTGGTTTTGATGGTGTTTCTGGCCGCTATGAGTCTTCTTCTTGCTGTGGCCTCTTTGCTGTCCTTTTGTTGATGGCTGTCTCTGGCGCCTCCTTGATGTGTGCTCATCCTCCGGTATTGGTACATGGGCATTCCCGGCGTGGGTTGGCTGCCCTCTGAGTTTTGTGGTGTAGGGTGTTCGTCTCTGTGGTTGTGTAGCAACGCCATGGGCTAGCTTGTCTGCTTTTTTGGTTGTCTCCTGCTTGTTCTGGGTGGTGCACCACTTTTTGGTTGGGAGCTCCTGCCTGTTTTTTCTGTGGTTCTTCAGTTTGCTTCACTTGGGATGCTGCTTTTGGTGTGGTGTCCTGGGTGCTCTTTAGGAGTTCAGAAGGCTGGGTTTCTGACTTTGGTATGCTCCATTTGTCACGAATGGGACGAGGACCGGAAGGACCTGGGAGTAATGCCCTATTGCTTACCGATAATCTTCATTACTCCTAGTCCCATTGTCCTCGTCCCATTCATGATGCCCCTACCTCCCTCCTGGCTGACCGGCCTTTCGGTTTGTGGCTTGAAAGTTCAGGAGGAATGCTGGGAAAGTACTGGTTAAGTACTCCCAGTGGTAGGGGGTCCGGGAGGGGTCCCAGGATTTCTCTGTTCTTTTTTTTTGTCTGGGAAATGGTTATCTCCATTATTCATGCAAGGTCAACAGGTCCAAGAGTAATGAAGATTAGCGGTCTGTAATAGATCATTCATCCATCATTTCCTGTCCTCAGGACACCCCCGCCTCGCACGGCCCTCCAGCTGCGTCTGTGCCCCCACGCTGCTGCTCGTAGTGCCGTTTTTTGCCGTTTTTCCTCCTGCGCCCTGTTATTGCTGCTCTTGCCTCCGCTGTATTCTTTATCTTGTGTGGTAATATTGTGTTGTATATTTTTCCTTGTTCCTTGACCCCCCTGGTGTGGCCCCCGCTCCCCGCCGCCGTGACATCGCGGCCCCGCCCCCTTTTCTTCTGTGTCCACCCCGCTCCCGCCTCCCAGCTGCCCCTCTCTCCCACTTCGCCTTAAATGGAGACCACGCGGACGCGCAGCGGTCACGCGCAGCAGGCGTGGCCGATTGTGCACCAAAGACGCGCCAAAGGCAAGCCCGTCTGCGCCCGTCCGTGCCTGGACCGCGCCCAGCGCCAGGACCCCTGGCCCCAGAGGATGCCAGCCCACACGACGGACTTACAACTCCACCACCCTCAACGCACTCAACGCCGGCCGGAACCCTGCCTGCTACCGAGCCACCCCGAAACGCACCCACGGACCCTTCACCTGCCTAGCCTGCAAGTTCTCCTGCCTCCGGACCTGCACCGCTCCCGCCAAACCGAGCCCCAGCAACAACCACCTCAAGTGCATCCTGCTCAACACCCGCTCCGTCATCAGGCACGCCGTAGAACTCTTGAACCTGCTCGACACAACAGCACCAGACGTCGCCTTCCTCACAGAAACCTGGATGAACGCCTCCTCAGTGCCCGACATCGCGATAGCCATCCCGGACGGATACAAGATATTCCGAAGGGACCGCATCAACCAGACGGGAGGAGGCATCACCATCGTACACAAGAACACCATCCGTATCTCGATCAACTCCGACAACACCTTCACCGCCGCCGAACATCTCCACTTCCAGATACTCACCGACCCCAAGACGACCCTCAGAGGCACCCTCATCTACAGATCCCCGGGACCTCACACACAATTCAGCGAAGACATCGCAGACTTCATCAGCCCGCACGCCCTCCCCTCCGCTGACTACATCCTCCTAGGGGACCTCAACTTCCACCTGGAGAACAACAATGACAACAACACCACCACCCTGCTGGACAACCTCACCAACCTCGGACTCAAGCAACTGGTGAACACCCCCACCCACTACGCCGGCCACACGCTTGACCCCGTCTTCTCATCCAGCAAGCACATCTCCTTCAGCCACTCCACCGGACTTCATTGGACTGACCACAGCTGCGTCCACTTCAGCTTCAGAAGAACCACGACCCACCACCACCCGCAACAGGTTCCTCGCCGGAGCTGGAGCAAGATCACCGCCGAGCAGCTCACCGCCTCCCTCAGCCAGAACCCTCCCACCAGCACAACAGACCCCAACAAAGCAGCCAGCAACCTCACACAGTGGCTGACCGCCTGCGCCGATGACCTCGCACCACTAAAGAACCCTCCCAGCAGACCCGGCAGCAAGAAAACCCCCTGGTTCACCGACTAACTCAAGGACTCCAAGAAGAACTGCCGCACTCTCGAGAAAGCCTGGCGCCACGACCAGACCACAGACAACAGGACCGCCCTCAAGCACGCCACCCGCAAGCACCACCAGCTGATCCGCGCCACCAAGAACACAGCACTCAAAAACCGACTGGACAACAACGCCCACGACAGCAAGGAACTCTTCAGCATCGTCAAAGAGTTCTCCAACCACAGCGCCGGAAACAACGACATCACTCCCTCGCAAGACCTCTGTGACTCACTCGCCTCCTTCTTCCACCGCAAGATCGCCGACATACACAACAGCTTCGGCGCACAGACCACGTACCCAACCACCGAACCAACGCCCGCCACCACCACCCTCTGCAACTGGACCCCGGTCAGCACCGAAGACACCACCCGCACGATAAACACCATCCACTTCGGATCCCCAACCGACCCCTGCCCCCACCACATCTTCAACAAGGCCAATGCCATCATCGCACCCCATCTCCGAGACATCATCAACACCTCCTTCCACACCGCCACCTTCCCGGAGAGCTGGAAGCACGCCGAGCTCAGCGCCCTCCTGAAGAAACCAACAGCGGACCCCACCGACCTGAAGAACTTCCGCCCCATCTCGCTCTTCCCTTTTCCTGCCAAAGTCATTGAGAAGACCATCAACAGACAGCTCGCCGCCTTCCTCGAGACGAACGGATCCCTCGACCTCTCACAGTCCGGTTTCCGAGCCAACCACAGCACCGAGACCGCCCTGATCGCAGCCACCGATGACAACAGATCCCTGCTTGACAATGGGGAAACAGCAGCCCTCATCCTCCTGGACCTCTCCGCAGCGTTCGACACTGTCTGCCACCGCACCCTAGTGCAGCGCCTCAGCAACATCGGAATCCAAGAGAAGGCACTGGAGTGGATCATCTCGTTCCTCGCCGGAAGAACCCAGGGAGTCCGCCTCCCCCGTTCAGATCCGAGGCCACCAAAGTCATCTGCAGCATACCACAAGGATCATCACTCAGCCCAACCCTCTTCACCGTCTACATGAGCCATCGCACACCAACACAACCTCAACATCATCTCCTACGCCGACGATACCCAGCTGATCCTCTCCCTCACCAACGACCCTGCCACCGCCAGAACCAGTCTACACGAAAGGATGAAAGACGTCGCCGAGTGGATGAAGAACAGCCGTCTGAAACTGAACTCAGACAAGACGGAAGTCCTCATCCTGGGATCATCGCCCTCCGCCTGGGACGATTCCTGGTGGCCCCCTGCCCTGGGCACCACTCCCAAACCAACGGACCACGCACGCAACCTCGGCTTCATCCTGGACTCCTCCCTCTCGATGACCAGACGTGCTTCAACACCCTGCGCATGCTCCACAAGATCTTCCGATGGATCCCCACCGAAACCAGGAAGACCGTCACCCAGGCACTCGTCACCAGCCGACTGGACTACGGGAACACCCTCTACGCCGGAACCACAGCCAAACTTCAAAAAAGACTCCAACGCATCCAGAACGCCTCGGCACGACTCATCCTGGACATCCCTCGACACAGCCACATCTCCGGCCACCTGATAGACCTGCACTGGCTCCCCATCAGGAAGAGAATCACTTTCAGGCTCCTCACCCACGCACACAAGGCTCTCCACGACCTGGGCCCAAAGTATCTCAATGACCGCCTGACCTTCTACACGCCCACCTGCCAGCTACGATCGACCAGCCACGTCCTCGCCTCCGTACCATGCATCCGCAGAGCCTCCGCCGGAGGAAGATCCTTCTCCTACCTGGCAGCCAAGACTTGGAACTCCCTCCCCATTGACGTACCCCTCCGCCCCAGCGCCTTGAGACCCTTCCGGGTGAGTAGCGCGCTATACAAATGCCTTGATTGATTGATTGATTGATCATTTAATAGTTGTGCAAAGGCAATACCATAGTTCACCCCAGAGTTTGGTTGTTAGGTTTAGTGCGTTGTGGCATCCACCGCTTCAGGCAATACTGAAAGGAATATAATTCCAAAACGTCCCAGTGGAATGTTCTGGTTTATGTGTCAATCTGCGACTTTTTTGGGATCAACACTAAAACATATTTTAGAAATTTGGTGAACTGCTAGAGTCATTAATCAGAATTCAGTCTCCCTTACAACATTTAGTGTGGCATGAAACTAATAATGCATCAATTTGATTTAAAACAAACTTTATTTCTCTAAATTCTCTAAAGTATCCTAGGCAAGACTTTCAATTAAAGTGGCATAGGCACATATTTCCTTAATTTAGTCTCAAGTCAATGAGACAATACATGATGCTCTATGAAAGGCAGCTTGCAGAAGTAATTATGTACATTACTGCCTTGGGTAGCTGACAAATCTTGTTTTCTGTTTCTTTAACGGTATTTAGTTTTAAATAAAACAAAAATACTTGCATGTCTCATAGAGAATTCTCACCTCAATTAGTCTTGCTTTAATGTAAATAATATATTACTGCATCCATAAAAACACTTTTCACCGGGTTTGCATTAAAAAGCAATACAAACCCTAAGCAGAGTGGTGTGTTGGGATTTACTTTCCGTCGCAAATCTGGATGTGTGTTAGAATGTTGCCTAAACTAAAGCATCACAGATTTATTCACTACTTTGCTCTACTTTGTGTCAAGGGATTTTCCCTGGATGGGGCAACGACATTACTTTACAACTACCCATTTGTTTTGACGCAATACCCTGTCTTCTAAAAACTGTAAATAATCTATGTCTTCTTAAGGACAGGCACAAGACTATAAGAGAGTTTACTTTACTTACAATGAGGCATTTTTATATGGGGATATCTCCACCAGAAAGTCACTTTTAGTGACGTTCTGTTGGCGATATCCCTTTCTCCTTATTTACAAAGCGGTGTTATACCACCTTGTTAATAAGCCACATCATAATTGGAACAACTCTGGGTCCCAAACCAATGGCACAGCCAAAACTGCATTAGCAATCTGTTTTATCTCATATCCTCTTTTTCGTTTCTTGTTGCCCCTTTTTTGTTCTTTGATTATCCAAGTACACATTTAGCACAGTCCAAATCCGCATGCAAGGGAAAGCCATTTCCCAAGTTTCTTGTGTTCAAGATGAGCCTTCCGAATCTCTTTTCAAAAGAGGAGGGGTGGAAGCAGGGTTTTAAAACAGGTGACCGCAGAGCAAAAGATAATTTCTTTTGCGAGTGAGGGAGGAGGATGACAGATCGTTAGCAGGTATGTTAGGGATATGCAAGTAAATGGGGAAGGGAAGGCATAACGCAGGAGGGTAAACAATGGAAGTAGGGTAACGGGCATTGATGGTTCATGTTGAAAAGGAAAGGAAGGATGGTGTGGTTGGTCGGGATGGAAGGGAGTGTAATTAAGGCATTCCTTCCTGCAGATAAACAATCGCCCCTGCATTGCAGGCACCTTTGCAACATGGTGCACGGGTGCCTGCTCTGATGCCAGGCAGCTTTTTCAGTGCCAGAACTAGAGGAAATGCAGGGATATGCAGTATTTTTTTTAATTCGCCACATCCCTGCAGTTAAAAAATGTCAGAGCATGGCACTACCAATTATGGCTTAACCCCTTCTGTGCTCATGCTGGAATGGTTCCGTCATGAGCACAAGTGCACGTGTGCTCATGATAGAACCCCTCCGTCATGAGCACACTTGCAAAAAATCCCTCTGCCGTAAACAGCAGAGCGATTTCCAATTCATCTTTTTAGCCTTAGGAGGTGGAGAGGAGCTTCCTCAATCTCCTAAGGCATATTTGATGTTTTCCTTGTAATGACGATTGCGCGCATGGCGCACTGTCATCATTACAATGAAAACGTAACTGAAACTTAGTTTCAGTTACACAGTTTCTGTGCTTGTGGGGCTATTTCAGCCATGAGCCCCGAAACACATGGGAGAAGTATCATTAGAAAGGGGGGCCTCTCCCCTTTCAATGGTACCCTTCCCTAGTAGATCCCTGCTTGGGAATTACCCAAAAAGGAGGGAGACTGGGGTGACTAGGCACCAAGGATGTATTTTTTTTTTTTAATATGTAGAGGTGTGGGTTGCCCAGAATGGGCATGCCAATGCCCTCACCCCATAACAATTGCTACAGTCGTTCTACCCCCGGGAGGCAAATGGGGCAATAGCCCCTTATCTGCCCCTGGGGTGTCAGAAAGCCCACTATGTACCAGGGAATTTTTTTTCAAAGTTCAGGATATGGGCTGCCTAGAATGGGCATGTCAATGCCCCCCCCCACACAAAAAATGCCACAGTCTTTCTGCCCCAGTAGGTAGATGGGGCAGTAGCCCCTGATCTGCCCCCGTCGGGCAGAAAGCCCACTAGGCTCCAAGGATTTTTTGAGATAAAAGTAGGGGTGGGGGCTGCCCAGAATGGGCATGCCAATGTCCCCATCCATCCTCAAAAAATGTCACAGACTTTCTGCACCCCTAGGAGGCAGTTGGGGGCAATAGCCCCTGATCTGCCCCCCAGAGGGCCCACTAGGTGCCAGGGATTACACTGGCTTTTTTGTACGTGGGGATGGGGCCTGCCTGGGGGGAAGCAGAAGAGTCCCGGCTCTGGGCGGTTCACACGGATGAGAACGCGGATGGAGACTTTGGGCCCGATTCACAGAACTAACCTAAGACAAAATCCTAAACTTACTTCCATTTTGATATTCACAGAAGTCACTTACTCATTTCGGTATTCACAGAAGTTAGGATTCCTAACTTTAGGACTCCTAAATGCCTTCTGTGAATACCGAAAGTCTTAAAGTTAGGATTTTTCTTAGTTTAGGAGTAGTAAAGTTAGGCCTCCTAAATTTACTACTTCTAAACTGAGAAAAATACCATCTTTAAGACTTTCAGTATTCACAGAAGGCATTTTTCAAAAATGAACACCATAAGAAAGTATAGGTCTGTTGGAGTTTTCAGTCGTATAGTATGAATAATTATGTATTTAGGACTTAGCCCTAACTGAATTGTGTTAAAAACATGTGGCAAATAGGTGTTATCATGACGCTGCGCAGTACTGGTCATTTTATCGACTGTTTAATGAAAACCATTGTATTGACCAGTCTCTGAACAGGCCCTCAGAAGTTATAGAAGTGTGTCTATATTTCAGCTGCAGCGCCCTGTTCTTTAAATACTGTTAATCCTTTGTACATTATTTACTAGGTGTAGCGTCACTCTATTATTCCAAATCCTTCACCCAAATCTAGAGATATTGCACTGTTCTGAGTTGAAAAACGTGATAGTTATTGGCTACCGGTATTGGAGGTCGGTGGGCTATTGATTATTGAGCAGACTTATCAAGGTCCCGGGTTACGTGCCGGTCAATATTGAAGAATAATCTCCACTCAACATTATTGTTTTACATACTAAAACGGAGAATACTGAATTTTATTATCAAATGCGGTGCTGACACATATATGAAGACTCTCTACTCATATTGAACGCTTAGGAGAGGAACTTTGTCTAGGTGGTCGACATCATAAGCAGCACCGAATAGCTACTATTTGAGGGATACGGGTCGATTTACCAAGGCGGAATACGAACAGGTCCTTGTATTTACTATCCTTGCCTTGAAAAAGTCTCAATGAGACTAAACACGTGTCGGCGGTGTGAGCTGGGAAGTTTTTTTATGTCTATGGATACAAAATAAAGAGTTGGAAGAATACGACTTGGTTTGGATCTCTAATTTGGAGTTCGCTTCAAAATAATGGACATTACATATTGTTGATTGTGAATGAACCCAGAATACATTCTCTTGCTTCGACAGATTCATAACACTTGTCTAGGTTATCCTACATTAATTAATTAATTGGGCAATTGTGTGAGTGCTGTATGGCCTGCTCTCATTCTCTTTGATAGTTATTGTATTTTGCCTATACAAATTCCACCAGGTAATAGCAGGTAAATGGTGCGCAGGGGCGAAAGAGTGAAATTATAAGCTCAAATCAGAATGACCACAGCTTTATGAATGAGGGCTTAATTCTGCCCTGAAACTCATAAATTGGAATGGGAGAGCAACCCAATAATGTATTTGTTGGCTGTCAGAATTGGTATGATATGGGCATATCATTATTTTACGGTCGGGTCATTATTTTACGGTAGGGTCAAATGCTCAAATGGGCCAAGAATGACCATTTGAAGAGAGATGCATACTCATATAGCTATTTCAAAGCCATTTTTTTGGATTCAGTATTCAATAGCAAATAGTTACTTGAAAGTAAAAATAATGTGCTATTAATGTATGATTCGAAAATGACTGAAACATTCAGCAACAGGCAGGAAAGGTAGATAGCGTGTAAAGTCCACTTGGGAACTTGATTAAATAAAACAATTTTAATTTTGACATTAATTCTTTAAAGCACGGAGCTCTAAATAATATGTAAAAATTGATTGCCACTTAGCATTCAGAGTTGTAGGGATTTCAAAGCATTCCTGAACTATAGTACAGACATTGATTCGGTGGTGCAATGTATTGTGAGTTGCGCTAATGAATTTAGAGGTGCGTTTTAGAGGTGCGTTTTTGAGCATAATATAATAAATAAGTAGAAGTCTGGATCACCAATGTAAAAATCTGTCTTTAATTTCGTTATTAAAGTCGACTTGTGACTTGACAAGTCACCTATAATAAGCAAATAATGTAGCTATTGAAATGTAGTAAGTTATTACAGTTGACTTGTGAAGTCAAAATGCCTCCTGGCAGAAGAACTAGTAGCCAAAGCGAAAATCAGGTCACAGAGCATAAATACAGAAATGTTTCAACACTTTTCTTCTAATGATCTGTTTTTCTATAAGAACAGTGAAAATCACAAAGAAAAACTTTATAGCAATGTGTTTATTGTTTGCACATATGTCATCAAAGGAAAGAATGAATCTTTTTAGCTGTGTGTTAATACTTAATCTGAGCTACAGTTTTTTTTTTAAACCGAATACCATTCCATAAATCTAGTTAGAGTAGACACAGGAACTTGTAAATGGCCTGTTCCTTCAAATGTAAATGTAAGACGAGACCCACAGAATAGCTGGCTTCAACGTAGAGTGAAAGGGAGGCTACCACTAGAACTAATTTTGAGTGACCACAAATGAGGGAGATACTCATTTTAATGGGTACATCTCTCTGTGCACACAGGCTCTGCACAAGGAAGAAAGAGTTTTCCCAGCTTCAATTTTAAGAGTGAGGTGCACTGTGGGTTTCTGAGAGAGAATGGGCTGTTGGTTGACAGGGGTGTGACCCCTGGTCAAACAGCCGTCCCAATCCCTGGCAGGTTGAACCACAAAAGGTCACCAAATTAACCTGTGCTTTACTGTGGGTTGCTTAGCACAAAAAGCAGTCACAGCAGGGGAAGCGGCACAGTCAATCTGACCGTCGATGCAACTGGGGCTGATAGGCAAGCAGGTTGGTCCCGGTCCCCTCCGTTCTCAAAGAAGTTTTGGAATTTGCCCATTTGGATACATTGAGCACCACACCCAAGGGTCCTTGCCTGATGGGACACCACTTGGGGGTTTAGGACTCACTCAGGCTTGGTCCAGGTGCAGGTTAAAGTTGATGGTAGCCTTTTGCGTCCCTGTGGCTCTGAACAGAATGTCAGTAAACTAACCCTTACTGTCACTCTGGTAGTCTTGGGATCAGGTAAAGGTGCATGGCTCAACAGCACAGCTGGCCTCTGAGGGTTCCAGGCAAGCTCCAGGCAATGAAGCATTCCTTCCAGGTACCGCAAAGCAGTCTTGCAGAGAACAAAGAAGGTCACAGAAGCAGACTGTCATGGTTGTTGCAGGTGCGAGGCAGAGTTGTAACAAGGAAATGCACAGACACAGACTTGCCTCATCCGGCTACTAGAGAACAACTGGGAAATGTGTGCCTGTTGAACTACATTTTCCAGCATCCTCAGGGGTCATTACAGGAAGCATTTCCAGGGGTCAGCAGTCAAAGAAGAACAGGATATTACTCTTCCTGTTTACAGACCCGGTGCTTGTAGTTCTGGTTTCCTTTTCGATCGTACTGTGACTTGCTGTTCCTGTTTGCTCCTTGGTTGGATTTTCTTGGCCCGCTTGAGCGGGCATTGAGCGCTGACACCCATCAGCGTTTTGTGCCGCTTACCCTGTTTCCTGTTTGAGACTTTTGAGTTTCGCCTTGCCTCCATGACCTGTTCCCTGCAAACAGCGGGCGCCAGCATCGGCCGGTGTCGGTAGTTCTGCTTTCTCAGTCTTTTTAGAGTTCTTGCGGGAACATGTCATCCTGTCTTCTCTGCTGGGTCAATCCTGTCAGCTCCTGTGAAGTAACAGGAAGGGACTGAGTTCCGGATTCAGTTAAGTGGAAGGAGCGCTCTGCATTCGGCTCTCTTCGTTTGATCTTGACATGTTTGTTCTTGTTTTCATTTTACTTTATACGTACTCATGTGGTCAGTCACTTCGCTGTGACAGCTCCATTTGAGGAGCTCTATTTGCTGCACTTCGGACATCTTGTGGGATACTGCATTTTGTGTGTGGCAGTTCCTTGGCGCATGTCTTGCTGGATATTGAGATACATTACTCCTGTGTCTAGTGGGGATGCTGGGAATGTGAGTATGCTTACGAATGAGGAGGAAACTTATTAGGGGTGAAGTAGATCTATGTGCTTGTACTCATCCTTGTCTCCTCTCTTGTACACAGGGTCTTTCCGCTAAGAGAATGTTCTTCTGTGTCTCAGTGGTCTGCCCCATCCCAGAGAGGTCCGACCAGCGCAGCAGCAGTCCAGCAGTGTTTATTGTTTTCTCCCATTTCCCCTTTTCCCTGTTAGCTGACAGCCAAGGTAATGAGTTGCAGCATAGCTCCCTGTGTGGCAGCATGGAGGGGAAGTTGAAATAAAGCAGCTTTCCATCATCCCCGCTGGACATTTTGGAAGGTAAGTGGCATTTCTGTCTACCATACCCAACAGAATGACAAGACAATTGAGATGAACCCTTTTCTTTTCAGACTATGACTTTGTGATCAAGAATCCGCCTGGTCCTCAAAATGGCAAGGCAGACGCCCTCTCCGGGGTAAATCAAACAACCAAGCAGGAAAAGAGTAACTTCCTGTAATCCTACAAAATCCTGATTTTCCTAGCCCTGAACAAGCTGTTATTACCACCGCTGATTTCCTGGATGAAGTAAAGGCACACACGGCCCGCCAGGATCATCAAGCTTGGATTCTGGAAGAACCAGCCCTTCGGACCCAGAAGGAGGACTTGCTGTATTGCTTTCTACCTACTGAAGGTTTACAATACCAATCACTGACTTAGACACATGATTCCATGATAGGGGGGCAGTTGGGTATTCACAAGACCATTGCTTTGACTACACATCTTTTCTGGTGGCTGAACCTACGTCACGATGTTCTGCAGTATAAAAAAAGTTATGCTGTCTGAGCTCAAGGGGAAACCAGTCACAGCAAACCCGTAGGATTGCTCAAAACTATTCCTGTTTCCCCTTCTCCTTGGCACACAGTCTTAATGGATTTCATAGTAGAAATGTCACCCATCAGGGACTATACAGTGATCTTTGTGATGGTAGATCACCTAACTAAAATGGGTCATTTCATCCCCCTGAAGAAGATACCTATATCTACTGAGCTGGAATTATTCTTCCTACAAAACATAGTTAATCTCCATGGGATTCCAGTGGTTTTAATCGCAGATAGAGGACCTCAGTTCACTTCTCGCTTTTGGAAAAAGTTGTGCACAGCAATGAAGATCTATGCCCGTTGTCTACTAGTTACCATCCCCAGACTGATGGCAAGACGGAGTGATTAAATCAAACCCTAGAGCAATATCTTAGGTGTTTCACACTGCAACAAGAGGAGGAGTGGAGAACCTTGCTTTGGATGGCAGAATTCGCATACAACAATGCTGAGCATTCGTCGTTGGGTTGTTCCCCTTTCTTCTGCCAAAACAAATGTCAGCCCAACATACTGCCTTTTGAATGGCCAACTCCTTGAGTCATCCATCTGTATAAGAACATCATGCATGATTACATGTGGTGCCTCAGTCAAACGACAAACACTATGCAGATCAAAAACGCTCGAAGAAACCTACTTACCAAGCAGGGGATAAGGTGTGGTTGGCAACAAAAAATCTACATTTGAAAGGGGTCAATAAGCTGAAACCCAAATACATAGGCCCCTATCCCATCAAGAAAGTAGTGAACCTGGTGGCTGTAAGACTGATCCCTGCCTTTGACTTGACGGATACACCCTGTCTTTCATGTATCCCTACTTCGTCCCTGTCAGGATCACACCAGCTTGCCAGACGTACCTCACCTGCTGGATGTAGAGGAAAAAGAGAAGTATGAGGTGTTTAGTATCTTAGATACCAAGCTTCAATAAAGCAGTGTCTATACGAGAATTCACATCAATCCGAGTACCTCTACCTCTATCCTGTGAAACAACAACTGCTCCCTGAGCAACACTTGAAAACTGACAAGTTGCATTTCACTAATATACCCTCCAAATGACGGATTTTGAAATCCTTTCAGTGCGTGTTTTGCATGTGCAAGCATACATTTCTTGTTCAGTCTGTTCTGCTTCATTGCTTGCTCATCACTACAGTAATTTGTATACCTTAGGAACTCATCTAATGGTTTTGCCTGCCAACAACCTACATTTTGTTGCATGTGCATACTGATCTCTTGTCATAAACCAAGAACAAATTGTGAGACAAAACTGCCCATATCGCTTTTGTTGGAATGTTCTTGAACCCTATGTCTTTTAAACACCAGCATAATAAGCATGCACTGGCTCCTTTTTCTCTTGATTAGTTCTATTGATTTTCAGCCAATCTATGTCTCTCAGTGTTAACTTTTCCTTTCAAAGAGGTAATCACCTGATAATATTTTTTTCATTACCACAGGTGAGGCTGCACAAGCACACATATCTCTTGGAGGTTCATAACATAGCCATTGAACAGCTATTCTACACTCCCACAGATCACTTGGCACCACACTGTCAAATAAAGTATTCATATCTGTCCACAATACTTTTGACATTTTAACAAACCTGTGTATAGCACTGTGCAGGGTTCTCTCTCAATTTTGGAAAATTGTTCATAAATGTTGCAATGTCACCTCTATTCCATGGTACATGCACATAACCTCCACCTAGTATTTCCCTCTTTGGAAGAGTAAATGCATCATAATTATCTGGAGGTGCTAGTGATGGCTCACTATTTGCTTCCGTTACATCTGATGTTTTTTTTTCTTTTCCTGCTTCTTTACCCATTTGCTCTCTGAGATGTCAAGATAACTCCATTTGCGGATGTATTTAACCAATTCGACAATGTGTAATCTCATCTATGAAGATCTTATTGTCCCAATAGTTTATCATCTAATTGTGTCCTACCTCTCTTCAATCAAAAACTGATTTACTTCATATTGTCCTGCCAATTGAATTAATCTGTCATGTGTGGTAGCTGCACGCCTTCTGATTTCTTTACTCAAATATATCTGTTCATTTTCCTGATAATGATCCAAATGTGTAATGTCCAGACAACTCCTAATGATCTCCTTTACGCCTAAGTATAATTTTGCCACAAATAAAGGTCTTATCTTTTCGCGACTAACAGGTAGTCTCTCTGATCTCTCCACTCTCATAGTCCCAACAGTCTCTTCAAACCATGGGAGAAAATCCCATCCTCAAACTTTTCTGCCCCCCCCGTTCTATAGGTGTTGTAAAGACAATCCTCCTTCATTTTGTCAATGATGTACCATTTTGCAGGGGCATCCATGCAACCATTTTTTAATTCTGTGATGTTGGGATAAACCCTATTGCAGCTACTCCTCCTATAGCTCCTTGAGCTTCAAGATTAGGGGCAAAATGTATTGGGGCCATCACACCTGACCATGCCAATATCTGAGCTGTCACAATTTGTGGTACTGGTTCATAAACAGTCACACATAGAGTTATTACAGTATGAGCCACTTCAACAGGTGCAAGTTGAAGTGCTGGAAATAGTCCCTCATCCTGAATTATACTTAGTTCAACAGGAGCTGTAGTCAATGTAGTACTTGCATCACTATCAATATTTGTTATAGGGGCCACATAAGGTGGTGGACGTGAAGCCAATAAATCATCCAGAATATAATTCCCTGAATCACTACGATTTTCTGTTTTCTTCTAGCTTTTTCCTAATTTCTCTGTTTCTGATTCTTTTTAACCTTCTCGGTGGTTATAACTGGATACATTCTATCTCCCTCAATTATACATTTTCTCCATCTTTGCTGTCCTTCATCCCATTGTGCATCTGCATAATTTTTCATAACATTCTTCACCCTTTTATGATAGTTCTCCTTCTCTTTAGAATGTTCTGGTTTTTCCCATGCACTTAATGCCTCATTTTGGGCCATATGTAGGTAAACTCTATTTACCGATTCTTAAATAGCGAATTTTACCGACTCAGTATTAAGAATCTGTAAATAGTATGTAGGTAAAAATTCTGTAAATTTTACAGAATCAGTCATATTCGGTATTTAAGAATCGGTATTTACCGATTCGGTAATTCCCATTCATTCCTATGGGTCTGGAGGCCCATAGGAATGAATGGGAAGTCTTTCACCATTACCGTTTTGGTAAATACCGAATCGGTAATAGGGGGAACATATTCAAGGGTGGCAGGGTGTCACATTGACACCCTGTTGCACCGTTGAATCGTGCATGTGTGCACATGTGGCACACATACATGTCTGCCACATGGCACTTTTAAAAAAGCACAAAATAGCTTTTTTTTTTTTTTTTCTTTGGTTAAAAACTTTAATTGAGCAACAAAATCATGTGTACAGAGATGGGCCTACAACCACACGGGCTGGCCGCTAAGATCGGAGCGTAACACGGTATAAGACAGTGGTCGCCACTCTGGCGGTCAGGCACAATCCGGATACAAAATGTCGCCCGCAATATGGAACAGGATAAGACATTTTTCTTATTTTAAAGCACACCAAAAACAACAAACAACAAAAACAAGGCGAAGGAGTAATACACAGAGAGTCAGCCCTGGAGGGGGGGGGGAAACGTCACTAAGCAGGAACACAAAGTCACAATCAATAGGCTAAGTCAAGGCGGGGGGACAGCGGGGAGGTCAATCAAACCAAAGGACAGTATACGAAAGTTCAGGAACGCCAATCTAGGGTGACAAGGGAATATCAGGGGCCTCCACCAGGGGAGGAGCACAAATACATCAAACCAAAGGACAGTATACAAAAGTTCAGGGACGCCAACCTAGGGTGACAAGGGAACATCAGGGGCCTCCACCAGGGGAGGAGCACAAATATCCCCACGATAGGCATTCCACTGACACCAGATCTTCGTCCATGCCCTAGGTCTGCCCCTGGCTGTGTAGAGAGTCGTTTCGCGGAACATAGACCAGTCCATGTTTTCTTCCCACACGGAGACAGTGGGGGGCCTGTGCGAGCCCCAAAGTTGCGCTATGTCCCGCTTCGCCACCATATACCCCAGGGTCGCCCACCTGGTTTGGGCCACCGAACAATCGGTAGGTTCCCAAACATTCAACAAACATCTCCTTGCCTCCGGCACCAAGGCAATTCCAGTCACAGCAGCCATCACCGCAAGTACCCCCGTCCAATAGGCAGCCACCCTCGGACACTCCCAAAGAATGTGAAGAAACGTGGCACTCATCCCACACCCACGCTTGCAGAGGCCATCCGGGGAAAAACTCATCACAACCAAACGAGGACCAGTAACATACACCCGGTGGAGGATCTTGAGCTGAACAAGACAGAGACGGGCCGGAATGGCGACCTCTTTCGGAGAAGATAGCGCCAATTGCCAATCCTCGTCATCCAATTCCAGCCCGTCGCCGACCCATGCCTCCCGAAGTCGAGCGAGCAAGTCCGTGCGATTGTGAATAAGCTTCTTATAAATCAAGGAGATAGTGCTATCAGGGATATGTCCGTCCAGGATACGATCTTCGAGGGGGGAGGACTCGGGGACAGCGGTACCGGAAGGCAGAACAGAAGTGAGGGCATGACGGACCTGTAAATATTAAAAAAATTCCCTATCACTCAGGTCATAATCATTCCGAAGGGCCTCGAAGGACTTCACCGTTCCATTCGCACACACGTCACCCACTCTACAGATCCCAATCATGTCCCAGCGGTCAAACCCCTTCGTTGTCCACAGACATCCCAAAAGCTCAGACGCGAAAAGCGGAGTCGCCAGCATCACTCGTTCATCCCACCCTAAGCTCACATTCGCAGCGCGCCACACACGAACCGCGATCCTAGTCGGTCCCGTAAGGTGGAGCCCAGACGACATAGAGTAAAGCGCTCTATTAAAGTCACCACCCGGTAGCTGGAGTCTGTCCATTTCAAAGGCCGGATCCGGACCCGGGGAATACATCGAATGGTTAATGGCAGACAGTTGCGTAGCCCAATAATATCTCCTGATATCAGGAAGTGCTATGCCCCCGTCATACCAAGGGATGGTGAGCTTCGCAAGTGCAATACGTGGGCGCCCGTCCCAAATCAGTTGCCTTTGTAGACTCTCGACCTCTCGGAAATAAGTAGCGGGGATATCGTCATAGCAATTCTGGAGCGCGTAAAGGAATCGCGGCAAGGACATCATCTTGAAAAGGGCGGCCCTGCCCAGCGGCGACAAGGGTAATTTACGCCAGCGAGCCACGTCCAGCCTCAAGCTATGAAGCGGGGGAAGGAGATTACGTTCAAATCTGAGCGACGAATCCAATGTAATAAAAAAAAACAAGTATTTGAAACCGGACTGAACAACCTGGATGGGAAATCTATTCGGCAACGGGGGCAGATCACCCGAAATAGCATAGACGCAGGATTTAGCCCAGTTTATAATCAAACCAGAATTCTTACCAAACGAGGCGAGAACGTCAAACAGGACATTCAAAGATTTACGCGGGGAAGTAAGATAAAGAAGAATGTCGTCCGCATAAAGCGAAACACGGTCCTCAAAATCTGGGGACCAACGTATACCCTTGAGAGAAGGTTCCCATCGAATCCACGCAGCTAGCGGTTCTAACGCGAGAGCAAAAAGTAGCGGAGACAAGGGGCACCCCTGTCTGGTCCCCCTACCAAGGGGAAAGGGAGCCGACACTCGACCGTTAACCACGACCTGTGCCAGGGGGTCGGTATACAGCAGCTTCACCCACCCGATGAAACCCGGGCCAAAACCAAACTTCTCAAGAGCCGCCCAAAGGTAGGGCCACTCTATCGTGTCGAAGGCCATCGAGGCATCCAACGAAGCCAAAATGGCCGGCTCCGTCAGAAGCCCCGCCCTCGCGATGGCTCCATGAAGGCGACGCAGATTAAGAGCTGTGTTACGGTGCGGGATAAATCCGGATTGGTCCGGATGAATCAAGTCACTAATGACCGTTAGGAGGCGAGTAGCCAGGACCTTGGCAAGAACCTTAGGCTCGACATTCAACAGGGAGATGGGTCTATATGACGAACAAAGATCCCGGGGCTTACCATCTTTAGGAATTACCACAATCGTGGCCAGACGCTGGTCATAAGGGAGAGCACCCCGCTCACGGGACTCCGAAAACATTGTTCGAAGATAGGGCGCAATCTGATCAGGGCGCAGTTTGTATAACTCGATTGGCAAACCGTTCGGGCCCAAAGCCTTGCCCGAACGAAGAGAGCGAATAGCAGTCGCGATTTTGTCCATAGAGAACGGGGCAACCATGGAGGACCGCTCCAAGTCGGAGAGGCAGGGCAAAGCTATGTCGCGCAGCAAGAGGCGAGAGTCGTCTTCATCCCTTACCGACACTGGGGAGTAAACCGCACGAAAGTAGTCCGCAAAACAGTCCACTATTCCAACCGGGTCCGTCACCCGCACACCATTCAAATTCTGAATCACAGGCACCACTCGATTCGCCCTCTCTTTCTTGTCCAACCAGGCAAGTAACTTACCCGCTTTGTCCCCAACATCATACAGACGACCCTGTTGCTCCCTAAACATCATTTTGGCCGCATCTGTGACCAGAGACTTATAGGCAAATTGCTTCAGACCCAGGGCATGGAGTTTGGCACGAGTGACACCCGATTCCAGGTCAGCCTCCATCTCAAGTATTTCCATCTCAAGATCCACCACCTCCCGATTCCTTGCCTTTTTGGTTTCAGCAATAAGGGACAGGGCCTGCCCACGAATTACTGTCTTAAAAGCCTCCCATAGGGACACAGCAGAAGAGACAGACCCCTCGTTGTCCAGAAAGTAATTGTCCAGGGACGTAATCAATTGACCACGGGTCTCAGGGGAGGCCAGGTACCAAGGGTTGATAGGAGCCACCCGGCCCGCCGCCTCCACCCCCACATCAAAACAGAGCCAGAGCGGAGAATGGTCCGAGATGCCCCGGGGAAGGTGCCTAATCTCCCGGACAGCCGACGACTGTTCAGCTGGCATGAGGAAGTAATCTAATCTAGACAAACTCCCATGGGCCCCAGAGTGGAAAGTATACTGAAGTTGAGTGGGGTGCATAAGTCTCCAGCAGTCCACCAAACCAAAGGTATCAAAAAGCCACCCAGCCATAAATGGGTCGAAGGAATATCCCTAGGGGGGTAACGATCACTCAGACCAGAGAGAACAGAATTAAAGTCACCAGCCTTGAAAAGAGCACCATCAGGGAGTCCCAACAAAACTCGGCCCAAATCAGAGAAGGTAGAGGTCTGCAGGCCAGGGGGCACATAGACGGTGAACAGGGAAAGGATCTTGCCCTCATATCGTCCCACGAGGACGGCATAGCGCCCCCGATCATCGAGGATCACATCATCTATCGCAAGGGGAAGAGAAGCCCGGACAAGGATGCCCACCCCCCTAGAACCCGTTGTAAACCCTGAGTGCGCAACAAGACGATAGCCCCACCTATTCATCGCGCGACAAGTATTGCCCACTAGGTGTGTCTCCTGCAGAAAGACAATATCGGGAGACAAACGTCGCAGGCATCGCAACACCACCCCCCGCTTTATACGATCCCCTAGACCATTGACATTCCATGAAATAAACCTCAACCCGCTACCCCCCCATCCCACGAAGTAATGCAGAAATCACCCCCCAATGAGCATGACACTGAAAGTACAAGTAGCAAAATAGAATCGCCTTGAAAAAAACAAAACACAAACTACAAACGCCCCAACAACCCCCCCCCAACACCCAAGGAAACACCCCCCACCCTGCACCCCTGCAGTAGACAAAAAAGCCACCCCAACATGCAGTGTGCCTGTCGCCCAAAAACCCCCATTCTACAAAAAGACCCCGGAGGAGGAAAAGGCCCTGTCCCACCCGCCACCCCGACAGAAATAAGGGGAGAAGAGAGTACACAGAAAACAGATCACTGAAGTACAGAACCCAGGAAGAAATTACATGATACGGAAACCGGGGCCCAGATAACAAGTTCAACTCTCCACGCCACCCTCGGCACCACCCGGGTGCTCGGTGGGATCAGCGAAATTAGGCCGGTTCGGCAGAGAGTCCAGCCAGTCATTTACCGAATCAGGTCGATCAAAGAAAAGGGTCCGTTCATTGTACTCCACTCGCAGCCTGGTAGGAAAAAGCATGGCGTATCGCAGACCCAGGTCCCGAAGACGCTTCTTGACTCCACGGAAGCCAATTCGCTGCCTCTGCACCAGCTGTGAGAAGTCCGGTCAGAAGTTCACCGTGGCATTTTCGAAGGCCACCGGGCCCTTAGCTCTCGAGGCCTGCAGGATAGCGTCTCGGTCCCTATAGTAAAAAAGGTTTGCGACAATGGGCCTCGGCGGGGCGCCCGGCTTGCCCTGGCCACCGGGAACACGATGGGCACGTTCCACCGCAAAGAATTTGCTCAATCCGGATGGAGAAAGGTAGTTTTGTATCAAGTCCTCAACCAGGAGATCAACAGAATGCGGATCAGGATTTTCCGGGACACCAATAACACGTACATTACAACGCCGTGCCCTGTTTTCAAAATCCTCCAAGCGCTGAGTCATGAAATCATTCGCCTTTCTGAGGTTGCCGATCTCCGTCTGTATCTCCGAGACGTCGGCCGTGAGGCTAGATGACTTGAGGTCCAATGCCTTCACCTTCTCATTGGTTTTAGATAAGTCGGCCCGAATCAGGTTCACATCAATAGCCACAGTATCAATTTTGTGGGCCAGAGCTTCATACTGTTGGCCGATGGTTTCTCTCATACCTGAGATGGCGCCCAAGATGTCCTGCAGGGACGGCTCCGCCGAAGCCTCCGAAGGGTGCCCCACTGCACTCTGGCTAGACAAGGCGGCACTGGGGGACACCTTCGACTGTGTGTACCGGTCCATGATATTAGACTGGACCGGGCCCCCGCGAATGGGCGTCTTGGTCTTCCGCCGCTCTTGGTCCCCCCTGCCAGTCATATCGGAGACCGCGTCCCCACGGGACCCACGCGACCTGGTGAAAATGGCCACAGGAAGACAGGGCGCCGGAGCCAGAAGTCAGCAGCGAGGGCAAGACGAGGTGCGAACCGGCCCGGAGGGACACGAAGCAGACAAAAGGCTCAACTGCAATCTCGCGCCGCTGGACTCAGTACCGGCCAGACACCTCCGTTGGAAGACATAGCCTGAGTCAGAATCGAAACCGAAAGTTAAGAGGGGGACCCATGAGTCGAGTCCCCCTGCCGCTGTTGTTCAACTCTGACACGGCAACAGAGCCCCACCAAGACCCGGGCGCGCCAGCAAGGCGGGCCCCGAAAGTTTGAGTCGATGTAGCTTCGGTGCCCCTTGTCCAATTCAAAATCCGAAAACAATATTAAGATCAGCCCAGGTTCCTCTCCATTAATCCTTGTGAGAAATCAGGATATGTTCAGGATATCATGCCGGGAGTGGCGGGGGTCCGGAGAGCGCTGTGCTCACGCGGCCATCACGGATGTCCGCCAAGCTCCTCCCTACACAAAATTGCTTTTTTAAAGGTTTTCGATAATTACCACCAACTTGTAGTTGGTGGTAAATAACGAATCCTTAAATCTAAAATGCACTCACTTGAGTGCTCCCTACATAGGATTTTAGGATTCGGTAATATTCCGATTCGGTATTTTAAGGAATCAGTAATTTACTGAATCCTTAAATTACCGAATCTGTAAATTACCGAATTCTAAAATCAAGCCACCTACATTACAAAAAGCGAAATACCGGTCGGTAACGGCAAATTTACCGATTTTTGGCCATTACCGTCATTAAGCTACCTACATATGGCCCATTGTGTTGGTGTAAGAAATGGTTTAATATCATATAATGTCTCCCTCAGATGTTCAATGACCTTTAAATTAAATGTACAATATTGTGGAAACCTGAACGATTTTTCTGAAATTTGCACCATTGACAAAGCCATAAACAGGTATGTGGTCCTACATTTGTTGTCATGTAATGAGCTGGCGAACCATCAGTGACACTTCTTCATCTTCCCTAAATGGGACTTTTACATTGCCCCTCATCAAGCCTCTAAACGTCTTAAAGCAATTCATTTTTGCAATACCTCAACAGTAAGTGTACAGGGATCAAATTAGACTTCAATATTTGATTCTGTTTTTAATTCCATACACATCAATTTCTTTCTCATCTCTTGTTAGAGCTTTAGAACTTCAAGACTCGTCAACCAATTTCAACATGACACTTTTATAACAATTGACCTAAGTCAGTTTGGTCCTCTGTGTCATCGTCAAACAATGCAGCTCAACAGTAACCCAACCAACCAATCTGAGTGCGGTACACTTTCATGTATTTTCTCACTTCTCACAGTAGTTCACACTCTTTTACAATTTTGTCAGCCACAAATTCTACAATTCTAAGTAAGCATAATAAACAAATAACTTTGTCTGATCTACTAAAGAAAATCAAAGTACTTCATACAAGAATTGACTGAAATTAAGGTGTTAACTCCCTATGACTTCCCTACACCTACACATACACAGCTTCTTGATACCACTAAATCTGGCTCCCCTCTAGATCCCTGTCCGCTTAGGGTTCTGAAGGCTTGTAGGGAAGTGGTTATCCCTCCTCTTATGGAGGTGATGAACTTTGCAATCACGGAGGGAATCTTCCCTCTTTCATGGAAAATGGCGGTCGTTAAACCCCTTCTGAAAAAGGCCACTCTGGATCCTGGGGTACTGAAGAATTTTCTGCCGATTTCCCTTTTACCTGCCCCTGCTAAAATCCTTGAATCACATCTCAATCGTCACCTCAGCTCTTTTTCGGATGACTCCACCCTCCTAGATGTGTCACAACACGGCTTTAGAAAATCACACAGGATCGAATCTGCCCTCACAGTTGTCATCAACAACATCAGCTTGAAGGTCGACAAGGGCTATACTACTCTTTTGTTATTGTTATTGTTATTTTGGATTTATATCGCGCCAATCACCTACAGGTCTCTAGGCGCTCGGAAATCGATGGAATTCATACAATAACTAAGTATCCCACAAGAGAGTAATGCAGCAGCCAGCCTATATTGCTACCAGGGCCTTCCCAAACAGTAGTGTCTTTAGACACTTCCTGAACCGCAGGAGATTCACCTCTCTGCGTAGTCCCTCAGGCAACTTATTCCATAGTTGAGGGACCAACACAGAGAATTTTCTCCCTCCCTTGGTTACCAGTTTGTAGCGAGGGCAGATCAGCAGCTGAGAATCAGAGGATCTAAGTTTCCTTTTTGGAATATACACTTCCAAACGGTCTCTGATATATACAGGAGCATGGCCATAAATTGCCTTATGGGCCGTGCATAGACTCTTAAACTCTACCCTCTCTTTTATAGGGAGCCAATGTAAGCTCCGTAATAGGGGAGAGGCCTTAGTCCTTCTAGGGAGTCCAAAAATCAGTCGCGCCGCGTCGTTCATCACGACCTGTAATCTGTTCATCAGGGTTTTAGGGAGGCCTAAATAAAGGACGTTCCCATAGTCAATTCTTGACATGATGGTTGCTGCTACAACTGTTCGCAACATAGCCTGAGAGAGAACGGGCACTAGTTTACGTAGCTGCCTGATGATATTCGTACAGCTTCCAACAACGGCGGAGATTTGGCTGCCCATTGTCAAATCGCAATCCAGCTTAATCCCCAAACTCTTTACATTCACACTTGGCTTCGGAGTTTGCCCTAACTCCTGTGGCCAGTAGAGATCACTCCAAGGTGAGGTGGTAGATGGAATTACCAATACCTCAGTCTTATCTGGATTGATTTTCAGCAGGTTTCTCGTCATCCATCCGACCGTATACCTCAAGATATTCTTGAAACTGCGCGACCTCAGTATTATCGATACTCAGTACAAGCTGAGTATCGTCAGCGTAGTTAAAGACTCTACAGCCCATACTGGCCAGAGATGCAATCAGAGGTTGAAGGTATAGGTTAAACAGTAGTGGGGACAATGCGGAGCCCTGAGGCACCCCACATTCTAAAGTCCCCACGTCTGATATCAGATCCCCCAGTTGTATCCTCTGTGTTCTTCCCAGAAGAAACGATTTCAGTCATTTAAAAGCCTCGCCTTTAACCCCAAAGTTGTCTAGTCTTTACAGGAGCAGGGCATGGCTAACGGTGTCGAACGCCGCCGACAGATCTAAAAGAATCAGGGCGCTCGGTTTCTTAATGTCAGCCATGCCTCTTAATTCATCCAGCACCGAGAGCATCACCATCTCGGTACTGTGGTGTGCTCGAAACCCTGCCTGTCGCTCGTGGAGTAAACAGTGAGACTCCACGTGAAGAGATAAATACTTCAGGACATGCTGTTCTAAAATTTTAGAAAGAAAGGGCAGCTGAGAGATCGGTCTATAGTTCTTCAAGACCGCAGGATCCGCGCCAGGTTTCTTCAACAAGGGACTAACTCGCGCTTCTTTAAATTCAGCTGGTAAGTACCCCGTTTCTAAAGATCTATTAAGAAGAGAGATAAGACGCTCCTCCAGGATTGGGCGGGCCATACGAAATACACTAGGGGGGCATGGGTCTGCTGGGGAACCAGACTTAGTTCTACCCATCAGTTGCTCCAAGCTCAACACATAAATCTCGGGGAACTCCACGATAGTACAGTCCGTGGGATTATGGAGATCAGGATATGGGACAGGTCCATTTGGCGTATTGCTTTTTATTTCCGAGATGATGTTCTCTACTTTTTCTAGGAAGTATCCCTGAAAAGTATTGCAGTCTATATTGGTGCCTGAGCATTCCGTTTTTTTGCTCAGCTCAGGTAGAATTTTAAAAGTCTCTTTTAGTCCTGCTTGACTTTACGGCGGCCTTCGATACCGTGTCTCCCTCTATCCTGGTCACTCGACTTAGGGAGATAGGAGTCGGAGGTCCAGCCTTAAGCCTCTTGGCCTCCTTTCTTAGCCAAAGAGAACAAAGGGTGAAGCTGGGCGAGTTCCTTTCTTCACCAAAACCTGTGCAGTGTGGGGTTCCCCAGGGCTTCGCTTTAAGTCCCACACTCTTTAACATCTATGTGGCCCCACTTGCCAGGGTTGTGAGATCTTTCGGGTTTGAGGTGTTGTCATATGCCGACGACACCCAAATTATGGTTTCTCTTACCCAGTCTTTGAAGGACTCTGCCCTGAACTTCAGGAACTGTATGGAGGCGGTATCAAAATGGATGATCCAGAACTTCCTGAAGTCAAATGGGGAGAAGACGGAGGTCTTGATCTTCGAGGATAATCAGGAAATCTGGTCAAAGGACTGGTGGCCAGTTTCCCTTGGGGACTGCCCCCTGCCCTGTCAATTTGCCAGAAATCTAGGGGTTCTAATTGATACCTCGGTCTCATTCAACCGTCAGGTCAGTAGGACTGTTTCCACCTGCTACGGTATCATTCGGATCCTTAGAAAGATCGCTCATTATCTCTCCCCCGATGCTCGGAAGCAAGCCGCCGTGGCACTTGTCTCTTCAAGACTGGACTATTGCAATCCACTGTATGTGGGTATTAACAAGAACCTTATCCACCGCTTGCAGATAGTCCAGAATGCGGCGGCTAAGATGGTCCTCGGTCTTCCCAGATTGTCCTCAGCTTGTTTGGTGAGAAGAAACCTGCACTGACTGCCCATACAGTCTAGGAGCTCTTTTAAGATCCTATGTCTTGTGCATGGGGCTTTATACGGAACTGGCCCTAAGGATATTAGGTCCCTCTCCCACTCCTACTCCCCCACTAGAGTTCTCCACTCATCTAATAAAAATCTCCTCCTGGTTCCCAGATTTACAAAAGCAACATGGGGAGGTAGAGCCTTCTCTATCCTAGCTCCCAGATTATGGAACTCGCTTCCCCCTGAACTTGCAGGGCAACCCTCCCTTGTGTCTTTTCATAAAGCTTTGAAGACCTGTTTTTTTACCGAGGCATACCCGTAATGGTGCACTAAGGAAATTACAATCTTTTGACCTGTTTGGCGCCTTGATGCCCTTGGGCTAAGTTGCGCGGTATAAGTTTCCTTTAATTTTTTCATTCATTCCTACAAATGAAGTCTAACGGCAATAAATATCAGTACAATCACAACAACGCTATATTCCCTTTTTCAATTGTTCAGTTTGATGGCACCTCACAAATATACATCACAAATCTTAGCAGACAAATACCAGCACAACTTCAACTGCACATTTATCTATCCTAGGTTCTTTGACTACCCTGAGTCCAATACTCACTTCAACTGCTCAACATTTAGCGCCTACACACAACTTATTCTCAGACACAACAACCAGACAAACTCTCAAAAAAGACAATAACAATGCATGATCATATTTATGCTCACTCCTTCACCACGGCAATCGCCTTCAAAACCGCATCTCTGACATTTTTCATGTTTGGGCTTAAGGACTTGGGCATTTGAAAACTACAGCTAATTATTATTATTACAGTATGTGTCTAGTGATATGAACCATACTCTGCTACCAATTGCTGAAGCATGGGGTCCTGCTCATTAACAATACACCCGCACACATCGGGTCGATGAATCTCTGCTGTTAGCTGAGATGCCCATGTTAATTCTCAACATAAATCATTATCAATTATCATTATTTTAGTTCAGTCAATAAAGAGAGTGTGGTCAAGTTACAGGATTTTATTTTAACTCTATTTTCCAAATGTCATCAGTAAATGTTAACAATCAATCAATCAATCAATATTTAGTAACAAGATAAATCAGTACAGAAAATCAAAATAAGCATTGATATTTCTATTTCTATTTAGGGGGTTTTGTAGAGCGCTTGGTGACGCACAGCGGCGTGTCCCCGCGCTAATGAGCTAATGTCTACCAGACTGATAAATGCAGAAAATTACTGTGAAAATAGAGCAGTCTTCAGCTTGGCTCTGAAGAGTGTTTCTGAGGGTTCTAGTCGCAGTGCCATTGGTAGCTTGTTCCATCTGGATGCTGCAAGGAGCCTAAAAGATCTTCTACCCATCCGGGCTCTGGACACCTTGGGAATTGACAGGAGTCCTGAACCGGAAGATCTCAGAGAGCGAGATGGCTCATAGGGTGTCAGCAATCCTTTCAAAGGGAGCGGAGCTCTCCCGTTGATGATCCGGTGGCACGTGCACAGGGCTTTGAATTCCACCCTGCTGCGAATCGGGAGCCAGTGCAGAGACCGGAGAGCTGCTGCGGAGCCCGCTCTTCTAGGTAGTCTAAGCACTAGTCTAGCAGCGGCATTCTGGAGAACCTGGAGACGACTCAGGTTCTTTTCCAAGGTTCCCAAGTAGAGAAGATTGCCGTAATCCATCTTTGACGTGACTAGTGCATGCACCAGAGTTTGGCGGGCTCTGATAGGTAAGAATTTTAATACCTTCCTGAGACTTTTAAGGGTCCCAAAACATGATCCAACCACCTGATTGATCTGAGGACCGAAGGCAAGGTCAGAATCAAACCAAATCCCCAGGTTCTTTGCTTTCTGGCAAGGGGCAGGTAGTGGGCCCAAGCACGGTGGCCACCACGCCGACGTCCACGCTGATTGGCCTCCCCCCACTACCAGTACCTCGGTCTTGCCTCCGTTGAGTTTGAGGCAATTGGCGGACATCCAGGCCGCGAGATCTTGCATGCAAGCTCTGAAGATGTCCGCCGAGGGACCGGGGGTACGTGATAGGGAGATGACCAACTGCGTGTCGTCGGCATATGATACCATTTGGAGGCCGTAGCTCTCTACCAAGGTAGCAATCGGGGCGACATAAAGATTAAAAAGAGTAGGGCTCAGGGACGAGCCCTGCGGCACCCCCTGATCCAGAGAGATGCGCTCAGAGTAATGGTCACCCTGCCTCACTTGGAAACCCCGGCCTGTAAGAAATGAATAAATCCACTTCAATGCTGCCCCTCTCACCCCGCCTTTGCTCAGACACTGTAGCAAGATGGAATGCGCTACAGTGTCGAACGCGGCGCTGAGGTCCAGGAGGATTAAGGCCATGGTTTGTCCCTCATCAGCACCTTGCCTGAGGGTTTCGGTAGCCCTAAGAAGGGCAGACTCCGTAGAGTGACGCGGCCGAAACCCGAATTGCGTAGGGTGAAGGAGGTTACTTTCTTCCACAAATTTCATTAGCTGCTTATTTGCCACTTTCTCCGCGATCTTAGAAAAATAAGGCAGCAAGGAGATGGGACAAAGATTCTCTAGCTTCTCAGCGCTAATGTTGGGCTTCTTACGTAAGGGGAGCACCACAGCCTGTTTCCAGTCCTCTGGTATGGAACTGGATGAAAAGGAGATGTCTAGCAGATGTCTGATATAGGGTTCTAATGTTTCCAGACTGTCTCCCAGCCTCTTTGGAGAGGCGGGATCCCGAGGAGAGCCAGATTTAACAGATCTGCAAATCCCAACTAAATCCACCGGTGGAGGGGTGGTAAAATTAAGTAGCAGATTGTGATCGGCTTCATCACTCAATGAGTCTGCTGACATTTCCGCTGCAGGAGGTATAAGGGGAAAAGCGGAGTAAATCTTGGAGACTTTATCTCCGAAGTAGTTCGCGATGCGATTGCATGCTGCTACTGAGTGGTCATCCTCTAAGGTAGAGGTTTTAGGGGTAGCCAGGGTTTTATATATGCTGAACAGTTCCCTAGACGAGTTCTCTGCCTCGTGGATTCTGTCAGCATAGTATGTGGCCTTCTCTATCCGTATCTTGTTGTGATAGGCACGCCTCTTAACGAGATAGGCCTCTTTCATCCGGTCGTCGTATGCCACTCTCCACTGCCTTTCTGCACGTTTACAGTCCCTTTTGGCACAGCGCAGCACCTCGCCAAACCAGGGGGCCGTTCTTTGTCTCTGTGCCCCTTTGGTTGGACGTCCCAGCGGGGCTGTGCAGTCCAAAGCAGCAGTAATACGGTCGTTAATCAACCTATTCGCTGTATTCACATCAATGCCTCCTGGAGGACCTTCCGCCGTGAGGGCCGTATTAAAGTTTTGTAGGGAAAATCTTGCCCACCTACGCCGAGGATAATTGAGAGGGGTGGGGGCGCTGGCTTTATATTTGGGCAGGAAGATGGCAAATGGGACCAAAAAATGGTCTGTCCAAGGCAGGGGCACTGGAGGAGCAACTGAAACATCCTCCCAGTTTGCAAATATAGGATCAAGCAGATGCCCGCGATTATGTGTAGGAAGCAGCCCCTTTAATTCCAGCTGTAGGGTGTGAAGTTCATCCCGGAACTCCGCCGCTCCTTTATCTGCTGGGTCGTCAAGATGTGTGTTTAGGTCTCCTAACAATAGAAACTTATCCCTCCTGATCGCTGATTCAGTCACACACTCTAAAAGATTCCCTTTGAATCTGGACATAGGTCCTGGAGGGCGATAGACTAGCAGACCCTTGATCGTCGTGCTCCCATCGATGTTTATGCTAAAGATACCTGCCTCGCAACCTGCTAGGTTGACTCGTTCGAGTTTGCAGGCCCATTGCTGTTTAAAGGCAATCGCAATTCCTCCTCCTCTGCCTAAGGGTCTGTCCAGGCGCACCATTTGATAGTCGTCTGGTAGAGCCTGGACCACATCAGGATCAGAGTTGGCCTCTAGCCAGGTTTCCGTGATAAACAACAGATCGAGATGTTTATCAATAAGAAGGTCATATACATCATGTCTATGGCAGCTAAGCGATCTGGCATTGATCAGGCCGCAGGACAACAGAGAGGCGCTAGCCCTGGAGTTAGCGAGCATAGTGCTAAAACAAAATTGGCAGTGTTTACATCCTTCGGTCTCCCCCACCCTTATGCTATGGAGGCCCGGGGTACATGTGAACGAGGAGAAACTTACTAAATCGCTCTTGCTCCAGGTAATTCTGCCATCAGGGACAGGGGGTGTGGCCCTAGGCCGTGTCCGGTCGCGGACGGGCGCAGACGGGCTTGGCTTTGGCGCGGCTTCGGCGCGCCCGCTGCGCCAGCCCGCTGCGCCGTCTGGCCGTGTGACACATTATATAGGGTGTGAGGAGGGTATAATATGTGCAACAAGCAAGTTTAATTAAAAATGTGTTTTAAATGTTCAAAAGCCCTTGAAGAATTCTGATAAGAGACTCCAGCATAAGCATACATCTGTAGCAGAGTAAGCTGAAAAGTTTTCCCAGCTCAAATAATAGCAGATCATGGAATAACCTAAGACTTCTCATAAAGAGATGTTTAGAAAACTCAGTACAGAGTCCCCTCCCAGAGAGTCAGGAAACGGAAACAGAAAGAGATGTTGACATAAGTCAATCAGTGTGCTCTGCATCAAATGGGTGGCATAATCTGTCTTAATCAAATCTGTCTAACAAGGCTAGGAGCATGGACAAATATAAACACATGTTCTATATTGCAATATTTTCTTCTTCATGTTGACCAATACGATTTCAGCACACTCCTGGGAACAGGCCTAATCCCCATCTTCTCACCAGAGCAAAATCATATTTTAACCACATGTCCTGAAATGTTACAGGCAAATCCTTTCTTGTTTATAATATCGGCTTCCCTAGATCATCCTCCCTGTCATCTACATGTACTGTGTGGTGAATCGCACTATCAGTCTTCTACTACAACAAATGTTTATTCATTAACTAATAAACAGTAACTTCTGAAAAGGCAACGTCTGAAGCAATGAGAAGAAAAACAACTTGCATAATTGTATTTTAAAGTGAAAAAACAAGCATTTCAGTATTAATGAGCCTTCATAAAACAAGCAGGTCATCTTCACATATGCCAATATAAAAACTCGTACTTCATTACTAGGTTACAGACCTATAGGTTTTAAGTGTGGTGCCAACTACAATTTTTGGATTAAACATGCTTTATATTTAAACATGAATTCTACAGACTTTTATTTTTAATAAAGCATTTGTTAAATACTTAAATTTGTGTTTGCTACCTAAACAGTGTGACAATGAACCCTATGATGAAGCATTCCACCCTTTAGTTGGTTTAGACCTTTGAGTCGCTGTCTTGCGGAGCACTGCGAAAGCCGACACTGACCTGACCAGAGGAGCGCAGCAGTCCAAGCAGCGCCGCACTAGGAGCCAACTACCGCGTACACCAGGCACGCCACCGCCGCTCCGGGACTACAGATCCCGGGAGCCTTTGCGGCGGAGGCGCGTTCCCTGACGCGTCACCAACGCGCCAGGAGGGGCTGATAAGAACAGGAAGCCCTTGGTGGAGCGGGGGGAGCACCTTTGAGTCGCTGTCTTGCGGAGCACTGCGAAAGCCGACACTGACCTGACCAGAGGAGCGCAGCAGTCCAAGCAGCGCCGCACTAGGAGCCAACTACCGCGTACACCAGGCACGCCACCGCCGCTCCGGGACTACAGATCCCGGGAGCCTTTGCGGCGGAGGCGCGTTCCCTGACGCGTCACCAACGCGCCAGGAGGGGCTGATAAGAACAGGAAGCCCTCGGTGGAGCGGGGGGAGCACCTTTGAGTCGCTGTCTTGCGGAGCACTGCGAAAGCTGACACTGACCTGACCAGAGGAGCGCAGCAGTCCAAGCAGCGCCGCACTAGGAGCCAACTACCGCGTACACCAGGCACGCCACCGCCGCTCCGGGACTACAGATCCCGGGAGCCTTTGCGGCGGAGGCGCGTTCCCTGACGCGTCACCAACGCGCCAGGAGGGGCTGATAAGAACAGGAAGCCCTCAGCTACGCGGGACGCGAGCGGGACGCCCGGGGTGAAGCCCGGGCAAAGGGCGGGCCCTCCGAGGCACGGAAAGGCCAGGCAAGGCCATCCCCCTGACATCTTTCGTGTGGACACTAAGGTACTGTTTCCGGCCTGACACTTGGTACATAACATATCATATATGACATTTACTTTGTATCAAATTTTAGCTGTTTACAATATATATTATATCGTGCCATGGTCAGTCTTCGACTTGGTCTAAGTCTAGCTCCGATTGATTGACCCTTTTAGAGTAATATACCAGAGTATGGGGAAAAAACTGGTACCTGCCCCTGTTGAGACCTTGAATACACTGGACTCTTATCTCGTTCAAGTGGTCAGCAGTATCAACAATAAACGAAGGCAATCCTTGGGCCTAAGCCAATCACCTGTGTTGCCTGCAGAAAGTCCATCCACAAGCGCTGTAAGCGCTGCCATGTCTGATTCTTTGATAGAAAATCCTCCGCTTAACCTTGCTGATTCTAACTCTTTAGCCAACCACAGCGAGGTCACTGATGACCCTGATCCTGTTATGGATAGAATAGATCTCATAGATTTATCTGACAATGCCATTACTGATTCAAACAGTCAGATAGCTGCCACGGACGAAGATCTACAACCCCCGCCGCCAAAAACACATGCTGTTAGAGCATGCAGAAAACCACCAGTAAAACGAGGGGGGAAACAATTAGGCAGGAAGAAGCCTGCCACCCCTCCTCATAGACGGGCGGGTAAATATGTAGATTCCGAGGTAGATATTGAGTCTAAACGCATTACCGACGATGACCTTTTTAACAGGATTCAAGACATGATAGACATCAAAATTAGGACCATTATTAAACCTCTGATCGGGAAAGTGGACAAACTAACTGTTGAAGTTAGGAAGTTGGGTGGGGTTCATAGTAACCTGACCAAGGAGGTAGAGAATCTATCTTCCCTCGTCACGGATTTAATATCCACGGATGAGGAGGTTCCCCCTACCGATAGTAATTTACAGCCCACTCAACAAGGGCGGTTGCCCTTACCTTCACCATTATTACTAACTGTCCCGGATCAGAACGCTGTAACTGGGGACCCTAACACCATTCCCACTGACGTAACAGTGATAAGACACCAAGAGGACGCTTCAGTCCAATTCATTGCGGAAGCCTCACCGGTAGTCTTGGTGTTGGCTAATGTCCCAGTTCTGCCAAAAGATAAAATAGAGTCCAATCAGGGTCTCAAAGATAAAGCCTTACATTGGCTTTCAAATAATATGTATATG
This sequence comes from Lissotriton helveticus, assembly GCF_964261635.1. Taxonomy (NCBI): domain Eukaryota; kingdom Metazoa; phylum Chordata; class Amphibia; order Caudata; family Salamandridae; genus Lissotriton; species Lissotriton helveticus. The sequence goes on from NC_136060.1 coordinate 56,447,652, forward strand.
GCCCAAGAAGGGTTTGATAAATTGGCAGGAGATATAGTTTTGACTAGGAGGGTACCTTGGATTGGCAGTAAGCCGAAAAAGTCCAATGGCGACTGCGTCATTTTAAATCTTGCTAATGCCGAGGTCCTCCCAGATATTTTGAGCAACGTTTTCCCACCTCAACGCCGCAGCGGTTCTATAGTCCCACTAACTCTCAAATTTTTTTATGACGAGTCTCAGTTTGCTACCTTACCCAATACTAGTAGGCATAACAAGCTTAGTAATATCAGCAGTTGGGGAGGGGCTATGGGATCGCGATACGCAAATGACCGGTCTCAACCTATCGCACAGCGAGAGTTAGGAAGATCCATCTACCCGTACGAGCAAAATATCCAGTCTGTCCACCCATATGAGATAAGAACAAACGGGTGGGGGCCTGGCGCAATGGGGCTTGACCATAGTGTGCGGGGTATAAGGCCAATACGTTGGCAGAGAACGGATCCTTCTTTGATCCGCCCAAACACCCCACATTCTCTGTGGAATCCAGCTCAATATGGACAGGTTCAGTTAGCTACTCCATCTGCATGGGGCTTCACTACAGGTAACAGGTTTGGCCCTCTATCCGACCTAAACACCTGTGATTGACTTGAACCAGGAGCTGACCGAAAAAACATGGGGCTGAACAATCTAAATACTAGTAGTGGCGGTTTCATCGCTGATGATCTTTCTAGTCTTCTCACGCTTAACGTAGCCATTGAGTCTCAACCTCCTACAATTCTTGACCAGCAATCAATCTTATCTGGGACTGAGGTTGGTGCTAACTTGGGTCCCATTGGAGAGGTCACACAGAGCCGCTGTCAAGCGAAAATTAGCGAGGCTCCACTACTGCAAGAAATAGCGGAAGGAGATTCAGAGGGTGGTAATGAGCTAAGGACTATCAAGGATTCATGTAAGATTATAAGTTGGAACGTGGCAGGTTTAAACGCTAAACGCCAGGATCCTGTTTGGCGGAGCTATATTTCAAAGCACCACATCATCGCCCTGCAAGAAACTTGGGACACAGCCAGTAACATCTGGTGGGACGGGTATACCAGTTTCACAAGACCTGCTGCCCCTAGTAGAATGGGCAGGGCCAAAGGCGGTTTGGCGCTTTTATTCGCCTTGGACCTAAAAGGAAGCTATAGGCAGATTATCTCTGAATCTGATAATATATTAATTGTCGAAAGGGTCATTAATAAAACTAGTAGGACCTTATATGTTAATTTCTATAACTCTTGGAACAGTGTCTATGACGGCTGTAACATTGCTAGTTTGGACAGCATTTTAAACACAGTCTTACAGAATATCGCATTTGCTTCTGAGTCTATTTTATTAGGTGATTTTAACATTCATTTATGCAAATTAGCCTGTAAGGGAAGAGGAGTCAGCGAAGATGATAATGCCGCCACAGTAGTGCCTCATTTCGAACATTCAGTGGAGGACCAGGAGCTCGAAGATCTACTTGCAAACTATAATCTATACGAACCCGATCACGGTTTGAGATTGCCAACTTTTACTGGCGGTCACCATGGAACTGTGATAGATTACATCTTTGTCTCTCTGGGTATTTTAACTCGGACCTCCGCCTATCGTACGGTAGCAACTCACTTCAGTGACCATAATCCAGTACTACTCGAAGTGGCTTGGGGGGCTCATATGGGTGCATCACCATCAATCATAGAACCAGCCCATCCCCTGAGGACTACCGATCAAGATAGAAGAGTGAAGTGGGCGAATGTGATCCCGGAACATTTTTACAAAAAATGCTTCCCTAAGATCAAAGACCAGGTTGAGCTTTGTCAGAACCCGGACACTCAAGGGAATCTCATGGTAGAAGCCTACGAGGAAATATGTGTTCAGGTCTCTAACGAACTTTTAGCTAAACCCTTCCAGGGAGTCCAGGGTCACAAGCGATGGTTCGATTCTGTATGTTCGAAGGCCCATAGAGATTTGATGGTGGCTCTAAAAATCGTTCCGAGAGTAACAGATGACATCGTGAGGCTAAGGAAAATTTACAAGATAGCCGTAAGGAACCGCAAAGAAGCCATTAAACGTGAAACATGGGATAATCTCCTTTCGGCGGCGGTGCTGAAGGACAGTAGGAGATTCTGGGAGATCATTAAGCAGCCCCTATTCTCGGAGGATAGTAACGTACCCATGGATTGTGTGATCACTGAGGAAAAATGGCTGTCTTTCTTTAAAAATGTATATGGGGGTGATGTAGTTGATGAGGGCATTAATATGGGTCAACTGCCTAGTGGGGTTGCACATCCTATCGTATTTAATCCCCAAGAAGTGGAAAAGGCACTCGCGGAAACCACCAAACATAAGGCACCTGGCCCAGATGGAGTCCCGGCTGACTTCTTTATGTATTCGCCTAAAATGTGGTCGAGGGTGTTGTCCAACGTGTTTAATGCAGTTAATGGCAATTCAGCTCCCGCATCTTGGGCTATATCTACTATCGTCCCCATTCATAAAAATAAAGGCCAGCGGGACGACCCAGCATTCTATAGGCCTATATCCCTTTTAGACTCAACTATAAAAGTTCTGGGCAGAGTCCTTTTATTTAGACTGAGGGAGAATAATGAGGGTTGTGGAGGGCTGTGCGAGTTGCAATATGGCTTTAGAGAGAGAAAAGGTACCATCGAGCAATGTATTAATTTGCATTTACTCATCTCTAAGTACACGGTGGCCAAGGAGGGTTCAGTGTATCTCGCGTTTATGGACCTCTCCTCGGCCTTCGACCTCGTTAATAGGTCCAAACTATGGTTGACCCTGTTGGATTTGGGCATTGATGAAGCCCTGGTCATGTTTATGGCCAGTCTGCACCAGGAGCTTTTTGCAGCCGTTCGAGTGTCAAACAACGGCAGGTGTACCCCTTTATTTAGATCCTTAAAAGGGGTACGGCAAGGTTGCATTTTGGCCCCCACGCTTTTCACCATCTATATTAATGGCCTGGGGGCGCACCTGCGAGGCCAGGGCACGGACGTTCCACGCGCAGGAGATGCCCAAATTCCGGCACTCCTGTACGCGGATGACGCCGTGTTGATCGCCCGCACTGGTGTTGGACTCCAGGTTCTCCTGAATGCTTTTGGTTCCTTTATGGAAAATTTGGACCTTAAGGTCAATGTGTCCAAATCCCACACGATGGTTATGGGCCGCGAGTGTACTAAGAGAAGACACAAATCATTCTTTTGCTGTGGGGTCCCTGTTTCCGAGGTAACCACATTCCCCTATTTGGGTGTTTTGTTCGATCAAAAAGGTACCTGGGGACCGCAGATAAGTGCAAAGAGGCTGGCGGTAACCAGATCTGCTTCTGCACTTTTGGGTTTCGCTGGTAAGCTGGGAGCCCGGCCTATGGAAGCGATGTTAAAGATCTATAAGTGTAAACCTGTGGCCATCGCTTCATATGGATCCCCTCTGTGGGGGTACGCAAATCTTGATCCCATTCAGAGAGCAGAAAACAGATTCATAAGATCTCTTCTCTCTGTGCCCCAGTCAACCCCAACTTATTCCATCCATAAGGAGGTGGGTTTGCCATATCTGTCGGATTCACTTAGTGTAGCGCCCTTGATCCTGTGGTTGAAATTGTGGTTAAACGACGATCTCCCACTGAATCATAAAGTTTTGAGGGATGTCCAATCATTGGATAAATATAGTAAAATCCCATGGCTGGCCTACTTAACTAAATCATTTCAAGAACTGGGCCGCCCGGAACTTTTCCTTTGCCCAGAAAAAATTAGGGTCCAGGATATAGCCTATATAAAAAAGGTATTCAAAGAAAGGAAGGAAGCATGCCGTGAGGCAGTCGAACTGCAGAAATCTGCAGTCAGGGCTCACTATTTATTGGTTAGCGTACCCTATTTGGCACCTTATCTCCGCTTTGTAACAATCCCTTACCACAGGTTTTTACTAACCAAATTCAGGTTTGAACTTTTACATTTTTATCTTGGTTCTTTTAAGGGCTGGCAGAAGCCAGAATTAGCCGCCCCCTGCAGTTGTGACCATTTTTCTGTGCAGGATACAATGCACTTTGTCATGTTTTGTAGTCTGTATCATGAGCAGAGGAAAAAACACTTGCTCCCCATTCTGAAAGAAGCAGGGTTCACACAGGTGCGCCCTGCGCTGCTCTACTTACAGCTCATGACAAATCCCCGCACAACGTTTAGTCTTGCAAACTTCTTAGTGGCCGCTGCGAGGGCGAAAGCTGTTGGCCAAATTTCGTCTTAAAAATCGTTTCTTGTAATGAGTCAATATGTATTTTTTTTTTTTAGATATAAATGTATTATCTTAAATCTTGTAAATAGTATTTATAATGAACATCTAGTATGATGCTTTTTAGATATTAGGAAGATCAAGTATGCTTTCTATGTTATGTTTTATTGTTTTCTTTGTTTTGTTTCTTTGTATGACTTGGAATAAGTCGAATAAAGATATTCTGACTGACTAGTTGGTTTAGACCTTCTTCCTACGGAAATCTTTCATTTATCAGATTTAAATCATTTTGGACGAGTTATTTACTCTATATACTCTAATTATATTTCAAGAACAAAATTACAAACAAAAGTAAAATATTGAACTCATTTACTAATATTAAATACAATAAAAAATGTAAGAGTCATACTCCTTAACTTCCCTATTGATCTTAAGGCCAAATACCACCAACACAACCCAAAGAAAAAGATTTCTACACTAAGACTCTCAGACATATACCACTAAATTATACAAACAAGGACTATACGTAAACCAACAAACAGGACACAATAAGAATGACCAATCTCAACCTACCAACACAAATATGACATACACACTCCAAAATCTCCTTAAGCACCTAAAACTACTCCAGCCCACTAAAAACACATCCTCTCTCCTCAACAGCAACCCCTCAAAAGGCAATTGGAAACCATAACCAATGTTACGGCGTTTTCCCTCTGATTGTGTGAGTTTTCTCGCGCAGTGTGACATAAACCCTATATTCACCACGTTGCATTAGAAATCTGAGCCAAAATTACGAAATTATATTCAATACGCACCTATTTAATAATGTGATTGGTAGAAATTATTTGTATGGAGTACAATCAAAATTAATTGCAGAATGTAAATGATAAATACATTCTCTTTTAAATAAATAGTGGTAGCTTAACATTATAAATATGATGTTGATGTATTTAATACCTTTTAAAGATTACGTATTCATATTCAATATTTAATTTCAAAATTAATGACATATATTTAGGTTAAAATGTATTCATAAAAACAATGTGTTTTATATATTAAATTTTTTTATATTTATTTTCAAAACGTATAACATATTTAGGTTAAAATGAATTCATAAAAATAATTTGTTTTATATATTACATTTTTTAACCTCTTCAAAGCTATTTTAATAACAAAACATATAACAAGTTACAAACTGTTTTGATGATTAAACATATAGAAATTGATACTCATTTTCATTTCAATTCAAAAGCACTTCTTAAGCACATTGCTATCCTACGTATTTCTCAGCGCTAAAAGGTCTGCCAGACTCCTAGGAAATCATGATTACACAAACGAGTATGTTTTAAGCTGTTCCCTGAAACTGAGTAAATTGTCATTCTGCTTGAGCACTAAGGGAAGGGAATTCCAGTATTTGGGAACCAAGGGCCCCATTAGGATGGCGGGCGGATTGCCCCCGCCAGGCTGGCGGTAGCCACTTCCGACCTGGTGGGGGCAATCCGCCCGCCATCCTTGCTGCAAAGTCCCCCAGCCATAATAACATGGCTGGGGGGTCCGCGGCAGACGGAAAGACCGTCTACCGTTTTTCCGCCCCAGTCGCAGAATAGGGTTTATATGGTGGCACCGCCAGCCATATTAGGATGCGCAATTTTCAATGCCTTTCCATGGCGGCAATGCCTCCATGGAAAGGAATGCGGAGTCTGCTCTGGGGGACTGTTGCGGGCCCCCAAGGACTCTGGGGGGTGGGGGGGTGCACATGGGGGGCTCCTATGGTACCCCCGAGCAGTTCCATGCACAACATGGCAGGCACCGTGCTGTGCCTGCCATAGTGTGCATGGAAGTGCACTGCATGCCTTCCAACCAATGTGATGAGCAGTGCTGAGTGCACCGCCCGCCACAATGGTAGGAACGCTGGATGCGCCCACCACTGTGGCGGGCGCATCCTAATGCCATGCACGGGACCCCCACCTTATGGCGGGTGGTCCCTAGTACCGTGAGGATGGCGGGCTGGCAAAGTCTGCCCGCCATCCTAATGGGGGCCCAAGTGTGCAAATGGGTGCCCTCCCTGGTCTGATTAGCCCTTGGGACGACCGGCAAATTTAGGTTCCTGGATCTTGAATCTCTTGTGGAACAGTAATGGTGCCTTAAATGATTTCTAATTTGTGACCCCTTCCTACACATAACACAGTGAGACAAGCACAAAGCTTTAAACTGAAACTTTTTTGTATCTGCAGCCAATGTAATCAGGCCTAATGTAGGCAAAGCTGTCTGATGCTTTGGGATTCCCAAGTAAATCCGGAAGCAGCATTTTGGATCACTTGGGTTTCTAAATCACAGATTGTGGACAATTTAAATATAGGGAGTTTCCATAGTCCAACCATGAAAGTATCAACCCCTGAAAAAACACTTTTCTTACAGAGCTTGACAACCACCTCAGTAGCTCCCTGGGGGTACTCAGAAGAGCAAAGCAGTTTGATGCCAGCATTCCAACCTGGGCTTCCATGATAAGATTGATATCAGTGATGATGCCCAGATTTTTTACTTCCGACTTAAAAGATGAAAGATCCCCTAGGGACTTTGGCCATCTGAGATCGTCCCTTAAGGAGAGATGTTTCCCAACTATTAGTGCCTCTGTCTTATCACTATTAAATTGTAGGCTGCTGGCCACCATCCAATCTGCAACCTCAGTTAGACAAGAATTGTATTTACTTTTTTTTTTAATTAATAACTTTTATCCTATAATTTAGCGAGGAGTCTGGAATCGCGCCCAGCCCCCACACCCAGTTGGTGGTGCCAGCCATGAATGTGGCACCCCAAAGGCACTGTCCACAGAACACTTCGGGGCAGATTTATGATAACTGGCGCATCCCCAGGAATGCGCCAGTTATTTTGCGCCGCAGCTCCGCCACCCATGGTGCGCCGCATTTACAATGCGGAGCACCATGGGGCAAAAACGGCACAGATGCGTGACGCATCTGTGCCGTAAAGGTGGCGCATTGCTGGACTTGCGTAGCGAGCGTGACGCAGCTCCAGCAATGCTCGGGGGTGCCCTATCTGTCCAATGCTGCGTCAAGCCTTACGCCTGCTTCAAGCAGGTGCCGGATTTTGACGCAGCATTGGCCTGAAAGTGACTGAGTGAAATCTTATAGATTTTACTCAGCCATTTTTGCGAGGCGCACCTGCCCCAGAACGCCCACCCTGCGCCGGAACACCCACATATGGCGCAGGGCTTTACAACGTGACGCATCTGCCTAGATGTGTCATGTTGTAAATGGGTCATAGGGATGCGCCACGTTTACGCCGCAGTTGCGTGACGCAAACGTGGCGCATGACCAACATAAATCTGCCCCTGAATGCGCCTGTGGAAGAAAAGATAAAGGTCTAGACCTGCTGTCTGAGATCTGTGAGCAGCCCTGAAGGGCTGGACCTGCTCCCACTTGTATCCAGAACAGAGAAGTGGACTCCACAGGTCAGTTGGCTAACCCTCTGTCGGATTACAGCAACACAACAAGCTGCAGGAAGCCTTTACTTCGAAGTGTCCAGTTGACAAGTAGCAACTGGAAATGAGCTAAAACCTGCTTGTGACCCCTACCGGAGTACATCTTGAACTCCAGGTGCTTTTACTGAGGTCCTGTGACCACTGTGTCTAACTGAACATCTTCTAACACATCTAAAAAGTTGGGATTTAAAAGAAATGTGGACTTTCAGCCCTCCGGAGGACCGAGACGAACCACAATTCATTGTGCTAAAGAAACAGGTTTCTCCACGTTGGAGCTTCTCCACAACAGCAAATGTGTTTCAGCAGGCCTTCAGCAAGAAGGTATCTGGTCTCGTGGAACTCGTTGTCCCATGCATTTACTCACTTGCCCATCCAACCATTGATATATATATATTTTAAATCGAGAATCCACATACCCGTGCACACTATCAGTGAAAAGGCATTTTTTATTAGAAGCTAGAGATTTCCAGTAAATTTCTAGGACTGACACTAGGAATAGCATTTGCACACAAAATGGCATTCTTTATTCAAAAACACACAAAAGAACACAACCCCTTTGGTATTCACGGACAGTATGTAGATTCTGGAACATAATTTACCTCTATCTCTTAGTGGTATCATTGAAAATAGCATCTCCTGCTTGAATGTACTTTTACACTTTTCCTTCACAGTGTACACCTTGAAAACTGAACCCGTAGTAAATTTCCAGGAACTCATAAGGAAATCCAGGGTACTGTTTTGTACGTGGTATTGCTACCGTGCTAAATTGTACACTACGCATATGACTGCATTGGTGAAGGTTAACATGTTTGTGGACTTCTTTCACCTTCATTTTCTAAAATGGGCTTCGTGAATCGGGCCCTATATCTGAAAGGTGAACGTCACTTTTTTACTCCTCGAGTGTTCATAATTTACGCAGCACAGCTTTTCAGAGACGTTAACATCACTATAAAGCACTTCCCAATGTGCCTAAAATATATTGTTCAATTTGCAGGCTTGCTTTATTCTTGTTTTTCATTAGGAAAAGAAGAACAACATCGAGGTACTTAATTTGCATTTACATTAACTCTGAACCAGTGTTAGATGATGCTTTATAGTTTCACACATCCATTACATTTTAATAATATTTGAATATGTACCACACTTTTAGAAGAACACTTAAGTTCATGATGAATTAGGCCATTCGTGTAACTTTCAGAATCACAATAACGCTTTTTTCGGTATGTACAGTAATGTAATTTCCAGAGACGTGGCAACACCGCATTATTTATTTTATTTGACACACCTGTTCAATACATAAGCAGATGTTCAGTGGCACACAGTTTGAAAACAGTATCAACTTCCGCCACACATACAAGCAACACTGAGCTTGCAAGGTTTGCAAAATAAATGTACTTTCATTTATATATATTTAAGTTATTGCAGCCCTCCACAGTATTAAGATTAGGGAAAAGAATAAGAAATGGTGGCGTTACATAAACCACAGAACTTTCACATACTCATTTTTACATTAAAGTACCAAAAAGCCTATCCCTAGAGTTTCAAGCTATGGTTAGAACTTCTATTAAAGGATCTGTAATAGGCAACTTCCAGAATGAGCGTGACATCTAAATATAGAATCCTTTGTGGTAACCTCTGGTATTTAAACCCTGAAACCACACTGCTAACAAATACCAGCAGCCAGACTGCATCAGCAGGCCTACTCACTCACTCTATTTCCCTTCTTCCGCTGACATTTGTTTCATGTTGCTGAATGTTACCAAAGAGGGTGTTCATACATAGCTAATCACCCTACGTGGAATTATAAGCAATGTGCTATACCAGGGCATCCGTTCCTGATCCAGTGATCAGGATGAGGGGAAATGGCAAGGCCATACAAATAGTCATGATACTAGAGTCCTGCTAGAGAAAACAGATGCTCATATACATTACATGTGTAATCCTGATTTTGTAAATGTACTTATATCGTGGGGCAGATTTACAAGCCCCCTGCGCCACCAGTACGTGACTTTTTGTGACGTACTGGTGGTGCATTTCACTGCTCCATATTTACAAGGACAGGAAAAGCCACCCTGCGTGACTTTTCCTGCCCTTGTAAATATTGCCCGCAGCACTTTGCATGGAAGGGGCTTTCCATGGGTGTTGCTGTAGGTGTTCCCACGCAACACCCATGGAACCAGACACATTTCCAGGTTTACGAGGAATCGTAAATCTGGAAAAGTGTGTAAATGCTATGCCCACCCTGGGGAGGTGTCGGGAGGTGCAACAAGGAGAAATGTTTTCATTTCTCCTCACCCTACACTCATAGGGCATACATCTCACCTGGCACTCATACAGGCACGCTGCACTTGCTATACAAACCGCTACCCCTGCAGTAAAGCACTTGCTCAAAGAAAAGCACATCACTCACCCTGCACTGACAAAGGCACATCCATCAATGAACAGTTATACAGGCATAACTCGCTGCACTGATATGAACGCTCCCGTCTCCATGCACTCTCAATTCAAACTCAGACACATTATTCAACTTGCACTTACTCAGGCAACCCCTACGCTCACACACTCCCTTAACGCTTTACTTACACAGCATACCCCTCACACTGCACGGACAACAGCACAATACTCTCACGCTTACAAAGCCACATAAATACATGGCAACAGCTGCATCCTCGAGCCAGAGCATAAAACAAACCTATCAGTGCCATTTAACCTCCATAGTGCGCACCCCCTTTATTTTTAGTAATCTCTGGCCATGCATACATGTTGTCCTAAACACTTTAACCAATGTCCCAGAATGTACATACTTCTCTCATGTCCTGGGATACAGTTTTTAAATTGAACTACAATAGCATTGTCGCCCATTCTCCTGCTGGCCCTCCCCAGGATTTTAAGGCTGTGTTCAAGCAGAAGAGTGTATTTTACCGTCTGCTCGGTTTGCTCAATAATTGCTCAATAATTGCAGTTCCGAATTGCGCTCTCTTACTATGTGTGCAGTTGTGATAGACTGGCTGTGTGGAAACACCTGCCCAAAAGCCAGGGGTGCAACTAGACCTGAACTTCGGGGGAGAGTGCTAGCAATCCCAGCCAGGGTTGCTCCTAGCACTGGCCGCACATGATGCAATAGTCCTTTTTGGCACCCCCTACCCCATTTCCTCCTTCTCCATTAATTCCCTTGCTACCACTCACCAATAATGCACCTCATCTCTCTATAGCACTGTAGAAAAGTAGGATCTGCTATCATGGTCACGCTCACTTTTTGCTGGTTTCTTTAGATTTTTCTGACTAGTCTGACTGGTATCCTGCTAATCAGGACTCCAGTCTCTGTGCTTCCGCCCTAAATTGGACATGATGAGTACTGAGGTAGCCCCCAGATTGGCTACTGATGTATTCTTGTAAGTCCCTAGAATATAGTATTAAGGTATCCAGGGCATAGATATACAATGGGTCCCCCATGTGCTGAAGCATGTTATATGCCACTCATGAGGGACCGCTCAAATTGTGACTACAGGCCTGCCATTGCAGCCTGTGTAGACTGTTGCTAGCACCACTTACAACAGATATAGGTTTACCTATATCTGAGGTTACTATACTTAAAACCTATAAGACACCCCTAAGGCAGGCCTTTTAATCCTGAAGGCAGGGAGCCCGGTTCTAAGTGTAGGGGTGCCCCTGCATGAGCTCGGGCAGGGGAAGGCAGGAAAATAAGCTTCCTGTCACAAGGAGGTGCAACTACCTCCCAGACCGAATTTAGTGTATTTGGACAGGGTTGGTGTGCTTGCCAGAACCACTGAGATGGCTTGAAGGGCAAATGTGGTGCCCTCCTTGAATACTCAAGTTTAAACAAGCTCAGGGAGCCGTTGGCTCCTGCTCTGGCATGAAACTGGACAAAGGCCATGGAAGAATCCTGCCCACTGTCCACGCCCTCCTCTGGGAGGGACCCTTGAATCATCCCAACCCTCTCCTTAGGGCAGCTTAAGTGCTTACCTGTGGGTGGGTCACTAAATCCTTGGTGGGACAAGATTCAGATCCAACTCCACTTCATGTTTGACTTTCTGGGCACTCATCTTTGGCGAACTGTTCAAGGTCTACTTGCGACTAATGTGGGTCCCCGCGAAGGTCTTCTTTGGCTCCAGTGGGCTCCCCTGCTTGCTCCGGCCTGCTCTGACTTACCTGATTGCGGTGAGTTACTTGGACCTTGCTGATCCCGACAGTGCACCTTTTTTTAATGCTGCAACTCTTGCCATTGCCAAGGCTTGTTCGTACCCCGGCGGACACTGACCTCCTGGCTCTCAACACCCTATGTGGGACAGCTCATAACCAGCTCCTAGTCATCCTCAGGGTACCTAGACATAATATCGAATACAAAATATAGTATAGCCATAATATTGAAGTTAAAATATAGAATGGGCAAAATATCGAATGGACACAATATAGTTGTGAAAAATATCGAATTGAAGGTAAGTAATATAATGTTGATTTTCAAAATATAGAAAGTCAAAATATCGAAGTACATAATATAGGTATTAATATATATCGAATTTTTAATAACATAAATTTTTTTAAAGTGATTTGTATGTTAGTATATGTGTGAAAAGTGTATATTACTTTTGTAATTTATTTTAAGTATTGAATTTTATGTTATTTAATTTTGCTAATTTAATTCTGTTGCAGGTTGTGGGTTTATAGGAGAATAGGGTGGGAAGTAATCTAATTATGTTAAATTAAATATTTTTTTTAGAAATTACTAATTATTTTTAATTTAATTTTGCGTTTTAGTTCTGTAGCGGGTTGTGGGTTTATAGAGGAATAGGGTGGGAAGTAAATTAATTGTAATTAATTCAATATTTAATTTATTTATTGGTATTCATTTTGAATTAATTGTTAATTACATTTTAAATGATAATTAATTAATATTCAACGTCTCCATGAGACCTCTCGCAGCCATCGCACGCCAACACAACCTCAACATCATCTCGTACGCCGACGACACCCAGCTGATCCTCTCCCTCACCAGAGACCCCGACACCGCCAGAGCCAGCTTCCACGAAGGGATGAAAAACGTCGCCGAGTGGATGAAGAACAGCCGCTTGAAACTGAACTCAGACAAGATGGAAGTCCTCATCCTTGGACCATCACCCTCCGCCTGGGACGACTCCTGGTGGCCCCCAGCCCTGGGCACCGCCCCCAAGCCAACAGATCACGCACGCAAACTGGGCTTCATCCTGGACTCCTCCCTCTCGATGACCAGACAAGTCAACGCCGTCTCCTCCTCATGCTTTCACACCCTCCGCATGCTCCGCAAGATCTTCCGATGGATCCCGATCGAAACCAGGAAGACGGTCACCCAGGCCCTCGTCACCAGCCGGATGGACTACGGAAACACCCTCTACGCCGGAACCACAGCCAAGCTACAGAAAAGACTACAACGCATCCAGAACGCCTCCGCCCGACTCATCCTGGACATCCCTCGACGCAGCCACATCTCCGGCCACCTGAGGAACCTGCACTGGCTCCTCGTCAACAAGAGGATCACGTTCAGGGTCCTCACCCATGCACACAAGTCTCTCCACGACCTGGGCCCCAAGTACCTCAACGACCGCCTGACCTTCCACACGCCCACCCGCCAGCTACGGTCCGCCAGCCTCGCCCTCACCGCCGTACCATGCATTCGAAGAGCCACCGCCGGAGGCAGATCCTTCTCCTACCTGGCGGCCAAGACATGGAACTCCCTCCCCATCCACCTTCGGATGACCCAGGACCACCTCGCCTTCAGGAGACAACTCAAGACATGGCTGTTCGAGCAGTAGCGGCCCCCTTCCCCCAAGCGCCTTGAGACCCTTCCGGGTGAGTAGCGCGCTATACAAGTGTTATGATTGATTGATTGATTGATTATTTGATAATTATGTTAATTGTATTAATTTATTTTCTGTAGCAGGTTGAGGGTTTATAGGGGAATAGGGTGGGAAGTAATTTAATTGTAATTAAGTAAATCATTTTTTGTTTATTTATTGTTATTGATTTTTAATGTATTGTTTATTAATTTGTAATTGGTAATTAATTTTTATTAATTGGTATTTAATGTGTATTAATTGATTAATTGATAATTGTATTAATTAATTTTCTGTAGCGGATTGTGGGTTTTTATAGGGGAATAGGGTGGGAAGTAATTTAATTGTAATTAGTTACATATTAAAAATACTTTTTGTGTATTGATAATTAATTTACTGTTAATTAATTATTAATTGGTATTAATGTTTATTATTAATTAGTTTTTGTTATTGAAAATTAATTAGTTGTTAATTACGACAGGGTAATTAATGTGTAATAACTAATATGTATGTGTATGTCTAATTAATTCATTATTACATAATATTACATTGTAATTAATTTTAATTATTGTTTTATTGTTATTGATATGTAATTTATTTGTATCAATATTATAAATCATTACTTTCCCTACTGTTAAACTCACTGGAGTGGGAATAGTAATTTTTACCCCTACGCTATCGAACGCTTTCCCTACTGTTGCACTCTCTGGAGTGGGAATAGTAATTTTTACCCCTACGCTATCCAACGCTTTCCCTACTTTTGCACTCTCTGGAGTGGGAATAGTAATTTTTTTTCTTCTCCCGCTATCCAACGCTTTCCCTACTGTTGCACTCTCTGGAGTGGGAATAGTAATTTTTACCCTCCCACTATCCAACGCTTTCCCAACTGTGGCACTCTCTGGAGTGGGAATAGTAATTTTTACCCCTATGCTATCCAATGCTTTCCCTACTTTTGCACTCCCTGGGGTGGGAATAGTTATTGTTACCCTCCCGCTATCCAATGCTTTCCCTACAGTTGTACTCACAGGAGTGGGAATAGTAATTTGTATCCCCTATGCTATCCAACTCTTTCCCTACTGTTACACTTTCTGGAGTGGGAATAGTAATTTTTACCCCTGCTCTATCCAACGCTTTCCCTACTGTTGCACTCTGTGGAGTGGGAATAGTAATTTTTGACCCTAGGCTATCCAGCACTTTCCCTACTGTTGCACTCTCTGGAGTGTGAATAGGAATTTTTACCTGTATGCTATCCAACGCTTTCCCTTCTGTTGCACTCTCTGGAGTGGGAATAATATTTTTTACTCTCTTGCTATCCAACGCTTTCCCTACTGTTGCACTCACTGGATTAGGAATAGTAATTTTTACCCCTACGCTATCCAACGCTTTCCCTACTGTTGCACTCACTGGAGTGGTAATAGTAAATTTTACCCTCCCGCTATCCTACGGTAAAAATATTGTATATTTTGTATTAATATTCCGTTAATATATATATATATATATATATATATATATATATATATATATATATATATATATATGTAAAAAAATGTGTTTATTTTTTTACTTAAATTTATTTTTTACTAATTTTAATGTTATTTATGTATTTTTAAGTATGTTTTATTTCATTATATTTATTATTTCATTAAATTTAAATTACTTTTCAGACATTTAAAAAAATTCAATATTTTGACTCACTATATTTTTTAACAATATTTTTGATTCGATATTTTTGTACTTACCTGTTTGTAGATAGAACTTTGTTATTTTTGCATTCTATATTTTGTCATCGATATTTTGGTAATTCTATATTTTTGTATTCGATATTATGTTAGTGATCCATCCTCAGCATTCATTGCGTGGTCCTCACCGCTGCAACTTCAAGCGCACCATCAACTCTCCTGCATCTATCGACATCGGAGTGTAGAGTAAGGCAACGCAGCAATCTGTACTGCCTGAATATGTGACGATATTCCACAATCCAACATCCGGCTTACTATCACTCCGCAATTTTTACAACGCTGGACTATTACTCCGCAAAGCCATCAGTCCTAAAATGTTTACCCCGCATATGACTTTATCACGCATGCCATTACAACACAAATGCATGTGTGGTAAAGACAAATACATTGTAAAAGTACATTATTTAAAAAATATATTTTTATGTTTATATATTTATATATATACATATATATACATACACACTTATTTTTTTAATTGAAATAAAACATTTATTCTTTTAAATTGCATTATTTAAATATATATTTGTATATATATTAATAATACATTTATATATTTATATATATTTTTAATTTTTGAATTTTTTTAATTACCCTTTACACCCTAAAAACTAATCCCACCCTGGTCCCTTTAAATACCCCTGCATCCCTTAAACATAACCCACCCTTACTCTTTAAAATACCCCATCACCCTTAAACACTAACCCATCCTAACCCTAAAAATGCCCATGTACCCCAAAACCCAAACCTATCCCTGATCCCTAAAAATACCCTTGTACCCCAAAACCCAAAACCTATCCCTGAACCCTAAAAATACCCCTGTACCCCAAAACCCAAAACCTATCCCTGAAACCTAAAAATACCCCTGTACCCCAAAACCCAAACCTATCCCTGAACACTAAAAATACCCATGTACCCCAAAACCCCAAACCTATCCCTGAACCCTAAAAATACCCCTGTACTCCAAAACCCAAACCTATCCCTGAACCCTAAAAATGCCCCATGTACCCCAAAACCCAAACCTATCCCTGAACCCTAAAAATACCCCTGTACCCCAAAACCTAGCCCTGAACCCCTAAAATACCCCTGTAACCCAAAACCCAAACCTATCCCTTAACCCTTAAAATACGCATGCACCCTAAAACCAAAACCTATCCCTGAACGCTAAAAATATCCCTGTACTCCAAAACGTATCCCTGAACCCTAAAAATACCCCTGCACCCCAAAACCAAAACCTATCCCTGAACCCTAATAATATTCCTGTACCCCAAATCCCAAACCTATCCATGAACCCTAAAAATACCCCTGTACCCCAAAACCCAAACCTAGCCCTGAACCCTAAAAATACCCCTGTACCCCAAAACCCAAACCTATCCCTGAACCCTTAAAATACCCAATCACCACAAAACATATACCTCAGAACGCCAAAACATATACCCCTATACCCATACTTACCTTATCCTAACATAAAAAAACATGCTTTTACCATTCATGCATTTACAACGAATTTCGTTGTATATGTATGCGTGGTAAAAGCATATAAAATATAATGCCATGCGTTATAATGGCATTGCGGAGTCATGGTAGATTTGTTGTAAAAGTATGCGGAGTGATAGTATGCGGAAAGAAAGATACGGGATAATGGGTGTTTACCGTACTGCCTCGCTTTACTCCATATTTATGAGGTCAATCACTGTCACACAAAATGGCTTTGCGTGGCTTCATAAATATGATTTAGTGATTTGCATCACAAAAGAGATACAACAGTAGTGCAAGGGCCTCCTAAATATAGGCCACTGTATTTTAAAAAACTGTGTTTTTAATACAACTTTGTATTAAATTTACCCAAAGACTCTCGTTATTACAATTCTAATTCACAAGACTAGCTGCAAGAGAGGATATCGCGGCTTTAATAATTAATTTTGTCTCTGACATCAACTCTATTCACACAATTTAGCATTCAATCCCCATGTATGTAAAACGTGGAGGAATACTTACCAAATAAGTTATTTAGTATATTACAATTTAGGACTTCATTACGATGTCGGTACGAAATCATTCCGACCAACTGCTTGTCCGAATGATTTCTGACTGACTCGGGTTCAGGGAGTCTGAACGACCAATTATGATGTTTACGGACACCGTTCGGTCGTACTTTCATTGACTTCAATGGGAGCTTGTGTTCCGACCAACTACACAAGCTCCCATTGAAAAAAGGGGTGGTTGCGGAAAACCTTGCACCCTGTGGCAGGCACCCCATGGTGCCTGACACACTGTGTACGGTTGTAAAGAGGGGTCCCATGGGTACCACTGCAGGCCCCAACCGGAGGCCTGCGAGTAAAGTAGGGCCTACTACGGGCCTCCAAAGTCAGTTTCCGACAGTCATTTCATGTCAGACAGACCGATTTGGAAAGGCTGTCCGAATCCAACATGGTAACATGTCGGTTAGAAACGCAGTCCATAGACCCATATGATTCGGCTCTGACCGACTCGGAGTCTCCAAATGCTGTAGTGTAGTTTCTATACTCCCAATAGGCTCTGCGCATTGGAATAACATATCCTATAGATGTGATGTAGGACTGAGGTCTACTAGGTATCTATCGAATATATTAGACTTAATTGTGAGTGCCAGCGGATGTATGACGGTACAACGTGTGCTTTCACAACGCATACCGTTACCACGCAGGTTTTGCAACGCAAGTCGTTACAACGACTTGCGTTGGGGGGCGCTGGATAGTGAATAGTTTAATTTACTATTCCAACTCCAGTCCCCGTGGATAGTAGGGAAGGTGTTGGATAGTAAATTAAACTATTCCCTATCATACAGCGCCCTCCAGCGCAAGTCATTGTAACGACTTGCGTTGTAAAACCTGCGTGGTAATGATACCGCGTTGTGAAAGTTTTGTTATAAAGGATGTTTCCCGTGCCAGCTAGCTCAGAGGTCACTAGAAACGTTCTCGAATTCACAAGAAGGGATTAGTTTCTGACAACCGCATAAACATGACAACTTTGTTTCCCCAAGATAAAACTGATTATCAGAGTCATGGAAACAATAGATAGATATTTCACTCAGTCAATTGTGCATGCTTCATTTCACCAGAGGTGCAGAGAAATAGAGAGACAGGCGTTTTCAATGAAAATATTTATTGAACAGTCTTCTTTCTCAAGCATAAGAAATAAACTGCTACAATCGTAAAACTGTTTTCAAAATATAATGCGTATAGTATAAAGAGTAGAATAAAATAATACTGTAAGAGCATTGTATGGTGCTTAAACCATAGATAAATACAAATATAAATAACAGAGGATAAAACTACTCAACTGGTGCTTCTAAACTGCGCCTACCCCGATGTACCTAACCTAAGCTTGGTACGAGGGAAGAAGTTAGTGAGGTGTAGCATAAATGTAGTATTCTTTTGCCAAGAATCTGTCCAAGATTTCTCTTAAGGTCTAATCAGCTCCGTACATTAGTTTGGAACGAAGAAGCTCAGGCTCAGGACTCGATTTCCCAACAACCCGCAAGGGTAGCTCGGATACACTAGAGCTGGATTTCTTGGCAGGAGAAAAGACAGCTTCTCTCCCAGTGCGTCTGCTGGAGGGTCGGCTTCCTTCGGCACTTGCAGTAGCAGGGCGCGTCGGGCAAGTAGATAGTCGAACTGCTCCAAACAACCGAGGGTTTGTTAACGCAAGTGTGGTCAAATTTATACCTGGAAGTTGCCGAGTTTGAGTAAAGGTGGACATAATAAAGTCATTAAAGACTCTCAGTTCTTTGAAAACTCCATGAGTTCTTGGGCAAGTCAGTTCTCGAGCAAAGGAAAATCCCTAGCTGCTGAAGCCGAGTTTTCCAAGAAATCGTTGTAGATTTTCGGAACTAGTGGAAGTAGCCCTGCCGTATTTGGACTGCATGAGCTATGACTAAATAAGCAGCCTACTTTATTTTGGAGGTCAAAATGGCGACATTGTTTTCTTTGTGTGCCAGTTTGGTCAACAGTGATTTTCGCCTGTGGTATTACAAACAAATGGCTGGTTATTCGTTATTTGTTATACTGTGAGACTGAGAAAAGCCGGGTTTATTGTAAATAATGGTGTGATGGATTTTGTGTCACTACCCTTACTTTTTAACTCCTTCAACCCTCACTTGATGCACATTACTTTCTATCCTTCTCCCCCATTTTACGCGGGGCACTTGTTTGGTATACATTTGTATATTTTCTGTTGATATATGAACATCTATTCAATGTGATTAAATAACATTGCACCTAAAGTGGAATGATATCATATTATTGCTTATTGATTATTAAGTGTGTGTGCTATTTATAATTGTTCTTCTTGGACCAGCTTCCCTACTGTACTGCTTTATACCCAGGTCCCTGTGGCTTATTTGGTTGTACCCTTTCTCTATAACCACAATATCTTGAGATGTATAATATTGCCATCTTATTATTTATTTGTTTATTCATTTAATCCAATTATTTGTAGATTTGTGTATCAATTGCTTTCATCTTATAATAACTTTATAGCACTATTTTACATATGGAAAAGTAAGGCAAAACAGTGTACAGGAAGCAACGTCTTTTTAGAGTCCAGAAGCATGAGGTTAAAAGGTTAAAATCTGACACCCCGTCTAGGTATTCAGCATTATAAAAGATATCTCTGAGTTCTATTATCACATGTTTACTGAATCTGAGTTCAGCTCTGATTTTAGGTTTGAGGGTGCTCCACAGTTTGAGGCCTACAATGCCCAGAACCTCCCTCTATGCTTTTGACATTTGCTTTGGGAGCATATGGAATTTGTAGTGGCAAAGTGAATGTTTCTAGTAGAAAAATAATGTGGAGCCACATTTTAAACATATGTAATTCTTTTGTTTTAGTAGGCTTTGTAGAGTGTTTTGATTTGTGTTCTAATATAAACTGGGAGCATGCTTAATGTTTCAGAGCAAACTTAGCCAAGTTTTTCTATGGCAAATTCAGGCATATCTTGGAAGCTTGTTTATGAACTCTTTGGAGCAGGGGTGTCCCACCTTTTCTGTAGTCAGAGCTACTTCTGATCAGATAAAATCACCATGTGCTACTGAAGGCCAAGGCAACTGCGTAGTGTTACCAACCACCCTCAAGTCAAGCTACATTCAATCAATCAATTAATGCTTGGCTACTCACCCGTGAGGGTCTCAAGGTGCTAGGGTTTGCAAGTCCGACTGGGTGCTGTGGTTTATTTGAAGAGCCATGTCTTGAGAGCCAGTGCCAGTTTGGCAGAGCAGAGGTGTCCGGTGGGTGCATGGAATGAGAGGCAGTGGCTCAGGTATGTAGGTCGTGTAGGGTTTTGCAGGCATTTCTGAGGAGTTTGAAGATGATTCTTTTGTTGACTGGGAGCCAGTGGAGTTCTTGTAGGTGTTCAGAGATGTGGCTTCAGCGGGGAGGTTAAGTACCAATCTGGCTGTGGCGCGATGCACGTTCTGGAGTTTTCTGAAGAGTTTCTGGGTAGTGCCTGCATAGAATGCGTTCCCGTAGTCAAGTGTGCTGCTGATGGGTGTTTAGGTGACTGTTTCCTGGTCTCAGTGAGGATTCATCTGAAGGGTTTTCTGAAGCAAGGGAACAGTGTAGAAGCATTATGAGGTGACGGCGTTGAGCCAGTGGTTCATGGTGAGAGTGGATTCCAGTTGATGCTGAGGTTTTGTGCGAGATCCATGGATGTTGGGGGCTTCCTAGCTCAGCGGGCCACTTGGAGTCGTCCCAAGTGAAGGTGTTGGGCCCTGGGATGAGGCCTTTGGTGTTGTCCGAGTTGAGCTTGAGGCAGCTGTCTCTCATTCAGGATAAATTGACTTTAAGCTTAATGCTCATGGAGACATATACTATGGTTTGAACAAAATGATTTGACTAGGAGCACTATGAAAAGGTTGTTATGTGTGTCAATTAAAGCGTGGTCGTTGGGGATATATGAACATTTGTGCTCCTGAATGGGATAGCTGTGTACGGGTTAATCAGAGCCTGTGTCATATGTACTTCTGACACAACACAAACATACAACCATTTTTTAGATGGGAGAATTTTAATGGGCAGAAAAATGCTTTGCAACAATATTCATAATATGGAACATATTTCTGCCTTTTTAGTGTCTCCCATTTGAAGAACAATGACTTCATTTTCCAGTTATAAAGATAGCACTGTGTCTACTAGCCACAAGGAGCAAAATACCTGCTCTGTGTAAATGTGACGCTTTGAAATGAACGAAAATTAAACTGAAAAGTTAACCTTGTTTATATTTTTTAGATGGATTCCATAAAACTCATCATTTAAATGTTCTCCCATTTCAATTATCCATGGACAAACAGTTGGAGTCTTGTACCCAGTGGCGTGTAGGCACATTGCCATATTTATAGCAGAAAAATACAGCAATTTTTTCAAGTAGGAGGAATTTAAGTGAAGAAAAATGCATCATAAACTATTAAGGCATAATAGGCTTAATTGAAAGTGGAGAACAATATTAAGATGTATGCCCTTATTAGGATTATGGCGGTCCATAGGACCACTGTACTCGTGGTGAAAGTTCAACCTGTGCCGTATTGCGATTTGGAGCAGTCGGACATCCACAAGACAGCCAGCTATGCTTGTATTAAGGATTCTTCTGTGTTAGTGGTCTCGAAAGGCATAGTAATATGCTGGCGGTACCAGCGTCAGCACGGTTAAGCATATTACAAGTTCCGTATCCACCGCCCTTTTCACAGTAGTTAGCCTGCCCTGAAAAATGGTGGTCAAGAGGAAAATAAGGGGGCCCTAACAGGGCATCTCGCCGCTCCTGGACATGGACATGTTATGCCCCCCCTGAAATTACGACCATGCAGGAATGTGAAGTCAGCGCTATCACGGCGGCGGTCTGCATGTTAGGCTCTCCTATGATCCTAACATACCACTGCCGTGAGACCGTCCCTGCATAGCCCACTGCCATTGATTACAATCATAATCCAGAGGGGGCGGGTGAGTGCAAAACTGCCTTGGAGGACCTCCAAAGTCGTAATAAGGCCCTTCATTTTTCATAGAAATATTTATCTTCACTCTAAATTTCTCTCATTTAAAAAAAAATGTCTGTATTTTTTGGTTATAAATATGGCACAGTATCTACTGGCTGCTGTTTGTAAATGCTACACTTTGAAATGGGAGACTAACAAAATGAAGAGTTAACTTAATCATTAGGTAAACTCTTAATTTGAATTTTCTCCCATTTAAACACATTCAAAGCATCATTTTGTTCTCATGCTCTAGTAGTGAGTGGACAAGGACTTTTATGTAGGAATTTAATACCTCAGTGCTTTAGTTCTTCACCTCTTTGCCTGACTCTGGGTTAAAAATCTGCCTCCAGGATTGCTCATTATCAGGCCCAGGGTTCTGCTGCCTGATGGTAATAATGTAAAATAAGGACAGCCTTCCCTTAACTTTAAAAGGAAAATATGACCCTGTGCGTATGTAACCGCATGCGCGCTAGCGGTTTTACCGCTGCGCGCTGCGATTCGCAAAATCCCTCATTACGTGACAAGGTCAGCTCGTCATCCGCGTAGCGCAGGTTACGCCAATGACGAGCTGACCTTGTCATTAGCGCCGAAGGGGTTAAAAATCAACTCAAGGCGGCGAACTACTCCGAAGGTGTCTGTGAGCTACTGGTAGCTTGCAATCCACTGGTTTGGGACACCTGCTTTGGAGTCTAGCGATCAGGTCCGTTAGAAGGCCTATTTATATTACGTTTCAATGAATTTGGTTGTCCCTCACAAGGCATTTTGTGATTTCAGTCTAAATGATAGTTTAAAGTTTGAAGGTGTGAAATTGAGTACTGCAAGATTTCTTTGAACACTGCTGATTTGGGGAGTCATTAAAAGGTCTAAATCAAAGATGGTTCCTATCCGTTTTGCTTTCATAGTAGTGGAAGTAGGAACTCCTATGCTAGCAGGCAGGTGAAGTGGACAGACATTGAAAAATGTTCTCACAGGAGTAGAGTTTGGAATTCAGTCTTTCTACCTGTTAATTATTTACGGTGCTTTGGAATTGACTGGAGAAATATCAGTAATATGGCATGGGGACATATTTGTTTGTCTAATCGGATCTGGGAATTAATGTTTTTCTATGCTGCCCCTTAGCAAAAATGCTACAAGCCTAATTTCAAAACAGTTAGGATCATGTGCTTCCTATTTCTCAAGGGTACTTTGGAAGAGAATGTTAATGAATTTGGGGTCAGACTGGCATTGAGATTCACATCAATGCATTTGACAACCCTGATTGATTTTTTTCCCGCGAAATAAACATATGAGATTAGGTGTTTTCTAAATGTGGTCATCAATGTGAGTGATATACGTCGCAAGAGGATAGGAATATTGAATGTACAGCTGGAAGAGACATGTCTTTCTGCCTACAACTATTATTTAATTTTTTTTCTTAGCATTTGTTAAGATGGAATAATTAACAGTAATTTGGATTTTCCTCTATTGTGAGTTATGTGTGTTCGTGTTTTGCAATACTCACATAACATAATTGTCTGCAATCATATTCCCAATGTTTCGTAGAGGGGTTTAATGCCTCTGTTGCAATATACAGAAAGTAATTTTCATAAGCTAAATGTTCACAAACTGCTAATGTTTGACAGCAATAAATATGATACAGGTTCAAGTTGATTATTCTACACAAAATTATGAGAACGTGATGTACCTTAATGTAATTTAACTGGAAGTATGGGGCACACCATCTTTGCCCAACAAAGAGACTTTAGCAAATGAAGAACTTCTCATTCTCATATACAGTGTCCAATTATGAATTTCAAGTAAACAATAAGAATACTGATTTGTTGGAAGACCCAGCACAGAAGTGATTATTTGGTGAAAACAAATATATACCTATACAGTTGATACAACTAGAACATAAGCTAAATGTTAAGGTACTTATATGTTTGACTTCTGCAGTTGGTTATTCCCACATTGTGATAACATACTATTGGTGTTAGCATTTGAATAAACAAATTAGATTAACCCCACAAGAAGAGGCTAACTTTACAGGTTGACAAAAAAAACCACTATTGACTCTCGAACTAATTTAGAGCTTGGAGTAGCATTCGCTGAATTTAGAGATGTCCGCTGGCCCACCCGGCCCACCTGGCCCATCTTTAGTCATTGACAGGAACCGCCGTCATGGTGGTTATTATCAATGCGTTAGAAGTTTTATGAACAGTACCATCAAAATGATGGTTCTAGCTGCCAAACTTTTAACTTCCTTTTGTTTCTCCAAAAACAACATCCCAAAGCTGTATTTTGTTTTTGAATAATCAACATCCAATGAGCCCCACACCATTGGAGTTTTTTTCCCATGTTGTGGGGGCCTTTAAACATTATATCATCCTTGCAGCCAGGTTTATCACAACAGTAAGGGAGAGTAAAAACTAGCTATTTGACGACCCCACTCTAAATCAGATTTGTGGTTGAAAAATCAAACTTCCTAAGGCCCTTACTCTATTGGGCCATTCGAGGAGTATCTGTCACAATCTCCATCATTGGCATGCTTACGGTCCGCCCAACTACAAATGAAGTGGCCGAAGCTTCAGTTTGGCGGGCAGGGTATCTGGTCGATGTTGCAACAGAGTACTCTCTCTTCCAAACTCTAAATGTGCTCCTTTGTTTTATGATACTCTACCTCCCTAAAGACTTAGTTGAAACCAAAAATGCTATCCACTTGGTTCATACCTGATTTTGTTGTCTTATTAAATAACCTAGCCAACTTCACCTATTGTAAAGCTCTCAGAAATGTAAATACTGAAAAATACTTGTTCACTTAAATTGACTCTGAAGTGAGAACATAGTGTATTTAATTGCACTTTACTAATGTTCTAATCTCTCATTTAAGAAGAGTGGATCATAGACGTGAATTCCAGTCATACATGTCAAATTAGTAATGCAATTGGAAGCTGCATAATAGTCCACTGAGGGCCACCAAATGTGCTCCACATATATTGTATTGTATTGTTTAATATGAACATAAATATTACTAACGATCTTGATCTTCTTACAAATTTTAGAAATTGGATCAGTTATCATAATGATGTAAATGTGAAGTACGAAGGCTACATTAATTGAAAACGAATGGGATTTTGGGATAAACCAACTATAAGCATTGCAGTAAAGCATGCACCAATAAAGATATATTTATTTGACATGTTAAGGTCGATGTATTTCCTTATCGTAGCCAAGTCTTATAGCGTACATGCATACACAGCAAAACAAGATGGTTCAGTATGGTGATTGTGTTTAGCTTAGTCTCGTTCTTAATACTGAGTTTCAATTAGAATAGAATTCTGTTGAAGATGTCCAAATGCAATCTAATCCCAGCATCCACTCCCCCATCAAAGGAGAGGAAAGTAAAACTTAAAGCAGTTTGGAATTTAAATGTCCTTTTATTCTCCCATGATAAATAATGCTTCTCCTTTCATTTCCTCCAGCTTTTATATTTGATGAGATTGTAAATGAGAAAGTGGAGTTGTTTTAGTAGGTGCACTGAAATGCCTCGTGTGATTGTAAGAATAATTTGCAAGTGTAATATTTTTCGAGGTAAGTGTTGTTTGCTTTAAGCGCCTAGGAGAAGCCCTGTGAAATTATGATGAAGTGTTTTAACACTTGCAATATGATAGTGCATAAAACATTTTCAGATGCTTTATGGACTAAGTAATTTGTGCATCACATTTCTGATTACTTCAAATGTTCAATTTTCTCTCTAGCAGAACACTTTCAATCTGAGTACATGAAGATACTTTTCGAAATATGAACATAAATGTGTGTTTCACCTGCATCAGCACTCTGTGTGATTTCCAGAACTCCGATCTACTCTGCCATTTAACTTTTTTTTCAGAATATTTTTTCTATATATAGAATATAATTCATGGTATGAACAAGATATAAAGTAAAATACTGGAAATATAAATATGTCTGTTTTCCTATTGTAAACAGAGTTCAAGCAATCGGTTAATTAATAGTGGTAATGGTGACCTCTTTGCCTTTGGTAGCTGGTTCAAGTTTGATTTACCCTTCATCAATAACTATCTGAAGAGGAAAGCTTTAATGGCAGGATACTTACACGTAAGGTCATAATGGAAAAGATAGATTCAGACTAGAACATACAGTTAATCCAAGTGCGTGAAACAATTTGCCAGGCTGGCCTAGGGGCTGCGTGGCACATTCCATACTGTATAATAAAAAGAAGATAGCCAAGCAATAATATTCTCACAGTTATTCAAGCATATTCAAATATATTGGGGCGTATTTATAATCCCCTTCGCCGCCGGTGCGTCACTTTTAAAACGGGGTAAGTGACCTACCGGCAGCGCAAGGGACTTGTACATAAGCCCTATTCAGTTGTGAAAGATCATATCTTCAAATGTCTCTGTCACCTAACAAGTGCTGTAAATAAGGTCTGTCTCTATCTCTAAGATCAACTATGTCTTGCAACAATTTCTGTACGCCACTGCAGTTCATCAAAGCAAATATTGACAGTGATGTGTTACATACAGCAAGATGCATTTGGTATAGCAGGCTATTCCATCATTTTTTTCAACAAATTGTTATTTTTTTTTGTTTATGAGTAAAGAGTAACGTTAGATTAAGACATGTAGAATCAATGGCTGGATCACATTCAAGGGTGCTATGTTATGTCATCATACCATCTGAGGCACTTAAAGAATTGCTTTTGAGTGGCACACATTTACAGAAACCAACAGACTTGAGTAAACGTCACTTCCTTTTTTTGAGGCCTGCACTGATTTAGAATTGAAGTCAGTAAGGTACCTAGTTTTCTACACTTATTCCAGCCATCCGTTTACTCCTATTTTATGAGAAAATGAAAATTTGAGCAAATCCAGAAATAATGCACGAGCAATAGCACGAAAATGGTTTGTTATAATCGACCACAAATCTTACACTAATGACAAAATCAGGTGTAAAACGATGAAATGCCTTGCGCAAGTAACAGTTTCTGCACAACAACTTTGTGCCCAGTTTTACCTTGGGACTATAAATGAATACAATAATGAGTGATTCCCTCTTCCTAAGAAAGGCCTAGAACACTTTCAAATATTTGTTATGACTCTTGTCCCTAGTCAGAATGTAAAAAGAACAATTGATGGACAGAATGGATAACAATGTCATACCTTCACCCCTGTACAGAGATATGGGGCTAAATCCATCGTTTTATGCTCACAATGCCATTCCAAATTGGACCCAGCCATATGCAAATCAGTCTTGACCCTGTGCCCAATGGTAACAGTCCAGCCCAAACTGCCAGGCCAGTTTCACACTGGACTGGAACCAAGCATCCTAGGACTGGTTTCGGGCTTTCAACCCTCATCAGCCAGGATAGCTTGACTCCAGTGGTATGTAGAGCACGGGACCCATATCTGGGTATACTTGTCCCACTCAGGGTGACAAATGCATAAAGAACAATGTATGGACAGAATGCAGAACAATGTCATACGTTCTCCCCAGTACAGAGATCTGGGCTTAAATCCACAGTTTTTTTGCTCACCATGCCATTCCAATTTGGACCTAGCCAAATGCAAATCAGTCTTGACCCTGCACCCAATAGGAAC
This sequence comes from Lissotriton helveticus, assembly GCF_964261635.1. Classification (NCBI taxonomy): domain Eukaryota; kingdom Metazoa; phylum Chordata; class Amphibia; order Caudata; family Salamandridae; genus Lissotriton; species Lissotriton helveticus. The sequence continues at coordinate 56,475,555 of NC_136060.1, forward strand.
AGTCCAGCCCGAACTGCCAGGCCTGGCCCTCCCTGGACTGGAACTAAGCATCCTAGGACCAGTTTTGGGCTTTCAGCCCTCATCAGCCAGGATAGCTTGACTCCAGTGGCATGGAGAGCACAGGACCCACGTCTGGGCTTGCAATGTTCAACACTCCGTCCATCATCCCCTTTGGTTTTCTTTGTTCGCCCTAAGTTGGCCGGGTATGCCCAGGCATGAGTCCCTTGCTCTCTTTGCCACTGGATCCAAGCTAGCCTGGCTGATGACAGCTGATTAGTCAGAAACCAGTCCCAGGATGCTTGTTTCCAGTCCAGGGAAGACATGGCTTGACAGTTCAGGCTGGACTGTTCCCATGAGGCACAGAGTCAGACTGATTTGCATATGGCTATGTCTGAACTGGGTTGGCGGAGTGAGCTAAAGAATGAGGATGGATTAAACCCAGATCAGTTGACTGGGTGAGTGCTTGCAATGTTCAACACTCCATCCATCATCCCCTTTGGTTTTGCTTTGTTCGCCCAAAGTTGGCATGGTATGCCCAGGCGTGGGTCCCTTGCTCACGTTGCCACTGGATTCAAGCTAGCCTGGCTGATTAGCCAGAAACTGGTCCCAGGATGCTTGTTTCCGGCTTTAAGATTTGCCACCAGTCCCCAAAGCAGCTTGTGCTTGATAGTATACCCTTTAGAGTCTCTGAATCCTTTCTGGCTCCAATGGTGTAAATACCTATTGTAAGGCTTGACACAATAATACTAAACATATAGTATAAGTGGGAGGAATTCTGGATCAGTATTCTCTAGTCACTGAATTGGAGATTTCAGTTTAGCCAGCTGTGCAGTGCAATCATCTTGGGACTACGTAAATGTTTTGAGAGGTCGGAAGGCTCCATCCTTCATTTTATTCCTTACCGCTGTGCAATTACCTTGCTGGAGGCTGGAGACTGGAGGCTGGGCAGCACCATCAGTGTAAACTATGGAGTTGTACTGATCTAGAGGCATTATTTCACTAGGCACAGGTATTCTCATTCATATTGTAGGTATGCTTGTGTTTGTAATGTAGAATTGAAGACATAGTCTACGTCTGTTGCTGTTAAAGAGTTGGCTCACTGTTTCCATCTAGGATGTAAGGCTTTCGCGTTTGGGATGCTGGCTTTTGTGACATAAGTCCTATGACAACAACTTAAAAGTGAACTCGAATTAGAGAATTTGTGTAATTCTCAAAGTGCAGCTTTAGGAAAGATCATTAGAGGACTTGAGGCAGCTGTGCAAACTAAAGAGAATGTGCTGTTTAAAAGAAAGAAAGGAATAAATTAAAGAAGGCAGCAACAAATGCAGGCAGGAAGGAGAGTACCGGAGAGAGGAAATATATGAGTATTGGATGAAAGTAGGAGGAAATAGGAAAACTATGTGAAAGGAAGAATTGAATGAATAGAGAGAAAGGAAGTGAATGATGTAGATGGATGAATAGAAAGAAGAAGGGAAAGGAGCAAGATAAGCATACGGAAGGGTTGATAAGAAAGGAAGACATTAAAAAAGAGTTGAAAAGAAAAAAGAAAATGAGGAAAGAATGGAGGAAAAGGGATTAAATGCACCAAGAGAGGAAGGATGGGGAATGAATGAGGGTGTAAGGAAGCAAGAACGGAATGAGGGTGTAAGGAAGCAAGAAGCAAGAGGGGAAAGGAGGAATGGCTGGAGGTGCAGAAGGAGAGAAAAAAGGAAGGAAAGAAAGGAGGTCAGGCGAGTGGATATGAGTATGAAGTATACTGGGCCAAGGAGGGACAGAGAGATTAATGACAGTGTAAAATTGCAAAGAAATAAAAAAACAAAAGATTAAAATACACTTCTGTCCTTAACACACCACGTATGTTTGCAAAGCACATATTCACCAAAAGGGGCCTTGACAACAAATTTAAAATGTTATTATCCAGCTCAACAGCACATATTTTATCGACCTCAGAAAGATTTAAGACTGAGTTGCCGCACCAGGATTTAAATTTATGACCCTGAGAACAAACACAGGTTCCTGGATTGGATATAAAGAAACGCGCAAGAAGGAAAAACATAAAAGGGAGAGTGGAAAAGGAGGAAAGGTCTGAAGTCAAAGATAAATACTGTAGACAAAGAATGTGAAGAGAAGTGAGGAAAGCAGAGATAGGGAGTGCAAGACTGAGGAACATGACGAGAATGAAAAAAGGAAAGAGGAGAAAGGGAAGAAGAGCAGACAGCGGGGAGTGAGTGAAAAGAGAGTTAAAGGGAAAGATGAGAAGGTGAAAAACGAAAAGCAGTTAATGAGGGGAGGTGGCGATTAAGAAGAAATATGGACGTAAGGCAGAAAGTGAAAGAAGAATGGAGAGAAGGAAAGGAGTAGGGTGTGAGGTGTGAAGCGGAGGAAGAAAAACAGATATTGAGGAAGAGGAAGAAAACAGTACACCACAGCTTTATTAACTATAGAGTAATTAATTATGTAAAGTTGAGGAGTGACATGGCTGTATAATTCTTGGCCTGTCTCATCAATGCACAGCTGTGCTGTCCAAGACACACAATAGCGATTTAGGGCACCATGTCACTGAGTGCCAAGCTTGAGAGCACACCATTTGCGCATGCACTGTGAAAGCACGTGCCATTGTTAGTTTTAAGGACTCGTTCTTTCAGAGTGTATGTCAACATTAGGTTCCCCCCCAACTTCTCAAGCTTGGTGTATGCGCTTCCAAAAGCGATTGTTGCACCTTACTCCAGGAGCAGCAAAGCCGTCGCTGCCAACACATTCACTTAGAAACTCATTAATTCAACCATTCGCATTGACTTCAGTATTGAACATCACAAATTAACTCCATATGAAGATAGAAGCAATGTCATATTTTTAAATTGCGGCTACCTTTTACATTTTGTCCACTTCAGGCTTGTATGGACATGTCTTCCTGTAGTGTATCCTAAACATTCTACATTTTAACAAGTGTGCACGAATCATGCGCACAACATGAATGACTCTACAGTCCTCATGAGGCAACAGTGGTGGAAGAACGAAAAAGTCATATATGAATCTTTTAATTTAGCTCCTAAATGTTAATTCTTTTTTCAAAACAATCAACCCCAATTACATACAGTGTAGAGGGTCAGGGGTTGCATTTGACCAAAAGTGGATTTAATAAAGGAGACGAACAATGCATACTATTGCTCCTTTTGCTTTTGGACATTTTAATAATGTATGTTTGGATCAATCAGTTTAAGCTGCTGTGTTCATTCATCTAGTAATTGAATTTAGTGGAAATGAAATGAAAGGAGACAATGAGGTAAGTATGTGAAATTCAAACACACAAATACTTTTCTGCTATTAACTAACCTGTTTCAGCCCACTGACAACCACATTTTAAATCACGAATCACATACACTTGTCATTCTGAATGATGGGTATCATTTGTAAAAGCTTTCTTTGGTTAGGGTTCTAATGAGCCAGTCTTTTTAATTTGGTAAAGTAAAAAAAAAAGTATAGATTAGAAACTGCCTTCTTTTCAGATATTTGCTATTTCTTTCATTCTTTGCTTCTAACAAATGTGGACTTTTTGTATCCTACAACTGAGCCAGTGCGAACAATCTGTCACAAAGAAAGGAAAACACTACAAAAATGCAGAAAGTCTTTATTTTAAAGGCAAACTCAGTACTAATACTTCTCATCTCTGGAGCAATCCTTGTATTGGGAGAGTGCCAACGCATCTCATTAGCAAAGATGTACTCTTAGACAGTGAGTACCTGCACTTCTGCATTTCTATTTGAAGTACTGGTGGTACCGGTAGTAAAAGGGGAGCATGGTGAGATGGGAGATGTGCAACAAGAAACACTTTCATGAGGGGACATCACTGCCATTGAGTTTGAGACATACTCACTAAGTGACCCCTGTCACTGAGGCGTAACCCTAAAGTCCAAGGCTAAGGTTTAGTAATGTTTTTTCACAGAAGTTCCCCTAGTTAGCCTTTCCCTTCCTCACACTGAGCCCACCACAGGGTCTAAGTGTCCCCTGACGAAGGCCCACCCTGCCGTTGGTGAAATGGGACACCTAAAGACAGAGTATCCTCATTTGAGGGCAAGGGCTCTCCCAGTGCCGAAAATGATTTGCTCCACTTACGATTTACCTGATCCTTGAGAGGTGATGGGCTAGTCACATTGTGTTGCGTCATGTTGTGCTGACTGGGTTCAGCATGCCCTTCTATGCCTGCTGTCCAGCTGCTCCCTGTAATGTTGCCACGGCCTGTGCCACGCAATTAGAGTGCTGGCAGTTTCTAAGAGCAGAGCAGCACTTTTACACAGTGGTTAGTGGTGGGCCTTGAGCACTTCGAATGCAGAATTACAGACAGCTCCTGGTCAGTGTGATAAAAATGGATGCTAGTTACTCTTTTTTTAATTTCAGAAAGGCATGTCAGCAAAATAGATCTACGGAGGGTTTCATAGCATCCTGCTATCAAACCCAAACTATGTGATTCAAGCGCAGCCTTTGGCAACCATTGGTCAGATTTTAATAGGCACTAAATCTGAAGTGAAGGCCCTCAACACAAAAGACAGAAGTTTAATGGAATGTGCCTTAATGCTGATATGCATTCATTTTTTGTGCAGCTCTTGTTGCTTATAAGAAGCAAGTAAATCCAAACTATGGGGCATATTACCAAGAACTAGCGATAATTATCGCTATGTTGGCTTAGCGGCAATAATTTTATCGCCGTGTTGCGGGGATTTTTATCGCTTAGGAGCCTTGCTATTATCAAGGATTATCTCCTAAGCGATAAAAATCGGCCGAAATGCATGAATATCGCTGTAAAGTCAGCGATATTCATGCATTACCTAGCTAATGCTCTTAGCCATGTTATCCACCTCCCATTGGATAACATGGCTAAGAACTGCTCAGGGCAGGTGTTAGCTTTTGGAGATATTTGCGCTTAGCGCGAATATCTCCAAAAGTTGGTAATAGGAGATAGCGATGTTAGCGACTGTTTCCAGTCGCTAACATCTTGGCACGCCCACTTTGCATGTCATTAGTGATAAATATCTCTGACATGCAAAGCGGGGCCCAAGATGGTCGCTATCTTCTACTAGCTGTCGCTAACTGGTGTTACCAACAGCTAGGTAATAGGGAGATAATTTTATCTCTGCTTTCTTGGCTTTTAAAGCCAAAAAAGCGGAGATAAATCCCTTGATAATATGCCCCTATGTTGTATGTGTGAAGCAGAACACTCTGCCAAGTAGATTTGTGCATTGGCGAATCTTGATGTTGTTTTTTGTGAACAGAGCACTGGGTGGTCCCAGGGACGACCCAACTGTCTTTACAGAGTGTAATTGAAATTTACGCTCTCATCAGGTGCACAGTACGCACTAGGGCTTTGCAAGGCTGCAAAGTTTTTATCTGGTAACCTTCAAAAAAGTTGTGTGGTTTTTTCTGCTTTGCCACATTTGCATAAAAATCATTACTTTTACCCAGTGGTCGAACTGGGGGGAAAAAAGTAGGGGAACTGTGGGCGGAGAATCAGAGGGCGGGAATAACCAATGGATTGGGTCAGTGGGCGGAGTTTCCCATTTCACTAACCGATTACAGCTTATTACATTACTGAATTTAACGAATAGATACACATGTTTATTTAAGGTTTAATATGAGTTAGTTATTTACATTAAAATACATTCACAAAGTGGGATACGTTTCCAATCACAGAATGTCCCAATATCTTTAAAAGCGGAATCAAAAGCCATTTGTCTCCCAGCCATGGAGTTTCTGTCATCAGCACTTCTACTCCCTTTTTCACAAGAGCAGTTAAAACATGAATAGCAAAATTATCTAGTTTGCAAATGTTTTCCACATAACTACGGCTTTGCCATATTTGCCACATAATACATCATCTGATGCATAATCTGACGATTTTTAACTAATAAATTGTTCATAGCTCAAACAGGTCAAAAGGCACTAAAATGTGACTTGTGCTGCTGTGAAGTGGAGGGCCCTTCGCAAAGGTTGACTGATCACCTTTTTCACTGCTGCAGTTGTGTGTTCCACTGGTACTGATAAGGAAAAATCTTTGCAGAGACTGTTCGCATGTGTAAAAATTTCAAAATAATAAAGGATCAGAAAATTTACAGCACCACTAATACCAGTGTAGAGGGTCAGAGCACTTTATATCACACATATTATACAGAGAAAATCATTCATACATGTGGAAATCACTGTATAGGAAATGTTACATAAGACAAAGGACTACAACGTGTAGGAGTCACATGACAACCATACTAGTAGGCAGAATAGTTTAATAGTGAAACACAAATTCAGAATTTAAAACGTAATAACATGGTTGGGGGTTCTCTTTAATAATCAGAATTGATTACTACCCGAATGAACCCTTTTTTGCAATATTAGGATAATCGAAGACTTAATGCTCTAATTTATACCTTGGAGTTTGCATGCAGCTCTTACATGACAGTTAATAGCTCACTGTTCGATGTTAGGATTTTAACTTATTAACTGCAAGTAACAATAGAGTCTTTCTGACATAAGCAGTAACCCACTGACCTATTCACATTATTTGTACTTTGTGATCTGCATGACACATGTTCTTAGCAGCAGGAACATTAAACCTCTGCCATTCCTTTTTATGAGTCATACCTTCCACTAGAGAAAACACCATCTTTCTCCACTAAGAACATTATTCACTGGAGTTATCATGACATTTTTATTGATGCCAAAAATTGTTGGAGGCCAGGAAGAAGGCAACAAGTGCTTTTAAAACCATATTATACTTACAAACACGACGCCCCCACCCGAAGTTGGTGCCCTGTGCAATCGCACTGCCCTAGAGCCACCCTGCTTAAGGGTCCTGTGATGTCTGTGACAGAGTCACGGTCACACTATGATGTGCTGCTTCATAGGTGTGTGTCCAAGACTGGAGGTGAGCTTCATGGATTGTGGTGGATAGGTCTTCACGGTTAAAACACACTTGCCACAGCTTGGGTTCACCTGCTGGTGCTAAGACACCAGGGCTTTTAAGATCTTGCGGTATCTTCTAAGGTCAAGCATGGAAATGTGCTCCCTCAGAGAGTGGTCTTGGAGCCTGGTCATTATTGACATGCAATCTAATAGTCAAACACAAGGCAGACAGCACTTCATAAACAGCATTGTGCCAAACTTAATCACACCTAAAAACACATAAAATATATATATCGGTTTTAAAAGACAGTGCAATTTCTTAAACTCATTATGGGTTCGACACTATGGGGCCGATTATGATGGCGGACGGACCTGCGTCCGTTCTCCACCCCAGAGTAGGAGGGACCGTCCGCAGGGGCAGCGCAATCCCTCCGTCCAAATTAGGATGTGACCGCCACCCTGGCGGTCACATCCTGTATTTTTAACATTGTGGCGGGTGCTGCTTGAAGCAGACCCCGTCGCAATGTTAAAAATGTCAGCAGTGCATTTGCATGCACAAAGCGGCAGGCACCGCGCGGTGCCTGCCGCTTTGGGCACGCAAAGGCGGGGGGTACCATAGGTACCCCCCATGTGCACCCTCCACCCCCCTTCACCCCTTGGGGCCCGCAACGGGCCCCCAAACAAAAGTCCGTATGCCTTTCCACGGCGGAAAAGCTGCCATGGAAAGGCATAGTACTCCAGACATCCTAATATGCCTGGCGGTGTCTGATAGACAGCGCCAGACATGTTAGAGCTTTTCCGCCGTGGTCGGCGGAAAAGCTGCGGACAGTCTTCCTGACCCCCCCGGCCATCCTAATCTGGCGGGGGTCTTTGAAAGCTCCGCAGCGGTTTTTCCTCATACTCCGGGCAGGCGGACACTTCCGCCGGCCCGGGGGATGCGGAAAAACCGCTATCATAATCAGCCCCTATGTCTGTGCAACAATACATTTGTATGTATTAAATGCGTATATAATAAAAAGTGCCTCATTAAGTATTTTACTGCAGCAAGATGCGAGCCATTGCCATGCGCAAGCAAGAGTGGTTTTAAATAATAACTTCTAAAACCAGAATAAAAGCCTCAGAATAACATAAAGTTCACAGTGCTCTGCTTACTCTGTACATCACATAGGCAAAGATTTGAGTCCATAGGGCAGGTTTTCATGTTAGGGAAGGTAACTAAATGGTGGAAAATTCTCAATCTAAATCAAACAAGTATAAAACGATGCGTGAGATTGGGAGTATATATCAAATAGCCCAGTGTTGACGTAAGTGTTAGATAAACCTTGACAGTTGGTTTCCTGCTCTCACAGTCAAGCCAAACTTCCCTCTTATGATTCATAAAGGTTTATCTAATAGACAGCTTACTGAGTGATATTACTTGTAGGGGGTTAGTCCGGCTGACATCTTAAATACTTTACTGTACAGTAAACTAATATAACTTAACCAGGGGATCGTCATGACATTGTCCTAAGTAAAACAGTCTATAATGATTGATTTTGTAAAACTAGTTTCTTCTTTGGACCATATGGATGCCAGAGCAATAAGGGCTGAAATGCAGCTATGTCTGCAAAGTACTGAAGCCCTACTTCTCTGTGAATGATCGCAGAAGTGGACAGACTGAGAAGGCGCTTGAGGAAACCATTTTCCTCTATATGCAGAACTTTACTATTGTGGTAACGCCACACACCACCCCCATATGCTAAAATGGATAAAACCCTTGCCCTATAAATTGATGGCATCCCCTTGACTGGCCTAGAGCCCAGCTTGGCTGAAAATCTAAAAATACCATGGGTGCTTCTGTCCATTCTGCTCATAACATTGGTACTTTCAAGAGTCCCTGAACCATTACGTGACAAAGTAATGCCCAGGTAGTAAATGGTATCAACAGAGGTCACCGGCGATTTAGCCATAAAACCTTTATTGATGATCAATTTCCTAGCAGCAATAAAATTCCCAAAGGCATCTATTAAACTTGGCAGCCCCAACAGACAGCAGGACAGTATCATCTGTGTACAAAAGTACAGGTGTGGGGCGCCCAGCCACTTGAGGGGCATTGGCATGCACTGCTTGCAAGGTCTGATTCACCCGGTTAATGAACAAAGAAATTAACAGAGGGGCTAGTACACAGCCTTGCTGGATGCCACGTTTGACTGCAAAAGTGTTGGTGCATTCCCCTCACGGAACATAGTGTGCTTTACAGGCCAAATCCTTGTATAATCTTGCCAAGAAGCAGATAATGGGCCTGGGTGCCCGCATAGCAAGAAAAGTAGTCCAAAGGATAGTATGATCTACTAGGTCAAAAGCGCTTCTCAAGTCTGCAAAACAAAGGTATAGTTTTTCGCCTTTGGCATGAGTGTACTTGCCTATAAGAAAATCGAGGATCACACATTGCTCTAAGGTCCCCAAGACTTTCCTGAAGCCAAACTGGGCCAGTGAAAGTATTGAGCAATCCCAAGCCCATTCTTCTAGTATTTGTAGCAGGACTTTGCTCATCAATTTCACTGACGAATCTAGCCGTGAAATTGGCCCGTAATTTTTGGGATCGGATTTATTGCTCTTCTTAAAAATGGGAACTATAATTGATGCACCCCATGTGGGTGGAATCATTATCTCCGCAGCTGTGTATAAACTTGTTAAGATTGGCACCCATAAATCAGCATTATTCTTAAAAACATCTACTGGGATCCAATCTGGACCCAGGGCTTTACCCCGTTGCTTTCGTTCCGGGCCTATGACACTTCTTATATTGTAATATCCAGAGATAAAGGGGTACATAACAACTGTTCCTTGTTTTGAATGGTCACCATTTCTGCTGTTGTTGTGTTAAAAATAATTTAAAATGAGCAACCCATGTGTCACAAGTGACATCAATTCGGGAAAATAATCTTCCTTTAGGAAAGGATAGTTAACAGTATCCCAAAATAGTTTACTATCTCCTGTATGCTCTGCTTGGGACAAATTCAACCAAGCTGCATTTTAAAGTTATTTTTTCCTAGCTATCAGTACATCTTTATTTTTAAATCCAAGAGATTTAAACAATGAATTGTCTCTGGGTCATTTACAGAGAGCCAGTTCCAAATCCCTGGTGGCAATGGTGGATGCATGGTCGAACCAGCCTTTATATTTGGCAGGGCCTATTTTATTGGAACGAGTCAGGAGAATGTCTATTATGGTGGTAATGCCAGTAAAATGATAGAGTATCTGATTAGGGGTAACCACATCTTCTAAACAACACATGATATAATTATTGCCCTCAGTACAGATTTTGTGCAAAAATAGGGTCAGGTCCACTCCGTTCCACTTAAAGCGGATCCCATTAGGTCTAATTGATGCAATGTCAGTGACACAATTAGAAGTTGTAACAATTGACCTGCCCCAGAAAAAAACTGACAAAATTATACAGTTGTGTCACTTAGACCCGGGCAGACAACAAATGGTGCGGTGCACCAATTACATGCATTAGTAGATATTAAAATATGGTCAATAACAGGAGCGGAATGCTTCCCTATGAAAGTTGGAATATAATCCCCCGTTACTGTCCCAGGCACTTCTAATAAATGAAAATCAAACTTGGTGATCACAGAATGTAATCAATTACAATAGTCATTGTGGGGAAAATGCAGAAAACTGATCCCAGCCTTATCGATTACCCCATATTCCCATTTAGCAGTGTGTGGGCATGTGTGACTGTTAAAATCTCTGACCCATAGAAAGTATAACATTATTAGATATGGACTGGAGTAAAGTCTGCAGACCCTCTTCAAGGGGTAGAACCACCTTACCCCGAGTATTGTTAAAAACATTATTATAAAAATTGGCCAGGACGATATCCCGACCTCCCCTAAAACTTAACCATAAAATTAATGAATGGGGGCCAATTGATGTTTCATCTTTGAGCTTACCAGGAGCTTGATTGATATAAGAACCATGAGCCACTTAAATCCTGGTCTGCAGAGCAATTTGTGATTGTGCGTCAAGGTCGCACATCAGCGGTTCTGTGGGACTGCCATGCAGAATCCTGTGTCATCAAGGATGTCGTAAACCAGAGGTTTGTGATTTAAAGTCCTGTGTCAAAGTTGTGAGGCAAACCAGTGGTTCCAAAGAAACTGCTGGGCTGCAATGCAAAGATCTGGGTCATCATTGAGGATGCCTTCGAAGAGGCCTTGATGCATGAGGCGAAGGCCTTAGTCGAGGATGCATTGCACAGCGGATAAGACTGTGAGTTGCAATGTGAGGTCTAGCGTCGGGGATGCATCGTGCTGTGGCGGTTCCAAAGCAAAGTTGCGAGGAGATGCATCATGCTGCATTAGTTCAGCCCACAGGATGCCAGCTGGTCTGGCAGAACACCTTCAGGCACACTTCAAAGGACTGAGGTGGCACCACTTTGAGCTCATGAGTGACAACAGGTTGAATCTAGGTGCAGGGTTCAAGATAGTTAAAGTCGTTTCTGTCCCTGAGGATCTGATCAGGAGGTCACTCAACTAGCCCTTGTAGTCACTCTGGTGGTCCTGGTATTGAACTGCAAGTCCAGTGATTTCACGCACAGCTGTACTTTTGAGTCTTCCACTGGTGCAGAGGTATACTGAAGTGTTAGGTCTGAGGGTCTAATATTTAGTGTTAGAAGATTCTGGACGTTTCTACCACCAGAGGCGTTTGGAATTTCCTATCTCCTTGCCATGTCCCCAGCTTGTCTGGGGTCACAAGAGACTAGTGTCAATCGCTTTGCGAGTGTGCTCAGGGAGAGCCTTTCGGATGTACAAGTGTGTAGGCGACAGCTCCCCCCCATCAAGTCAGAGAAAGCCCAACACCTATTCTTCTTTGTCCCACAATCTGGGAGCAACACACAAAGACCAATTGCCAGCTGCACCTAGCCCTGGGACTGAGGAAGCAGGCTGTAGTTTCCAAATGATTAAGACAAGAAAATGGCAAATTTCTAAAAGTGGCATTTTCAAAATTGTGACTTAAAATTCATATTTCTAAAAGCGATGTATTTCTAAAAGCGTGTATGCATATGGCTGTACCTTTTGCTAGCAGCATCATAATACACAGATAAATGTATACCTTTGTTCATCATCATCATCTTCGGACACATAACACATATCATAATATATGTGCAAGTAGACACATATCTCAGCCATAACACCATACACAGATCAAAACTTCACAGACTACACTTCAATTTTCAAACAGACACTGAAAACTATGCAGTATATATAAAAAATATTACTTTCCTCACATCATACAAATTACTCTAATAAATAACATCTCTACAAACATCTCAAACCTCACTTTCAGGCTGCTGTTTTACCATTCTACAACTACTTCTAATGTTACCAACCCAAATACAAAGCAGGAACCCTTCACATGTCTTTACTAAAAGTCTCACCATATTCCTAAAAGCATACATGAATATGTCTGTACAATAACACTATCCAAACCTTAAAATTTCACAGAACAAACTTCTAATTTCAAGCAAACACCAAATATTATGTGGCACATTTCAACTGTACCTCTCTAGAAACTTAATAAAAGAAGCCTAATCAATAATACCTTATGTCAACATCTTTCAAACCACACTATTATGCTGCATCTTTACCATTTCACTACTACTCACATTCTTTAGCCTACCACATAAAAAGCAACAACACATCTTTGTTATACATCATGCACTTTCATTTTTTTTTTTTTTTTACATTTTTTTTTTATTAGTTCAGTTCAAAACCGATATCATTTCATATTCATAATACAGTTGTACAGTTATACACTTCCAAAAGCCAGGGGGAAACAATAGAGACTATATAAATATAAAACAATATTGGTGTTACGCTACAGTGTTAACCTTCATTGGTCTTAATACTTCCAAACATCATTCCTCCACCCCCATATGTTCAATCATCGCCTGCCAGACCTTAATCCCCCTTTGCTTTTTCTTAATTGACTTGGTACAGTAAAGATTGTATTCCAAGTAAAATACATTGTAGAATTTTGCTCTCCACATCTCATAAGTTGGAGCTTCCGGTTTCAACCACATTGAGGCTATGCATAGGCGAGCAACTGCCATCACCATAAATAGCAAATATCTGTAATTACAATACGATGAGAACACATCCAGGTCACTAGATAAACCAAAGATAATCATTTCCCTGGAGATTATGACATCAGTTTTTAAAACATTTGAAAGAAATTGTACAATAGATGCAAAAAATGGATTTAACACACTACAATCAGCAAATATATGAACGATGTCCGCCATATTGGTTTGACATCTAAAACATTTCCCATTATAGCTATTGCCCCACTTTGCCATTTTTGCAGGAGTATGGTAAAGATTAAATATCGTTTTGTAGTGTTGTGAGCGTAAATTCGCCGATAGAATGATATCAGCCGCAATATTAATAGAATCTTGTAGCGGTACAGAGCTAGTAGCTAGTCTTATCGACCATTTGGACTCCTGCAGCACAAGGTCATCCTCATATAATTCCAGTAGATAGTTATATATAACACAAATCCGTAGCGATTTATTAAATACTGCCAATAACCCATTGGGCAGAATAGATATTGAATTTAAATGTTTAAAAATGAAATCTCGTAACTGTAAATACTTAAAAAAATCGTTCTGTTGAATTGCATAGGTATCTTTAAGCTCTTGAAAGGATGACATTACACCATCTTTAAACAACGAACCAACCAGTTTTAGCCCTTTTTCACCCCAAAGATGCATTCTATAGTCCCAAAATATAGATGGTAGCAGTTCCGGGGAATCACAGGGAGTATGATAGTTAATGCGGCGCAAATGCATAATTTTACTAATCATACGCCAGCCCTTGAAAGCAGTGAGTACCAACTTAAATTTGGTTCTCTTGTAGTAGCTAGGTTCGTAAAAACGAAGAAGCATCTGTCGTGCTTGTGGGCCAAGTAATAAATAAAAAATATCTGGGTCCTCAAATTGAGGTGGGTCAATCCCATTTACAGCAAACTTAATATTCTGTAGCAAACAGGCCAAATAATATAATACAAAGTTTGGGACGGCCCAACCTCCCCTCAGCATAGGAAGTGTCATGAATTTAGATGCCCGACGTGGGGATTTCCATCCCCATAAAAATCTTTCAACCGTTGTTTGAAGTTTCCGCACTTCTAGTGGTGGTACCTCAAGTGGTACAGACCTAAAGAAATATAGTACTTTAGGGAGTATGGACATTTTAAGCACATTACGTCGTCCCACCATAGATAAATGTAGACATTCGAGTTTCTCCAGTTGTTGTTTTATTGATCGTGTGATATCAGTCCAGTTGACCATAACGAGATCATGAAGGGATAGTCTAATTTTGATACCGAGGTACTTAGCTTCTGAAGTCACTCGGGTATCATTGGGGCATAGTCCTGACGTGCATACAATTTGTGTTTTTGAGATGTTGAGTTTGTACCCTGCTACCCGACCAAACTCTTTAGTTATGGCTTCAATCTCGAGAACTGCTGCTTCCGGGTCTGATGTTACAACTGCGATGTCATCTGCATACGCTAGCACACGTACGCTGCCCCCCGGAAGCATCATAGATGGTATATGCGGTGAAGTAGTTAACGCCTGTAGCAGTGGATCAATATATATAGCGAATAAGAGTGGTGAACAGGGAAAGCCCTGACGTGTACCCCGGCTAATATTTACATACCCTGAAAGTTGCCCTGATGTAGAGATCTGTGCCCTTGGGTGCCTATACATAACCTGAATGGCCTGCATATATCGAGGTCCAAACCCCACTTTAGTCATGACAGCCCATAAATACGGCCATGAGACGCGATCAAACGCCTTTTCTGCGTCTAAAAATACTAAACCCATATTCTTATGCATCGTCTCGGCGTAGTCCATGGCTGTAATGACTCGGCGAATATGATTAGTTGTATCCCGCCCGGGTAGGAATCCATGCTGTTGATTAGAAACCACTCCAGGAACCACACAGATCAACCTATTCGCGAGAATTTTCGAATAAACTTTGACATCGACATTAATAAGTGATATAGGCCGATATGAACCAGGCAGGTGTGAGGGCTTATCTTTTTTCTTAAAGACCGCTATAGTAGCGTCATCCCATGATGGTGGTGGATGTCCTGACTGGGCCGCAATAAATGTCTCCAACATATCATTTTTAATAATTGGGAACAGTTTGAGATATAACTCTAATGGCAATTTGTCAGGGCCAGAAGCTTTGCCCAAAGCTAAACTTTTGATAGCTGTCTCGAGTTCAAGCATCGTGATTGGAGCTTCCAATTCCTCTCTTTGAATATCATCCAAAGAATGCCCCATATAGCAACTATTAACAAACTGCTCTATTAGCTCTGGGGGAGCATTGTCTTGAGTATAGAGCTCGGTATAGAATTCTTGAAAAACTCTCATGATGCCTTCGGGTGTCTCTATCCTCAAACCATGTCTATTTTCAATAGAAGATATATATTGCATCGTCTGTCGTTGTCGCATTCTTTGGGCAAGACACTTCCCCACCGTCTCCCCATACTCATATCTTTCGGCCTTATACAATTTATATTGAGATGCGATTTTCTGACTCCAGACCCCCGTAATTTTCGCTTTGCATTTCGCCACCTTATCTTGAGTATTACAGCAGTCCTGTCCTCTCCTTATATCATTTATCAAATCGCATTCTACTTTGGCCAGGTCTTGCAATAGCTGTTTCATTTCTTCCTTTTCCTTACGTTGCATTGCCCAGCCATAGCTGCACGTCTCACCACGCAGCCCAGCTTTAAAGCAGTCCCATACCATCGCACTAGTTGAAGATCCTCTATTAATATCGAAAAACTGTTGGGACCATTCTAACATTTGAGATACATACAGCGTTTCTAGCAGAAGTTTCTTATTAAATGTAAAAGATCTTTGCATGCGAGGTATGCTAGATATTAACATATCCAACACTACGGGTGCGTGGTCTGAAGTGATACGTGGCGTTAAGGACGTCCGAGCACCTACTATCAAGTCTCGTGTAGAAAAAATATAATCAAGCCGGACAAATTTTTTATGTGGAAAAGAAAAATAAGTAAAACCAGGATCTAGTGGATTTGAAAGTGGCCAACAGTCTACCAAACCATGTTGCAACAATAGCTGTTTTAACCCCCTAAATACCTTCGGTTTTCGACCCCTATAGTCTTGAAATGTTGGATCCCAGGTATTTATATCCCCATGGATGTTGAAATCTCATTAGTAACACGGGGGTGCGCCAAAGTGCTAATTCAACATTCAAAAAATCAAGTATAGCAGCATCGTCGCTGTTTGAGCCGTATACAGTACATATTGTCACAGGGATATTCCCTATCACACATTCACAAATTGCCCAGCGGCCAATATTGTCAGCTTTAACTCTTGTAGTTGCCATAATTGATTGGCGCCCCAAAATAGCAACACCCCGATTCATAGTGGACTGTTGTGATACGACTAGAACAGTATATCCCAATTCATTCAATACTTTACGATTTCCCCATGATATATGTGTCTCCTGGAGACAAATAATGTCTGGTTGTATCAAGCGTATTTCGTGCATCACTTTCCTACGTTTTTACCACATTATTCAACCCACAAACATTAAAGGAACATATTCTAAAATTTGTACCAGCCATTTTTTTTTTCTTTATTTTTACTTAAAGCAATAAATGGTAACCATCCCTTGAAACCAGAGCCTTTCATCTCGATATCTCTCACATCTTGTCGGTCTTGAACTGAGTTTTCCCCCTTTTCTATCCCCCTCCACCGTGCACCCTCCCCCTGCCCAACACTCCCCGGAGCACCCCCTCCCCCACCCCAGTGACCCTCCCCCAACAATAAGGCATTAGGGCCTATTGCCCCTGGATGTGTATGAGAGTACCTCCATTGGCTGTGGAGATCCTTATCAAAAATAGAATAGAAAACCCTGAGATTCCAAAATATAGAATAGAATAGTCAAATAATAGTCAAATCTATGTCATCTCAGGGTAGTGAGTTCAGGTATTCTTTGGCTGAATCTTCCGTTGTAAAAAATCGATTTTGCCCTTTATAAATCGTTTTCAAAGTAGCAGGTTGCAAAAGGAACACTTGCGCCTCTTTTGCCTGAAATGCAGGAATTAGCTGACGAAGTCGCCACCGGTTCTCAACAGTAGCATGGCAGTAATCGGGGCGGACGAAAAATTCCACCCCCAAACCTGACCTCTTTTTATCTGGTCGTGCAAGATCGTATAGTAGCTGTCTAGCCAAGAAGTTGTTGAGGGAAATTAGAATAGCCCGTGGATATCGAGCGCCTTGGTTCGCTCGCACTGGTTGTAACCGAAATGGAAACCGATGAGCCCGTTGGATTTCTTGCGCCCATTGCCACTCCTTAACTTCGGGAAATGCATCATTGAGTAGATCTATAACAAACTGGCGCACATCTTGGCCTTCACGACCCTCGGGCACACCCAGAATGCGTAAATTATTACGCCGTAGCCTGTTTTCTAAATCGGTCAATTTTGAATTAACATCGAGCTTTTGAGCCTTGATTTCCTTAATATCGCTTTGGTTTTGAACCATTTGATCTTCGAGTACAGAAATACGCCCTTCTGCTTCAATCATTCTGTCCGTAAAGTCATTACAGGATTTTGCTAATCGACGGACAGTATTCTGTAGCTTTTTACAGGCATTATGAGTTTTTTGATGATCCGCTTTGGCCTCTATACGTGCCAGGAAGAATCGCCGAAACAACGGCAGAAAGAACTAAAATACTGGAAGCAGGAAGGGGGTGCAGCCGTACCGATCCGCAGGAGCCCCAGCTGAGGAAGAGGAAGAGCACACAGCTCTATCAGACATCCTCCCCCAACGCTCGCTGAGACTGAGGCTGGAGTTCTGTGCTTTGTGCCGGGCAGACGGCGGGTGAAGCGGAGTGGAGGGGACCGGAGACAGTACTTGCAGGAGACCGTAGACCGGAGACATCATGCACTTTCAAATGTATAAGACATATGAAAATACATATACAAGTAGAGACATACTTCAGACAGAAGTCCATGCACTCCTTAAAACTTGACCGACTCCATCTCCGAATTTAAAGCAACGCTATAATTATGCAGTATACTACAAATGTACATATCCACACAGTAAAACATACTACCATAATAACTAATCCATCTTCCATATACACATATTACTATACAGAATGTATTTCAAACAACATTTAACTAAAAAAAAAAAACTACAATACACATCTCTACATTTAATAATATATTTCATACATCATAGCTCTTTGTAGTAACTTGGGTCCAGACTGAAGGTAGCTTTTATGTAGATTTATTAGGATAAGTTACAATCTATTACAAATAGGATGAAAGCCCCACCAGAAGCGTCTGGCTAGATGCTCAGCCCAAGACCAACTGTGATGAATCCAATTATAACATTGTAAATGACATCACATTTACTGAATTCCATTGGTGGAGTCAAGGAAGAGATGTGAGCATATTTACTTAGATATTACATATCCTCCTTTCTCAAAAGAACACAAAGAAAGAAACTTAGATAAGAAAATAATACACCACAGAAAAGCATAAGTGTGAGCAGAACCAGAATAAAAGACGTTCAAAAAGGAAGTAAAGAGAATTGAAAAACCAGTAATAAAAGTAAAGACAATATTAGAGAGATGAGGAAGTAAACTAAATACAAACAGAGATTCCATATTAAATCCCATAATAGACATATTACTCATCCTCCTCTCTAAACACAGAAAAAGAAAGAAAAGTTAAAGAATAGGCAGGAAAACCATCAATGGCAGTTCAATTCACACCTACTGGCCAGGTAAGTTAGAAAAGGACAGCACAGATCAGGGGAAAACGAATAGACAGTGAGGGAAAAGAATAATTTCTCTCAACTCTCACTATCATTTAAGAAGAAAATTAATTATAAGAAAAATTCAAACTTGGCTAAAGTGGAAAATATCAAATAAGTATTAAGGACAAAATTGCCCAGATTAAACTGACCCATGAATCAAGGTAATAAACACCATGTACCCACATAGGGTAAAACAACTAACATGGGCAATCTCCGGAGAGATACTGACATGCGTAAAGTTAGTAACAATCCAAACTCACACTAAATACCAAGAGGAGAAAAAGAATAAAGATGGTAGTGAGAGTAACTTAACTTTACAGCATGGATAAATATAGTGCACTGAACTAATGGGACGACACCCAACTAATATTTTCTAACAGAAATGTGCAAACAGTGTACTAACATACAGGACTATAACCCTGTGAGACACCACGGTTCGTGGTACAGATTTTGCATCGTGAAAAAAAAAGTAGAGAAAACAGTGCACTGAAAAAAAAATCACCTGTAAATTCTGTATACAGAAATAGTATGAGGTAAGTGTTAATTGGGCTAGAACCCAAATTTGAACGAGTGAAATTCATGACTTCTCTTATGAAAGAGAAATTTAAAAAATTTGTTCCAAACCTCAAGTTAAGGTATAATTGTAGTTCCAATATTGTATACTGAGGTCATTAAATAAGTGAGATAATCTATATATACCGTAAACTAACAAGAAAATGACCACATTGTGTAAAAGCTTGTTGAAACGACTGAGACCTAAATATTGTGCACTGTGAACGAAAGGTAATATGCACTGTATGAGTGTAAACTTAATTGTGCACAAATAACTGTAGAATGTCTAAAGACTGCTAAAACTTTTTTTATAACAGTTGCAACATTTTGGTATGTATAACTAATTCGCAATTTGTTAAAACAAAGTACATGTTAATAATTAAACTAAGGTAATTGGTGTGCCTATTACCGCGAAGGTTGACAGGTAAGGTGTGAAATTACCTTCATAACATTGAAACAAATGTCTTTCAAAATTATCATATTTTACAGTAGATATCTTGTATACGAAATAAATAATACTGTAAAATGAATAAAAACTACTGTAAATAATCAATAACTCCAGCCGCCGGTGAGCGACCTCTCACCCGGGGTCACTGCATACCGCTTCCTGCAGATGCTGCCGAGTATTTTTAGTAATTGTTGAATTTTGCTTGAAAATAACCATGTCAGTACGTTTATGAGGAAATTATCATCCATGTTGTTGCTCAACTGTTTGATCAAATAGTTCATTAGACTGCACGTAATGAGAGGCAGGCACCGTTATGGCAACTAGCAACAAATCTAAGATGGTCTCCGCGTCGGGCGTGATGACGTGAAGAGAGGGGTTTCGATTACCAACACTCCCGGAGGACTCAGTGACGTAATCAGTCACAATCTGAAACAGCAGGAGAAGGATGGCTCCACACGGAAAATTCAACCGTCACTAGGTAAGAGGGAGTCTTAATCTCCACAGCGTCTAACTCATATGGGACTAATGTTATCACATAGAGGAAAGTTTACTGTCAAGCCGGCTTTTAGAGATCGAGTGATAACGAGTAAAATGTATTTCAAGCTGGCACTTGGAGATCGGGTGAAAATGAGTGAAATATACGTACTTGATGTGAAGACTGCAAGTGGATACTAAATTGTAAAACCAAACGTCACACAGCGTTTCACTCTTTTCGTCTGGGGTAATTATTTTTAAAAGACCACATTATTTCACTTGCTTTAAAATTACTGAAAATTCGAGTGTATTGAACACATATCGCATGTAAAATAAACTGATGTATATGAGACCAGTAGATGGCAGTAACGATCTATCATTCAGTCCCACAAAGTAGTCAAAACGATGTGAAAGTACACAAACTGCGAAATCACATAGATGCTTGTTTCAGAAGGTTTTTGGAAATATAGGCAGTCTGTGTAAATTTAAATATACAAAACGGAGATACTTGAAGGTACAGTGAAACGATGATAAGCTCTTCTGACCAACCGTCACTGAGAGAACAGTAAGATTATGAATTACCTCACACATAATCCGTCAGAGTTGCTGTCTTTTCTGCTTATAGTCAGAGCTGCTGTCTTTTCTGTTTACAGTTAGGCTCAGAGTCGATAAATTGTATTTATTTCACGTATCCAGACACGCTTCCAAATACTCTGAGAGCCAGGGAAGACAGTTAATTCAAAATTGCATAGTCACAGTTCAATACAGAAATTCCTCTGTTTCAAGATGTAAAAAGATTATTTTACCTTTGTCAAAGTCACTGCTGTATTATGGTTGTAAAGTGTCTTGTTGACAGGAACCAATATGAAGTGCGATGAGGGCGACCGGTGCTAAGGTCACTGGTGGGGCTGATTTCTTGACAGTTGGTTCACTGCAGTGATGATAGGTAAATTCCATATGTATTTGCTTGTAGAGGTGACTGAAGTAGGTTCTTTCAGTATTGTCGCCAAAATAATGTAGTAACTTGGGTCCAGACTGAAGGTAGCTTTTATGTAGATTTATTAGGATAAGTTACAATCTATTACAAATAGGATGAAAGCCCCACCAGGAGCGTCTGGCTAGATGCTCAGCCCAAGACCAACTGTGATGAATCCAAATATAACATTCTAAATGACATCACATTTACTGAATTCCATTGGTGGAGTCAAGGAAGAGATGTGAGCATATTTACTTAGATATTACACTCTTGAATACTTTTTTAAGTTTAAAAATAAACCTGATACATAATACACCGCACAAATGTATAACTCACCTTCCAAATTGATTTGTAGAGTTTAAAATATCACAAACTCATAAATGATTTTCTTAGGCACACAATCAATGTAATGCCCCACTCTTCGCAAGGTAAAACTAGTAATGGTAAACGTTCTCTCTCTTTCTCCACACAAAGACATGTAAGTAACACTTCACATAGATCCCTACATTTCAAATTATAAAACATATTTCTATTGGTCAGACATTTTAACCCTTACAAACTGACTTCTAAAAGTGCCCAAACTGGTGCTGGTATTTTTTGGAGACAAGACTCCATCATGCACCAACTTGATGGAGCCGCAAATCCATACGGGAGTTCAAAAATATATTACAAATAAAAATACCACTATTTTTTAAGAACACAACATTTCTAAAGATACTACTGACTTGGGAAATCTTACTTTAATAATATATCACTTATATATGAATTACAATTTCACCTGTTAAGCCCACAGTTCATGGAACATTCAACTGAACTGAAAGGTCACAAATTCACCATATTTTCAAGTACAGTTCACAAGGTTACCAATGCAAACAGCAGGTTTGGTTGCTGTTTACAAAATATGACCTTATCCTACGTACTGTACCTTTCGAACATTTTATACTAACCAACAAGAAACATGCTTTTTAAAGAAAGTAACATGCATCCTAATTTTGAATGTATAATGTTCTTAAACAGCCAATCAATTCTCTACTTTTTTAAAACAGCATTTTGTCCATCATTTTAGATACCTCTCATTCTACCAACTGACTACCTCAGCTACAGACATCTTTTCATTACTTCCAAATATCTCTTCAAGATGCTTACAGTATGGATTGTTGGGCATAGCTATGTTTTCTGGTGCAAAAGGTATGCTGAACGCAGAGGTATTGACAAAGACCTAGCTTTGCAAAATGTGGATATTAAATTGATTGCACAGAGAGGATTAAAGTGGCACCAATTGATGACTTTAGTTAAAACCTTTTTGCATCTCCAACCCCCTGACCTCATGATTGTGCACTCTGGTGGCAATGACCTAGGCACATTGACTGGGGTGTGTCTGGAAATGATAATGAAGGATACCTTTGAACAATTGGTGTTGCTTTTACCTCAAACTGTCTTTGTATACCCTAATATATGACAAAGACAGAAATGGAAGTGGTCAAATCAATTCTATCTGCTGATTGAGAAAGCTAGAAAGAATGTCAATAAAGCTGGTTCTGCTCACCTCAGAGAACATAGAATGGGCTCCATCTTTAACAACAAACTACGTTTTCATATGGATGACATCTACAGAAGTGATGGAGTACACTTCACAGATCAAGGAAACAAAGTCTTTCTCAAAAAACTAAAGCAGTGCATCAGCACTTACATGTAGCTACAACAAACTCATAATGAATACAAGGGCTCTTTTTGGAGCCACCCTATAACATAGTAGTGAATATATTTTTTTTACACATACATATTTTTTCTAACATTTTGGTGGATTCACACACCCGACTCGAATCTGCAAAAGCAGGAATTTAATGTACTACACCACAATACACTTTTCAAGTTTAACAATTAATTTTCAATTTTATATCTTTTTAACAACTCCATACATTGTAATCTTGTCATTAACTGCAATCCCAGTAACTCTTTAAAACAACTACACAAATAAAACACTACCTTCTAAATGATATACTACGTAATTATTTATTTAAGGTGAATTCGCGAATCCAATGTGACTTTACATGGGGGCCACGCTGAGAGCCGTGTTGGGGTCGTGACTCCAAACTCGAAAACTCAAAAGAAAACAATAACGCCCCACTTCTATTATTCAGTATTCAAGCCAGGTACCCCATCCCCTGGGGCTTGCCAGCAGTTATTATATTTAAAGATAAGGAGTTTATATATATATATATATATATATATATATATATATATATATATATATATATATATATATATATATATATATATATATATTACCTACTGGCGGTCGCCAGTAGGTATATATAGTTAGGATTTTTTCCCTATGGGATTTTTGAAAATTCTATGTCTAATAACTTTGGCGTTTGCGGACGGAATTGGCTGAAATTTTCTGGAAAATGGAACATTTTGTTTCCGAGCAGCCCCTGGAAATTTGGGGGGGGTTCGTCAAGGGGGGGCCGAGAAAAAAGGGGGGTCCCAAAACGTGTTTTTAACATTGAGTTTTCCATAGGGCGGTTGGCCTCACTTTTAGCCCGAACGGCTGAATGGATTTGTACGAAACTTGGCAAAATTGTAGGGACTGGTAGTCCGATGTGCCTTTGCTAGGTCTCAATATATGTGCTTCAGTGGATTTTGAGAAATTAATGTTCAAAAAAAGATATATATCTGTAACAGCGGACCGGGCAGCGCTCCGGTTCGCGGACTTTACGCGTACCGGAACTTCGCGTAGCGAAGCTGATTGGCTCTCCGGTGTCTGTCAACATTCTAAACAGTCCGGAGCGGCCGCCATCTTGTCTCTCAATCCTAGGATTGAGAGACAAGAGGAGGCCAAAACAAAGGGGGAAATGACCATAAGGGGGCATAGTATATCCTCCCTGACCCCCTAGGTTTAATGTGGAGGCTTTAAAAGGGCCCCGCGGGGCAAAAAAAAAAAATGTTTTTGTTGTTTTTTTGCGTGGGTAGCGCCCGGTTCGCGAACCGGGAAGCGTTCTGGGCAGCGTACTATAATGAAAAATGAATGATAGACTTTTCAAATACTGTATGTTAATTGATTGTTGGTTTTGTTGATTATTTTTTAATTTTTTTTATTTTTTAGGCAATTATTTATTATTGTGATTGTGTTTAAAAATTTAATAACATTTCTAACATTTAACTAGTTTATGAATTACATATAAAAATGATTAAAGACTCAAACAATTTTTTAATATTACATACAATTTTATTTTTCAGATTGTTTTTCAAAATTTAATAGAACGTCTAGCATTTGACTGTCCGATATGTCCTCTTGTTGAGTGAACATAAGTTCCCACATTTGACCGTCATCATAATGGAGTAAATGATCGACAGATTCTACACATTGAAGTAATTCATAGTCCCGTGACTCATCCATGAATTCTAAGTCATCAATGGGTTCCATAACTTGTTCATTGTTGCTGTCCAGAACAATTTTGAAGGAAACATTCTGCTCACCTTCCATTTTATTGCTGTAATTTGCATAAAAAATAAATATATCAGTAGTGATAGGGCACTGTTGGGTTTAAGTTCAGACAGGTACTTGTGAGTTTATAACAGAGAAGTAATCTATGGGCACTGTATGGTTTCAGGCGTGAAGTAGTACTATTAAAAAGTGCCTGTGAAGAAGCCTAAGTAAATTCATAATTATACCACAGAAACCTAAATCAATCCATAATTATAATAAAGAAGCCTTTCTCAATGTCTAACTCTTACAGAGGGATAGTAGAAGAAGCCTAAGTAAATTCATAATTATACCACAGAAACCTAAATCAATCCATAATTATAATAAAGAAGCCTTTCTCAATGTCTAACTCTTACAGAGGGATAGTATATAACTATCTGAAAATGTTTTCAAATTTATAAAATAATATCTCACCTTCTAAAAACAAGTTTAAGTTGTGAGTGAAAATGATCTTGCAATGTAATTCAGGAAGTAGTAGTCAAAATGGCTGTGTTTCTCTCTCTTTCTTTATATATATTCAGGTACATAACCAATCAAATGTCAGGTAAAAAAAGTAGAAAATGAAAGTAACATTTTAATTGGTTGTCAATTCCAACACTTCAGATGTGTTTTGTGAAGTAATTTACCTCAGGGTATTTAGAGAGGTCTACAGGCTAAATGGTTAAATGGAATTTCAATCAAATTTGTGAAAATGGTAGACATTGGTATGTAGTATGAGGTAATCTATATTTGGTGAAATTGTCTCCAGTCGCTTTTCTGTAAACTACTTTCCCACCTTTTTTGATGGTGCGCTTCCCAGGGAGCGATCCGGTACGTGAACTGGTGAGCGCCCCGGTTCGCGAACCTTAAGCGTTACGGGAGTCCACCATTTTGTGTTTCGGTCGAATTAAGATACAAGATGGAGGGCAAATAATGTTCAGAATGGGTAGAAGGGGGCACGGTAGACTTATCTTGACCCACTAGGTTTTCTGAGGGTGGCTGAGGAGGCCCATATGTGCGAAAAAAAAACATTTTTTTAAAAATTTAGCGAGGTTAGCTCCCGGTTCGCGTACCGGGAAGCGCCCCAGGGAGCGTACTTTGTTGAAAATTAGTGAAAAAAGTTAGAGTAAAATAATAATTGTGAGTGATCAGATGTAGGGTAGCTCTGAGAAGAGCTTTTGGGTTTATGGTACATTTAGGTACTTATAAGTAGGTACCAATGCACAGTCTTAAATTCAGAATGAAAACTCTGTTGCCCTCATCTGAGAAGTGAACTCCATCTCCTCTGTAGATATCTTGCATGTAGTAACGCAAGTTATTGTTGTACAGGGAGCCCATTCCATGGTCTCTCATGTAAGCTGAAACAGATTTGTTTACATGCTTCCTCGACTTCTCAATTTGTGGACACAATTGGTTTGACCACCTCCATTTCTGTCTTTGGCATATATTTAAATATACCAAGGCAGTCTGAGGAAAAAGTGCCATCAATTGCTCAAAGGTGTCCTTTAAAAGCATTTCCAGACCTACCCCAGTCAAAGTGCCCAAATCATTACCTCCACAGTGCACAATTAACAGGTCAGGTTTTGGCAAATGCATAAAGGTTTTCACCAATGGTATCAATTGGTGACATTTTAATCCTCTGTGGCCAAACCACTTAATTTCCACATCTTGTAAATTGAGGTTAGGTAAATTCCTGTTCTCAGCATACCTCTGAGCCCAATAGATGTAACTATGTCCAACAATCCAGACAGAAAACATGGTGAGAGAAGGTTCTCCTGCAGTCAGATGAAGTGTGGCAATGAAATGGCAGTTGAAAAAATAAGAGTTTAAAATGAAAAAAACTGTGGAGTTTCTGTGTTAATGAAGCAGTAACAGTGATTGGTGGAATTTGATTGCTGAAAACAGAAAGTTAGGGTGCATGGATGAGTTGTTTGAAAGATGTATTTTGAGTGGTCAGGAAAAAATCATTAAATGAAAGAATGCACTGGATATGAGGTGCACTGAGAGTTCAGAGTTCAATTGCAACATTGTTGTGTGAACTTGCAAACACCAGAAGTCTTCCAAGAGGTGGTTGCCATGCAGAAAAGGCAGAAAGGGCAGAGGGGGGAAGGGTTTTCATTTGAAAAAAAGTGAGGGAAGAGTTTTGATTGGGTGACATGAGAGATATGTGTGAAGAATTACAGCATTTCTGTGCTTTTGATAGCTGCAGACTCTGGAGTGCATACCTTTTGCTCTGCTGAAGACAAATTGGTGTGTTTCTGAGACTGTTTTCAAACTCAAAGTATTTGCTAAGGTGAGAAAATATTTCTTTAATTTAGATAGAGAATAGTGTGCTTTAAGGAGAAAATTATGAAGAAAGATGTGTTTTTCAAATGTTGCTTTGTCTCAAGTGTTTTACAAATAGATTTTGTTTCTTTGAGAAAATGTAATTGGAGAAAATGTGAAGTATTAGTACTGACAGGGTGTTTTTCTGCATAGGAGCTGTGGAGTATTTTCAAATTATGACTAGAAAATCGTTTTTGAGGAAAATTAATGGTTATAATATTTCTGACAAGGACATAATGGTGTATGCTTCTTTATAATGCAATTGACTGTCTCTGATGTTATTTTTCCCATTTTAATGTAAGACCTTTCTCTGTGGCGCAAATTGCTTGTAAATATGCTCCCACCTGTGCATGGCAAATTTAGATTTTGAATGTTTGTGTTACATAGCCATGTTAAAAGTGATACAAACATGCTGCAAAGGCAATCAAAAAACGCTTTTATGTGTCTTAAGGACATTTTAAGTAATTTTCCCATGTGCAGTGTTTTGAAATTATGATTTGAAAATCGTTTTTGGGGAAAAGGAATTGTTTTTAAATTTATGACAAGGACATAATGGTGTATGCTTCTTTATAAGGCAATTGACTGTCTCTGATGTTATTTTTCCCATTTCAATGTAAGACCTTTCTCTGTGGCGCAAATTGCTTGTAAATATGCTCCCACCTGTGCATGGCAAATTTAGATTTTGAATGTTTGTGTTACATAGCCATGTTAAAAGTGATACAAACATGCTGCAAAGGCAATCAAAAAACACTTTTATGTGTCTTAAGGACATTTGATGTCATTTTTCCCATATTACATTAAAAGACCTTTCTCCGTGGGGCACATTCCTTGTAAATATGGTTACACTTGTGCATGGTAAATTTAGATTTTGACTGTTTGAGTTACATAACCATGTTAAAAGTGACCCAAAAAAATTGCAAAGGCTTTCAAAAAACACTTTCATGTGTCTTAAGGACATTTTAAGTCATTTCCCTGTGGGCAGTGTTTTCAAATTATGAGTTGAAAATCGTTTTTGAGGTAAAGGAATGTTGTTAATTTTTATGTGCGCCATATGCCCCCAAATTTCTTTTTCAGGGGTGCAGCAGGGTGTTCTTGAGACACCCCTGCACCTTTGGAAAAATTCCTAATTTGCGATGAGCTAATTGCTAATCGCAAATTGCACCTTCATTCCTATGGGCATCCTGGCCCATGGAAATGAATGGGTAATTTGCAATTAGCAATTTGCTCATCGCGAATTAGGAATGGTAAAGAATCGCTATTTATTCTTTAAAATTCGCTATTTTGGAAATGCAAAATAGTTTGATGATACATATGGCGGTTGATCTCTAACAAGATAAGAAGCTTAGGGATACATTTATGATGACTGGCGCAATGAAGTGGACATCACTTACTTCATTGGTAGAGCTTTACATGTATTATCTCCCCTGTATTCTTCATCAAGCGTAACTTTAATCTGCAATCCTGAGAAGGCCTCACCTTAAACAAACCTCTGGATAGGCCACACCTTATCGTCATCATGAATTAATCATTTAAAATGCTAGGGACAGATTTATGATAGGTGTATGCCTCTTTTGCGCCACTTACAAAACACTGCCCATGGGGAAATGACTTAAAATGTCCTTAAGACACATGAAAGTGTTTTTTTAAAGCCTTTGCAATTTTTTTGGGTCACTTTTAACATGGCTATGTGACTCAAACAGTCAAAATCTAAATTCACCATGCACAGGTGGGAGCATATTTACAAGGAATGTGCTCCATGGGGAAAGGTCTTATAATGTAATATGGGAAAAATGACATCAGAGACAGTGAAATGCCTTATAAAGAAGCATACACCATTATGTCCTTGTCATAAATTTACAAACCATTCCTTTTCCCTAAAAACGATTTTCAAATCAAAATTTGAAAACACTGCACATGTGGAAATGACTTAAAATGTCCTTAATTCAAAATTTGCTATTCCTTATTTTGCGATTGCACTGAAGGATTTGCAAATTTAGCGATTCCTTAAATGCAATGTATCAAACAAAAAATATGTAAAAAATGACATTAAGGATTTGGAAACTACCACCAACTTCTAGTTTGTGGTAATTTGCGAATTCTTTTCAAAAAGCTTTTTTTCCAAAAAACAAAAGGTGCCATATGACGCCAATACATGCCCTTAGGGCATGTATGTGCGCCATATGCCCCCAAATTTCTTTTTCAGGGGTGCAGCAGGGTGTTCTTGAGACACCGCTGCACCCTTGAAAAAATTCCTAAGTTGCGATGAGCTAATTGCTAATCGCAAATTGCACCTTCATTCCTATGAGTCTCCTAGCCCATGGAAATGAATGGGTAATTTGCAATTAGCAATTTGCTCATTGCAAATTAGGAATGGTAAAGAATTGCTATTTATTCCTTAAAATTCGCTATTTAGGAAATGCAAAATAGTTTGATGATACATATGGCAGTTCATCTGTAACAAGATAAGAAGCTTACGGATACATTTATGATGACTGGCGCAATAAAGTGGACATTACTTACTTCATTGGTAGGCCTTTACATGTATTATCTCCTCTGTATTCTTCATCAAGTGTAACATTAATCTGCAATCCTGAGTAGGCCTCACCTTAAACAAACCTCTGGATAGGCCACACCTTATCGTCATCCTGGATTAATCATTTAAAATGCTAGGGACAGATTTATGATAGGTGTATGCCTCTTTTGCGCCACTGTGCGTCACTTTTATGATGCAGCGGCGGTGCAAAAGATTTGCTATGAGGCGACAAAATTACAAATTGATGCATTTAGGCAGATGTGTCATGGTGTAAAAAAACCGTGCCACATGAAACCGATGCAGCAGTGATGCAAAAGATGCACCATGTTGCAAGACAGGCCTCACTTGGGGCCATATGTATCAAGCTAATTAGCATTCGCAAAGATCAAAATTCTGCAAATTTCGGCCTTTGCGAATGCTAATTAGACAAATGGTATGTATCAAACAAGTTTGATGCAAAATAAGGAATAGCAATATTTGCTATTCCTTATTTTGCGATTGCACTGAAGGATTTGCAAATTTTGCGATTCCTTAAATGCAATGTATCAAACAAAAAATATGTAAAAAATGACATTAAGGATTTGGAAACTACCACCAACTTCTAGTTTGTGGTAATTTGCGAATTCTTTTCAAAAAGCTTTTTTTCCAAAAAACAAAAGGTGCCATATGACGCCAATACATGCCCTTAGGGCATGTATGTGCGCCATATGCCCCCAAATTTCTTTTTCAGGGGTGCAGCAGGGTGTTCTTGAGAAACCCCTGCACCCTTGAAAAAATTCCTAATTTGTGATGAGCTAATTGCTAATCACAAATTGCACCTTCATTCCTATGAGCCTCCTAGCCCATGGAAATGAATGGGTAATTTGCAATTAGCAATTTGCTCATTGCAAATTAGGAATGGTAAAGAATTGCTATTTATTCCTTAAAATTCGCTATTTAGGAAATGCAAAATAGTTTGATGATACATATGGCGGTTCATCTGTAACAAGATAAGAAGCTTAAGGATAGATTTATGATGACTGGCGCATCACCAGGGATGTGCCAGTCATCCTGCGCCGCTGTTCCGCCACCCATGGTGAGCTGCATTTACAATGCGGCGCAGCATGGGGCAAAAATGGCACAGATGCGTGACGTATCTGTGCTGTAAAGGTGGCGCATTGCTGGAGTTGTATTGCAAGTGTGATGCAGCTCCAGCAAGGCTCAGAGGTGCCCCATCTCCACAATGTTGCGTCAAGACCTATGCCTGCTTAAAGCAGGCGCAGGGTTTTGACGCAGCTTTCTCCTATCTGATTGTAAATGCGGCACACCATGGGTGGCAGAGCAGCGGTGCACGTTAACTGGTGCATGCCTGGGGATGTGCCATTTAACATAAATCTGCCCCTTTACATTTAATTATCTGCAGGGGACACAGAGTCGGTGAGGCTTATCCAAGGTTGAGAAGAGATGAGTCCTGTTCACTGAAAAATTAGACATAGGCTTCACCTGCTCAGCATCGCTGGACATGGCTAAATAATAGCTGCAAAATGTTACTCTTGTTAAACAATTTTACTATTATAATCTCTGAGATTTGTCTCTTACTCTGCAACATCTCATTGTTGTTATCTTTCTTTAAAGATAAAGACAACATCAACATGAGCGATAATCTGCAATCAGTTGATTTTGACCTCATCATTGAACTTGTAATTGAAACATCAGTGGATGTTGATCCCTTGGATAATTTAAATCCTGAGGATGAAGAAGAACGTGATGAGGATGCAGATTTGTCCGAATTATATGACATAGGGTGGGAAGCTGACCTGCTTGAGCCTATGGAACTATAAACATTTATTTTAAAATTTTATAATAAAAAAAAAGTAAAAATGTAAACCGTTTAATTTAAAAATAAAGACACCTTCAAAAACAGGTTATGTGTAGTGTCTTCAATAAAATATTAAAATATGCTCATAAAATTAGATCAGATTCACGTATAAGATAGCACAGGTAACATGATTATAAATTCCATTTCTTTTCTGCTATTTCTGTATTCTAAAATTGCCATGCACTAAAAAATCTTATATGTAAAAATGTAAAGTAGTGTTTTAAGTTTTTGATTACTGTTATTGATGTACTGTTGGGTAATAGTGGTTAATAACATTTTTTAATATATTTTACCACAGATTCAACTGCAGATCATTTCAACATTTCACCATGCCAACGAAAGAAAGACTGAGAATGGCTGCAAAACGTCAAAGACAGCAGGTGATTGAAAAAAAGCAGCAGTCCTCTAACAAAAAGATTTGTCAAGTCAACAAGAAAGCACCGGGTAAGAGTACAAAAACATTTATAAGAAATATTTGCAGTAAAAAAAATATGACTACAGAAAATGTTTCAGTCCAGAAAAAGAGAACCAATTCAAATGGAAAGGAAAGGCCAATCAAAAATGTTACTGCTAGAGCAAGAGATAACTCTGTGCATGATAGTAGAAGGAAACAACAGTTTAGGGACATTCGAAAACGAATGTTCCGCAACAGGATAATTGGCAATTTGTTAAAAAATATTAAGAAAGGTCAACAGAAAGTGGTTTTTTATAAGAGAAAAAAAAAAGTTGAGAAAGTTATTGATCAGGCATTTGAATTTAAACGTAAGTTATTTATTTTGATAATCAATAGAATTAGGAAGCTAAACAAGGCAATTTATGATTTCAAAAGAAATAGTAGATGGAAGAGAATAGTTAATCGTAGTAATTTTTGTGAAGTTTTTTCTGGAGAATGGATGCATAGTTCAAGCTGTGAGGCATTTTTTAATGAGGAGAGTTATTTCCAGGATAATGATTTGGTGCATGCAGTTGACACCAGTGGTCGTGCTTATGAAGTGAAAGATGGTTGTCCAGTTGAAAAAGAAAAACTTGTGACAACAGAGGCAGAAGAGGTGTTAGGTAATGAGGTTTTAGGAAGACGTGCTAAGGGTCCTGTGTACACCTGGAAGTGTAGTAGTATTTGCAGTGTGCGACAGGATTCCATCAATTTGCTTTGTGATTTTGTACGGTCATTTAATAAGAAAAGTTTGAAGCAGAAAATAAGGTTGTTGCAAGAATTAGATCCTTGCAGAGTGAGAGAAGTGACAGGTTTGCATGGTCATTCACTGGCTTGTCTTTCCAGGAGAGTATGCCAGAGTGTTTTTCATCATTTCAGGATGCTAGCAGTGCATCATAATAAAGTGAGGAAATTAGTTAGAATGTTGTATTATGCTAAGAGTCCAGCAATTATGCTTAAAAAATTATGTGCTGCTCTTTTGCATGGTTCTGAAATAGATGTGAAGAATATATGTGAAGAAATTGAGTTTTGTTACTTTGGAAGTAAAGAGGAGAATGTTGAAATTGACCAAGAAGAAGCGGGTAATGTGGAAGATAGTGTACAGGTTTCCAGTACAGATAATTTCCAGAGGGAAATTGCCACGTTTCAGGTCAAATCAAGTGAGAGGCCCAATTTCACTTGTGTGTGTTGTCAACGCACTTATTATAAGAATCAGACTAAGTTAGTGGATTTATATGCAAAAAGTGAAAGGGAAAATAATAGTGAATGGAAGGATTTCGCAACATACTTGTTGGTACAAAATTGTTTTGATTTGGGATTGGATCAACGTGTGTGTACTCATTGTTGTTGCAAATTAAATCAAAACCAGATGCCTGCTAGAGCAGTTCATAATAATCTGGAATTGGTTGAGATTCCTTCTGAATTGAAGGATTTAAATACTTATGAATCTATTTTGATTCAAAGTATCCATCCCTTTCAGGCTATTGTAAGAATGGAGCCAAAGACAGGGAAATTGCCTCCATCAGATTTACAGAGAGGATTAAAGGGAAGAGTTGTTTATTTGCCTCTAGATTTGAAGAAAAACATTAACACAATTGGAGTAGAAAAAGTGGACGAGGAACCTCTGGTTATCTTAGTTAATGGGGT
The DNA here is from genome assembly GCF_964261635.1 of Lissotriton helveticus. NCBI lineage: Eukaryota > Metazoa > Chordata > Amphibia > Caudata > Salamandridae > Lissotriton > Lissotriton helveticus. The sequence goes on from NC_136060.1 coordinate 56,509,018, forward strand.
TCCGACAAAGAATAAGAAAATATGGCAAGATTTAGTAGATGTTAGGAAAGTTAAAAAGGCAACATTGTATTTGAAAAAAAATAATAAATACTATAAGAATGTATATGTTGCAGAAGAGGAAGTAAGTGAGGAAGAGGATAGCGATTTGTGTGCTGGTCAAATTGAGAAAGTAGAAACTTCTACTAGTGAAGAAATATATGAACATTATAGTGTTCATCCTTTGCATTCCAAGGAAGTCATGGGGAATGCTATTGAGTTGTTTCAAATGAAACAAGCCAAAGGGAGTCCCATTAGTGTTTGGGAGGAAAGTTTGGAAGCTCGGTGTTTCCCACAGCTTTTTCCAACAGGTCAGGGAGGAAGATATGATGAGCGACCTCATCAAATTCCTGCTTCTGAATACCGGACTTTGCGATTGTATGCAGGAGATGCTAGGTTTCGACAATGCATTCCTTATTTGTTTCATCTCCTGTTTGAAAGCGATCTGTCTGGACTGTCATATGCAGTGAACCACATCTTGAAAAGTGGTATACACATGCAAAACATCTCGGCAAGTGACTTTATGGATAAAGTCAATGTCCAAGACAGTATTTTGGATTCTCACCTGATTAATCTCATGGCGTGTCAGCGTGGTACTAATGAGTACTGGTACCGTCGTCATGGTGATTTAAAATGTATGCTGAGGAACTTAGGTACTCCCACATGGTTCCTCACTCTGAGCTGTGCCGAGTATGGCTGGGAAGACTTACTTGAATTTCTACGAGAGGCAAATGCTAATGTAGAAAACATCGAATTCAAGACACCCGGAGAACTGTGCTCTTTGGATCCAGTCAATGTATGTAGGTACTTCAATCATAGATTTGAAGCTATGATGTCTTTCATCATGAATAAGAAGAATCCACCTCTTGGAGAGGTGTTGGATTTCTTCTGGAGAAAGGAGTACCAAGCAAGAGGTGCTCCTCATATACATATGTTGCTGTGGATCAAGGATGCACCTAAATTTGGAACGGATCCAGAAGACTCAGTGATGAGTTTTATACAACAGTATTCTACGTGTGCTGTTCCAAACGCAAAGGAGAAGAAAAGCCTAAGAGAAAAAGTTCTGCGTTTCCAAAGCCATCGATGTGGAAAGTACTGTCGTCGTAAATTCCGAAACAAGGACAAGTTCTACACCAAATGTCGTTTCGGTTTTCCACGACCGGTGATTTCTAAAGGAAGAGTAAACAGTTTGATGTCTTCGCTGCGACATAATGTGATGAAGAAATCACCTAAAAACACATACAATTTGAAGAGGAACGAAGAGTCCAAGTACATCAACGACTACAACCCGGTGATTTTGTCCATGTGGAATGCTAACATGGATATACAGTTTGTGGCTGATAACTGTATGGCTGTGGCTCGGTATGTGACGTCTTACATCACCAAAAAAGAGAAGACAGAATTGAAGGATATGTGGGAGGACATTTCCCATGAAAAGAGCCTCAGCAAGAAGTTGTACAGCTTCAGTCTGAAGATGTTGTCGCATCGAGAAATCGGAGCGTACGAATGTTCTGACCGGTTGTCTTCAGCAAGTCTCTATGCCAAGTCCAGGAGTATCATTTGGGCGAGTCTTGGTCTTGCTGCAACGCGTAATCGAGTTCTCAAACCTGTGCGGGAAATTGAGTATTTGGCGGAAAAGGAGCCAAACAGTACCGACATTTTGAAGACCAACATGTTGGATACATATTATCCAAATCGAAGCAGTCACCTCGAGAATGTTTGTCTGTATGAGGTTCTGCAAAATTACATATTCAAGAGGAACATCAAAGAAGATACTGAGAAAGGAGTGTATGCTGTAATAGGAAGTGAGGGATGTCTGGTCAAGCAAAGAAAATGCCACTTGGTAAACCATCGAAAATTGAGTGGCGAATCTCCTGAAAAAAAGGAGTTTTTCTATTTAGCACTTTTGCAACTTTTCAAGCCTTGGCGTGCAGAAGAGGAACTGCTTGGAGATTTTCTCTGTTACGAAGACTCTTTCAATGCCGCCAAGGAGACCATAGAATGTCCTGCTTTTCCCAAATATGTAGAAATGTTGAATGCGGAAATTGAGCAGGAAGCAATGATTGCAGCCGAGATTGCCAGAGACAGTTCTCAGGACAGTCAGAGTTCTGCTTCATTGAGTCAGGATCCACTAGGAGGACCTGTTATCGAAAATGAAGCTGCCACTGCTATGAATGAAGTGGAAAGAGCCATGGCACATGCTCAGGAGGATGCAGTTAACTTAGAAGAGTTGGAAAGACAACTCAACGTTGAGCAGAGGAAAATATATGACGAAGTTACCATGCAAATTGATCATGGATTAAGTCATGACAAGAAAGAGTGCTCATGTACGTCGTTGAAGCCTGTCCGACTGTACGTGAGTGGAGAAGCGGGAACTGGAAAAAGTTTCCTCATTAAAGCAATTTCATGCTATTTGCAGGAAAGGACAGAGTCATCGCTGTCTTGTGTTGTCACCGCTCCAACTGGACTGGCAGCACATAACATTAAAGGGATTACTTTACATCGTTTACTGATGCTGCCAGTGGAGCATGACAACAAATTACAATATCACAAGCTATCTGGAGATGCTTGTTTTGAAGTTTCAAGAATCTTGAGGAAAATGAAACTTCTTATCATTGACGAAGTAAGCATGGTTTCCAATATCATGCTTGCCTTTGTGCATTTGAGAATGCAAGAAGTTCTCAAAACAGAGTATGATGTGTTATTTGGTGGCAAACACATCATTGTTTTCGGAGATCTTCTGCAGCTGACACCAGTGAAAGGGCAACCTGTGTTCAAAATGCTCACGCATGAAGATACCAGGAAGTGCCTAGGCAGCATTGGCAACGTCAATATATGGTTAAACTTCAATTATGCTGAACTGCATGAAAATATGCGTCAGGCGAAGGATGAAGTTTACAAGACTATTCTACAAGATGTTAGAATTGGAAAAGTGACCGAGCATGGGAAAGAAGCTTTACATGCACGATTACTGTCAAATTTATATCCAGAACAAGATGTTGTGCCTGAGAATATTTTTCAGAAAATTACTGAGAAGAAATCTGGAATATGTTTGATGCCAACTCTTGCAGAATGTGCCAAATTCAACAACAAAATGTTGCATTTAGAAAAGCAAGAGATTGTGAAACTGGAAGCTATTGACAGAGTAGAGCATATGGGATCAACAATTATTTTGTCTGAGAATCTGAAAACAAAATTGGATTCATTAGAGAAGAGTATATCTAAAACTGCAGGTTTTGAAAAGACTCTGAATGTGTGCTTGAACTGCCGTATAATTTTAAGAAGGAATTTACATGTTGAAAGAGGTCTGGTAAATGGATCAATGGGTAATGTTGTTGATTTTGTAAAATACAGAAATAGAGATGGAATTGAATTTTTAAAAATTAAATTTGATGGCATTGAGGAAGTACAGCTAATTGGTCGTTGCTCTGCTAGATTTTTGCTTGTAAAAGACTTATATGTTCGCCGTAAGCAGTTTCCTGTTTGCTTGGCATATGCGGTGACAATCCATAAATCGCAAGGTTTAAGTGTAGACAGTGCATTGGTGAATATTGGCAGTTCTGTGTTCAAGGAGGGTATGGCATATGTGGCATTGTCACGAGTTAGAACTTTATCGGGATTGTACTTGATTGAGTGTGATGTCACAAGCATTTGTGCGGATCTAGATTGTGTTAAGGAATACAATAGGTTTAGAAGAGAGTATGCGCCACATTTGCCTCAATATCCTTTGTTTGAGAAACGTGTGGTAGGCCGGAAACGAAGAAATGTAACCAATACTGGGGAGGTTGTAGCAAAAAGACGAAAAGTCGATGAACCTGAAATTATAAGCAGAAACAAAAAGAATTCTGTTGAAGATGTTGTTGGTTTTCAATTTGAAAACAGTTCTGGTGTCAACTGCTATGCTAATGTAGTGGTTAAAGTTTTGTTTTCTCTAGAAAATGTAAAAGAAGAGATTGTGGTCAATTCTGATCAAAGATTTTGCAGTTTGTTAAATTCTGTGTTAGAGAAATGTAGCACTGATAGAACAAACATAGAAAGTGTGTCTGAAATTCGAAATCTGTTAGACAGATGTTCAGGCCAAACACAATTCTCTCAAAATATTCAGCAAGATTGTCAGGAGTTTTTAATGTATATGCTTGATGTATTGCATGCTGAAGGTGTAGATGTAGATCAGCTGTTTGGGCTTTCTTATCAATGGCAGCATGACTGCGAGAACTGTATGGTATCAAGTACTACTAGTGTAGACTCAGAAAGATTTATATATTTAACTTTGCCAGACAGTAAATCAGTCTCCTTTAATAAGCTAGTAAAAGCAGCTGATCACAACATGGAGTGTAGCCAATGTAAATCTGAAATGATGTCCACATTATTTATACGAACATATGGCCAGTATGTCATTTTAATGTTCCAACGATGTAGGCCTGATGGAACAAAATTGACAACTTTAATTAAAAAATTTGTGGCTTCGCAGTTGTCAATATCAGGAAGGACTTTTGTAACTGCAGCAATTATATATCATGACGGTCCTTCAATAACATCAGGACATTACACAGCTTATTTAAAGTCTAGAAATGGCTGGTCATTCTGCAATGATTCTGTTTTAATTTTCAAAAAAAAATTGCCGTATGACCTTAAAAACTCTTACCTGGTGTTTTTAAAACCAAAATTTTAGGGAAAGAATCTCGGGATGTGCTCTGTGGAATTTCAAGAAGTTCTAATGGCTCCTACACGATTTGGCCTTGAGGATAAGTGTAGTTCAGAGACATAACTTCTAACCATAAGACTGGACGTCATGGAGAAATAAGTGCACTTTGAATGAGTTCAGAAAAGCTATTTCTTTTTATAAGCTAATTGAAGCAGCCAATCAAAACATAGAGTAGAGGGAATGTAAGTCTGCAATGCTGTCTACTGTTTTACATTGCTTTGTGATTAAAAGTGATGTAGAGAATTAAATAATTGTAGTAGTCATAGAGGTAGTGTAAGTCTGCTTCATAGTAAGCAGTATCAGTGTCATAGGAAATGTAGAACATGACTGAGCAAGAAGGGGAAGATATTACTATTCCAGGATTGTGAAAATGATCTTCAACATTTTAATTCTGAAAGTTGCAGAAATGCCAAATGACGGGATTGGCTTACAAGAAATCCAAGAGTTATAAATGGCTCTGACAAGATTTGGCTTTGTGGAAACTTGTGGTAGAGAGCAAGAAGTCATTTATTGCATGTAACATGTTTTTAAAAACGATGGAGGTTTTCTTTCAGAAAGTGGCGGGCTGAAAGTAATAACAGCACAACAGAGTGTAAGCTGTTCATAGGACATCCTTTGACGTCATGGAAAGTAAGTTAACTTTAAGGAGTTCTGAATTCTGATTTGTTATGTTGTATGGGTTTTTTAAACACAATCATTTTGATTGTGGTTTTTTTTTCCCCGCTGTTATATGATGAATACCTTCAAGTCACTGTTTTTAGTGAATTTTGATACATTCTGAGAACAGCAAAAATAAACCATTTAACATGTATAATTAATTCTGTACTGTTTGCATTTATGATGTATATGTAGAACTGTGTAGGAGGCATGGAGAAGGTGAGGCTTCTGTAAGTGTCAAAGTTGTTGCATGCAGTGCTGCACTTCTGCGTACTCTTTCATATGCTGGACTACATCTGCACAATGAGATACCTAAGCAAAGGAAACACCAGTGATGTGATTGTGAAATGAGCAAAAGAAATTGCACGTATTTCAATTACATCACCTGTGTTTCCTATCATTACGAATCACATTGTGCAGATCAAGTTTAGGTCTGTCCAGGGAAACATAGGAGGTTTGGACTTTGTTCAAGAGTGCAGTGGACATGACTCACTTCATTGGTAGACCTTCACATGTATTATGTCCTCTATTCTCTTCAACAACTCGAAATTTCATCTGCAACCCTGAGTAGGCCTCACCTCAAACAAACCTTTGGATAGGACACATCTTATTGGCATCCTGAAGCAATCATTTAAAATTTTAGTGTCTTGCGACACTTTTCTGAGACAACAGCAATGCAAAAGATGCACCATGTTTTAAGATAGGCCTCACTTCATCTGCATCAAGATACTGTTAGTTTAAAATGTATATCTTTAGGACTGTGTAGGGGGCCTGGAGAAGCAGAAGCTTCTGTAAGTGTCAAAGTTGTTGAAAAACTGTTTGTCCTTCAATCTTTTCCCTTGTCTTTTGTAATTTTTAAATACATGTTTTAATATTTTTCAAATGTTTGTTCTCTCTTTCACAGATTGAAAGTATAAAAACAAAAAGTGAGTAATTTAACGACAATTATAAGGTAAATGTTTTGTACTCTTTTCGTTACATTTCTATCACATTTAACTTCTATTAGTTCCACTGCTTCATTTCTTTAACCCTCAGTTTCCTGCCTTTGCTACTTCCCTCATTCCTTTCTCTATTACCTACTTACTCAACTCCTTCCACTCTTTTTCTCAGTCCCTCTCTTCTCATAGTTCCTCACTCTTGTTCACTCACTCCGTCTCTATTACTCTTAGTATCTTTGACTGATCACTCTATCACTATTTGTTCATAATGCTTTCTCTGTGTAGTTGAAGCACACTAAGGGGCATGTTATGAACACAGCCAATAAAATTATTGCTGTTTTTATTGGCAGAAAACTGGTGCAAAAGTGGTTTTAGCGGCAGTTTTCTGCCGCAAAAGCGGCTTTAGCGACACATTTCTGCCAATAAAAGCTGCAAAACTTTTATTGCCTATGTTGATGATATGGCTCTATGTTACTTACATTTCTTTGCTGTTTCAATTAATCTTTTTCTGTTATTTTTTGTTTTCTGTTTTCTATTTTTTCTCTCTGTTATTCCCCATGTTTTAATCTTATTTTGAACATTCACTCACATTCTCCAAGAAACTCTTCTTTGTTAATGTTATACTCTCTTTTTTTTTCTTTCACTTCCTTATCTATTTTGTTTTTCACAATTATACCCTCTTCCGTCTTTTCTTCGGTAAATAGATCTATTAAACAGTATCTCTTCTTTACTCCCTATAGCTGTCTTTCTTTTAACATCACTCTCTGTTTACTTTCCTTATACTTACTCTTTTTTTTTTTTTTGGTTAGCTCCCGGTCCGCGTACCGGGAAGCTAACCGGGAAGCGAACCAAAAGAAATAGAGCTTGCCAGAGTGCTAAACATTCTAGCAATTTTTTTTGAAACGGGAGGTAGTTCTGAAAAGAACTTTTTTTTTAAAAAATTTTGTTGTTTTATATATTTTTTTTTTTTTGAACATTTTTTGTTTTTTTGTATTTTTTGATCGATTTTATATTTTTTTGGGTTTTTTTTGGGGGGGAAACAACAAAAAACAGGCATTGAAAAGGGCTCAACAGGAGCAAAACAAAAATTACTGGGGGCGGTTAGGGCAATTATGATGTTCATAAGCCAGGTTGATAGCATTTATACTCATATTGCCACATGCTATCAACGCACCACAGTGCATACAAGTATGTTTCATGTGGCCAAAATTCTCTTGTATGTTTGGCACAGTTTCCCGTGCCTCTGCTGGTGTCAATGAAATTGACGATCTTGATCTGGCCACAGGAGTTGATGTAGGATTTTCCTCCAAATCCCGTATTTCCGCCCGGCTGTAATTAAGTGGATGCTTCCTGGTCATGTGCCTGTGCATAGTATAGTTCCCATAACTATACTTCTTATCCGTCCCCCTTGATAATTTATCTTTGCAGATGAGGCAGGTGACATACCTCGCATTCACTTTTTTTTGGCCAGGAGGGATTGAATAAAACTGCCAGATGAAACTGGCTTTCTTATGGGAAACCCGGGGCACCTCTTCGAGGAACTGTGGTTCTTCTCCCTCCTCTTCCTCCATTTCTTCCTCTTCCTCCTCTGTGTTGGTCATGACCTGGGGAGGTGGTCCTCTCTTCCCATGAGGAGGTGGAGGTGGTGGTGGGGGTGCACCAGCTGAAGCAACTACTGAAGCCATTTCTGAAGTATTGAAGTACTAATAAAGGTCTTCCTCTCACAATGATGAAAGTCAGAGTGAGGAAAGAAGGAGGGGTTTTCATCATTTGGGAAAAACAATAGTTCTCAACCAATGAAAAGTGTTATTTTTAGGTCACCTGACCTAGCCTTACATGATTATGAAACCAAAAGTGAAATGAACCAATGAAAAGTTTTATTAACAAGTCACATGACCTCTCACGCTCATGTTACGCGCTGCGGAACGCGCCCCGGTTAGCTTCCGGGTCGCTGCGCTTCGCGCCTCGGTCGGCGACCCGGAGCACTTCCGGGCGCGCTAACGCGGTACTTCACAAGACGCATTACGCGGCAACGCGATACGTCGCGCTTTCGCGACGCGCCGCGGATCGCTTCCGGGGAGCTGCGTTTCGCACCTCGGTCCGCGCCCCGGGGCACTTCCGGGTGCGCTAACGCGGTACGTCATAAGACGCATTACGCGGCAACGCGATACGTCGCGCTTTCGCGACGCGTCACGATGTTGATTTCTTACCGGTTCGCGGACCGGGTCGCGGCATCAATTTGAGCTAACGGAAAGCTTTCCGGTTCGCGGACCGGGAGCGAAACAAAGAAAATATTTAAAAAAAAATTATTAATAAACATATAAAATATATTTTTGGATTTAAAGAAGAATACATTTTACAGCTATAGATATTAGCTTTTAAAAAACCAATGAAATTCACTGAAAAAACCATAGGTTATAGACCATATATAGTTAGGAATTAGCATTTACAAAACCTTGAAAATTCACTGAAAAAACCATAGGTTATACACCATATATAGTTAGGAATTAGCATTTAAAAAAACCTTATTTTACTCACACAAAACCATTGAAATTCCAAATATAGTTAGTTGTACTAACTATATATCGCGCACCCGCAATCCACTGCTGATCATGTCACATATTACATCATTCATGACATGGTCAGTGACATCACTGATGACATCACTGATGACATCTCAAATGACATCACTGATGACATCTCAAATGACATCACTGATGACATCACTGATGACATCTCATTTGACATTACTGATCACATCACTGATGACATCATTCATGTGATAATACGATGAACCTCTTCAGACTCTAATATAACCTTAGATACACTCAGTGTAAACAGACACTCACAGACTGTCACTCATCCATGGAGTTACTCACACACCTAGTCAGTCATGCAAAGAATCAATCACACCTCCATTTCCTCAACTATACAGTTATACACACCTTACTTATTCAAACATATACTAACACATATTTACTCTCTTATACAATCCCTGATACAAGTTCACAATGATCCATACAGCCACTCACACATCCACTGGCTCTTTTGCACAGTTATTTATATATGTCAACTCTCACATGTACTGTGTTTTACATATGTACTTACTTTGACATGTAGCACTGAGATATCCATTCACTCGCCAATACACTCATGCACACAGTCAACCGCCCATACAGCTGTTTCCACATGCACTTTTGAACCCATACATCTAGTGAATCAACTGCTCACACATCTATGCACAGAGTCATACACCTCCCAGCCACCCATACACACTCTCAGTCTCCCATACAAATACTTGGGCAACCAATCAATAACCCATATAGTTAATCATATAGCTAATGATCAACACATGCAGCAGTTTATAGAACAACAGACATAATGATGCACAAATTGAGACAGTTTAGTCACTAACCCATGCACTCAGTGAGACACATTTAATCACTCATACAGTCAGTCATGCACCTACTAAATCCTTCATCCAGACATTTATACATCCACTCATTCTTAAATATGTAAGACATATTTTAACTTTACAGAAAAATACAGTCACTGGATGTTGTCATCAGTGATGTCATCAGTGATGTCATTTGAGATGTCATCAGTGATGTCATCAGTGATGTCATTTGAGATGTCATCAGTGATGTCATCAGTGATGTCACTGACCATGTCATGAATGATGTAATATGTGACATGATCAGCAGTGGATTGCGGGTGCGCGATATATAGTTAGTACAACTAACTATATATGGAATTTCAATGGTTTTATGTGAGTAAAATAAGGTTTTTTAAATGCTAATTCCTAACTATATATGGTGTATAACCTATGGTTTTTTCAGTGAATTTTCAAGATTTTGTAAATGCTAATTCCTAACTATATATGGTCTATAACCTATGGTTTTTTCAGTGAATATATATATATATACACTGAAAAAACCATAGGTTTCACACTCGTTATAGTTAGGAATTAGCATTTAAAAAACCTTCGAAATTCACTGAAAAAACCATAGGTTTCACACCAGTTATAGTTAGCTGAACATTTTAGTCATACAAAACCATTGAAATTCCTACGTTATAGTTAGTTGGACTCACTATAACTCGCGTGTCCGCAATCCACTGCTGATGATGTCACATATTACATCATTCATGACATGGTCAGTGACATCACTGATGACATCACTGATGACATCTCAAATGACATCACTGATGACATCACTGATGACATCATCCAGCGTCTGTGTGTTTCTGTAAAGTTAAAATATGTTTAACATATTGAAGAATGAGTGTATATATGAGTGTCTGGATAAAGGATTTAGTAGGTGCGTGACTGACTGTATGAGTGGGTGATTAAATGTGTCTTACTGAATGCATGGGTTAGTGAGTAAACTGTTTGAATGTGTGCATCATTATGTCTGTTGTTGTGTAAGCTGCTGCATGTATTGATTAGTAGTTATATGACTGGCTATATGGGCTATTGATTGGTTGCCCAAGTATTTGTAAGTGAGGGTGAGTGTGTTGGAGTGTCTGGGAGGTGTGTGACTCTGTGAATAGATGTGTGAGCAGTTGATTCACTTGGTGTATGGGTTCAAGAGTGCATGTGGAAACAGCTGTATGGGCGGTTGACTGTGTGCATGGGTGTGTTGGTGAGTGAATAGATATCTCAGTGCTACATGTCTAAGTAAGTACATATGTAAAACACAGTGCATGTGAGAGTTGGCATATATCAATGACTATACATGAGAGACTGTTATTGCGTAAGTGACTGTATGGATCAATGTGTACTTGTATCAGTGATTGTAAAAGAGAGAAAGTATGTGTTAGTATATGTTTGAATAAGTAATGTTATGTGTGTATAACTGTATAAATGAGGAAATGGGAGTGTGATTGATTTTTTGCATGACTGACTAGGTTTGTGAGTAACTCCATGGATGAGTGGCACTGTGTGAGTGACTGTATAGGTGTATGAGTGCATATGATAGTGTTGTATTGATGAGTGACTGTATGTATGAGTGATTGTATGGGTGAATGAGTGGATGTGTGTGTAGACTTAGGAATCAGTGAGTGTGCATGTAGTAACTGGTATTGGTGTGTCAATGGTTTCAGGAATGGTAGTCTGTATTCAACACTGGATGTATCAAAGGTTAGATTAGAGTGTGATGAGGTGCATTATATTATCACATAGATGATGTCATCAGTGATGTCATTTAAGATGTCCTCAGTGATGTCATCAGTGATGTCACTGACCATGGCATGAATGATGTAATATGTGACATCATCAGCAGTGGATTGCGGGCGCGTGAGTTATAGTGAGTCCAACTAACTATAACGTAGGAATTTCAATGGTTTTGTATGATTAAAATGTTCAGCTAACTATAACTGGTGTGAAACCTATGGTTTTTTCAGTGAATTTCGTCTCTCTTTTTCCTTGAATATTGGGACGCCGCGTGGTAAGCGGCGTGAAGAGTGGTCTATTGATATATATATATATATATATATATATATATATGTATATATATATATATATATATATATATAAAATCCTTATTTTTAAATATAATAACTGCTGGCAGGCCCCAGTATAGGACATGATAATCCAAATCCAAATGTTTCTCAAGAAAAGTCATTTTCAATCGTTCGGAATTTCGGCGTTTGGGCAGATATGACCCAGGGACCCCCAGTATGCAAGGGGAATTAGTCCCCCCTCTGCAAACACGCCAGTGGCGTGCGTTGCACAGAGGTGTGAAAAGAGGCATAGCCTCATTACACCTCTGTGCAATGCAGCCCCCTGGCGCATACTGGAGGTTCCAGGTGGGCTAGTTGGCCCCCAGGGACCCCCAGTATGCAAGGGGAATGAGTTCCCCCTCTTCAAACATGCACGGGGGCTGCATTGCAGAGAGGTGTAAAAAGGGGCGTGGCTTCATTACACCTCTCTGCAATGCAGTCCCCTGGCGCATACTGGAGATTCCTGGTGGGCTTTCAGGCCTTATATAGTTAGGAATTAGCATTTAAAAAACCTTGCAAATTCACTGAAAAAACCAAAGGTTTCAGGCCTTATATAGTTAGGAATTAGCATTTAAAAAACATTTAAAATTCACTCAAAAAACTATAAGTTTTAGGGGTGTTATAGTTAGCTGGACATTTCACTCAAACAAAACCATTGAAATTGCTCCTATATAGTTATTTGTACTAACTATATTTCGCGCACCCGCAATCCACTGCTGATGATGTCACATATTACATCCTTCATGACATGGTCAGTGACATCACTGATGACATTTCAAATGACATCACTGATGACATCACTGATGACATCATCCACATGACAATAACATACACCTTTTCATACACTAGTAAAATCTTTCATCACTCTTTGTAAAATACAGAGTATCATATTTGAATCCATTGTTACAGCAATACAAGTATCTTGTTGTTGTTGATAACTTTTATTTCGGTCAAACGACCATAAAAAGTGCATATAAAATACATCAGCACTACAGTAAAATAATAAATAATCATAGGATGTTTAAAAAAGAATTAAACTAGAAGTTATCACAGTACAAGACATTAAAAACAGTATGTACAGCAATTAAGTTAAAAAAGTTTTTCTCCTACGCCACATGTTAAATAAATAGCGAGAGACCGCAAACACAATGGGAGGATGGGTATCATGAATCAGTATCCTACAGGCCTATGTAAAGTGCAAAAGTCCCAAGTTCTTACAAATAGGTTTTAACCAGCGTTTTCTAATTGCAGAATAGGCAGGGCAGAAAAACAATACATGGGTTACGTTCTCAGTTTTATAGCTACATGCAGTGCAAACTTCATTGATCGGGTTTGACCATTTAGATGTAAAGGACCTAATAGGAAGAGTGCCATGCCTTAACTGTAAATAAAGCTTTCGAGCAACTGGGGGTTCAATTAGGTCCATGAATTCCTCAACTTTAGGTTCTGGTTTAACTAGGAGGAACTCAGATGTCAGCCTACCCAGTGATGCGGAGCTCATTAGTGTTTGGTAATTTAACGTACGTATCTGGGAAAGAAGTTTTTTCTTAGATATCCCGAGGCAAAAGATCTCAGGGGTTTCCCACAGTTCAGGATAACCTAACCGGATACTAACAGCACTAATGTGCTGAAGCCAAGGGATCTTTTTATTTTTAAGAAGAGACCAAATCTCAGAAAATTCCGCTCTGTACGCCACCAATTCAGGGACTGACCACAACCTCTTCCAGTACATAATTGGTCTAGCACTTGTGATCTCCTCTATTGGCAACATGCCAAGGTCAAATCTAAGAGGGATCAGAGGCGTACTGGATGGTAACCCAACTACATTTCTGACAAAGTACTGCTCCACCTTTTTAAGATTCGTTATCTGCTTGTGCCCCCAGAGTTCAGCCCCATAGGTTGCTGCCAGTCTAGCCTGGTGACAATATATCTCTAGGGCTGGGGACACCGGCCTAAAAGTAGACTCCCTGAAGACTTTACTTATGCCCCCCGCTAACTGGGATAACCTGAGTGAAGATTTAGCGATCTGCTTATTCCAATCAAAATTCTCTGTCAGAGTGACACCCAAATAAACAAATGTTTTAACCCTTTCAAGGAGGGTACCATGTAAAACAGGGTTTGGGCGTACGCGCTTAGGGGGATTAAAAATCCTAAACTTTGTTTTCCCTAAATTGATTTCCAATCCCCAAAGCTCGCAAAACTCCACAAAGCCATCAAGTATTCTTTGAATGCCCGATGATGTTCTAGACAACAACAGGGTGTCGTCTGCGAACATCAGAGTGGGCACTCTACCTGTAACCAATTTAGGGGCATCGTTATTTTCCACACCATTCAAATGTTCCACAAGGCCATTTATATAGAGACTAAATAGCGTTGGTGCCAATACGCACCCTTGGCGAACTCCTTTTTGAACAGGGAATTGATCTGTAAGTTTGCCATGCCTACCACACCTGACCTGGGCAAAATTGTTTGCATGAAGCCTAGAAAGAATGGCTAACAAGTAGGGCGGAAGGCCTAAGTCTGCTAGTACTCTCCACAGTTTTTCACGCGGGACTAGATCAAATGCCGCCCGCAGGTCCACGAACACAAGGTAGAGGCTGCCACCCTCCACCTTTGCTGTTTTCCAGTACAAGACCTGCAGGCGGAATATATGGTCTAGAGTGGAGGTACCGGACCTGAAGCCTGCCTGGAATGTAGACAATATCCTGTTATCCTCAATCCACCCAAGAATCCTATCAAGGATAACCCTCCCCATCAGCTTTTGAGATGTATCGATTAGGCTGATGGGTCTATATTTAGAGGGGGTTAGTGGGCAGCCCTTTTTTAGAATAGGCACAATTTCAGCTCCAAGCCAAGTGGGGGGCAGGTCATCTCCCTGTAGGATGCCATTGAATAGAACAACCAAATAGGGGGCCCAGATTTTCGGTTGCGTCCTAAACAAATCCCCTGGCAATTTATCCAAACCTGGGGCCTTATTAGGAATCAATTTGCCTATAGCTGTCACCACCTCAGTCAAGGTGAAAAATTCAACTGGGGCGGGGCATGAGGGGACTGTAGTTAACCATCCCCGTTCTTCGGCTCCGCTGTCACTTCGAAGTTGGTGGAATTCAGGTGTACTAACAGGCATTCCATCAGACTCAGAGATGCCATAAAGAGCACTAACGTGGCTTTCCCAGATTGAAGGGGCAATGTTGGGGGCAAGTGCGGGGGTATGCCCACTAAGTCCAGTTGCGACAATGGACCAGAAAGATTTGGAATCGTTGGATCTAAGCGCAGATCCCAATTCCTCCCACATAGTGGCCTCCCATTCCTTCTTGGCATCACGGATTGCCGTTTTGTACATGATGCGATGGACCCTGATTGCCTCCCTGTTATTGGTTTTATTACTATTAGAAGGGCCTTTTTGGCCTTCCGACAGGAGGTATTGAACCATCGAGAAGTCGTGATTTGAGGCTGATTTGCCCTTCTCACAGGATACAAAGTATCTTTAAGTGCGGCAACCAGTTGGATATGTATTTCAGATGCCCTTCCTAGATGGCCAACTTTCCCCATATCTTCAATAAATGGAATAACGGTCTCGTATAATTCGGCAAGTTTACTAGTGGACATCTGAGGTCTGGTCATTTAACCCTACGCCTGCAATTTGTTATTATTAAAGGCGCAGTGGCGCAATGTTCAACCGGAGTTTGGCATTTCAACCCAAAACTCCCCGGTTTAAGTGACAGGACCAGGGCATTATGGTCACTGTCAGATCTTTCAATAACCCTGAACTCATGCAGCCTGTCCCAGTGCCTGGCCTCGATAGAAATATAATCGATTACTGAGGTAGTAAATTTTAATCGATTAAACGTGTCTTTCCCTGGTCTATCAGGCTCCACCCTCCCATTGCAAGCTCGTAATGATGTCGCTAGCGCAAATGACTGCAATTGCAGGACTAAAGGGGTCCATGCCTTGACCCGGGTAGTCAATGGCTCAGGAATAGCCCACAAAAAATCAACCTCATCCGGATTGCTCAAACTCGGGTCCATAAGCGGCTCGAAGTGACAGTTAAAATCTCCACCCAGGATGAGGACGGTGGAAGGGTCAATCGACTGAATGAAGGTTAACAAGGTTTCAATAGCCTCTGACCCAAGGCCCCGCCTAACTGGCCTTGAGTATACATTAATCAAAGCAATGTCTGGCCCATTTAACGTAGTCAACAAAACACACTGGACATCCATTGAATTAGTTGAAATTTGAGATGCCTTAACTCCTAGGTGTGTACCAACCCATATGGACAGCCCACCCGAGGGCCTACCTCTCTCACCCATGCTTTCCAAAACATCGTATGTTGCAAAACCCTGAACACTACTTTCTTTTAACGCCCAGGTTTCCTGCAACATACAGATGTCATGTGTAGCCATAAAGGAGCCCCAATCTGGAATGGGCAATTTACTTTAAAGGCCCGCCACGTTCCAAGAGAGGATTTTGACCTGGGCAGCCAACAAGTCTTGCTTAGTTGGTTCACAATCTAAAATACCAGAAAGATCATTGATAGTGCAAGGACTAGGATCTGAACCCCGACTCAGGTTGACAGTTCATTAGAGGTCGGTCATCAGGTGAAATAACAATTACATGATGAATAGTTTGTTCTGATGTCAAGACTTGCACTAAAGGACTTAGATTAACATTTGCATCTTGGTTCTCAGTGGTAGGTCGCATATTGATAGGGTGGTTCGTTTGTCAATCGCAATCATTGAAACCTGAAAAGGCATCGAACCTATTTGCGACTTCCAGCTGGATAAATGGTAACAGATGGTCCATCTTCCTATTTCCTGGGAAATGGTCCATCCTCCAGATTCCATTTCTATGACTCCTAAAGGGTACGGTTTCTCACCCAAATGCATTTTCAGCAATCATAGGATTAGGTGCCTGCATCATATACCGGTTGTTAAAGGGTATAGACGGTTTAATCTGCGGACATGCTAGAGCCCCAGGATAGATTGTAGGGTTTACTAGAGATCTTGGATAAAAATAAGTCAGGTCACGAGGAACGATGGAATTACCAGCGATCCCTGGAATCCAATTTAGAATATATCTAACAGTTCCAGGATCTTTAAAGTTGATGACAATTAGGTCCCCCTTTATGTCTTTCACTCTACTTCCCAGCCAGGGGAGTCGCCGAACATGCAGAATATCCCCAATACTATTAAAAGTAAGTGGTCGGTTTTGGTTAAGCCAATGCATGGTTTTATTTTTTAGCTGAGAGAACCTTTCCCTCTTGCCATCCTCTAATTTTGGGACTCCGGTTAGCACAACCACAAAAGGAACCGCCTCAGGGGGTAATTCGACTTGGCGCCTCCTATGCTTCACTGTCCTGGCAGGGCTGGTAGTTTCCCTCTTATCTCGCATATTTCCGGTGGAAGATTTATTCCCCGCCTTCAAAACTTCACTAGCAGCATGCGGTACTGGTTGTTGAGCCGATTTAGGCGGGTATTGCCTTCTGTTTCATAGAATTCATAAGCTTGCTAATCTTTTTTATACCCTTATCGGCAACAGGGGTAGGAGATGGCACTATAACTGCAGGGGGTGGCACTGGCTTCACAGGGTCCTTAGGTAATCCAACATTGTTACATATAGCCAGTTCTAGATCCTCCAGCTGTTGCTCCACCCTCTTCAGCCTCTCTATTATGGGCAAGATAAATGACCTGATTAAATGTTCGAAACTTTCGAGAGGAACAGCGGACAGTGCTTCCTTAGGCGGACAGTGTAAAGAAGTAGCTAAACCTGGTGGAGTTGATACAGTCAATACAGGGACTCTTGGAATTAATACTGCTTCCGTGGGAGCCGTTGGAGTTGGAGCAGTTGATACAGTAGCCTTTGAGGTAGGTACAGGTATTACATTTGCCTTTATAGTTTTACCAAAGTCAGAGTGGCTAATCTTGCTTCTTTGCGGATCACCGCCCCTCTTCCTTCTTTTATTTGGTGGCGGACCATAAACTTTGGGCATGGCTGATTTCCTAACCTGTTTTTTTTTTATAGGTCTCTTCTATTAGTTATTAGTAGAGGTGACTCAACTATCACGTCTGTTCCTATAATAGGATTGCTAGAGAGGGATACATTATTCAAGTATTGGGTGTTGTAGGTATCGGGTGGAGAGGGAGTGTCTCGCACGAGTATAGAGATACTATCTGTGGATAGCGGGTCCTCGTTTTCAGTGTGAGAACTTGCATCAAGTGAAATAGTTTGATGCAAACAATCCAAGAGAGGTCTACTTTTCATGCATTCAATAGAGCGACGTCGCTCAGCCCTATGCTCGGTCAAAACACTCTCCCTTTCTAAATCTGTAACGACCTTAGTAAAGTAATTTTCTAGTGTACCCTTACTAATCCCAACTGCGCCTCCAGATGCGGATTTATCAGGAGTCGCAGCCATAGCAAATAGGCGTCCAACAAGTATACCCAAACAATCCTTTGCAACTTGTTAGGATATAGGCCCAGCCCGGCCTCGTCGTGCCGCGACGCGGGAAGTGAGGCTTGATTTTATGCGCCTCCTGGTGCGAATGTCCCGTGGGCGGCTTCCGGCCGCAGGGGCTGCAGGGAAATGTAGTCCGTGGTGGTCACGGTGTCCTCTCCTCTCGGCGACCGCACCACAGAAAGCAAAGTGCACGGCAGCGGGAGGGAAGCCCAGGGCAGCCACAACAGGGTCCCAGAAAGGTCTTGGCCACAGTCTCTCCAGAAGAAAGGAAAGTCGGCAATACGGCAGCAGGTCACCCCCCTGGTGCTCTCCCTCGACAAACACAGTCCCCCTCTCTCAGCAAGCAGATCACCGGCCGTATGTCTGCGTTTGTTCCATGCACCAAGTATCTAAAAACCCACTCAGTGATTCATAGATGTATACACACATCTAATCACTTACCTGTAGATTCACTCATACATGCTGTCAATGAACAATAGAACACTATCAAAAATACTTATACACTTAAATCGACATTACACACCAGCACACATCCTATTCACTTATGAAGTCATCCTACTCACTTATGCAAACAATGGATCATACTTACATATTTACTTAGCTACACACTTATACAAACACAACTTCATCTATTCATTTAGATAGTAAGTCATACTTAGTGAATTATAAAATCATTATTACAAGTATAAAGTTATCCATACAGTCACTCACACAATCATTGAGTCTTATGTATACTTATTAATATACAACAACTGACACATACACTGCCTTTTATTTTTCTGGTTTGTTGGACATGTACCATTGAGAAATATATTTGCTCATCACCACACCCATAAAGATATTCACTCACCCAAACAACTGTTAGGACAAGTAGTTTTAACTTCATATATCTAGCGAATCAACTATTCACACGTCTTTGGGCAGTCACATCCCCCCCCACCAAACCACACACACATTCACTCTCCCATACAAATACTCAGTTAACTAATCAATAACTAATACAGACTTTCACATAGCTAGTAACCAACTGGAGAACCAGTTTACACAACAACTGACAAAGTGATACAGATATTCAAACAGTTTTGTCACTATCCACCTTATTTAGTGAGACACTATAAATTGGTGAAGTAAACAGTCAATTACACTGCTACTAAATCCTCCATCCAAATATTTATTTTTATATATCAACTCATTCTTCAATGCAAATTGCTATATATATAATGCATATTTAAATAACGAAGCAAACCACATTCACTGGATGATGTCATCAGTGATGTCATCAGTGATGTCATTTGAGATGTCATCAGTGATGTCATTGACCAGGTCATGAATGATGTAATATGTGACATCATCAGCAGTGGATTGCGGGTGCGCGAAATATAGTTAGTACAACTAACTATACAGGAGCAATTTGAATGGTTTTGTATGAGTGAAATGTCCAGCTAACTATAACACCCCTAAAACTTGTAGTTTTTTAGTGAATTTTAAATGTTTTTAAATGCTAATTCCTAACTATATAAGGCCTGAAACCTATAGTTTTTTCAGTGAATATATATATATATATATATATATATATATATATATATATTACCTACTGGCGGTAAGCATGGGCGGATTTTGCGGATCCACGATTCACGAATTTGCGAATTCACGGATCGTGGATCCGCAAAATCCGCGGATTTTGCGGATCGGCGGATTTGGGGGCGGGGCTTCCTCGAGTGTGTGGGCGGGGACAAACGGACGGGGCTTCCATGCGAGCGCACATGCCTCTTGTGTGTATAAAAGGTCAGAGACCGATCAGAGCGGCAGATTAAGAGACAGAAGCTCCTGGTCACAGGAACAGCACGGGGATTGCGCTCGTGAAAGTCAAAGATGCAAATGCCTCTGGCCTGCATCACAGCGGATTTTCGATGGTATATTTGGGAAGAAGGCACACCTGCCCAGCCTCCACAACGCTCACGATTGATTTTGGGCTGATGAATGAGTCACTGAATTTAAGCTTCAACTAGGGCACATGCTTTTTTGATATCTGCAAGTGTTTCCTGTTGAGGTTTATTTTTTGTGCCAGGACCGTCGTGCCAGAATGAACCCTGCCCTTCATATTTATTCAAGAAGACACCACCGTTTTTCCCCATCGTAAATAATTTACGATGGCGCCGGCAAGCTGCCAGCGCCATCCTGAAAAAGTTACTTAATTAGCTTCAACAGGAAGCTCCAACTGATACAATAAAGCAGGCGCTCGAGCCCCTGCTGTATCTTATCTATTAGAGCTTCCTGTTGAAGCTAATTAAGTAACTATTTGAGGATGGCGCTGGCAGCTTGCCGGCGCCATCGTAAATTAGGCTTTGAACTTTTGACCGCGAAATACGCCGCTCGCGGATTGCGGATTTTCGGTAAATTCGCGAGAGTTAGCGGACCGCGAATTTACCGAAAATCCGCAAAATCCGCGATCGGAGCGGATTTTGCGCTCATGCTTAACTGGCGGTCGCCAGTAGGTATATATAGTTAGGATTTTTTTCCTATGGGATTTTTGAAAATTCTATGTCGAATAACTTTGGCGTTTGAGGACGGAATTGGCTGAAATATTCAGGAAAATGGAACATTTTGTTTCTGAGCAGCCCCTGAAAATTTGGGGGGTTTCGTCAAAGGGGGGGCCAAGAAAAAAGGGGGGTCCCAAAACGCGTTTTTCCCATACAATTTTCCATAGGGCGGTTGGACTCACTTTTAGCTCGAACGGCTGAATGGATTTCCACGAAACTTGCCAAAATTGTAGATATTGTTTGCCCGATGTGCCTTTGCTAGGTCTCAATATATGTGCTCCAGTGGATTTTGATAAATTAACGTTTCAAAAAAATATATATATCTGTAACAGCACTCCGGTTAGCGCCCCGGTTCGCGTACCTGACGCGTAACGGAACTTCGCGAAGCGAAGCTGATTGGCTCTCCGGTGTCTGTCAACATTCTAAACAGTCCGGAGCGGCCGCCATCTTGTCTCTCGGTAGGATCGAGAGACAAGAGGTGAAGAAAAACGAAGGGGGAAATTAATGAAAGGGGGCAAGGTAGACCCCTCCTGACCCCCTAGGATTGATGAGGGGGCTATTAAAGGGTCCCGCGGGGCAAAAAATAAAAAAAAATAAAAAATCAGTTTTTTCGCGGTAGAGGCGCTACCTGGTACGCGAACCGGGTAGCTAACCGGTAGCGTAACGGGAGTCCGCCATCTTGTGTTTACGATGTTGTTTTCTAACGTGGCAGTTGCGCAAACGGAACGTTTACCGGTTCACGGACCGGATCGCGGCACCAAATTGAGCTAACGGGAAGCTACCCGGTGCGCGGACCGGTAGCAAAACAAAAAAAAAAATATATATATATATACATAAAAAAATTGTATTAAAATCATACAAAATATATTTTTCGATTTAAAGAAGAATACATTTTAAAGCTTTTGATATTTGCTATTAAAAAAACATTGAAATTCACTGAAAAAACCATAGGTTATAGACCATATATAGTTAGGAATTAGCATTTACAAAACCTTGAAAATTCACTGAAAAAACCATAGGTTATACACCATATATAGTTAGGAATTAGCATTTACAAAACCTTATTTTACTCACACAAAACCATTGAAATTCGCATATAAAGTTAGTTGCACTAACTATATATCGCGCACCCGCAATCCACTGCTGATCATGTCACATATTACATCATTCATGACATGGTCAGTGACATCACTGATGACATCACTGATGACATCTCAAATGACATCACTGATGACATCACTGATGACATCTCAAATGACATCACTGATGACATCACTGATGACAACATCTAGTGACTGTATGTTTCTGTAAAGTTAAAATATGTCTTACATATTGAAGAAAGAGTGGATTTATAAGTGTCTGGATGAAGGATTTAGTAGGTGCAGGACTGACTGTATGAGTGAGTGATTAAATGTGTCTCACTGAGTGCATGGGTTAGTGACTAAACTGTCTTAATTATTGCATCATTATATCTGTTGTTCTGTAAACTGCTGCATGTGTTGATCAGTAGCTATATGAGTAACTATATGGGTTATTGATTGGTTGCCAAAGTATTTGTATGGGAGACTGAGTGTGTGTGTTGGTGGCTGGGAGGTGTATGACTCTGTGCATAGATGTGTGAGCAGTTGATTCACTAGATGTATGGGTTCAAAAGTGCATGTGGAAACAGCTGTATGGGCGGTTGACTGTGTGCATGAGTGTATTGGTGAGTGAATGGATATCTCAGTGCTACATGTCAAAGTAAGTACATATGTAAAACACAGTACATTTGAGAGTTGACATATATAAATAACTGTGCATAAGAGCCAGTGAATGTGTGAGTGGCTGTATGGATCATTGTGAACTTGTATCCGGGATTGTATAAGAGAGTAAATATGTGTTAGTATATGTTTGAATAAGTAAGGTGTGTATAACTGTATAGTTGAGAAAATGGAGGTGTGATTGATTCTTTGCATGACTGACTAGGTGTGTGTGACAGTCTGTGAGTGTCTGTTTACACTGAGTGTATCTAAGGTTATATTAGAGTCTGAAGAGGTTCATCGTATTATCACATGAATGATGTCATCAGTGATGTGATCAGTAATGTCAAATGAGATGTCATCAGTGATGTCATCAGTGATGTCATTTGAGATGTCATCAGTGATGTCATCAGTGATGTCATTTGAGATGTCATCAGTGATGTCATCAGTGATGTCACTGACCATGTCATGAATGATGTAATATGTGATATGATCAGCAGTGGATTGCGGGTGCGCGATATATAGTTAGTGCAACTAACTATATATGCGAATTTCAATGGTTTTGTGTGAGTAAAATAAGGTTTTGTAAATGCTAATTCCTAACTATATATGGTGTATAACCTATGGTTTTTTCAGTGAATTTTCAAGGTTTTGTAAATGCTAATTCCTAACTATATATGGTCTATAACCTATGGTTTTTTCAGTGAATATATATATATATATTCACTAAATACATATATATATATTCACTTATAAAACAAAGGTTAAAGCAACATTATAGTAAGGGGAAAAGTTCAGTAACATATTAACATTTTTATCTAAAACAAATAAAGAAATTAACCAATTATAGTCATCTCAAGTAACTATAACTCGTGCCCTTAGGTAACTATAGGTTACTATAACTCGTGTGCAGCATGCACAGTCTCCTCATCAATAATTTAATTGCAAATGCTGCATTGATATTATTAATGATGTCATAGGAGATGTTGTGAGTGATGTATGTGTGGGGTAATTAGCAGTGCATGGCGAGGGGGCAATAGATCTAATCTTTCTGGATCAACATCTAGTTTTCTGCCAATGTTGGCGTAATTCCGTTCAGCATTTTTGTTTCAAATATATGAAGATGAAGGATCACAAGAAAACAAATAGACAGGCAGATAGACAGATAGATAGATAGACAGATAGATAGATAGATAGATAGATAGATAGATAGATAGATAGATAGATAGATAGATAGATATGTAGATAGATAGATAGAAAGATAGATAGATAGATAGATAGATAGATAGATAGATAGATAGATAGATAGATAGATAGATAGATAGATAGATAGATAGATAGATAGATAGATAGATAGATAGATAGATAGATAGATAGATAGATAGATAGATAGATAGATAGATAGATAGATAGATAGATAGATAGATAGATAGATAGATAGATAGGTAGTGCTATCAATCCTAATGAATCATAAAAAGCTTTTGCTTAAATAATCACATAATTGTATTTGATCACTTTGGATGGTGTTCATACTGTAGTTTACAGCCATGTCATGAGTAAGACTATTTGGAATCCTCTTATCCAGATTCCCTGAGGTCCACTTTATTATCTATTCTCTGGTCTTCAGGTGCTATTCCCTCTAATACAGTGAAATTATTTTGCCATGCTACGTTGAATTCTCGATAGGCATCTTGCTCTCCCAAGGAAATTGCGTTGGTGGGTTTTGCAGTGTCAGGTGTGGTCTTGCTAGAGGGTTGTAAGGCACAAGGTCAGTTTATTGGTCTTGCACAAGAGCTTGTGAAATGGGCTCTATGATGTCACTATGCGCTACAAGAGTACTTACTTACCTCTTGTTCTAAAAAGGTTAGTCTCCTTCAATACTGGTTCCAGACTTTTGGAGGTTGTTGTTGGATTTAGAATTGATTATACCTATGCCCTACTTCTGGAGAGCTCTCCACTGCAAATCCTTTTCCCCATGGTTTCCAACAAACTATCCCGACAAGTGGGCATTCTTCCCTTAATGTGTAATAAATAAATCAAGTAACTAATTAACTACAAGTTATCTTGCCACATCATGTTTTCATCTACAACAGTTAATTGGTGGCCAAGACAATAATCAGCCTTTACCAAAGATAAAACTTTAATAATTTCGGGCTAGATGTTTAAACCATTTTGCGGTCCGATTTGGCCATTTCCAACTTTTTCATATGTACAAAAGCACAAATTGTGATTCTGTTATATCATACCTAATCCCAATTTGTGTAAGTGAACTGGTATTTGGAAAGGGCTTTTTTTCAAATACCGAATCATTATGGTATATGTTAATGTGTTGTGACCAAATTCTGATCATAACACAGTAATACTTTACCACAAGTTTAAAACTGGTAGTAAACCATTTGCAAATGCCGAATCTTTTAAAATGAAGCTTCAAAGTTTAATTTTTGTTTTTTAACTGCACCTAATTTTGGTTTAAGGAAAAACATCTGCATTTAAAAAAAATGTTTTTGCTTTATTAAAAAGCAATCACAGACATGATGGTCTGATGATTTTGGCAGGCCATCATCCCTGTGATGCCTAATAGGTCACACATTTCTCATCGAGGCGCTTCAAGAAAGGGTAGGGGCTGATGAGGCGGTCCTACCAGCCGCGGTCGGTAGTGGGAGTAGCTGCCGGTCGGTGACGTGGGGAGGGGGAGGGACAGGGTGGGGGGTAGTAAACTATGGATTACGGAGAATTACAGGTAAGTAAACATATAATTAAATTAAATACATTTTGTCGCATGCACTGCATCGCATTTGGGGATGCAGTGTGTGCAACAAAATTTGTTTTATTTATTTATATCTTTACTTACGTGTAATCCTCCATAATCCATAGTTTACTACCCACCACTCTGGTCCTCCCCCTCCCCAGGTCACCACCCGGCAGCTATTTCTACTACCGACCGCAGCTGGGTCCTACGCTGGTTATCCTCCTTCCTACACAGCCACTCACAAAGGATACCAATAAAAAACGTTACCTTCGACCTACACCAGATCAACAGGGGTGTCCCCCAAGGTTCAGTGCTTTCACACCAACTGTTCAACATATACATGGAACTACTCACCACCATACTCAAAAAGACAAACATCCCTTTTCACCTCTATGCAGATGACACCCAAATCTATCTTGAAACCTCCTCCGTCAAGGACATCCACAGACTAAATGCCATTCAAAAAGAAATCCAACATTGCCTGTCACTTAACCACCTAAAACTCAACGAAGACAAAACCTAAATACTCCTCATCTCCAACAAAGAGGAGAACCCACATATTTCAGAATGGCTAAAAGCTTGGGATGCTCTTAACGGCAATCACACTATGACCCACTCCGTTAAGTCATTAGGAATTACCCTAGACTCAAAACTTGACAGGGCCATTCAAATCAAGAACTCCGCAAAGAGTGCCTTCGTCAACTTGACGTTACTTAATAAAATAAAACCATTCATCACAACCAATGACCTCACACAAGCTACCCAATCACTGGTGCTATCCAGACTTGACTATGGGGATGCCACCCTCACTGGTACAGCAATATCGCACCTAGCCCCCTTCAAACCTACTCTCAATGCAGCAGCCAGAATGGTCACTGGAATCAGGAAATTTGATCACATCTCACCAGCACTCAGAGAACTAAAATGGCTCCCAATAGAACTAGGTGCCAGATACAGAACAGCCTGCCTCACACATAGAGCCCTTCACACAGGTAAACCTGAGTACTTGGCTGACAAACTCAAGAGGGCTCGTCAGACAAGGACCCTCAGGAGCTCCAGTACCCTACTACTCATCCCCTTCAAAACACGCAAACAAAAAACTGCTGCACGATCCTACGCCGGTAATGCACCCAAAATTTGAAACGTCATTCCAGCCGATATCAGGACCATCCTGTCCTTCACAAAATAAAAAAAAGAACTTAAAACCCTTTTCCTCAACCGCTCCCTACCGAATGGATAACCGCCATCAATACGCTTTTCCCTGCTCGTCATCTCTTCCTGACATTGTAGCTCTAAGACTTTCCTCCTCCCTGCTATTCCAATTGTTCCCCTCTCAATTGGTTAAACCCCAAGACAACGTGCTTTCTAAGAGGTCATCTCAGGACTCACAGACAACCTCAATGCTGCTCAGCACACTTGGTTTTTCGAACCTATTTTGTTGAACCCTGCTTTATTGTATCAACCCCAAGACAACATGCACACTAAGAGGTTATCCCAGGACTCACGTACTACCTTAATGCTGCTCAGCACACTTGGACTACCAAACGTATATGTTAGAATACTACTTATTGTATGGATCTTGCTCAAAAACAGTTGTGAAGCGCTCCGATACCCTGGGGTCAGGCTAGCGCTATATAAAACTCCTTAAATAAAAATAAATTGACATCAGGCTCATTAATATTAATGATGTAGATTGATTTGCGACCTGCTAGGAATTGGTATTTCAAAGATGTAAGTTTTCTTACCTCCAGAGCGGTGGTTTCCTAACGGTGTTTCGGTAAGTATCGCAATTAGGACATTGAAATTCAAAATTTTGGTACATCTGGCCTGTAGATCCCATTTCCTGAATTCAAACTGCAAGATTACTTACAACTAAATAATGGGTACAACATTATCAGAGCTGTTTTAGCAGCATACAAGATTAGCCTTAGCCTTATATTGGCATGCAAGATTAGCCTTATTAGAACACTGGATAGTTTGGTGCTCCACTGAAAATATTAGAGTATTAGAGGGCTATAAGCATTGGTATGGGCCCTCTGCTGTGAACTTTCCAATGTCCTCATTTACAACCTCAGTCTCCTGCCTCTCCACAGACTAGGTACATTGTGCAGGAAAAGAGAGGGGGGGAGGCTGTGGACGAGAAGAGCACATAGCGCGTGTCCGCCCTCCTTTATTCCATAGTCCACTTAGTGTAGAGAGAATTAAGGGTTGACTTCTGCCTCCTTTCACAGTTCCTGCTGTGTACATGCACACGCACCTGTCATACAAACAAAGAAGGAGATATGAAAGGAACTGAAGCTTCTAAATCACAAAGTAGTTGTAAATCCCCTGTGTCTCTCAGGAGACTATGGGCCAGATGCATCAAAGGGTTTTGCCCATTCTGTGCCTATGGGAAAATGTGTTCATTCATAAGGCCCTATATTGTATTCATTAGGCAATTTCTCTCTGAAGGGGCCAAGGGCTAGATGTAGGTAATTTACAATTACCGATTCGAACATACCGAATTTTACCAATTCTGTATTTTCGAATCGTTAATTGCAATGTAGATAAAAAATTCCGTAAAAAATACCGAATCGGTAAGATTTGGTATTTACAGTATCGGTATTTAACGATTAGGTATTTGCCATTGATTCCTATGGGCCTAGAGGCCCATAGGAATGAATGTCAATTACCGAATCGGGAATTACTGATTCGGTAAATACCGAAGAATTCAAGGGTGGCAGGGTGTCACTTTGACACCCTGTTGCACCCCTGATTAGGGCTTGTATGCCATGTCGCACACATACATGCCCTAAGGGCATATATGTGTGCCACATGGCACAGGTGTACATGAACAGATTTGCATATACACATGTATTCGTTAATTACCACCAACTAATAGTTGGAGGTAAATAACGAACCCTGAAAGCCCTGTGACACTGTTCACAGTGCCACCTACATCTTAAAATACAGATTCGGTAATTTTACCGAATCGGTAATTTCACCAATTCGGTAAATTTACCGATTCAGTAAAATTACCGATTCGGTAAAATGACCGAATCTGTATTTTAATCTGACCTACATCTCGGTATCCAAATACCGGTCGGTAACGGCCGAAAATCGGTATTTTCTGCCGTTACCGACCGGTATTTGGATACCTACATCTGGCCCCAATTTCTCTAAGACCTTTATAGCTCCTCAGTAGACTATATCTTGGGTATTAAATTCCCTTGTTATGGGCCTTCACTAAGGGTGGGAGTAGTAGGCGTAGTGGGGCTACGCAAAGCTACACGAAGTGGGCAAGAAACTACGCCCACCTACTCACTTTGCGTAGCTTCACTACGCGCCACCTGCCCCCTCCCCTACATACCTAATTTGTGTTACATAGTCTTAGAAAAGTAAATAAAAAGCACTTACCTTGTCCGCCTCGTCCTGGGGCTCCCTCTTCTAATCGCGCCGCCGTCTTGGATACCAAAGTGCATGCGCGGCCGCCAGCGCATGCGCATTTCTCGCAAGAAGGTAAGTGCTTTTTATTTACTTTTCTAAGACTATGTAACACAAATTAGGGATGTAGGGGAAGGCGGGAGGGAGGCGGGTGGTGGTCAACTTCGCTACGCCCACGGAGTGGGCATAGTGTTGCCTGCTACGCCTACTTCGCAAAGGGCGAAGTAGGCAACACTACGCCCACTCTGTGGGCGTAGCGAAGTACTTCGCCCAGGGTTAGCCCTCACCCATATTCATGAAATTGAAAGAGGCAATGGCAGGGTAAATAGTCAGTAGCTCAATTAAGTGTACAAAGTATGTTATTATCCTAAAGCCTGATTGCTGAATGAATACTATAACAAGGATCCATTAAGACTTAATCATGTAGGGTGATTACATAAGATGAGCACATACAATAGATTGTAGCAGGACATTTTGCTTATTCCTTGGTTAACCTTATACTTAACTATTTGCCACATTTCACACATTAACACCTTGCCATTTCTCCCAGGACTGATTCCCAACAGGAATATATATTAACACACTGTAAAACAGAATCAATGGATTTGACAGTAGTGTTGTACAGTTGAGGATGCAGGTCCTGAAGACTTTCATTTCAAAAAGGTTGATGCAAGTGTGACCCCTTCTTACACACAAAGATAATCCTTTGCCTATGGGGCTATCCTTCTTTTTCCTGTATGCCAGTACAGGCATTGAAGCTGTATACAGTAATTAGGAAAGAGGTTCCCACTTTTCCTCCGGAGGGTGCGTCTGTGCCCTGAATTCTTGGCAAACTGTGGGTGGCTTTCAAAGTTTTGGTGTAACTCATTAGCAGGTATGCATTTACAATTGCACACCTTTAATTATAAGAACCATCCAGATTATCCCAAACAGTATTTATTATTAGTTTGTCTCATTTCAAAAAGCCTGCACTTCGCCTTCATATACATTTGAGTCAGAAATGTGAGTGAAAGTTCCATTTGTCTTCATGTCATTTTAGAGTATGTCCATTGTGAAAAGGTATTGGTAGCTCTACTAATGCACAAGTCATGCTTTCACACTGGGGACTGAGATCTCAATGTCCAAGATGGGCAAGACCACACTAATGGAACTTCTCCACCCTCATCATATTTGCTGAGTTTAACATATCAAAGTACTTGCACCCCATTGGGATACAACTTCTTAAGTCCTTCGAAGACCGTAACGTGTCTTGTTCATAACTTCTCTCTAACACATCTAGAAAAGGCACTATGGGTCCCTTCATGAAGCCTTACTTGATCTCTGAAACATACAATTTTCTGAGAAGGTTAGAGGCACATTGTTTCTTTGTGTTACCCACTACTTTCTGTTGCTAGGGTACCATGGATTATTCCATGTGTCCATAAAGATACCTTTAAACCTTTAAGCAGTTAGATACAGTAGGCAACAAGAAGAGACCATCAAAGTAGTGGCATCTACTTGTAGTGAATCTCTTGAGTCATACATGAAGCTAGGGGCATCAGGCCTCTCCTAGACTAACCCTGAGGAGAACCCCACATAGTTCTTCACAATTAAGCTCTACTCTGGAACTCAGTCTCTTGCATAATGGTCTTGTGGGGAACTTCTGTCAGTATACAGTGACCCTTTAGACTTTCACGTTTCTCCCATTAGCTCAGTTTGGCTTCCTATCAGGGACGCATATCAAACTAGCTGACAGTCCTTCATGTCACGTGAGCTGCTTAGTGAAGCTGGGTCACACAATCACATTTACAGCTCAAGGGCAAAACTATTAAAAGAGACCTAGACCTGCTGTAACCCACTTAAACAAATTATTTACATGAAAATTGGGATGACCAACAAGATTTTGATCATCAACAATTTCAATGTAATGGCCTTGGTGTACAGAGCAACATTGCTAAAATATTCCTATATTATCTGCAGAATTTTCCTGAAATACACAATGAGAGGACCAGATCCGATATTTAAGGGAACTGTGAAATGGCTGATAATCTTTAGAAGACGTGTTAACAGGAGTCTTCCATAGATCTTTTGCTTTAAGGCATGTGAGGGAAAGAGTATCCCTATTTTAACTTATGAAGCCTACATTTGTGTGAAAGCTTAAAAAAATACAGGAACTCTTTTACTAAGGAGATTTCCAATTTGAGACACTCAAAATAATAGAGGTTCAATGTCAGATGTTTGTGCAAGCAGGGTTTTGTGCAAGGTATCAAATTCCATCATTGTTTGCTCACAGAGTTCTTCAAGAAAAACCTGATAAATACTTGGTAAGATGGCAAAAATATGAATTTTAGTCCAAAAGATGCTAAACTCAAATGTAGGGGTTTGCCGCATGCTTCATGCCCACAGAATTGTTAATATGATTCACAAAGACTTTAAGACTGTTTTGGGACTGCCCATTTTAAAAAATCCTTAAAAAATAGGGCTGTCCATGTTCAAATGAAAATACATTTTAGCTAGGATTACATTTTGATTAAACACAAATATTAGGTAAACAAGACCTTTCTCAACTGATGCCATTTTTCGCTAATAATAATTTTCTTGTGGAGATACTTTCCAGTGATGCCATGAGAATGCCCAATGCCATCAATTATTGAAGTCAGTCCTTATATTATGAACCATGGTGATTAAGTTCATAGCAACATTTGACACAATTCCTTCCTCAAGACTTGAAGGTGAGTGGGTTGGTGTTCATCATTTCTGCAAATCCACAACTACCTTGTCTAAATTAATGAGTTATACATATCCCAGTGCTGATGTCATGAGGAAATGGGGAGGCACCATACATGCGTACTCTGCTCCAAGGCCCAACAGGCGGTACTGGCATTGGGCTTTGTCCCAAGGGTTAGAAGGGTGGGCGTCGCTTTTGTTACCCCGGGCAGTTTTGTAGCAGTGCTGCAGTTTTCAGGAAACAGTAAAGTGCCAATATAACTCTGGTGATTAATGTACCTGCCGGAGAGAGTTTGTCAAGTGGCAGTTTTGACTCATCCAAAGTAGAGCAGAGGATTAATATGCCTGCTTAAAAGAGCATAAACTATGCAGATCACAGAACATTATTATATGTGCATAGCTTGGTGGGTTACTGTTAATTTTGATCTAGGTTAAAAATTTATATTTTTCCCAGTCTTTCATTATCCTAATTTTGCTAAAAAGGGTTTGTTTGGGTAAAAATACATTCCTATTAGTAAAGTCAACCCTTACCACTGTGTAACGTTCTAAATCCTGAGCTTGTGTATCACCAGACCAAGTACTCTTAAAAAATGTCTACCAGTATGAATGACATGTGAGCCCTACACCTTTTAGCCCCCTTTGTCTTATGTAACATTTTCTTTACACTGATTTGAACACATATGATTAATTGTCTCTGTATGTGTGTGTGAAATAAAATGCACTAATACCCTACTCTGGTATAAGAGGTGCTATAAAAACAAATCAAATATATGTGAGAGAGGGGCTATGGAGAGATGAGAGGGTGATATTGAGGCAATCAATAGAGTCCCAATAAAGTTTGCTGTATCCCGGTGCACTGTAAGGTCATTCACTATGCTTTAAATAGTAATACAATTGAATATATAATGTAAAATGTGTTTTATAATGCACCGTTTTGTGGCAATTTTTCTTTTGGGGAGAGAATCCCCCTAAGCTGCCTTGTAGTGGTCACGCTTGGTCACTATGCTTGATCGCTATGTACCGTATAGCGGCTAGTCTGGCACAATTTTGCCAGGGTCACTTTGAGTTTCCAGTCTGCTCTACATCATAATCATGGATATCTAATTAAAACTCCAAACACCTGCACACTTTATAGGGATAACAAACACATAAACCTAAGAATGTCATCTGCATTAATAATTCCATACATGAAAGACTCTTAATAGGAATAGAGTGGAGCTGGGTGGGGCAAACATTAAAATCCCATACAACAGAGAGTCTAGATTTTAACAACATTACCTACCGAATACCAGTTCAGGCTTATAAAATAAAACTAGAAGTAAGCAGTAAACCACTGCACTATTCCCACGTGCAAACTCTGTAGGCTCCTAGATGGAAAGAGGATAGTGACTAGAACTCTTGGTTAAAAGTACAGCATATGCAAGATAAATTATGCCGCACCCTATTCTCAATCAAGTCTCCTCAAATGACATCCTCTCAGTAATTAGGAAACTGAGATAGACAAAATCAATGGGCAACCTATCCACATGCCACACATTTCCAAAATGAAGTAGCTGAATGTGCAGCATATTCTCAGGTAATCACTGCCACATTCATGTCTTAAAATTTTTGGGGTTGATACGATGAATCCCCTTGATGAAATATAGAGCTTCTTGATGCTCGGGGGGCCCATGAAAGCTCTTTAGATACAAAACGTAATCACTATATAGTCGAAAATATATTCAGCAACTTTCCATTCAGATTTAGCGAAAGTTATAGTAGAAACACCGTCATGCTGCAAATAGTAGACCATACATCCTGGAGTTGTGCTTTCCTATGCTTGTAGAGCAATCGGCCATGTTGGATGTGGAATACCAAGGGCCTGATCACAATGATGGTGGGACCACCACCAACAGTCCGTCGTTTGTGGTGTCACAGCCATCGTAATAATGATTACTGCCTGCCATATTAGGATGGCAGATGGATGGTTGGTGGTCAGAGAGACCGACCGCCATGGATCAGACGGGCTTAAGGAGCCTGTAGGTCCATCGGTGGGACTTGTCCATTAAAATGGCCCTTCCCGTCGATCGTTTCATGGCGGTTTACCCACCATATAAAGGCAGGTGAAAAGCGATACTGGAGGCCTGTAGTCTGCCCCCTTCCTCCCTGGCCCTCTGACATGGCCCCTGGGGGCACCTATGGTGCCCCTCAACATATCCCTGCACAATGTAGCAGGCACCACATGTTGTCTGGCACATAGTGCAGTGACATTCATGGGGTGCATATTTTATTCTGCGGCATGTGCTGCAGTCCGCAGCACCTGCTGCAATACAAAATATACACTTTGCAACTGCCTTGAAGGTGGCCTCATCGTGATTCAGGGTGCAGGACCGCCAAAAACGTGGGGGGAACCAGTTCCCCACCAGGATGGCGGTCGGACATAAGTCCCACAGCCATACTAATCAAGTCTTCACAGGACTGTTTCTCAGTTTCTTCAGGGTATAGTTAGCACAATTTGTGCACGCTTGCCATTTTCAATCAAAAAGTGTCAAAAATTGGTTTTATGCGTCAACTAAGGAGTAAAGCAGTTTCTCTGCTTTATCAAGGCTAAAAAGCACACTTGCCAGTAAGCAGCAACAGGACTTTGACTAATGATCACGCAATTTCACAATTTCCAATCCAAATCTTACAATGCTAGGCCTCACAGACTGCCCAACCTACACAAATGTAGGTATTGCAAGGGGTTAAGGGTGACTTGTACATGGGCGCTTGAATAGACAGCTATGGAAGGTAGGCAGATGGGAGGGAATGGTAAAACCCCACTTTGCATCTCGCCACTGACAGCTCTACCTGCTATAACTGTCACTGCAACACTCTGCCCTAAGCCTCACTAGGTGAAGATAGTGATCTGCCCGCTTCCCCAGCCCGCACACACATTCAAGTGTCCACAATCTCACACACAAACCTATTCTCTTACATCAGGCAGGGTCACTGGCATTAGCTGCCCCTGTCCCCCCCCCGTTTTAAGAGATTCCAGAAGACGAGCATGAGATTTTCTCAAGTAGTGAGCTCTGGTATATTGTTCTACTTTGTCTACTACAGATCCAGGCATCCAGCTCATGCCTGGCCCAAGCTTTGTGTAGCTCACCTACCTATAGCTAGGTGTCCCCTCAGCTGCTGAAAATATGAGACGACTTTGCAGGCATGAAGTAGACGTGAAGGCAAAGGGTTCTAATGTATATTACTGATACAATACGGAGACACCCGTTTCAAAAAAGAAGTTTACGATTGAACACATTTTCCTAAGGACGAATGAACAGATATATATCTTTGCTGATTCTCTGGAGCTATGTAAAATCTAACGTCTACCCTAATCAACAAGGGCATTCACAGCAGTGCCTGACTAAGAAGAACCTGTTTTGTGTAGCAGCCTGATACCGCTTTCTAGCGCTGTACTGCTAGCACCTAGCATTTTTGATACTTCCTCTTTTTGGCTATTTTATTTTATTTCTGTTCCTTTACTCCCTGCTTTTAACTGGGATTGCTGGCCCTTACCTGCACCTTAGAGGAAATTGCACCGCTCTTTTGGCGGGTCCGGGTCTGGGGGTGCATCTTCGTGCTTCGAGTGCGGGCGCCATTTTGGTAGGGGCTCTTGACGCTTTCTGGGCGCCATCTGGGCGCCATCTTGGGTGTCCTAGTGGTGGCGGCTCACGTGTGAGGGCCCTATTAAAGGCGGCGCATTTAGTGGCTCGGCCCTGACTAAGAAGAACCTGTTTTGTGTAGCAGCCTGATACCGCTTTCTAGCGCTGTACTGCTAGCGCCTAGCATTTTTAATACTTCCTCTTTTTGGCTATTTTATTTTATTTCTGTTCCTTTACTACCTGCTTTTAACTGGGATTGCTGGCCCTTACCTGCACCTTAGAGGAAATTGCACCGCTTTTTTGGCGGGTCCGGGTCTGGGGTGCATCTTCGTGCTTCGAGTGCGGGCGCCATTTTGGTAGGGGCTCTTGACGCTTTCTGGGCGCCATCTTGGGTGTCCTAGTGGTGGCGGCTCACGTGTGAGGGCCCTATTTAAACCCTCTCTAACCGTGCAGCGGTGACGCGCAGCGGCCGTGCCTTCCCTGCGCCTGAGTCGTGCTAAGGACGCGCTGGGCGTGGCAGGACATCGTTGTGCTGTAAGTATGATCTATCAGTACTCTGGTCAGGCTCTTCGCTCGATTAGATGTAGTTTGCCCTCTTGTCCGCACTCGGCCCAGCATCCCTTATGCGGGTCCCATACCTGCCCTTGTGGTTGGTGGGAACTACCGACACCGACGAGAGCTCCTAGCCAGATACTGTTATGTCGTAAGAAGGAACTTCCTTCTCCTAGTGCCATTAAACTCTGGCACCATAATGTCAGATCTCTGTCGAAGCATCATCGAGATATTTTTGAACTTATCTCTCTAGAAGGCCCTGATGTCTTCTTCATGACGGAGACCTGGCTTGGCGATGAGGACTCGACCATTATTAATCTGGCCCTCCCCTTGGGTTATGCAATCGATACACTAAACCGTAAGGGGAGAGGTGGAGGCATAGCTGTGGCTTTTAAATCTTGTTTTACCTGCACCTGGAAACCTATGGACTTGGCCGGTGCAGAGTGTGCTTATTTTTCTATCAGCATCAGCCAGTACCAAACACTGTCAGGTCTTCTGATATACCGCCCTCCCGGGAGTGACAGTGCCTTCAGGAAAGCTCTTCCTGAGCTGGTAAGTTCTCTCTCCCTGTTCTCCTCCAACATTACCATCATTGGCGATCTCAACATACACTTTGATGCCATGGAGGTACCAGCGGTTAGAGGTCTGCTGGATGACCTTGAAGCAGTACAGCTACCCCAACTGGTCCGTCATCCGACTCATGAGGGTGGTCACACTCTAGACCCGGTCTTTACTAATCTTCAACTGGCCGAGGTCTCCCCCCCTAGACCCATGGGATGGAGTGATCATTACCTTATTGAGCTTGTTATAACAACAATGACATCTTCCACTGGGAAGCCCGATAAATCATCTTTTAGGCGACCCTGGAAAAAGCTCAAATTGGAGGATTTCCATCATCTCCTGATCACTACACCTCTGGATCATTCGGATGACATTGCAGCCGGATATAACATCTTCTGTGCTTGGATTGTCCAAGCCCTCGATGTATTAATCCCAGCCAGATGGAGTAGGAATCGATGCTCTCAGCCTAATCCCTGGTACTCGGAGGCACTCAGGTGTATTAAAGCCACCTGTCGCCAAGCCGAAAGAGCATGGAGAAAGAACTATGATAAAGATTTGAAAGTATGCTACTTAGCTAAGGTAAAGGCATACCATAGAGCTGTCTGACGGGCCCGTGCTGATTACTATGCACAGGAGTTTCAGGCAAGTTCCAACCCATCCAAACTGATTTTTAAAGTCTTGAAGGAGCTCACAGCGAATAGACTTCCTACTACGGAGATCTGTTCCCTTGCCCATTGTGAGTCGCTAGCCAGCTTCTTTGTGGAAAAAGTAAATGCTATATACCGTTCTTTTCCCAAAGTTGACCCTGATAGTACGACCTTATCACTGCGTACTTCCCAGTGCTTGGCCTCTTTTCCCATACCATCGGAACAGGAGTTTAATCTCCTAGCGGCCAAGGTCAAGTCTGGCTCACCAGACGACCCTTTGAGACCGGATCAGTTTTTGGATTCAGCGCCCTTCTGCCTTCCTCCTATCCGCAATCTGATGGAGCTTTCCCTCACCACCGGTTCAGTTCCACCTAGTTGGAAGGCTGCCTGTGTTATGCCCATCATAAAAAAACCTGGATTGGATCCGTTGAAGCCGGAGAGCTATCGACCTATCTCCCTCCTCCCTTGGGTGGCAAAGATCACAGAGGCCCACGTGAATAACATCTTAACAAAACATCTGGCCTCTGCACACCTACTTGATCCTACACATAATGGTTTTAGATCTGGACACAGTACAGAGACGGCACTCCTATATATGGTTGAACATCTCCGCTCTGTGCTAGATGCAGGTCAAACGGCGGCACTGGTCCTTTTGGACCTCAGTGCCGCTTTTGACACTGTTTCTCATACCATTCTCATACGTAGGCTTGGTGAGGCAGGTGTTTCGGGCAGGGTGCTGGATTGGCTTCAATCGTTCCTTTCGGAATGATCCTTTCAGGTTGTAGTGCCACCGTTCAGATCTAAACCTCATGCCATCGCCCAAGGAGTCCCGCAGGGTTCGGCGTTGAGCCCCACGCTCTTCAACCTCTACGTTCAATCTTTGGCGGAGGTGGCGAAGAGCTGGGGTCTCACCATGGTATCATATGCCGATGATACCCAGTTGGCGGTGGCTCTCAATGGGGGCTCTGACCAACTGGCATCGAACTTTGCGGATGGTTTGAGGGCCGTTGCTAGTTGGCTTACCGCCAACTGTTTACAACTTAACGCCCTCAAAACTGAGGTGATGGTATTGGGGAAACATCCTGATCTGTGGGGTGCTAGCTGGTGGCCTACTGAGTTGGGACCTCCTCCAAAACCTGTTTTAGAACTAAAAAATCTCGGCGTCTGGTTGGATTCCAAATTGACCTTCTCGTTCCATACTAAGAAGGTGGCATCCACGTGCTTTGGCATTCTGCGCGGTTTGAGGCCTATCCTCAAATTTTTCGATGTCCCCACCCGCCAGATGGTGATACAAGCTAGCGTATTATCGAGGCTCGATTACGCGAGTTCACTGTTTGTGGGTGCCAACCAGGCGCAAGTCCTATGACTCCAACGGGTTCAGAATGCGGCAGCTAGGGCCCTAGTGGGCTTGCCGCGCTTTTGTTCAGCCTGTAGCACTATATTCAAACTGCATTGGCTGCCTGTAACTAGACGCATAGAGTTTAAAACCCTCTGTTTTGCGTTTAAAATTCTTAAAACTGACACTCCCACCATCCTCCAGCACCTTTTGACTCCATACACCCGTTTGCGCAGCCTTCGTTCTGCCGGCCAAAATTTGGCACTTGTTCCCCGGTTCCAAAAATGTAGACTGGGTGGTCGATCGTTTGCGGTTTTGGCCTCCAAATTGTGGAACGCACTCCCCCTCTACATACGTTCTTTAGAAGACCTTTTTTCATTCAGGAAAGCTGTTAAGACTTATCTTTTTCCTTTATCTTATTAATCATCCCTTATCCCTTCCGTGTTGTTGGTTATGTTACCTTCTTCAGATATAGCGCCGGGACGCCCCTTCGCTGGGGCAGCTGTGCGCTCAAAAAATTCAATTAACATAACATAACATAACATGTTAATAAGGGATCGGCTGTACTATCTGTGAGGAAACATAGTCTGTGCTGACCTTTGCACTGTACTCAACGAATCTCCTGTCTATTACTGGATCAATAGCAGAGAACCCCAGCCCACTCACCTGAAATTAACTAAAGGAGTGATCCTGAGGAAGGTGAAAGTTAACTATACCCACTGAAACGTACGTTGACCAGATTGCTAGGAACCCTTAAAAGGACAACATCACAGTGGATTACATTTAGATTTGTTCACTCTGCCTTTATGTCATTGGTGTATGTCACATATGGAGCTGAGGGTTCCCCCCCAAACATGTTTTTGTGTGTGACGACATTGAGTGTGAGAGTGTTGTATGTTAGGTGAGATTGGTTGGTGTGAGGGTGACTTGCTTGGGGCCAATATATATGTAGAAAATGGTGTATGCTTATGTCTTTTCATGTATTTTACCTGTAACTTATATATTTTGTGCATGTCAATCAAATAAGATTCAAGATAAAATGTCTATCATAATTCTGTATGCAGTTTTATAAATAGAGATCGCACACAAAAAAAAGAAAATGATGAATAAAAATAATTATATTTTGTATACCCTTCTATTGTAAGACTTATTATTGCAGGACAGCCCGGTTTGAGCCGTATTAATGCCATCAGATATAAGAGATATAGGTTTGGCAGGAGTACTTTTGATGTAGAAACTGTGAGAGTAAACATTGAATATGATGCACTGCAAGGTTGAACAGTAAAGAACACAAGCTCTACAAAGCATTACGCAAAAGCTTTCAAGCACTTTACCGATATCACCCTTTTTTCACGTTTCTTTTGTGAAATGTTTTTCTTAGTTACAGTGTCACTGCATTTGTCCGAAGTATTTTTCCTAATTAGATCATGTGTTCCCTCAAGTTACTTTCAAGACATTTTAATATCACACCCTAGGTGTAAGATGGTTGGACGCGTTTTGGATCAATACAAAATGATCAGCATTTTCTTTTATAGGAGTTTTGCGTATATTGACCTGTTAGTGTATGCAGATTGTAGATGTGATTTGTATCTCTTTGTTTTGGACGAAACCCCTTTTGACTTTCTGCATGAGGAATGTCTGTATAGTTTAATTTTAAGAATATTTCACAAATGCTTCCGCTCTGCTCTACCTAGCTGCCATATCTCACATAAGGAATGGTATTACTGCAATTACAACCCTTCTTTAATGGTGCAATATTGCATGAAGCTAAATTCACCCATCCCTTCCCCAATTCATATTGTACTGCATGGCTAAACACTTATGAGGTCCAATGGCTAAAAACGTATAAGATCCCATGACGAAACCTATTGGCTATGCCACTGCTTGTTTCATTCGTGGTCAATCTGGACAGAATATGTTAAACATTCTGGATAGCAATCTGCTAATTAATTGCTTAACTATATTCACACCCTAGGCAAAAAAAATATTTCCAGCTCCCAA
The DNA here is from genome assembly GCF_964261635.1 of Lissotriton helveticus. Lineage (NCBI taxonomy): Eukaryota > Metazoa > Chordata > Amphibia > Caudata > Salamandridae > Lissotriton > Lissotriton helveticus. The sequence continues at coordinate 56,549,186 of NC_136060.1, forward strand.
CGTAAAAAGTTACTACCGACTCTTAATGTACACATAACAAACTTTGTGAATCGAACCCCTGCCTCTCTGTCCTTTCTCCAAACTCTTCAGCTGTGAAGAATTTGCATTGTGCTATAAAATATGCCTTACTACCCATGATCTTTTGTAAAACTGCAATGCTGAAGTACCCTTTACTTCTTGATTGATTACAGAAAAAGATCGTCAGCGGGTCGCTTTTTTGTTTGATGTGCACTCAAAAAACTGCCAAATCAATAAGCACAATATATAAATGGGACCCATGATTGCTTGTAATGTTATGAATCATTCATCTGGTGATGACAATATTGTTAACAAGAAACAGATTTGCGCTTTATAAACCGTTCGTTAGACATGAAGACAAACTCAATAATTTTACAAGATACATTCTAATGTACTTGGTTGGAATGTGTTTCCCTGCGGTTTTTCCATTAGCGTGACATTGGTTCTAGTGAAAGCAGCCTTCAAGGAGAAAAACAGAAATGCTTCTTCTTTGGAACAGTACATCTGTTGGCTTGGTGTTTTAGCAAAAATGAAGACGAAATCTAATTTTGTATGACCTGTTGACAGCAAGTCACAGTAGTTGATACATTTTGAAAAATGTTTTCTATACTAGGCAGTGAAATGATCACTGATTGAAAATAAGTGATGTATCTAAACACTGCAAATAAAAATAACAAGCTTTTATTTCCAATTATTCACTTTTCTTTATTATTTTCTCTACCCTATGTTGGTAGAAGTGATACTCAGTACTAGAGCCTTCAGGGAGCCGGTCTTTAATGGCTATTGCAGCCCACTACATTGTGAGTTATAACGCTATTAACCCATTGGCTGCTTCTGCTTTTTTGCGGTGGTGCGGCCGTTTTAAAAAACGGGCGCGGTCGCGTCGGCCATTGGCCGACGGCAGCACCAGCGAGGTAGTGCTGCCATCATCCAATGGCCGACGGCAGCAGCCAACGGGTTAAAACATGTTCTCAGTGAAAACATGCATTAGCAATGCAATAGGTCTCAGATTTGCGAGAGTTTAAGCTATTGGCATTGTAAATGACAATTACTTTTATTTATCTGTTTTGATAATTAACACATAAATGAAAGGCATTGTCATTTACAATGCCAATAGCTCACACTTCAACACATTTCAGCACACTCTTCAACACCATCCAGAAATTCACCAAGCCCCACTGCAAAGCCACAGACGTCGCTCCCTCCCACGACCTCTGCAACAAGCAGGGCACCTACTTTCACCTGAAAATCAAAATCCTCTTCGACAACTTCAGCGAGCAGACTCCGGAAACAACCGTTTCCTCCAGCTGGCCCAAAATCACCGCCTGGACCCCGGTCACCATGAAAGAAACCACTACTACAGTGAAGAGCACCTATTTAGGAGCCCCCACGGTCCAATGCCCTCCGCATATCTTCCACAGAGCCGCTGCCGCCATTGCACCCCAGCTATGACGCACCCTCAATGCCACTTTCGAATACAGCACTTTCCCAGATGACTGGAAATGTGCAGAGGTCAAGCCCCTCCTCAAGAAACCCTACACAGACCCGACAGACCTGAAGAACTACTGACCCATCTCTCTCCTCCCCTTCGCAGCCAAAGTCACACAGAAGATCGTCAACGCCCAGCTGACTAACTTCATTGAAGAAAACTCGATCCTCGACCCCTCCCAATCCGTATTCCACAGCGACCACAGCACAGAGACCACCCTCCTCGCTGCCATTGACGACACCTGCACACTCCTCGACCAAGGCCTCACCACAGACCCCATCCTACTCGACCTCTCTGCAGCCTTCGACACCGACTCTCCGGCACCCTCCCAGCCAGACTCCACGATGCCAGAATACAGGGAACCGCCCTCGACTGGCTCCAGTCCTTCCTCGCAGGCAGAACCCAAAGGATCAGACTCCTTCCGTTCTTCTCGGAACCCACTGAGATCAACTGCAGAGTACCACAAGGATCTTCTCTCAGTCCCAAGCTCTTCAACATCTACATGGCCCCACTCACCTCCATCGTCAGACAGCATGGACTCAGCATTGTAAGCTACGCCGATGACACCAAACTCATCCTCTCCCTCAATAAGGACCCCGAAACCACCAGATTCAGCTTCCAAGAAGCAATGAAAGACGTTGCAGCTTGGATGAGCAGCAGCTGCCTGAAACTCAATTCAGAGAAGACAGAAGTTCTAGTCCTCGAACCTTCCCCTTCCACCTCCTGGTGGCCCTCTGCCCTTGGCACCCCACCCACCCACAAGGACCACACCCAAAACCTCAGCATCATACTCAACTCCTCCCTCACCATGACCCGACAGATAAACGCTGTCGCCTCCACCTGCTTCTACACCTTCCCCATCCTCTGCAAGATCTTCTAAGGGTCCACCCAGAAGCCAGAACGACTGTCACCCACACACTCATAACAAGCAGACTGGACTACAGAAATGCCCTCTGTGCTGGAATCAACAAATCCCTGCTATGCAAACTCCAGACCATCCAAAACGCTGTTGCCAGACTCATCCTTGGCATCCCACAACATGAGCACATCATCCAACACCTGCAAGACCTCCACTGGTTCCCCGTCCAAAAGAGAGTGATCTTCAAGCTACTCACCCAAGCCTACAAATCCTTCCACAACCATGGACCCAAATACCTCAATGAAAGAGTCTCCTTCCACGTACCTGAAAGAAACCTTCGCTCCGCTGACCTCGCCCTAGCAGAAACACTGCACATCCATTTAATTAGAGAGTGTGGAAGAGCCTTTTCCTACATCACAGACAACGCCTGGAACAAGCTCCCAATCAACACCAGACGCTCCCCCACTCTACACACCTTTATGAAGAGCCTCGAGACCTGGCTCTTTGGCTGAACCAGAGCATCCCCCCCACCCCCAGCGCCTTGAGAACCTTACGGGTGAGTAGCGCGCAGTAAACCCCCTGATTGGTTGATTGATTAATTGATTGATTGTAAATGCGAGACCTATTCAAAGAAGCAGCCGTCATTTTCCCGCCTGCTCGGAAAGTGAAAGCATGCATGGTGCGCTGAATGTTGCAGGAAAGCATTTTGTGTCTGCAGTTGGAGAAACTCGTTATAGAATATAGTGCTTACAGACTGAAAAGGCATACCGTGTAACAGCCGAAGTAAAAGGGCCAGTCCTAATGTGAGGTCACAAATGAAGACAAGGAGGGACTAAAAAAGCCTATTAATAAATGAGAAGGCAACATTTATGAAGGCCAATGACACGAGCCAATGACAAATATGGGCAGAAAGTGGGCAGGCTTCAATTCCATACTCCAATACTGCATGCCACAGAACAGCGCATGTGCTGCCCAGGCTCGTCCCAAAAAAAGACTCTGCTGGGTGACATGGCTTTTAGGGCCACCTACACCTCTGAAGCATCAGTGCCTTTACAGCACTTGCTGCTTGTACCTGGCAGTTACCCACTGCTCCCCCAAACAGTTTTTCTTCACTAGCTAGAACCAAAAGAGATACAGAGTCTGAGGAGAATTCCAAAGTCTGGGGTCCAGTGACACTGTGAGCTACAGGAAGGGGTAGGGTTGAATGCTTAGTATATACCCTTGTCCACAGCTACTGCCTCTCTCATTTCCCGGCAAAATAGGCATAGCATGAAGAAGCTGGGGATTGGTAGTCAGAGACATTGGAATGTTGACAGAAGCTACTACATTACCTTCAATGGAGTTGTCAACATTACAATTTTCTAATGTCTCTAGTCCCTCTTTCTTAATCGTATTATAGTAGTGGCTATTCCTGTGTTTTCAAAGAGAATAGTGCATGTCTTCTTTTTTGAGGTCCACAGGAATGACATGTGGTAAGAGAACCAGGAAAAATGCAGACGCTGCACTGTGTGGATTTACCCTGGGTCGAATTGGGTTGAAATGGCTGCACTTTATGAGTTATGCAAGTTGGAAATAAAGATAAAGGACTAGATTAGTTTCATCACAACGTTTCCCCTTGCCCCCAGAGCAAATCCTGAATTTGGAAAGTGTTTCCATTAGAAAAAACCTGGTGGAACTTTCTGTGAATCAAAACTCTGAAAGATGAGAAATTTGCAGCAGCATGTGAGTGTAACTTCAGATTTCCCACATACCTATGTGTTTTAAAGCAGTGGTGTGCTAGAAATTCCTAAACAATACAGACACTTTAAATGCTGTTAGAAAGTGATAAAAACGTACCACTGATCTCTTCATTACAATGGGTCTGATACCCCAGTCAAAATTACAAGCCACTCGTATTTAAGTTCAAAGTTCTTCAAATGTGTAATTTCAGTACTAAATATATATTTTTAATGTCACTATGCATATTCATTTAGGGCCTGATTCACAGAGGTATACTTATACTTTTGCATACGTTTGCGATTGTTTGCTATTTATAAAGGGATTCTTTTTTTGAAGTTTTAAAAAATAAAGTGTATTCAAGAAAAAGAAAGAAAGAGAAGATACATCACAGTTTATATATATATATATATTCACTGAAAAAACCATAGGTTTCACACCAGTTATAGTTAGGAATTAGCATTTAAAAAACCTATTAAATTCACTGAAAAAACCATAGGTTTTACACCAGTTATCGTTAGCTGGAAATTTTACTCGCATAAAACCATTGAAATTCCCACGTTATAGTTAGTTGGACTCACTATAACTTGCGCGTGCAATGCATTGCTGATGACATCACATATTTCATCACTCATGACATGGTCAGTGACATCACTCATGACATCACTGATGACACCATCCAGTGAATGTGTGTCTTTTTGAAAAATAAATATTAGTGAGAAATGTTTAAATATTTAAATATATTAATTAGTGTTTCACTTTGTGTATAAGTGGCTGCATGGGTTGGTGAGTAGGTACATGTGTATGCATATAGGTTATTAGATGTTTTTCTTAGTATCAGTATGAGTGTTTGTATGGTTTGGTGGAGGTATTACTTAGCACATAGATGCATGAATGACTGACTCTCTCTTTGTATGTGTTTTGAAGACAGCATATGTGCAGGACTGTATGGGTGGATGACTGTGTATATGTGTGTGTTACTGAGTGAATGAGTGTCTCACTAGTTTCTTTATCAGTAACTACATATGTTTTAATCTAGTGTATGTGAATATTGATGTATATACGTGAGTATATCTAAGAGTAAGAGATTGTAAGAGTTCCTATTTAAATTAGTATGTGTTTCTATAAGTGATTGTTTAAGAGAGTAAGTATGTGTAAGTTTTCTTTGAAGTAAAGTGGTAGTGTGTGTATAGCTGTATATGCAAATAAATGGATGTTCAATAGTTTATATGCATGTGTGAGTATGTGTGTGAGTAACTTTTGGATGACTGTCGGTGTGTAACAGGATGTATAGGTGTATCACTACATATGATGAGTGAGTATATGTATGAGTGACTATATAGAACTGTTGGTGAATCAGTGCATGTGTATATAGATGGTGGATTTATTCAATTGGTTGTAGTAACTGGTATGGGTATCTCCATTTTTTTGAAAATGTTACTTTTTATTTTTGAATATGTGTTTCAAGGGTTACATTTCAGTGAAAGGAGGTCTGTCACTCTGTCACAAGGATGGTGTCATCAGTGATGTCATGAGTGATGTCACTGACCATGTCATGAGTGATGTAATATGTGACGTCATCAGCAGTGCATTGCACGCACAAGTTATAGTGAGTCCAACTAACTATAACGTGGGAATTTCAAGGGTTTTATGCGAGTAAAATTTCCAGCTAACTATAACTGATGTAAAACCTATGGTTTTTTCAGTGAATTTAATAGGTTTTTTAAATGCTAATTCCTAACTATAACTGGTGTGAAACCTATGGTTTTTTCAGTGAATTTCAATGGTTTTTTAATAGCAAATCTCTATAGGTATGAAAAGTAATATTTTTTATAACGAATTTTATATTGTATAATTATGTAATTTTTTAAATTTTTATTTTTTTTGCCCTGGGGCGCGTACTGGGGAGCGTCCCGTTAGCGCTATTGCCGCGATCGAAAAAACCACATCGTGACGCGTCGCGTAAGCGTGACGTATCGCGTAGCCACGTGATGCGTCTTACGGCGCGTCGCGTAAGCGTGACGTATCGCGTTGCCGCGCAATGTGTCTTATGACGCGCTTCGTAAACGCACCCGGAAGCGCTCCGCGGCGCGGCCCGGTGCGCATAGCGTAAGCTCGCCGGAGCGCATAACGTAAGCGCACCGGGTCATGTGTCGGGTCATGTGACCTGAAAATAACACTTTTCATTGGTTCTCATCATTTTTTTTCTCCAAATGATGAAAGCCCTCTCCTTTTTTCCTCATTCTAACTTTCTTCATGGCATCACTTATAGCTGCAGCTGGTGCACCCGCACCACCACCACCACCATCAAGAAAAGAAGGTCCACCACCACAGTTCCTTGGAGGAGAAGAAGAAGAAGAGGAAGAAGAGGAGGAGGAGGAACAATCAAGGCGCTTCCTGCCTGAAGAACCAAGGCAAAGGCACATTAAAGTGCACTATATTTGGCAATTCTTTTCCATCCCTGAAGGCCAAAAACAGGTGAACGCCCCCAAAGTCACCTGTCTAATTTGTGGCTCAGTCCTCTCCAGGGGCAATCCCCTAAAGAAATATTCATTTGGTAATTTTACCATGATCCGCCACATGGAGAGGTTTCATCCCAATAACTTAGCCCACGCTGAAGTACAGGAACTTCAGAACAACCCACCCCCTGTGGCCAGCACCTCCTCTACTGAAGACTCACTTTCTGGTCCTGAAGCATGCCAAATGGTGCCAAATATACAACAAAATTTGGCACCATAAAACATGTTTGCATTTTCTGTGGCAAAACGTTATGTTATGGTGAACTTAGTGTCACCTTAATAAATAATGCTGTGGACAACCACCAATGCAACAAGAAAAGGAAGCACTAATTCTTTTCTTTTTTTTGCTCCTGTTGAGCCATTTCCACTTCCCTGTTTTTTGTTTGTTCCCTTAAAAAACACAAAAAAAATAAAATTGTTCAAAAATACAAAAAAAAGTTCAGTAAAATAATAAAAAACAATATAAAACAACAAAAACAATAAAAAAAGTTATTTTCAGAACTACCTCACATTTATAAAATTAAACCTATATTTTTAAAGGGTCTCTGTCAATTTTTTGTCCTTAGGGTACGCGTACCGGGGCGCGCCCCCCCAAAAAGAAAAAAAATTATTTTATGAAGCAGTTAGCATGAGGGAAGGACACAAACAGAGTTATGTTAAGAGAAAAAGAGCTACAAGATGACCACAGAGGGATTGTTTATTACATAGTAAAAAATAGAGAAGGTGTAATTGGATGAAAGTGAGAAAAGTTAAATGACTAAAAGAGCAAAAGAAAGGAAGAGAGAGGAAGAACACTAAAGTAGAGATAGTGTGAGACTGTGATTGGCTGTTAAAAGAAAAAGAAAGGACAGTAAAAAATGGAGAATGAAGGGTAGTGGCTGAACCACGATAAATGAAGAACGATGAGGGAAAGTGAGAAAAGACCCGGTAGTATAAGTAAAGAGGGGTGAAAGAGGGAGAAAAATTGAATTAGGATAACACATGGGGAGTGACAAAGAGAGAGGACAAAGAGAGTAAAGGAAACAGTACCTGATGGGCTTGAGTAAAACAGCAAAAAAAGATAAGTAATGCAGTGTGTGTGACTTATAGGGAGTCAGTGGGTGTAGGTCGCGGTGTGGGTGTGTAAGGTGTGTCTGTGGGTGTGGCTGTGTGGGGTGTTTCGGTGTGGGTGGAGGTGAGGGTGTGTGAAATATGTGTGAGGAGTGTATGAGTGTGGGGTGTATATATGTGCGATGTATGTGTGTGTATGGAATGTGTGTGTGTGTTTGAGGAGTGTTTGTGGGAGGATTTTTTATGTGTATGAGGTGTGTGTGTGGTGTGTGTGGGGTGTATGTTACAGGTGTGTGTATGTGTTGGAAGTGGGATGAGGTGTATGTGTAGGAGTAAGGTAAATAATTAAGAAAAAGAGAATGAGTGAAGAAGCAAAGGAAGGGAACAGAGGGTAAGTGAAGTAAAGAAAAGGGATTAAAAGAGGTTGAATATGAGATGGGAAATCGGAAAAGGGGAGTAAACATGTAGAATAAGAATAAGTGAGGGAAGCAGAGTAAAGACACAGGAGTGTGGTAGATTGAGAAAATGTTAGTGAGCTTAAAGCAAAGGGTGATGACAAACTATATTTTTTTAGTCATACTTACCATATAATAAATATAACTTTAATTAATTTTTTTAACTACACTTTGTATCTGTGAAAGAGAGAAGAAAAAATAAGTTATAATTAGTAAAATATGTATTTTAAATTAAAAGATACAAATGAAGAGGTTAAAAATCATAACGCTCTATTTAGAAATAAAGTTAAAGTGAAGAACACAGAAAGGGAAATAAACTAAGGTAGAAGGACAAAAAGAGAGAAAAAGAAATAGAAGAAGAGGAAATTATAAAGAGTAAGGCATATAGATTCACTGACAAAAAGAGAGAGAAGAACAGAGAAATAAACTGAAGGTAAGAAAGATACTAAAACAATGTGAGTTAGCAAAACTAAATCAGGAAACAGAAGTAAGTAAAAAGATAATGACTGAGACATAAAACAGTCTAATTAAGGATGCATTTAGAAGAATGAGGAATAGAAGATAACTGAGAGTAAGTGAAGAACAGTCATGGAGTGAAAGGATGAAGGGAGACAGGATAATATACAACGATTGAGGGAAATGGACTGAGGAAGTTATAAGGTAGACACACTAAGACAAAAACTGAGTGAGGTGGAGTACACTGAGTGAGAAAAGAAAATGAGTAAGTGAGCAAAAAGAAGGAAAGAGAGGAGAAGACGACTAAAACAGTGGTACTGAGAGAAAATAATTTGGTGATGAAAGTAAAGAGAAGGACATTGAAAGAAAGGAAATGAGGGATAGTAATGGAACCAGAGTAAAAGAAATGGGATGAAGAACGATGAGAGAGGAGCAGTGAAGTTGTTGTAAAAGAAGTGATAGAAGGTAGATAAACACAAGTGAAAATAACACAAGTAGAGTGAGGCACTGAGGACATAGAAGTAGTGAATGAAAAATAGAGAGAAGAGGTCAAAAGTAAGGAGCAAACAAAGATAAGCTAGGGAGAGTGAGTGATTTATAGTGATAGAGTGCAATAATACTGCTGAGTGAGTAAACAGGAATTACTAAAAGAGCAAAGGAGGAAAATACGGAAAAGAGAAGTAAAGCAGAGAGACTGAAAGCTGAAAAGTTATGCAAGGGAGAGACGGGATACACACAGTTGAAATGAGAATGAGGGGTTGTCAAAGAAGTGGAGTAAGGGAACGGGGTTTACAGAGAGTGAGAGAAAGACATTATAAATTAGTAAAAGGGCTGAAAGAGGATGGAAAAAGGAAAGTAAGTGTCACAGAATGGGAATACAATTTAATATACACAATCCAAAGTATAAAATAACTTGTACAATATGTTACATAGTTTATTTTTGCTGTTCTCAGAATATATTGAATTTCACTTAAAACAGTGAGTTCAAATTACTCATCATATGACAGCGGGAAAAAAAAACACAATCTAAAAGATTGTGTTTTTAAAAAAAACTTAAATACTGACAAATGACAAATGTACGCTAAAGTTAGATTGACTTACTTTTCCTTGAGGCCAAATACTGTATCATGGTGGTCCTTTTCTCGTAGGAAAGTACTTTGCTGTTCACTTAAAAATCCATTTCATCGACTTTCTATAAGAAAAGCTCCAAGAACATCTGAAATATTTTCAATATTTTCATATACTCCTTTTTTTCAGTCATGACTCTTTACTCATTCCTGCACCTTTCCATTTGGCCAAATAGTGTCAGATGTATGAGTATATGTTCAAATTAATCCTAAGGCACTCTGAAATTACCTTTTTCCCGACGTTCTGAAAGAAAGGCTCTACAACATTTTCACAATATTTAAGTATTTGTAAAACCATCTCTGACTCACTCATGTTCATCATTTTGTATAATACTAATATCACTTACTATGACATCCACTTACAGTACCTATATGACAAGTCAATTTTTTATATTGCCTGGATCACTTTTACTCAGAATATATTTTTAAACAGCAAAATAACCTTTATTAACTGCTCCCGTCTTCATTAGCCAATTACTTTTACCTAAATTTTGGCTGTAAAAACACTAGGTATGAATTTATAAAGCCAAAAGGCAAACGTTGTTTGAAAGTCAAATGAGTGTCGTTACATTGGGTCCAACCTTTAGAAGTTTTTAAATAGCATGTGTAATGCCCTGATGTTGTAGAAGGACCATCATGAAAAATAATAGCTGCAGTTGCAAAGGTTCTTCCTGATATCGATAACTGAGAAGCCACAAAATTTTTAATAGAAGTTGTCAATTTAGTTCCATCAGGTCTACATCGTTGGAACATTAAAATGACATAGTGACCATAATTTTGAAGAAATAATGTGGACAGCATTGTAGACTTACATTGGGTACACACCATATTGTGATCCGCTGCTTTAACTAGATTATTAAAAGGCACTGATTTGCAGTCTGGTAAAGTCAAATATATAAATCTTTCAGAGTCTATTCTAGTACTACTTGATGAAGCACAGTTATCACAGTCATGTTGTTAAAAAGATTTTTTATATCTACTCCTTCATCTTCCAATACATCAAACATATACATTAAAAATTCCTGACTATCCTGCTGAATTATCTGTGAAAATTGATTTTGACCTGAACATATGTCTACAAGATTCCTAATTTCTGAAACACTTTCTATTTTTCCTCTATCACTACTACATTTCTCTAACACAGAATTCAATAAACAGCACAATGTTTGTTCCCGATTTTCGACAATCTGTTTTTGTAAATTTTGAAGAAAAAAAACAACATTAACTACTACATTAGCATAGCAGTTGACACCAGAACTGTTTTCAAACTGAAATCCAACAACATCCTCAACAGAATCCTTTTTCCTTCTGCTTACAATTACAGTTTCATCTACTTTTTGTCTTTTTGCTACTACCTCACTGCAATTACTCTCATTTCTTTTTTTTCGGCCTACCATACGTTTTTCAATCAGAGGATATTGAGGCAAATGTGGAGCATACTCTCTTCTTAACCTATTGTATTCTTTAACACAATCTAGATCAGCACAAATCTTTGTTTCATCACACTCAATCAAGTACAATCCTGATAAAGTTCTGACTCGTGATATAGCCACATATGCCATACCCTCTTTAAACACAGAACTTCCAATGTTCACCAAAGCACTATCTACACTTAAACCTTGAGATTTATGAATTGTCACAGCATATGCCAAACAAATAGGAAACTGTTTTCGGCGAACATATAAGTCTTTCACGAGCAAAAATCTAGCTGAACAACAACAAATTTGTTCTCTTTCATCAATGCCATCAAATTTAATTTTTATAATTTCAATTCCATCTCTATTTTTGTAATTCACAAAACCAACAACATGACCCATTGCTCCATTTACCAGACCTCTTTCAACATTTAAATTCCTTCGCAAAATGACACGACAATTCAAACACATATTCAGAGTCTTTTCAAAACCAGCAGTTTTAGATATACTCTTCTCTAATGAATCCAATTTTGATTTCAAATTTTCAGACAAAACAATTGTTGCTCCCATATGCTCTATTTTATCTGTAGCTTCCAGTTTCACTATCTCTTCATTTTCTAAATTTAACATTTTGTTTTTGAACATGGAACATTCTTTCAGAGTTGGCATCAAACATATGGCAGATTTCCTCTCGTTAATTTTCTTAAAAATATTCTCTGCAAGAATGTTTTCATTTGGGTACAAATTTAAAATTAACCGTCCATGTAAAGCTTATTTCCCTTGCTGACTTATTTTTCCTACTCTTACGTCTTGTAAAATATTTTTATAATCTTCATCCTTTGCCTGCCGCATATTTTGAAGCAGTTCTGCATATTTGAAGTTTAACCATATATTAACGTTTCCAATGCTTCCTAGGCACTTCCTGGTATCTTCATGCATGAGCATTTTGAACACAGGTTGTCCTTTCACTGGAGTCAACTGCAGAAGATCTCCAAAAACAATAATATGTTTTCCTCCAAATAAAACATCATAGTCTGTTCTAAGAATTTCTTGCATTCTCAAATGCACAAAAGCAAGCATTATATTTGACACCATGCATACTTCATCAATGATAAGAAGTTTCATTTTCTTCAGGACTCTCGAAACTTCTGAACACGCATCTCCAGATAGCTTGTGATATTGCAATTTGTTATCATGCTCCACTGGCAGCATGCTCCACTGGCTGCATCAGTAAACGATGTAAAGTAATCCCTTTAATATTATGTGCTGCCAGCCCAGTTGGAGCGGTAACAACACAAGACTGCGGCGATTCAGTCCTTTTCTGCAGATAAGATGCAATTGCTTTAATCAGAAAACTTTTTCCAGTTCCCGCTTCTCCACTTACATACAGTCGTACAGGCTTAAATGATGTACATGAGCACTCTTTCTTCTCATGACTCAATCCATGTTGAACCTGTTCTGTGACTTCGTCATATATCAGTTTCTGCTCAACGTTTAATTGTTTCACCAAATCTTCTAAATTATTTACATCCTCTTGAGCTTGCTCCAAAGCTCTTTCCACCTCATCCATGGCAGTGGCAGCTTCATTTTGGATAATTGGTCCTCCTAGTGGATCCTGACTCAATGAAGCAGAACTCTGACTGCCTTGAGAACTGTCTCTCGCAATCTCTGCAGCAATTTTTGCTTCTTGCTCTATTTCTTCATTCAACATTTGCAGATAATTTGGAAAAACAGGACATTCTATGGTATCCTTCGTGGAATTAAAAGAGTCTTCATAACAGAGAAAATCTCCAAGTAGTTCTTTTTCTTCTCGCCATGGTATAAAGAGTTGCAAAGGAGCCAAATAGTAAAATTCTCTTTTGTCTGGATTTTCACAACTCAATTTTCGATGATTAATCAAATGACCTTTTCTCTGTTTCACTAGACATCCTTCACATCCAATGACAGCATATATTCCATTATTGATATCTTCTCTGATGTTCCTCTTATAAATATAGCTTTGAAGAACTTCATAGAGACAAACGTTCTCAAGATGAGGACTTCTATTTGGATAGTATGTATCCAACATGTTTGTCTTCAAAATATCTGGACTTTCTGGTTCTTTCTCCGCCAAATACTCTATCTCTTGTACAGATTTCAAAACTCGATTTCGTGTTGCAGCAAGACCTAGACTCACCCAAATGATGGTTCTAGATTTGGCATAGAGACTTGCTGACGACAATCGATCAGAACATTCATATGCTCCAATTTCTCGATGCAACAACATCTTCAGACTGTAACTGTATAATTTCTTGCTTAGACTCTTTCCATGTGAAATGTCCTCCCACATTTCCTTCAGTTCTGTCTTTTCTTTTTTTGTGATGTAAGACGTCACATATCGAGCCACAGCAATAGAGTTGTCAGCAACGAATTGAATATCCATGTTAGCATTCCACATGGACAAAATCACTGGGTTGTAGTCATTGATGTACTTGGACTCTTCGTTTCTTTTTAAATTGTATGTATTTTTTGGTGATTTCCTCGTCACAGTATGTCGCAGAGAAGACATCAAATTATTTACTCTTCCTTTAGAAATCACTTGTCGTGGAAAGCCGAAACGACATTTTGTGTAGAACTTGTCCTTGTTTCTGAATTTGTGACGACAGTACTTTCCACAACGATGGGATTGAAAGCGTAAAACTTGTTGCCTTAAACTGTTTTCCTCTGTAGTTTTCGGAACAGCACATGTTGAATACTCTTCAATGAAGCTCATCACTGTCTCATCCGAATCTGTTCCAAATTTGGGTGCATCTTTAATCCATAACAACATATGTATGTGAGGAGCACCTCTCGCTTGATACTCCTTTCTCCAAAAGAAATCCAAAACCTCTCCAAGGGGAGGATTTTTTTTGTTGGTAATAAAAGACATCATAGTTTCAAATCTATGATTGAAATGTCTGCATACATTCACTGGATCCAAAGAACACAGTTCTCCAGGTGTTCTGAATTCTATATTTTGTATATTTGCATTTGCCTCTCGTAGAAATTGAAGTAAGTCGTCCCATGCATACTCGGCACAGCTAAGAGTGAGGAACCATGTAGGAGTTCCTACGTTTCTTAGCATACATTTCAATTCCCCATGACGACGGTACCAATACTCGTTTGTACCACGCTGACATGCCATGAGATTGATTAGATGAGATTCTAAAATATTATCTTGCAGATTCACTTTCTCCATAAAGTCCCTCGCCGAAAAATTTTGCAACTGTGCTCCACTTTTCAGTATATGGTTTACTGCATAAGAAAGCCCAGACAAGTCACTTTCATACAGTAGATGAAACAAATAGGGAATGCATTGACGAAACCTTGGATCTTAAGCATATAATCTTACAGTTCGATAGTCAGTTGCAGGAATTTGAAGTGGTCGATCGTCATATCGTCCACCTCGACCTGTTGGAAATAGCTGTGGAAAACAACGAGCTTCCAAACTTTGTTCCCATACACGAATGGGACTTCCTTTTGCTGCTTTCATTTGAAACAATTCAATTGCATTCCCCATTACTTCTTTGGAATGCAAAGGATGAACAATATAATGTTCATATATTTCTTCACTTCTAGACACATCAACTTTTTCAATTTGGCCGCCTAAACAATCACTGTCTTCATCTGCAGCTGTTTCCTCTGCTGCAACATATACATCTTTGTAATACTCATTGTTTTTGACTAAATACAATGTTGCCTTTTTGACTTTCCTAACATCCACTAAATCTTGCCAGATTTTTTTACTCTTTGTTGGAACCCCATTAACTAGAATAACTAAAGGTTCCTCTTCTACTTTTTCTATACCAATTGTATCAATATTTTTTTAAAATCTAGGGGCAAATAAACAACTCTTCCCTTTAATCCTCTCTGCAAATCTGTAGGAGGCAATTTCCCTATCTTAGGCTCCATGCGAACAATTGCCTGAAAAGGATGGACACATTGAATCAAAATAGACTCATATGTATTTAAATCCATCAATTCACGGGGAATGTCTACCAACTCCAGATTATTATGAACAGCTCTAGCAGGCATTCTGTTTTGATTTAATTTATCATAACAATATTTACAAATACGCTGATCAGAACTCAAATCAAAACAATTTTCCACCCACAAATAAGTTGCAAAACCTTTCCACTCATAATTATTCATCTTTTCACTTTTTACATATAAATCAACTAATCTAGTTTGATGCTTATAATGACTTCGTCGACAAAACACACAAGTAAAATTCGGCCTTTCACTTGATTTCACCTTAAACCTGGTAATTTCCTGCTCAAACATTTCTGTATTTGAAATCTGTACATTGTCTTCCACATTACCTTGAATTGCT
Organism: Lissotriton helveticus; assembly: GCF_964261635.1. NCBI lineage: Eukaryota > Metazoa > Chordata > Amphibia > Caudata > Salamandridae > Lissotriton > Lissotriton helveticus. Next base: position 56,564,641 of record NC_136060.1, read on the forward strand.
GTGTCAATTTCTACACTGTCCTCTTTTTCACGGAAATAACAAATCTCAATTTCTTCACAAATCTTCTTCACATCTAATTCAGTTCCATGCAAAAGAGCACTGTTTAATTGTTTAAGCTTAAGTGCTGGACTTTTTGCATAATACAACATTCTCACTAATTTCCTCATTTTGGTATGATGCACTGCTAACATCCTAAAATGATGAAAAACACTCTGACAGACTTTTCTAGAAAGACAAGCTAGTGAATGCCCTTGCAAACCTGTGTTTTCTCTCACTCTGCAAGGATCTAAGTTTTGCAACAACTTCACTTTCTGCTTTAGACTTTTCTTACTATATGTACGTAAGAAATTACAAAACAAATCAAGTGATTCCTGTCGCACACTACAAATACTACTACACTTCCAAGTGCTGGACCCTTAGTACGTCTCCCTAAAACTTCATCAGTTAACACCTCTTCTGGTTCTCTAGGCACAAGTTTCTCTTTTTCAATCGGACAACCGTCTTTCACTTCATACGCTCGACCACAGGTGTCAACTGCATGCACTAAATCATTATCCTGGAAGTAACTCTCCTCATTAAAAAATGGCTCACAACTTGAACTGTGCATCCATTCTCCCGAAAAAACTTTACAAAAATTAGTCCGATTAATTACTCTTTTCCATCTACTGTTTGATTTGAAAACATCAATTGTCTTGTTAAGTGTCCTAATTCTATTGATTATTAAAATAAATAATTGTTTTTTAACTTCAAAAGCCTGATCAACAATCTTCTCTACACTTTTCTTTTTCTTATAAAAAGCAGCTTTCTGTTTACCTTTCCTAATGTTTTTTAACAAATTTAAAACCACCCTATTGCGAAACATTCGTTTACGAATGTCTCTAAACTGATTCTGCCTTCTATTCCTATACATATTATTCTCTCCTGCCCCAGTTGTAGAATTCTTTGAGGGTCTCTCCTTCCTTTTCAAATTTACTCTCTCATTCTCTTTTTCTACATGCTGTCCATCATTTTTTTGCGATGTACATATGTTACGTATGAAAGACTTAGTTCTCTTACCAGGAGCTTTGTTCCTGTTTTTTGAAGTATTTGTTGTGGAAGAGTGCTGTAATTCCATTGCTCTTTTTGTTTTTTTGCGGTTATCTTCTTTTCTTCGCCTTTCCCTTGAAGGCATTTTGTCTTACTCTTGAAATCTTGATTTCAATCTGTGTTAAAGAAAAAAATAGCACATTATAGATCACTATTACCAAACAACAAAGCAATGACAAAAACCAAACAGTCTATTCAGGGTTACAGATCAAGTCAGGATTCTCCAGGGGTGCAGAAGAGGTGAGGCCTGTATTGAAGAGTGTAGTGGAACACAGCTCTGTCCACAGGTACAAAGTAGGTGAGACCTGTGTCTAAGAGTCCAGTAGGGGATAGACTTCATGAAGTCTAGTACACTGCACTCTTATACAAAGGCTTCACCACCTATGCTTCCCAGGAAAGGCCTCTTTCCCACTACAGTCTTGAACATAGATCTCACCTCCTCTGTCCCTCTGGATATGCCTCACCTCATCTCCACAATCTACTTCCTAATCTCAGGTGAAACAGGTGATATGATTGTGAAAAGATCCATTTTTTTAATGTAATCATGCACACACAATTTATTCTGTCTCAAAAATGTAAAACCCATTACTTTGCCCTATAAATGTTTCAGTAGTGTAATGAAAAGCTTATACATATCACCTTATCTCTGTTTTTCAAATTTAATTCTAAAAAAAGATTATGAGGCCTAAGCAGGACTGCTCATGCGATGAATCCTGTCCAGGGGAGCACAAAACATGAGGCTTCTGTCCAAGAATGCAGTGGACAGGACTAAACTGGAACTGGAGTAGTGTGCAAGAAAAAGATGAGCCTCATTTATAAAACCATGCGTCAGTTTTGCGCTACTGATGCGTCACTTTTTGTGACGCATTGGCGGCATAAAACATATGCCTTGTTGCACCATATTTAAAAAGTGACACTTGTAGGTAGATGCGTCATTATTTAAACGACTGCACCACATTATACCTCTGTCAAGTGTAATGTACTTTACAATGATGTTACCTGTGTTAACTCAGTGTAGGAAGCATATTGGGTTTGTTTGCATAGAGGAATTGTATGTTGTAAAATAGTGAGGTTTCAGTAATGACATGGAATGCTTGTACATAGGACCTGTGCTGTGTTTCCTAAATGTGATGTCAAAAACAATTTTGAGGAAAATTAATGGCTTTTACATTTTTGAGTATAATGTGGCGCAGAGGTTTAAAAAGTGAAGCATCTACCTACATGCGTCATTTTTTAAATATGGCGCAAAAAGGTACATGTTTTATGCCGCCGATGCGTCACAAAAAGTGACACATCAGCAGTGCAAAACTGACGCAGGGCCTCACAAATGAGATTCTGTTTTTTTTGCACACTACTCCAGTTTAGTCCTGTCCACTGCACTCTTGGACACAAGCCTCACCTTTTGTGCTCCCCTGGACAGTCTTCATCTCATCTGCACTCCTTCTTAGGTGTCAGAATCCTATCACATGGGCAAAGCTCCATGTGAAAGCGTTTGCCTCAGTCTTATCCCTGCTGTGAGGCAGACCCTTCTATGGCCCCAACATCAAACCTAGGGGGCCAGCGGGGGTGTACCCTGCCCCCTTTTGGTTATTTCCCCCTTTTGTTTTTAGCCACCTCTTGTGTCTCGGTCCTACTGAGACACAAGATGGCGGCCGCTCCAAACTTTGTTCCATAAATGAATGGGCCAGTTCACATCTAAATCACGTTCCCAGTCTATTTCCACTTTAGTTTTGTCCGTTGGGGTCTTTCATTTGTATAAATAGGCATATATACATGATGCCCAGAGACATAAGTTTAGAAAAGTATGAGTGATATTGGTAATAGTAATAGAGGAGACAGGATCGAGAACATCTTGATCAATAGTTAGACTTAACTCCTTCCATGCTGCAGCGATTTTCCCCCTGTGCTGCAAAATCGCGAGTGGATGGGTTTATGACGGCCCCCAGCCGTCATCAGCACATGAGCACTGTAGTGCATGACGGATGGGGGCCGTCATCAGCATGCAAGGGGTTAAAAAGCATTATATAGCAATTGATATTTATTACAAAATGAGATAGGAAAGTAAAAAATGGATCTAGCTTGATGAAAAGATACGATCTTATCATTTTGAATTAGTTAGTTAACCCATAAAAGACCTTTCTGCCTCCATAATTTCCAATATATGGGCTTACCTTTGATGAATATGTGTTTTTTCTGCCATATGGTAGATTTTAAGAGAATTTCCATGTTCGTGGTGTTGTCGAACAAGAGTGTATCCAATCATTTATTTGTTTGTTTTGTAATAGGAGTAGATAATTTCTGGGGTTTCTGAGTAAATGACAGATATTCTTGGAAAGAGAAGGGATTGAGATATGAATGTTCAAGTTAACTCAAAGAGGAGAATACAATGAAAATCCTATTGGTCAATGAGAAGTTTGACACAAAATGAAAGCTTTATGGTAATTAGGAAAATTAGGAAAATTAACACCGCCCTCCAATTTAGGATGGATGAGTCTTGATAATGACATACAGGCCTTATTGCCATTTGTCTATTAGGGAAGATATTTTTAAAGAACATTTATCTAAGTTAATGGAGATTGATGATTTGATTGATGAATAGAAGTACATACATAGATATTTTATATGTTGGGTGTTCCGTTTAAAGTTATTTATTTTCAAATCATCCTTGAAAGTAAATTTAGTTATAAGTACATTTTCACATTTATCATTGTTGAGTTTACAACCAGAGACAAAGGAGTAGGCATTTGCTTCTTGTAGGAAAGTAGGAAGGAAAGATTGTGGCTTCGAGAGAAGTAGTCAAAATATCATCCGTATAAGCTGCCATTTTAATGCACGTTTTTCTAGATGCAAGTCCCAAAATAGCTGGGTTTTGGCGGATTCTGGATTAAAAAGATTCTAGAGCATAATTAAACAAGTAAAGGGGATAAGGGACGGAGTTGTCTAACACCTCTTCTCAAGTTAAAATATGAAGAGGTAAGGCTGTTGGCAAATATTGCTGCCTTGGGATTTAAATATAATAGGGAAATTAGCCTGACAATTTTAGGACCAAAATCAAACCATTTCAGCGTTAAAAAAATAAAAGGCCAGTAAACTTTATCAAATGCCTTATCAGCATCTAAGGCAATAGCCGCTAGAGACTTGGAAAAGTGAGAGGATTTAGAGAGTATGTCAAAAATAGGCGTGTATTATTACTCAGGAAACTGCCCTTTACAAAACCTGACTGTTCCATACCTAATTGATCAGGGAGGAATGGTTCCAATCTCAAGGACTTTGTAAAATGTTATAATCAATATTTACTAATGAAATTTGTCTGTAATTTTTGCAAAAACATGTATCTTTATCCTCTTTGGGTATGAGGCAAAGTATGGCCTCCAAAAAAGATCCTGAAGAAGTTTCTGCTTGCAAAAAGGAATTTAGAAGCTTGTGTAGTTTCTGAAAAAGTATCTAGGAAAAATATGAGAACAATTTGACAGTAAAACCATCTGGACCTGGGGCTTTATCTTTTTTAAATGTGAGTAATGAAGTGTGTAATTCTTTCAATGAGATATCATGTTCCGATAATTCAAAATTCAAATGAGAGTCAAAATGTTTTTCAGTGGAAGAAAGATAATCCGATATGGAGTCATCTGTAGGTGAAGCTTCTGGTGTATACAGGGATTCATAAAAACGTTCAAACTCCTGCAAAATCTCTGAATCTTTACAGTTTGGTAATTTTGATCATCAAGATCGACTCAATGTTAAATTGGTGTTTTTTACCTTTAAGGTAATTTGCCAATAATTTACCAGATTTATTTTGGCCACCATGAAATTTTACACTGGATTTGAGCACATACAGAGAAGCATTTTCAGTGGATTCCTTATTAAATTCATGTTTAGTACCTATGAGTTTGCAAAGCAATCTTTCGACATAGTAGTATAATAGGAATGTTCCAATCTCTTTAGCTTAGCAAAAAGGTCCAGAGCAATCTTGCAGGCGTTGTGTCGTGGTTTGGAGACATAATTAATGATGAAATCATGACCTGCAGATTTTAATGTATCCCATATTGTATGAAAGGAGAGAGTGTCAGATTCGCTAAAATAGAAATATTATATAAAAAAAAGGTAAAAGAGGAAGTAAAAACAGGATCAAGTGGTAACGAGTTGTTAAAACGCCACAGTCTGAAGATAGAAGGTTTGTTAAGTATGTCTAATGAAATAAATACAGAAGCATGATCCGAAATAAATATGGAGCCAATTTCTGCCAATTGTATGGATTGAGTGATCTTGTGAGAAATAAAAATGTGATCAATGCGTGATTGTTTTTGGCGTACTGGGGAGAAGAATGTGTATTCTCTCAGGGTAGGGTTGCATAACCGCCATGCGTCAATCAAATGCCTATGTTGAAAGGATTGTAAGAATAATTTATGAGCTTTAGAAGATATAAAGGAAGTCAAGAAATTACGATCTATGAAGGGATCTATGATTTGATTGCAATCTCCTGCTAAAATTAGATTATCTTGGTAATATTGCATCAATTTTCTTGCAAGGTGAGACCAAAAAAAACGATCACCCACAGTTGGTGAATAGATATTAAATAAAGAGAGTGGAACCTTTCCAATTAATAAATCGGTTAATAACCAGTGACCTAGATCATCTTTTTCTTGAGATACAAGTTTAACATGAAGAGATGTGTGACATAACGTAATGACACCATTACACTTATCATCACCTGGAAAAAAGAAAACATCACCAACCCAAACTCTCTTTAACTTTAAGGATTCAGACTGTGTAAGATGTGATTCCTGAATCATTGCTATATCCACTTTTGACTTAGAAAAGTGCATTAAGACACGTTGCCTTTTGATCGTTGAATTCAAACCTTGAATATTCCAAGTAACAATATTCAAAGAATTAGATTAACTATTGAAATAACAAATTGAAATAGACCACACAGAATATAAACTTGAAACCACAATATTATGTTTACAAGAAAAAATATAACATAGAATATTATAGGAGAAAACAAAAAGGGTATCTGAAATGGAGAATTTAAGAGATGACAGGTAAAAAAAGAAGATATCGAAAGAAACAAAGAATGAGAAATAGGTAGAGGAAAAACAAGGAAAGATCAGAGAATAAGAATAACACAAAAGAAAAAACACATGCTATGACATTCCAAAAAGGAGGATGGGGGTTGAAACCACATGGAAGAGTGGTACATCCAGATCTCACGGAGAGGGTTCACAAGGGCGACTGGATATGACAAGGTGTGAAACAATGAGAAAGACATAAAACGGGGATGCGTATAGAAAGAAATAGGTAAGAAGAAATTATTAGTTATTAACATAACACTTACACTGTAGTCAACTTGAAAAAGAGAGACATTAAGCAATCAAAAAATGTAAGCCAAAGAAATAGCAACAGCATTATATCAAAAACATCTATTCAACCAGGTTGAGAAGTTGAAGCTCCAGGAGTGTCCATAGTTTCAACTCTACATGAATTGAGAAAACGTTTGTGTTTGACTGGGTCTTTGTAGGAGGTTGCTTTATTTATATATGTGACCCTAAAAAGGCAGGGATGGAAGAACCAAATCTAGCACCAAGAGCACGAATATGCGGTCTCGAATTTAGAAATTCTCTGCATTTGTCTGCAGTACTCTTAGCATAGTCCTGCGGAAAAAAAATGCGAGACCCAACCAGGAGATAGGCATCGATATTTTAGAAGCTGAAAGAACCTTAAGAAGATCTGTATATTCCAGGAAATACAAAATGACACCTCTTGGACGGTTAGAAACAGAAGGATTGACATGCTGATGATCCAATCTATGAGCACGTTGAATGTTCAAATTAGTATCCTCAGGTAGACCCAACACTTTAGGTTGAAAGTTTTGGAAGAAGAGGAGAGGGTCCGCACCCTCTGCATTTTCCGTCAAACCATATATTCACAGATTGTTTCTTATATTTCTATTTTCCAAATCCTCAATATGCTTCTGCAAGGAAGAAACTTGTCACTGAAAGGTATGGACTTGGCTTTCAGTTACGTTAGTTACGCTATAAGCAGAAACACTTTGTTCCACCGCAAGAAGTAGTTTATCCAAATGGGACCACCTCTCTGTAAGAAATTGAAGTTTAGTATTTGTTTCCTACATAAAAGGTTTTCAGGCGTGCATTTCTTCCATTAACCGATCCAACGAGGCAGGGGTTGGTGACTTTGCAGGAAAAGGAGGGTCTTTTTTAAGACACTTGGGATTAACCTAGACAGGATTTACTGGATTAGTTACCTTTGAAGTCATAGATGGAGATGCGTCGACCTTTGGGTGAAAAACTGAAGTAGATTCCATTGCAGAAAACTTTGTGAAAACTGTGGAATTCTTGATAAATCTGGGTGTCAGAGATGAAGTAAAAGATGAAAGCCTTCTTAGTCTCCCCATAAGCTGTGCGAGCACAAAAAGTATAGAAGAACAGATTTTGATGTGAAAAAATCATTTACAACAGTAATGGACAACAAGGTACTGACTAGGGTCAGATATGGCGCTAAATGTTTAGGGCAAATTCCTTTTGGTAAAAAAAAACTCAGAACGAAAGACATGTGACTAGGTCTCTTAATGGTGAGATAGACCCTCTTTTGTCCAAATAGTAGTTTCAAGGAGTACCAAAAATAGAAGGAGGGAGAGCCCTAATAATAAAGAGTATGTTCCTTTTGACAACTGAAGAAAGAGGCAAAAATGAGGAACAAATGTGACAGGTTACTCAATAGTTAAACAGATCTTCCTTTGTCTAAGGATGAAATTTCAAAAGCGCCACGTAAAGAAAAAAAATGAGAGGATATTCAAAATAAGAGCGCAAGCACCTCAGCGAGTTGAAGCAGAAAAAAAATCGGAACGCATCACCTCTGTAAGAATGGCAGTTGAAGAAACCCTATTAGCAAAATGAAAAATGTTGATTGACAGTAATGTAGTAGCAGAGCCAGTAATTACTTTGATCCATCGTTGCTAGTGAACGTAGCATGTAAACAGGAGGTCACCAGGCAATATATTAAGCCAGACCTTCACTTATTAGGGAAACAGTGTGTCATGTGATTGTAAAATTGCCAAATGAAGAGAAAAAGGCGAACATTTTTAAACTGCAGTGAGCACACTTCACAACATGTTGTAGATAGTCAACACTATCCTCTGGAGGCAGAGCAGTTGAAGAGGTGAATCGCGTCACCGCAGCACTGACAGAACAGCAGTTGTACCCACCGAATTGCAAAATGGCGATGACATCTGAGGCAATTGTAGAGTTGGATAAAATACCTTTTTTCCTTATTGCTGGTATGCTTCACTCACTACCAGAAAGTTGTCGGGTGGTTCACCATACTAGAACCGCACTTTAGAGAAGTAATGGGTCACAGAACCCGCAGAAAACATTCACCTGCTTGCCCCGTGGCACGGGAACTCACTGTGCAGACTCCATCTTCCTTGGGCATCAAGCCACTATTTATAAAGGGATTAACGAGTAGTGTTTTTACAAATGTGGAATCTCCGCACATAAAAATGAGTGCAGACTCTACACTCATAAAGATACTACTCATTTATCTCGGTGAATCAGACCCTCAGTGAATTTCCTTACATATTTCTTCAAATGGAAAATACTTTGTACTGTTCCACTTTCATATTTGTTGTGCAGTTATGCATCAAAAATGTTAACATCTTAATATACTGACTAAATGTAAATAATATGGTTCATGACATTGTTGATTTAGGGATGGTACGCAGCAATTGCAATTACCTCCAGGTGTTGCTAATGAATAATTTAAATTTCTTGTTATTTACAGTTTTTTGTCATTTGGTCATTCATTTGTGTTGTGTTAGATCAATTCCATCCGTATTAATTCCATGACTAAATCTGATGTGAGGCTGCTTTCCACCTAACACTCATATGTTTTAGCATAACAAAATCATATGTTTCATATCATAAATGACACTTCATCAGGTCAATGCGTTCTGCATTCATAACTTCATTACCATGACGACCAATGTTGAGTTTCATGAACTGAACTTGGTGTATCTCAATATGCATCAAATGACTTAGGGTCTGGTTTATAGTTTGATGGATGGGATTTATGGGTTTAGTGGAACAAGAACGGGAAATGGTGGAATTGACAAAATCGTCTCTTAGAGCTCATTATGGTCTTACGACCATGCCACATCTTGAACCATATCTAAAGATTTTGACAATTCCTTTCCACCGCTACCTTTTAACTCGTTTTAGATTTAATATGGTACACTACGCCCTTGGTCACTACCCAGTTTGGGGTAAACCGGAGTTATCTCCTCCTTGTGACTGCGATAATTTTTCCAGTCAAACCCTTATGCATTTTGTTATGTTTTGCGACCACTATGCTGACATCAGGAAACAGTTTTTAGTGCCATTACTTAGAGAGGCGGGATTTGTTCAAGTAAGACCTGCTCTCTTGTATTTACAACTATTAGGCAGTCCCCGGGTGATCTTAGGGGTTGCCAGTTTCCTGGTGGCCGGCGTACGTAATAAAGCTAAAAGATTAGAGACATTAGAGATGGTGGTGTGATTGTTTATCTCCTGCAAATGAATTTTCTGTATTTTAACTTTTTATGTACATTAATGATGAATTGGATTTTAATGTATTTTTATTTTATGTATGTATATATGTGATAACTTTTATGATTTTTATTAATCGAATAAAGTGTTATTTGTCTTGACTTGAGTTTGATGGATGGGATACTCCATCACAAACATTTTAGACATCCCGTCTGCCATATCAGAAGTGCATTCTATCCTACAGAATTTGTACTACAGTGGAAAGGCTTACCGCCATATTTGTTAAGGAGTATTGCATCCTTTAAACTTTCTATCAGGCTGTTAATGATTACCTAAATTAGTCAATCACAGAGTAAAAGCACACCAAAGAGTACAGATTTACAAACATATGGCCCTTAAAAATGTCTTGCCTCATTTTCTGAGCCCTCACAATTAATAGGTGTAGGCATGGTGGAGCCAGATTGCAAGCTTCAGAGCTGCATATGAAGATTCAGACTCACCCTATGTTTCCAACTGAGCAATTGACGTGTCTCCTGCTCGAGTAGGTATGGTATTTAATGAGCAGCTTTCTGATGATGCTCTCACTTGGCTCATTGGCATTGACTTAATTTATCACCTTTAATTAGGGGTGTAAATATAACGTAATAGTCAACCACTCAGTACTTACATGAGCAGCAGAGGACATAGGACTTGCGATGCAGATAGAGCTGTCTTCTATCTTTTGTCAGCATTGCACTTTAATTTGTGCAACCACTCACCTAGTTATTGTTATTGTTAATTTCGATTTATAGCGCGCCCAATCACCTGCAGGCCTCTAGGCGCTTGGAAATCGATGTCATACAATAACTTGGTTCACTCCTGAGAGAGATGCAGCTACAGAACTACACTGTGGTCAAGGCTCTTCTAAACAGCAAGGTTTTCAGAGACTTCCTGAACCGTAGGAGATTCATCTCCCTGCGTATCCCCTCGGGCAGCTTGTTCCATAATTGGGGGGCCAGGACAGAGAAGGCTCTCCCTCCCTTAGTCACTAATTTGTAGCGGGGGCAGACCAGTAACTGAGCGTCTGATGATCTGAGTGCTCTAGTCGGGTTGTACACTTCCAGGCGGGCTTTAATATAAGCCGGCGCATGGCCGTAAATCGCCTTATGCGCTATACAGAGGCTCTTGAATTCAACCCTCTCCTTAACAGGGAGCCAGTGAAGGTTTTGAAGAAGAGGGGAAGCCTTTGTTCGTCTGGGCACTCTGAAAATTAGCCGTGCGGCGTCGTTCATTACGACCTGGAGTCTGTTTATCGACATTTTTGGGAGGCCGAGGTACAGGGCATTCCCATAGTCGATCCGGGAGATGACAGTTGCTGCTACAATTGAGCGCATCATCGAATGAGAGAGGAAGGGGGCTATCTTTCTTAGTTGTCTGATGATATTCGTACACGTTCCAACAACAGCGGAAACTTGACTGCACATTGACAGGTCGCAGTCTAATTTAATCCCCAGACTCTTTACGTTGGCACTGGGCTTTGGGGCTGATCCAAGCTCAGCAGGCCAGTACAGATCACTCCACGGTGAGGTGGTAGATGGAATTACCAATACCTCGGTCTTATCCGGGTTGATCTTTAGTAGGTTTTTCGTCATCCAGCCTACAATGTACCTCAGGATGTTTTGGGCTTGGATTTGTGCTGTCCCTGTATTATCGATACTCAGCACTAGCTGAGTATCGTCAGCATAGTTGTAGACTCTGCAGCCCAACTCAGCCAGGGATGCAATCAAAGGCTGCAGGTAAAGATTGAACAGAAGTGGGGACAGTGCGGAGCCCTGTGGGACTCCGCACTCTAAGTGGCCCACTTCAGATATTGACTCCCCAAGTTGTATCCTCTGAGTCCTTCCCAGAAGGAAGGATCTCAGCCACTTGAGGGCCAAGCCTTTGATCCCAAAGGCCTCCAGCCTTCCCAGGAGCAGGTCATGACTGACGGTATCGAACGCCGCTGACAGATCTAGTAAAATCAGGGCGCTCGGCCTTTTACCGTCAGCCATGCCTCTCAGTTCGTCCAACAACGAGAGCATCACTAGCTCGGTGCTGTGGTGCGCTCGAAACCCTGCCTGTCGCTCATGCAATAAGCCATGGGATTCGAGGTACAGTGATAGAGACTTCAGCACGTGTTGCTCTAGGACCTTAGCAAGGAAAGGCAGCTGGGAGATCGGCCTATAGTTCTTCAGAACAGCCGGATCTGCGCCTGGTTTCTTCAATAGAGGTCTAACTCTCGCCTCCTTAAGGTCACCGGGTAAGTACCCTGTTTCTAGGGACCTATTTAGGAGAGAAATGATCCGAGCCTCCAGTAGCGGGCGTGCCACACGGAAGATACTCGGGGGACATGGGTCCGCTGGGGAGCCAGATTTAGTTTTCCCCATTAGCTGCTCTAGACTCAGCTCGTCCAACTCAGGGAACTGTACTAAAGAGCAGTGAGTAAGATTTTGAACCTCAGGCTGTATAGTGTCATCATTCACCACATTACTCTTGATGTCCTGGATAATGGTCTTTACCTTTTCTAAAAAATATTCCTGAAAGGTGTTAGAGTTTATGGGAGATTCAGAGTTCTCCTGTTTTTTACTCAGCTCCAACAGGATTCGGAAAGTCTCCTTCTGGATATTCCTAGCCTTCTGTAGGCGAGACTCATAGTACTCCACCTTGGCTTGTGAAATAAGTTTTTTATACAGGTGGAGTGAGTCTTTATATTGGTTCCTTGCAGTATCCTGCTTGGTTTTCCTCCAAATTCTCTCCCGAGCTCGGAGCTTCCTTTTTTGTTCCCTTAATGACGGGGTAAACCATGGAGCCTCTTTACCAGGACCCTTAATTAACTGAGTTTTTTCCGGTGCTATGTGATCGAAAGCTGTGTTCAGGCTCTGAATTAGAACTGTATATTCTACGTCCAGGCTACTATCAGAGTAGAATGGTACTCATGTAATCATGGCTTAAATATTGCCCAAAAAAGATATTGTGTTCTAAATATTGTTTACAAACATATGTACCCAATGGATCATATAACAGAAAGTCTACACCCAGTGGAATGATCTTTTGTACACTATATTTAAACCAAGATCGTTATGTCACACAATATTTGATACTGAATTTCAAGCTCATAACCAACCAAGCTTGACTGCACTAGAGGGAAAAGTGAAGTGTGTCAGATGCAGGTAATTTGACTAGACGTCACAGATTCATAGTAGTTATGTTTTATACATATCCTTCCGCATTTATCCATGTTTATTTTTACATTGCTTCATCTGTGTTCATCATATGTATTTTGTGTATTGTGAAAAGAAGAAGATGTAACTAGCATAGTTCCAAAATTATTAAACTGATAAAGGCAGACTCAAAATTGTATACCTGATGTGTTTTAATGCTAGAAGCATCAGTATGTTATATATTATTGCAATGATATTCAAACATGATCTTTGCAGTACAAACACACTTACAGTGTTTCCGTTGTTTAATCTTCATTAGGAAACGGTCTGTTTTTATTATAACAGCAACCTGTTAATCTTCACAACTATTGACCTGGGAGTCATGACTGACAGCATTGCGAGTCCCTCAAAAATATCTAGTCAATATTTTTGTTCATATATACAATGAAATACATGTAGGATAGTGTTATATATGTATTTATCTGTAGCAATCAAAAATATGAGAAACTGAGATCCCTAAATATAATTCACATCTATGAATCAGGAATGCAGTGACACTGGCAGCTACTACGCACTGGCCGGGCATGCACCAAACACACATTATCCAATAAAGGTTTCTGCTGGAGGTGCACATACAATACGCTACTCATTTTGCACAAGCACACACTTTTTTTTATTATGGCATGTTCAACATTTGTACATATTTTCCATCTGCATTAGTACCATCGGAAAATGTTTTTGTGAACCTGCTCCTCGGTCACAGCTTGAATATGGAAGTTGCCAGACAGTACATTTGTGCCACTGGTTTTCTGGTGTGGAGATTTCAGTGCACGAGTTTTTGCTGGCTTTTAAGGGAGTAATTAACAGACACTTTTGTTAGAGTGCAAACCTAATCAGGTATGTTGGCACTTGTTTCCGATGTCTCTCCTGATCGTTTGCTGATGCAATGGAAATAGGATTTTGCTGTTGTCCCGATGGCTTGTTCTAATGCCCCCATAACTTATGGTACTTGTTGCATTAATCTCTTCTCTTTGTCTCTGTTCATGTGCTGTTCGTGTAGTGTTGAATGAAACAAGGATGGGAACCAAGTCACAGAGAATCCAGTAAGCCAGCTAGAGTCCACCTGTACCTTACAGTAGCAGGTGTGTTCCATAGTTGTTGCATTTGTACCTGAAGCTACAACTTCATTCAGAGCCATACTTCTTGTCCCTGCTCCATCTCTGTTTGCTCTGGAGTGGAAACTAGGAAAAGGTAGATGTATAAACAAGAGGACATGTCTGTGCAGGATTGTTTGATGGAAGGCTACACGGAACTCAATTCAAATTGAATCACAATTCCTTACATACAAAGTTACACATGTCTACCAACTCCCACAAAGTTACTTAACCTACTATACTAAGTGCTCATTCATTAGCCACCCAGAGAGAACGTGAACGGAATGCTTTTAACTAGGACACTAAATATTTTTCCTGCAGGGAAAAATAAGTGTGCATTTTCCCTTTACCTTAAAACTTCCAACCTTAAAATCTCCTTTTTCTTTATAATGTCTCTCTCTTTCCTTTCCTTGTTCTGCATGCCTACTCTCTCTGAGCACAGTCTACTCTAAATCATGTGCAGGTTTGCCATAATCCTTATTATTGTATTTTCCAGCAAATTGTCCACAACTTGTTTAAACAATCACAACTTACCCTGTGAAACTCATAGCCCTGCAATTTAGCAATGACTAATCTTTTGTAGGTCATCTATTAGTACCTCAATCCAATGCATGGATTACCCCCTCCGACTAAAGGTCACATCTAAATCCTAATAATTAGATCTACAATCTAGAGAAAGAAGTAAATGCATGATAGGGTTTCTCTAAGAGCACAATCCCATCTGCAGCACATCTAAAACTTCTTCGACAGGCCAGAAATGCCTACAGTAAGAAAATCCTGAGCACTAAAAAATAATTTTTCAAAACTAAGCTGGAGAATGCCAAAAATCGACCTCGCAAACTGTTTGACGTGGTCAAACACCAATCCAACAAAACTAGCTAAAACTGCCAAAGAATCACCTAAACTCAAGCAAGGAATTCTCCTCTTTCTTCTGTGCCAAAATCTCTTCCCTAGGAAATGAACTTAAATCCGCAACCCTCCACCAAAATCAAAATCAACCAGCTCCACCTCTTCCCTCCGCATTGTACTCCCCAACCTCACCCAAAAACCTAGCGCACTGGTCCAACTTTAAAACCTATGACAACCATGCTATCTCGAGAATTCTTGCCTCCTTAAAACCGAACAATCACTTTAACGATCCTCTCCCCTCTAACTGCCTAGCTGCCGCTTCTCAGCCTATCATCCCCACCTGGATCGCAATAATCAACGCCTCCCTCCTACAGGGCTCAATTCCTGATTCGTTTAAGACTGGCCAAGTTGTCCCCATCCTAAAAAATCCCACGCTGGACCCAGCCTCCGCTGAGAACTACAGACCCATATCCCACTCCTTTCCAAAGACATGGAAAAATGTGTGCAACAGCAGCTAAGCCTACACATCAACAACTTTCACCTGCTAGATGACTTCCAAGCTGGCGTCAGACCTGGGCACAGTACGGAAACCCTCCTCCTTCCCATTGTGAATGACGTCCTCTAAGCCCTAGACCTAGGCAAAACCTGTCTCCTAATCCTCCTAGATCTCTCATCCACCTTTGATATGGTGAACCACAACATTCTCCTACAACGCCTCAAACTCAGGATGGGATTGAATGGCACCGCCCTTCAATGGTTTAGATCCTTCCTCCAAAACTGCTCTCAGAGAGTCCTCATCAACGGTGAACTATACGCCCCCTCTCTGGTTTCTGGTGGAGTTCCCCAAGGATCAACCCTCTCCCTCACCCTCTTCAACCTTTTCCTTGAACCTCTCACCGAGGTTCTACATGCCGTCAACATCTCCTACCTCATGTACGCCGATGATACTCACGTCTACATAAAAATCTCTTCCCCTGAGGACATACTCTCTCTTAACGAGGCCTTGAAACTGACAGTCCATTGGCTCAATGCCAACCAGCTGAAAGGCAACGGAAAAAAATGAATTTCTTCTGATGTCTCCTCCCAAACCCAATCCAGACATCCAGGATTGAATCAAGACCATCACAGCACTAAACTGCCCTCCTACCATTGTGGACTCAGCAAAATCCCTTGGTATGACCCTTGACGGCAGCCTGAATATGCAAGGCCATGTAAACTCTATGGCCAAAACGGCTAGATTCCACCTGAGCTACCTAAGAAACCTAAAACCTTTCCTCGATGCCTCCGACCTTAAAACGGCAACCCAGTCCCTAGTCATTTCCAGACTTGAATATGGATGCTCTACTCTCGCAGGGCTACCCAAAAACTCTCTGGCCCCATTGAAAGCCTGCCTCAACACTGCCGCTAGACTCCTAATGGGCTCAAGAAAATTTGACCACAACTCTCCCCACCTCAACTCTCTGAACTGGCTTCCCCTAGAGGCCACAATACAATTTAAACTAGCCTGCATTACTCACAAAGCTCTATACTCGAAGTCCCCTACATTTCTCGCACAAAAACTCCTGATATCCGAAGGAGCCAGAAACTCCTGATCCGCCAAAAACCTGTTGCTGTAACCAGCACGCTTGCAGAAGAAAAAAACCTACAATCTGGCCTTCTCTGGGGCCGCACCAAAAATCTGGAACTCTTTTCCTCCCTTCATCAGAAGACTACTGTTCCTGGCACACTTTACGATGGAGACCAAAACCTTCTTAATGGGAAAATGCCTCACCTAAAGAATACTGTTCAATCACCTCATCGACTTGTTCCACCCTCCTCCTCGGCATTAGCCACAACCTCCACAGATGACACATTTTTCTGAACTCAGGGGCTTCTCCCCATGAGATGAGACAGCATGTATATTATACCTACCTGCTTTAATTTGTATCTGCTTTAATTTGTTATCCCTCATGTGGATTGGACCTTTGACGGCTTGCACCTCCTGTATATTCTGCTTTAATTTTATCCCACATGTAGCCTGGACTGAAGACTGTGTGCTCCCCCCTTACAATGTATGCTTGGCTCTCCCAATGTGATCCCTTCCATCCTCACGACTTGTATTCCTTTCCCTCAAGCCTGTAAAGCGCTCTGATACCCTCACTAGTCTGGTTTGCACTCTATAAAACTATAAAATAAATAAAAAGGTAAAAATAACCAAAGCAAATCTACTTGACCTGAGTTCTGAGCAGCTTGCTGCGTGGCATATAGTGCTACAATACCTATTATGGGATAGTAAGTGCAAAATAAATGTAGTTGCAATACAGTACAATATATAACCCTTCTGCCTCATACTAACACTAATTCCATGACACTCGGTGGTTGGCAGTCAATTAAGGCCCATACAGACTGCATAATAATATATTTATACTTCGTGACACTTTCACGCTCACATAAGACAAAACTGCTATGGTTCAGGTCCACCACATAGTAATATACCTGTTCACTGCATTAAACTACCTATAAACAACTGAACAGGCATGGAACAACTGAAGAGATTTGCCACATACCTCTGGCCAATGGGGGATTTTCATTTCGTCCACCACCGTGGGTCCCAAATATCTACATACAATGATCTTTTTTGGCATCTCACAATGATCATAAGATATAGGATGAAAATGAAAAAGTCCATCCAAGCAGATGTCTGATGTATGTCTCACTCCAAACTATGCCTGCTCTGGACCATAAACTGTTGACTTCAAACAATAGATCTCAGAATTTAAAACCAAGTGTAGTAGCCAGCTCAGTAGATTGTAAAAATTAGAAATACCACAAGGGATCTGCAGAACTGCTCAAAGTTGCGAGCTTACTAAAAACCATAAACATAATGCCTGTTTCTTACACTTCTTTATCCATCACAATGCTAGGTGCTGTGTCCTATAGTACAATAACCAAACCTCGTGGTCATCATACATGACATGGAAACGCTTCCCCTAAGGCATCAATACAACATCCTTCCACTCACACACCCGACACAGTGTATCATGATACCGATGTAGGCAATTACTTTAACACCCTCCTAGTGGTACTAATCTCTACATAATTATTGCAATACAATGCAATACAATATGGGGTATTCTATTTCCTCTGGCCAGAGATCCCAGCTATACAGAAATCTGTATACTGGGAATAGGAGGCCAGTCACATTTACCTTCCCAGAAGTACGCCTTGAAGCCAGCACCTGCACAGCTGTCCAGGCATAGTATTTTTGGAAAAGTATGCTCAGGCTGAGGCAGTGCTCTTTATCTAGTGTACTGGACTTTGATGTTGATAATGGTTCTAGGGTTCCCGGAACAGGGATAATTATCCGTTATTTTTTGTACAGCTTTTACATGGACGTCCAGTGTGTCAGACACAGGGTCTTCATTTTTAACATTTGCTTAGCTTTATACACTGTGCTGGAGGTCTGAGAATATTTTACGACATGTCACAGATTGCCCAAACAGATTTCCAAGTTTGTAGACATAAAGTAGTGGATCTTTCATTATGGATCATTTTTGTACTGCAGCCATATTTGTACAATGTGCTCCACAATGGACATCAAGAGCAAGTGGCTGTTCTTGGAGTATTAATGCATGTGCATCATGGTATTTACCTGCCATATTTGCTGCACCATCAAATGTTTGTGCTCTCAGCTTTGACAGAGAAAGGCCATGACAGCAAAAAAAAATGTTTTACAGGTGTAGCAATTGCAGTACCAGTAGTATTATCATCCTAATACATCAAATAAAATCCTCATGAGGGTACAGATCTTGGCCAGTGTAACGGATACAAAAGCTTTCTTGTTCTTGACCAGATCTATCTGTGTGTCTTCAACAATTACTGCCTATGGATTGTCACTAATATTTTCATGAATTTTATGCAAAATTGCAAAGGACAATAACAAAAGAACTTCATTTTGGATGTCTGGGCTGAGATATACTGCTCGATTTGCTGTAATTCACTGTCTCAAAGAAGGTACCTCTGCTCGTGAAATTAGGAGAACTTCCTATCACTGCCATCATGTCCTTGAAGTACAAGGCCTTGTTTTGCCATGTATGATTTAGTTAAGACAAAGCCAGACTTATATCTGTTATTGTTGGACTTGCTGTAAAAACTGTTGATTGATTGATTGTCCTCTTCATACTGTACTAGTGACTGCATATGAATGAGCACAACTGTTCTGATGCTTTTTGAATCTTACTATTGACTTCTTACAGTTGATGTAACTGTTGCTGCAAAATGCTTCCTCTGTCTCCTTCGAAATATCAGTTAATCTCTGTGACTTCGACTTTGCACAGGGAAAACGTAGCACTCCTTCATCATTATTGCTGTAATGCAGCCAGGGAAAATCCTGTAACCATATTTTTTTAAATGCAGCATATGTTTTTTTTCATTTTTCACTGTTTGACGATGATTTGAATGAGCAATGTGCTCTCATACGATTAGTTTAGTGCCACTGTGCTTCATAGTGTTCCCTCATTATCCTGAAAACTGGTTGTTGTTGCAGAAGAACTGTTGCTTGATTCGTCTGAGGCAGTGACAACTCTACAAAATGTTACTTGATATTTATAAATCTTCAGCTCTAACTCTATACTGAATTGCAGACTGCAGCTCCGGCATATCAATGCAATGAATTGTGTTAGCTTCTGATGTTCACTTCACATGGCTGTTTCTTTGCAAAGAATTTCCAGATGTCCATTCTAAGAAAAGAGGCACATATAATATTGTAGCAGTTGCAGTTTGGTAACTTACAGAATAATTAACTGCAGTTTAGAAGTTGCAAGCAGTCTTTTGTGTGCAACCGCAAATGTAATCAACAAAGGGTGTGTTAGGAGCAAAACCTTCCTCCAGTGTAAGGATCCTCTCCCAATGTAGTTTGACAGTGAGGGGAAGTGATACATGTGCAAAGGCTTCCTAGAAGGTCTATCCAGCTGCTTATAACTAGGGGAGGGGTGAAGAATTCTGCTCCGCCGGTGGAGTTTGAAGAGTTTTGCCCAGTTCGCACTCCATGCGGAGTTCTACAAAACTCCGCGAAGTGACACAGAGAAGAGGTTTTGCCATTGCGTGGCTCACCAACATTAAGTTGGCGAGTGAGAAAAATCACACACTAGACCTCCTACCTGCATGATTTCTCAATGAGAATGGTCACATCAAGTCTCGCCCTTTCGCTTTGAGAAATCTGCCACTCACATTGAGGAAGCTGCTGTTTGAGTAGAATAAATACTCAAGCGTCAGAAAGAAGTAGTGCTCTTTAGTGTGACGCATAGCTCAGTTTGCGATGATTTTGTGAGAAATAAACTCCAAAAGCTAAAAATCAGTATAAGCAGAGTAACTTACTACACTCCTCCGCTTGAGGAACTCTCCAGAGCATGGTGGAGTTTTCTCAGCACTGTGCAGAGTTCCTTGGAGCAGAACTCCGCAAACTCCACCCAGGCCTATTTATAACACTTTCAGATTTGCACAGCAAGTAGAACATTCTAGTCAGCATCTTGCCAGACTAAAGTGTTTTAGCAGTTCATAAGACACTGCATTGTATATTTTACAGTTGCAGAGGAACCTACCTGAAAAATCTCCTTTAGCTGAAGATACAGGCAATGTGGTCAAGCAGGTTTCTAAAAGCAAAGTATTTTTGTACTTGTGCTAAAAAAGAATCTGTTCAGTAACATCATATTACATTTTAAAGTTTTTGATTCTGGTGGTCTGCAATTGCTTCTGCTTAGGGACTCTGTACACTTACCATCAGGTAATAGTTCAGGAACGCTCGAGCTCTGTCTGTGGACTTGGAGTTGGAAGAGGTGCTGGTTACTCAAGGGAGGCACAAAGATGGTCCTGCAGATGTGAGTGCATGTGTGTGTGTGTGTACTGTGAGCATGTGAATATATATATTCTGATAAGATTCTGTGTGTGTGTTTGACTATTGAAGTCAGATCCCTTTGGAAGCCTCTGATTTAGCAGGGCACACACTAGATGGAGAGCAAGAATGGCGATTTTTTTAATGGAATAGTGCAATATAGAAGGAACCGAATGACTTCTCATTTGTCCCTGTGGTACATTCTGCCTAGAGAATTTCACCACCTCTTTATATAACTGTGTGCTGTACTTAGACTTGTGATTTGTGTTGTATGCGCTGCATAATGTGCATCGAGTTTACTAAGAGTAAATATCACATAAATGTAAATCTGCAACTTTTTGGAAGTGTGAAGAGGGATATCTGGCATCAGGAAGAGAGAGAATTGTATTTGCCTTTTGAACAGCTATCAGTGAAGACCATTTTTTGTAGTGCCAAACACACAAAGAAGAAGTAAAGCAGGCACTTACTGACTAAAAAAAGCAAGGAGATGAGAGTGACAATGAAGCCAAGCAATTTTCAGGCTCTCAGGCCCCGAGGTACACAAAATGTCCCAGAAGAAATCTAAAGTATAGGGTGTGGGTGGAGAGACAGGGCAGACAGTCAAAGAGGAGAACATTCTTGCAAAATATACTAAAGGACATAAAACAATTGACAGTGCCCCCTAAATATTTGTGAAATGCCTGAGGAGAAACAGCCTTTACCTTACAGCCATTAACTCACAGCCTTTACCACAAAGGTAAGCTTTTTTCTATAAATGAGATATGTTTTGTGTTATTTAAAACAAAGTGGGTTTTTACAGCTTAGAGAGGAGGAGAGTTACTGGGGGGTAAGGATGACTTGATGGTTCAAGGGTAGGCAGAGGTAAAGGAGGGAAAGGGTTACTTGAGGGATCAGGGGTGAGAAGAGGTAAATGGAGGTAAGGGTGGCTTAAGGGTTCAGAGGTGGGTATAGATAAGTAAAGGGAGTTGAGGTTGACTTCTTTGTTCAGGTATCGGTAAAGGTAAAGACAGGTGACTCAACCTATCTTAAAATAACTTCGCTGGATTTTGAGTTTATTGATTGTGATTGCTATTCATTTGAATTCTAATCCCTTTACCACCTCCTGTAATAAGCCTTCCTGTTTGCAGATTTTGAGCAACAAGTTTAGAAAATGGGCTCTGATATGCAAATGGAATGAAACGGTTAAGCTTTGAAACACCAGTAGTATATATCAGTAGCTACCATGCATACCGTCCAATAATTAACCACAGCCACAGGTCTTGTCTACTGGGTAAATTCTGGACATGGAATTACAATATTTGATATCTAATATCAGATTGAACATTCCACTTAAATATGATGGAAATAAATACCATGACTAGAAATACCTTTCCCTGGGAAGAGCAGCCCCTTGGCCTTGCCATAGGAATTACTGACACTCCAATTGTGGTCTGGTGGACTAGTTGGAAATGTGGAACCAGGAGACATGGTTCTTTAAACCTGGCCTCCAGTGTGCTCTTAGACATTCGTTTTTCCTGAACTAGTTCCTTTTTGTCAAGATTGAGAGTACTTGAATTCAATGTAAAAAATGGCAGTTTGAATAGAACACAGGCTGAATATTACCTGGGAGGAGAGAAGTGCCCAATCACATGGTATATTCACCTAAATGCAATACAGTGGTAAATGTATAGCCAGAGCCACTGGAACTATGTGATTGTAGGCCATGGTGTTTTTCGTAATATTATGGATTTGCTGCATTTACCACATAAACCACCATCTGCCACATAATCTATAAATGTTAACCAAAAACAAACAGTTTCTAGCTTAAATGGTTCAAACGTTACTAGAAACACAGCAACACATTGCTGTGCAGTGAAACGCCCTTTTCAAAGGTTAACTGGTCTCCTTTCTTTTACGTATTGCTATATCGGGTGTTAAACTTGTACAAATGAGGGTTACACTACGCCCTGACTGTATTAAGAAGCGTAATTATGAGAAAATAAATAATACTATCACTAAATGTGTTGCACTATGCCACACAATTTGCCCTTTCTTACTGAATAATTTATTTGCCCTATGTAGGCTTTGCACCAAGTAGCAGTGCACTGCAGTCTTAGCTTTACTAATATAATTAAGCTATTTGGTCCTGAGCAAATAATATTTTCCCTGTGTCTTGTCCACTTAGTTGGCAATGTGAAAACACTTTGAAACAGCCTTAATGGAAGACATAGACACTAAAGCCATACTTCCAGGACAGGTCCTGAACACAGGTCTCATTCAGTAATTCAAGGCTGTTTACATCCCAGTAGCTGAAGGTTTTCCTGAGCCTTCTTTTTGCAGGGCCCTACCTGTGCTGCAGCACCTCCCTTCTAGCCTACATGGGCTAAAAGATAGTTGCTTGCCTTCTGTAAGGGTTTAAAGTTTGGGACTGTGGGTGTTTTTTCGGTGCCTTTGTGTGGGAAGCACTGAATTGTATCCCAAATTACAGGCCAAGCCTGCCAAATACAGAGACTGGCCCCTCTACCCAGGGTTCCTACCCTCGGCCTTGCTGTGCCACACCATCATAGCTTAATCCGGGCAGCGGTCCTTTCCTACCCTGAGCATCACATCTATGGTGTAGCGCTGCGAGGCCCAGGAGATGGGGAGGCCCTTCCCTGTGGAGTCATTTCTGTTTGCCTCTCAGTCATTTCCAGCTCGATGAGGCCCTTTCTTTGCAGAGTTACATGATTGTGAGGTCCTAGGCCTCACAGAACCACACCCTAGCTGTGATATCCAGGGCAGGGGGCCACACACTCATAGGGTCCTATGCTGGTCAGGTGGGAGTGGGGCCCTTGGCAGTTGCCCATGCCTTGCGTCGGCCTTGGGATCCTGCACAGAGTAGAGTCATGCATAGAGTAGAACTAGCCATTAACAAAGAGGAATCATTGAGGAACCAGTTTACTTCTATCTTGCCTCAAGAGAGCAGGAAATAGTACTGCACTCTGCAGATGCAGCATATAAGCTGGTAATCACATACCCATTCCAAAATGAGCACCTACGTTAAGAAGTGCTAAGGTGCTATACTGATTATGGAAGGAGCTATAGAAATGTTGATGCCATAGCAAAGTATAACAAATCACGTTTTAATATATTGCTCCATAACATCTTCTCCACTTTCTAAGTCCTGTAAATGGTGGAACCTGCATACCTTCTACTAGAGAGTGGAGACAGTCCTTATTCGGTTTAGGAAAGGTATTGAATATGGCCTTTTTAAACAACAAGCCCACTCTCTACCACTGTTTTTGCAGCTGTTGTTGACTAGTTATTTGTTTTCACAACACTACAAGAAGCTTTGCATACAGTGTAATAAATAAATACACTTAACCTGACATAGTGAGACAATAGTGGAGAACTAGTAAGAGACAATTTAGTATGTGACTTCTACAATAGAAGACTTACTAAAAAACAATTTTGAAACGAGTAAACTCCACTATATTTTTTACAAGGGACACCACATTGGCAAATATTCTCTTCTCAAACTCCTTATAATTATCTGATCTTCAGACATATTCATTATGGATCTCTCTCATAAATCTGGCTGGACTCTACTGTTTTAGCTAAATGGAGATCTGCGAGGAGGGGAAATAAAATTGAATTGGGAGAGAAAATACCCAGAGAGGTATGTGAGAATAACATGTGGGAGAAGAATTCTAATAATATGTGGGAGAACACAGACTCTGGGAGAATACAAAGAGAAGAAGGAAAGTACCTTGTAGCAAAGACTCTGAAAAGATTGTACATAGAAAGATTATTAGAAGAGACAATGAGGAGAAGACAGAGAGAAGTTAGCAGTGTCAAACAAAGAGAAGAAGGAATCAAAAAGAGAGGACCAACAGAGAGCAGGTAGTAGGAAAATGAGACCCCGGTGTGGGCAGACAAAGACACAGGAAAGAGAGTAAGTAGAGGGCACAATGAAAAGTAAATGTTGAAAAAGGCAGCATAAGTAAAAACAGAGGCGGGATAAGAGAAGGGTGTAGAAGTAAGCAAAAAAAAAAAGAAATAAAGTGGAAGGATAAAGAAACCAAAATATGTGGGTAGTAGAGGGAGAGAAGAGATGATGAGAGAGAAAGCCGGAGTGTGCAAAGAGCCAGTGATGGTGGGTGTGATGTGGGGAGGGTGTTCCCTGAAGTCCAAGCCTCATCAGACATATTAACTGTAAAGAGGGCACAAGCACACTTGGCAATGTTAAAAAGGTACTTTTTTGGTCGGTGAGTTCTGTGGCTCTCTCGGTTGTGGGTCTCTATGGGATGCGAGTGCCCACAGAATCACTTTCACATCACTTTGAAGAAAGTAATGAGTTCTGAGCTTGCAGTGAGGATGCTTCCTGCAAGAATGGTGAAGCACCTAGGCCAGTATTGTATTTCCCAAACCTCCTTACCTTGCTTCTTAAAATCTTCCTGCTGCCCTAGGGCTCAGTTTAGAAGGTGGCAGGTAGGGTAGGGCTGAGGAGGGGCAAGATCAGACATCAATCAACAAAGGAATTCTCTCCCTTTGTCTTGGAAGTGCAATCTGCAGGCAGCTGTAGCAGCGAGGTGAAAAAGAATTCCTGGAGTGGCGTAGCACAACAAAAGGGCAGAGGGCTGGTTTTCTCCGTGATGTCACCTTTATGCTGTGACAATAAGATTGGTCAGGTAACTGGAGGCCGGTCACAGGTAAAGTGCAGGACCATTATAGGTAGCGCTTTCATGCTCTAATGGCCCTAAGAATTATAGAAGGGGATGGGGAAATTATTTTCCCCCTTTCCCCCCCCCACCCTAGTCCCTCATGTCCCCCCACTTCAAAATATAGGGGGATATATCCCCTGCATGCCCCACACTTGCAGCGTCCACCGATCTCTCAAAAAAAGGGTGTCCCAAAACACATTTTCCCCATGCAAATTCTGATGGGAACTTTAGACACAACTACAGTGCAAACTGAAGTACAAAATTACATAAAATTTGGCAGAAAGGTAGCTGTTGGTTCAGAAAGCAACCCTTTTTTGAATTGGTGTAAATCATTCAGCTTTTTTTGAGATATTAAATGAAATCCAAATTTAGATATATAGGGATGTGGATCCCCCTAGGATAAAACAGTTCCTGTGCTGAATTTTGATTGGCTGCCAACATTTCAACCAGGAAGTGTTTTCTGCCATCTTGGGACTCAGCTTCAGCTGAGTCTCACATAAATTATTAAAAAAAAGAAGAGGGGGTAAAGTAGGAATACCTTGACACATTAGCTGTGGCTCTGGGGTCCTCCTGTGACCCTAACAGGACTAAAAAGCCCTTTTCTTTTTTTAAACTTTTGTCATGAAAACACGAGGGAGACGCAAATTCACAACAAAATCTTTTCAAACAACAAGCATGGGTTTCTGTGCTTATTTTGATTCAAGCCCCCTCTGTAGGCTAGGTCCTGGGGGCATTTATTAAACTAAAGAGGGGGTGTATGAGGCCCCTTTCCTAAGGCTCTTAGAGCACCGGGGACCACCACCTCACACAGGCCCCCTCCATGGGCTCGCATGAGCCCTGGGGACCACCACCTCCACAGGGTTTAATTTAAAATATTGGAGGGGTCCCGCATGGACCCCCCTCCATGGGGCTTAATAAGAATAATTAGCGAGGAGCCATGTGAATCCCCCACACCCAGGGGACCACTTCCCAGGGACAGAAAATAAAATACATTTGGGAGCGGAGCACACCTCCTGGGCCATATACAGCCACAGCAGCAACCACTTGCCCACATTTTGCCCCTAAAAATGGAAGGAGGGTGCCCCTCCTTCTGGAGCCACTAATGACCCTGGAAACCACCACCATTCAAGGCCAGCTCCTGCTATTTCCTGGGTTGCATAGCCCGGGATACAGCTGTTTGCTTCTGCTTGGTGGGATCTGTCAGCTCCCACCAGGCAAAAAAAAAGACACTCTAGTTCCCATGGGCGGGAGCTGTCAAAGTGCTCCTGCCCACTGGAAGTGAGGGTTTCATCACTTTCCTTGCCAGCAGGTATGTGGGCAGGGAAAGAGATGAAAGTATTGTTCCTACATGCAGGGAGCTGCTGGGAGAAGGACAGAAGGGAGTAGAAAAAGGTAGATTGAAGGTTAGAAATGAGCACAAAAGGCATTATAAACGTGCAAAACAAGCAGAAAAAGCCAGAATAAAGGTCAGTAATGAGCAGAAAGAGGCAAGGTAAAGGCCAGAATCGTGCAGAAAGAGGTAGAATAAAGGCCAGAATCGAGCAGAAATAGGCAGCTTGAAGGTCAGAAACGAGGTGAAAGGCAGAAAAAAAGTCAGAAAGAGGCAGAAATAATGTCAGAAGTGCGCAGAAAGAGGCAAAATAGAGATCATAAATGAACAGAAAGAAGCAAAATGAAGGTCAGAAACGAGTAGAAAGAGGCACAAAAAGAGGCAAGATAAAGGTCAGAAACGGGTAGAAAGAGGAAAACTAAAGGTCAGAAATGAGCAGAAGGAGGCAGAATAAAGTTCAGTAACAAGCAGAAATGCCGAAGTAGAGATCAGAAATGAGCAGCAAGAGTCAAAATGAAGGTCAGCAACAATCAAATAGAGGTAGGATGAAGGACTGAATTGAGCAGAAAGAGGGAGATTAAAGGTCAGAAACAAGCAGGAAGAGGCAGAATAGAGCTCAGAAATCAGCAGAAAGAGACAGAATAAAGGTCAACACTGACTAGAAAGAGGCAGAATTAAGGTCAGAAACGAGCAGAAAGAGGCATGATTGGGGTAAGAAACAAGCAGAATCAGGAAAAATGAAGGTCAGAAATGAGCAGAAAGAGGCAATATAAAGGTCGGCTATGAACAGAAAGAGTCAGAGTAAAGGTCAGAAACGAGCAGAAAGAAAAGCAGAATAAAGGTCAGAAACGAGACGAAAGCAGCAGAATGAAAATGAGAAACTTCAGAAACCAGCAGAAAGAGGCAGATTAAAGGTGGGAAACAAACTGTAAAAGGTAAAATAGAGGTCAGAAACCAGCAGGAAGAGGCGAAATAAAGGTGAGAAACAAGCAGAAATAGAAAAAAAAAGAAAGGTCAGCTATAAGCAGAAAGACGCAAAATAAAGGTGAGAAACAACAACAAAAAGGCAAAATAAAGGTCAGAAATGGGCACTAGGAGGCAAATAAAGATGAGAAACAAGCAGAGAGAGGAAGAATAAAGAATTGAATTTGAATTTAAAATATTTATATAGCGCTACATTCACCATACGGTTTCTTGGCGCTGTGGAGACTAATTTAGCAGTAGGAACAAGGAAACCAGTAAGGGGAATAGAAAATAAAATCAGATTACATTAGGAAAGGCCTGGGTAAACAAAAAAGTCTTGAGGGTAGAAGGGAGCAGAAAGAGACAGAATGAAGGTCAGAAATGAGCAGAAAGAGACAAAACAAAGGTGAAAAACTAGCAGAAAGAGGCAAAATAAACGTCAGGAGTAAGCAGAAAGAGGTAGAATAACAAGCAGAATGAGCAGAAAGGCAAAATTGAGGTGGGCAATGAGCAGGAAGAGTCAAAAAAGAGATGAAAAACGAGCAGCAAGAGGCATAATAAAGGTCAGGATTGAGCAGAAAGAGGGAAAATAACAGGTAGAACGACAGAAAGAGGCAACATAGAGGATAGGAATGAGCAGAGAAGAGACAGAAAAATTTGGAAAAAATGAGCAGTGGAGGCACAAAACCGAAGGCAGCAGAGAGTAGTGTACTGCAAGCAAGCTGGATAGGAGGACTGTCACAAAGGGAGCTGGCATGAGGAGTTGCTCGCATGTACACCCCTACTTTTTTACTGCGCACCCACTCACAGACCCACTCATACACTCATGCACCCATTCACAGACCCACTCACGCGCCCACTCATCGACCTGTGGAAACTGGCAGTGATTGCTGTTAGCATGAGCTGAAGCCATTTTGTTTGTGGCAGCCATTTTAGTTAGCCATGTGCTCGCCATGTGCTTCTCCGTCCTCACTGTTGTCTGCCCTTGTATTTCGCTGGCGTCATCAAGTATAGTTAACTGTTTCAGCACTGAGCTAGAGCCTTGAGCATGCTCAGAAAGACTTGTAGTTGTTGGAATGCACCTGTTAACTGTCAGACTATTTTAGCTTATGTCAGCAGTTGTGTAGGTCCTCCCACTTTGTTGACTTAGCGATTCTCATGTGTCCTTGTATGTACAAATGACTATTTGTGTGATCACTTGTCTTGTACTGCCTCTTTTTGAGCTTCCATGCTTACTCTGCAAATATTATGGTATAAAGTCGCCATGTTTTCTGTACTCCGTGTGCTGCCTCATACATTGCCTGAGGGTTGCGTATAAACATAGTTCCGCTCATGATATTTAATGCACTCTTTGTTTACTATTAAAGCTTCTGTGACAGCTTCTATTTTGTCAGTCTAAGGACCAGTGTGATAAGAAGGGTGAACCCCGGCACCCGTGGGCTCGGTAAAGCCCACTCCACAGACTCAGTCAGACACTCACACACCCACTGACAGACACACTTAGACACTTGTGCACCCACTCACAGTTCCTTTCAAGAACTCATTCAACCACTCACAAATTTGCTGAGAGACTCACACACAGACACAGAGATCCACTTAGACACTCACACACCCATTCGCACCCTCATGTACCATATCACAGACCCACTCAGATACTCACATACCCACTGACAGACCCACTTAGACACTAATGCACCTACTCACAGATCTTCTCAGGCACTCATGCACATACTCACAGACAAATGCAGAGACTCTAGCATGCTCTCACAGACCCACTCAGACACTGTTTCACCCACTCACAGACCCACTCCGACACTCATGTTCCCATTCACAGACCCACTCAGAGACTCATGCACCTACTCACAGATTCACTCAGAGACTCACACACCCACTCCCAGATCTACTCAGACACTTACAGACCCACTCACAGACCCACTGTGATATCCACACAACCACTCACAGACCTACTCAGACACTCGTGCACCCACTCACACACACTCTCAGAGACTCACACACCGACTCCCTTACCTATACAGGCTCTCACACATGAACTCTCAAAGGTTACAGGTTATAGATAAGAAATAAAATAAAAAATTCACTGAAAAATTCAAAGGTTACAGGGACATTATCATTAAGAAATAAAATATTAAAAATAGTAGAAATTCAGGGAATAAACCGAATGTTACAGGGATATTATAGTTGGGAAATAGAATTTAAAAATACGTACTATTCACTGAAAAAGCAAAGGTTACAGCCACCACAGTCACTAATACAGCCACTCATGCAGACACTCACCCACCCATACAGCCACTCAATCAGTCAGTCACTCACCCATACAGCCACTCACACACACACTCATTCATCCACACACCCACTCACACACCCAAACAACCACTGAGACACCCACTCCCACACTGATTCAGATAGCCACAGTGCCACTCAGATGAAATATCTTAGAAACATTATCACTAATTAGTAGTATAAAAAGAATAGTAATTTAACTTATGCAGTAGCTTAGTATATATCTTTAACTCTCAGAAACGTTTACGAAACACACTCACTGGAAGATGTCATCAGGGATTTCATCACTGATGTCACTGACATGAGTGATATACCATGTGAGTTCATAAACAGTGCACTGCGCTGCCATAAGTTATAGTCAGTTCAGGTAACTATAACTGCTGTATTTCAACGGTTTTGTATAAGTGAAATCTGATCCTAAGTATAACATTCCTGTAACATTTTATTTCTTAATGTTTTATATATATAAATGTTTATTTAAAAAAAAAAGAATATCTTGAATCCTGCCACCCATCCTTCGGCGGAAGCAAGATGGCGGAGTGAAGACGCCACAGAGGGAATGCTCCACAGAACCCTGACCCTCGAGTTTGAAGAAATTCGAATGAGCGCTGTAAATCTATAATTGAATGGCTATCGAGTGGAAGATACAGAGACGCTATTGAGGTGCCATCATTAAAATGTTATAGCTGTCCACGACGGTATCGGGTACAAGGCTGGTGTGATATAATAACGATTCAGCAGAACGTACCTATGAGCCATCTGTCTGCCTGGCTCGGAGTTTGAGGAGTCGGGTTCTGCGGAGATCTGCAGAGACGCGGTCTGGCGGACTGGCGGACTGGTGGACTGGCGGACTGGTGGACCAGCTGGTCCGGTAGAGGCTGCAGCTGCGGTAACCGAGAGAGCTGAGGTGAGCTGGAAAGAGGAGGGGGAGGAGCGCTCGCAACGCTGAACGCCGAAAAATCAGAACAGGGACGGCTGCAGCAGCGGAAAAGCGGTAAAAGCAGCAAGGAGTCTGTTTATTAACTCACGAAGGGGTATTCTTTTGTTAAAAAAAAAAAACTCTGGAGGTGTTTGAGGTGGTCTCAGGCTGCTCAAAATTCGTCGAGAGCTATTAAAGGGGCCGCGTCATTGCAAGGAACTGGTTTTGGGACTTTGTTTTGCTTGCTGAGTACTGAGCACCAAGCACTGGGACTTAAGAAAAGAAAAGAGTAATACATACCGGGCCCCTTCATTTCTTTAGAACTAGCTCCAGTAACATTGCCTCAGTTGCCAGCTGCTAGTTGTTAGGGGGTCAGGTACATCTGGTACATCTGATACATCGGTACATTGTTTTATTGTATACTGAGCTAAATCATCGTGTCAATGGCTCCTAAAAACACCAAGAGCAAAGCAACCAGAGGCAATCCCTTGGAAGATGGGCTTGATGAAGGGGTCTCTCCAGTACTCAAACCAATTTCACCAGCAGTGGTAGCGAGGATGCCTCGACAGGTGGATAAACAAGCTGGTAAACAGCAAACTATTCAATTCAATATAAAAACTCCTAATAAAGTTAACACCACTGCTGCCACTGCTGCCAAAAATAAGGATAAAGGAAAGGATAAAAATGAAGCTGCAGAAATATATGACAATAATTCAGAGCAACCGATTGGAAACTTAGCTAAAGACCGCAAGGGAGTGCTAGATACAGCAGGTAAGAGTGCTGCAGTTAAGGTGGATAACGCAAGCAAGACTGAGCAATATGAAATTATCACGACTGATGCTCTTACCGCTCCTACCTCAGATACAGCAGATGCTGCTATTGAACTACACTCTAAACCTCCCCAGCCTTTACCGGTTTTAGATTTAACTGAAGCAGACGAGAGAAGCTCTGGTCATCATAATGTTACCGACGTGATTGATGCTACTGATAGTGAGACTCAATTAGAGGTTAATTCTGATGATCCAGAGTATGAGGAGATGGTTGAAACTGGTGATAATGAGAGTGGCGAAGATACAGGTGCGGACATAGAATATACCTCTGCACAATTAAAAGCTATCAGATCCTCCGCCTTAAGAAAAAGGGGGAAGACAAAAAATAAAGCCAAGAAGGGGGGGAGAATTCTGACCCCTGCAACGTTATTAAATACATTGATACCAACTATGAGCGGGGGGAAGCTGCTTACAGATCAGAATTCACTTGGTAAGTGGCTCCAGGCTCAAAAAAGAGAGGCCAAAATTCTTCCACCAAGTCTACCAAGTCTACCGGGAGGAAACACTTTGGTAGGGGTGAGCCCGAAGTCACAAGCCACTCCGTCCAATAGTGATACTTTACTTAACGCGGAGGTAAATCGAGTCTCTGAACTGCCAATATCGCCTTTTTTAATTGATCCCTCTGCTCCTCCAAACACATTACCTATTGGTATCACTAGGATTGATAACAATGCTACTGCTACTGTTATTGCTGGGGGCTCTCAGAAAGATAAATTTATTGCAGCTACCACTTCACACTGCGGGTCAATAGTAACACCTATTATTTCCATCTCCTCTTCACCGGCCTCTGTTCATGCCAACGCTGATGTTAACGCTAATGCTTCATCTTTGGATTTAATCTTAAAAACTTTAATGGATCATCGCCAAGAGGTAAAAGAGAACTTTCGACAACTAAGAGAAGATAACACTAAAATGCACAGCTCCCTCCAGGAAGTTACTAATAAACTAAGTGGCGTGACTCAAGAAATCAAGGAACTACAGCAAAGAGTTGTGGAAGTGGAGGAAACTCTTGCTACTACTTCAACATCAACAGATCGTCATAACGAGGAAATAGGGGCTCTGCAGAATAAAGTGGAGGATCTGGAAAATCGACAGAGGAGGCAGAACCTGAGACTCTTTGGGATACCCGAGGGATCCGAGGGAGCAGATGCAAGGGCCTACATGGTAAAGATTTTACAGAGGGCATTCCCGGATTTGTCAGATTGGGACTGGGACTCTCAGCTTCAGCGGGTACATAGACTTCCTATCACCCCTAGAACCCAAGAGAGCAAATATCCACGGCCTTTTCTAATCTACTTTGGTAACTATCTGTTGCGACAAGCAGTCTCAATGAAAGCTAGGCCAAATTCTCCAGTTACAATTGATAATGTAACCTTTTTTGTTAAATCCGACCTCAGCAAGATCACCATGGACAAAAGATGGGGGCTACGTAAACTGATCGATTCTTTTAAGTCCCACGGAGCAATGGCCTACCTACAAGAACCTGCTCGCCTCAAAGTTATCAAATCTGGACATAGTCACTTCTTTCATGATGTCAAGGAAGCGGAGCTGTTTCTTTCAAAAATGGACTTAAAAACTTAATTAAGTTAACCTTGAAAGTAAATGGGTAGAAGGAAATGGAGGCAAAAAAAAAACATATATAATACTAATCTGGTATGGGCACTACTTCTCTTTAAAACTCACTAGTCTCATTTTCTTCCTTCTTATTTTTGTATATCACCTTTTGGCTGATGGCCATTCTAATTGATGACAATATAGAGGGCTAGGGTTCATGTGGACTCCTCTCAGGGTGGCTGCCCCTCTAACGGCAGCAGAAGATAGAGGGAGGCTTCCGGGTAGGTACGGGGGGGAGGGTACCAGTGGAATGGAAGGGAGGGAAGGGTGGGGGGGAGGATGGACGGGGGGGAAAGAAAGAAAAAGACAAGGCAAGGTTAAAAGTGGTTAACAATAAAAATTGTAGACAAGGAATGTTATGGCGATTAATGAGAGGTGCAGAACGTTTTTTATTATCAAGAATTTATAATGCTGCAATTTAGGTGTTTAGCCTGGAATGTTTCGGGCTTGAATAATAAGAACAAGAGGCGTATGGTGTATGAAGAACTTAAAATGTATGACCCACATTTAATTATGTTAACAGAAACACATGTTTGTTTTAAAGATAAGAAAATACTGAGTCAATTGGGATACGAGGTGGTGGTGTGTACTACTTTAAACGCTCCTATTAGAGGAGTCGCAATTTTGAAAAAAAAACAACCATGGGGGGTAGTGATTAAAACTGCCTCGGATAATGGAGGCCGGTGGGCCATTACTCAAATGCAGGTCGAGAACCGTAAATTTGTTTTCTGTGCTATATACGGACCAAATATTGATGACCCGCGTATTTTTGATTGGCTAAATATCGAATTGCTTTCATGGGAGGGGGAACTTATCATGATGGGGGATTATAACTGTGTACTAAACTATGAACAGGATGTGACCAAGAGAGGCCCAACTAGACGCATGCGCAAAACCAGGGCGGCGATATTAGAACTAGCTCGGATACACAATGTAAAAGATGTATGGAGGAGCTTGTATCCATATCAACCTGGCTACACATTTTACTCCTCACCGCACAAATTGTATTCACGTATAGACTTGGCGTGGGCTTCAGATGAGGTTATTGAGGCTGGACGTATGGAAATCTTTCCAAAGGTCTCGTCGGACCACAACCCAATTTTATTGTCATTTAGTATAACACAAAGGGACCCGGAAGTTAGATTGTTTACTTTTCCTAGATATATATTGGCAGATGCAGTTTTTGTTGGAACGTTGAAGGCACATATCAGAGAATTTATTGAAATCAATGTAGGAAGCGCATCACTTTTATCAATCTGGGATGCTTGTAAAGCCTCTATTAGGGGGCATGTGCAACAGTATGTATATAAACAAAATGCAGAACAAAGGAAAAAGGATAAGAATGTAATGAATGGTATTTTGCAGCTGGAAAAACAATTAGCCGATAATTTGAGAGCTGGGGTGTTGGGGGCGCAAGATATCGAACAATTAGAAACTAAACTAGTGAATGCACGTTCAACTCTTAAATGTGCTTTAAGGGAAAATAATAGCCGAAAGCTGCTTAAATATAAACTGTCACAATATGAATGTGGGGATAAGGTAGGAAAGGCCCTGGCTTACAAGGTGGCAGATGACCGAGCAACAACATTAGTTAAATGCATTAAAGGCCTTAATAATACTTCATATACTCAGCCAGCACAAATAATGGATCAGTTCGTAACATACTACAAAAAATTATACACTCCAGAGGGTAGCTGCACAGAAATGCAGATACAAATGTATATCAATAAAAATCTTCCAGCCCGGGAATACTTAGATCAAGAATGTGTTAATGGGCTAGAGGAAGAAGTTACGTTAAAGGAACTTCACCATGCTGTTACTTCTCTCCCCTCTAATAAAGCTGCTGGTGAGGATACCCTCCCCATAGAATTATATAAAATATGCGCAGATGAAATCTTACCACTTTTATGTTTAGTTATTAATTCAATTGGTGTTACTGGGCAGGTACCAGAATCGTGGAATACAGCTAAAATTATGTTTTTTCTTAAGAAAAATAAGATACCAACGGAATGCGGCTCTTATCGTCCTATATCAATGATTAACGCTGACGTTAAAGCGTATTCCAAGATACTAGCTCTTCGCTTGGCCCCACTTATGCCGCTGTTGGTAAACGAACAACAACATGGTTTCGAAGCTGGGAGGGACACAACTACTCATGTAAACATGGCGATTACTGCCTTCGATGTTGCAGCAACTAATCACACCCCACTCGGGATGATACTTTTAGACGCAGAGAAGGCGTTTGACCGAGTGGGGTGGGATTACTTATGGGGGGTGATGAAACAATATGGCTTTAAAGGTCGTTTTTTAAGAAGTATACAAGCTTTGTATAGAACTCCTAATGCAAAGATCAGCTATGCAGGGGCCGTCTCATCTAAATTTTTAATTTCACGGGGGACACGGCAGGGGTGCCTTCTGTCACCCCTACTCTTTGCTCTCTCCATGGAACTGTTTATCAACGCCCTTCAAGAGCAAGCCAGAATAAAACCCATACTTCATGAAGACAACATTTTGAAAATTACCGCTTATGCCGATGACTTAGCCATCTATACTACCGATGTGGCAGAAGCACTGGTAGGGATCTCAGAAGAAGCCAATAACTTTGGGGCTATCGCAGGTTACAAACTTAATATAAATAAAACGCAAGTTATAATGAATTATCAGACTAATCCTCAAGTTCCAGGATATTGCCTGGCCGCGGTTTATTTAGGGGTTAAAATCTCTTCAAGGATCTCGGAAATAAACGTATTAAATTATGAACCTCTACTGAAAGAAGTTGCTGCTCTTCTAAAAAAATGGCACAAGATCCCGCTTAACCTGTTGGGACGATTGAATCTGATTAAAATGAATATTTTGCCTAAATTTTTATATCTCTTTCGTTGTATCCCTCTGCGCGTTAATAATTTGTTTTTTAAAAAATTGGATAGCATTATTAATAGCTTTTTGTGGGGCTACAAGAAGCCGCGAAGATCGATGGCAATCCTGAAATTACCACTGGAAAAAGGAGGTCTTAACTTCCCTGATTTTAGAGCTTACTTTTTTGCTTCTTTTTTGAACCGGCTACGCAGCCTATTTATTAGCTATAATCAATTTTTTTTTCATCAATTTATGCTTGGCAGAGAGGCAAAACAATTTCTGGCGAAGGTGCAGGACCCGAATTATTTTAAACGAGTAAAATTTAAGACTGCACGGGATGCAGTACGCATTTGGAATATGATGATGATTAACTGTGAGACTTCTTTTTTCCACACTGACCTGTCACTTTGGGGTAATCCTGGACTTCCTGGGATTTTCAATGATAATACGGGACGAGAGTGGGCTAAATACGGTATTTTAAAACTGGGAGACTTATATGGCTCAAGGGGCTTCTTACAATTTGAAACTTTGAAACTTTTGTTCAAATTACCGGAATTGATGCGCTTTAAGTATATTCAAATAAGGGACTATTTAATCCGTAAAATGAATCTGATATCTGTAAGTAGCTCAGATTTATGGAGTTGCTTTTATTCAACAAATCGAAAATCCGTAATTAGTCTGGGATATAAGTGTCTAAACCAAAATAAATTGGATGAAACTCCTCGATTAGCGACAAAATGGACTTCCATATTAGGATTTAATGTGACAACTCAGAATATTACAGCCGCCTTAGTAAAAATCAATAGAACGACACATTCATCTAGCTTAATGCTACAATCATACAGAACAATATCTCACCTATATTACACACCATTGAGAATTTCTAAATGGGCACAAAATAATTTGACCAGTGACCGTACTAAATGCCCTAAGTGTGGGCTGTTGGCAGCAGATATTGTACATATGATTTACACATGCCCGGTATTAGCAAGGTATTGGTCGGCAATAGAAAATATCTTATATAAACAAAAAGCGATCAGTTCTTCATTATCAGCAGCTTCAATTTTACTTGCTATATACCCGTCTAGCACTATTAACACAGATTTGTTAAATATACTTTTGACCAGTGCTAGATTGGTTATCGCGAGAGCTTGGATCTCTCCGAACCCCCCTCATGCAATGGAATGGTGGGCGTTAGTTAATGAGATCTATACTATGGAGGGTTCAATTGCAAGGAACCGGGGAATAACAGCAATTAGGAAATTTGCTAAAATCTGGGGCACCTTTCTTTTAGAATATAACATGATTGCAGAAGATACTAACAGTGGTAATGTCTCAGGGAATACATATCTGTGTTTTTTTTTTTTGTTTTTTTTTCCCTCTTTTTTTCACTTTTTCATTATTGATACAATAATATACACTATCCCATTTGTTTCTTTGTTCTATTTTAAGGTTACATTTGAAAGATGGGTAATGTAAAATGCATGGCGTTACTTTATTTGTATTTTGATCTGCACCGATATTTGATTTTATATCATATGTTTTGTTTAAAATGTATTTGTTGATCATCTTGCCCTGCTTGTCAATAAAAATAATAATAAAAAAAAAAAGTTATAGTCAGTTCAGGTAACTATAACTGCTGTATTTCAACGGTATAAGTGAAATCTGATCCTAAGTATAACATTCCTGTAACATTTTATTTCTTAATGTTTTATATATATAAATGTTTATTTAAAAAAAAAAGATTATCTTGAATCCTGCCACCCATCCTTCTGGGCACTACCTTTCCACCTGGCCCTTGTGCCAATCACCCATCTCTCTACAAGACAGAGGTAAGACATTGTTAATCAGCAGCGATGGAGAGTGAGCCATTATAAGAATGTAAAGCAAGATCCTGTCAGTACAAGCCTTTGGAAAGGCACAGGAGACAGGTAAGATGGAGGCTGGTAACACTAGCGTGCCACTAACATGCTCATCACATCGGGTCTTGGACCCTCAAGAGAAGTAATTAAATGCAAGAAGGGCATCTGGCCAACGTTCAACAATTTACCATTGAGCAGCTAGAGACTTGGGCAATGTTGTGAAATACTGAGAAAGTCAGCACTTCCCCAAGTGATATAACAGCAGTGAAAAGCAATTTTTATTGTTCAGTTAGTTGATGTAAGAGAAGTGAATACACAATTTTTGAATTTAGGATTTGAACTGAAGTCATACAAAAGAAAAGCCTGCTTATGACTCCAGAGAAACGGCATCAAATTGAAAGCCTGATAATTATTACTTGTAAAATGTGTCCAATTCCAGGGGTGACACCTCAGAATTGGGAATTACCTGCACGTGCAACCAACCTTTGTGGAGTTAAGTTGCAATTTGTCCTATATTTTGCACATTTTATGCCTTCCCTGTAGCCACGTTTTAGATGCAAATAGGAGATCTTTACCCAAAACTAGATTAGCTCATGAGTCATTTTCAGGGCTAAGGTATTCAGAGTGATATTTATCAAACATTCACACAACGCAGGGCAGCAACCAAACATGCTGCATTCAGTTGCATGAATGGGAGAGAACTGCCCTCTGCTTGCGCTGGTGATGCACGATGGTGCAAGGGTGCCTTTGTTATGGCCAGGCTTGTTTTTGTGCAAGAAGGGATACATTGCTGCCCAAATACAATCTTTCTATGTGTGATGCAAAATGCACTAGGAGGCAACAAGGAGTAAATAAACATATTTCTCCTTTTTATTCTTCTCTGTGGTAGACATACCAATTTTCCTCAGTTCCAGCTTTACAAACCTTAGCAAGTATAGAATTGCATGTATTCTGCACGGGAACCTCCATGCTCCACCAATGGAACAATTAGCATTAAGAAGTGTAACGCAATGCAACACAAGATGCTGTGTTGGGTTACATTCTTTTACAAAGCCAAGCAAGGCCACACAAATCAGGCCTTGAGTGGCTTTGTATATCACAAATAAACCTTTGTGTTTCCCTTGGTCAAATCAAGGGCAATGCAAAGGCTTAGTAAATCTGGGTATCAATCTGCAGCAGAACATAACTAGTCTCCAGGCCCTGTATACCTAACGTCCACGTTGGGAAGACATTTATAACATCTAAGGAGAGTTTTGTAAACAGTAGCGTGGTATTTCATAGTCGCCAACCTTTTAATTTTGTGAATCACAGGATTGAGCATGACAAAATACCTTGATACATCAGTCCACTAGCTCCTTCAATTGCTAACCTAAAATATTTCACAATCCTATTCATTTTGACTTTTCTTTCACCTCAATAAATAATAGTTTGCCTGACAATTCATGCAATAACCAAGGTCACCTTCACAACAATTCTCACACATAGCAAAGGTCAGGAGTTAACATGTCATCATTGTTGAGTTTCTTTTATGTTTGGTTTCCAATTATACCAAAAAAATCAGCAGTCTTCGAGTAAAAACAGGAATGTAGAATCTAAGAGCAATGTAAAACATTTTCCTGAAAGGCAACCGAGAGACAGTGACAGCCCCATTTCAGACGAAAATTGCAAAGCAGTAATAACGTGAACACATTTAACCTGTATGGAGTTGTATTTCTAATGACAAATGGATTGCATTCTGACATCCAGACATTAAGAAGCATCCTTTTTGAAATGGGCAACCAGGCAAATGTTCGTGCAGCATTATGCATACTTTTTAAGCAAGTAAAAATGAAAAAAAACATTCGACTGCTTGGCTTTCCCACTTCCACATTTACAAAGCAACCATGTGCGAGAATTATATGGAGAGCAGATAACACCGAAGTAATCGTTAGTGCACAGGTTCAAGGTAACCGAAAGGTGAAATTCAATTGAAATGATGATACAGCAACGTAAAATTTAGTGAAAACAATGTATTTTACTTTGTCTATTTGCTGGAGAAGTGGGACCTTTAAATGAATACATGAATGGATGAACGAATTACTGAATGAACGAATAAATGAATGAATTAAACTTAATAGAGCGCTTTGCTGCCACATTTGGGCGTCTTGATGCTGCGGAAAGGACTAAGCACCAAAAGCTTCTCCAAATAGGCTGATGATTAATCACGGAACTATAGCAGAAGTCATTTCAAAGTTTAGCCGCCCCCAATTAGAAGAGCTGCCTCTTTTCTTGTGTTAGGAACTGGATTCTTTAACAAGACTTGTTGATGGTACATGGAGCAAAGAGATTAGTCTATCATTTCTTAAGTTGTTGTAATCAGCAGAAGGCTTCTTCAGCATCGTGAAGACAATCTCAAACATATGTAGAGCTATGGACACAACATATGCTGTACAGAGATCAACGGGGACGTTGTCTTTATAGAAAGAGCCACTCAAGCATTAGAGGAATCTAAGAGTGGAAGTAAATCAGTGATCAAAATAGAAGTAAGATCGGGAAGTTCAGTCCTTGTAGGGTTCGAAGAACAAGAGGTTAATGGCTAATTCATGTTTTAAATATGTTCAATTGTTATAAAGATTTGAATACATCCTCAGTTGAAATCATGGAACTTGACATAGTTTTTTTTAATATATTTAAAAATAAAAAAATTGAAAACCTTTATTGAGGAAATTCAGATCAGACACAGTACATTGTGCTACATATTAGCTCAATTAACGCAATATGATTCAAGTCAAGCATTATAAATGTACATCAGCTGCACCCTGCAAACAAAACAGGATCATTGTAGGACTATAATCAAAACATTATTGCACGGGGGTCCCTCCCCACGGAGGATAACAGGCTCGGCCACAATGTCAGCAGTGGGTACCACGAGACTGGGGGACAGGGAAGGTGGGGAAGGCAATCACTAGCCAACACTGGTGGCCGCCGCGGGCGTAGTGCCGGCGGGGAGCGTGGGGGAGGCCGTGCCGTGGAAGGGGCATGGGAGTGAAGGTAGGTCACCAAAGGACCACAAATATTCGCAGGACGGGACTTGACGTGAAGTAAATCCCAGAATTCAGACAGCAAAGTCTGACACCTAGAGGCGTCCTCCTGCCAGCTCTAGACCCTAGGCGCAGGTTTATGACCCCAGCACATGGCCACCCTATGCCTGGCCAGAATTTAACAAACCCAAGTAGACACGGGGGGTCAGGTTGCACCGTAGTGCTTGTAATGTCAAAAATAGTGGAACACACCACCTGCCAGAATTTGGAAACCTTAGGGCATAACCACGCTAAATGCGCAAAGTCAGCGGCAGGGGTAGTGCAGCGCATGCAAGTGTCACTAGGTATGAGGCTGAGCCTGTGGAGTTGGGCAGGAGTACAGTACAATCTATGCAAGTACTTAAAATGTATCAGCCGAAGTCGATAATTTGGAGACAGTTTCTTAGTCTGATTACAGCAGTATAGCCAGTCAGCCTGCGCAATGTCCATGCAAAGGTCCGCGCCCCATGCCACACGCGCCCGATCCGTGGAGATGGAGGTGGATGTTAGAGTAAAGGAATATAGTTTGGTGACTAATTTGCATGGGGTCGGGGATGTATAAATGAAATCAAGAGCCCGCATTGTGGGCAGTGGCTGAGGGAATGTAGAGTGTAGCTTCCGACAAATAGCAGGCAGCTGGTAGAAAAGAAGCGAATACAACTCTGCCATCATCTGCAAACTCAGGCGTGCCGCATGCCTAGACATTTTGGAAGGCTGGAGTGGAGGAAAATCAAGGTGTTGCACTATCGGCATAGCATTAGCAGAAAGTAAGGGAGAATTGGAGAGCCGACGCAGGCCGGATCAGGCACAGCGCAGGGTCTCGACTTTGTTCACCTCTGCCCGCGGGCGCACCGCCGGCACAAATAATGCCGTGGTTAGAGGCCAGGGGGATGCTATATCTGTCTCAATGGCTACATGGGGGTGATAAGGGGTGGGATAGATCCAAAAGTAAAAAAAACTGGCCTGGGCGTACAAGGCATATATCTTGAAGTCAGGAGCGCCCATACCTCCGACAGACATGGGGAGAGTAAGAAAGTCATATGCAACTCTTGACTGTTTGCCTGCCCAGACGAGTGAAATGATTGAGGAGCTCAGTTTGTGAAACAAGATGAGCAGTGAGAGGGATAGGGACGTTTAAAAACAAGTAAAGAAATTTCGGCGAGAACACCATCTTGGCGACTGCGACCCGGCCGGCCAGGGACAGTGGAAGATGACTC
Source organism: Lissotriton helveticus (assembly GCF_964261635.1). Lineage (NCBI taxonomy): Eukaryota > Metazoa > Chordata > Amphibia > Caudata > Salamandridae > Lissotriton > Lissotriton helveticus. The sequence continues at coordinate 56,606,951 of NC_136060.1, forward strand.
CAAATCGGAATTGCGATTCTCATATTAACATGATTAGAGAATCTGGTTTTCATTAATGACATGGAGGCAGACATTAGGCATTTTCCTTTAATGCAGAACCAAGCAGCCGCATACATCACAATAAGCAAGGTTCTAAAACAGAATAAAGGCAACACATAAAGTCCATGAGACAATGATAAAAAGTAACCCTGGTCAAAGCACTACGCTACGCTTGCGTAGTTTGCGAAAATTCGCACTACGCGAACTGCACATAGCACAGTGCAAACATGCGTAGCGTAGCGTAGTCCAGCGGTCATTTTTTGCTTGCTTGCGTTCCTCAACGTCAAATTGGTGACCGCGAGCAAGCAAAATGACATCCTCGCAAGACTTTTTCCTTGTTCGCGATCAGCAACATCAAGTTGCCGGTCGCGAGCATGGAAAATAAACCTCCCGGCGAGATTCTCAACGCGGGGAGGTCAGGTTTTTCATTGCGAGTGGTCGTGCATGCTCGTAACTGCTCGCGATGAGAAACTGCCAGTCCACGTTGAGAAAGCTGCAGCTCGAGTAACAATCTACTCGAGCAGGAAAAAAGTACAGCTCCCACTGTGCAAGATGCCGTTTTCAATCATTGCACAGTGCCGTATGCTTGTCCGCACTGTGCAATCATTCAAAACAACATCTTGCACAGTGCGAACATGTTACTACGCAGTTCGAGTAGTGTTACGCGTAGCTTGCGTAGCTTGCGTAGCTCACGTAGTGCGAAGTGCACTTTGCGTAGCTACACGTAGCGCTACTTCGCGAACTACGCCCACCCCTAATAATAAGCCTCTTTTAAATGAAAGAGAAGACAGATCAAAAACGAAGAAGTTGAAACGTCACAATCCAAGTTAATCTTCAGAAGTAGAACAAATGGAGAAAGTGAAGGATTCCATCTGTGAGGAGATAGATGACGTAAGGAATCCACTGATGATAAAGAAAACAAAACCAGCAATCAAGGGTTATCTGAAACGAGAAGAAAATTAGATAGTGAAAATAATTTGCAAAAAAGCAAAAAATTCAAAGATAGTACAATATTAGAATGCATTACAACGAAATGTTATAAACAACATTGTGAAAGAAACATCACCACCAAAGGGTGGGAAGGAAGGATAATGTCAGCCTCCGTGCCTTTAATGAAATCCAGTTTCTCTAGTCATGTTAATATGAGAATCGCAATTTCATTACAAGACCGGAGGCTACATTATGCATGTTGGTAGCTTTCTAAAACAACATTAGACATGTGTTCAATAGGTTTACAGTAGTGACGTGCAAAAGTACTGGCATTAGACCATTCAGCAGCCTTAAGGATGTGATCCAATTTACCTCCTGACCAGAGAGATTTACTGGCGATAGCACCTCTTAATGAATGAACTTGAAATTTGTTTAAATCAATACCAGCAAGATTCATAGCAGTTTTGATCCATCTAGCAATAGAAGAGGAGGAAATTCCTTTGTGGGGTTTTACAAAGGAAATAAGCAGGTGATTAGCACCTTGAGGACGAAGATGAACCATCCTCCGATCGTATTCCTACATGAACTCCACAACGCAGAGTTTGGGACAAAGGTCAAAATGAGGATAAAAGATAGAGTCAGACATAGTCTTAGTTCTCTTAAAGATATCAAATTTAACGCCAAGCACATTGTAAGAAAGTCTGGAAATTTCTAGAGCTCTGATATCAGAAGCTCTTCTACAAGAGATTAGGAGCAAAAGAGTGGCTAATTTAATAGAAAGGTTTTCCCTGTTAAGAAGAGAATTAGAAGGCCAATCATTGAAGAGGTCGGGAATTAGTTTAACATCCCAAAGAGTCTCATATCTGGCTTTAGGAGGTCTCCTCAAGCGAATACTTTTCATGACTCTACAGATAATGACATTTTTAAATACATTAAGGTAGAGAAAATAAAGCCTGTTTGGAGCTGCATTTAAAAGAGGCTTATAATCGTTGTCCCATGGACTTTATGCGTTGCCTTTATTCTGTTTATTGTGTTTTGGAACCTTGCCTATTGTGATGTATGCGGCTGCTTGGGTCTGCATTAAAGGAAAATGCATAATGTAGGCTCCGGTCTTGTAATGAAATCTTAGACTCCAGCCAATCCACCGCACACCCAAAGTTGGATCTCCACAGCTCATCTAAGTCCCTACTCAACCAGATGCCCGGATAGCGCGTGGGACCAGAAGCCCACACGAACGGAAAATCCGCAGTGAACGGCTCAGTAGCATCAGTCAAAGGGAACAACACAGACTTGCCCCAGTTTACCTGAATGCCAGAGAGACCGCTTCCCGGACTAGGGGGCTAAGATTTTCTTGCGGATGACGGGCATACAAGGTAACATCGTCCGCGTACACAGAGACAAGATGGGCCGAAAAACCAATACCCCTGTGAGTGTGGTGCTGCCGGAGTCTGGCAGCCAGGGGCTCCATCGCAATAGCAAAAAGCATGGGCGATAGAGGACACCCCTGCCGGGTGCCGCGTTTGATGCTCATAGGATCGGAGATCTGTCCGTTAATGCAGAGACGCGCCGAAGGGCTGGTGTAAAGGAGCATGATCTTGCGTATGAATAGTTCGTTCAAGCCCATGCGCGGCAGGAGGTAGAATAAAAAGGGCCAAGCAAGCGTGTCGATCGCCTTCGTAGCGTCCAGCAGTGTAGCCACCACAGGGAGATTTGGGTTGATTTGGTGTAGGACTGAAAAAAATATGCGAAGGTTGTGAGAGGTAGCCCTGCCTGGAAAAAATCCAGATTGGTCCAGAGCGCAATGAGGGGCATTAGAAGCAAAAGGCGGGAGGAGATCAATTTGGCAAAAATGTTATTATTGGTATTAATTAAGGAGAGAGGGAGGTAGGAATCACGGCGGTCGGCTGGCTTGTCAGGTTTGAGGAGCAGAGTTATCATAGCCTCGCGTAGAGACTGAGGGAAGAGGCCACTATCGAAGGACTCATTATACATAGCAGCCAAGTGTGGTTCTAAGAGATCCGCATATGTTTTGTAGAAAGAGGCCGGGAGACCATCAAGGCCCGGTGCCTTGTCACCGGGCAAGGCACTGATGGCGGCGAGTATTTCCTCCATAGTGAATGGCATATCTAAAAATTCCCAATGGTAATCCTCAAGCCAGACTAACTAAATAGTCTCGAAGTATTGAGCAAAAGTTTCCCATAAAGGAGGGGAGCCAGCAGAGTATAACTGCGAATAAAAGTCTAGGAAGCGGGATGTAATCTCCTCCCGGGAGGTGGTCCTAGTCGAACCCCCGTCTCTAAGAGCCATAATATAGGAAGCAGCATGCGGAGGACATAGCAGATTTGTCAGAGTTCTTCCCGGGTGGTCACCTTCACCGAATCGACGAGCCCGACCCTCTCTACCCAAAAAGGAGAGTTCACGCTCAGCTTCTTCAGAGAACTACGTGTGTTTTTGGCGTAAAAGTACAAGCGCCTCTGGACTAGGGTGTTCAGCCTGGGCGGCCTCCAGATCTTTCATTTCCGCCTCGAGTTTAGCAAAAGTAGAATGGATGGATCGGCCTGTTTAGAAATGCACTCACCTCGAACAACAGTCTTGAACCCCTCCCAGATTACTGAAACAGAGTCAATGGACCCCGTGTTTAGAACAAAATAATTAGTAATAGCAGTTTGAATGCCGCAAAACACAGTGTCTCAAAGGGCATTTGGGGGGAGGCGCCAAGTAAATGAAGGCTGCGGAGAGTGGGGGAGGCGGAGACGAATCTGGACCGGCGCATGATCAGAGAAAGTTTGCGCCATGTGGGCTGCGTCTGTGAGCCAGGTCAGGACGTCTGGGGAGGTCAGCCAAAAATCTATACGCGACCAGCAGCCCCTAGCACCAGTAACACAGGTTCCCTCTCGGTCATCAGGCCACAGGTGACGCCAGGCATCAAAGAGAGAATTATAAGTCAGTATGGACGTAAGAGCCGCAGTGGCGTGCGGGTGGGAAATGCAGGGACCAGACCGATCGAGTGCCGCCGATAGAGTGACATTAAAGTCCGCTCCCCAAATGACCACTGCAGGTCCGCCAGCGGAGACGAGGTGCCATATGTGATGAAATTAGTCTGGGTCATCCGAGTTGGGCCCATAGACTGCGGCAATCGTCACGGGCTGGGCCAGCAAAGAACCATGCAGAATTACATACCGACCCTCAGGGTCGGTCAGTGCCTGGGCAGTGTGCCCGGGGAGACCCGCACGTATCAAAATGGAAACCCCCCTAGCGTAGGAAGAATATGTAGAAGAATGTGATTCCCCCCAATAGTGCACTGGAGTCTGGAGAGGGAACCCGGCATCAGGTGCGTCTATTGTAAGAGACAGATATCTACCCTATGACGCTGCAAGTGTGAGTGAATCAGTCTAGCCTTACGATGGTCATTCCAACCGCGGACGTTCCAGGTCCTGCAGACTGTTTCAGTCAGAAGGTGGTGGTCATAGTGGTGATTATACACAGCACGGGTGGGAAACGCCACAAGCAGAAACAAATGGTGCATAGCTGAGCCAGAACTACGACTTGCAGGACAGCGGGGGGAACACCCACAGAGAAAGATACTGTGGATATGTGGCGGAGAAGTGAAACGAGCCAGTGAACAGGGGGAGCGCCCTGCGCAACGAGACCAGCCAATCGCAGATAGCAAGCGGGGAGAGGGACTAAAGGAACAGTACATACATAAAGGGTTGATATCAATTGACTTGCGGCGAAGGGAGCACGGTGCAGTGTCGTAATCAAAACATGCAAAAGTGATATGGAGCAACAAAACAATGGCATAACAAAAATATATCACCAAGAGAAAAAAAGAAACCCCGAGAACCCCCACCCCGATCCAACCCAACCCCCCTCAGGCAGAGCAATGAAGACATTTCCCACCCTGCCCATCCCGGCCCCACGCCCCCAACATCCATTTCCAAAAAGGAACAGCAGAATGACCCCCAACCCCGCACCCACTCCAACCCCCCCAATCAGGCTGAAATTCCAGCCCATCCCACCCCGGGGACCCACAACTAGGTAGGGGAAGAACACTAAAGCAGTAGGGAATTATCCTGAAGGGGCAATTACAGGGCAAGGCGTACTCCCCTGCGGTGAAGCAGGGTGGCCAAGCTAGGGTGGAGTCAGGCATCATTTAGAAGGAAACATCAGACAAGGTGTAGCACTTCAGTCATTGTCACTTAGGCGGTCAGCAGCATCCAACAGGGATTTGGATGGCGGCGAGCGAGCCGACCTCTCAAGCTTCTTGGCGAATACCAGGGCCTCCCTAGGGTCAGAAAAGACAAGAGTTTTTGTGCCTTGGCGGACCCGCAGCTTCGCTGGATAGGCCAGGAGGTATGAGACCTCATGTTTCTATAGGATTCGTTTGGCAGGTAAAAATTCCCGCTGAGCCACCTGAACAGTGAGGGTAAAGTCTGGATAAAAATAAAGTGAATTGCCCTGATGGGTGATGATACCTCTGAATCGTGCAGCACGGAGTATAGCGTCCCGATCCCGATAATTTAATAATTTAGCGATGATCGGACACGGGGGCAAACTGGGACCTGGACGGGGGCCAAGGGAGCGGTGAGCACGCTCCACAACGAATACTGAGGAAAGGATGTCGCTAAAAAGTTCCGTAGCCAGAGTCTCCACATAGTCCTCCATGCGGGAGATGTTGGTCGGTTCCGGAAGTCCCGTTATATGGAGGTTGCTCCAGCGAGAACGCACCTCCAAGTCCTCATTTTTCTCCCGGATAACCGCTAGAATCTTGTCCATTTGGAGCAATTTTTGACGGTCTTGCCTGGCAGCATCCTCCGCTTCAGACACCCTGGATTCCACATTGAGTAGTCGATTGTCATTAGTGTCCACACGGGCCTTCACTGAGCCTAGACGAGCTGAGAGTTGGTCCAGCTGGGTAGCGTTGCCAGTTACTGTTGACTTCAAGTCCAGCATGGTTGCCTTCAGGTCATCCTCACGGGAAGAGGGCACATTCGTAGTGACCACGGGTCACCTCCCTCAGAGCTAGAGCCATCTTGACGAGAAGACCTGCGGAGCTCGAAGGCGATCTTGGGCTGCTTCGGGTCAGTTTTCCCCATGATGAGTGAGACCCCCGGTTGGCAGGCACCTAGCGGCAACCAGGCCAAGGCGAGGGTAAAATGTCCAGCTGTATGCCGCTGATGTGAAGAACCAACCCTTCAGTCGCGGTTGGGTCAAGCGACCATGAAGCCGAGACATCACAGAGGTGGCACAGAGGACGGGGAGCAGCAGGAGCAGCGATATCGTCAGGCAAACTGTCTCCACAAAGTAACACCCTGTTTTGCATCCAGGTGGAGGGAGACAGACGGCCAGGTGCCAGCAGAGCTCAGTCCCTCCCCCGGCAGCCAGATCCCCCCACGGAGCCAGGGCGGGAGGACAGCGGGCCCCAGCAGGAAGCATCCCAGCCAAGGGCCAAAGCAGTAGATGGAGGAGGAAGATTCAGGCCCACAAGGCAGCTCCCAAGATGGCAGCACACTGCGCACGAGGAGTCCAACTGGGACTCTGTTCAGAAAGGGCAGAACAGCTCAAAGTTATTCTCAGGGCTACAGGCGTCCAAGGTGCGCCCGGGGAGGCAGGCCCAGGCCAGGTGAATAGGCGAGGGTCTCACTAGCAGAGGACGCAGCAGGGACTCACTGAAGACCATGCACCACCATGAGACAAAGGGGTACCTTGTGCAGAGGCACTGATATGGAGACCGTGGCTGTTGGGAGCATGGAGTTGAGGCCACAGGTCGAGTTCACCAGCACGGCCGGCGAAGGGGCCCACCAGAACGAGGCCTTCACAAGGTGACTAAGCAGGCCGCTCCGCTGTAGCGCTGAGACAGAAAATCGCTGTCCTGCGTGCCGGGAGTGCCAAGGCCCGACAGCAATGAAAGCCAAGCACAGATGGGCCACACAGGGAAGCAGGCAAAGGGCCGGAGTCTTGTGGGTGACGCCCACTTGGCAGGGCGGGATGGAGGGCCGAAGGGGGGCGTGCACCATGCAGAGGGCCGCACCGGCGAGGAGACACGGGGATCCGCCACTCCCATCACCGGGTTCGCGCGCTAGTGGCCGCCGTCAAATGCGGCCTGGGGGTGGTGAGAGTGAGCGGTGGCATCCAGGCCGCAGCGCTCCGGACCGGAGGTTGAACACACAGAAACCCAACCCCGCCAGCAACAGCCCCCAAGGCGGCGCGACTCACCAGGTGCTACGATGTCTTGGCTCTGGACCCCTCACCAGCAGCATGCGACGCCGAGGGCCCGCCCGGCCCCAGAGAGAGTCAGAGCGGCCCACACGGGAGGCAGCGCGCAGGCCGGGCACAGGCTGCAGTCGCTGTATCTCAGCCGCTGAGATGAGCTGGGGAGCGAGAGAAGGCACAGTCAACGCCTCTCTCTGTGCGGCGCTTGAAACCAACGTCGAGGTGCAGGTAGGAGGAGAATGCCTGCAGGATTCTGTCGGATAGTTAAGCTTGGACGGCAGAGCCCACTCAAGGTGCAGCCATCTTGCAGCCAGCCAAGCCACGCCCCCTCATGGAACTTGATATAGTTGATGTTTCAAAAAGCTGTTTGGCAATTCAAGAACTTTTGCAAGTAGAATTATTAGCAACAGAGATCTTGGAAAATACATTTTTATCTCTTCCTGCCTTGATTTTTTTTTTAACAAAAAATATTTTGAAGTAGGAGTTATAATGTTAGCACCATGGGCCAGATTCACTTTTTGTTCATGCAATATAGCACATCACAGCAACGAAATGTCTGTGTTGTGCAAGAGAGGAAACAGCACAGAACCCCCCCACCCCCACTGATGCTCAAACAAGGCTGCCTTGTGCGAAGAACACCCTCACATAATGGTGCAGAGGAGGGTGTGAACTGTCTAGCATGGGATTTGGAGTGGAGGCCTACCCTTCCAATGCAAATTCCAGCACCTAGACAAACCCACAAGGTTCATACGCATAGGGAGTGTGATATCAACGGCAGCAAATACACACTGTATGAACACATTCCTCCTTGTTATTGCCCTCAAAGGATGCATTATTTTTTATACCAAGCCCAGTCTATATAATATTTTACTATATTGGGCTCACTGTAAAAAAGGCACCTTTTCAACACAAAACAAGTTTTGTGCTGCATTTTAAATTCCCAATTTACGGTGTTTTACTTTGCTTTGTGCTGAAGCGTTATGAAATCTGAGCCTAGATTCCTTCAAGTGGTTTACATGCCATGTTACAACAGAGAGTGCTTCAGAATACCATGGTGCCAAAGGTTCTCTTGGGTGAAAGTCTTTAAGCATATGATAGTATCAAGAGCTGCCTCTACCCACCGATAGTAGATATCAACATTGTTATCCATAACATCTCAAAAGAGGTGGACGGGGATTTAAGGGCCTGAGTAAAACAGACTGATGAAACTTTAGCTAAACACACGTAGTGTATGTATGGGTTGACTCTCTAGAGTGGCTGCCAAATTCCCTATGGGTCATTCAAGAAAGGGGAACAGGCACAGAAATGGATAAGATAATCTTCAGAGGTACAACTGGGGTGCTTGGACCATGATATATATGGGCGAGGGACGTGACCAATTGCTTATGCCCCTAAAATGACAACAAAATCAGAAAAGTGGTAATGAAATCAATTGAGTTACTCAAGTGTTTATGTCTTTTGGGACAATGAAATTAGAACATTCAAGCAAACAAAAGTGACCTCTATTACAATAATGCAGGTCCAAATGAGCAAAAAGGTCCAGGGGAACAGTAAACTAAATCCCACTAAAGGTCCTGTGAGAGTGACTGTGAAATTAAATAAATGAGTTTCTGTGAGATTGAATTGAATAGTCTAATCTAGTTATTGTGACTGAATCACCAAAATAATGGCCAAGGGTCTTTCCATCTTGTTCTCAAGGTCAGTGTGCATGATTTCATAGCTTTAGGGAACCACCATTGCAATACCAGTTCCTAACAGTTTGTAAAGCCATGTCTCCGTAAGAAAAACCTTGGCTGGGATTTGTTGACCAGTGCTATTGCAGTCTTGATTTGAAGCAAAGCAAGAACACGCAACAGCAACACTTTCAGGGAGAGAGAGAACCTATGGATATGGACAAACTTTCAGAAGCAATGAGAGCGTAATTTCAGGATTGACTTGTGTGTTCCCCACTGCACAGGTGTGCTTACTGGGTTCTCATACAGTCCAACATGCTTCAGGATTTGGAGAGTATCAATGCAGCCGGAAAACAGATGCTCAAACAAAACACGCATTTGGCAAAGACAATAGGCCTGGCTTTGGCCGCTAGCCTTTTGGCAATTCTTGTTTTGTCATGATTTGTACATTTTACAAAGCTTTATTATAGGGTAGCTGTCAGACACTCATCAAATCCAAAAAAGACATTTATAAAAGACACAAATGTGTTTTGGGTCTCATAAATATACACATTATCATAGAATGTTGTTGTACTGAAGGGATCTACTTTGTGTGTGGATGTGTTTATGGTGAAAGGGAAGCATGCCATAACTCATAGTGAAGTCAGTCAATGGCTAGTGAGATGACAAGTGCCCCTTGATGCATGCTGGAGTGGGTGAAAGAAAAATGTAAAAGACACATCACAGACCAATGGATGAAGCTTGGCTGAAGGAAAGAAACAAAAGGAAAGAAAGCCAGAAAGAAAGAAAGAAGAAAAGATAGAAAGAAAGCACACTGACATGAAAGAAGGCAAGAAGGAAAAAAGAAATAAAGATGAAAAGAAGGAATGGAAGCTGAGGAGAAAGTCAGTCAGTCAAATTGGCTTTATTTCAATATGAAACATATCTTTAAAAGCAATGTACAAACATTTTAAAAGGATAAAAGAGCCAGTTCACAATGGATACAATCATACAGAATAGAATGCGAAATGGCATCAATAAATTACATAAAATTCAGGGTAAAAGGTAATTACACAATATACGTAAGCCTTTTGGATCTGATTAACCATGCCCAGCTTAAGAATTTCGCCATACCAAAGACAAATAGGAGCCGTGTATCAGATTTCAGGATTCGCAAAGCTACGCTATAATGTCTGGTGCCAAGATCTTTACACAGGGGTTTAAGCCACCTGAGGCGAGGGGCTTTATAAGCAGGGCATTCGAATAAAAAATGGGGCACCGACTCAGTCCTGGAAGCACAGAAGGGACAAAACTTGCTAGTCTGAGCCGGGATCTTCCAGCGAGCAGTCAGTTCGCCGAAGGGAAGTACCCCTATTCTAAATTTAATATATAGAGCTCTATCTCTAGATTTTGTGATTGCATCGAGATAAGGTTCATATAGGGTTACTTCCTTTACCAATAAGAAATCTCTAGTAGTTCGACACAGATTGGGATTGGTGGTCCTTTTGTTCGATAGCCACTGCCAATAGGCTTTTTTTAGGACAGCCTTTGATGGTGCAGACATAGAATGCCAAGCTTCGCCAAATCCCAGTTCTCCAAGGAGATGCTTAACATCCCTTAGCCATCCAATTTTGCACCAGCCTGAGAGTGACAAAACCTCCTTTAGCCCTTCAGCGTAACTGGCAAGTTCAGGGACTCTCCATAGGCGAGCCCAAAGAAGAAGGGATCGTAATCTAGCCTGGTCTTTAATAGAATGACATCCCATATCTAGGAGCAAGGGTGTAGTGGGGGTATTGTACGGGAGACCCATTAAATCCTTCAGAAACTTGTTCTCTGAGCGAGTCAATAGGTCCATGTTCTGTGCTCCCCAAAGCTCTGCTCCGTAGAGCGCCGCACTAACACCTCTCGACTTATAAATGTCTAGCACCGGGGCGATAGGTTTGAGAGTAGATGAGCGCTGTTTTTTAAAAAGGACCCCCACCACCCTTTTGTGGGACAATAGCATCTTTTGGAGGTGGCAATTCCACTTCATGCTATCGGCCAGGCGAATCCCTAAGTAATCAAAGACCTTCACCCTTTCCAGGGGCACCATGTTTAATAAGGGTGACCAACCATGCTTCCTCGGGGGATTCAGGACCAAATATTTGGTCTTTTCAACATTAATTTTCAAAGCCCGAGAGTCGCAGAAGGAGTGAAAGCTATTAAGGAGACTCTGTAGCCCAACCGGTGTTTTAGAAATCAGAAGGGTATCGTCTGCAAATAATAGGGTAGGAATTTTTCTGCCCGCCAGGGTAGGAGCATCTGAAGGATGTTTTAAAAGATGCTCCACATCTCCGTTGACATACAAAGAAAACAGAGTGGGGGCAAGAACGCACCCCTGGCGGACACCCTGATTTACTGTTATTCAGGCAGTCTTTTGTGCCTGTTTGCCCCACCGCACCTGCGCAAAGTTTTCAGTATGGAGCTTTATTATTAGTGACAACAGGTACGGGGCATTCCCAAATCAGACAGTACCCTCCATAAGCAATCACGTGGTAATAGGTCAAAAGCAGTGCGCAAGTCTATAAAGGCAAGATACAGGCTGCCTTTGCCCAGTATAACCACCTTCCAATAGAGCAACAGCAGTCGGAAGGACTGCTCAATGGTCCCGGTGCCTGATCGAAAGCCCGCCTGAAAGTCAGAGAGGATCCCATTGTCCTCTACCCATTGAAGCACCCTCCCCAAGACTACCTTCCCTGTAACTTTCTGAGATGTATCTATAAGGCTCATAGTTCGGTAGTTTGCTGGGTCGTCCCTGCTCCCTTTTTCAAAAATCGGGACGACCTCAGCGCCCATCCAGGATTCAGGGAGGGCAGCATCAAGGAAGCTTGCATTTATCAGCGAGGCAATAAGGTTCCCCCATTCTGGCACATTTATGGTAACCCATCAGACCCAGGAGCCCTATTGGGAACAATAGACTTAATCGCGTTCTCCACTTCTTTGCTAGTGAACAATAGGTCCTCGCTCAACCCAAGGTGGTCTAATGGTGGTGTCTCAAAGGGTCCCCACCCGTCACCCGTTGTTGAAGTATATAGTCGGGAGAAATGCTCCAACCACGACGCCTCGGGAATATTACATGTTATGAGGGAGTTGGTGGGTTTGTTCTTGGCTCTAACTAGTTCCCAAAAGCTCCTGGAATCTCTTCCAGCGCTTGCCAATTTCAGGTCGCACCAGAACTGGTTCTCCCACTCTTCCTTCGCTTTACAGATGGCAGCCCTGTACTTCTTCCTGGCTGTACTTATCAGCCCACCTCCCTTTGATTTGACTGCAATGATTAAATCCCTCTTTGCTTTCCAGCAAGAGTTGGTATACCAACCTGGATTTCCCCTGGGGCGCCCCCTATTGCCAGCCTTGGCATTTTGGCTTCGTACAATAAAGAGGTCACCTATAGATTTCGTGGTGTGACCAAACAGAGTGGAAATCTCTTGGGCATTTAGGGTGGTGGTTTCCAACTTGGATAAAACCTCGGCCATGATTAGACGTATTGCCAGGACCTTGTCCTCGTCCATAGCCACGTTGTTCCATTTAAGGCGTCTCCCGCAATTCGAGGGGCAGACTTCGTCTGTCGATCTCAATACGGGGGATACCTGGTGATTATTGGCCATCATCCATAGGGGGGTCAGTGCCAAGGAAAGTAAATTATGGTCGCTATCCGTCGATGGTAAAACTGCCATGTCTAATACAATTGCCCAGAGTTTGTAGTTCAGCAAGATATAGTCAATTCTAGACGAATGGCCTATCCTGTTGAATGTGTGGGAGCCCGAGGGGTCCGAGACTGCTCTTCCATTTGCTGCCCTCAGGCCATACTCCAGGGTTAGAGTGTTCAATTGTATAACCCTTTGGGACCATCTCTTTATAGGTGCTATCGATAGGGGTGGTATACCTCTCCTAATGTCTTCCTCTCGGGTGCCTAAAATGTCGTCAGCCGCTAAGGGCTCAAAGGTGCAGTTAAAATCCCCCGCAAGTAAGATGAAGTTATCTGGGCTACACAAACTAAGTTTGTCCTCAAGACCCGATAGGGTCAAAGAGGGTGACCCTCTTTTAGGGGCTCTAACATAAATGTTCAGAATCTCCATATTCCGCCCACTGTGTGGCCCACTCACTGACAATCTCTGCAGGTCAGGAGACTTGGAAACTCTGCATCTAATCCGGAAACCTAATGAAATGCTTACCCATATAATCAGACCACCAGCAGGGCGGCCTCGCCCCGTAAGAGGGGCGATAGCAGGCACAAAGTAGGTAGTAAACCCAACTTTGTGTCAAGGTTCCAAACACCAAGTTTCCTGGAAAATGCATATTCCAAAAGACTCAATGAGGGAATTCCACTCCGGTATGTCCAGGTTTCGTGAAATGCCGGCTATATTACAGCTGGCAATCTTCCAAACATTATTAGGAACTGGCTCGTGTTCGACAGGAGATCTCTGTGGACACGTAGTAAGCTCCGAACAAAAGGCCTTTGGCACTCCCTCCGATGCTACCATGATATCAGGTATGCCCACAACAGAACATCCCGGTGGCTCCCCATGTTCAGGACCAGAAAAAAGAGAGACAGGGGATGATTGATAATTCCAGAACATGTCCCCTTGCGAATACAATTTCAAAGCTTTTATTCGATTTGTTAATACAAATCATACAAGCAAAATTGATATAACAATTCATTACATACTAGATTATAAAAGAGAACTCCAAAAATATGGGGAGAGGACATAATAGATAATAGCAAATCTAGGAATTAATTCATATTTGTAGATATGATAATAACTAAAAACGCAGGGATTCACATGTAACAAAAGTTGTAATCAGCTCCTAAGGTGCATATCCTGGCAACTAAAAATTTTTAGGAAGAAATACAGGCCTAGGACATGAAACTTTGTAATAACAAAAATAGGTTTAAAACAAAATAAGTACAGACAGGTCGGTGTGAAATATGGCAACTCTAAACACTTCCTGGCAGCTGTACTTGTCCAAAAAATTAATAATTAATTAAACATTAGGGGCTAGGTAACGGGGGAATATACTATGAAAACAAGGCCAAGAAATAGTTGTCACAGAAGAAACTCTTCCTCACACTATACAATTTAAATCGGGCCGAAGGTAAAAGAGCAATTTGCGTAGTTATTTGTACATACAATATATAAAAACATAAAGTACAGACAGGAACATATAAGAATTAAGACAATACAATACATTTCCTGGCAGCTGTACATTTCAAAATAAAAGTAGCGGTAAAGAAACAAATATCCTCATTCTCTAGTGCTGATAATAGTGCAAGGGCATTCTTATAGGACCGTATGTTATATTTGATAAAAATAGGTTTTAAATACCTAATTCTTAAAAAATGATCAAATTTGCAGAAGAGTAAAAAATGGCAGCAACTCTGGCGTGAAATATTATCACATGGGCAAGGAGTTTCTGATTTAAGTTTCTGTACTGGAAATGCCACAAGGTGGTGTACGATGCCCAACCTAACACGAGTTAGGACAAATTGATGAGAGGGGCGGTTGACCACTGAAAGATAGACTTGGAACCCTGATGGTAAGCTGAGTTCCTTATAAAATTTCAAAGTAGCCAACTTGCCAAACACCTCAGCGCGCCCTTTCTTTTTATACTTTAAGAAGGTTTGTTTAATTTCTTTTTTGGGTATGTCAACCACCAGTTCGGGGTCAAGGAACACATCAATGTCAAACATCTTTTTATACCAAAAGTGGATATATTCCAACCAAAGGATGCGAGATGAGAAGTCCAGGCCTATGCAATCAAGAATAATTTCTTGAGTAAAACGAGTCTCTGGCTTAGCCCAAATAGAACGCCATAATAAAAGTGGGCGAACGGCTGCTAAGTCAGAAATGAACTCGACCCCAACCTCATCATGGATTAATTGGACAGAAGCGGAAGGGGGGAGGCACAACACTCTTTTTAAAAACTTATTTTCATCTTTTTGTAAAAGTAAGCCATCTATGTGGCCCCACACACCCGCTCCATACAATACAGAAGTGACGCAACGTATAATATATATATTAATCATATCTCGGATGCTTCTAGATCCAAGTTTAGAAGCAAAGCGAAATACGCTGCTTGTAGTTCGCAACATTTTTAACCTAATGTTATCGAGCTCAGATTTCCAGGATCCGTCATTAGCATAGGTGATACCTAAGTAACAAAATGTTTTGACTTGAAGCATTTTGTCATTGTCTAAATAAAAACTGGACTTCAATTTATTAGCTGACTGACCACACAGCATAACAAAGGTCTTTGATTTGTTGACACAGAGTCTCCTATTTTTAATAAACAGCATAAAACTGTTTATGAGACGTTGTAAGCCTATCTGGGTGCGAGATAAAAGAACAGCGTCATCCGCATATAATAAGATTGTGACAGGATTGCCACCAATCAGCGGAGCGTCTGCCGGTATGGTAGCTAGGGTGCGATCAACACAATTAATAAAAAGAGAAAATAAAAGAGGGGCTAATACGCATCCTTGCCGGATGCCCCTTGACACTTTAAAAAATGGTGTGCATTCACCAAGAGTACCATATCGAACTTTACAAGAAAGTTTCTCATAAAGCCGTGCCAAAAAATGGACTATTTCTGACGGTGCTCCTAACTCCAATAAAACCTGCCAAAGAATACTATGATCAACTAAGTCGAATGCGCTGCTCAAGTCAGCAAAACATAAAAATAAATTGCCCTTTTTAGCTACTGTATATTTATTAATTAAAAGATCCAGGTTTACGCATTGCTCTAAAGTGCCCATGCCTTTCCTGAATCCATATTGTACCTTAGATAAAATATTCATATCTTCGGCCCAGGTTTCTAACCTTATGAGCAGGATTCTGCTCATAACCTTTACTGAGGCGTCCAATAAAGAAATAGGTCGATAGTTGGCAGCCTCGGATTTGCTTCCTTTTTTAAATAAAGGGATAATAACCGATCGGCCCCAGTAAGGGGGGATGTTACCTTCAGCTGCGCAATTGAAAGTCCTCACTAAAATGGGGGCCCACAAGTCAGGTGCTGCTTTTAGTAAGTCCATCGGGACCCCGTCGGGGCCCGGAGCCTTCCCTCCTTTGCTGTTAGTAAGGCCTTCCAATCCCTCTCCCAGGGTAATCCCTAGGGGTAAAGGTGTCCATATGGACGATTCAGCAAGGGGTGTTGTTAGTGATATCCCCGCAGGGTTAAAAAATTTTGTAAAATGGGTAATCCACTCCTCACATGCAACATGAGAGGTGATTTCCGGAGTACCTTCTGTGTTTAAAAATGGGCTGTTGACTATTTCCCAATAGAGTTTGCTATTTTTAGTCTCAACTGCTTCGTTCAACTTATCCCATGCTTCTCTCTTTAAGACCTTTTTCCTGTTTATGATGGCCAGTTTATAATTGTTCCTTATTTGTTTAATTCTGTTACCATCTCGTGGTTTAGACTTTAAGGCAACCTTCAAATCCCGAAGTGCCACAGTACAAGAGATATCAAACCAACCCAATTTTACAATTTTGTTGGTTGACAATTTTTTCCTAAAAATACCCTCAATGACAGCATTAATACTGATAAATTGTGATATCAAGAGATCAGAATCAATAACGTCATTCAAGCAGTAACTAATCTCAGCTTTGCAGCTAACAACGACCTCCCTTTGTTTGGTCGCAGAATTGGCCCCTGTCCATTTAATCCTCGGGCCATTAGGTCTGCTAGAAACGATTTCAGTGGTACAAAATTCCCCAGTCTCTGTTATGGCACCTCTACCGGGAATGGTTATACAGATGCTGTTGTGATCACTTAAACTTTCCTCTCTCACATACAAGTTTAAGTAATCACCGTTACTAGAAAACAAGATGTGGTCAATAAAAGTCCCAGCTTCCCTCCCCGTAAAAGTAGGGCAGCTGGCATTCTGGTTATTTTTGTTACAGTTTAACAAGACCAGGTCTAGTTTGAGTAGCAGTTTGTTTAGGACAGAGCCATACTGGCAGTGAGGAAAGTGGGGAAAATCCTTGCCCCTGTTGGGGCCCCCACTATGATTATCCAACTCCATCCCAAACCCACAGGGATTCCCCTTAGATAAATGGCAAGGCTGCAGATTGAAGTCCCCAGCTCAAAGGATGTCTGTCGCCTTATGGGAAATGGCCATGGCCTTGGCAACTTCTTTTTCCAGAGGGAACAGAATATTCCCTCTGGTAACGTCGAAGATGTTATTATAGAAATTGACAAGTACCAGGTCCATGCCCTTGCCACAATCAATCCTTAGCACCTGGCTATGTGCACCCACAGTTGTACTACTTCTAACTTTGTAGTTACTCAGTCTATTGGATAGAAGTATCAAGAGTCCCCCCTTTGCCCTACCTGAGCTAGATTTGGTGGCATTAAGACAATAAGATGAATAGCCTTCTACGGCTATATCCTCCTGGCTCCAGGTCTCCTGGAGGAGGACAATATCAAACCCCTCTCCTATAAACCTGTGCCAAAAGGGAGTGTTTAATTTTCCTGCAATGCCTGCGATATTCCAGGAAATCAGGTTAAGGTCTGCTAACTTAGAATCCTGTACTGTAGTCTGGACTATAGTCCTTGATTCTCCAATTACTGACCTCCTAATAGGAGATTCAGTAATGGTGGGATGGTTACTAGGAGGGGATTGAATGAGAATTTCCTCCATGACAGAAACCCTATCTAAACCCATTTGACAGCTTGGAAATACAGATGCCGCGGTAAGGACCGATTGTCTACTGGTATAGACAGATTGCACACCCAATCCAGATCCTGACTGCCTATAGACTGATCGAATAGGTGGAGGAGAGACATAATGTCAGTCCACCATCTCCAGGCAGTCATATCTGTTGGATGTCTGAATACCCTGCCACCCACCTTCTGCATAATGGTTATTGTTGGAATACCGGGGGCGATGTACCCATTCCCTGCCCCTATTCTGTTGGATACGCCATGGGTCACCATAGTTCCAAGGATGTTCTTCGGTCATGGCCCAATTTGGCGGCGGAATTGGGTAATGGTAATTAAATGTAGGGGGGTAGAAAAAAGAGAGGCGATGGGTATCGATTCCCCCCTTTTTCTCTAGTTCTGGCCATGAACAAATATGGTTTACAGTAGAAGCATCGTCACATGTGACAATGACACAGTCCCCCTGAATGCTCTTGGGGCTCTTCCCCACCCAGGATACCCTGCGTACAGATGAAATTCCACAGGTGATGGAAGACTTCAGGGGCCTATTAATACTGAGCCACTGGAGAATTTTGTTCCGGAGGGACCAATTAGGTTCGTCTGTGCCAGCTGTAAGTTCAGGCACTCCTGTTAAAATTACAGTAAATGGAGATACCTCGGGGGCCAGATGAATTGGTCGTTTGGGTCTGGGCACCTTCTTGCCTATATGGGGAAGGGTTTTGCGAAGGGCCTGAGGTTTACTATGTGGTTGCTGTGGGGGCGCGTTAGTCATGTGATGGTTAGAGTCAGTTGGCGTGGCTATGGGGGTATGTGCAGCAGGAGTTTGCTGACTAAGAGTCGCTGTCAGTGGTGCAGGTATAGCTTTGGGCTTTGGTTTTAAACAATTTGCACAAGTACTCGCCACAGATGGTATAGGTGTTGTAGGAACATTTGATTTGGGATGAGTATTAAGTACAACAGACGGTCTATCGATGTTAACCGGGAGGACCCCCAGACCGGCCGCTGTACAACCCCCCTCCGTTTTATCAGATATTACCCTAGGCTGGCTCGGTGTTTTGGCAAGAAGTATGGCAAGCTGTTTTTCAATTGCCATAACACTTCGTTCCAAAGGCTGGAGGTGGTGTATTAATAGGTCCCTAATACTTTCGTATAACTTTGAGTAATCGTGGTTCAACTGACAAGAATCCCCCTCCCGGACAGCAGTCAAGGTAGCACAGTGTAAGTCAGGCAAAACAGAAGATACAGGATTGGTGTTAAGGGAAGCATTCGTATTAACAGCTATAATAGGATCTTTGTTTCTCCTCCGATTAGAAGATTGATTAGCCTTATTCCCTTTGTTTGGGAGTGCTATCTGCTTGGGAACCGCACCTTCTCTCTCCCCCATAGTCCGAGCTTCTTGGACAAAGTGATCGGCTACGATCAGCTCTAAATCAGGGGTTAACTCGAGATTCCCAGTAGTATTCAGTTCCAAGGACAGATTCGTTGCTGACAGATCAACAGCGCTAGGAATCGAATGGATTTGCGCTACAACATTTCCAGGCTGCAGTAAAATGGGAATAGGTGCAGCTGTTGAAAGCGGGGTTAGGGCCGTAGCTATGAGTCCCAAGGATGATCTCCAAGCAATCGCAAGGTCCTGAGAAACCCTGCGCTCCAGGAGGGAAATACTTAGATTAATTGCCTCATTGGTGGAAGATATAAATTTGTCAATAGGTCCTGTAAACTGCGCAGTTCTAAGGGCAGTCTTGCTTCTGGATCCCCTTGTGACAGACATTGTGGCAGAGGTAGGGGCACCTCATATGACGTCCAGCGCAAATGTCACAGTGCCAAGAAAATTACCTTCAACAAGTGGGTGCGTCGTCTGACGGAAGGCAACCAAGGGAGTAGGCCCAGCCCAGCCCGGAACGGGCTGAAACGGGCCCGCCCTTGGCCCGGGCTTCGCCCGGCGTCCCGCTCGCGTCCCGCGAGACGGGGGTGGCCGCAGATTTAAGCGCCGCCTGGCGCGTGAATGACGCGGACTGCGTCTCCAGGAATGCTGGGAGTTGTGGTTTCTGACCACACACCGCGCTCCACTCGGCGGCCGGACCCGGGGATGGTACTGGGGTCTGGCGGCGGGAGGCGGGCGGTCAAGACAGTCAAGGCTTCAGGTAAGGTAAACGAGGAGTGCTCTCTCCTCAAGGGCTTCCAGCAGTAAAATGCTCGTGGCAGATTACGAGTACAAACTGCAGCTCCCAAGTACAGGGGCTACAGGATGTATCTGCTTAGGCAATTGGCGACCATCTGGTCAATGACCCCACCGCGGCCAACAAGAATTTAAATCTGGAGGCTGACAAAACATGTTGGGGGTGACAAATCATGATGGAAATTAGTGTCAAACCCTCCCTCCCTGGTAGTATATCTAAGGGGCCATGCAGTACCGATGTGGGGGTAGAAATAGTTGAGGTCACGCGTACTAATCCCTGTACTACTCTCACCAGAATCTTGGCTGCAAATGAATCTAGCCGCTCTAGGATCTTTAAAGTTAACAAGGATGCAATCACCCCTTGCATCCTTGGGTCTAGTGCCTATCCAGTTAACCCTTCTTACATGGATAACCCGACCATCAATTGAGCTTGGTAAAGTTCTGTTTTCCCTGAGCCAAAATATGGTTTTAATTTTGAGTTCCGTATAAGACTCAAATTTGCCTGGTTTAAGTATGGGAACCCCAGTAAGAACAGTTACAAAGGGCCGGCAATCTGGCGGAAGGTTAATAGTAGGAGTTGTGACTGCATCCAATTCACCTAATAGCTGTGGTTTAGGGGCCGCAGTCAAATTACCAGTTCTGTTCATGTCGGGACCTTTGCCTTTGCTAGAATTCTTATTCTTATTGGTGCTAAGCATCTTATTTTTGGCAAGGCTGCTAGTCCCGAGATCAGCAGACAGCATAGCCTTCTTAGAGGGCTCACCACTACTCGTGGGCACTGTGGACTGCACCAAGGCATCCACAGCAACCGCCCCTTTGGGAGAAAGCTCCCCGGACGGGGCTCCAGAGTGAGCAATAAATGTGTTTACCTCAGCCCCTAAAGGAGTAGTCAAGGCGTTAACAGCAGTATTTGACGACTGAGGACTAGTAGTTCCCACTAACCCATCTTCCCTAATTCTGCTATGAAGTTTAATTAGGGATTTTAGGGAAAAGAAGTTGTCGAGGGTTGCCTGCTCAAATCTGTCCAACCGCTCCGTCAGCCCTTTAACTCTCTCTAAGACTGGTAGGAGCAGGGATTTCATTAGGTGTTCGATCTGAGCAATTGATGGAATCTCTGGAGAGGGTCCTATGGCAGGAGCAAATGCAAAACCTACACTCGTTTTCTCACCTGATACACCAGAAGTTGGTCCCCCTGCCTGCCCCTGGAAAGATTTAGATCTCTCCCCCGCACCCTTTGGGATCAAACCCCCCCTGTTGCCAGTCCTCCTCGGTTTCTTAAGGGGTTTAAAATAGCTACCTTTCCGGGGGCTGGCAATACGTTTCCTTTTGGTGGAGGCTACTCCTGTTGGTATCAATAGTGATGGAACAAGAGGAGAAGTAAAACTCTCCTGACAAGCTGGAGTAGGTAGGGAAACTACAGGGGCGAGAGCAGAAGGCTCAATTGATTGTGTGTCTGGGATGGGAGTCCCTTCCCTACATGGCGCCAGATCAGACAACCTCTCTAATCTATCCAAGCTAGTCCTGAGGGCAGCTACTCATGGGTGGTCTGTGCTTGCAGAAGCATTAACCTCAGGGGCAAGGTGGTGTACTGGAGAAGGAGCTGATGCCAAAGGGCCCAAAGATGAACGTTTGTTTGCAAGTAATTCCTGGAAAAGACTCCGTTCAGTCATTACAATTTCCTTCTCAATGACCGTAGCAACACGGGTGATGAATTGGTCCATAGTGCCTATTGCACTGTTGTTACCACCCCTCAAGCTTTTACCCGACCGTGTAGACATTGGTAAACCCACAAGATAACACCCAAACAATTACAATACTCAAAAGGACTGTATAAGACAAAAAACAGTAATACCTAGTATATAGGTTCACAGATAACAAAGACCTTAGGGGGATGGCCCAGCCAGGCCCCTCTGGCCCCGGACGGCCACAGACGGCCCGCCCTTTGCCCGGGCTTAGCCCAGCGCGCTCCCGCGGCGCGGGGGGTTCAAAAGCAGTTTAATGGAGTGCACATGGCCCAGTGGGCGTGGCAGAGCACGAACGCTGACCAGGTGTTGCAGGTCACGCAGTGACTCCTGGTAGATGGAGTCCCTGCAGCGTTCCAACGGCCCACACCAAGCCCCTATCGCCCCACAACACACCAGTTGCCCCACCAGTGTCAGCACCTTCCTCGGTGCGCGAAGCGGCACTCGCGCAGTGGGTGCGGCAAGACGTGGTCACAAGTCCGTGCAAGCCTCAAGTCCGCACAATCCTCAATCCTCCTCGGTCAGGCGGCGGTGAGTGAGCAACCTCCTCCTCAAATGTCCAAAAAAGTCTGAGGAGAAAGAAAGAAAGAAACAAACAAACAAACAAACAAACAAACAAACAAAGAAAGAAAGAAAGAGGGAAAGAAAGAAGGAAAGGAAAGAAAAACATAGGCAAAAAAGAAAGAAGGAAAAACAAAAGACAAAACAGAAAGAAAGAAGAAAACACAGATAGAACAAAGGAGAAAAGGAAAAAAAAATGAAAGAAGGAAAAAAATTAAAAAAGGATAGAAATAACGAATGGAATAAAGAAAGAAACACAAAAGCCAAATTGAAAAAAGGAAAGACGATATAAAGAAAGAAAAAAGGAAAACATGATGAAAAGAAAAATGGATAGAAGGAAAGATAAATGAAAAAAAGAAGGAAAGAAAGAAAGAAGATGGAAACAAGGAAGCAAAGACGGTTTAAAAAAAATATTGGATACTAAAAGTCAAATTACTCCAACCTGTTGTTTAATATTAACCCATTCCATGCTGATGACGGCCGGGAGCCGTCATGGCACACAGTGGTCGTGTGCTGATGACGGCTCCCGGCCGTCATGACCGCACCCGCGATCGGAATGTGCCGCATAGGCGCAGAATCGCGGCCGCGCACAAGGGGTTAA
Organism: Lissotriton helveticus; assembly: GCF_964261635.1. Taxonomy (NCBI): domain Eukaryota; kingdom Metazoa; phylum Chordata; class Amphibia; order Caudata; family Salamandridae; genus Lissotriton; species Lissotriton helveticus. Next base: position 56,629,568 of record NC_136060.1, read on the forward strand.
GTGCTGAAAGTGTGCTGCAAATAAAACATAAATCATTTTAGTTTCCTTCCCGGGCAAAGTTGTTCCATTGGAAATACTGAGTCCAGGAACACAATATGGTAGGCAGTGAAATAGAGTAGCCAGATACAAGATGTCAATTCAAAACTCATTTACAACAGCATTAGACAAGAACTGATACATTTGAGATGTACCTGTGCTCCCTTCAAAGGCATCCTACCATCATAACAGGCAGCACTCAAGAAATGACAACTTAAAAACAGCAAAAAGGAAAATACTGGCACTGAAAGGTACTACTTTGAGTGTGGATGTGCTCCATGAGAAAGACGAAAACACAATCACTCAATGTGACGTTAACAGTGACTCAAGTAAGCTGACTCAATGGCCCATGCTGCATGTTGTGGGGGGGGGCAGAAGCAAAATGTGAATGACATAACAGACTAATGCATGAAGAGAAGTGTACAGTATACATAACGGCGTATTTATGAGGCCTTCTGACACTTTTATGCCACTGTTGCACCACTTTTTCTGACACACCAGCGGCGTAAAAAACGCACCACATTGCGCCCATTTACAAAGTGACACAGCTAAACAGATGCGTCACTTTGTAAAAGCCTTGCCTCTAGGACGCTAGTGAGTCAATATCTGTCACGATCCAATTCCTCAGAAGCAGTCCCCTCAATATGCCCACCTTCCGGCAGCACCGATTCTGACCATGCAATAGAAGGTTGGAGTGGCCAGATGGGGCGAAGGATACTAGGGAGGTTACTGAGGGGAGGGAGACATGTAAAACAAAATACTAAACACTCTTAATGTTAAACAGTTGTTAAATCACTAGTTCAATCCACAAGATATAAGGTTCTCACTATTGGTCGAATCACTGAGACTTATTATATAAGATAGTTTAACCTATAATCTATAGTTTTTGTAAGAATCAGACTCATAGAAGATAACGAGTCTTTATAAACTGCGTTTGAACTTGTATTGAGTTTCACCCAGAATCTTGTTTCTCCATAACAAATGTGTCTCTGAGCTCGATTTCACGCTCTCATTGAATTGTATCAGGTAAATAAACATGAGATATTGTTTCTTTCATTATGCACAATGAATCTGCCTTCTGAAATGTTCTGTATACATTAATATTGCCCAAATTAGTTCTTTGATAACATGCGAAAAACCGGCCTCCAGTAATTGTATGAAACACTGTAAAATATAAAGGTTCGATCCCACCTGTTTTTACTACGAACAACGTTCTCAAGACATCAGGTGCCGAACCACGGAAGAAGAAACTGCACGCACCGACTTACTCTGCTCACCTAGCAGTAAAACTCCAGACAAATGATCTGAATACTCGATGCGCTGCCACTCCAACAGAATACGCACAGCAAAGTTCCAGCAATAACGAGCAACCGTTGGTAGCTGTGACCACACCCACAGTGACTTGTTCGTCTGCGCACTTACAGTCTTTTCTATTGCACACGACGTCCAACGGACATGGCAAAGAAAACAAGGGCACATAAACATGAGCATCATGTAAAGAAGAACAAAATAATAAGAAAACAACACATAACTAAACTCAACAGGAAAACAAAAGGGCATTCTATTTAACGAGAATTGTGTGTGTGCAGTCCATGATTAAAGATGGACTTTACCAATTATCCAGTCATTGGTGAAATACGTTATCACCATACATGTGCCTATTTATGCCAAAATACTGAATCCAGGAGTACTGAATAGTGAATGCCCATGGACCACATATAGTTCCATCAGTGCTAATTCATGACATCACAGCCCCCTGAAAAAAACATCTCTCACAGAGTCAAGAGGGAATGGGGTGTGTAGAGTGAAACCGGCTCAGTAAACGCGGTGCATGAATGGCATAGCTAGGTTCCCATGAATCAGGCCAATGCGCCAGTGCTTAATTTGTAAAATATGAAGTCCAGGTGCACAATTTTTTGTAGGAGACCACGCCCACTTTACCAGCTCTACCCACTGGCTCCACCCACCAGGTTGCCTGAACCAGAACCCCAAACATTGTCATTTATGTTAAACACCTATATTAGTCAACATGGATTGCACATGCTTCATTACTTTCTTTTTAGTTTTTTTTTATCTATGATGCACTTTCTAGAAAGTACAGCAAGTCTGCCAAATACAACAGACAGACTTGCCAATTACCAAGCATCAGGGGCGTGTGCGTATGTGAATGTGCATGTGTGTGTTATGACCGAGAAACATAATTTAATCATGGTGCGGTGGGGAATGTGACATATGTGTAGCGCTACGAGTACACAGCCTGCAATTAAAAGCATTGTGAATATGCAAGCCGTTTTAAAATAAGGACAATTGATTAGTATTAAGCTCAAGACTCATTGTCTCGCCCTTTTTAGCTCTGCCCTTCGCAAACGCCGTATATTTCATTGTTCTCTTATCACAGAGTGAAGTGCCGACGCAGAATGTATTATATGAGCAGATGCCCTTGTCATTTACGCAGAGACTAGGGCTCTGCTACTCATCTTCTACAGTGTACATCCCATAGACACCAGAACACTAATGGATGAGCTTCTAATGTACTTTAAGACATACATTCTCTACAAATTTTAGGCGGCTATTTTTCGGGGTGGAATAATGGCAATATTTTTAAGACACACATTGTGTTCGTTAACACCTCAAAATACTTAATCAAGACGTCAATAAGATTCTAGGTAGGAACCCATTGCACTTTCCTCCCCCGTCCCAGAATGAAGTAAGTTATTGTCATTCCTGGAGGCCACGGCTACACCTGTAAACCTAGGAACGAGCCTGGCAGAGAGGAATGTGCTAGTGAAACAGTAAGGTTTGGGTAGGAAAGACCATCTATGCTGAAAGCAGCCACTTTCATCTAAATTGCTAACTCCTCTGCATATTGACAAAGGATAAGGACAGCCAGGAAAGTGGTATTATGTAAAATGATGCCTCCCCTAAACCCCCACACCCTTTCCCGCAGAATGTGAAGTGAGCCCTCAGTGTCTCCCATATTTCACAGATATTCATTGGCCAGAATGGTGTCATTCGGAAAGGTTTGGGGGCACTTAAGGGTTGGGCCTACCACAGGAGCCTGTGTTGCCTTTGAGCCACAAAAATATTCTGTTTCTTTTCATATTGCAACATGGTCTGATTGGATTCAGCTTCTATTTCCGCTTCTGTTTTCGCAATACTGCTTGAGATTGGTAGTGCTGCCGGATGTTGCATGGTGTACTCTGTTACGATAATGCACTCTGCATTGCTTCTGTAGTCGCCAGTGCGCAGGTGCCTATTTGAGCACCATTCACATGTTTTATGTAAAATATTTAAAATATAGTCACTAACCTTGTGCTGCCTTCCAGAGATGGGTAAGGCCATCTAGAGCAACCATTTTCCCTGCTACCAAGAAGATGCCACGAAGGTGGTGGTTAGTTGGCAGGACCTGCAAACTGACTGAAATCATGGCTGGGACAAGAGACGGCCGGGCGCCGAGGACAGTGACGGGGACCAGTTGAGTGGGACGTGGGTGGGTGGCCGTGGGACTCGGGACTCTCTCTGTGCACTGCCTGCTGCGCAGCTGCACAGTTTTATTAACTGTCTAGTGATTGATTAGGGCTTGCTTGCTTAGGCCTGCCAGAATGCCTGGTCTCACCTGGTGCAGCTCTTGCCAGACTAAGTCAAGGCTCACAACGTCATCCGGCCGGGTCGCTCAGTACTACTAGTGAGTGAACGTCCATTAAAAAATGATCACTAAGTGCGGCCGACTGGCCGTGGTGCGGCAGGTATGCTGCGGCGTGTCACTGACTGGTGCGCAATCAAAACTGCCACAATCTGAAAAAATCTGCACAGTTCAGAGTGCGCACGTTGCCGCGGCCGAGCACAGCCCCAACCCCCGAGAACAAAAATCTAACCCTGCCCAACACCAACAGTGTCCCGCCCACTGGACCAGCGGCGACACTGCATCTACATTCGAGCTGCGAGCGAGCAGTAAGTGAGATGAGTTCAGAAAGAATCTGATCCAGTCATTGAGAACTTGAAGCGACGTTGGTTCAAGTGAGTGACAAGCAGAGTGCAGAGTTGCAGACAGACAGTGTCTCCGGAGTCCGGAGTCGGACGAGGAGTAGAACACTTTAGTTTTAGTCCTCTGGCGATAGTGAAGCAACTAAGCAAAGCAAGTAAATAATTAATAGTATAAATCAATCACGTGCACGGTGCACCAGAGTGTGTAGACCCGGCTCTGATAATTAGGTGCCGGTGCTTGGCACCGGCAACCACCAACACAAATTAAGCACTGCCAATGCCATTCCAGGACATCAAATACCAGAGCACCCCTTTGTGCTTTTTAACATCTTTGATGGCTTGTACTCGTACTCCACACTGTTGTTCACCATAAGCGTGGGTGGTGGTCGTGTACGAACAGAAGAATTGGCAGGTCAATAAAGAACTGTGAAATACTGGACATATCTTCATTGTGGGAGGCAAATCCAATTCAAAAGTAACAGGATTAACTCACTTAAATATGGAAATTGGCTCAATGTAAAGAGCCGCTGTACTCATAGTACTGCCTGCGGGCCGCCAGCATCCCGACATGCCTTCCTTGGCTTGCAGGTAATGTACCCATGGCCCCCCATAGAGAGAGAGTTGAGAGAGAGAAAGTGGAGAGACAGAGTGGAGAGAGAGAGAGAGAGTGGACAGAGAGAGTGGAAAGAGAGTAGAGATAGACTGACTGACTGAGAGAGAGAGAGAGAGAGAGACTAACTGACAGAGAGAGAGAGACTGACTGATAGAGAGAGAGATAGACTGCCTGACAGAGAGAGAGACTGACTGACAGAGAGAGTGACTGACTGAAAGAGAGACTGCCTAACAGAGAGAGAGACTGACTGACTGAGGGAGAGAGAGACTGACAGAAAGACTGACTTACAGAGAGAGAGACAGAGTGAGAGAGAGACTGAGAGAGAGAGAGAGACTGACTGACAGAGAGAGACTGACAGAGAGAGACTGACTTATAGAAAGAGAGACTGACTTACAGAGAGAGAGAGAGAGACTGACTGACAGAGAGAGACTGAGAGAGAGAGAGAGACTAACTAAGAGGGAGACTGACAGACTGAGCGAGAGAGACTGACTGACAGAGAGAGAGAGATACTGACTGAGAGAGACACTGACTGAGAGAGAGGCTGACTGACTGACTTAGAGAGAGACTGGTTGACTGAGACTGACTGAGAGAGAGAGACTGACTGAGAGAGAGAGAGAGACTGACTGACTAGGAGTGAGACTGACCGACTGAGCGAGAGAGATTTACTGACAGAGAGAGAGTGACTGAGCGAGAGAGACTGTCTGAAAGAGAGACTGACTGACTGACTAAGAGAGAGAGAATGACTGAGTGAGACTGACAGAGAGAGAGACTGACTGACTGAGAGAGAGAGAGACTGACTGACAGAGAGGGACTGACAGAGAGAGACTGACTGACTGAGCGAGAGACTAACAAAGAGAGAGACTGACTGACAGAGCGAGAGAGAGACTGACTGACAGAGAGAGAGAGACTGACTGACAGAGAGAGAGACTGACTGACAGAGAGCGAGAGAGAGACACTGACTGACTGACAGAGAGAGAGAAAGAGAGCGAGAGAGAGACTGTGATGAAATTGTGGTCAAAGTGTGTATGAAGCTATGCAATGCCACTTAAGATTGCTATTGTCTCCTGGTAAAAATGTATTATCAAAATGTGCTCTTTGTAGTTACATAAGCTTTTGAAATACTGTATTGTCGCATTGTCTAATGTTTTGAAAAGGGTTTGATTTTTCTACTCTAGCACCGCCCCCCACTTACCCCATCCCTACTAGTGTGGCCCTCTGCCACAAACCACACTGTCATTTTGGCCCCGACAGAAAGTTTGTGAGTACCCATGAAATAGAGGGTGAAATCGCTGGTGATGTTTAAATTGTATATTCTTCGTAGATAACCACACACGATCACCAGGTTGATACAATGGTCCTATTTGACGTTTTTGTCTGCCAAATATTTATACAATGTTTTAGCTCTGAGAAAATTCTAACAAAGGCGTAGAGCCATAGTGGACAGTCTCTTTAATTTGTGTGCCATGGTACGAACCCGATCACAGGGTACTGGATGAAGCAAAGGTAGAGAAAGAGGATGTTAACCATAATTCGCATAAAATGGAGACATTTGTGTGGAGATATGTTGTAAATTGGTATGAGCAAATTCAGCTTACCAAAGTAGCTCGACCCATGATTCAGCTGTTGATGCTAAATAACTACGTAAATATTGTTTTATGACTTGATTAACTCTGTCGGTTTGTCCATCACTTTCAGGATGGAAACATGTTAACATATGACTCTTAATACCAAGTGCGATACACCATGCTTCCCAAAAACTTGATGTAAATTGAGAGCCTCGATGTAAATTGAGACCCTCGATTGGAGACATTTTTGGCAAGCCATGTAACCGCACTACTTGTGTTAATAGGCAGTTAACCACTTCTGCTGCTGTTGGGAGACTTGCACAAGAAATTAAATTAGCCTTTTTTGATAAACGATCAACAACCACCATAATATTATCTTTTCCTTGGTCCTTGGGTAATTTTGTGATAAAATCTAATGGTATGTCTTTGCAGGCTTTCATAGTTGTGGGTAGCGGTTGGACCAGGCCTCTCTTTTTTGATCTATCAGGCTTTGTTCTACTGCAAATCTCACATTGTTGTACATAAAGTCTTACATCTTTTTTCCATGTTGGCCACCAAAAATGGCATCTCAGTAATTCTTCAGTTTTAAGAGGTCCTCGGTGACCAGCTAATGGATGATCATGACACCATGGTAATGCCTGTTTTGCAGTTTCTTGGTAGGGGCGTACAAACATTTTACTTGAAACGGTAGACCATCCAACATTTGACGTTCTTGATTAGATTGACACCATTGAATCAGCTGTGCACAGGTAATGCTTTTTGAACTTGGTGAAACAATGTATTGGTTAGACTGAGGGTTCCTCCAATAATTTGTTCACAAGGAATCATGAGAGAGGGATCCTTCTTACTTTCGGTTGAGTTAATGTCAGAGCAAAGCAATGCATCTGCTTTGTTATTTGCACTGCCAGGCTGAAAAGTTATTTTGAAATTGAATTCTGCAAAGTATAATCTGCAATGTAATTGTCTGGGTGTTAATGATTTAGCTCAATGTAAAAATTGCAAATTTCTATGGTCAGTATAAACGATTACTGGATATTTTGCACCTAAAAAATAGTGACACCTTTCCTCGAATGCTAACCGAATAGCCAAAAGTTCCTCTTCAGTAATTGTATAATTGCGTTCAAATTTGGCAAAGAATTCTGCAAAGAATAATGTCCAACATAATTTTCTGGGTGTTAATGCCGTAGCACAACATAAAAATTGTACATTTCTATGGTCAGTATAGATGATTACTGGATAGTTTGCACCTAACAAACAGTGACACCATTCCTTGAAGGCTAACCGAATAGCCAAAAGTTAATTTTTTCATTAATTGTATAATTGCGTTCAGCTGCTTGCAATGTCTTAGAAAGAAAGGCTACTGGATGTAACTGATTAGTGTTACAATCTCTCTGCGATAAAACAGCTCAAATAGCAGTGTCTCAAGCATCTGTTTCGACACTGAAAGGTCGTTCAGTGTTTGGATGTTTTAAAACTGGATCTGATGTGAATGATTTTTTTAGCGCTGAAAACGTGTTGCGGATTAACTTTAGTGGAGAAATTATCGATAAATATCCTGGAAAAATTGGCAAGAACCAGGAATCCTTGTATATCTTTTACATTCTGTGCCATCTGATACCGAGTAAACATTTTCAGCACTGGTCTCTGTGGTCCATGGGACTTGCGGGCCAGAGGCAGCTTCTAGCCCCTGGATATAATTATCAGAACTTGCCTCAGGGGTTTTAGGAGTATTCTCCAGGTTGCTCGTCATGGGGCCGGACAAGACTCCTAGTTTTTGGGCTACAGGGGCTAAAGATAGCAAGCTCCCCTGAGCAGTTAGTCCCCCAGCATTCCCTTCTGCATGAGGACAGAGAGGGGCGGTCAAGCTGTCAGCCACATCTTGCAGGCCACTAGTAATTCCTGTGTCAGCTTGTTGTGCCTCCACAGTGTTTCCCTTAGCTAGGATTGTTTCTTGCTGAGTGATTAACATAATTGGTTCATTAGTTGGCAAGTCCAAGGGGGCCCTCTCGGGGGTGGATGTGTGAAGAGCAGAGTTAATCTTAGAGTCTGTGACAGAAAGTGGCCCCTTAGCCCCAAAAAATAGTTTAGCATTTAAAGGCTGGGTACCCACTAAGTCCTTGTGCACACCACCTCCCCCGTGCCTCCCTACCAGCTTTTTGTTAGCACTGACCTCGAGCTTGGTTTTGGTCATGTTCTCTCCTAGACCAGTGTCTCTGGTGTCAGCGCTGGCAGTGGCTGTTTTTGTCTTACTAGTCTTCCCCGTCTTGGCTGCCCTGGTAGTCATGGTCGTAGACCAGCTCCGATACCGCCGCCGCTGACCTCTCTCCTATACTCGAATTTCAAAGTTCGGGAGGGCTGGAGTGTGTATCAATAATGCGTCGCACCAGACAACCCAGAGAAAGAGCCACGATCGTAGCCTCCGGCAAACCCATTCACGCGCTGGCAGCACCCGGGAACTTTGGCGAAGCAATTCACGGTCTGATGATCTAGTAATAGTTCTTCGATCAAATATTTTTTCAAACTCTTCTTTGAATTGTTGCCAATTGTATAACAACCTACTATCTGAATTCACCAAGGGCACAGCCCACTTAGCAGCATCTCCACTCAGGTATGAAATTAAAAACGCAATTCTAGTCTGCGCATATGGCAATGCTGTTGGGCGCACCATGAAGTGTAACTGCACTTGTGCGAGAAAGGTTTGCACTTTAGAAGGATCTCCTGTGAAACTTTCTGGTGCAGCCAAAGGCACAGGTGTTGGCACTGTTACTACTACTACTGGGGTTGATGTACCACTATCAGAAGTTGTTGTTAAAATTTGAATGTTGATGTTCACCCGTTAATTGTGCTTGAAGAGTGGCTACCTGGTTTATTAATGCTACAGTTTCTTGTTGCTCTGCTGTATGTCTTTTTTGCATGGATGCCAACATATTACAAAAGTCCTCCATTGAAAACATATTGAAAGCACTGCTCAGGAGGAATGCAAATGTAAAGGCACGTTATTCTGTCACAATCTAATTCCTACATGATGTGTCATACAGTAAACATCCATTATGTCTCAAGGAGGGCACAGTGAAAACTGTGGCATACCTGTCTTTCCTCAACAGTGCGACAGTTTTTATAAATGAGGCCCATAATAGTTTCGGTAAGTCAAAATGTCTTGGCAAACACCAGACCTAAAAACGGAGTAAACCTTGCTTATTCAGTCATGAGCGAAAGCATAACTCTATGTAGTAGTGCCTAAGGAAATGAAAGTGAACTACATGTTTTGAGACATATAAAGCAGGAAGCTAAATCAAACCATAATAGTAGAAGCAAAAATTTGAAAGCTAATAAGACAAAACAAGCCAAAACTACACTTAAGGAGGGAGTAGAGAAAGAAATTCCAAACAATAGAAAGAATTGAAAAGCGCAATGCACAAAGTGCTTGTGAAATGAGGCGAAGGTGACACAGACTACACTTTATGCAATCCATTTAACTTAGCATTTCATGCTCTCATATAGTTGTACATGCGTGTGGAGGCGGAGGGAAGGATCAGTGTCCATACAATAATAATTTAAAGAGCCAGAAAAAGATTGGCTGAGAAAAAATACAAATTGTAGCCCAGTATTTCAAACCGTGAGTAGGGAACAACCCTCCAGTGCAGCTAATCAGGAAAGAAAATTAGACTGAAAGAATGCTAATAACACAAATTAGGTAAATAAAATCAAGCAAACATAGAAGTATACATTTGCCAGAAAAGGAACAAGCTAGGTGAACACTGAGGGAGAGAGTGGAACCAGGATCTTTCAAACAGTTGAAATAATAATGGTAATGGCTGTCTGCAAATGAAACTAGACACCATGTGCTGTTTTATGTCCAGCGTTTGCAAAGTCCAGAGGGAAATGGATACGCCGACTGTGCAAGTATTATGGCTTTCGAAGATACTTGGAGGCATTGAGAATTTCGAAGGGTGACATCTATTTACACTGTTTTTGCTGTAAGCAAGTTTCTACTTATGGCAGGGCTTATAAGGAAAGCTAATGGTCTTAATTTCTAGACCAGGAGAAATTGGTTTCATGCACTGGTTGCTTTTCTGCGCATGTTTTATTTTTTACTTCTTGATGTGTTCTGAGAATTGTTTTATACTTTTTAAAGCATTTTTATGATAGGCTTGAAAAGATTTTATTTGTCCATAACAATTTTGAACTACTTTATTGTAATGATTTTTTATTGTCCGTAAGTTTATTTTGAATCAATTTTCCAAAATAATCTTTTACTTATTACTAATATAGCAAATCAATTTTTAAAGATCAGAACAATATTGTGCACAGGGCCAGCTCTAGGGTGGTGAGATCAGTGCCACCACACCGGGTGCTGACATGGGGTGGGGAGGAGTCATTTTTGCAAGTACATTATCATTTTGAAAGCACCTGCTGCTGCGTTCCGGGCCTCCAGCAATTTTCAGGCATAACTTAAAATGTTGAGATACCTCCGATGATTAATTGTCTTCCTGTAAAGAGACCAGCGATTTGCCTAGTGGACGTTTTGAATCACCCTAAGGTAGTGCAGAGGGTTAAAATGGTTGCTGCTAAGAACGTGTACCGTGCAGATAACAAAGTGCATATAATGTAAATAGGTAAGTGGGTTACTGCTTCTGTAAGAGAGCTCCTAATGTTACTTGTCGTTTATAAGTCAAAATCCTATTATGGAAGACTGAGCTATTAACTGTCATCAAACAGCTGCATGCAAACTGCAAGGTATATGTTAGAGCTATATGTTTTTCTGCCCAGTCATTCATTATCCTGAACTTTCCAAAAGGGTTCATTTGGGTAGAAAACGATTCTTATTATTAAAGAGAACCACTAATGATATTACTTTTTAAATTATGGGTTTTTGCTTTTTCAGACTAAGGTCTCAAACTATATTGTCTTCCAGTATCAATGCATGTCACTCCTACCCTACACCTTGTAGTCCTGTCTGATGTAACATTTCCTATACACTGGTTAACCCACATATGAGATGAATCTGAGAGACAGTGTTTATGGAGACTTGAGGGGCACTGTAAAAGGGTGCTAGTGAGGGAATCCGTGACTGAGATGGTAATTTGGGGGGTGCCAAAAAACATTGTCACACAGGGCGCCACCAGTGTTGTGCAGGAGGCAAAGGTGGAACATGTTCACCTTTTTTCATGTGACACATGTTCACTGTGCCTCTTTTGTTGCAGTTTAATATTGTTCTGGATGCCTGCAAGCGTCTGAGGCCACCATTATCTAGACTACTATTTCACCAATAGTACCAGAAAACTGATTGACCAAGCAAAGAAGTGCACTGGACCCCAGCTTCTCCTTTTCCAATCATGATTCATAAGGAAAAAATTAAACGAAAAGAAGGCGAGAAACTAAATGGAGGTAAATCAAATCAAGTTAACATAATAAAGGTGCCATTGTGCATGCTTAACACAAGATAAACGGACAATGAGAGAGAGACTGGAACTAAGACCTCGGACCTCCAAACAGTACAAGGAAATGAAAAGAGCAATGCTGTGTATAATTTCAAATTGAAAATAAAAAAAAATTGCAATGTAAAATGATGGTATTTTTCCTATGTGTGCATAATTTGAATATCCCAAATGTTGCAAGCCTTGTTACATGTTAGACTAGCCTATAACATCATAAAGAAGGGGACAGGGAATAGTGCAGTGCTGAAGGAGGTCTGCAATACAAAAGGCATTATGGCTGGAGAGGCTGGCTCCATGCACCAGATGTCTTCTGCATACTTATATAGTGTGTTAGAAATTGGGGCATGAGCCCTAGTCAATCGGCAACCACAATCCTGGTCATGGTAAGAAGAGAACAACCCTAAATTGACCTGTGCTTCACCACTGGTAGCTTGAAACAGATAGGTCAGGCTTAGAGGCAATGTGTAAAGTATTTGTGCTGTATGGTTATACAGGACCACACAAGGAAAGAGAACCGGCCTTACTTAGGTAGGTTAGGAAGGCCCTCACTCACCACCTGGTGATGACATGCTTCATCATTGGGCCCCACTAAAGAGGCAGAGTGCCTCTTTAGTGTGCTTCGACGCCAGATCTACTGCGGAGCAGGATTTGTGAGTTAAGGCGTGCAGTGAAAGTAAATAAAATGGCGGTGAAGGGTATATAAAAAATGTCTAAGTGTAGCCAAAGAATGATTTATTGTATGGTCACTTAGGGAATATATTTAAAATTATGTGTTGGAAAGTAGTCCACAATTAATTGTGTGGTTATTTCCAAAAGTTATTGTCAGTCAACATGTTTCTGCCTATGAAACGGTGTAAAGTTACCAGGCATTCTTCAGGACTATAGGAGTGTTCTAGACCCTGGTGGTATGGACCCGCTAGGGGCGTGAAAGTGAAAAAATGGGTGAAAAAAGTGCAAAAAGGAAGAAAAATATCTTTGTAGTAACTCCTGGTTTAGGAGGCTTCTAAACATTAGGTTTCTGCACTTAAAAGGTGCAGCGAGGGGACACCATGGGTCAAGGGAGGGGGGTGGAAGCGTATTTGGCACACCGCCCTTGACGCTAGGCACCCGCTGTGTACCTGCGAGAACCCTCTGACCGGGCCGTTGGGGTCCGGTCAGAGGGTTTTTGCACTTTTTTCACCCCTTTTTTTCACTTTCACGCCCCTAGCTAGGTAAGGATGGGCCTTAGCGCATTCATACCACCAGGGTCTAGAACACTCCTATAGTCCTGATGAATGCCTGGTAACTTTACACTGTTTCATAGGCAGAAACATGTTGACTGACGATAACTTTTGGAAATACCCACACAATTAATTGTGGACTACTTTCCAACACATAATTTTAAATATATGCCCTAAGTGACCATACAATAAATCATTCTTTGGCTACACTTAGACATTTTTTATATACCCTTCAACACCATTTATTTTACTTTCACTGCACGCCTTAACTCATAAATCCTGCTCCGAAGTAGATCTGGCGTCAAAGCACCCTAAAGAGGCACTCTGCCTCTTTAGTGGGGCCCAATGATGAAGCATGTCATCACCAGGTGGTGAGTGAGGGCCTTCCTAACCTACCTAAGTGAGGTCGGTTCTCTTTCCTTTTTTGCTCCTTTGTGTGGTCCTGTATAACCATACAACACTCTTTTGTTGTTTAACAGATATAACCGGGGAATACGAGTGTTTTCTACCTCTCCCTCCCTCTCTCCTTGTTTATACATAAAGTATTTGTGCAACACTTCAAACAGTAAAAACACCACAAGAAAAGGATTCCACACCAGGTTAGAAAAAATAACTTAGGGGCATATTTACAAGCCCCTATCGCCACCACAAAAACATTAAGGTTTTATTTTTTCCCAATTGGAGATTACTCTTATAAAATGTTATAAGGTCATCACAATGTTATCCTGAGGGAGAGATATGCCTAGCAGTACTGATAAACCTCTTTGGTGTTTTTCACTACCAAGAAATGCAAAACTTAAAAGTGCATTTCCTGCCTTTTAAATACATTGCACCATGCCCTCTGGGTTGTCCAAGCGCTACATTAGGGATAACTTATATTTATAAAAAGGGAAGGTTTGGCCCTGGAAAAGGTTTATTTGCCGTGCCCACATGGCAGTGTAAAACTGCACAAACAGGTTCTGCAGTAGCAGACTTGAAAAGTGGTTATAGGGCTACTTCAGTGGGTGGCACAATCGATGCTTGCAAGTCCAGTAGGAGCATTTAATTTAGAGGCCCTGGGTACACTAAGCACGACTTTACTAGGGACTTCTAAGTAATTTAAATATGCCAATTGTGGATTAACCAATATTACCATGTTTAGGCGAGAGGACACACACACTTTAGCACTAGTTAGCAGTAATAAAGTGCAAAGAGTTATAACGCCAGTAAGAACAAGGTCAGAAAAGTGGAGAAGGTAGGCAAAATATTAGGGGGAAGCTCATGCTAAGACTGCCAGGTCTAACAGTGGGTGTGTTGATGCTCTATCTATTTCAGGAAAGTAAATTTATAGACATGAATAACGGCTCCAGATGACACGTCCCTTGAGGGTTTCTCATCTGCCCTCTTGCCAAGATCCATTATGCACCTGGCATGGCTGTCTTGCTTTTGTGAATGGTTCTGACACCTAGTTGCACTGTCTGCTGACTAGCACATTTGCAGGCCAGAGATAAGTGCAACAGGAAGCGGTCATGGCTGAAAACAGTTACGTTGAGAAGAATAACCTGTCAAAGGTGAGAATACCTGCAAAAATAAAAGTAAAGCCCAGTGTGAACAAAACACAGGGCTTTAAACATACTAAAAAAAAAATGAAGAATTATTGTCATCTTGTGATTTAAAAAAGTTGTATCTGGACCAAATGAGTGTTGGCAAGAAAAAATGAACGTTCATTTTGAATTGTCTTCACAAAGCTGCCTTGGTGAATGATACTCATAGTGTGCAGTTACGTTATGCTTTCTAAGTAAGCGTCAGTATACAACTACTTCTAGTTTGTCCTAAAGATATTTCGGCTTCTAATAAGAGCAAATTAATTTAGTTTAGTATAAGCATGCAAGAATCCTGAGTTAAAATGTTCTGAAATCAATTAAAATTAAATATATGTTGTATTGTTAGTTTATATTTTTCATTTGATGTAGACAGCAACCAATAAAATAGCACGATTTATTAATATTTGTAAGGATTAAACGGGTTGCTAATCTTTATTTTGAAAGGAATAAATCATTATATTTCTTTAAATGGTTCAAGAGAACCAATAATAATTGATCCTGTATGGTATGTATCGAAGAAAATATGGTTTTGAATGCGACAATGAGTGCTGAGAGGTAAACCGGGAAAGTGCTGAGAAGTAAACTGGGAATAACGTTGTGGTTGTAGAGAATTTAAGTATCACAGCACATTCAATTGTTGAATGTGTTTATGTAAAAATCATTGTAAGCAGGTATAAAGCCTTCCAAAATGAGCTATTCCATTGCGGAGTGTTGGATTAGAAATGTGACAACAAAGAAAATAATATAGGCTACCAGCCTCCGTCCTTGACACTTCCTTTGTCAGGGTTCTTGTTGTGCTGCTGGTGATGCCATGCTTTAGAAGCTGTGAACATGCGGCAGTGAAGGGCTCTTCCACAGACATTCCCTTGGGAGGTGATATTTCTGTAAGAAATGCACATCGCAGTGTCATTTGACCCCGGCCAGGTATCCGCTAATCCTTTCTTGAGGAGCACTGTCTGTCCCTTCTGTTGACACGTTTGAAAAAGTCTGAGTATAATTTAAGAACGCGTCATAGGACTCTATTGGGAATCTATACGCCTCCAGATTGTCACGAAAATCTGCGAGGTAACTATTGAGATTGCTCTACCTTTGTTTCGGTTTAAAACCACTCGGCATGGGACATACGTAGGGAACACTTCATTTTAACCATCCCAGAAGACATATGCCCTGACAGTTTTTAACCAGAAGCCCCTTTCTAATTTTGCAGATTTTATTTGTTTTATATTCGTATAGCTTGGCGATTAAAAGCCCAGTTGGAAGGGGGGACATGCCGTCTGTGAGCTTAGCAGCAGGGAGCTCCCTGGGAAGAACGCGTTCTTTCATGATATAGTGGCCTTCCTGACCTCTCCCCCACCCCCCGTTTGGCATATATTGAGTACCTTGCCTCCATGTCCTAATGGTCTCGCTGCGGCGGTCCTCTGAAACTACTGCAGCGGTGTCTAACTCCGAGGCAGATGGCATGGAGATCCCTCGCCCGCCACCAAGGATCTGCAGCAGAGCAGGGCATCCCGAGAGCAGGGCATCCCGCGCGCAGCCTCACTGCAGCAATGGCACAGAGGGAAGTTCAGGAGATCCTTCTACCCACTGCAGCTGTATTCCTGGAGGCAGAAATACCTACCTGGAAAGGCAGGGGATGCGGAGACCACTGCTACTAAACTTGGGGAATCTGCAAAGCTGTCAGGGAAGAGCTTGTGTGGAAGTGGCAAAGAGATTCCTCCCTCTCAAATTAAGGTAACTGTTATACCTGCTGCTTAGCCAGTGTGACTGTAGTGGTGGAATGTTGGGTTGTGAGGTGGCTGTGGAATGTTGGTGTGTGAGAGAGTCAGTTGGAGGATGCACTGAGCAGCAGGAAGGCTGCTCCTGGTGGGGCTCTTGTTAACATCTTACTTAAATAACCCAACTTAACTAATCTACTCTGGGTGCCACTCGCAGCAGTTTTCTGGGACTTTGGTGCTCTGTGCTCTCTTCATGACGGGACTGCGAGGACCAGGAGCCCCAGCTGTGTTCTCTTCCTGCCCTCTACCCGCCAGCGTATATACTGCTCGCGGCCCCCGCTTCGCGGGAGCCGCTCGCAGCATTTTTCTGGGACTTTGGTGCTCTGTGCTCTCTTCGTGACGGGACTGCGAGGACCAGCAGCCCCGTCATTGCCAGCAGCTGTGTTCTCTTCCCGCCCTCTATTTGCCTGTATTTAACCGTCCACGCCTACCGCTTCGTGGGACGCAGGCGGGCGCGCGCCGGGCGAAGCCCGGGCCAAGGGCGGGCCCATTTGAGCCTGTTCGAGAACGTTGAGGACGGGGCAGGCCCCCCCTAAGATCTGCCATCAAGGTCAGTGTGCGTGGGTGTTGCAAACGATTGAACTGAAATTTAATTGAACTGTCACCATTAGATATCCCTGCGTGGGTGTTGCAAACGATTGAATAGAAATTGAACTGTCACCATTAGATATCCCTACGAGGAGGGGAATTTACCTTCATTAACATCATGTCTATTTTGACTGGCGGAATCGCTACAAAAGCTACTACTGGAGGGTCAATTATAGGTACCCTGGATCAGTTTCTTGTAAGAGCATCAACAGTCTTAGCGCATGAGATTGAGCAGACAAAAAAAATATTATCACTGGACATTGCTTTTAGCAGAAGATCTTCTATGGGAAGTTTGGCCAAGGCTTGTTCTCCAATCCCCCCACTGGCTTCTGCCACTGTAATATCGACTACCTCTGAAGAGGGTGAGGGGAGTCAGCCATTGCAACCTGCCGGGAGCCTGCAATGTCCCCCGATAAGTGATGCTCCCTTAATAGGTATTAGTAATTCTATTTCTAGCATTATACCCCCTAAGTCACCGATATTTAGTGTCAAGACTCGATCTGCCTACAGTGCAAAAGCAGGGGCACCCCAATCAGTGGTGAGCTCGACGCAAAAAAGGAAGCGGAGTGGGGCACAAACGCAGGCAAAAGGAAGGAAAGCGAAAATTATGAAAGCTAATGGGAGCTCGTCCCCAATATCCTTACACAGTTCAGCTATATGCCAACCCATTGTTTAAACAGACATTCAATCACCGAGTCCAAATGGGGACGTATTACCTGCTGAGTTGGGATCCGCTTTTTGGTCCAAGTTGGAAGCTATCTTTATAAAGACATGTCTCCCAATTTATGATAGATTGGACACTATAGAAAATAGACTTGTACGTTTAGAATTATCGCTTGCATCGGGGCAGCAGCGGGGTGATATTCGGGCTAACGGGGTAATTGGTACACAAACGATTCTGTTAGGGAATAATGGGGGAGTTGTTGATCTTACTATCCTTCAGAATAGAAATAACATCGATAATGCCAATGTCCCTGGTGGGCCTCCACACCCCCCCTCCCAACCCATTCCCAGGCCACTAGTAGCATCTAATCAAGCCACTCAGAGTAGCGGGTAAAAGGTCAACAGAAGCCTGTGGCCCAGTAACTCAACCCCAATTGGTGAAGAATTCCCCTCCTGTGCTCCCCCCTAAAAGCCTGCCATGTATTGATCTCCCACCTGATTCCACCCCGTACGTGGTGGTCCTCGCGGGTGTTCCCCAATTGAGTCAGGATAAAGGGGAGACGTACATGGAGCTCAAGAACAAATGTATTTTTTGGCTTAATTCTAACCGCCCACTACCCCCCCATGTATCTGCTGAAATTCTGTTTGCTAGAAGAGTAGATTGGGTGGGGGCACGGACCAAGACAATAGATGGGGATTGTGTAATTATTAACTTTAAGGATAGGAGGGCTGTTTATTATATTCGTAACTGGTTCCATGTAGCCACAAATACTGTAATTCAGTCATTACCCTTGACTTATTTTTACCCATTAATATACCCAGCCCCTCGGAAAATGTTACTAGATGGGGGGGCACAGTATTGGAGTACCGTAGGGGGACCTAGGATGTTCAATCGGTTTGATGTACTGTCGGGGCTGGAAGACTGCGATTGACGTCGATCATTTGAAGGTGGTCGGAGGCTCCAAGCCCTAAATGAAGACAAATCCAACAAGCATTAGAAATGCAATCGGGCTCGGATTTATTTGAGTTTCAGCTAATGGCATTATAAATGCCAATGTATTGTTGCTATGTGTTGTGGAGTGTGTTCATGTGGTGTGTACTGCCAGTGATCTCACCACTCTACTCACTACTCTACTCACTACTCTACTCACTACTCACTACTCTGCACTCACTACTCACTACTCTGCACTCACTACTCACTACACTACTCACTACTCCAATCACTACTCTACTCACTACTCTACTCACTACTCTACTCACTACTCTACTCACTACTCTACTCACTACTCTACTCACTACTCTGCACTCACTACTTTACTCACTACTCTACTCACTACTCTACTCACTACTCTACTCACTACTGCAGTGTTGCCTTAGTACTGCATAGTGGTGGGTAGAATGGATATTGGAAAACTGGTATTAAGCCAGTTAGTCATGGAATAATTATGCTGTAAATCACAAAATAATCACTCACAGGGAGGGTTTGATTAATATTGGGGGGTGGGGGGGGGTGTCTGTGTTGAAACAAGAGATTTTTACCCAAAATATGCATATATTAAGAAAGTTGCTTTACATTTTCTAATTGAAAAGGCAAGGGCAGAAAAGATCATCATAGAACATAGAAATATGAAACTAACATATTTTCGGCTCCGTTCATGAGACTTCTTGTGCATCTGAATTTCACTTCACAGGCACACCGAATGTGCTATATCGGGCACACATCCACAAAGATGTGCAGAAGTAGCATGTATGGAAATGGACAATTTCTCTAGATGTCTATGCATATTCATGAGGATGTTTCTGAATCCATAAATATGCACTGGATTTTGCATTTTGGAGCGCTTACTAACTGCGATGCGTAGATTCCGTTTTTTTGTGAGTCAGGCTCCTGACTACACCTGTAATACTACTTCCAAATCCATAACTACTTTGATCTATTTTAAATGTATTCCTATTTTGGTGGCTACGCTGCCTGTAAACGGGGTTCCTTGTGGCATGCCTGCCGCTTGATATGTACTTTTGGTCAAATCACGTTTTCTCCCTTTTAGTTAATTACAAATATGTGTAATGTAAAAATGATTTTAAAAAATCGCTTTACCACAATGCAGTCAAGTATTGTCCCAATTAGATGCCGTCCTGAGGAGCCCCTGGGATGGGGCCCATACTCCCCCCCCTCCCCCCGTCACCATTGAGGCCGGAACCGCCGAAGATTGGTCGGCAGGTCGCTAGGGGTTACCTGGAGTTGGGGCGAGCGGTGCACTGGCGGGAAGCTCCTCCGTCTTCTGGAAATGCAATCATGGCTGCAGCTGCACGAAGAGAGGAGCGGGGCAGCCCTTCCGGTGCTCAGCGCAGTCACACCTCCCGGCTGAGGCTGACGTCCAGCTGGGCGGCTTCTTCCCTTGGCGGCCGGGCGTCCCGGTCAATTTCAGAATGATTATACACTCTGGGCTAGCGGCGGTGATAAATTACACCGCGGGATATGTTAAAGGGGCCGGGGTGCCAGGGGGAAAAAAAGCACGCACTTCAAAAAATAAATGTAAATCAGGCGGGGAGACGGGGGTGAACGAGAGAGCGGCAGAGCAGCTCCCCGGGCCGGCAGGAAGGAGCCGCACACGGCGTCTATGCCTGTGTGCACGTGAGGAGGACGCGCGCCCGACAAACACACTGCTAGATGGTGAACGCGCGCGCACCATCTGCAATGCATTACACGGCCACCCTGACAGCTCCTAATTATAATTAATGTACTTCTTTGCGCGAGCACGCACGAAATATGCCCAAAATGGCGGAACAAAACTACATTTACCCTATCACTTCAAGCCTATTAAAACGAAAACACAAGGAAGACGAATCACTGGCCAGATGACAGAAAACGCTAAGGAATGTGTGGAATTCCTCTCACCAAGGCCCTAAGGATACTTCTTCTTTTTTTTCTTATAACATTAGAATCTCGAAACTCCTCCCCCACTTACAGTGGGGAGGAGTCCGAGCCCTAAAAAGGGTCTAAACCTACTTGATCACAAAGCTAGCTTCCAGGGTGGAACCCAACCTAGAATAGAGAACGTAGCCTCATATCAACAGGTTTGTGAGGTAATATCAATTCATGCCCCGAATGTCATAAATTCATTTTCTTTAAATGAGTTGAATATAGAAACAGGGGGGGCTGATAACGTGGGTAGTGCACCTACTAGAAATTGCTTGTTGTCACTGATATCTTGGAATGTGGCGGGTTTGGGATCGAAATTGACCTCGCCTGATTGGTCCATCTTTGTCGACAAATTTGATATCTGTCTCTTTCAAGAGACCTGGTTGGTGGATCCTGTTTTTCGCGAGCGTTATTTGAATTTTTATGCTCCTGCAGAAAAGAAGGAAAAGGGACGTCCATTGGGAGGATTAGTGATTTGGGTGAAGCAGGCCCTAAGCTGTATTATCCGACAGCTTCCTGTCTTAAATAAGGACATCCTGGCAGTGAGACTCAGTTTCCCTTCTGGTGTAAGCATAGATATATTTAATGTCTATGCAAGAGGGCACCCGGGAGGGAAACAATCTGAGGCAATATCTGCTTTGGACGCCCTAATTGAGGCTCTACCTACTAATACATTGCCTCTCGTAGCGGGGGACTTTAACACAACCTTTAAGCCGTTAGGGTATGATAATCAAAGTCTAACGGAGGAGGAAGACTCTAGATGGGGTATTCCCCAGCTTGAGTTGGTATCCATAAAAAAATGGACTGAGGCGGCAATACAACTGAAGGGCCTCTGTATGGGGAACCAACTAAGGGCTGCTAACGGTCGAATGCCTTCTGACAGACATGGTAGTAGAACGTATGATAATGGTCACAAATCTAGCTGTATAGATTACTTGCTTGTCCATCTAAAATTGTGGCACTGCCTCGTGGATATGACAATGACGGCTCGCATAGAGAGTGATCATAACCCCCTTATATCTTTATTTAAGTTGGAGTTAGATAGAGCTGGAGTGGATACCCAGGTTAATATAATCTCTGAAGTGGTTTTAGCGAATGATGAGAGACATCTCAAGTGGAGCAAGGTTGTTGAGCACCCTGATACCTTGTCCTTGATCAGGGACGATGTAAACAAGGTGTTAGTAGACCTGGGGTCTGCCACTTCTAATGAGGACTCACATTATTTTATTGTTGAAGCCCATACTAAACTTTTTGCCCAACTAAAAACGTACTTTTGTAAGGTGGGCTCTGGGAGAAGAAAAATTAGCAAGAAACCTGAGAGCTGGTATAACGAGGCTTATATGCAAGCAAGAGTGGAATTGGGCTTAACACTAAAAATGTGGGATCCAACTAAGGTAAGAGAGGCACGTGGTTATTATAGGAAAGTTCAGAAGGAGGCGAAAAGGTTATGGGACGAGTGTAAGTGGCAGGAGATTAATGAAGCGTTTAAGGTAAAGAACCCAAAATTATTCTGGGACACGTATAAATGGGATAGGGGTGGGTGTCCAGACCGCCAACAGAATAACGTTGCCCAACATTTGTGGGTAGAATATTTCAAGCCGCAATATGCTTGTAGTGGTAGTAATGTGAGAGGTGGCACATTCTTGTATACATTTTATGAAGGAGCTGCTTTTACTCTGGAAGATGTTGATAGGGCTTTAGAGACCGTAATCGAGGGAAGAGTACCGGGCATCGATTGTATCCCCGCAGATATGTTTCTAAATGACAAACAAACATGGCGGGTGTATATTGTTCATCTGGCAAATGCTATAGCCCAGGGAGCAGCTGTCCCCCCCTCCTGGAAGGGGGCAGAAATCGTTCCGGTACATAAAAAAGGGGACAAGTCAGTCGCATGCAATTATAGGCCTATCAGCCTAATCAACTCCATTCAAAAAATTATGGATGGACGAAAATAATATTTTGAGTCCGTTGCAGGCCGGTTTCCGCCCTAAAACAAGTACAATTGACCAAGTTTTCCGTTTCGTCACACTGTATTGGCGAACCGTGGTCCTGGGAAAAGGGGCTTTGTATGCTGTGTTCTTGATTTGAGGGCAGCTTTCGATTTAGTTCCGCGTGGCAAATTATGGCAGGTCTTGGAGGAACTGGGGATGGCCCCTGAGTTGCTCACATTGATCGCGTGCATGCTTGAGGATAACTTTCTCCCGGGTTCGGTGGGGGCTACAGGGGGAGGTTACCAAAATCTTCCCCGTTGAGCGGGGAGTGCAACAGGGGTGCGTTATGGCGCCTACCCTGTTCTCGCTCTTTGTCAACGGGGTGGTGGACTACCTTTCCTTGGCCCCCACGGATGCCCCGGTGCTGGCAGGTATCCGTATCCCAAACATCATGTTTACGGACGATACTCTGATAGTTTCTAAAACAACTAGTGACCTCCAGAAGGCTCTCCAGTGGTTCGAAGACTTTTGCCTTTTGCACGATCTGGAAATAAACACCGCTCAAACTAAATTTATGTCATTCAACGAACACAATTCCTTTAGAGGTAGCATATGGAGCAGGTGGATGCTTTCACCTATCTAGGTGTTACCTTGCAGAAGGACATGCGCTGGAATAGCCAAATTGATTTGGCTGTTCTAAAGCACCAGCAAAAAGCTGGTTTTCTTCTGAAAAAGTTTAAAACTTCACTGACTAAACCTATTAGCACAGTTCTTGACATCTATGGGATGAAGGTATTGAGTTCTGCCCTATACGGAGCCGAACTGTGGGGTTTCAAAAACCTAATATGTTTGTCCAAGGCGGAAAATGAGTTTTTGCGTAAGATGACTGGTGTCCCTCAAAGTACCCCTCTAACTCCACTCCTATGGGATCTAGGTAGAAATGCAGTTAAAGATCTGGCTAGTCTGCGACCACTATTGTATTGGCGTAGAATATGGAGCACTGAGGAACTGTCGCATTATGCCCAGGGTCTCATGGATATTATTAACAATGATTCATTCCACAAAATTAAATGGCTCAAGGAAATTAGATCCCTACTAGGGAGACTGGGCATGCCTGAAGTATGGGTTAACCCCCTAAATGCAGCTTTTCCCTCCCAAAAAATCTTGAAGAAAAAATATTGGGAAATGTTTTTCTCATCGACATGTTCGAAAAACCTCTCTTCACACCTTACTAGTCGTTTCCTTGATTTTAAGATCTGGCCAGCGTTTGAAAAATACTGGGATGTAATTGAGAAGACGTATGATCGTAAACTGTATTTTCAAATTAGGGCTGGCACTCTGCCCACTAGGCTATTTACTGGGGATTGGGAGGGATCTATCAATGACAGATATCCTAGGTGCCTGGACCAACAGGAATCTGTAAGTCATATCTTCTTTGTGTGTCCGCAATACACTGCTCCTCGTCAAAAGTGGATAAAACCAATCTGTCGATTAATGGGCACTCGGAGATATGCTGAGGCCCTGAGAATTTTAAGCACAGACCCACCCACCAATAGCGATAGCCGTGGCGAAGTTCCTGCATTGGGCTTGGGTAATTCGTTCCAAACTGTTGCTTTCATGTAGCGAATAATTGGCTGATTGGTAACATACCATATAGCTCCTGACAGTCATGACCAAAAATTGCCTGCCCATGCAAAGGGCTGTGTTTTGTTTGCTTAAGAGATAGACATTGTCTGTATTGACCTACGCCTTATCACATATAATGAATTAGTATAAATGAAATAATGCCTATTTTAATTTTGGAATCTCAAAACATCTGAAGTTTTTATATTTATCTTAACTATTGTATTCAAGAGTTGCTGTATGGAGTTTAATTGTATTTTACCTATTTATGAACTATATCAAATTCCTGTTTTATCCCGTATTGAATAATTGATGAATGTTTCTTATATGATGTGCTTTTATGACTCAACTGTCGAATAAAGTATGATGATGATGACAATCTACCCTGGAACTGGACGTCTTTCTTCTACAACATATTTTGGTGACGATTGTATATAGGAACCAAAGAAGAATCTACACGTGTGAACTGTGAGAGAGAAACCAGGATGCTAACCGACAAGAAACTAAGCTGAGTAAAGAAGAATTTTAAAGAAACCATAAGTACTGAGGAGGATTGTATGCCCTAAAGCCTCACCAGTCTCCTGTTCCACCGGACAGCCTAACAGCCAGGGCATACTTCACTTTTCGCAGTCTCAGGGATCTGAATTTCATGTGGCACTGCGAGACTCTATGTTACAATTAGTCATAACGACAACCGCTAGTGATTCACATGTTTGTGGCCTCAGGACTGCAGCAGGGAGGATTCATCACTGCTGTTTGCCGTTTGACACAAACCTTCTCTTTGAGTAGGTGTGAAGTTTTCCTCATCGAGTAGTTATAGCAACATCGTGTTTACTGCATCTCCTAAAAGTCACCGTTTTGGCAACAATTGTGTTTTTTTTTCTTTTAAAGGATCTGCGAGAATGGGATTTTTTCTGTTGTTCGTGTTGGAGCAGCCCAACACGTTGCGATTCCTGCTCCTGTAAACTTGCAGAGTGCAGATTTGGGCACAGTGTGACATTGTTACTGTTACTACTATGCAGTATTTGAATGTGCCGCAAGGCAGGCATGCATTCACTTACCGGGGTGTTGGCAGCGTGGCAGCACTGAGGAACGTCAAGGAGGGCTCTTCTGATGCTGTTTAGAGCGTCCGCTGATCCTGCACGTTTAGCACGAGTCCACGCCTTGAGCCCCTCCGTTTCTATCTTCTGTACGTGCCGCCATCTTCTTCTTTTGTTATCCAGGGGTGCTGCTGTGTTTGTGACTTGTGGGGGGGGAACATCCTTTACAACACAGATGTTATACCGCAGTTCCCTTACGACGCAACTTTTAGAATGCAAGTTGTAACAGGGAATTGCGCTGGGGGGCGCTCCAGGATAGTAAATAGTTTAATTTACTATCCAACTCCTTCCCTACTATCCATGGGGACTGGAGTTGGAATAGTAAATTAAGCTATTCACTATCCAGCCCCCAACAACGCAAGTCGTGGTAACGACTTGCGTTGTAAAACATGATTCGTAAAGTACTGCGATGTAAAACATTGCGTTGTAACGACGTACATCCCTTGTGGGGTGGTGCAGCAAAATAATTAACTTTGGAGTTCTTGGGATGATGTAGTAATGTCACCCACTTTTGATGTTACATTTGTGTTGATTTTGGGTTGATGACTATGTGCTTTTAGAATTTGACACATGGTTGGTGTGGTGTCCAACACTTACCACCATTACTACAGATAAGAGTGAAGGGCAGAGAATAAGCCAACTTTTTGGAGTGTGAGTGTGTTTTTATTACTTGTGATTGCAGTTTACACCCTTACTACGGGTGTGGGTGAAGGGCAGTGTTGATGCTTTATGCTTAGTGCAGAGTTGTGTTCCACACTTTCCACCCTTACTTCGGGTTTGGGTGAACAGCAGTGTAGATGCTGTATGTTTGTTGTGGAGTGGTTTTCCACACTTACTAAGTCCTGGATGGTTCCCTACTGCGCCTTGTGGTTGGTGCACTATATACCACTTTTATGTTAGCCTGGGCAGCTGGCAAGTTTGTAGTATCGGGGTTTTGGATTGTGGTGTTGTGGTGTGGTAGAGTTTGTGTATTGTTTTGTTTGTTAGTTAGGAGATGATGAGGGTGAGTGTATTCTGGAGGGTGAGTCTATTATTCTTTTTATTATTCTTATTTTGCAAGTATTATGTAATGCCATGTATTGTATTGTATTGTATTGTAATTGCATTTATATAGCGCTTACTACCCCTGACAAGGCGTCGAAGCGCTTTTTCGGCGGGTAGCACGCTACTCCGGGTCCCACAGAGGATTAGTGTTGAATTAGTATAGTGAAACATGCAAGTACATTTTGTGATAATTGCTTTCAATGTTTACCATCTCTTTGCATGCACTTTTGCTATTAGTGTGTTACAACATGTTGTGTGTAAAATATCTTCCATCTTGTAATTGTATGCATTCGTAGTAACTCTAACTGTTGCATTGTAAACATGCATTCAAGTGTTCCTTTGTTATTTTGTGTAAATAAATGAGATGTGGTATACCTGCTGTGTAACCAGTGTGACTGTGGTGGTGAAATGTTGGGGTGTGAGGTGGCTGTGGAATGTTGGTGAGTGAGAGAGTCAGTTGGAGGGGTTTTTGTTAATATCTTACTTAAATACACAATTTTAACTAATCTACCCTAGACCTGGACATCTTTCTTCTACAACAGTTACCCCTTCCCTTAAATCCTTCTATAAAAGTCTTGATCGTACCGGCCCCATGAAGTATGCAGGGAGGGGGGGAAGAGGACATGAGCTGGAGGATTTTCAGTATGAGTAATAATACTGTCGCATCTGTGGCTGCTAGAGATACACCACGCTGCAAAAACATGAATTCCAAAGCAGAAAGTGGGCAAGGCGAAGGCTTATGAGGCATAGCTCAAGTTCCTCTGTGTAATAGGTTTGATGTTTTTGCAGTGGTGGATGAGCCAAGATCCGCTGTAGAGCATTCTCAGCAGTAGACTGACACAGGGAATGCAGTTAGGAAGCAACCTGATGTACAATTGGCCGCCATCCTTCTAGGTTTAAAAGAGGAGAAACAAATTTAAGATATCTGAGGCCAATCAGGCCCATGGGAACAGTCCAGTCAGAGCTGCCATGCCAGATCCTTCTTGGACTAGAAACAAACATCCTGGGACCTGTTTTGGGGATTTTCCCCTCATCAACCAGGCTATCTTGACTCCAGTGGCATGGAGAGCGCAGGACCCACGTCTGGGCATACTTGTCACATGCGGGGTGAAAAATGCAAAAAGAACATGTGATGGACAGTATGTTGAACAATGTCAAACATTCACCGCAGTACAGAGATCTGGGACCAAATCTAACATTTTTTTGCTCCCCATACCATTCCAGATTAAACCCAGACATATGCAAACTGGGGTGGCGTAGTGAGCAAAAGAAAAATGGATTTAACCCAGATCTCTTGACTGGGGATGAATGTTTGATTCATTCAGCATTTTGACCATCATCTGATGCTGGAGCACTTTTCTCTCTAAGTGGGATAGGTATGCCCAGACATGAGTTACCCCAAAATCAGTCCAAGGATATTTGTTTCCGGTCCTGGGAGGATCCAGGTTTGGCAATTCATGCTGGACTGTTTCCATGAGGAACAGAATTAAGACTAATTTGCATATGGCTCGGTCCGAAACTGGGGAGGAGTTGTGAGCAACAGAACAATACATTTAACCAAGATCTCTTTACTGGGGGTGAATGTTTGATTCATTCAGCATTCAGTCCATCATGTGTTGCCGCAGCACTTTTTGCCCTAAGTGGGATGGGTATGCCCAGACTTGGGTCCCTTACTCACTGTGCCACTAGATTCAAGCTAGTCTGGATGATAAGTGGTGTTATTTCGAAACCGGTCCCATGATCTTATTCCTGGTCCAGGGAGACCCAGTTTGGCAGTCCTGGCTGGACTGTTCCCATGAGAAAGAGGGTCAAGACTGATTTACATATGTCTGGGTCTGAACTGGGGTGGCATAGTGAGCAAAAGAACAATAGATTTAAACCAAATCTCCTGACTTGGGGTAAATGTTTGATTCATTCAGCATTCCATTAATCATTTGTTGCTGCTACACTTTGCACCCCAAGTGGGTTGGGCATGCTCAGACCTGGGTCACTTACTCGCTGTGCCACTGGTTTTAAGCTAGCCTCACTGATGCGGTGTGTTATCCCAAATCTGCTCCAAGGATGCTTGTTTCCGGTCCAGGTAGAACCCGGTTTCGCAGTTCAGAATGGACTGTTCCCATGAGGAACGGGTCAAGACTGATTTGCATATGGCTGGGTCCAAAATGGGATGGTGTAGTGAGCAAAAGATCGATGGATTTAACCCAAATCTCTTGACTGGGGGTGAATGTTTGATTCATTCAGCATTCTGACCATCATTTGTTGATTCAACACTTTTCGCTTTAAATGGGATGGGTATACCCAAACGAGGGTCCCTTGCTCTCTGTGCCACTGGATTCAAGCTACCCTGGATGATGAGGGGTGCTACTCAGAAACCAGTTCCAAGATGCTTGTACCATTCCAGTGAGAACCTGGCTTGGCCGTTCAGGCTGGACTGATTTGCTTATGGCTGGGTCAAAACTGTAGTGACGTAGTGAGTACAGCAATGATGGATTTAATCCAGATCTCTTGACTAGGGGTGAATGTTTGTTTCATTCAGCTTCTTTTCCATAATTAGTTTGCTGCAGCACCTTTCGCCCTAAGTTGGATAGGGATGCCAAGATGTAGGTCCCTTGCTAACTTTGCCATTGGATTCAAGCTTAGTCTGGCTGATATGGGGTGTTTCCCAAAACTGGTCACGGGATGCTTGTTTGCGGTCCTGGTTGTATCTTTTTTGGCAGTTCGGGCTTGACTGTTCCCATGAGGAACACGGTTAAGACTGATTTACAAATGGCTGGGTCCAAACTGGGGTGGCTTAGTGAACAAAAGAACAATGGGTTTAACCCAGATCTCTTTACTGAGGGTGAATGTTTGATTCATTCAGCTTTCCCTCCATCATTTGTTACCAAAGCACAATTCGCCTTAAGCTGGATAGGAATGCCTGGTCGTGGGTCCCTTGTTTGCTGTGCCAATGAATTGAAGCTAGCCTTGCTGATGATGGGTGTTATCCCGAAACCGGTCTCAGAATGCTTGTTTTCAGTCCAGGGAGAACGTGGCTCAGCAGTTCCGGCTGGACTGTTCCCATGAGGAACAGAGTAAAGACTGATTTGCATTTTGCTGGGTCCGAACAGGGTAATGTAGTGAGAAAAGAACTCTGGATTGAACCCAGATCTCTTGACTAGGGGTGATTGTTTGATTCATTCAGCATTTGTTGCTGCAGCACTTTTCGCTCTAAGTGGGATGGGCATTCCCAAACGTTGATCCCTTACTCGCTGTGACACTGGATTCAAGTTAGCCTGGCTGATGTGGGGTATTAACCCAAAACCAGTCCAGGGTGCCTGTTTCTGGTCCAAGGAGGACCCTGCTTGGCAATTCAGGCTGGACTGTTGCCACGAGGAACAGGGTCAAGACTGATTTGCCTTTTGTTGGGTCCATACTGGGGTGGCATAGTGATCAAAAGAACTATGGATTCAAACCAGATTTCTTAATTTTGTGTGAATGTTTGATTCATTCAGCATTCCGTCCATCTTTTGTTGCTGCAGCGCTTTTCACCCTAAGTGGGATGGGTATTCCCAGACAAGGGCCCCTTGCTCGTGGTGCTACTGGATTCAACCTAGCCTGGTTTATAATGGGTGTTAACCCTAAACCGGTCCCAGGATGCTTTTTTTCTTGTCCATGGAGGACCCAGCTTGGCAGTTCAGGCTGGACTGTTTTCATGAGGAACAGGGTCAAGACTGATTTGCCTATGGCTGGGTCCTAGTTGAGGTGGCATAGTGAGCAAAAGAGTGATGGATTTAACTGAGATCTCTTGACTGGGGGTGATTTTTGAGTCATTCACCATTCGATATATAATTTTGTGCGGCAACACTTTACACTCCAAGTGGAATGGGTATTCCCAGATCAGGGTTCCTTCCTTGCTGTGCCACTGGATGCAAGCTAGCCTAACTGGTATGGGGTGTTACCCTGAAACCGATCTCAGGATGCTTGTTTCCAGTCCAGGGAGGACCCGGCTTGGCAGTTCGGGCTGGACTAGTCCCAAGAGGAATAGGGTCAAGACTGATTTACATATGGTTGGGTCCAAATAGGGGTGGCGTAGTGAGCAGAGGAACAATTGATTTAACCCAGATCTCTTGAATAGGGGTGAATATTTTTGATTTGTTCAGCATTCTGTTAATCATTTGGTGCCACAGCACTTTTTGCCCTAAGTGGGAACCTTATGCCCAGACGTGGGTCCCTTTCTCCCTGTGCCACTGGATTCAAGCTAGCTTGGCTGATGAGGGGTTACTCGAAAACCGGTCGCAGGATGCTTGTTTCAGGTCCAGGGAGGACTCGGCTAGGCAGTTTGGGCTGGACTGTTCCCAAGAGGAACAGGGTCAAGACTGATTTCCATTTTGCTGTGTCCCACCTGGGATGGCATAGTTTGCAAAAGAGCGATGGATTTGACCCAGATCTCTTGATTGGGGGTGAATGATTGATTCATTCAGCATTCTATCCATCATTTACTGTTGCAGCACAATGATCCTAGGAAGGCAGACTCCTATTGTCTAATCTCCCTGTTACATGCAGACTCTAAAATCTTTACGAGCATTCTGGCAGGGAGATTGGCCAAGTTATCCCCCCAGCTGATACATCCAGATCAGAATGGATTTGTGCCGAAGAGGCAAATCCAAGAACTGAACAGTAATTGATTGGAACTATTGATCTTGCAACCACTTGCTCCATCCCCCTGGCCCTGGTAACGATAAAAAGGGCCAAGCAATTTGACCGGGTATGTTTGGCATACTTGTGTGGGGTCTTGGAAATATTGGGATTTAGTCCCTGCTTCATCTCTATGCGTCAGAAAGTTTATGAAAACACATCAGATAGAATTATCCTTAATGGATCATTGATAAGGAGTTTTAGTATTGACATGGGGAAAAGGTCGGGTTGTCCCCTGTTGCCTCTTCAGTGACAGCTCCTCTACTAATGAGGAGGAGCATCACCCCACTGTTTTTTTGCAGGGAAACACAGAGAAAATAAAATTATAATACCTTGCGTTATTATCATTTTATTTTCTCCTGCTTGTGCCTACAGCTTTGCATGAAGGGGCAGGGGAGGATTGGTAGCACCCTCCCAAAGTGCGAAATGATGGCTTGCACAGTCCTCTTGGGCCACCCAAAATAGTCTTGCTCGCTTCGCATGTTCTCCATGCATGCTGCTTTACAGCCTATGTAGAGAACATGCCCAGGCCTCCAGTCAGTGCCTGACCACTGAAACACAGCGCTCAACCCAATCACAATGCTGCTAAGGCAGCATTGTTTTTGGCTGACTTGGTGCCTGGGTGTGCTTCCTGTGGCTAAGTGACGGAAGGACTATGGAGGAGAGACGTGGCGAGGAAGCATCGAAAAGAAAAGTTTTTATTTATTTTTGGTTTTTTATAGCCATTTCCCATTCATACTCATCCCTCCCGCATCCCACCACCTACCGTCCATGTCCTCCAACCTTCCACCTCCTCCCACCTATTTCTGATCCATTCTGGCCACAGCTGCGCCTCTTTTGTTTGACATCTACATTGATCCTTTTGCACAACTACTCAGAAGAGACAATCAGGTTATCCCTTTTTACCTCTCCCCTTAGCAGTAAGATTGTGCTATATGACAACGACATGATAATCTAAACATCCAACCCTGTTCAAACGATACCTAGGGTGGAAAAACTGGTGGTGGGGTTTTGGTCCTTGTCCGGTTACTTGGTGAATAACTCTAAGACACAGATTATGATGTTGGATGCACCTGAGTAGGTCTGACATTTTTTGGGAACTGGGACCAAACAGCCTCCTGCCATCGATCCCAACCCAGGAATTAGGATGCAACCGAACACTGTTTGGTTACACTCCTATTCTTTACCATGGGAGCATGCATTCCCAATGGAATGCATGCTCTCATGGTAAAGAGCTGAGGGGCAGTTCATCCCTGTACCCAGAGGCAGGCACCTCAAGGTGCCTGCCATGGGGTGCAGGGATCACCAGGGGGCACCATAGGTACCCCCTAGGCTGCCATCCGGTGGCCTTGCACTCATGGGGGTCCTGCTCGGGCCCCCAAGGAGGGATTCCCACCGCCTTTCTGTGTTGAAAAGGCTGACACAGAAAGGCTGTAGGAATCAGCCATCTTAATTCCTGGGGTTGAAGGAGCTGCCTGAGGGATTACTGGAGGCTTTCCAAATTGCAGATGGGCTCTTCGAGCCCGTTTGAAGCTATTCATTAAGCACATTTGGATTCCTTTCTGACCGACCGCGTCATAATCGATCCGCCAGAAAGAATTCCAAACGGGACATTTCTATGCAGTTGGAAAGGCTTCGATTGACCGTCTGAGCCATCTCAGAATGCATCGAAATCAGCCCCTAAGTCGGAGGTAATGTGTTGGAATATAGAAGGCTGGAGGGGGGAAGTGCATGCAGAGATAGAATATCTAGTTAGTGTTAACCCTGTGGATTAACTAAAATTATACAACTCGAAAAGGTTGGCAAAGGAAGCAGATATTCTATTGTCTAGATGGAAGAACTTGCCATTAACAATCTATGGGTGTGTTAATCTCATCAAGATGTCGATCCTTCCCAAAGTGATGTCTCTTTTCAAGTGAAGGAAAATAACCAGCTTCATATGGGCCTCTCACGGGGCAAGGCTGAAGTGCAAAAGTTGAGGAGCCGTCTTGAGAAGAAAGAATGAGCCTTCCCAGATATGAACATACACTGCATAGCTTTTCAGTTTAAAATCATCTGGAGATCTGTAAATGCTGGATTTGGCCATCTCTTCCAAGTGTTACAGACTGGCTTTAAGTGGTAAAATGGACATCTCGATATTGAATGAAAGTCTGGAAGATCAACCAAGGTTTGGGCTGAATTCACCAGATGGAGTGGAAACGACTGAAGGCTTCCAACAGAAGAGGAGGTCCATTGGTTACACCAAGGCACTGCTCTAGGCGTTGTCGGGTAGGCTGGGTCAGTTTGGTGGGGCCCACATTAATGTAACAGTCCGTTAGCTGGATGGAAGGGTAAAACGCCATGAGCTTTGCAGACTATATTGTGATATGAGGACAAAACTAAATAGAATGGCGCTTTGTGCCACAATGGAGCACTTTGATTAAAAAGAAAAAGTGTGGCTTTAATCATTTGTTAAAAAGTGCCAGGGCCCGAATTGGTTTTAGGAGACAGGCATTGATTCCCACCTTAGCCACCACCAGCATCATGAAGTTTTATAACATTCAGTCATTCAGTGCTAGCATAACAAGATGTGTGACAAACGTTTTCGAACTGGGTTACAAGCTTTCTGGCATTTCACAAATCAGAATACACATGCTAGAGGTGTAACGGAGGCTCCCGCAGTGCGGGGGGGCAGGGTTTTTTATTTTGAGGGGGCCCCCTCACGCTCTAAGTCATGCTATTGCATACCTTGCTGAATGTGTGCAATGGAATAAGAAATAGTTAAGCTCTTGGGCAAGCCACTCTGCTTTCCTGATCAGACCCCTGCAGCATTGTAGGCGGGCTCAACTATGCAGGGGCCTCCATTGAGCACAAGACCATTGATTGTCATGTCGACCTCTTCCACCATTTGATAGTTCATATTTTTCCAATACTATCTGCACACTGTTTTTAGTTTTGGCATTATAATGACCTTGTAATAAAATTTGGGTTTCGGCATTGTAATAGCCAATTTTAGCTTTACACTTTTTCACTCATCCCACCACTGCAAATATTTTTCAGCACCACCACACCATGTTTTCTGGCTTTCCAACACTGATGGATCAATACTAGGATCACTCTCACGTTTACATCTGGTGAGATACCTAGTAGATACCAGTTACAAAAATCCCAGATGATGATGCTCCGCCATTGGGTGGGCTGATGGGTTTTCCTTCCCTCTATGTATGAACACTTTCATTTCTTATTACACTATTTCTCCTGCTATAGCCACACATTATCAGTCCAGTAGCACCCATGTATGTTTTGTAATAGATGGATGGGAGGATTGGTTGCAACTAGGTCTTTAAATATTCATATCCTCTACTGACCCTCTGTTAAGTTTTGTTCTGTATATCTGCATAGAAACCTCCTCACATTGAACAACAGACACTGCAGTCTCACATTCACCCCTACCATACACAAAATGGCATTGTTGAGGAAGAATTAATCAGCAGTCCTTTGCTGACAAGGACAATGACCTAACTGGATTTCTAAATAGAGCCCTGTCTCCGACCTCCTTCACTTCAGTGTCTGGGTTGCCAAGTTGCTGCAATAAGAATGCAAGCAATACACTTCTGATGTCTGGGGAAGCTGCATGCACCCTCCACATTGAACATGCTAAAGCAGGGACGGTCCAATATGAATCTATCTGGTTCCCAAACTCAGGCTCTCACTACACATTGTGTTCTACTATAATACACTAGCCACCTTCTCACAGCACATTCGGACACTCAACATGCATAGAAAAAGTAGGAGCAGGGCTTTGGGGTTCACATAACATCAGAGCTTTACATGAAAGGGGTCAGTAGACGCTCTGGTCACATTGTTGAATCACAAAAACTCAGTATATTGCCACAATCACTTTATATGAATTGCTCAGTGCATGGAGAGTAGTCCTTTGTAGGTTAGGAGGGCAAACTGTGTGCAAGCCTTCAGGTCACAGAACTGGTTCTTGGCCTCACATTACCAGGGTCAGCACTGGGCATAACTAAGGGTAGACTAGATTAGCATGATGCCATGACCCTACAAAAAGTCTGTTTCTAATGAGTTAGTTAGAGCGCATGACATAATAACAGTTTTAAAATCACTCCAAAGACACATACTCAAACAGAATAAAACTAGCTATATTGACATTGCTAGGAACAATTTACTCACTTAAAAAAATCTATTCTATCCAATTAAGATGAAATGTAAAATTGGCACTCGAGCAGAGAGCATTAGAGCATTTAAAGGTGAGCAATAGTATTGTATCACAGACAGCTTAATTGACTAAGACAGCCCAGAAGTAAATGAATATTCACAAACTATGCAGCTCTTATTCTGCTTGCTTTAAGGCTGGTAATTCGTTATTGACTTCATCATGAACAAGGAGGTAGCATACACATCACGTCCGTCCTTATCAAAAAGAGCCAAGTCTATTACTGTCCAATTTTTAGGAATTTCTTACAATGTTTGTACGGTACACACTGTCTGTCCTTGGGTGAATGATAAACGAGTTTTCAATATGCAATTACATAGGATGGCTTTGGTAACCTATTGAAGCTTAAATGTTACTATAGCGCTTGGTAATGCACGTCTAACGTCTCTGAGTGCTATGACTAGCAGGCGTTACTATCAACAATATATTGGTGCTTCAAAAAATAAATGTAGGGCAGATACATTATCAAAATGGCCAGAATGTATGAAGATGACACAGTTAAGAATTACCATGCTTTAGCACATGGATTTACAAGATGATAAGCAATGCTACGTGTAAAAAAAAACGTTGAGGTTAAAAGTGAATGACCAGTGCACAATGGTTTTGCACCTCTTAGTTTCATCGGGCACATGCATCATTGTTTGTTTTTGCGATTCCTTATTTGCGAAAATTAAGGAATCGCAAATAACGAATCGCAAAAAGCAATGCATCATTTTTTTCGCAATTGTTTTGCGAATCGGTAAAAATCGCAATTTTTACCGATTCGCATAAAAATTTGCGATTTCTTATGTGCGAATTTGCATTTTGCGAATTCGCAAATAGCAAAAAGACGCACATGATGCATCTCATAGTGATTGCTTCCTTTGAGCCTGCAGAGTAATTACAGCCACCTGGTGCATTTTTTCAAAGGCTGGAGTCTCTTTTGACAGTTGTAGCTGCTTTCTGTCCCTGGAGGAGGCTTTTGGTGAAGTTCTGTTGAGGAAATGGCTTCAGAAAATGTTTTGGAAGACACTCAAGCAAGAAAGAGAAAAGTTAAATTTAGTGATAAGGAACTTGAAATTTTGATAGAGGAAGTGACAGCAAGGCAGGAACAGCTGTTTGGGAAGCTGTCCCTCAAGGTTCCTGAGGGTGTTAAAAGAAAACTTTGGCTTGCCATTCAAGCTAAAGTGAATTCTGTGGGCGTAGCACATAGAGATATTAATAACCTGCAAAAAAGATGGTATGATCTGAGAAGTCGTGCAAAGGAAAGGTTAGCCACCCGCATCAAGAGTGCCAAGAAAACTGGAGGAGGAACACCAAGGGACAGGCCAAATACCCCCCTGGAGGACCTTGTTGAAGGGACCCTTACCCCTGAGGCAGTGATTGGAGTCATTGATATTGATACAGCTGCGCAAGCTGGCACGTCTCAAGGTAATTTTTTTTTCATGTTAATTACATATCTCATAGGCTACTCATTGATTTGTAGATTGGATTTTGGGAGGTCCTTTTATTGAAATCCATGATGAGTATGTACAGGTTATTGGGATGGTGGTCTGTTAAAGTCATTTTGCTTGCTGAATGCAGTGCATCATGGGATTTGTAGTCTATGCTAACTTCCCAAGTTACAGGAAAAACAATTACAGGTTACAATAATGAGAAAATTCACAGGAAGATGAGTAAACTTTCATGTATAATGCACCTTTATTAGTCATTGACAGTAATTTCTTCAATGTACTTTCACAGACATTTCACATACAGTAATACACACTTTACACTCTCTTACTACTAGATGCAGATCTGGAAACAGACTTCATTGGATATGCAGAATCTTTCACTGAAGAACTGCTTAGCACAGCCACAAATAATAATGATCCTCAATCTTCTCCAACAATACAAGGAAGAAATATTAGGCAAAGAGTGCGACAAATTCCAGACTCAGACAGTAGTGAGCCATCAAATGCCCCTGTGGCTGGTGACAATTCAGCTGCAACTCCTGCATCACAACCCAGACAAGGAAGAAGGAGACAAAGATTGCAGCATTTCTTCAGGCGCAGGCCACGTCCAGCACAGCATAGAACCAACTTAGATGAAGACTCCAGTGGTACTGTTCTTGAGAGGAAGCTTTTGAAAGTACAACGTCTGCAGGGGAAGGACATAAGGGTGATAAAAGGAAAAGTTAGCCACATGAGTGAAAGCATCAATGGCATCACTAAGTGTCTCATTAAAATGTATAATGTCTTAGAAAAATCACAATTGGTAACAGGAGACAAATTGAACCGCATGACTGTAGCTTTAGAAAACATAAGTGCAGTGATTAAGGAACATCATGCTCATCAATCTTCTAAGTCTAGCACATCATTTCAAAATATGCAGTCATGTTGCAGAACCATGAGTAGGATGTGTAACAGCACTATGCAACTGAATAAGCATGCATTTTGCATGCAGAGGGACATGAGTAAATGCTGTGAGGAGATTACCTCAGGGATGAAGGCACTTCAAAGTTTTGCACAAAACATGCAAGGAAAGTCACCAGCAGTAAAATCATTTGAACCAGGAGTCACAGAAGTATGTTCAATAATGAATGCTGATGGAAATGCTTCAGAGGTGTGTGAACGCCGTAGCAACAGACAGAAGGGAAAAGCTAGTACCAAAGGCAGTGCAAAAGTAATTGTTGGTAGTAAGGATTTAGGTGTGCGCAGTTTGAAAATGCACAATGTGCTACTCTGAAGCTTGACATCATATGATTTGAAGTACATATTTGTTTGTAACCAAATGCAAAAGTCTACAATTTATTTTTGGGAAATTTGCAATATGATGTCAATAAAAAACAACCATTCAGTTTATTTTTCAAATTAATAAAAACAAGTTCATGCCATCAGCATAAAAGTGTCATACCTTTTTTAAAAAAAATGTTCAGTCACTCCTGCCCTCCTTCTCCTCCCCTCTGCTGCATCTGGACCATGTACTCCTGCTTGAGGTTGTTGAGGCTGATTATCAACGTTATGGAGAACATCCTCTGCATTCAATTCTAAACCTCTCTTAATAGCTACATTATGCAGCATGGCACAAACTGCAACAATTTTGCAGCAGACATCAGGACGGTATTGCAAAGCTCCTCCTGTTTTGTGTAATATGCGGAATCTTGATTTCATGACACCAAAAGTCCTCTCTATAACATTGCGTGTTGCAATATGAGCATGATTGTATTGCTGCTCTTTGCGGGTATTTGGATTGAGATAGGGTGTCAGTATGAATGTTCTCACACTATATGCACTGTCACCTGTGGCATTATTAAAAGAAACACACAAAAAGTCAGGGACATGTAAAGTAAATCATGCCAACAGCTAATTGCACTGATAATGTCAAATACATACCAAGCAAATATCCATCTCCAAAAAAGCCAGCCTGCAGTTGAGCATAGATTGCACTGTGCCTGAAAATGTAGGAGTCATGGGCACTTCCTGGATAGCTAGCAACCAAATCTGTGATGACTGCTTTTGAATTGCAAATAGCTTGAATATTGAGAGAATGGAAACTTTTTCTATTACGAAAAATGTACTCATTCTCTGAAGGAGGACAAATTGGAACATGGGTCCCATCTATGCAACCTATAACATGAGGAAAATGTGCCATGTTGTAAAAGTCCAATTTAGTTTGCAGCAATTCCTGCTGAGAATTAGGAAAGGTAATGTAATGCCTAATCCTTAGTAACATGGCATCTAAGAAATCATTAAAAAATCTAGAAAGGGAACTCTGGGACACACCACCAGCTATGGCAATGACACCCTGAAAAGATCCAGAAGCAAGGAGATGGAGGGAACACAATACCTGGACATGGGTTGGAATGGCTTGGGTCCTACGTGTTGGTCTCTGCAAAATAGGGTCCAAATCTGTAATTAACTCCATAATAGAATCAATATTAAGCCTATATTTATCATAGATTTCTGCCTCTGTCTGTCCTAACAAAGTAATACGCACTATAAAAATCCTTTCATTGATCCTCCTTCTCCATATAGCTGCTGCCCTTAACCTCCCCCTATGTGCTACTGCAATCACTGCTGCCATTGTGAGACACTTTGCAAACCATTTTGGGAACCTTTATAGGCCACTTTGATCAATCACACCTGTATGTTTTGGTAAAAAAAAAATACCACCAGGTCAGAGTCATTCTAAAAATAAGAATTCCAAAAAGTGATTTCCATAAAAATCGCTATTTGCAAATTTTCATGCATACAGAAAACCACACTGGAAAAGCGAATTCTTAAAAATAGCGAATAATTAAGAAGTCGCTAACAAAATTGCGACTCCTAAAAATGCGAAAAACTCCGTTACAGATGATGCATACCAAACACTGAAAATGCATTCGCAAACGGGCAAAAAGTGCGATTCGCTCCGATTGCGAATGCATTTTCAAATGATGCATGTGCCCGATAGTCTTCATAATTCATGCTAAAGTGGCAGGACCAGCACATAAACCAATAGTACTTCAAACAAAGCCAAATCAAATAAAGTCATGCAAAAATATTCCAACTGTTTTTGTATAGATTCTAAAGCCAAATGAAAACTCGTGCAACCAACAGAGAATGGGAAAATCACTCGAGTTTTCTGTGCAAAACGTATGCATATTCAGCAGAATTACTCCTATTTCACCATTAAAATTTGGACGAAATGTCTGCACATAAAGATGTTTGCTAAAAGTTGTGCCTTGTGTTCAAATATCATGCAAGACTCTTCTCACTTTCCTTTGCTCTGTGCTATTTCTTGCCGTTCTCTCAGTGTAACATTGCAAATATCTATCTTTGGGACCTTGGTGCAAATGAGATGTATTACTCACTTTGGCAGAGTGCAAACTTAACTGCAAGTATACAAGCACTATTTTTTTTTTTTTTTTACTTTACTTTACTTGCAAATCCTAATTACTTTAATCTTCTGATAAAAAAACTTGCTTTCCAATGAAAAAACGCATTGGTATTTTTTCATGTGTTTCAATATTTTCATGTAAAGGCTGGCTGAGGCATCGCCATTAATATGCTCTGTACACAACAGCTGCTTTCTCATCTTGTAAATGAATCTACTTTATGAGTTCTGAAAAATAATCAGGATCATTAGTTATTTCATGCCTTTGGTTGGCTTGTATTATACCCATAACTTTAACATCAAACCCAGATCTGCAGATTTGTTTGGTAAGAATACAATCAAAATGGTATTTGAGTAGTTACTGTACCACAAAACAAAATAGAAGCTATTTGTTCCTCTTATAATGATTCTGAGTCAGGAGAAGGCACTGGAATGGATCATCTCGTTCCTCGCCTGAAGGACACAGAGAGTCCGCCTCCCCCCGTTCACATCAGAAGCCACCGAAGTCATCTGCGGCGTTCCTCAAGGCTCCTCGCTCAGCCCAACCCTCTTCAACGTCTACATGAGCCCCCTCACAGCCATCGCACGCCAACACAACCTCAACATCATCTCCTACGCCGACGACACCCAGCTGATCCTCTCCCTCACCAACGACCCCGCCACCGCCAGAGCCAACCTACACGAAGGGATGAAAGACGTAGCTGAATGGATGACGACCAGCCGCCTGAAACTGAACTCAGACAAGACGGAAGTTCTCATCCTGGGATCCTCACCCTCCGCCTGGGACGACTCCTGATGGCCCCCCGCCCATCCGAAGAGCCACCACAGGAGGAAGGTCCTTCTCCTACCTGGCCGCCAAGACCTGGAACTCCCTCCCCAACCACCTCCGACTGACCCAGGACCACCTCGCCTTCAGGAAACAGCTCAAGACCTGGCTGTTCGAACAGTAGCGGACCTCCCCTCCCCCAGCGCCTTGAGACCCACCGGGTGAGTAGTGCACTTTATAAATGCTGTGATTGATTGATTGATTAGATTTGAAAAATACAAGGCTGCACCTATCTTGTCAGGAATATCATTGTTCAAGCAGATCGATAAGAAAAAAAGGCAAAAAATGCGTTTAAATAGTTAATTGTGAAAATACAAAGACAAGTTTTTTGCAATGAAAAAATACTTCATACGTTCATATGTTCATCTTTCGAATGATATACAAAGAGGTTAAACCCGTAGTTTGAATTCATAGGTCAAAATAAATGAGGTTTAGATGAGTGCTTTGCCCAAGTTTTTATGTTAATTTCGGGGGCACATTTGAAAACTGTTTATTTAAAGTTTACTTTCCAGGTAACAATCCCCCAGATTCATCAAAGTCATGTTTTGCGAGTCCTTAATAGTGAATTTTAAGCATTCACTATTAAAGACTCGCAAAACGGGATGCATGTAGAAATCGCAATATTTTTAGCGATTTCTACTGCTTCCTTATTTGCGATTCGCTAATTGCTAATCGCAAATAAGGAATGGCTTTCCCATTCATTCCTTTAGGAATGAATGTGGAGTCATTCCTTATTTGCGATTAGCAATTAGCGAATCGCAAATAAGGAAGCAATTTCAAGGGTGCCAGGGTGTCCAAAGGACACCCTGTTGCACCCCTGAAATGGTAATGTACACTGGTGTTGCGCACACACATGTACCAAGGACATGTGTGTGTGTAACATACAACTTAGAAAAATGCACTTAAGTGCATTTTTCTAAGTTTTTGATATTTACCACGTAGTTAGACTTCGCGGTAAATAGCGGCCCCAGATTGCGAATTCGCAATTTTTAAATGGTTCATGCATTGCATTTAAGGAATCTCAAATTGAGATTCCTTAAATGCAAATAATCGCAATTTAGCGATTTCTAAAATAGCGATTTTTGCATTTGGGATGATGCATCCCAAATGCAAAAATACCGCTCGCAAAGGGCCAGATTCTGAGAATCTGGCCCTTTGCGAGCGGATTTTGGTTTGATGAATCTGGCTGAATGTGTTTTGCACTGAATAGTTGCCTAAATGTAACGCATTTTAATTTCTTTGAGTAAAGGGGACATTCCGTAGGTAGGACATGGTCACTTCCATGCAAGAACCTATGGCGTTTGACTTAAAATCCAGTCCACTGACAATAGTAGGTAAAGTTTTGCACCGAAACAAAATGCCTCTTTGAGACAGGTGTAAAAAGGAGAAATATTTGTTTTCTTCTAGCTTTTCTTACTGTGCATTTCTGCGGCACTGTACAGCACATATCCAAAGTGGGAAACCTTTTAAGATTTTTCTAGGCATGGTATTTTGTTTTGATAGGGTACCCTTTGGGTTACTGCTCTGCATTACGTGCCAATTTTGGCTAATCAAATACTTCACATTTATGAGGTTTTCTGTACATGTTTTTCTCGATTTTATGATATACCAGGGTGCCACACATTGAGGGGGTCACATTTCTGTAACAGTGCTTCATATCTGAATAAACCTACATCGGGTGAATTTGAACAACTGGCAATAAACTACATGGCTTTGGATTGCTGATTTACAAGTCTGTGCGGCTACAAAGCTAAGTAAAATTCATATTACAGTAGAACACAGTGCTAAGACGTGGCGAGAGTATAAAACAGGGGATGCATTCCATTTTCATAAGGGCGTCACTGTTCTGATAAATATTGCAAAGTTTCTGTAAAAACAGAAGGCCTCATTTTTATGACGGGAGGAATTGCTTCTACCTCACACCGTCTTGGTCCTGGGATCAACCGACACCTTGTCGGCGGTCTCAACCAGCCTATTACAATGCGACTGAGCACTATTCGGTCGCATAGCATTTTTCTCAATGGGATCTCGTTTTACAGCTGGAAACCGGCCGTAACACAGGCTTCCATGGAGAAAAGAGAGCTGCAGTTCATCCCTGCACCAGTGGCAGGCACCTTCCGGTGTCGGAGCTGTGTGATTGGTTTTATGCTCTTCTGTATATGGATTTCAGGGGTATTTGAAGCCCCAAATTCATTTTTCAGCATCATATATACTGAGAAAATGTGTTATTATTTTCTTTTTATTTGAAGTCATATGCAGAGACAGAAAGGCAGCTGACACGTGTTTCGCCCAAGGGCTGACAAGCCAGGGCTTTCTCAAGGCAGGATAATCATGTTTGGTAGATGTAGAATATAGATTCCAATAGAGATGCATGAAAGCAAGCGTTGGGTCTCGGGTCTGGATGCGGTCTGAGTGAGCTCCTGGTGCCTGCCACGGGGTGCAGGGATCAACAATTGGTTCCCCCTTGGCCTTCAACCGGAGCCCGTGCACCCAAGGGGGCCCTGTTGGGGGACCTCAAAGTTGAGTTCCGACAGCCTTTCCGGCCGGCACTAAAAGGCTGCCGAAACCTGATATTGTAATCTCAAGGGCGGAAATGCCTGCCCTTGAGATTACGGGCCGGATTCGAACAGGTTCTCTGAGCCCGTCGTAAGTCAGCTGGAATGAACAGCAGGTTTCATTTACGACCGCCTCCATCGTGATGAGGCGGTCGTAAAGTAAACCGACCGGCCCATTACGATGTAGCCGTAAACGGTCCAACCGAGGGGTCGGACCTTTTACTGCTGCATACTAATCGGCCCCAGAAATCTTAAGGATAGCACAAGTCTAGAGGGACGTAACAATGTTAAACTGTGAGTTATGAAAGTTGAAATACAAGCTACAAAATAATGAAAGAAAAAAATATACCTTACTGGTAGTGTTATGTAGATTGTTGTCAATAGTTGCAGACGGTAGTCACAAAATACATTCTTACTAGCACATAATGCCATAGTGAAATCAAACGTATCATCTTCTGTGTAAGTTACATCAACTGTATGGACATACTCAAAATATGTTTGGAAACCTACAAATTGATAAATTTGAGGCGAAGAGTCACCGCCATTAGCAATTGGGTGCGGCAAAAACTAAAAAGTGGTGACTACATCCAAACTTCATTTTGGATTAAAATACACAAAACAAATAATTTATTTTAAACAATATAGTGGTCAAGAATTAAAATGATATGGTTGGACTTATTCTGGACAAATAGCATAATATCCCCATGTCTGAATATAAGAAAAAGGTAACGTAATATTGATGTCTTGGGAAGTGTTTTAATGCTCTAGGGCTAAGTTTGTGTTATATAAAACTGCAAAGAAATACATAAATTCTTATTAAATATTTCTTGATTTTTTAGAAATGTGTTATACTATTTGTATTGTATTTTAACTTGTTAATTGTTTTGGTGTGGCTACACACTTTACACATTTTCTCTAGCTTTAGCCAGGCTGCCCCGTGCCATAACTACCAGGGTTTGTGCCTAGGTTTATTTACTCATTTTGTGTGCTTTACCTGACAAGATTTTCTTATTTGGGAACGTCTCACATTCTACTCAACTAATAATCCATTTCTTATGAGGAGTGATGAAGACTGTGGTCCACAGGTATTAAGATGTACTTTCTGATGGAACACTTCCGTACTCTGTAAGTAAGTAGAACAACACTCACAGGCACAGGTCCGACTCACAAGGATTTTCTGCCTTTCATGGCAGGCTAGCTAGTATGAGATTCTGGCTGATTGGTTTTTGCAATGCATTAATCCAAGCTTGTAAACAAAAGGGTCTTACCTTGTCAGAACATGTTTCAATGAGAAAACCATGGCGTAAACTCTTTAGCTTTGGCACAAACAGCAGGATGTTCTCCAAAGACGTTCATGGTAAGAATCTAAGCAGCACCTAACAATATTAAAGTCAAGAAACAAATTATTAAAATGATCAAAAGAATTAAATAAAAGAGAGTCAAATGTAATAAACAAAATAACAAAAACATAGTCAAAATAGGATATAGTGAATCTGAGATATTACTTGTAACAATTTTAAAGTAAAAATTGCCAAAAAACTCAAAGTGATAATGTAGGTCAATAGGTGCAGTCAATCAGGACCCAAGTTTGATTTAAGATTGACCACAATGGAGCAAGAACTGGTTAAGCCTAGAGGGTTAAACCAGTAGAAATGTTATGTTATGGCTTAGTCATGTTTACTCATTCCGCAAGGAAAGGCAGAATTCTACAGCTGGTGAGAGCGCCATGAAGTCAGAATTGTC
Source organism: Lissotriton helveticus (assembly GCF_964261635.1). NCBI lineage: Eukaryota > Metazoa > Chordata > Amphibia > Caudata > Salamandridae > Lissotriton > Lissotriton helveticus. Next base: position 56,674,504 of record NC_136060.1, read on the forward strand.
AAGTCCAGGCTTCCACTGATTCCTTCTATATTGTTGCCAAATGCTCCAAACAGAATAGATGTGGAAACTGTAGACTTTGATGTCACTTCACTGCTGGGGTAACTCTCTGTTCAGATTTTTACATGCAGAATTAATAACTTTCCATGCAGTAGTTGGACTGGGCACCACATATCTTCATCGAGGGGCCTCTCTAAGCCTTTCTCTTTGTTGCAAAAATTGACCTGCCCTTGAGATCTTGGCTCAAAAAGTAGTCTTTTCCAGGTCACCTCAACTCTTTGGGTCAGTCTTTAAGAAAACAAATAAACTGCTAAGTTACAGCATGTGAAGATGCTGAAAAATCGTTTTGTCACTTCTTCAACTTCCAATCACCCAGCAGGATATCTTAGGGCCTAGGCCACAGTTCATGAGTGAAAGGCAACCTCTAAAGCTCACTCCAGCAAAGGATTTGGCAAGGCACATAGATGTCCTACCCTGTTGCTCAAACAGTCTATATTTGGCTACTGAACAGTGTCCACAAATCATCAAAAAAAGGTGACCCCCTTCCGAAATCCCTTTGATGCCAAAGATTCCAGGGAAAGCAAAAGGTTCAAATGTTTTAGGGTGTTGGCTAATATTTTCAAGGGCAATTTGTATTCTATGAGCACCCTTGGACAGAGTAAAACACAGAGGGATGTCCATGGAGTATATGTTCCGCCAGTCACCCATAGGTCAACATGTTTCAGCTGCTATACGACTCACCCAGCTTTCATTAGGACTTACCTGGTCCATGTGATTTTTATCTAGAGAGTTTCTTACCTTAGGTTGTCTCAATAATACCATGTACTCAGTCACAAATACTACCAGTTTTTGATTGCCTGGAGCTTACCGGAACAGTCAGTTTCTGAAAAACAGGGGAGAAATAGCACACAGTATGTATAGTCTACAACTCACAGCACACTCATGTGAAACTTGGTCAGCACTGCACATCATGATACTACAAAATAAAAAGCACACTGTGTCGTGCAAAAGTGGTTCAATATAAGTCTATTTAAAACCATTGCCATATTACTAGGGATGCCCATCCATTAATCAGAAACTGGAAACATAATATCATTTTATCAACACTATTAGCCCAATAGTTATCATCTGGAAATCAAACAGACTTTGGCCTCCTGCTGTGAACACTCCCCCTAGTGATACTTTAGAGTTGGGTGGATCTACCAAATACCTGCTGTGTGCCATACATGCCTATAAAAGTGCTCCTATTTAGCCCCATGGGACTGTGTGGACAAGTTGATTAAAGCGTCAAACACTGTAAAGTATGAAATACGACCACAGCTGGCATTAGTCCTGTAGGAGAACTGCTAGAGTAAAATGGAGACATTTCTACTTATTCTATCAGTGGAAGCAACCAGTCACTACAACTACATCCTTCCCACAGCACCAAACTGTTAAGGCAACTAAAGCGGGCCTTCATCTTCAACACTGGTGGCTCCCTCACGCATCATGTATGATGACAACAGTGACATCAGCCGACTGAGTGGACCAATCAGAAGGTTCATTACTGTGATCTGAGGCACAGGGGCCATTATCACTAGTTTACATTTCCATTTTTGCTTACTGCGATGCAAAGTGATTTGGAAGGGGGAATGAAGGCTGTTCACCAAAGAACATATTGAAGGAGTTAAGAGTTTTATTAAGATTGCATACATGTACTGTTTGACCATATATGTCACAAGCATTGACTTGTCACCTTAAAATACTATATTATTGAGTTGCCCAATATTTATCTAAGGATGGCAACAATAACTACATTTCTGGAGAAAGGTTTGCCTCAGGTTTTACCATTGATCTCCATGTAATAGTAGGGTCATGTGTTGCTTGAGCACTGATGTCATGGGGAGCCAGAGGGATGAGGGGAAGGTGGGGGGAGGGAGGACTTCACAATTATAGAAGATCTCAATATTTTAGAATAGAGTGGGCCACATAATGCCATCATTGAGTCAAATGATGTGTGTGGATAGTTTATAAATACACTGTTGTTTTTTCAGCAGGATCTGGGCGCCAGAAACAGCACCATCAGCGAATATGATCAGTTCAAGCACCGTCCAGTTAAGATCATTCACAGTGTGTTTATTGGTTTATTGTTTATTTTTTGTAGCTTTTAAATATCTTACAATACTCCTTCCTGTGTTCCCCACGCAGTTTGACTTACATATGTGCATTCCCTACATACCTTAGTATACAGGGACAGGTAATGAAGAAAAAGATGCGCTGGACTACAGTTGGTGTGTTTTCCTTGGACCCACCCAGGCCAAGGTTCAGTGATGATTTAGTCAAATGGCAAACATTAGAAAATCCGCACAGATAATGTCCTGTGTCCTCAGATAAACCCCAAAGCGATATTAGTCTTCTTACCAAGTTTTTGGCCCCTACTATGTACCAGGAGATCCTTGACGTTTCTTAAATTCTTGTGTGTGAACAAGGGTATTTTGAACTTCAGTTTTACAATGTTCCGAATGTGACAGTTGGTTTCCTTTTCTGGTTTGATAAATTGGAATAGGGGGTAACGTATGACAATTGTTTGTTAGTATCTTACCGGTGTTTATACTTAATGAGGGCCCCCCTGCTGTTATTCATGGCTCTCTTAAGTAATTTCTTAGTTATAAGGGTAATTGTGTTTTTGACTCAGAAATTCCATCTGTCTGGCAAAGACTACCAGTTGGCTGCAATTATATAAAAAGTCCCAAAAAATGAACAACTAGTAGATTTTCACATAGTGGCTGTAGATGGAAACTATCAGATCTTGAGAGGCTGCTCTTGTATGTAGGTTTCTGGTGGGTATCAGTCACAACGTGCCCCCATCATGGAAAATCCTGACATGTATTCCTTCATATGCCTAGATGCTGGCATGTCTTTTATTGAAGGACAACAAGTAGCCATATTTTTCGGGCAGTATAGTTTTCTATGGTTTAATAATTGGAAATGCAATAATTGAAGTGTCTGTAAGTTCATAAATAACATAAAGGGGATTACAATAAATCACTGCATGATCATATAAAATTATTGCTTCAATTGTAACACAAATAATCTAGTTTATGCCATTAGGTGCCAATGCAATTTGTGGTACAGAGGACTCACAACACAAAAAATAGGTGTCAATATTGAGAAAGTTGATATCAATATAAATAATGATATTCATATATAAAAACGAAATTGCAACTTTATTGACAAATTTGCCCGTTATGAACTCCATGTCAACCCAGACTCAAAAATACATGGTTAGGCAGGCCCTGAGACCCAGGCCTGGGGTCACTGATTGACAGATCACAGGTGGGGTAGCATGTGGCCAGCAGACAAACGTGCGAACGATAAATTCCAGATCGATCCCCCAGATAGGCATAGCGATACCACAATGATCCAGAGAAATTGGCCTCAATAAAGCACACATGGCTGGAGGGGTGCACACGTTCCCATAACACTAAAAAGTCAGATGCCACATGAATTTAGGATCACTTGGCCATCAACACACAGCACACATAGTGATAACATGCTCCCTTTGCCAGACATCAGAACACTTTACGCACTGGCCACATTTTGTCTACTCAAAGTCAAATGCCCACCTGGATACCTCATCCACTGCCTAAACGTATGGCTCCAAAGACAGAGGTACACATTTCTTACTAAACAAGCATTGGCATAGCCAATAGGTCTCGCTTTCGGACCTTATAAGTATTTTTTTATGAAGCACAATATTCTTGGTACAATAACATTAACTGTTGCATGGCTAAAAACCTATAAAGTCCCAAAGGCGAGACCTATTGGATATGCCAATGCTTGTTTAATTAGGCTTCTTGTAGCCCTACTTAATCCAGCGCCGGGAAACCCTGTGGGGCAGCTGTGCACTTTATAAGTTGAAGTAATAATAATTGAGATAATTGAGGTTTAGCAATAATTTTTGTTTGTTTGTTTATAAGTTGCACTGTAACAATAGCTTTTGTTTTAAACCTGCTGGTACTGTAGCAGTGGCGTTGGTGTGAATTATGCGTGCTGTACTGTAAGAAAAGCTTTTTTTAACTATGCTTGTTGTAGTGTAGCAATAGCTTTGAGTTGGAGTGTTGAAAGGAGGCAGAGTGACAATACAGGGGGGGAAATAATCCATTAAAGGGCCCAGGCCCACTGTAGTGTTTGTTGCTTGTTGTACTGCTGCACTAGCTGTGGTTGAACCGATAACCTGAGTAGAAGGAGCGAACTAGCTTTTAATGCCACCCCTTACATTACATGCGAGGAAGGAAGGGAACTTTGTCGTCTCGACGTCTGAAGGGGCTGTACACCAGCACTGCACTTGTTTATTATGTGAAGAAGAAAGAACAACGCGAACAGCGACAATCTTGACGTCGATCTGGAAAGATACCCCCACCCTGTGAAATGATTACTTCAGCTCTACCATGGACGCCACAGTGGAAGCATCTGTGATGCTCGTGAGTGTTCTGTGCTTCTGAGGAGCACGTGCAGATGAGCTCATTCGGTCTGAGACGTATTGCAACAGCTGTTGCCCCGATTGCAGCAGCTGGGTCTGCCTGGCAGCTCTGTGCTCCAGGGAGGCTTGCTCCTTGTGGGACCTTAACTGTGATGCTGCTTTGCATCACTTTGGGACAATTTCCCTTGGAAGATGTGTTGCCTAGTCATTAAATTCCCATCTGTTAATCCAGAGGTCCCAGATTCCAATCCTCGCTCTGCTTCTTGACCGTGCTGTGTGACACCGAGCATATCGTTTTACCTCCCAAGTTGTCTGAGCAACCAAAACTGGTAGTGCCTGGCACAATGTACTACTTACTAGCTTTAAGCACTAGATTAAACTCGGACAGAGGCATCACAAATCACGAGCGTTTAGGACCCACACTATTTTGATCAACAGTCCAAACATTTTCTATTGCTCTCTGTAGATCCGAGCACAAATTGAGGAGCCGTCCTGTAATTTCTTCAATCAAAAGTGAGCTGTGCGTCCTAGAACGAAAATGAGCACATATCACATACATACTCCGATGATCATGATGGTTAATTAAACATTGAGGAGCTCGATAGACCTTGGCTGAAGAAGAGATCCTTCGAACCAGAGGAATTGGCCATAGTGGATGACTGCATCCTGGGATGGGGGAGGAAAGCCTGAGGGGAACTTTCACTACAAGTAGGAATTCCGTAGAAGATAGGAACGCCATGTTAGAAAGAAACCAGTAAAGTTACCCAAAGCAAAGATGTACCCACTGCTACAGAAGGGCACATCAGGGACCATCTATGTGCCAGGGGCTCCCGCTGGACCAGGAATGGCCAAGGACAAAGTTACCTTCATTGCTGGATGGAGCGGGGAAATATATCTCATGCTTTGAGAAGAACACCGCTGGAATAAACCTAGTAATAGGTGATATTAAAAGTCTGTTAAGTAGTCTTATTGGGGAGAAGACTAACACAGTATTCATCCAAGCTCGTATCCCAGCAAATACGTTGACAAAACACCAAGCATAGCGGGGCTGCATTTAATTCATACAGGCACAGAATATGGATGGCCCTGAGGGAAATGTTCCCTGACATAGGAGGGTGAATGGCAGAGACTGTGAAGCCATGGGAGACAATAACCGATTTTCTGGATAGAGTGAGGGAACCCATGGAGACAGAAGACAGGAGAGCCATGGACTGACACAGACCTGCAAGTCACATTCTTTTACAATATTCTCAAAAAGGGGCCTACCGAGATACAAAGTGGACAGGAGATACAAGCCTGTATATTGCATTGCCAAATAAAAATAAACAAGAGAAGGATAGAGGAAAGCTGGAGCAAGACCAGAGAGAAACTGCTAAATTGGTCCAACAATTGAAAAAGACATGCCCTTGAGGGAGCCGCATTGGCCGCGAACATGCAAATTGTATCAGTCTTAAAAGGGACTCCACAGCAAAATCCCAGAGGGTTTCAAGCTTGCTATAGCAGCATAGGTCAGGGAGGTTGGCAGCAACACTAAGTCCATTACAATGCGCTCACCCACGTATCAGGCCTAGCAATTGACTAATGCACTAAGCTTCGCATACACCATTTGGAGAAAGTAGTAAGGCCCGACCTCAGACACGACAAGATGGTGATCAGTGGTTCACAGGAGTTACAGAAAGACTTTCTGACCCCCTCATCTTCATGATAAGTGAAAATAGCAGACTGTGTGAGATTTAGGGGAGCGCCCAAACCCCAACAAAAAATATCCCAAACTTAGACCAATAAGAGAAGTTTATAGAGAAAGGGTGGAACCGAGATATCTGGCACCACAAGTGAGGGGCATGTTGCACGCTCCGTGCTGAGGGACATGTGATTTCAGGGCAACAGCAACATGCCCCCTCCTCATTCAGTCCCACACACATGTAGGTTGAAAACAACCCTCACCAATGGCTCTCCCAGGCGTTCATCAGGAAGGACAGGGTCTAGAGAAATGGTTGTAGCCCATAAAACCCTAGAAAAAACTGATAGATCCATCAATAGATTCACAAGAACACGATTAATAAAAATATTAAATAAAAAAAAGATTCACAAGAACGCTCCATAAAACACTAAACCAAGCACCCAATTAAGTTCAAGAACTCCTAAATTAGATTAATTTGCCTGATGACCCATAAGCCACCTTAAGCTTCTAACAATCAAAAGATACCACAACTGGGACCACTTTCCAGTGACTCACTAAAACAATTGTGTAAAAGGAGTGTGGAGAACACACCCATGAGGGAAATAGAGGAACCCGTAGAAAGGATCATTAACAACGGTGCACATGCAATGTTTTTCTAAACTAAAAAATGAACCAAAGTCTTATCCAACAGGTCAGCAATCCAAACAGCAAGTGCACCAGCTTTTAGCTGCCACTTCATCACCCCAAAGTGGATTTAAAGTCTGTGAATAAAACTTACGAACTGCAATGTGAACTTTTTGATTGAAATGTTGAACGGAAACATCCGATAAGCATAGAACCACAGACATCTCTCCTGGATCCATATCAGAGACTTGCAATGTTCAATCACAAGTTATGCATTTTTGCACTTTATGTACCCTCCGTCTAGTTTGGGTACTGCTGCACCTATTTGTTGCCAAAGTGCCACCTAGCCAAAAGGAGTCTGTGCAGAAAATATCTCAGTGCTTGTATAGGGTTCTTTACCATTTCACTTATAATTACACTAATGCAAACATTAGTATTCCACATGCACTACACAGTGCCCTTTTACACAACACGTGGTATCAGCACATGAGCGCTGTGGGCTGTAAGACATCAGCCAGGTCTTGTTACATCTGTTTGCTGAAACCACATGCAGTAGGTGCAGACTGACATTAATTGTATGTAGAGGAAGCCCCTGAAAAAAAATATGCCTTCTCTACTTATACCTATGCAGAATCAGTGCAAAACTCCAGCCCAACAAGGTAGAACCCCACAGAGTAATAATGAATCCGCCCTTATAAGAGACCAACCCAACAGCATTATACCTTTTCAGCCTAGCAATATTCAAACTGATCTAGATAGGATGGACTGGAAGGGCACCATAGGAGGGGATACTGTTTGGCCCCGAGACTTCCCAGAGAAGACATCTTGGAGGTAGAAAAAAAAACAACTTAATGCATAAACAAATCCACTCCTGCATCCATTTGTGGGACAAGGCTGGCCCTTAGCATATCCTGGGCAGTCTTCTTTAACAAACGTTGACCCCCAACATGCAGTTCCAGTGTACGACCATCAAGCCTGCTAATACAAAGGGAAACAGGTCTCATAGGGGAGAGTTGAACTAAAGCATAGACACCCATGTCAGGAACTCAGGTATACCGAGTAGGGTGGATACACTTGGCTAGTAGTGTAGTTCCTATTATCCCAATAGGCTCTACGCATTGGAATAATATCTTCAATAGTATAGATCTAGGGCAGAGGTTAACTAGGTCTTCTACTGACGATATTAGACTTAAAGTTTTTGGTTTTGCCAGCTAGCTCAGAGTTCACTAGAAACTTTCTCGAATAGACAAGGAGGAGTTTAACTTCCCTGGATAGACAAGAAGGGATTTAGTTTCTGACAACCATAGAACATGACAACTTTGCTCTCCCCCAATCAAGAGTGTATCTCTAGAGTCGTGTGAAAACAAAAGACAACTTATTTTACTCAGTCAGTACGTGCATTCTTAGTTTCACCAGTTTGTAGAGAAAAGGAAGAGACGGGCGTGTTCAATAAAAGATGTTATTTATTGATCAGTCTCTTTTCTCGTACAAGAGAAATGAATCGATATTATTGCGATACTTATGGTTAAGTAAAGTGCATACAATAAAAGCAGAAGTATAAAATAATACTGCAGAAGCATTGATATGGTTTCTAAGCCATATGATAGTTAAAATTGATAAAATAGATACATATATATATACATTTGACTAATCGTACTCAACTGGTGCTTCTAACCACGCCTACCCCAGTGTACCTGACCTAAGCCTAATACGTGGGCGGGAGTAGATAAGTAGCAGTTTAAGTTAAGTTTGTTTTGCCAAGTGACTGACTCAAGAATTCTCTGCAAGGGGTTGTTCAGTTCTGTACCTGAGATCTAGAATGGTTGAGGGCTGGTATCTCTCGTCTCTGGTCTTGATATTCCAGCTGCCTGCGAGGGCTGCTTGGAAGCGCCGGAGCTGGATTTCTCGGCAGGAGAAAAACAGCGTCTCGTCCTCAGCGCGTCAGGAAGGCGGGGCAGCGCGTGTGGGCTTCGCTCTCAGCTGGGCTCCTCAGCGCGTCTCGCTGCTCCGATCTCGTCACCACCGCGTGTGTTTGCTTAAGGCAATGTCGGTAATATTTATACCTGTAAGGTGTCGAGATTGACGTAAGGATGGACATGGATACGTCAATAAGGATGTCATACAAACGGGCTTGTTCGCACATTCTTTTGCTGAAGTTCTCGGTGAAATCAAAACAATGGCCGCAGGGATTTTCCCAGGTTGTCATAGGTTTGATTTGTTTTGAGAACTCCGTATGCCTTATCAGGGGCTGGAGGAATAGTGCTTGTCTAATTAGATGGCATGCGTTATTACCTAATCAGATAACACGTTTCTGTGCCGTGGTGTGGCTTAATCAGATAACGTTTTTTTGCACCGTGGGTCGGCTGGTAGTTAAGTATTAACCAGAACAGGGCCGGGAATAGGGGAATCGATACAGAACCTATAGGAATACATCACACCCACTCCACGCTGACTATGTCCATATTTACAAGATCTAGGCATAGCAAATAGACTAGTAGAGCATGTGTATACCGTACCACCCCAAAATACATCCATATGCATTTTGAAACATGAAATATACGAGAACATATATATATATATATACATTATATGCATTCAAGCAGTATATTAATGCTAAATATCACGCATATTCATACATCATAACTAATAAAATATGAAAATCAACACATGAAATGGCTCTTAATACAGAAGAAAAAAAAAATGCGACACCATTTCATCACAAAATAAAATATTTATGAACAGGCCAGAGGGCAGCTAATGACTCTAAAGTTCCTAAAATAGAAATATAGTTCTCTAAGAATAGTTTCTACTTTAAGCAGAAGATAAGTGTCCCGAAAATTGTAAAATATTTTTGGGGCCGCTGAAAAATAATGTTCCACTGTCCGTAAACTGGAGAAAATTGTTCATGATACTTTATTATCAAAGTTGAAGGCCAAATTCAGGGTGTTGGGAACGCCTTGTGCTAGCTTGTTCAAAAGTCATTATTTCTGCTCTGGTGAGAACATCATATCATTTAGACTCTCGAAAAAGCTGTCAACAGCTTCCTGTGAAAGTACCTTTAACTCAGAAAAAGATGTTACCATGCATTCGTGAGCATGATTGACTTCATTGATGTTTGGATCAGCATAGCTGACAGAAGGTCGTACCTGATCGATGCTGCTTTCATCTTGAACCTCACTACCCCTTAATCGTAGTGGTGAAGTCTCCACGAATGCCGTCATCAGGATTGGTAGCCGCAGGGGACAGCACAATGCATGAGCCGTGACCGGACCCAACAAAGTTTCTGCATCCATTGGCGCATCCGATTGTAGCGTCAGACAGGTGTCTAACACGCATTCTTCTCCGCATAGCAAGCACCTTAATACAGGTAAAACACAGCTTTGCCATATAGGTCTAAACGAAAGAAACCAAGTCATGTTCAGGTCTCTAAGCCGGGACAGTCCAAGGATTCTAGATATCTGGTCCCGGTATCCAATGGCTAGGATTGTTTCTTCCCTTGTCGCAGGTGTTTTGTCTGTGACACGGTTTGCCATAGCGAAATAACAGGATCAAAAATAGGATTCCTGCCACTCGTCCCAAAAGGAGAGGAAGTCCACCAAAGACGGAATGGACAAAGTCTGGAAAGATACCCAGAATGGCTTTAAATGGTGTTAGAGCCCCTGAAAACACTGTCTTAAATACATTTGAGACTCCACTGGTATCAGAAATATTTAAGATTTCGTTCAGGATGTCTGCGAAATGTATGGGGGAATTAGTTGATAACAATGAATGAATCTCTGCCGTTGTCCTTGCAACTTGGAGATCATACGTTTCTTTTGATGACGTGAGCCTTGTAGGCGTCTGAAGGAGCACAGTTTTCATTCTGCTTAAAGTATCAACTCTAATGGAAGAAATTTTCAAATTCGGCCATAACCTTGCCTCCCTGTCTGGCATTGCGCTGGGGAACAATACTCGTTCACAGCACATGACCTTCGCAGTCGTAGTTATGAGATAAGCTACTCCGGGCACCAAGCTACAACATCTGCGGTCTATGATTATAATGTAACTCCCGTTCGATAGTCTCCTAAAGAATGGTTCTATTTGTGTCGCAGGTGTGCCTAGCTGGTGACATGAAAGGTTATTTGAGGACCCTTCACAGGCTCCGTGTAAACTAATACCATTACACAGAAGTGTACCACTTAGTGACATGGCACAATTATTGCCACTAAGAAACACTTTCCGGCCTTTATTACTGACACACACGTGTGAATAGGGCAAGTTCCATGTTGACTTAATGTACCCTTTACCCAATTTTTCGTACATGCCAGCCTGTATATATTTTTGGCAGTATTGAAACCTGAAAGTAGATATTGGAATATTAATTATTCCATGTATTATCCACTCACTGACAGGTCGTTCTGACATTGTCAATGGTAATCTCTCGAGTTTCTCAATGCTCAGGATTGTATAATCAGCACCCTTCTGTGCCATACTGATTTGTTTATCAGTAAGGTTAAAGATATCGAACAGTGACGTTGTGTTGATTAAACGCCAAGGCACATAGCCTGAACGCAGATTTTGTAACGTCCAGCCAAGTTGTACAATAGAACGCAATTGGGACTGACCGTGTTGTAACAACAGTAAGTCTTGCGATATTATGTCGATTGCTGAAGACACAATGCTGTCCAAAGAGTATATTCTGGAGGACAGAGTCATTAACCCATAGTCCACCACAGAAAGTGATTTTTCCAAATTAATACGGTCAATTTCCCGTATTTTCTCTGATGTTTCAATTTGAGTTATTTTCCAGGCTTCGTTATAAGCTGCATATACAGGGGCTGCTATGAAGCGTTTTTGACGCTGTTTGCGTGGTCCCATAATGAAATCACGCAAGTCAGCACCATCAGTAAGTAAAGTTAGGTGTTGCTTAATTTCTGCCAGTGTGGATGTTTGTAGCCATTGAAGGCAGAGCTTGCCCACACTGTACGTGGTAATTATCCCTGGGTGTTGTCTTTGGGAATATCTAGGGTCTGGCCTGGTCAATTTGAACCCCTGGATTTTGTTCAGGAATCTGTCTTGACAGTTATTAGTATCTGTGGGCCAGATCAACCACTTTTTCCAATCTGGATGTGTTCTGTTTTGGCTTAATATATGGTTTACGTCTATCTCCTCATCTGTCGAGCTATTACTGTTTATCGTTGGCTTTGGAATAGACGGTTTGTTTAAATCTTTGATTTTGGCTAGGCCAAGACAGGTAGTTTGTTGAATAGTGTCATTCAAAAATATCATTTGTTCTGGGATCATGCAGGCTCTAAACAATGATTCTATACCTTGTACTTGCCATTCCTTTGTACCCCAAACACTTTTTACTTCAACATTTTTGTCCCAGTATTCAAAACCAAATGTACTCATTTGCTCAAAAAATGAGTCTGAATATATCAATTTAGTGTTTGTAAGCATGGTCTTTGTACTTGTCTTGTTTGATAATTTGAAATAAAATGTTTCTGCATTACTTGTGTTGAACCCTGAAAAATATGAATATTTGTCATAAAAAGTTCTTGAGCTACCTTTTGGAGGGGTTGCACAGTGTTCCCATTGATTATAATTTAAAACATTTCTAGGTTGTGCAGATTTATGCAGATAATGATTACTATAGTGATTATAGCAGAACATTTTATCATAATTAGACGAACCCTGCAAATAATCATGTTTTGTAAATTTAGCAGACATCACTAGGTCAGACATCATATTATTAATGCTTTCAACGTCCCAATCATCAGCAACTGAGCTTGGTTTTACAAAGTCACTCAATGAGATCTGAATTTGGTGTGGATATTTCAGGATTTCAACCGGACCATAGATTTCATAATCAGTATTGTCCCATGCTACCCCACCGGGTATAGGATTGGCTGTGAAGTTGACTGAAGAAAGTTCCCTTTTCTCGATGTGTGAAGACGTGTGTGGGTTGAGGACCAAGTTGATTTTCTGGCTTGCTGTGTCCAATTTAGCATATTTTCCCTCAATGAAGTGTCCCAAACATAGTACCATGATGAGCCAAAGTATGAGGATAAGTGCACCTAAGGCCACCCAGAATTCAATCCATGGAGAAATCAGATAGGTTTCTTTCAGATGTTGAAAAAACTCCTTAGCTTTATTTTTAAAGGTTTTTGTTGATTTTTGTTCCTTTGATTCACTCAGGTTTTCAGATGAATCGCTGAAGTTGATGAAGTAACCGGATGCCGTTCTGTCTATTGTTCCAATAGCTTCAGGATTGATATTTGCTTTATCCGTGTGTTTTGTTGCAGCAGCATAGTCATTTATTACTTCATTGTAGATTGGTGTGTCTCTGCTAAATGTTTTTATTTGGGTTTTTAGAGGTTTAAGTTCCATAGCATTGTTGCACGGACCTCGTTGTTGTTCTTTTGGCATTTCAAACGTGAGTAGCCTCTTAGATTGAACCTCTGTTTTTGTAGCAAACCTTGGTGTTCTACTACTTATCGGGAGTTCACTTGGCCTACTGTTTGTTATCGGCCACATGAGTGTGGTTTAACCAGGTCGATGGATACAACTCGGTTCTCCTTTTTACCAGCAAGGGGCGGTAGTACTACTGATCTTGTCCCGTTGATAGACAAGACAGGAACTGCTTTTCTGTAAGAAGGCCCAAATTCCTTCTTTACCGCGATCTTTTCTCTGACTAGATCCCCGAATTTTGGAATCCAGACAGGTCTTGCTGGGACAGGTGGTTTTTCTTCAGTGGTCGTTGGCTGTTGTTTCAAATTTATGTTGCTCAGGTCTTTCCTTGTTAAGTTTAAGTCCTGTAAAATAGCCAAACGATCTTTGATATCAAAGCTTTTTTCTTTAACAACTGAAGTCTGACTGTCAAGGTCTAAGACCATCATTCTAGTTCCAAACAATAGTTCGTACGGACTGAATCCCCTCAGAGAATTTCTTGGCAGGTTATTTAGACTACGTTGGACACTTATTAGATGTTTGACCCACCCAGCTCCCGAACCTAATACCTTCGCTGTTATAGATTGCTTTATGTCACGGTTTTTTCTTTCTACGATTCCGTTTCCCTCGGGATGAAATGGACAAGAATACCGCAACGCAATGCCCATGCTGGTCATGGCCTCCTTATAAGCTCGAGAGCTAAAAGCAGGACCCTGGTCAGAATGCAGCATGCCAATTGCGTATGTGCCGATAAAGACTCGCAAATCTCTTATAACAGTTCTGGCGTCAGCCGATCGCTGGGGCCACATCCAAATGAATCTCGTGCAGGAATCCACTGCGACCATGATATATTTATAGTTACCATCCCTTTGTAAGGGACCACAGTGGTCCAGGTAAACACAAGCTAATGGTTTACCCGAGATTAGAAGGGGCGTCTGAGCTGGTCGTCTCACTGTTGATACTTTCATTTTTTGACAAATTTCACATTCTAGAACATAGTTCCGTGTTTGTCTTCTCATTTGCAGCCACCAGTATCTCTGTTTTAATAATGATACTGTGGCTGAGACGCCAGCATGTACAGAAGCAAGTCCTTCGTGTGCCGCTATGATAAGTCCTAACCTATGTTCCATGTTTGGAATCACTCCATCCCCCACTCCAGGGATTCGAGCAAACGGAACATTGTTTGTATCAGTCACATATGAGTATTTCACTGAAAAGCCTTTTGGGAGTGTTTCTATCGAATCTTTTCCTGTAGTGCTGACAGCTTGTAATATATCGCTGTCTATTTTTGTTTTTGACCGTGTGATGGCGGCTACGGAAGCCGTTTGCACAGCTGCCTTCGCTGCCTCATCAGCCAATGAATTCCCTGCAACGCCATCACGTTGATGACTCAGTGTATGTATCACGTGAGTCTTTGGTAGTTCTTTTTGCAAATGAACTACTTGTTCCCAAAGCATTTTATGCTTGATTGTGCCTCCTTTTGCATCCTTAAAACCATTCTGAAGCCAGATCTGCAAGTATTCATTGTAAGACTGAACGCAATAATACGAATCACACACTATGAGAGTGGGGAATTCTCGATTGGTATTTTCAAGCGCTATCTTGAATGCTAGTAGTTCTGCTCTTTGAGCCGTACAATCTCCTAGAGATTGTGTTTTAGTGACCACTGGTTTAAATTTCCCTTCGTGCCAGCGACCTTTAACGATCGCGCACGCAGCACTGTAAGCTTGTTTACCCCCTACTGCGGGTTGTGCTGACCCGTCTGTATATATTATACAGCCGTAGTGTTCTAGAGGCAGAATTTCGATTGGCGGAGGACATTCAAATTCGTATTGGAGAAATTCTTGTGTTTTTAAGTTGGGATCAAATTCGTATACAACGTCTGTTGCAGCAAGAGAATTAGCCCACTGTATCCACCTTGGATGGAGTGCTTTAGCATTCGGAATGCTTGCTTTTGTTACCGCCTCCAGAGCTGGTATTGTTGTCACGATGATTATTCGTTTACCTTGTGCTAGGGCCCTTTCCTTTGCTACAGCAGTCTGTACTGCTGTCAGAATTTTTTCCGTTGGACTAAACTTCATTTCAGCCTTTGTGTACAAATGTGATTTGTATGCAATTGGTACCTTTTCTCCCTCATTAGAGGTCAGGTACGTGAATCCGCATCTTCCTGGGATGACTCGAATCACAAGATTGCGTGAGTTATCACGTGTTTCTAATTTTGTTTTAATTAGCATGTCTGTTTGTAAAGATCTCAAAATTTCTGTGTGTTTTTGAGTCCAATTGATTCTTTTAAAATCTGGTTTTATTAGATCATAAAGGGGTTTGATCCTTTCTGCGTAATTTGCAATGTATGTTCTTCCGAAATTTAGGAAGCCTAGAATTGATTGTAAGTTTTTTAGTGTTCTAGGAGCTTGGAGTACAGCACATTTCTCTAGGAAATTGTCAGCCAGGCTTTTGCCTTCACTTGATAATTCATATCCTAAAAACAGGACCGTTAGATGGGCAATTCTTGATTTTTTAAAGTTGAATTTGTAACCCTCTGCTGCGAACCCAAGTATTATAGTGTTCACTCTCTTCAAGTGAGTATCCAAGTCATCATCTGTTAGGTAAATGTCGTCGACATATGATAATGCCTCGTCATCGTATGTTTGTAGTAATTCTGTTACTCTCTTTGAGAATAATCCTGGGCTATTCTTGTGCCCCTGGGGTAAACGGCAGAAACTTATTTGCGAGCCATTTACCGAGAACGCAGTCAAATATCTGCTCTCTGGTGCTATATTTTGACAAAAGAATCCATTAGAGATGTCTAATGTTGTTTTGTATTTTTTGCGCACTATGTTATTCATTAGTGCAGCACTATGCGAGTTTTGCACTGCAAAGGTTTTGCAACATGAGTTAAGGTGTCTGTAATCCAAAACTAGACGATATGAGTTGTCTGGTTTGGAGACAGGAAACAAAGGATTGTTCATTTGTGAGGTGCAAGTTTCAATCACCCCCTGGTATTCAAGTTGATCTAGGATCTCTTTTACCTGTTTTTTAGCTTCTTGCTTAATTGGGTACTGCCTCTGTGCAGTAGGTTGTGATTTTAACTGGATTTTGTGAGGAGGAGAGTCCTCATCCCATCCTACATGATTTTTATATAAAGCAGGAGCTTGAGCTACTGCCCACTTTCTAGCAAGTGTATATTTTTTATGAATTGGAATATGATTTGAGAAGGCAGGCATAATTATTTCTTCGCCATGAGGACACTCCCTGACAAACTCTGGTGGCCAGTCTTTCTCAGCTAGAAGGATGTCATAGCCCTGGGAGAGTTTATCCCAAAATAGTCCCCTTATTTTTCTAGTCTTATCCCCCTCTATACGCAATGTAATTTCATATATTTTGTGAGGTTTGCTAACTCTGGTGTCGGCAGTTTCCACTTGAATATATTCATTCGTGTCCACTGTCTCCAGATGAATCATAAGGACTGTGCGAGCTATGCTCACTTCTGCTGCGCTGTCTAGCATTGTCTGAGCCCATTCTCCGTTTTTCAGCTGTGTCCTCAGTATTCTCGGCATCTTTGATTACTTTAATACTGGCTACCTTCTTTTTTGGAAATTGTAACTTTTTATTTGGATGAGCAGGTTCCTTGTCTTTGGACTTGACGTGCTCTTCCCTGTGTTCTGATCGTCCTCTTCTTTCCGATTTCTGCGAGGAAGTCTGAAAAGATTGAGAGGGACGTGTATCATTATCTTGATATCAATCAGGTTTCTTTATATTATCCCTATTTCTAAGGTTGTATTTTTTCCCAGAGGGCTCACTTTGGGGAGACCTGCGTCCTTGGTTCGGAGATCTTTCTCTCCGCCGAGGAGACCTTCCTCTGGACTGGAATCTTTTTTCTTTAGGATTGGATTGTTTGTTTCCATCCCAGCTCTTTTTTTGAGTGTTTAAATTATTTGTAATAAATATCTTTTCAGGACTTTCAATCAGTTGAGGTTTTACCGGTATTCCACCCAGACTATCTCTTCCTAGTTCTTCATAGGATTTCTCTATGATTCTGGCAATTTCAGTTGGTTGGTCTGCTATATCTGTCTCTTTTAACCTTTGGCGGATCGCCACGTTTGCTGCTTCTCCCTTTATGTTGGCTAATAATATAGCCGAGACCTGCTTGAAGTCCTTCAGTAATTTCATACCGAGAGTTAAAGCGGGTTCTGGACCATATTCATCTTGAATTTGTTTTAGCACATCTGGTATTACTGACATGGATGGTACACCATGTGTTTTTGTGTATATGGAAGCAAAGACTGTACCCCAAGTGTCACAGTCCTCCACGTGTGGTGCGATTCCCATTGGAAGACAGATAGTCAGAATCCTGTGTTTATCTACAGGGGTGGTGTCTGGAAACACCGCCTCTATTTGAGTGATTTTTTGTGCTAGCCAGAAAGGTATTTGTTCCCGTTTTGCGGGTACTTTACCTAGACAGGACTGTATGTTCTGTGGTGTAATTTTATTTGTGTTACCCTGATGAGGGTTCAGCTGTGGAATTTTAATTGCTGGTTGGATTGTTGAAGTCCGCATTACATATTGGACTAATTGTCTATGTATTTTGATTAGTTGTTTTAGCTGTGCTAAAAGATATGGTGCAGACATTTCTTCAATGTCTGGATGTGGTGTATATCCGGCTAGGACCGGCCACGTTGCTCCTGGTCTACCTAGTGGACCGAGCCTGGTGATGTGATTATTATGTTTTAGGGCGCCATCAAACAAGAGCAGGTGCTCTTGGAATTTGAGTGGTACTTCTACCTCCTCGAAAGGAGTGTAAGTATCCGGTGGTTCCTCTATCTTATAATAGTGGAACTCTTTTGTTACAGCATTTGCTGCTGGAAAGTTTATCCATGAATAGAATACCTCTGTCTGCCGATATTCGTGTGCCTCAATTACGAATATGACTGTACCACCTCTCGATGTCAGTCCATTTTCTATAAGTTTTAAAGTTATAGATTTTCTTATGTTGACCGGGATGAGTTTTATATCCGGGTCATTTTGTAGCAGAGTATTATCAGCTGCTACGAGTTCAGCTGCTAGTCTAGCTGTCTCCCTTTCATCATCACTGTCTACCATTTTACTGACAGGAAGGTTATTCTGTTTGTTTGCAGATCAGGTTTCTATGGAAACAAAGATTAGATGCACAATATTTTGGAACAGTGTATCCTTCAACGTTGAATAAACCAAGAACCATACACAGGAGTCTCCTCCTGTTAGGTTTGGCGGATATGACCTTTTACCCACTCCAGACATCTTTGGAGTATTATGGGAAAAAGGGGTTCTGTGTGAAAAAGCACGACTGAGTTACTCTAATGTCTTGCGTTAGTTTTATCGCCTATCCAAACGTTGGCCGCCATGTAGTGTAGTTCCTATTATCCCAATAGGCTCTGCGCATTGGAATAATATCTTCAATAGTATAGATCTAGGGCAGAGGTTAACTAGGTCTTCTACTGACGATATTAGACTTAAAGTTTTTGGTTTTGCCAGCTAGCTCAGAGTTCACTAGAAACTTTCTCGAATAGACAAGGAGGAGTTTAACTTCCCTGGATAGACAAGAAGGGATTTAGTTTCTGACAACCATAGAACATGACAATTTTGCTCTCCCCCAATCAAGAGTGTATCTCTAGAGTCGTGTGAAAACAAAAGACAACTTATTTTACTCAGTCAGTACGTGCATTTTTAGTTTCACCAGTTTGTAGAGAAAAGGAAGAGACGGGCGTGTTCAATAAAAGATGTTATTTATTGATCAGTCTCTTTTCTCGTACAAGAGAAATGAATCGATATTATTGCGATACTTATGGTTAAGTAAAGTGCATACAATAAAAGCAGAAGTATAAAATAATACTGCAGAAGCATTGATATGGTTTCTAAGCCATATGATTGTTAAAATTGATAAAATAGATACATATATATATACATTTGACTAATCGTACTCAACTGGTGCTTCTAACCACGCCTACCCCAGTGTACCTGACCTAAGCCTAATACGTGGGCGGGAGTAGATAAGTAGCAGTTTAAGTTAAGTTTGTTTTGCCAAGTGACTGACTCAAGAATTCTCTGCAAGGGGTTGTTCAGTTCTGTACCTGAGATCTAGAATGGTTGAGGGCTGGTATCTCTCGTCTCTGGTCTTGATATTCCAGCTGCCTGCGAGGGCTGCTTGGAAGCGCCGGAGCTGGATTTCTCGGCAGGAGAAAAACAGCGTCTCGTCCTCAGCGCGTCAGGAAGGCGGGGCAACATTCTTTTGCTGAAGTTCTCGGTGAAATCAAAACAATGGCCGCAGGGATTTTCCCAGGTTGTCATAGGTTTGATTTGTTTTGAGAACTCCGTATGCCTTATCAGGGGCTGGAGGAATAGTGCTTGTCTAATTAGATGGCATGCGTTATTACCTAATCAGATAACACGTTTCTGTGCCGTGGTGTGGCTTAATCAGATAACGTTTTTTTGCACCGTGGGTCGGCTGCTAGTTAAGTATTAACCAGAACAGGGCCGGGAATAGGGGAATCGATACAGAACCTATAGGAATACATCACAAGGGAAGGGTCAGCCGTTAATTGTATGGAGAATTTTACCGTATTCCTTATGTTTCAGAGGTAAAGGAAAGCTTCCACTTGGCACAAAAGAAAACTGTGACACAATCCTACATGTTCCCAATATGCATTGGGGCACCCCCAAGGTGATGGAGATGTACTAGTAGTGCAGTGAGTTTGCATACACTCAGCGCATCTCCGGATGGCACAGACTTTGCTCTCTTGTTACCATACATACCCCTACCCTGGTCATTCTCAGAGAAGAACTATTGGACTTGCACCAGCACCTGCTTAGGAAGAAGAAAACCTTGCTGCTTCAGGCTCACAAAAAAAGAACTGCAGATTATTTTGGCTGGGCTCAGTACAAGGAAATTCCAGAATCATTTAGACCGTTCTCGAACTCGCAAGTATCAGCAGAAGGGTCCATACCCTTCTTCACCGTGCAGACAGAATCCAATGCCCGCTGGTTACAAATCACCAGATGAGAAATGCTTAAAATGATGAACAGCACTGAGCTCTGTCTTAATTAATTCAAGGAAGAACTGAGAGCAATCTGCCTCATGGTGCACCAGCATCGGTATCTGTTAAATTTAATGAATGCGTTGGAGGAAGGGGTGTGTGTCAAGACGTGCAATTGAAGATTCAGTCCTGAAATCGGGTAAAATGCAAGTAAATAGGAATGTAATAATTGTCATAACTGAAGAACAACAGTGCCCCAATAAAGAAACTGTCATGAAGTATGGGTTAGATAGTTTAGTCAAAAATTCAACTAGAGGGTGGAATATTAATATTGAGAATGTTGAGGTCAATATGATACACTCATGTATAAAAATGAAATTGCATCTTTATCGAGTAATTGTCCCCTGTGAACTCCATATCAACATCGACAGACAAATATGTCATTAGGCAGTCTCGGAGACCCAGGCCTGAGGTCACTGCTTTGAATAGATCAAAGGTGAGCTAGCATGTAGCCAGGAGCCAGGAGACAAACACATGAACAGAAAATCCAAGATTGATCCCACAGATAGGCACAGCAACACCACTATGTTCCAGGGAGATTGGCCCCAGTAAAGCACACATGGCCGGGGGGGTTCATGCATTTCCAACCCACAATAATCTCTGATGCCACATGAAGTTAGGAACACTAGCCAATTAAGACACAACACACACAGCCCATGCAGTGATTACGCGCTCCCAATATCGCACATCTGGACACGTTACCCATTGGCCACATTGTGTTGACACAAGGTTGCGACCCATCTGAATTGCTCATCCAATGCCTACATTTATGGCTACGAAGACAGAGGTACACATTCCTTACCAAAAAAGAATAACCTGAAACATTTTATTATATTCAAGGAACTGCATAAAGTCTGTGTTTGGTTGATTGCAAATTAGGACAGTCCTCAGACCCTATGCCTGTGGTCCTGGCCACATTGTTTAATTAAACAAACTGTTCCTGTTTTGCCAAACGCCTGGTTTCTTACTTTTACAAAGTATTTCATGTTCAAGCAACATATGGAGAAACAGCATACAGCTGATGAAATAACATGGACAGTGGTAGCAGTAATAATTCCAAATGACAGGAAAGCATCTATTGAATACAGTTTGAGACATTGTGAAGCCACATTTGTTGAAAAATTTTAGACTGTAAGAAAGGGTCTTAAAGACCACCATGAAATGATGATCCTAATGAGTAGATCATAAGGTTTTGTCTGTACCCTAAGATATTGGGATGTTCAGTACAAAATTATAAATTTGATATACAGAAGACCAATCACAGATAACTCTAAATAATTCATGAATGATTTGTTCCTCAACAATTTAAATGTAGATCTTTGAAACAAGTGAAATTGATTCAGGGTTGTGAAGGACTGCATATTGTAAAATATATATTTCCCTTTATTATTTGGACAGTGATTTGGTCCAAATGTACTTGTTTCTCTACTGGGCTGTAGATTTGACAAGTTTGTTCATCCCATTTGTACACAAGCACAAGCCCGCTAATAATAGTATTAGCCTTGAGATAGATCGGTTTAAGTTATAGTGTTTCAAGTGCAATTTTGCCTCCCTGAATGTGGTGCCATATTAGCGCTGCACTACTCCTATTTTAGCACAGCAAAGTATTGTGAACTAAAACACACAACATGAGGAACCAATCACACACAGAATACAAAAAACAAGAAACATTTGGCTAATCAGGCGTGTCCACTCCAACATGGAAGTTGAGCTTTGTTCCATTTAAGTAAACAGCATTGACTCAGTAAGTCGCACAACTTGAAGGAAGACCATGAATAAGAGGCAAGAAATGTAGATTCAATCTCCTTAGGTGAGAGCAGAGGTACTAATAGCCTAGCCTGATTCCTACAGCCTGTATTTCAGCATGACTAATGATGTGTGAGAGTGTGTGTACAATTTACAGCCTTGAAAATAGCATGATGCCGAAGCAGGCATGTTATTAACACAGATTCAGTAATGTGAAAATTCCCCGGTTATTCCCACTGAGTCACTTTCTCAGTGTTCCATGGATAATGTATATATGCAACTACCCTCAATTATACTAAGAGTGTGGCCTATAACCAGCAAAGCTTGGTACCTGCATGTTATGTAGTATTAATTAATTCCTCTAGTATTCTAAACACCTCCAACACTATAGCTTGTTTTAAACACCTCTCACAGTATACAATGTGCATATGACCAATAACACATGGGTTGTAAGGATAAGAATACCAGAAGAGCACTTCTTTAATGTTTCAAGAGATAATGATAGAGGAGATAAACCGCTTGACTCGCAGGAATCCACCAACAGAAATGTGACCCATGGGGAAACATACAGCTTTAAAAGAATTAGAAGAAAACCCTAAAATAATAATAAAAGTTTTAGAAGAAGGAGAAAAAAGTGTAATCCCGCACCATATTGATTTTATGGATGAAGCAAAAATACAATTAAGGGATGACCAAGATTATGTAAGACTCAAAGAGAACCCAATACATTCTATAACTGCTAAATACCCTCAGACGTTACAGGAATTGGGGGATCCTGGATCTTCTTGATCTGGAAAAATATAATTATCCAAAAGTAGAGCATCCATTTGTTCCTACCATCTACTTCCTTTCTAAAATGCACAAATGCCTACAGAACCCACCAGGCCAAGCCATTGTTAGTTCTATTGGGCCATTGCTGGAAAATACGTAAAGATTCATTGATATTTTTCTAGTTAATTATGTTACATCCCTACCCTCTTATATATGTTTTACAATGGATTTCCTAGCCAAAATTCATCACATGTCCTGGAAAGAGAACTAAAGTATGGCAGCAATTGATGTAGCATCATTGGATACATCCGTTTAACATGAGGGTGGAATAACAGCTGTCAATTACTTCTATGGCACATTAGGAGATGCTTATAGAGATGTTAACCTTTTGCCTTACCCATAATGTGCTTTTATTCAATGAGTAGAAATACTTACAAAAACAATGCATTGCCATGGGGACCTCATTTTCTCCTACCTATGCAAATCTTCTGATGGGGTTCTGGGAGGCCAAAACTGTTTGGGGAGAAGAAAAACAAAATATACTGGAAAACATTATTTTATGAAAATGGTTTGTTGATGACCTTTTCCTTGAAAGGAAGGCAACATGAAGGACCTGGAGGAGGTATTCTAAAACAACAACACTTACAATGCATGTTTCACTTTGACTGTTAGCTCAGAATGGGTCATTTTCCTAGATGTTGAATTGTTTGAGTTCTGTATAAAAATATATTGAAAAATGATTTCATTTAACAGCATCCTCCATGCAAACAGTGGCCATCCAAATAACCTGAAGTGTAGCAACCCATATAGGGTGATGTGGAGAGTTAAAAAGAATTGCTCCAAACTTGAGTACATCAAAGATAAGTGAAAATAAGGTTCTTATATGGAGGTTATCCAGTGAAAATGGTTCATTATGCTATGGAGAGAGTGAAGAAAAGTCTGAGGGAGGAAGGTCTTGTTATCTGTGGAAAAACTACCATAAAGGAAGATAAAACCCATAAGATTATGGATTTCAATTGTGGTCACAAGCAGCTCAAAGAGCTCTTCGATTGAAACTGCAAAATACTTTTAAAAAAAATAAAAAAATATAAATGGTCATAACAGTTTTAACTGACATGCCTTATAAGGGATCCAGTTGGTTTGTATGTAACACAGATTAACAGATATACTGCAACCAATTATTTCTTAACATCATGTTTTGATAGTTAATAATTATTTTTGTGGAGCCATCTTGATAGCACTTGCGATTGTGGATAAATTTGCACAGACAGTTTGGGAAAGCATGAAGTTTTAAGTTAGCATAATATATGTGACAACAAACTTATTTAAGCGTGAAGATCCATAACTCTGAGATTGTCCAACTCACTTATTCTCATTCCTCTGAAATTGAAAAATAAAACCACCCAGAGTCTCTCTTTTTCTGGAAATGTACCCAGGATTTGGAACGTACTCCGTAGAGACCTCCAATGCAACCCTTCCTTCTCCTGCTTTAAAAGAGACCTGAAACGACTTGTCTTCAACAAATACTTTACCAATCAAGCCAACTGAACTAGGCTTCAATAGCCCACTCTCCTCGTGTCTCTGTTGGAATAAAATTATGTTTCTGTATTGTTTTACATTAGTTAGCAATTGCTGCACCATTTTCTGTACAGGAGCCATTTTGTATCATGATTGAAACAAAGTCTTTGCTATTTATGAGAAACGGCTTTCTCTAGGTCATGTTTCTTCGGAGCTGAGTTCTACCACACTAATGGATGCACTGTTCTTAATAACACATACCTTTCTTCCGAAATGTAAGCCTTCTACCACTTGTCTAGTGGCGGGCACAGGCAGAGTAACCTTGAGAGATGGATAATGTGTGCCCAGCCTCTGAATCAAAACTTACATCTTTGTAATTTACTGTCCAGCTGCGTTTCTCTGGAAAATTCCATGGTAGGCATGTTTTCATTGATTCTGAAAGGTACATAATGTATTGTTATGTTTGGTGATGTCGGACTCTCTCTACAGCACTCCTAGCGACTGGGTAGATAAGGCTCCACTCTGAGCATACTCTGAATAAACAGATATTAGTTTGTATTTTCTACTGTCCGACTGACTCTTCATTTTGTAGAAGGCAGAGAGGTGGTCGTGAGTGACCCGAGTGACCCAAATCAGGACACTTCCTTTAGTTGGCACCCAAACTGGGACTCCTTCGGGTGAGTGGCCCTTCCCTTTCCACAGATAAGGGGGTTTTGAGGCTATTGTCGGGTTAGACGTACGGATCAGGGATCCCTGCACAAAGAGTTCCTGGTACTTGCAGCTGCCCCTTCTGTCTGGTAGGAAGGTGCCTCACCCAATGGTCCTCCCGACTGGAGTCCTGACCAGGCAAACACTTGAATCTGACTGTTTGGTCTGAAGAGTTGGTAGTGGAGAATAGATTCGATTGACCAGGGGAGTTTGATTTGGTTCTTTCTGAATATGGTATCATTTTGGTTTGTATTTGAAACAGTCTAAAGACCGTCTTTAGGACAAAAGCAATTCCAATTTATTTGCTAGGCATGAAATTGTGAACATGTTTTCTTTTGAGAATGCCTAGTTTCAGTAAATTCTTTGCCTTGTGCTGCCGCTGTTCTTCTACTGATGCTCGATTGGAGAAAATCAGCCGGCGCCTTCAGAAGGCACTTTGAATTTTGATAAGTATATGAAGCATGGTCTTGGCTCTATTATGTTTAGTACATTGTGGCAGAAATATACAAGGGACAATGCTGAGTGGCAGTGGCCATTGACTGGCACTTTCGAAGAACAAAAGAGTGAGTATTTACAGGAACAGTTGTTCATGAAGCGAAGTAGGCAGTCTATGTTTGATTCCCTCAGAACGTGGCAAAGGCAGCTAAGCAGAGACGAATGAAGGCAGAGAAGGAGGCCCTGAAAGGGAGAATGCAGATGTTGATCCAGAAGGCTGTAACATATGATAGGGAAAAACAGGAGAAGGGTATTGAATGTGAGGATAGAAGGTTTCAATTACACATTGACAAATCATATGTGGTTCAGGAGGAAGATGATACTTTTGTGGAAGAATTGTTGGATGCCCGACCCCCGCTTCCATATGCCCCGCAGAGAATATATCCTACTGTCCCGGCTCCCTCACAGCCACTCGTTACAGTTGCGTCTGCTGCCTCCGACCTGTTTCCACCGTTGTTATGTCAACAGCTGTGGCTTCAGTTCTTCCTCGTTCTCTCTCTTCAGTTAATTTGCCGTCTGTGGCAACTGTGACTGTTAGTACGCCTGCCACACCTATTGTATCAGAATCCCTCTCACCAGCTCTTTCTCCTGCAATGCAACCTTCAGCATCGATAGTATCTGACACTTCCGTTGCTTCTCCTTTCATCCTCTTGTTTCTTTGGGTGATGGGACGCCAATGCGTGGGTTTGGGGATGGAGATTGGACAAAGTTTAAAGAGAGCATGGATCCATATGTGCGATCCGAAGTGGGAGATGAAGAGAAAAAGGTGGTGGATAATCAGGCTGCCCAGTGGAGTTGTAATCCCATTCACAGTGTAGAAGATATCTGGAGTGTGATGAAAGAGTATGAGCCCTTTGTACAACAACATGCCCTTAAGCATATGTCTGCTAAGCTTATTAGTATTTGGGAGCACTGTTTCAAGGATGCTGCACCACAGATTCTTTGTGATATTAAAGATCGTATATATGTTAGTGATATGGAGCTGGGCAAAGTGTTCGATAGCGTTACGACATTGATTGCCTACTGGGGTAGGTTGCTTGAGAAGAGTCCCACCAAAGTGTCCCGGTTTTAGATGAGAGACGTTCATCCCATCTATCACCCAAGGTACCAGAGTTAACAGATGGCCGTGATATTACTCGAGTCGCAGTGGTGGCCAGGTTTCAGGAGCAAAGGGTTTATACTCCGTGGAAAAGAAGTGATGATTTATCAGCTAAAACTCATTTGCCTGATCCTAGGAAGAATTCCATTGCTTATTATAAAGAACTGACTGATGCTGCTTCTTCCACCGTGATGAATCTTGCCGATATTGAAATGTTCTTTGGTTTGCTTGTTCCGGTCGACATTTGGAGGCAGGTTCATACTCAAGATCATGTTCCAGAGTTGGGTGGTACTTGTGATCAAATTAAGGCATGGGATCAGAAAAGGAAGCCTGGTGATCAGCCTTGAGCGAAAATCTTAACGTGGCCCGGTCGCATAATCACGTATATGCATTCTCTTATTCTGCCAAGAAAGGTGGATTGGGATAAATTGTCAGCATGTTGGCAGTAGAAAGATGAGAGTGTATCTGATTGTTTCACATGATTTGAAAGTGCATTTTTGGACTGTAGAGGACAGGATTTGTCTATTGAGGGTGGTGTTTGGCTGTTTGTCAATAGATTTGTTTCTAAATTGCAACTCAATTACAAGCGTCTGATAGTACTTGGTCCTCCTCCTCTCCCTCTGTTATTTTGAATATGGTGCAGTATTATGAGCATTGGGATGGTGAGGGAAAGGACAGATAAGAGACATAAGGATTTAAAGACAAAAGGGTTGTTGCAGAAGGCGTTTAGAGGGAATGGCCAAGAACATTGTGGTCCCTGCCCAACAGCTTTCACACACTAGTAGGCAGCTGAATACTACGCCTTTGGGACTGAAGGAGCGTGCGTACTGTAAGGAGGAGGGATATTGGCATAGCGATTGTCCTGTGCTTTTGTAGAAGTGAGCAGTTCAGAGAAGACAAGGTTCTCGTGGACGGGGTTGTGGAGCTGGTGGGACAGATAGAACACAGAGTGCTGCAGCCCCACAGGGTCGTTCTGATAATATTGACTTTGATGACCCCTGGGATGGACAATACTATCATGATGATTATGATATTGAAGAAGTGACAGGATATCTTACATCTAGGACAGCCAGGGACAGAGTGGGGGACCAGTTCTGATAACTGTAGACCAGCGTGGTCTTTATGTAACAGCAGCGCTGCAAGTTTCGACTAAGGAATTTTTGGTGGACACAGGTGGAACAAAAAGTTCTGATTCTCGAAATATGGTCCCTGGGGCAGCTCTGTCTGGCTGTAATAATGTGTTGGTTGGTTTCGCTGGTGTAATGGTTGTAAGCCCCATTTCCAAACCTCTTGCGCTGACTATTGGTCCTTTCACTGTTGAAACCGCACAAACCTACCTTGCCACGCCACACGCCGACAGCGACAGGGGCAGCCAGGAGTCCAAGCCGCCACCGCCGAGAGTCATTTTGCCACAAAGCTCCGCGCCGCCGCTCCGGGAACCACAACACCCGGCAGGCCTCGCGGCGGCGCGTAATTGACGCGGCAGGAGAGCGCCGCCGGCCCCATAAAGCCCCTGACACCCCGGCAGAGCGGGGGAAACCACAGAAACCTACCTTGCCACGCCACACACCGACAGCGACAGGGGCAGCCAGGAGTCCAAGCCGCCACCGCCGAGAGTCATTTTGCCACAAAGCTCCGCGCCGCCGCTCCGGGAACCACAACACCCGGCAGGCCTCGCGGCGGTGCGTAATTGACGCGGCAGGAGAGCGTCGCCGGCCCCATAAAGCCCCTGACACCCCGGCAGAGCGGGGGAAACCGCAGAAACCTACCTTGCCACGCCACACGCCGACAGCGACAGGGGCAGCCAGGAGTCCAAGCCGCCACCGCCGAGAGTCATTTTGCCACAAAGCTCCGCGCCGCCGCTCCGGGAACCACAACACCCGGCAGGCCTCGCGGCAGCGCGTAATTGACGCGGCAGGAGAGCGCCGCCGGCCCCATAAAGCCCCTGACACCCCGGCAGAGCGGGGGAAACCGCACAAACCTACCTTGCCACGCCACACGCCGACAGCGACAGGGGCAGCCAGGAGTCCAAGCCGCCACCACCGAGAGTAATTTTGCCACAAAGCTCCGCGCCGCCGCTCCGGGAACCACAACACCCGGCAGGCCTCGCGGCGGCGCGTAATTGACGCGGCAGGAGAGCGCCGCCGGCCCCATAAAGCCCCTGACACCCCCGCGTCGCGGGACGCGAGCGGGACGCCCGGGGCTAAGCCCGGGCAAAGGGCGGGCCCTCTACGGCCCTCAACGGCAGGAGGCGACAGGGACAGGGCCAGAAACCCTGTTTGAAGCTCGAGAGATCTTCAACTATTCAAGTAAGACATTGTTGCATATAAATTATACTTAATAGTAAGTCTGAGGAGTTAGTTTCTTGGTTGTACTGACAGGATGCCAAAAAAAGGTACTGCTCCTTTAGTAAATATGATGGAAAATTATATGGTTCAAACAGTGAAAGAAATTAACTCACAGAGGAGAGAATCTTTGGGGCTGAGCCAGTCACCTGATCTACGTTGTTTGACTCCTACCTTACATCCTCTATCTGATGATATTTTATCCCTACAGACTCATCCCGAAGCTTGTTCTAATTGTTCTATTACCCAGGATATTGGTACTTTAAATGAAAATACTCTGTCTGGACCAGAGGTACTTATCGTGGACTCTGTGAATAACATACCCAGTGATTTGGATCAGGACATACATGTTGATCCCTCAGAAGATGACCAATCTATTTCGGATCAAGCTTCCCAGTCAGATTTTTCTAAGGCAAAAATTCAGCCAAAACGGGGAGGCTTAAGGTCGGGGACAAGAAGGAAGAGGGTAAATACCCCAAAGGCTAATCTGAAGGAAAACGGAGAGGGAAGAGCTAAGTCCAATGTAACTGTTGATGATGAACTGTTTGTCAGAATTGCCGAGCTAATTGAAAGTAAAATGAAAGTCTTTGTTAAACCTTTAATTATTAAAATAGACAAATTACAAACTGAGGTTAAAAAGTTAGGTGGCCAGCTGAACAAAATAATGGAGGGTGTTGATAACGTTACAACGCTGGTAGCAAACTTGGACAATAATATTGGAGAGCACGATGATCTGGAGGGTGAGGACACAGATGATTTATTACTTAATAATCCCCCAACCCAGATACTGGCCTTGACAGCCAATGAAACAAACGGTAGAGGGGATAGTCCTCTAACAGTTGAGATTCCCCCTGCACAAGTTCAGCTAATTGACCCTCTACAATTCATAGTTGAAGCCTCACCGATTGTCCTAGTATTAGCTAATGTACCGCCCCTAGAAGCTGGTATAGTAGAATCTCCCTCCTCTTTGTCTAATAAGGCGTTACAATGGCTTACTAACAACATGAGGTTAGCCCCAGGGGGGGGCCAACAGTTGGCCCAAGAGATTAAGACAGCTAAAAGGGGTTCCTGGTTAGGAAATCGCCCCAAAAAATTTAAAGGGGATTGTGTGGCAGTAAGTTTTTCACATACTGGCGTTTTGCCAAACATCCTCACTAATTTACTCCCACCCCAACGCAGGCAGGGTTCTGTTGTCCCATTAACTTTAAAATTCTTTTATGGAGAACAGCAGAATGTCACCTACCCTAAGACTCCAGCCTTTGGATGGGATAATAATTGGGAC
This sequence comes from Lissotriton helveticus, assembly GCF_964261635.1. Classification (NCBI taxonomy): domain Eukaryota; kingdom Metazoa; phylum Chordata; class Amphibia; order Caudata; family Salamandridae; genus Lissotriton; species Lissotriton helveticus. The sequence goes on from NC_136060.1 coordinate 56,704,731, forward strand.
TCAAATAAAAGATGGGGCTGTGATCAACATCAAAACATTGTAAACCATCCAGCTCATTCAGTTCATCAGAATCCTTTTGCGCAACCTCTTTTGTTGTCCAACCGATATGCCCCCCTATCCTCTTTGGATCAAAACGACTGACTTTTCCCTGAACATATTTCGCCTGAACACACAAGTCGAGTAGAGAATAATGTGTCAGTACTCAGTATGCTTACTTGGAATATTGCGGGTATTAGGGCTAAAGTAGGCAATGTGGCATGGACAGATTTTATGACTAAGTTTGACATTATTGCATTGCAGGAAACCTGGGATACAAATAATAGTTTTTCTCTAGATGGCTATAGTTACTTCTGTATTCCCGCAGTGTCCAGCGCAGCGGGAAGAGCCAAGGGAGGATTGTTAAGCCTCTTTAAACTAGACATCAAAGGTAGCCTCAAGAAATGTGACTCAGGATTAGAGCAATGTTTAATTGTTGAACTTTCTTCAGTAGAATCTCCCAATATTTTATTCATAAATTTTTATAATTCCAATGCATCAGACTGTACATCATATAGCCTAGATAAATTGGATCACTTTTTGTCAGTCTATAGTGAAGATGTTAACTCTTTTGAAATTATATTTTTGGGTGATTTCAATATACACCCTTGTTCACTAACGTGTGTCTGCGATGACTCAGAATCCCCTCCTAATTGTGCACCTGTCCATCTTGAACATAACAAACAGGGGGGTTGTTTAGAGAACTTTCTAGCAAGATGGAACTTATATGAATCTAGTTGTGGGGAGGGGGGGGAAGGGCCTCTACTTTTAAGGGAACAGACAATGGCTCTATTATTGATTACATTTTTATTTCAGCATGTTTTTTAGTTAAGGTTTTAATGTATAAAACTGTGGTTTCTGCTTTCAGTGATCATAACCCTGTCTCCCTGGACCTAGTAACTTCTGATTTTATAGGGCGTAATTAATGTCCATGTAATAATAAATCAATACTTAAAGTTAAGGACCAGGGACGCAGACTGAAATGGGAGAGCATAATCCCGGAACCCTTCGTACAAGAGGTACTTTCTGAGGTTGAGGATGAGGTCGGTGTGTGTCTATCCAGTGTGTCCAATGATAGGGAGGTGATACTTGCATTTGGTAGCATATGCAGTAAGATAAACTGTAGGCTTTCTGTGACTTCTAAACCAAAGTTGATGCCTACTAAAAGATGGTTTGATCGCAGATGCTCAAAAACACATTCTGCATTGCTCAATGCTTTAAAAACTGTTCCAAAGAATCGTGAACTTATCGCCATTAGTAGAGCCCTGTATAAAAAGGCCATTTCAGACAGGAAAAAACAGATTAAAGATGAAGCCTGGACGCAACTTTCAGATCCAGCAATACTAAAAAATAGTGGAGAATTTTGGAAGATTGTCAACCAACCTCTATTTACAGGGGAGGAAAATTCCCTCCTTGAAACTAACATCCCTGACGAAGGTTGGATTAAATACTTTAGTGACATCTATTCAGGCCATACTAATGAAAAATCCAGGGTGCAGGAGGATGATGTCAACACCATAGGGCACCAACTGCACATTGAAGTAAAGGAAGTATTACATGCTATAGACTGTACCCTGAAGAAAAAGGCGCCAGGACCCGACGGTGTTCCTGCAGACGCCTTTAAATGCATCCCTAATTTTTAGTCAAGATTACTTTGCAGGGTCTTCAACGCCTTAAACCATGATAATATTCCCGAAACATGGAAAACATCTATAATTATCCCTGTCTTCAAAAAGGGAAATAGGCAGGATCCTGCATGTTACAGACCAATCTCACTGATTGATTCTTCAGTCAAGATATTAGGGAGAGTTATACTAGTTAAACTGAATGAGTGGGTTACAGAGAACAGTATTTTGACGAATGTGCAATATGGTTTTAGACCTAAAAGAAGCACCGTGGATCAATGCCTTAATCTCCACTTGCTGATCGAAAAATATACCAGGGCCAAGGAGGGGTCCATGTACCTAGGCTTCATGGACCTCTCCTCTGCCTTTGATTTGGTTAACAGATCAAAGTTATGGTCAAAATTACTTGAAATGGGCCTGGATAGGACTATAGTTAATTTATTGGCTGACCTCCATTCTGGCCTCACTGCAAAAATTAGAGTTTCCTCGAGTGGAAGCTGTACCAACGCCTTTGCTTCTGAAAAAGGAGTCAGACAGGGGTGCATATTGGCACCCCTGTTGTTCACATTATACGTGAACGCACTGGAGCCTGCTCTTAGGGGCGTGACCCGCGACATTCCGCGTGCGGGGGAACAGGGGGTTCCTGTTCTCCTTTACGCGGATGACGCGGTTCTTCTGGCACGCACCGGGGTGGGGCTTCAACGACTCTTGGATGCTTTTAACTCTTTCATGGGTTCACTTGACCTGAAAATAAATGCTAAAAAATCTCAGGTTATGCTTATGGGCAGGGCTGCTAGGAGACCTTTTCACAAAATCTTTCTTTGCGGACAGGAAAAGCTTGTTCGCGTAACCTCCTTTCCCTATTTAGGGATTACCTTTGATGAGAAGGGTAACTGGGGTCCCCACGTTAATAATAGAGTAACCATGTTGGCTAGGACATCTGCAGCCCTTCAGGGGTTCTCTAAAAAACTTGGGGGTAGGCCAATTGCAGCTGTTATTAAAATCTATAAGGCCAAATGTATCTCAGTGGCATCATATGGTGGTTCATTATGGGGATATAGGGGAGTGGAACCTTTACAGACAATAGAAAACAAATTTTTTAGATCTGTTCTTGGCGTCCCACAGTCAACCCCGTCTTACACCGTCCATTTGGAATTGGGGGTAAGCTACATCACAGACCTGATAAAAATAGCACCTTTAGTTGCTTGGTTGAGGCTGTGGCTCAATAAAGAAATTCCTCTAAACCATATTATATTGAGAGACTGCTTGTCTTTGGACACAGCTAAAAAAATTAGGTGGTTGACTTATATCAAGGAAACTTTTTTGAGGTTGGGAAGGCCTGAGCTTTATACTGTAACTGATTCTATAACATCCAAAGATATTGTGTTTATAAAACATGCAATGAAGGAGCTCCTATCCCTGGAGAGGGAAGAATCTGAATTGAAAAAACCCTGTGTCAGGGCTAGTCTAATACTGTCCATACCTAATGGCCCAGAAAGTTACTTGAATATCGTGACTCATCCATACCACAGGTTTATTTTAACTCGTTTTCGTTTTAATCTGATACATTTTAATCTTGGTTTTTATCCTGTATGGAGTACCCCAGAAAAGGCGCCACCATGTTCTTGCGATTATTTCTCTGAACAAAATACTATGCATTTTGTAATGTTTTGCAGTCACTACATTGATGCTCGGAGAATGTTCCTTGTGCCTATACTTAAGGAAGCTGGATTTATCTTAGTTAAACCTGCTCTTATTTTTTTACAACTGTTACAGACTCCCAGGGTTATGTTTCATGTGGCTAGTTTTCTGGTGAGAGCTATTAGAAGCAGGAATATTAGATTAAAGAATGTGTCTACCTCCCTTTGTAGCACGGATTGTGCACTTTAATTAGGCTATTTGTAATTATATTGGGACTGTAACTATAAAAACCATTGTAACAGGGACATTGGTGTTGGTAACGATTATTTTGCTGGGATCTTATTCGTAACTTTTTCTTTCTCTAAGCTTTTTGCACATTAGCACTTTGCACTTTATACTTCGTACTTGATTTGAACTGTATTATGGTCTATGATGACTTTTATCCTGTTGTATTTTAACTGTTTTTATGTACGTAATTTTTGTATTTGTCTTAATGTAATATGTATTTTGCCATTGTCTTTGTATGATATTAAGTTATCGCAATAAAGTATTTTGACTGACTGACACTGTTGATTCACATTTCTTTTTGTCATCTAATTGTGGTGAAAATTTGATATGTTTGGATTTGCTAAAACAATTGCATGCCACAATTCATTGTTTCCTGGCAGGTTTCTATATGACAATTGGTCCAGATGTAGCATGCGCTACCCTGTGTTTGTCCGAAAATGCACCCCTTCCTGTTGAGTTTAATGATGTGCCACCCACTCTGTGGGTGGCAGCCGACACAGATGTGGGATTGCTGAAGATATCGCCAGTTTCGATACAGGTTAAGGATGGTGCTCTTTTGCCCTGTATCCCTCAGTATAAAATACCGCAGGCAGGAGAGCGGGCCTTATCACAAATTGTACAGGATTTGATTCAGAAGGGAGTGGTTGAAGAGACAGGTGCTAATATTTACAACAGCCCTATTCTTTCAATTCTTAAAAGGATGTGCTCAGGTTCCCCTGATGACCATGAAGATGTTTACCATTTTGTGATTGATTTGCGCAAAGTTATTAAAATAGTGGTCCATCAGTTTCCAGTAGTCCCAGACATTACTACTCTTTTGATAATGATTCCTTCTACTGCTAAATTTTCTCTGTCATTGATTTGAAATGTGTATTCTTCAGTATTCCTATTCATCCAGATAGCAGGTATTTGTTTGGTTTTACCCTAGCTGTTAGAAACTTTAGATTCTGTCGAGCTCCTCAGGGCTATAAAGAAAGTCCAAGTGTTATAGTCAAGCATTAAAGAGCCAATTGGATTCCCTTTAATTTCCCGCAGGTACTGTATTGGTGCAGTACGTTGATGACTTGCTGATCGTTTCTGACACGGAACAAGGTTTTAAAGATAGTACAGTTAAATTGTTGTTGCATTTGGTCCACCATGGCCATAAGGTGTCTCTTTCTAAATTTCAATATTGTCGACAGGTCGACACCTATCTAGGCCACCTAATATTGAAGGAGGGTAGGAGCTTGACCCCCGAGCGCATCAGTAACATTCTTAAAATGCCAGTATTAGAAAGATGTGCACACTTTTTTAGGTATCACTTCCTACTTCCTACTTCCTACTGTCGTCAGTGAATACCTAACTATTCGTTACTAATTAAACCTCTGCTCTAACTTACACTAAAAGATGTGCATGAGCCCCTGCCTTGGACGCCTAAATGTCAGCAGTCTTTTGAGCAATTGAAAACTGCGCTTTGTTCGGCTCCATTACTTGGCTCTCCTGAATACACTAAACCATTTGTATTGTATGTTCATGAGATGGCCTGTTGTGCGCTTTCTGTTTTAACACAAAAATTTGGAGATAAGCAACGGCTGTGTGCTTATTTATCTGCTGTTCTTGACCCTGTCGCAAGAGCCCTCCCGAGCTGTCTAAGAGCGGTCGGAGCTGTGGCCGTCTCGATAAGGTAATCAGCTGGACTCGTACTTGATACTGACCTCGCAGTCATGTTACCCCATGCTGTGAAAACACTTTTGAATAAGACTAAGACACAGCACCTCACCAGTGCACGTCTGACAGGCTATGAATTAACATTATTCCCTAAACACATTAAGATCAAAAGATGTGCCACTCTGAATCCAGGCACGTTAATGCCCCTCTATTCTGAGAATGATGAGATTGATAAACATGAGTGTATCCTCCAGACAGAAGAAGGGATGAAAGGACTTGTAGACTTGACTTCCTTATCTGACCCACAAGGGGAACTACATGTCGATGGCTCTTGTTTATATTCCCAGATGGCACTACAACTACTGCAAATGCTATTATCAGACTGCATACAGTCATTGAGACATCACAAGTTCCCTATCGGTCGGCCCAAGCTGCCAAGCTTGTTGCTTTGATACGAGCTTGCGAACTGAGTCAAGGACTGGTTGTCAATATTTATACTGACAGCCAGTGCGGCTTTGGAGTCACGCACAACTTTGGGTGAGTCTGGGCTGAGAGAGGGTTCCTTAATTCACATGGCACCAAAATACAGCATCAGCACCTCATAATGAGGTTTTTGTCTGCTTTGACACTCCCTAGGAAATTGGCTATAGTGAAGTGTAGTGTGCATCAGAAAGCTGCTGATGATGTAGGTATGGGAAATGCTTAAGCAGATCAGACAGCTAAGGAAATAGCCCGGACCAAAATGAAAAGAATGTTTGTAGCAGGTCCCACTGGAGGGTGCCTGAGGTTACTATGTTCGAAGACACACTTGAGAATGTCAAGGAGATACAAAGCAAGGCCACAACAGAAGAGTTAGCAGTGCGGCAGGAAAGTACAGCACAATTGAATGACCAGGGATGTTGGATTGACAAGTCAGGGAAGCAGAGATGGATGTTGCCAGATGCATATGTAGTTACAATGGCCCACGGCCCAGCCCACAATAGTGCTAAGGGTATTTGCAAGTTGTTAGATCCTGTATGGCAGAATTATAACATTTCGAAGACAGCTGCACATTTAGTGAAGTATTGCATGGTGTGCATGATGCACAATGCTGGAAAAGATACTCCTACCCCACCGGCAATTTTGCTCTGCCTACCTTCCCTATTGAAGTCCTCAAGATGGACTTTATAGAACTGGAATGGTGCAATAATTTGAAGTATGTCTTAGTGGTTGTTTGTGCTTTCAGTAAATGGGTTGAAGCTTATGCCTCTAAAGACAATACAGCTGTTACGACTACAAAGGTACTCCTGAAGAAGTTATTTTCTAGTTTCGGCTTGCCCGTTTGATTTGGAGTGATAACAGGAGTCATTTCAATGCCAAGGATATTCAGTTAATTTGTGATGGTTTGCACAACAAACAGAAGTTTCATGCCACAAACCACCCGCAGTCAGCAGGTTTGGTTGAGAAGTACAATGGTACTCTCAAACTGAAAATTGTAAAGGTTCAAGAGGCAACATGGTTACAGAGGCCAGATGCCCTACCATTAGCATGTTGTCAACAAGAACTACAGCATGTTCTAGGACAGGATTGTCACTGTATGAGATCGTGTTTGGACACCCAGCAAATGTTTGGGGCATCACACAACCTCGACGGTTTTCCGATATTGAGTACCCCTTGTTGATTGATTACCTATGACACTTATCTGAAAGCTTGCATTCTATTTACCAACAGGTCCGGGACACCCTACCAGCTATTCCAGAGGGGCTTGGACATTACATTCAGCCCGGAAATTACATATTGGTCTGAAATATTCAGTGGAAGAAGAATTTGGAGCCGCGCTGCAAGGGACCACTTCAGGTCTTGCTGGCAACCCGCATTGCTGTTAAAGTTTCTGGACGAAAGAACAGGATTCATGCCTCTGATTATAGAAGAAAGCCCCTGCTGTTACTCTATGACCAGTCGGTTAAGGAGGGGGTAGCTGACCAGGAGTGTGAACGGATTCCTCGTTTTGTTCCATTGCGCGACGCTGTCCTTACATGGGCGCAAAGTGACAAGGAGAATGATGACATCCTGAATGAGGCTGTCCCACCAGAGATCAAAGCTATTCAGGAACCTTTTGTCTCTGATCCTTCTGTGCCTGGAGTTACCCAGTACAATCTGCATCCTCAGCTGAGGAATAGTGCACCAAAGAAGGTCAGATTAGTCTGGGATGGGCTGCGTAAGTTACGATGTACTTTGCTGTAGTACCAGCGGAGTTAGTTTAGGGTAATATGTGATTTGTGCCCTGTTTGAATTTTGGACAGGATAGATTGAATGTATCCCCATCCTGATCAGCGTGGGTTATATTAAAAGCTCCACCGCAAGTGCTGAAGAGCGCCAACTTTTTGATGAACAATAGGAGTCTGTACCAGTGAGGCTCTGACAGAGACCGGGAACTTGTATACTTCTCTTGCTGGCAATTTATCCCTTTGTTCTATCATTTGTTAAGCACTCCTTTGGCAGAATGATTGTTGATGAAGAGCAGCCAGTAATTTCCCTTGTTCAAGTATGGAAATTGTGGTCTACCAAGCCAAAAATATTCTGTGCTGTTCTTGTGTTACTGCTGTTGTTGAATTTGGGCGGGGTGTCTTGGGTTTTGGAATGTGATCAGAATACATCATCATGTACTAAACGCAAGATTTTTTCTCAAGTTCGTACAAAAAGGACAGCCCGAGTACTGTATTCCTAGACACACATAAAAGGTTCTTTGGAGAAGGTACTGCTTGTTACCTTACTGAGTCTGTTACTAGAGTATGGACTGCATATCCATTGTCACTTGTTAATTATGCTTATACTCGGCCCCCTGGTTTCATAGAAATAAAGGGAGTATTTTGGTTTTGTTATCCAGGTCCATCTTTGTATTATCAAAAGCCATGAGGTACAGGTTATCCAGGATGTAACGAAAATAATTACTGTTATAATTTCTATATGGAAAAATAGAATGTAATGTTGGTGGGTTGGCAGTAAAAAGAAGTGTCAGCTCCCCGAGAGGCTGGTTATTACCCTGCATGTTGCCCAATTGTTAATTTTACCGACCACATTTTGAATGTCAACTGCTCAGGGATAGTTTTGCGTAAGGGCACATACTCTAGGGTAAACCGAACAAATACCCTAGTACTGTTCGGTGGAATTCTAGGTATGCTGCTGTGGATTATGACAGGCCTTTCTATGCACACCCAGGGTTTTTCTTTTTAGTTAATGGGACTTATTCTAATATGCACATTGATACAAATGATGTGGCCCTTGGGATGGTGTTGCCTCTAGGTGTTCCTTGTAAACATGCAAAGCCTAAGGTCAGATGGATTAAAAGAACACTGATAAAGGTATTTTGCGAAGGGATGACAGACCTTGAGGTCAATAATTATAGTAATGGCATCACCTTTGGGTATATTCTTTCGTCCATTATTACCTTTGGTGGTCCCCTTATGGCCAGGGGTGAAAGGGCTAGAGAATATTTTAGATGTAAGCTGCAGATACTGTCTAATTTCTCAGTAGTGGCTTTACGTGATATCGCCACTCAATTGCGAAGTATGCAAATATATTTCGAGCACGCTAAGAGCGGTGGTTGTGCGCAGTAGTAGGAGACCAGTGTGTAGTCAGGATCACTAATATGGAAAAGAATATTACCTAACATATTTTAGACATTATGGAAAATGTTAAAGGAATGGAGACCGGAAATTGGAGTTGGTCCCTCTTTGGTGAATGGGGTTGGACCCTTGAAGGGATGATCTATTCCCTTGTGATTTTGATTGTTTGCTGCATTCCGGTGCAGTGTCTCCCTTTATGTTGCTGTTACTGCATCACCCTTCTCGCCCCTAAACGAATATCACTTCATGATACTAACGCAACAATAATGCTTTAGAAAGAGCTTGATGACCATATGCAGATAGATGAGGAAATTTTCGAGACCTCTTCCCTCCTTACCGTTTCCCCCTCAGATTCAGAAGATATGGAGTATTCTTACTTATATTCATGATTTGTTGAACTATATGCTTTTCCTATTATTATACAATAATTGCTTAGCTCATGCTAAAAGGAGTGTCTGTTGGAATAAAATTATGTTTCTGTATTGTTTTACGTAAGTTATCATTTGATGCACCATTTTCTGTACAGGCACCATTTTGTATCATGATCAAAACTAAGTCTTTGCTATTTCCCAGAATAGGCTTTCTCTAGGTTATGTTTCTTCAGAGCTGGGTTCTGCCACACTAATAAATGCACTGTTCTTATTAATGCATACCTTTCTTCTGCGATGTAAGCCTTCTCCCACTTGTCTAGTGGCGGACACAGGCAGAGTAACCTTGAGAGATAGATAATGTGTGCCCGGCCTTGGAATCAAAATGTACTCCATTTTAATTTACTGTTCAGCTGCGTTTCTATTGAAAAATCCATGGTGGACGTGTTTTCATTGATTCTGTAATGTGCATAATGTATCGTTATGCTTGTTGATGTCTAACTCTCTCTGCAGCACTGCTACCAACTGGGCAGATAGGACTCCGCTCTGAGCGTACTCTGAATAAACAGATATTGGTTTGTATTCTCTACTGTCTGACTGACTCTTAATTTTGTAGAAAGCAGAGAGGTGGTGGTGAGTGACTCGAGTGACCCGAATCTGGCCACTTACTTCAACTCACCGTCTGTGATAGTTGGTTATTTAATTTTTTCAGCTATCTTAAATGTCATTTACCCATTTAATGTATGCTGTCTTAAAAGTTATGCTTGTTATTGTATGCATCCAAAGGTATTCTACACTATGCAATCTTCTTTTGTGTAAAGTGCCCTGATATCACCAGGTCTAGGTAGAAATATATAATGGTAGCGCTATATTAAACTTATACATAAATCATATTTTAACTTCACAATGTGAGGAGTCTGATACTATCAATGATGCGACTCTTGATTTACAGCAGTATGGTATTGATGATAATGTTAATCCGAGAAGCGGTTTTATACTTAAATCTGTATTTTTACCGCAAATCAAATGTGATGCGATCGATGTATTTAAGAGAGGGGTTCTCAATGATTTTAAAAAAATGCGATACAAGAAAACACCTTATGATAAAAGAACTTGACTTATGAACAGATGTTGGCCTTAGATAAACTCAAAAATGATTCGTCCATTGTAATACGACACTCAGACATGGGTGGAAATGTTGTAGGGTTAGATAAGAAGGTTTATCTAAGTGAAGGCCTGAGACAGTTGTCAGACATTACTTGTTATTGTCCTTCTGACAAAAGTCAGGTATCTAGAGCCAACAAGGAATATGGGGACTTGCTGATTAGATGGCGGGAACAAGGCTTACTAAAATGGGATGAGTATAATTTTCTTAAATGCTCTCATCCGAAACTTCCTATCCTATATCTACTGCCTAAACTCAATAAAGATCCCATGAACCTAACAGGGAGGCCCATTGTTTCATCAATGGGTTCTCTACTGGAGAACACTTCTCGATTCATTGACCACTACCTTAGACCATACGTGGTCAATTTGTCATCTCACTTGAAAGATACTACTCACTTTTTGACAATTATTGATGGTATACACTGGGAGCCTAACTACAAACTAGTAACCCTAGATGTTTGTAGTTTATATACATGTATACAACATGAATTTGGCTTACAAGCCATAAAACATTACCTGAGATCAAGATCAATATAATTACGAGGGCACTCGGAAATGATTTTAACTATGAGAGAGTTTTGCCTGAAGAACAATTATTTTTTGTTCAATGATGTCATCTAATGCCAGTCACATGGCACAGCCATGGGCACCTGCTTCGCCCCCAGTTATGCCAATCTGGTCATGGGCTGGTGTGAGGAGCAGGTGGTATCCCAAATGGCAGAGTACGGTCATTGTGTCCTGTGGCTGCGCATTATAGATGACATCTTCATGATCTGGGATGGTGAGATCAATTCGGCTAAAGCATTTGTTGCTAAAATAAACAACAACAGCTATAATCTGGCTTTCACAGAACATATGAGCAAATCCAGGATTGAATTCCTAGACATTTTAGTAGAAATCAAGGAACAGACAATGCATAATAAGTTATTTCGAAAACTGACGGCAGGGAATAGCATTTTGAGTGCTTCTAGCTCCCACCCCAGGAAACTTATACATAGCATCCCGTTTGGCGAATTACTTTGTGCCAAACAAAATTGCAGATCAGAAGAAGGATACCAGAATGAGAAAGAAATCATGGTTCAAGGAAAGGAGTTATGACAATAGAATCATAACAGCAACTTGCAAGAAGTTGGAGGCTACAACCCGTACTCAGTTGCTAGACCCAGAGGCTACTGCTAAAGAAGAAAACACGCTGAGATTTATTACAGCTTAATCTGGGTAGGCACAAGATGTAAGGCAGACCATGAAAAAACATTTGGATATACTTCTGACTGATCACCATCTCAGTAAGCATCTTAGTAGTGGCCCCAGATTACATTTTTTTTAAAACAGGTCTCTAAGAGATGAGTTAAGTCCAAATCTCGTATCTAATGGAGACAAGCTCAGACCAATAGGAAAGGTAGGTCTCAGGTGCTGCAGGAATTGTAAGGCCTGCAAGTATAGCTCAGACTGTGAGAACTTAAACATCTATAGTAGCAAAAGAGAATTGATAATAAAAAAATCTCTAACATGCAACATGATGTACTGTATTTATGCATTGATTTGTCCCTGTAATAAGGCGAACCTTGGAAGCACAATCCACCGTGCTAAAAAACATGTGCTTGATCATATAGAAGCGATCCGCCACAATACCAGACAGTACCCCTTTGCTCAACATTTCTTTGACTACCATATGCAGAATGAGAAATTTCTAAGAATGGTTGCTATTGATGCAGTTGCAGAGAATGTGGGAGGGGGTAATAGATTGTTGACCCTACGAAAATTAGAGTCACAGTATATTATAGATCTGGAAACCTTGACTCACATGGGTTTAAATTCCAATGAGGAATTGTCTGTACATCTACATAAGTGAATTGAGGCTAGATACAATTGTTTGCTGAAACCATTTAAAAGAAGTGTTTTTAATGTTATCAGTTTTTCTTTTCACTTTTAGGTTTTTTGTACTTTTTTCACATGGCTATCGGAATCATTTATGTTTGTGACTACTAGGGCTGATTTGCGATCCTGTATATAAATCTCGATGGGAGATTTAATATTTGTTGACGGATTATTCAACTCTAACCAACTGTATGCCCACTTGGGCTTTATTCCTTTTTGGGATTACACCCTAATTGAAATTGCTATGGCTTTTGAGAATGTTGTGCCTTGAATGTATTGAAAATGATCCGTACATACGGTCGCATTCATTGAGATTTGGTATTTAAAAAGAAGCCAAACGGACAGCATGAAACGCTTATAATGGGCTTAAATTAAACAGTAGCAATATTACTGTGGGGGTATCCACAATTATCTCAAGAAGAATGTATTCATTGAGGTTCTTACAAGAAGGATGACGAATTTTGCACATTACGTAAGCATTTATTATGTGTTAATGGCAATGTTAAGATGGCCGCTGTTTTCTCACACTATCACTGTGGAGTTATTGTCTGTTGTTTATGTTTTTCAACACAGTTATAAATGTGCAAACAAATGCCTGTCACCTAGGGTGAACAAGGCGAGAGCTGAAACGCATTGCTGTGCAGCCTCATTAAATCTTTGCTGCAACACAAACCTCCAGTGTCTGTGATACTTTCTACATTTTGATGGTATTGAAACGATATGTTACAGGGTTTCTGGTACCCTGACCATGGACGGCCCTGCTGACAGCCCCTATCTTGACCGGATTCTGCTTTGTAAATAAATAATATATAAATAATTAAACAAATAAACAATGGGACAGTGTACTTTAAATGTAGACTTATTGGGGTCCCTGAGGGCTTCCCCTTATCATAATATATAAATGTGTCGCCCCCACAGACCCTGGCCCACCTGAGGGGTGTTCATTTCAAGTGTGGATCCAAAACAAATTAGCAGCAATACACACACTTTTTTTTGGGCCACAGTTGTCCCCTCGGGGAGACACCCACCAGACCAGGGATGGTAAGGTAAATCTCAACCTGCCCCCTATAACTATTTTTTAAGCTTTTCTCTAGCACTCGGGCTGACTCCTAGTATGGCTCCTGCCACATCATTGTTGATGTGGTGACAGCCAATTAGATCTCATCTGAAGATCTGTCATCTTGGCAGATCCTCTGTTGCATGAAATGTACAAAGTTTTAGGTGCCTTAATTGGTCAAAAACTAGTGAAATGATGTTCTCCAAATCACCAAGAAGCACGTTTTCTGGACAAAGATCTGGCTTTCTGCCAAATTAAGAGTAAATCTGTTCAGCCTTTTGGCCTGCAGCTGAATCAAAATTTCCTATAGGAAAATGAATATGGAAAATACCCTTTGCTGATTATATTGTTGAACTCTATCCTATCGTATTTGAAATTGGCACTCATTGCAGCGTTTGCACAAATAGCTTTTGGAGGATTGATTACCTCTTTAACTTGCAAATCAATAGATCATGAACAACAGTGCATACAACAATAATTCATAAAATTGCAGCATCTGAAATTGCAAAGTGCATCATTTGATTGATCAACAATGGCACATTGTGCAATGTATGCACAAACTACTCTTAAAGGGACAATTACCTTGATAATGTAAGTGACCACTGTATGAGTAGATTTTAGAAGGCCCACCACATTGATGCAATTGAATAGTTTTATAATGAGACTTATGCAATCATTGCTTAAAAAACCCTAGGGAGTTGGGTCATGTTAACAAACTGTATATGTATACTGATTGGGGAGGAGTGGATGTCGCACTGACCCCCATTTGGACTTTATTTAGGATCACCTACAAAGAGGTAACTGCTCAGCAATTGTAGTTCATGCACAACCTTTTCAGTAAACATAATGCATTACTGGTTGGTAAATATAGAATTTGGTTTTCCTAATGCTCCATGCGCATCATTAAATGGTTTACTTGCATTGCCTCTTATTTACAAGCACACACCCTTTAATTTGGTAATTAATTGAATATCCTAATTAATTTCCATAACTAGTGTACATAACTGGCTCCTTTATGGAGAATGAAGTTTGTTTCTTTTACATCTGTACATGATTCAAATGTATATCATGCTTACATTTGCTGTGTTGTACTTTACAATGCCATTATGGGCATTATGGCTCATGGTTGGTGCCAGTAAGCAATGAAGAGACTTCCTTTCTAGTTGTAAATTTTACTAAACAATAATAGGGGATTATACTCTGTGAGTACTTTAAAAAGGTGATCTGGATAACATGACTCTATGGACCAGTTGAAGTCAAAGCGCCAAAACGTGTCGACCGTCCTTCTTTATCGCACTGGTGGAGTTGTATTGACAATAAATGTACTTAAACGCTTCTGGAGTCTGCAGTGCCATGTGTTCCTGTCTGTGGATTGCGGGATGGATTCTGTGGCATATGTACATATGTACACACAATATAGTCATAATGCAAGGTGAATTTGATGGACTATATGAATCCTTGTGCATTGTCCTGCAGAAGCATAGAGCAAGGGGCTAAAAAATGCGTTGACCAGCTCTAAAATATGGAGTTCCCTAAAATGAGAAATCATTCAATATGTGTGATTTATTTCTTGAATACTTTAAATCCATACATAGGTATTAAAAGGATCCTGGATTCTAACCTGTTTGAAACTATTTTAGTAGTGGAAAATATTTTGAGACACTCAAGTAAATAAATACATAAGGATCACAAGAAGGACTTAAGAACTTTGACAATAACTGTCCATTATAAATGTCATACATGTCATTGAATGAGTTGTTTAATGTCTACAGTTTGAATAATATATTTTCCAATTGTGGCAATTCTATATTAAAGTAAAGAAAACTTAAGGTGCACAGTTATATGAAGAAAACATCTCCAATAGTAAATTACATCTCTAAGGTAGAGGTGATGAATGGGAGCAAGATCAGTGTCTAATACCAGTTCTCACCTGGGGAGCACCACAGCAGGACCCTCATTGGAGGCTACAAACGGAGTTCCAGGCCCCCACATCCCTGCTGGCTCCTCTGCTTGCATTCATCCCATTACACCGGCAGCCAGCATCCCTCCCACCCTTCAAGAGCAGTTTTCGTTTGCTCCTGTCAGGTGAGAGATATTCTGTGTTATATCCCCAACTGAGAGCGCGGGCTGGGAAATGTTTGGAGTTCCCACCTGGTGAGAGAAGGTTTGTGCTCTCGCCGGGTGGGAGCACATTACACTTTCCATGCCCGAGCTCTTGAGAAGGAAGATAGTGCTCTGGGGTTGGGCTTCTTGGGACACCATTGCATTAGGGAATGTGGGCCTTTTCAGGATAAGGAAGGGGGTTGCCTGGCTCCTTCCCCATAATTAAAAGGACATCCTCAGGAGATGAGGCCCCTGTATCCTCTTAGATGCTTGGGGAAGAGAGCCAATTCCCCTCTTTATAAATGTCATCCCTCTGTTTGAGGTCCCAGAGGCCTTTTCAGACTTGCAGATGGGGCCCTCTTTAATTTCTTGAGCCATGAGGTATGGGGATCCCCAAGGACTCTTAGATGCTTGGGGAAGGACACCATGCGCCCTCCTCCCTATAATAATATATATAGCACCCCCGTGGGCCCTGACTCACCCTGGGAGGTTTTGTTTTAAATCACTGAGGAAACCATATTTTATTTTTACAGTTTACACTGCAAAAATAAATACAAGTATTTTTGTCTCCTGTGACCCCACCAACAAGCCTAAAGGTCATGGTATCCTTCCTTGCCCCCCTATTTTTTTAGTACTTTTTTTCTAGACTGAGTTCCAAGTGCTAAGATAAATGACACCACATCATTGTTAATGTGATGCCACCCAATCAGATCTCGTCTTGAGAACTGTCAGCCATGAAATCATCCATGGTGTGATAGATACAACACTTTGAGCCTTGATTATTCAAAGCAATTGAATGTATTTACACCGAATTAAAAGAGCACTCTTTTTGGACCAAGATCTAGCTTTCTGCCAAATTAGTTGTAAATCCGTTCAAGTCTAAGTTCACAGTAGGACAAAAGGTTAATTCCAGTTCCAACACAAATTGTTTATCAGGGGTGAGATTGTCGGGAGAAAGATCGATAACAGTTAAAGCATTCTCACCCATCTTTTCTTCTTCATTTGCCTTGTCAGTCTCCCACGTGGCAATGTTTCCTTTGATGTTTCTACAACTTCTCCTTGTTGTTTTCCTCTTCCTTTGT
This sequence comes from Lissotriton helveticus, assembly GCF_964261635.1. Taxonomy (NCBI): domain Eukaryota; kingdom Metazoa; phylum Chordata; class Amphibia; order Caudata; family Salamandridae; genus Lissotriton; species Lissotriton helveticus. The sequence continues at coordinate 56,721,228 of NC_136060.1, forward strand.
TTCCTCCTCTTCCTCTTGGTGGCCTTCTCAAACTGTCTGATTCCTTTGTTAAACACAGTACTCATCCAATGCTGTGAAGGAAACAGGTTCCTGCCTTTCCAGAATATTCTGTTCTTCCAGATCGGAAGAGTAGTTGTCAGATCCTGATTCCGATGTGCCATCGCTGCTGTTTCTCCAGAAAAGCCTTAATCTTGGCTTTTCCTCCACAGTTTGATCCAATTGCAATGTAGCATATTTAGCTAGTAATCCCATCATGTTTTTAAATGTGGACACCATCAGCGTAGACTATTCTCTCATTTTGAGACAAGAGGGATCCGTGCAACAAGGTAAGTTTGATGACAATTATGGAGAATGTCATGTGAACTTGTCTATTTGGCATGTATCTAGACATTCACATCCCCAGCTTTGCATTTCATGTTAACAATTTGAATATGTCTTTTATCTATCTTCCTATGGATTAATTAGGCATGTTAAGAATTATTACTTGTATTATTCTTGTTTATGCATCTCTTTTGATCTCTGTAAAATCTCATGAAAGTATTTTTTCTATGTTTTTTCATCTGTGTATGCTATTTCTATGGTTGATAGGGCACAATATGCAAATTAGGCCATGCCAAAGACCTGCTGAGATTAAAACGTGTTGCCAAAAATAAACCAATTTGAAAGTGGAACACGGAGTGCAATTACCTTGTGCCCCACTGACTTGTGTAGGGGCACTTTGACATTTTAATATGGGACCCATACCCGCTGTTTTGCAACAGCCCCAACAGGTGGACATGGCCAGGTTTCTTTGGGACACATGCAATGGATAGATATATATAACGTTGATTGCACCATAAGGTAGAGACCATATTTTCAGTGCAGCAACTGAATTCGTGTTAAAAATTTTCGGACTCAAACTTCCAGAATGCCTCTTTTATTAAATTCATAATAAAAGACGAATTTCATAATTCCTGGGAGTGCGGTGATAATCTTTTTGAATATTTCTATTGTGGGATTGTAGTCTGCCCAAAACGCCAGCACCAGCAGTTAGTGCGCGCTGAGTTGAGACATGTTTGCTTTTGATACATATTTCTTAAATAAATGCGGCTTCTTTAGGTTTAAGAACACCACAGTACTCTAGTGTAGTTTCAGTAGCAAGTATTTATTTCTCACACAGAAGAAATAGCATCAACGCATTTCAGTGCTCACAGCACCTTGATCACAACACTGATCGTATCCATTAAACACCATTTTAAACAATACGTTAAACACGACATAAACAGTTAAAAAAAGTCCCCAAAATTTATAAGAACAAAACGAGACCAAAAGGGAGGTCCACAGTGGCTGCCATTGACAGACACTTTAATAACACCTCCATCTAAAGTGATCGTTTTTTACAACCCCTAGTGCAGAACCTTCTCTCCCACATAAAAGACACAACTAATTTCCTTAAAGGGATTTTTGATGTGACATGTGAGGAGGGCATGCTCATGATGACTTTAAACGTGACATCACTATTCACAAGCAGACACAGAGATGGTCTGTTAGTAATGCAATATTTTAAGCAGGAATATTTTTCTGTTTAATGGCGTGCTTTTTCAGCAACACAAGGGGAATTCGATGGGTACCTGCTTCACCTCCAGCTATGCACATTTGCATATGGGCTGGTGGGAGGAGCAGGTACTCAATGGACCCACATTGAGTAAGTGGACAGAGAATGTCATACTAACGATTTTGTACATAGATGACATGTTTACGTTATGGAAAGGACAGCCAGATGATTTAGGGAAGATATAAACAGAAACTTCTTAATTTTAAAGGTTACTTGTGTACACAATTTGACTTTCTTGATGTGCAAATCCAGATTAGGTATTCAAGACTTACTACCAAAGTGTTCAGAAAGCCCTCAGTGGAAATAGCATTCTGCATGCAAATAGCTTCAACCCAAATTCTCTAAAAAATAACATTCCCGACAACTATTGAGGTCACAGCGCATTTGTAGTAGTGAAGATCATCTTAGTGAGGCTCAAGACAGAATGCTTTCATGTTTAAAAGAGAGAGAATACACAGAAGCCATGTTAAGGAAAGCACCCAAGAGGGACTTTAAATGCAAAAACGAGACTTGTTGTTTACTGAGAAGAAACATAACATTCCAAGACAATCATCAGAGGATGAGGAGGGTATTGGGTAAACACTGGCATCTGATCCAAAATTATCCAATCATTAGGAATAGTGTCGCCAAAAGACCCCAGATTACATTCAAGAATGCAAGGTTAATGAGGGGCTTTTGGTAAAAAGTGAAGTCAATACTACAGCCTGCACTTGACTGTGGCCTAGTCCAGGTTTCAGGAATAGTGCGAGGTGCAAATCCTGTGCCAAGGGTAAGAACATGACAAAACATAATACACCTTTTGTAAAAGAATAAGAGTGAGAAAGAGTCTGACACATAAAGCTCTGTCGTGCCTATGTCCCAAATGGAATGTAGGGAGTACAATTCTACAGTTGCACAAACGCATTCTTCAACACCTACGAGCAATAAAGAATACAGAAAATACTTACCCTGTAGCACTACATTTTCAGAGATTGCATGGAGGTGACCACATGCTACTGACGTATAGTATGATTGACAACAAGCCGAAGAAACGGAGAGGGGGAGACAGAGAGAAATAACTCAGAAGGCTTCAATCAAGATACATTTTAGAAGTGGATTGTAAAGAACAACTATGGTTGAATGTTGACCAAGACCTTTAAATGCATCGTTAACCCCCTGTTTTATGTTAACTGTAATTCCAAGCAGCTCCTGAGATCATAAGAACATCTTGCAATTCAGTTTTTTGCTCGGATGCATCACAGCTAGAAAACATTGTAGCGGCAGACACATGGGGCCCGATTCACAGAATGAACTTAAGACTCAATCCTAAACTTACTACTATTTTGGTAATCACAGAATGCACTTACTACTTTTGGCATTCACAGAATGAACTTACTACTTTTGGTATTCACAGAAGTTAGGATTTTGTCTTAAGTCTGTCTTAAGACAAACTTAAGACAGACTTAAGACAGACTTAAGACAAAATCCCAACTTCTGTGAATACCAAAAGTAGTAAATTCATTCTGTGAATGCCAAAAGTAGTAAGTGCATTCTGTGAATACCAAAATAGTAGTAAGTTTAGGATTGAGTCTTAAATTCATTCTGTGAATCAGGCCCATAGTCAAGTCTGCATCATCTGATTTAGTCTCGAGAGTAGAATATGATAACAACAAAGTGTCATGTGTTCAGTGCATGGCCCTTTTTTTTCCCTATGTTAGCCAAGTCTGTGCACGTTACAGGCTACATTTGCTTTGCACAAGTTACTATACAGACGTGATCCTTTTTGTGCCGCATCGTACTTTCACACAGAAACTGTAGCTGTTTTCATGTTCAGTTCTTTCCTGGAATTTAGTCTGATCACAAACAAGGTCAAACTACAATGTCCCTTGTTATTTCACTCTGGTCAGGCACTAGTACCTAAACACAACATATGAGTGCATCATTGTCTTGTCGGCATGCACAGTAATGTAGCGTACATGGAGGGAGAGAATTTTTTAGGGGAGAGCACGGCTATATCTGTGATGTAGAACATCCACCTGTGTGTGCTAAGCTACGGGGTCTGCTACTAATCCTAGAGATCTTTGTAGTATGATCATTCCACTTCTGCAGAAGGGGAGAGGGGTTCGGCTAATCTTTTTTATAATATGACAGGGCTTTTCATACCACATGGTTTACTGACTATGCTGAATGTATTTCCTGTGCTTTTGTTTTCTAATTGTGGCTCGAATACTGCATTCCAGAGCACAATAGTTTAAATCAACATTTCAAACTCCCTTTGTGTCTCTGTTATATCTTATTGTTTTTGAAGAACAAGTGTGAGCGTGAAAGGGAGTGTCCTTTTACGGCAATCCTTGAGAGGGTTGGGAGTGTTTTGTTGTGGACTGTCCATTCACTTGTCTCTCTGGATATGGTTAGGAGGACAAGTGAGACAATATATCTAGTCAGAGTAGGGTTCCAGGGTGCTGAGGTGGTACAGTGTCTCAGCTCCTACCAACTGACATTCCCTGGTCCCAAGCATAGATCTGTTCCTAAGCAGAATCTCTGCAACAAAAGCTGGTTTGATTATTAGTTTAATTTAAGTTATATGAACTTGGTCAGCTCTCAAGAATTGAGGTGTATTTTACCAATATAAGAAAATAATCGCCCACAGGGGAAGTACAAGCAAACTATGGTAGAGATCTAAGATGAATGGGTGAATTGCGCACTGGGGCGACACAACGTTTCTAAATATTTGCCAAAAGGAGTTCATGTGCTGGTCTAACACACTATTAGTATGCATTGTATATAAAAACAATAACACGACTTAAATCTTTGTGTTAATTAACAAAGGTCCGACGAAGAGGATATACAATTAATTCCTTTACGTAGAGATTTTCTCAAGTTTCATCGAGCATTAGCCGTAATAAAATGGAGCTGCTGAAAACTGGATTTGAACTTGTCCTTTATCACTCTTTATGTCCTGTTTCTCGTATGATTTAATATGGTGTTTACTGCACATGATCAGGTCATGACCAAGGTGCTGTGAGTACAAAAATAGGTTGATGCTATTTCTTCTGTGTGAGAAATAATTACTTGCTACTGAAACTGCAGCAGCATGTTGTGGTATTCTTACGCCTAAAGGAAGCTGCATTTTTGGTTTGTAATACAGTGCACGGTGTGGCGCTGTCTTCGTACACCTCCGGCAGTTTGGTCGCCTGATGGCAAACACACCGAAAGCAGAGGGATATATATGACACTTGCAAGACGTACATCGTAGGGTTTATCAGAAAAGAAGGACGGAAAGGACGAGCAAGGAGAGAGGCCATGGCGAGGAGGAGGCAGCTGGTAAGTGCCTTTTTTCTTTCCTTATATTTACTGTGGGAGGGTGGAGGGGCCGGCTAACTGCACTCCACCATGGAGTCGTAGTTTTGTCTAAACTTCCCGCTCGCAACGGAATGCAGAGTATGCATAATGATGTAAACTCTGCTGGCGGAGTGTAGTTACCCGCCCTGGCTTTGTCTAAAGGTGTGTCTCAATCATGGTCTGCATTCACAAACTTGTGTGTCTCACCCTGAAATGAAAAAACTCTAGCTGGACAAATAGACAGGGGTTATGGCGTGACCAGCTGGCCCATACAAAGTGTACTGCATCTAGGAGCCCTGCATGCTAAAATCTCACAGGTGATGTAGAAACATACCCCTCTTGAAGGGCTGTCGACAACAGGATAAAAATGCTGTTATTTCCAATGTACCTTCCTACCAGACAACTATTCCTGGGGGCAAGGTAAGAATACAGAGGGCAAATCGTCTTGATGAAGTAAGTGACAAATGAGCTGCACAGTACAAAGGCAGAATCCTGGTTTTGATAAATACTACTCGCAGACACTCTAGTCTAGACTAACTCTATTTTTACGCATTGCGGACCTCACTATTGTTTTTCCAAAGGAACAATATTATTTTTATACTGCACCGTGAAGCATAACAGAGCTGATTAAGCACTGAAAGTTCCCTCGTCGTTTCCTCATCCTTAGGAGTGTAAATCCAATGATAAAAGTGAGTCTCTTTCTTTGTACTGTGACCTATATCTAATATGTATATTCCCAGAGTGAGACAATAGGAGTCGACCACCCCTGAAGTGACTAAGATGCCTATGACCTCTCTGGGCTAGGTGATGTCAATCAATCAGGGGTTTGTTAAGCGCAACTTCTCACCCATAAGGGTCTAAAGGCGTGTCCATCAAGGGAGGGGGTCTGTCGAAGAGCCAGGTTTTAAGGTTTCTTGCAAAGATGGCGAGCGATGTTGTCTGTCTGAGGTGGAGTGGCAGGGCCTTCCAGGCTCGGGCCAGGAGGAAGGAGGAGGAGCAGTCTTTCCGGTGCGGCGGACCACAGCGTAGGAGAGCTGGGCAGATCGTAGGGTCCTCTAGGGTGCCTGGAATTTGAGTCGGCTGTTCAGGTACGCTGGTCCGGTGTTGTGGAGGCCGTTGTGGGCGTGGGTGAGCATCTTGAAGGTGACTCTAGCGTTGATGGGGAGCCAGTGGAGTGTGCGCAGGTGCTGGGATATGTGGCAGGGTCTTGGCAGGTCGAGGGCCAGTCTTGCTGCAGCGTTCTGGATGTTCTGTAGCTTGCGGGTGAGGTTTTTGTTTATTCTGGCGTAGAGTTCATTGCCATAGTCTAGTCTGCTGGTGACCAGGGCGTGAGTGACGGTCTTTTTGTGTTTGAGGGGGATACATTTGAAGGGCTTACATAGGAGGCAGAGGGTGTGGAAGCAGGAGGTTGAGACGGAGTTGATCTGGCTGTCGAGTTTGAGCTCGGAGTCCAGGATGATTCCCAGGTTGCGTGCGTGGTCCGTGGGGGTGGGCGGGCTTCCGAGGGCGGGGGGGCCACCATTTGTCTTTTCATGCGTCGAGGTTTGGGCCCATGATGGGTACTTCTTTTTTATTTGTGTTTAGTTGTAGGCAGCTGTTTGTCATCCATTTGGCGACGGCTTTCATGCCTTCTCGAAAAATGTGCCTGGCGGTATTGGGTTAGTTGGATAGTGAGAGGATGCGTGGCATCTGCGTATGACACAATTTGAGTCTGTAGACGATGGTGGCGAGCGGAGCCATGTAGACATTGAAGAGTGTAGGGCTGAGGGAGGACCCCTGGGGGACACCGCATGTGGTAGATATAGGGTTGGAGAGGAAAGGGGGGAGTCTGACCCGCAGCGTTCTGCCAGAGAGGAAGGAGCAGATCCAGATGAGGGCCTTGTCTTGGATCCCTGCATCATGGAGTCTGCGTATTAGGGTGCGGTGAGAGTCTGTGTTGAACGTCGCTGAGAGGTCAAGGAGGATGAGGGCTGCTGTTTCTCCTTTGTCCAGTAGGGTGCGGATGTCATCAGTTCCAGCGAGGAGGGCAGTTTCCGTACTGTTTTATTTTCTGAAGCCGGATTGGGAGGAGTTGAGGAAGTTGTGCTCTTTGATGAATGTGGTGAGTTGGCTGTTGATGTCTTTCTCGATGACTTTTGCTGGGAATGGGAGCAGAGAGATGGGTCTGTAGTTTTTGAGGTCAGTGGGGTCCACAGAGGGTTCCTTCAGGAGAGGGTTGACCTCAGCGTGTTTCCAGTCGTCGGGGAACGTGGCGGTTGCCAGGGAGTGGTTGATGGTGTGGCAGAGCATGGGTGTGATGGTGTTGGCAGCACTGTTGAAAATGTGGTGTGGGCAGGAGTCCATGGGGGCCCCAGAGTGGACTGACTTCATCGTCTTCAGTGTGTCTTCGGTGGTGAGGGCTGTCCAGTCGTCGATCGCTGGCTTCAGGGTGTCAGGGGTGGTTGGTGATGGTTCAGTGTGTTGGTTGTCTTCTTCGAAGTTGTCATAGTTGCTCTTGATTTTGTGGTGCAAAAGGGTGCTGAGTTTGTCACAGAGGTCTTGTGAGGGAGGGATGTCGGTAGACTCGCTGGTGGGTTGGTCGAACTCCTTGATGATGTTGAAAAGTTCTTTGCTGTGGTGTGCGTGAGTGGAGATTCTGTCTTCAATCTCTTTTTTCCTAGTTTTTCTAATGAGTTGGTGGTGGGTGTTGGTGGCGGCTCTGAAGTTGTTGTAGGCTTCTGTTCATTTAGTGTTCCTCCAGGTCTTTTCAAGGCAGCGGCAAGTGCATCTGGACTCTTGGAGTTCGGTGGTAAGCCATCTGGCTTTCTTGGCATGGGTGTTGTTATTTTTCTTGAGGTGGGCTATGGTGTTGGCGCTGTCGAAGATCCATCTGTGTAGGGTTTGGCTGCGGTGTTGGGATCTTCGTTTTCTGCGATGGTTAGGGCGGAGTTGCTGAGTGATGAGGTTATATGGTCATCAGTGATTCTGGTCCAGTTTCTTTGTGAGAGTAGGTGCAGGTATCTGTGAATGGTGGGTGTTCTGAGGGTGAAGTGGACGCATTGACGGTCAGTCCATGGGAGTTTGGTGGTGTGGCTGAAGGTGATTGAGTTACCTGTTGTGAAGAGGGGGTCGAGGGTGTGTCCTGCTGAGGGCATGGGTTCAGTCATGATCTGGCGGGGTCTAATGTTGTGGAGGTTGTCCAGGAGGGATGTGGTGCTACGGTCCAGTTGGTTGTGGAGGTGGAAGTTGAGGTCTCCCACTAGGGTGAAGTTAGTGGACGTATGGCATGTGGGGACATGATGTCCGTGATGGAGTTGGCGAAAAGTCCACAGGGTCCAGGGGGTCAGTAGATGAGGGTTCCTCGGAGGGTGGTGGTAGGGCTGGCCGGTGTCTTGAAGTGAAGGTGTTCAATCAGATCTGTGGGCTCGTCAGGGAGTGTGCTCAGGTGGAGGTTGGATTTGTGGACAATGGCGATTCCTCCTGGGTGGGTGGGGAGGTACTTCCTGAAAATCTTATATCCTTGCAGAATGGCGGTGTCGATGTCCAGTCCTGAGGTGGTGTTGATCCATGTTTCGCAGAAGAACGCTATGTCCGGGGTTTGTGCTGTGGAGGAGGTACCAGAGTTTGGTGGAGTGTTTGTGGAGGAATCGGACATTGAGGAGGATGCATTGTAGGGTTTTCGGTTGGGTTGCGGTAATGCGGGCGGCGCTGGGCCCGTGGTCTTGGCGGTGCTTCAGGTGCGCCGCAGCGGTGACAGTTGAAGGGTCCGTGGGTGTTGGCTGGTGATGCTAGCTTGCAGTTGTTGTTGCATCCTAGGTTGAGAGCATGGAGTGCCGCTGGGTCGTTGTGCTGGCGTTGAGGAGGCCCAGGGTTCCTGGCGCTGTTCATGGTCGGGTTGCGAACGGGAGCAGACGGTCTTGCCTTTAGCATTAAGTAGGGGTTAGGGAGAGCTGGACAGCTGGACGCAGGAGCGGGGAGGAAGGCTGGATTGGGCGGGTCGCATTGGTCGTGCTGGGGGGAGGGGCCGCGGGGACAGCAGCGGGAGGAAAAATGGGCAGAAAAGGCATAAAGAAAGGAAAGAGTGGACATGAGGCAGTGAAAGGTGCAAGAAAAGTGGGGGAAAGACACAGAAGGAGAGTGAGAGGGGAAGATTAAATCAGTAAAAAATGAGTGAAAACAGAGGAAAGACACAGAGGGGGAGTGAAAGTGGGAGATTGAAATCATTAAAAAACGAGTGAAAACGAAGGAGAGACACAGAGGGGGAGTGAAAGGGGAGATTGAAATCAATAAAAACGAGTGAAAACTGATGAAAGACACAGAAGGACAGTAAAAGGGGGAGATTGAAATCACTGAAAAACAAGTGAAAATGGAGAGAAAGAGCAGAGCAAGAGAAAGGAGACAGAGGTCTATTTGAGATGTCATCAGTGATGTCACTGACCATGTCATGAATGATGTAATATGTGACATCATCAGCAGTGGATTGCGGGCGCACGAGTTATAGTTAGTACAACTAACTATAACGTGGGAATTTCATTGGTTTTGTACTAGGGAAAAATATAAAACTAACTATAACACCCTAAATGCTAATTCCTAACTATAATATGTCTGAAACCTATGGTTTTTTCAGTGAATTTGAAAGGTTTTTTAAATGCTAATTCCTAACTATAAAATGTCTGAAACCTATGTTTTTTTCTGTGAATTTCAAAGGCTTTGTAAATGACAATTTTTAAATGTATTAATTCCTATATTTATTTTTTTGATGCTGATTTACTAAACTTTTTAAAACTATTTATTTGTAGATATTTTATTTTTTAAAATACATTATAATTACATTATACATTACATAACAAAATATTCTTTCTCAGAATGAATTACTTTAGTTTAAATACTTTGCAAATAGGCAATAGAGTTTTAAGTACAGTAGTTACAGTTTTAGCAATCGGCAACACAATTTCAAACACAATGCAACATTGAGCTGAATGGGAATTTCTAGTTAAATGCAACTAGTTACTTTATGGATTACTTTTCTAACCACAGGACTGGATCCTAGATTCAGTCCTGGGACATCTCCTGTAAACAGTTGACTAAAAGCGTTTTGGTCAAGGTAGTGATTTTTAAGGAATAATATTGTATTTTAAAAGTTGACAGAAACTTTTTCACATAGAATCACCAATGTTATCCTATGGGAGGAAATTCACTTAGCAAGTAAGTAGTGTTATCCTTACCTTTTCTTTCTCAGTGGTGGATCCTGGATCCAACACTGGTGCATCTCCTATAAACAGTTGAAAGAATGTGTTTAAGTCATACAGGCGAATTTTTAAGGAATATTTGTGGTTTGTGAAAATAGACACTTAGAAACTTTTCTGGTGAAAACCAGACAAAGGATTCCTATGGAGGCAAATACAAGTTACTTGTAAGTATGGTTAGAATTACTTTTCAGGGTCAGTGCTGGGCTAAAAGATGCAGCACTGAGTTCTCTCCTGATAACAGGTGAGTAAATCGGAAGTCGTTGTTCGGATGATTTTAGGCAAATATTTAAAAATTCCAAAACTCCACACTTAGAAGAATTTCCACGTGAAACCAGTCAATGTTAGCCTATGGAAGGAAATTCAAGTTACTGGGAAGTATAGTTAGAATTACCTTTCAGGATCAGTACTGGGCTCAAAGATGCAGCACTGAAGTCTCTCCTGATAACAGGTGAGTAAATTGGAATTTGTAGTACATCCAGTAAGGGCCACAGAGCTGCTTAGCAGAAAGATATAAAAAGGGGCACGGCCTGCACCACCTCTCTGCAACGCAGCACAGTGGCGCTTCCTGGAAGCACCTGGGGGGCTACTTGGCCCCCATGGTCCCTCAGGTTTGACATGGAAATTTTTCCCCAACTTAAAATGCGCCACAGGGCGTGTTTGCACACATCACGTCAGGTCCCACCCTCCCTTCACCACTGTGTAAACGTGCCCTGTCACTGTTCTAAGATGAGAGATTCAGTCCCCTTCAATCCTAAGGGTCCCTAGGGTCAAACTAGCCCACTAGGTACCTCCAATAAGCGCCACAGAGCTGCGTTGCAACAAGGTGTAAAAAGGGGAATGGCCTCTGAACACCTGTCTGCGACGCAGCTCCCTGGCGCATACTGGAGATACCTTTTGGCCTATTTGGCCCTCAAGGAACCTCAGTAATAAAAGAGAATTAATTGACCAACTTAAAATACGCCACAGGGCGCGTTTGCACACTGGTGAGGAAAGGAGGCATGGCCTGAGGTGATATGTCTGCAAGCACACCCTGTGGCGCATTTTAAGTTAGAGAATTAATGCCTCCTCAATCCTGTGGGTCCCTGGGTGCCAACTATCCCACCAGGTCCCTCCTGTATGCACCAGGAGGCTGCATTGCAGAGAGGTGTTCAGAGGCCATGCTCCTTTTTACAACACTCTGCAACGTAGCTCTGTGGCACTTACTAGAGGTATCTGGTGGGCTAGTTGGCCCCCAAGGACTCTCAGTATTGACAATGAATTAATTCCCCAACTTAAACCGCGCCACAGGTCGTGTTTACACACATGTGAACTCAGGCCCCGACCCCTCCCTTCAACACTGTGCAAAAGCACCCTATGGCGCGTTTTAAGGTGGGGCATTAAGTCCTTTTGAATCCTGGGGGTCCCTAGAGTACAATTAGCCCAACAGGTACCTCCAGTAAGCGCCACAAGGTTGCGTTGCAGAGAGGTGTGAAAAGGGGCTTGGCCTGGAGCACCTCTCTGCAACGCAGCCCTGTGGCGCTTACTGAAGGTACTAGTTGGCCTCCAGGGACCCCTCGTATAGAAGGGGAATTAATTCCCCAATTTAAAATGCGCCACAGGGCGCGTTTGCAGAGTGTGTTTCGGAGGGGGCGGGGCCTACAGACGATCGTGTCTTTTTTTTAAAACAAAAAAATTGAAAGGGGGGCTGTGTGGCCTGACCCCCAAATATAATTTCTTTCACTTTTTTATGGGAAGGGGGTGCCTGGCCCCCTCCAGTGGCCAATTCCAGCCCCGGTGACCCCATCCCGAGGGGCATGGCCAATTAATTTTTTCATTTTTATGGAGGGGAGCCCCCCTCCTCAGGGTCTAGACAAGGTCCCCAGGGCCTAGACAAGGCTCCAGTAGGAGCACATTTGTTACAAACCCCAGGGTGGCAGTCCCCGGTGCTGGGGTGGCCTCAGAGCCCCCACACCTAATTTAAATTAGCCCCGGGGGTGGTGGTCCCTGGGGCTGGGGGGCCTGAGAGCCCCCCACCCAATTTCACTAAGCCCCAGGGTGTGGCGGTCCCCGGGGCAGGGGGGGCCCTAGCCCCGGGGGCTTGTAACAAATGTGGGAAGGGGGCCATGTGGCCCCCCTGCAGGAGCCTTGTCTAGACCCTGGGGACCGCCACCCCCCGGGACGGCTCCTGCAGTAGCCAGTAGGTAGTTATAGTTAGGACCTATTTTCCATAGGAAATCCACAACATTCTATTTGCAATAACTTTGGCACCGGTTGACGAATCTTAGCAAAATTTTCAAAACTCGTGGGGCGCTCCGGTCCGCTCCTATCCTGAAAGTTTGGTGTGATTTGTCAAGCAATGGCAGAGAAAAAAGGGGTATCCCAAAATGTGTTTTCCCCATGTAATTTCCCATAGGAACCTTTAGTCGCAGCTACAGCCTGAACTGCTGAGCGGAATTACACCAAATTTGGCAAAGAGGTAGTTCTTGGTTCAGACTCGTGCCTTTTCGTTAAATGGGGTAAATCTGTTAAGTAGTTTTTTAGATATTAAAGGAAAAATATATCTATCTAGGAGGAGCGTAACAACACATCTCATCGTGAGATCAGCTTGGCTGTCAGCACTTCATCCAAGAAGTGTTGGCAGCCATCTTGGAACCACTATATACATGATAGCACCTAATTAAAAAGCATTGCAGTTATTAGAAGGTTTTAAGACTTTAGTTACATTATAAATCATTTGTTTATGGTACCATACTCATTTTAGGAATTGTGGAGTGTTCTAAGGTGATTTTACCATGTGAAAAAGCCTTCTGCTTGGATATCATAAATCATGTTTGAGAGAAAACAATTTATGTTTCTCAGTCATGTGAGAATGAAGTCTGACATTCTCAGTAAAACATGTGCATCCAACAAGGGCAGAGACTGTCAGTTGATTCCTTTGTATTCTACTGCAGCTTCCCAGAGTGTTCTAAAGAACAAATAGAGTGCTAACAGCCTTACTTATGACACATGTATAGCACACCTAAAGCCATCTTGATTGAAATAAAGTGGTAACTCTTAAAACATTAAATTTAGAAAGGAACAAAATGAGGGGGTTCATTTTGACATAGAAAGTATGATTAGTGCAGAAGAAAGAAAAATGATGGCACATTTTGACTTCTCAAATCCTCTTCTATTTAATTAAAAAACATTCTGACATGCAGACTGAAAAATGTACTTTCAATACCAGCAGCAGACTTCCCTGGTGAGCAGTAGCTTTACTACAGTTATCTAATGAGCAACTAGAGTGCTAACATTCAGAATTTATGGCAAATGTGTGACATATCTGAATTCCTTCTTGATGGAATCAAAGTAAAAACTGAAAGCATTTCCTACCGAGAAGACTGCAGTAAATGAGGATATTAGGAAACTTCATAACAAATACATCTCCCAAGATGGCCACCAGAGACAAAAGAGCCCAAATGTAGCACAAATATCACCCAGATGTAGCACAGGTATAGCCCATTGACAGAATGTCACAGAGTGTTCTAAAGAAGACCTAGAGCGCTAACAGTCTTACTTATGACAAAAGTATGGCACACCTGAAGTCATCTTGAACGGAATAAAGTGGTAACACTTAAAACATTTAATTTGCAAAGGAACAACATGAGGGGGTTCATTTTGCATTAGAAATTATGATTAGTGCTGAAGAAAGAAAAATTAGGGCACATTTTGACTTCTCAAATCCTCTTCTATGTTATTAAAAACATTCTGACATGCAGACTGAAACATGCACTTTGAATACCAGCAGCAGACTTCCCTGATGAGCAGTAGCTTTACTACAGTGTTCTAATGAGCAACAAGAGTGCTAACATTCAGAATTTATGGCAAATGTGTGACACATCTGAATGCCTTATTGATGGAACCAAAGTAAACAAGCACTGAAAATGCAATAGATCTCGCCCTCGTTTAAGTTAAAGCCATTCTGTTTGTAATGAGGTGGCTTTTTAGCTTTGCTTTTTTTAGTGTTTTTCAAACTTTCATGTAAATAACATGCATATGTATGCATATATGTATATGAAATGAAATGAAAAATTATATTTATATAGCGCGTACATATCCAGAGGCCTCGCAGCGCTTCAACTGATTAATGTGGCGAGGGCCGTGGTAGTTAACACGCATACATGCATACATTTATATTTGTATTTATGTAGATATGCAGATTATATATGTTTATATATGTATGTATATATATATTCACACAAAAAAACATAGGTTTCACACTTGTTATAGTTAGGAATTAGCATTTAAAAAACCTTTGAAATTCACTGAAAAAACCATAGGTTTTACACCAGTTATAGTTAGCTGGACATTTTACTCATACAAAACCATTGAAATTCCCCCGTTATAGTTAGTTGTACTCACTATAACTCGCGCGCCCGCAATCCACTGCTGATGATGTCACATATTACATCATTCATGACATGGTCAGTGACATCACTGATGACATCACTGATGACATCTCAAATGACATCACTGATGACATCATCCAGTGAATGTGGTTTGCTTTGATATTTAAATATGTATTATAAATACACTACTTTGCAAAGAAGCGTGAGTGGATATATAAATATAAATGTGTGGATGGTGAATTTAGTAATAATGCCATTGATTGTTTCCTTGACTAATTTGTAGAGTCTCACTATATATAATGTGTAGTTACTAAACTGTGTGAAAGTCTTTATTGCTTTGTCTTAATTGCTATGTTAAAAACTATATTTGTTATTGGTTTCTTAACTAAGTATTTGAATGGGTAAATGAATGTCTATGTGGTTTGGTGGGGGGTGTGTGATTGCCAAAAAATGTGTGAATAGTTCATTCAGTAGGTATATGAGGTTAAGACTACATGTTATAACAGTTGTTTCAGTGAGTGTATATGTTTATGGGTGTGGTGGTGATGAAATATTTCTGTCAATGGTACATCTCCATTAACCGCATGCGCGCTAGCGGTTTTCCCGCTGCACGCTGCGATTCGCAAAAACCCTCGTTACGTGACAAGGTCAGCTCGTCACACACGCGCAGCGCAGGTAACGCCCATGACGAGCTGACCTTGTCACGCGCGTCGAAGGGGTTAAACTTGAAAAAAAAGGCAGTGTATGTGATAGTTATATCTAATTAAGTGTGCCTAAGACTTAGTGATTGTGTGAGTCACTATATGGGTAACTGTATAATTCTAATAGTGATTTTATAACACACTAAATGTGAGTTACTATCTATATAAATAGATGAAGTGATGTTTGTATAAGTGTGTAGGTGAGTACATGTAAGTATAATCAATTGTTTGCATAAGTCAGAAGGATGTCTTTATAAGTGAATACAATGTGTGCTGGTGTGTAATGTTGAAATAGGCGTATAAGTATATTTGATAGTGTTCTGTTGATTATTCACTGCATATAACACTGAATCTATAGGTAAGTAATTAGATGTATGGTTAGTTCTATGAATAACTGAGTGGGTGTTTAGAAATTTCTATTGCTGTGTCAATGGTTTCAAATATGGCACTTTCTATTTTACAGTGAGTGATGAAAGAATATACTAGTGTGTGATGAGGTGTATTTGATTGTCACATGGATGATGTCATCAGTGATGTCATCAGTGATGTCATTTGAGATGTCATCAGTGATGTCATCAGTGATGTCACTGACCATGTCATGACACGGGCGCGCGAGTTATAGTGAGTACAACTAACTTTAACAGGGGAATTTCAATGGCTTTGTATGAGTAAAATGTCCAGCTAACTATAACTGGTGTGAAACCTATGGTTTTTTCAGTGAATATGTATAAGTATATATATATATATATATGTGTGCAAAAAAGAAGGAGAGAACTCTGGGAAGGTCTCAGTTTAGGTGGAAAGCAGCTCCTGTTAGAGCACTCTCAACACCAGCGACACTCTAGATCTGCTCACCTCAAATGTCTGTTTTTCTATCAAAGTTTTTAAGCATAGGATTAGCACAGTGCTATGCACGCCGAGATAGAAAATGACAAAGTCTTTTGCCATTTAAACAGCAAAGTCTTTAAGCATAGGACTAGTACAGTGCAGTCCTTGCCGAGCTGTAAAATAACAAAAGCCATTTATCACTCCAGGCACAATATTACAGCTTTGAATTGGTAAAATACCAACTCAAGCCAACCTGAAATGAGTAAAAGCAACCCCTGACACAGTGTTTCGATCTAATTAGAGCTCTTCAGAGAGGTATAGCTTGGTCCAGACACAAGGGAGCACCCAGTATTAAGTCAAAACAAAACCCTTTCAGGCATAGAGTGATGCATAAATTATGCAAAAAAGAAGGAGAGAACTCTGGGTAGGTCTCAGTTTAGGTGGAAAGCAGCTCCTGTTATAGCACTCTCAACACCAGCGACACTCTAGATCTGCTCACCTCAAATGTCTGTTTTTCTATCAAAGTTTTTAAGCATAGGATTAGCACAGTGCTATCCACGCCGAGATAGAAAATGACAAAGTCTTTTGCCATTTAAACAGCAAAGTCTTTAAGCTTAGGACTAGTACAGTGCAGTCCTTGCCGAGCTGTAAAATAACAAAAGCCATGTATCACTCCAGGCACAATATTTCAGCTTTGAATTGGTAAAATACCAAATCAAGCCAACCTGAAAACGAGTAAAAGCAACCCCTGACACAGTGTTTCGCTCTAATTAGAGCTCTTCAGAGAGGTATAGCTTTGTCCAGACACAAGGGAGCACCCAGTATTAAGTCAAAACAAAACCCTTTCAGGCATAGAGTGACGCATAAATTATACAAAAAAGAAGGAGAGAACTCTGGGTAGGTCTCAGTTTAGGTGGAAAGCAGCTCCTGTTAGAGCACTCTCAACACCAGCGACACTCTAGATTTGCTCACCTCAAATGTCTGTTTTTTTATCAAGGTTTTTAAGCATAGGATTAGCACAGTGCTATCCACGCCGAGATAGAAAATGACAAAGTCTTTTGCCATTTAAACAGCAAAGTCTTTAAGCATAGGACTAGTACAGTGCAGTCCTTGCCGAGCTGTAAAATAACAAAAGCCATTTATCACTCCAGGCACAATATTACAGCTTTGAATTGGTAAAATACCAACTCAAGCCAACCTGAAATGAGTAAAAGCAACCCCTGACACAGTGTTTTGCTCTAATTAGAGCTCTTCAGAGAGGTATAGCTTTGTCCAGACACAAGGGAGCACCCAGTATTAAGTCAAAACAAAACCCTTTCAGGCATAGAGTGACGCATAATTTATGCAAAAAAGAAGGAGAGAACTCTGGTTAGGTCTCAGTTTAGGTGGAAAGCAGCTCCTGTTAGAGCACTCTCAACACCAACGACACTCTAGATCTGCTCACCTCAAATGTCTGTTTTTCTATCAAAGTTTTTAAGCATAGGATAAGCACAGTGCTATCCACGCCGAGATAGAAAATGACAAAGTCTTTTGCCATTTAAACAGCAAAGTCTTTAAGCATAGGACTAGTACAGTGCAGTCCTTGCCGAGCTGTATAATACCAAAAGCCATTTATCACTCCAGGCACAATATTACAGCTTTGAATTGGTAAAATACCAACTCAAGCCAACCTGAAATGAGTAAAAGCAACCCCTGACACAGTGTTTCGCTCTAATTAGAGCTCTTCAGAGAGGTATAGCTTTGTCCAGACACAAGGGAGCACCCAGTATTAAGTCAAAACAAAACCCTTTCAGGCATAGAGTGACGCATACATTATGCAAAAAAGAAGGAGAGAACTCTGGGTAGGTCTCAGTTTAGGTGGAAAGCAGCTCCTGTTAGAGCACTCTCAACACCAGCGACACTCTAGATCTGCTCACCTCAAATGTCTGTTTTTCTATCAAAGTTTTTAAGCATATGTATATATGTATATCTATATTCACTGAAAAAACCAAAGGTTATAGACCATATATAGTTAGGAATTAGCATTTACAAAACCTTATTTTACTCACACAAAACCATTGAAATTCCATATATAGTTAGTTGTACTAACTATATATCGCGCACCCGCAATCCACTGCTGATGATGTCACATATTACATCATTCATGACATGGTCAGTGACATCACTGATGACATCACTGATGACATCTCAAATGACATCACTGATGACATCACTGATGACAACATCCAGTGACTGTATGTTTCTGTAAAGTTAAAATATGTCTTATATATTGAAGAATGAGTGGATGTATAAGTGTCTGGATGATGTATTTAGTAGGTGCATGACTGACTGTATAAGTGAGTGATTAAATGTGTCTCACTGAGTGCATGGGTTAGTGACTAAACTGTTTTAAATTGTGCACCATTGTGCATGTGTTGATCATTAGCTATATGACTAACTATATGGGTTATTGATTAGTAGGCCAAGTATTTGTATGGGAGACTGAGTGTGTGTGTGGGTGTCTGGGAGGTGTATGACTCTGTGCATAGATGTGTGAGCAGTTGATTCACTAGATGTATGGGTTCAAAAGTGTATGTGGAAACAGCTGTATGGGCGGTTTACTGTGTGCATGAGTGTATTGGTGAGTGAATGGATATCTCAGTGCTACATGTCAAAGTAAGTACATATGTAAAACACAGTACATGTGGTAGTTGACATATATAAATAACTGTGCATAAGAGCCAGTGAATGTGTGAGTGGCTGTATGGATTATTGTGAACTTGTATCAGGGATTGTATAACAGAGTAAATATGTGTTATTATATGTTTCAATAAGTAAGGTGTGTTTAACTATATAGTTGAGGAAATGGAGGTGTGATTGATTCTTTGCAAGACTGATTAGCTGTGTGAGTAACTCCATGGATGAGTGACAGTCTGTGAGTGTCTGTTTACACTGAGTGTATCTAAGGTTATATTAGAGTCTGAAGAGGTTCATCGTATCATCACATGAATGATGTCATGAGTAATGTCAAATGAGATGTCATCAGTGATGTCATCAGTGATGTCATTTGAGATGTCATCAGTGATGTCATCAGTGATGTCACTGACCATGTCATGAATGATGTAATATGTGACATCATCAGCAGTGGATTGCGGGTGCGCGATATATAGTTAGTACAACTAACTATATATGGAATTTCAATGGTTTTGTGTGAGTAAAATAAGGTTTTGTAAATGCTAATTCCTAACTATATATGGTCTATAACCTATGGTTTTTTCAGTGAATTTTCAAGGTTTTGTAAATGCTAATTCCTAACTATATATGGTCTATAACCTAAGGTTTTTTCAGTGAATTTCATAGGTTTTTTAATAGCAAATCTTTATAAAAATAATACATTTTAAATCGAATTTTATATTTTATAATTTTTTAATTTTTTTTTAATATTATTTTTGGTGCGCTCCCGGGGCGCGGACAGGTGAACGCACGGGTAAGCGCAATCTTGCGGCGCGCCCCGGGGCGCGTACTGATGCGCGTCCCGGAAGCGCTATAGCCGCGAACGAAAACAACATTGTGACGTATCGCGTAGCCGCCACGCCTTGCGTCATAAGACACGTATCGCGTAGCCGCGCGATGTGTCTTATGACGCACCGCGTAAGCGCACCCGGAAGCGCATACGATCGCGCAACGTAAGCGCCCCGATGCGCTTACGATACACGCTCGGGACGCGCCCCGGGGCGCGTAGCGTAAGCGCGTCAAACCATGTGACTTTAAAATAACACTTTTCATTGGTTCAGAACTTTTTTTTTTCCAAATTGTGTGAAACCCACCCATTTCTCTCACTATTGCTTTGTACTTGGAGAGAGCAAGAGCTGTTCTGTGTACTCTGTTTATCTCCTACTTTTCTGATCTCCAGCAATGGCTGCAAGAGAGTCATCCAGCAGTGATTCAGACGGATTTTTAGATGAGGACCCTCCTCAGCAAAAGAAAAAAAACCATTTCATCTGGAAATTTTACGACATCCCTGAAGGACAAAAAAAAGTCAACGCTCCCAAAGTAACCTGCAAAATATGTGGGAGTAGTTTATCCAGAGGCAATCCTCTGAAGAAATATAGTTTTGGGAATGCTAATTTGATCAGGCATGTGAAAAGAAGACACCCTAACAACTTTGCCAGGGAGAGTGTCAGAGAGCTGGCACGGAATGTACCCACAGATGGCGGCAGCACCTCCACTGGTGGAGCAACACCTTCGGGACCACCCCGTGGAAGAATGGTCCCTAACATTCAGCCGGTGTTTGCAGGCATCAAATTTTTGTGCACGGAGTGTGACAAACTGCTCTGCTATGGGGAGCAGAGTGTTGAACTCATTGCCCTAAAGAAACAGCAACACCGCTGCTCTTCCAGTCCCTAAATTTTCAAATTTTTTTGCTCCTGTTGAGCAGTTTTGGAATCCTTGTTTTTGTTTTTCCCTTGACAAAAATCCAAAAAAAATATAAAATTGTTTTAAAAAGTCTAAAAAAAATATAAAACAAAAACAAAAAAATATATATAAAACAACAAAATCAAAAAAAAAGTTCTTTTCAGAACTACCTCCAATTTATAAAAAGAAGCTTTTTTTTTTTTTTTAAAAAGTCTGTCATTTTTTATCTCCTGGTACGCTCCCCCGTAAGCTCCCCGGTGCGCGTACCGGGCGCTCCCCCCCGCGAAAATCGAATTTTTTAAAAAAATGTTTTCACCCGCGGGAGCCTTTTATGGCCCCCACATCAAAAGTAGGGGGTCAGGGGGGTGTACCCTGCCCCCTTTTGCTCATTTCCCCCCTTAAATCTTGCCACCTCTTGTGTCTCAATCCTACCGAGACACAAGATGGAGGCCGCTGCGGACTGTTTCGAATGTTTACAGACACCCGAGAACCAATCAGCTTGCCGTGCGCAAGTCGCGTGGCGCGCCCGAAGCGCTCCCCGGTACGCGTACCGGGCGCGGCTCTAGATATATATCTTTTTTTAAACCTAATTTACTCAAAATTCACAGGACCACATATCTTGAGACCTAGCAAAGGCACATCGGGCAAACAATATCTACAGTTTTGCCAAGTTTCGTGGAAATCCATTCAGCCGTTCGAGCTAAAAGTGAGGCCAACCGCCCTATGGAAAATTGCATGGCAAAAACATGTTTTGGGACCCCCCTTTTTTCTCGGCCCCCCCTTGATGACCCCCCCCCAAATTTTCAGGGGCTGCTCAGAAACAAAATGTTCCATTTTCCTGAAAATTTCAGCCAATTCCGTCCACAAACGCCAAAGTTATTAGACATAGAATTTTCAAAAATCCCATAGAGAAAAAATCCTAACTATATATACCTACTGGCGACCGCCAGTAGGTAATATATATATATATAGATATATATCTGTTATACATTCTTTACTATGTGTTTTTTTACTGGCTTAGGTGCTTGTTTAAATACCTGACAGCTTATAGAATCCCTGTTACTTTGACCGATTAGGTAATCCTGGTGTATGCAACTACTTAGTGTCATATAGCTGCAACATCTTTCCACTTTTTTTCAACTGTTATTACCTGTTACCTAATATTTCTATATTTAAAAAAATATATATATATATATATACGTGATTAGTGCTACTCATCATGATGTGTTTCAACTGTACAAACCCAAGTGAATGAAATAAAGAAAAAACCTCTATATATAAGGCAGGTTTGAGCAGCTATGTTGTATACTTGTTTCGTTGTTATAGATTGTACTAGAAGAAAAGAAACGAAGAGGAAAGAGAAGAAATGGGTTGATTAAATAAAATAGAATACAGTGAATTAGAATCGTAGATGAGTAGATATACAAACATATAAATATATAAATGCATAAATACACACAAAAAAAGAATATATATATATATGTATATATAAATTCAGACGGTAATTCCTTCTTAAAGTAACCAAAGGACACTATGGGGATAGTGTGGAAAATCGATTTACTGCAAGCATAACAACAGGCATAATGCATTTCGACACTCGGGTCTTCCTCAGATGCCTTTTAAAATCGGGAATGGGTTCCACCCTCATTTTGAACTCCCTGGCTCCTCCCTTTTTCATGGAGTACAGCTGGCCCCAATAGCAGACATAGTCTCTTTTGTAGTCCAGTGTCTTTGACTACAACTCCCAGAAGTCTCTGGATGAGTTCTGACTTCGATGGGGCTTGCCTTTTGCTGCAGCTGTTGAATGCCTTGTAGAGGTGGGTGCTGTTATCCCAGTTACGATCCGATAATGTGGAATTTTGATCTTCCTCACGTCCCCAAACGTTAGCCTCTTTCAAAACTTCTTCCATACTGGTCACTGAAAACGTAGAACAGTGCCTGTTTTCCCCCGTCAGATCCGGGTTGCCTTTAGTGCAAAGACCATTTGCCGGATAGGTTTTCCGAGGCGGTCCGAGGTACTCCCAATACCTTGGATACCTTCGATGTCACCAGAACACCCTCGGACTCTTGGAAACGGGTCCTTTCACACGCTCCTGGTATGCGTGTTAAAACATAAATTCAGACGGTAACTCATTCTTAAAGTAACCAAAGGACACTATGGGGATAGTGTGGAAAATCGATTTACTGCAAGCATAACAACAGGCATAATGTATATATATATTCCAGCTCCGAAGTACCCAACGTACAAAGGAGCACCCGGACCTCAGCTGCACACAAGGAGCCTTGAATGGTAAGCACGCCTCCAGCACAACGATATCCCTTAACTGTTCAAACTGCCCTGGATGCCTGACGCGTTTCGAAGTGTCCCCACTTCTCTTCAGAGGCTTTGGCAGTTATGAAGGAGCACTTATTCTGCATAATGGGGGCTTGTAAGATGCCCCTAGCACTGGGGAACGGCACTCCTCTGGTTTTATTTTGAAGTATGCGGGGGGGTTACGGTCCTACACCCCGCAGTCTCGGTGAGCGGCACCCATCGGGTCTTTTTAAAAAAATATATATGTTTTGAGCTCTCTCTCTCTCCCCGTTCACGTCGCAGGGAACGCCACATTTCTGGGGCAGTGATATGTAAAATGACCTTCCAGCTCCGGGTACCTGCATTGTGTGGAGTTTTTTATCACTATTGGGAGGGTGGGCTTGATAATATGTCCTTGTTAATTCCCATAGAAGCCTATGTTCTGGTGTTAACATGGGCTTCTATGGGAAATAACAAGGCCGTATTATCAAGATCATTATCGCCGTTTTATCGGCAGTTTCCTGCCAATAAAACGGTGATAATTTGAACACCGGTCCTTGATAATATGCACCTAAGTTTACTGGTCAAAAAAAGAGCAATGGGCCATATTATCAACAAAAGGCGATACATTGTCATCGCTTTTATCAGCAGGAAAATGCCGATAAAGTGGCGATAATGGGCTTGATAATATGCCCTTGTGAATAACCATAGCAGCCCAGGTTAACATCAGAATATGGGCTGCTATGGGAATTTACAAGGGCCTATTATGAAGCCCATTATCGCCGCTTTATCGGCAGTTACTGGCAATAAAAGCGGCAGTAATGTATCGCCTTTTGTTGATAATATGCCCCTTCATTTCTATGATAGTATGTAATACTTTCCTTTTTTTTGTGTAGCAGTTGTACTCTCTACGCATGCTCAGCCTCGTTTCGAAGTCGACGATTTTTTCGTTTTCGTCAAGTTCAACAAACAAAGCTTTCTTTATTTCAGGTATTAAATGTGGCGCTTTGTTTTCCCGGGTCGTGTGTGTCATCCGCTGTTGTACTTTTGTAATGTATTAATGATCGTATTTTATCTACATTTATTTGGAAAGTAGTGTTGAGGCGCCAAAAGTTGATGAGGTACTCATCCACCGCCATTTTAGTAGTTTTTCACCGTTGTTTTTATTATATCTGTTACTTTCATTTTATCGTCCTCCTATTTTCTTTGTGATCGATGAGATTTTGAGGCACAGACACCACGGTGTTTGTTCTTAAACTCTGATGTTATCAGACTTGGTCACACGTATACCTAAAAACTAATTTGAAGGACATAAGTCACAGCCATTACAACGCGTGTTCGTCAACACAAAGACATTATTAAGATTATCAACGCTTTTATCGGCAGGAAAACTGCCGATAAAGCTGCGATAAAGGGCTTGATAATAGGGCCTTGTGAATTCCCATAACAGCCCAAGTTAACACCAGAACCTGGGCTGCTATGGGAATTTCCAAGGCCCTATTATCAAGCCCATTATCGACGTTTTATCGGAATTCTTCCTGCCGATAAAAGCGGCGATAATGTATCGCCTTTTGTTGATAATATGCCACTTTGTTTTGTGTCCTGCATCGCATTTTGCGATGCAGGGCACAGGATACGAAATTCATTTTATTAATTTATTTGTTTATTACCTGCAATCATCCACATTCTGCTGTTTATAACCCCCCATCCTGCCCCTCCCCCGCCCCACTTGCCTACCTCACCACAACTCCCTCCACGGGCCGCAGTTACTTGTACTTACCTTAAGCATAATAAATAATTAAAAAAGTATATATTATAAAATTGTCACTTGTGGAAGATAGAAAAAAACACAGTTACTAGATATATTTTACAACACAAAATAATTTGTAAAACATTTCATTTGCCTTTTTTGCTGTTTCCAGAATATATTGAATTTCACTACAAACAGTGAGTTCAATAGTACTCATCACATAACAGTGGGCAAAAAAAGACAATCCATAAGGATATCTTTAAAAAAAAACAGTCAACATTCTCAATAATAATATAAAAAATAGAAATAAAACATATCTTAAATGTTTTTTTCTAAGAACAATTTCTTACGTAAATATAACATATCTCAAACAATCATAAAATAACAATACATTCTGATTAATTTTCTTACACTGTAAATAATGTTACTTACAAATAGATGCTGACAAAATACACAGTAAAAAGTCCTTAATGGTTTCGCACACTTTACCTTACGGCCAAATAGTATGCATCAAGTCCTTTGTTTGGAAGTTGTTCAATAGTAATCCTGAACGTCCGCCTCCCAGCCTTCTGATCCAAAGCCACCGACATCATCTACGGGTCCCCCAGGACTCATCCATCAGTTGGACGCTGTTCAACATCTACATGGCCACCCTAACACAAGTAGCCCACCATCACAACTTCAACAACATCTCCTACACAAAGAACACCCAGCCGATCCTCTTCCTCACCAAGAAGCCACATACCACCAAAAGTAACCTCCACGACACAATGAAGGACGTCACTAACTACATAAAGAGCAGCACTGTAAACACAAACTGGCAGAAGATGAAGGTACGTATCCTCAGACCCACTCCATCAGCCTCAGACAACTCCTGCTACCTGACTACAGTGTGAAGAGTACCAACACCTACCAACCATGTGCACAACATAGGATTCAACATCAACTGCTCCCTCTCCATGTGTAAGCAAGTCTACACCGTGTCCTCATACTGCTACAACACTCTCCACATGCTCTGCCACATTTACAAGTGGATCCTAACCAAAAGAAAAAGAACAGTGACACTGGCCCTCATCAGCAGCAGACTACACTGTGGTAAAACACTCTACACATGAATTCCAGCCAAACACCTACAACAACTACAACAAATCCAAAAGACCTCTACGTGACTGATCATCAATGTCCCCGGCTGCACCCACATCACCCACCATCTGATACACCTACACTGACTCAATATCAACGAAAGGATCACCTTCAAGCTCCTCACCTTCACTTACAAAATACTCTACAACACCAGACTAATGTACCTTAACAGCAGTAGTCCTAAAGGGCAAATTTTGATCTAAAAATGTTGTCCTTAAAAATATTAGGTAAGAATTTGGTAACTCTTTGGGCAAACGTTGCTTAAAAACTAATTGAGTATCATTACACTGTATCCAACCTTTACGACATTTTAAATAAACAATGTAATGTCCAGATGTGGTAGAAGGTCCATCATGAAAAATAATAGCAACAGCTATAAAAGTTCTTCCTGATATTGAACATTGACCAGCTACAACATTTTTAATTAAAGTTTTCATTTTTGTTCCATCAGTTTTACAACGTTGCAGCATTAAAATAACATACTGTCCATATCTTTGTATAAATAATATTGATGACATTTCTGATTTACATTGGCTACACTCTATGTTTTGACTTGCTCCTCTAATTAGATTGTTAAAAGACACTGATTTACAGTCAGGTAAAGTCAAATATATGAATCTCTCAGTGTCTATGTCAGTGCTACATGTAAACAAACAATTTTGACAGTCATGATGCCATTTATAAGAAAGGCCAAAAAGGTTTTCAACATCTGTACCTTCATCTTCCAGTACACCAAGCATAAACATTAAAAATTCCTGACAATCTTGCTGAATATTCTGTGTAAATTGACTAGAACCAGAACATATGTCCAAAATATTTCGAATATCAGAAACACTTTGTATTTTACTTTTATCACTAGTACATTTCTCATAAACAGAATTCAACAATGAACAGAATCTTTTGATCTGATTTTCTACAATTTGCTGTTAGAAACTTTGAAGAAAAAAAACAACATTAACAACTACATTAGCATAGCAGTTGACACCAGAACTATTTTCAAACCAATAACCAACATTCTCTTCAACACTGTCCTTTGTCTTTTTGCTTGGAGGTGCAACTTCATCTTGTTTTTTTTCTTTCTCTACAGTTTCAGAACAGATATTCTCAAATCTTCTTTTTCTACCTACCACACGCTTTTCAATCACTGGATATTGACCTAAATTGGGTGCATATTCTTTTCTTAACCTATTATACTCTTTCACACAGTTTGCATCGGCAGAAACCTTTGTATCATCAAAATCAATCAAGTACAATCCAGATAAAGTTCTGACTCGAGACAAAGCAACATACGCCATCCCTTCTTTAAACACGGTACTTCCAATATTTATTAAAGCACAATCTACACCTAAAATTTGAGATTTATGAATGGTCACCACATATGCCAAACAAACAGGAAACTGTTTTCTGCAGACATACAAATCTTTTACAAGCAAAAAACGAGCTGCACAATGACTAACTTGTTGTACTACAGCACTTTCATCAAATTTGATTTAAAAAATTCAATGCCAGCTCTGTTTACATAATTAACAAAATCAACAATTTTACCCATTGCTCCATTTATTAAATCTTTTTGAACATTCATATTAAGTCACAAAATGACCCTAACATTTACACATGCTTTTCTAAACCAGCAGTTTTACTTATCGATTTCTCTAAACAATCCAATTTCCTCTACTAGTTTTCACTCAAAATAATACTGATGCCTTCATGTTCTATTTTATCAATTGCTTCCAATTTTATAATTTCTTCATTTTCCAACATTAACATTTCTTCATTGAATATAGAACAATCACACAGTGTTGGCATTAAGCAGATTACAGATGTGTTTTCTGCAATTCTCATGTATATTTTCTCTGGGACAATATTTGCATTTGGAAACAAATTGGAAAGTAATCGTGTCTGTAAAGCTTGTTTGCCATGTTGGGTCAATTTTCCAATTCTTATATCTTGAAGAATAGTGCCATAATCAACATAATTTGCTTGTCGCATATTAGTAGTAAGTTCCTTATACTGAAAATATGACCAAATGTTTACATTGCCAATACTCCCCAAAGACTTTCTAGTATCCTCATGCACCAGTGTTTTAAACACTGGCTGTCCTTTTACAGGAGTAAGTTGTAGAAGATCTCCAAAAACTATGATGTGTTTTCCTCAAAATAATACGTCATACTCTGCTTTAAGAATTTGCTGCATTCTTAAATGCACAAAGGTAAACATTAATTTTGAGGCCATGCTTACCTCATCAATAATGAGAAGCTTCATTTTCTTCAACACTCTTAAAACTTCCTAGGAAGCTTCTCCAGATAGCTTGTGGTATTGTAATGTGTTTTCATGCTCTACTGGTAGCATTAATAAACGATGTAAAGTAATTCCTTTAATATTGTGTGCCGCCAACCCAGTTGGAGCAGTGACAACACAAGACAAATGCGAGTCAGTTCTTTTCTGTAGAAAACTTGTGATTACTTTAATTAAAAACCTTTTTCCTGTTCCAGCTTGTCCACTCACATACATACGGATAGGTTCAAATGATGAGCAAGAGCAGTCTTTCGTCTCATGAAAAAATCCACGGTCAATCTGTTCTCTCACTTGCTCATATATTTCTTTCTGCTCACGATTTAGTTGTTCTTCCAAGTTTCCTAAGATTGTTAAATGTTCTTGACCTTGATACATCACTGTTTTCACCTCTTCCATTGCAGTTGCTGCTTCATTTAGAACAATTGGGTCTTCCAGTGGGTCCTGACTCAACGAGCAGAAGTTTCACTGTCATGAGAACTGTTTCTAGCAATCTCAGCTGCAATTGTAGCTTCTTGCTCAATTTCGTCATTCAACATTTTGATATAATTAGCAAAAACAGGACATTCCACGTAATTCCAATTCTGAATGCCATGGCTTGAAAAGTTGCGAAAGAGCTAAATAGTAAAATTCCCTTTTGTCAGGTGTTTCGCAACTCAGTTTACGGTGATTAATCAAATGTCCTTTTCTTTGTTTCACCAGACATCCTTCAGAACCAATAACGGCATATATACCTTTATTAATGTTTTCGGTAATATTCTGTTTAAAAAAATTGTTTTGCAGCACTTCATAGAGACAAATGTTCTCAAGATGATGACTTCTATTTGGATAATATGTATCCAACATATTTGTTTTCACAATATCAGTACTTTCTGGCTCTTTTTCAGCTAAATATTCAATTTCTTGTACAGATTTAAGAACTCGGTTTCGTGTTGCAGCGAGACCTAGACTCACCCAAATGATTCTTCTAGATTTGGAGTATAGGCTTGCAGATGATAAGCGATCCGAGCATTCATACGCTCCAATTCCTCGATGAGGTAACATCTTCAAACTGTAACTGCATAATTTCTTTCTTAGACTCTTCTCATGGGAAATCTCTTCCCACATTTTCTATAATTCCGTCTTTTCTGACTTTGTTATGTACGATGTCACATATCGAGCAACAGCAATGGAATTGTCTGCAACATATTGAATATCCATATTAGCATTCCACATAGACAAAATGACTGAGATATAGTCATTTATGTATTTTGACTGTTCATTTCTTCTTAAGTTATAGGTATTTTTTGGAGAATTTCTTGTGATATTATGTCGCAAAGATCACATTAAACTGTTCACTCTTTCTTTTGATATTACAGGTCGAGGAAATGCAAAATGGCATTTGCTGTAGAATTTGTCCTTAGATTTGTACTTTCGACAACAGTATTTGCCACAACGATGGCTTTGGAATCGTAAGACTTGTTGTCTTAAGTCCTTATCTTGTGTACTTCTGGGTACTTCACATGTAGCATATTCTTCAATAAAAGACAACACAGTATCATCTGAGTCTGTTCCAATTTTGGGAGCATCTTTGATCCATAATAGCATATGTATGTGAGGAGCACCTCTCGCTTGATACTCCTTTCTCCAAAAGAAATTCAGAACCTCTCCAAGAGGAGGATTTTTTTTATTGGTGATAAAAGACATCATAGCTTCGAATCTATGATTGAAATACCTGCATCCATTACCAGGATCCAAAGAGCACAATTCTCCAGGTGTCTTGTATTCGATATTTGATATATTTGGATTTGCCTCTCGAAGAAATTGAAGTAAATCATCCCAAGCATATTCAGCACAGCTTAGAGTAAGGAACAATGTAGGTGTTCCTAAGTTCCTTAGCATACATTTAAGTTCTCCATGACGATGGTACCAGTACTCATTAGTACCACGCTGACATGCCATCAGATTAATCCGCTGAGTTTCCAAAACATTATCTTTCTGCTGTATTGTATCCCTAAATTCCTTTGCCGAAACATTTTGAAGATGTACACCTGTTTTCAATATGTGGTTTACTGCATAAGAAAGTCCAGACAAATCACTCTCAAGAAAAGATGATATAAATATGGAATACATTGCCAAAATCTTGCATCTTCTTCATATAATCTTGATGACCAGTATTCAGATGCAGGAATCTGTACAGGTCCTTCATCATATCGTCCTCCTTTTCCTGTAGGAAACAACTGAGGGAAACAACGAGCTTCCAAGCTTTTTTCCCATACACTAATGGGACTTCCTTTTGCTTCTTTCATTTGACATAACTCTATAGCATTCCCCATCATTTCTTTGGAATGCAATGGATGAACACTGTAATGTTCGTAGATTTCTTCAGTTCTGGACACATCCACTTTTTCAATTTGTCCAGATGGCAAGTCAGTATCTTCTTGTACAGTTATTTATTCTTCTCCCACATACACATTTTTGTAATATTGATTATTTTTTACCAGATACAACGTTGCCTTTTTCACTTTCCTAACATCCATTAATTCTTGCCAGATTTTCTTACTCTTAGTAGGAACGCCATTAACAAGAATAACTAAAGGTTCATCCTCTACATTTTCTACACCAATAGTTTCAATATTTTTCTTTAAATCTAGAGGCAAATATACAACTATTCCCTTTAATCCTCTTTGTAAATAAGAAGGAGGCAATTTTTCTGTCTTAGGCTCCATACGAATAATAGCCTGAAATGGATGCAAACATTGAATAAGAATAGACTCATAGGTATTTAAATCCATCAGTTAGGAAGGAATATTTACCAACTCAAGATTATTATGCAGAGCTCTAGCAGGCATTTTGTTCTCTTCTAATTTGTTATAACAATATTTACAAATACGCTGATCAGAACCCAAATCAAATCAATTCTCTACCAACAAATAAGTTGCTAAATCCTTCCACTCATTATTATTTTCCTTTTCACTTTTTAAATACAGATCAACAGTCCTGGTCTGATTTTTATAATGAATTCGTCAACAATAGATACAAGAATAATTTGGCCTTTCACCTGAAATCACCTTAAACTGTATAATTTCTTGCTCAAAATTTTCTACACTGCATGGTCCTACATTATCTTGCACATTTTCTTCTATTAATCTCTCACTTTCTGCACTGTCTTCTTCAGGACCAAAGTAACTAATCTCAATTTCATCACAAACATTTGTTACATCTGATACAGATCCATGCAAAGGAGCACTGTTCAACTTTTTTAACATTAGTGCTGGACTTTTTGCGTAATACAATGTTCTGACTAATTTCCTCATCTGAGTATGATGAACTGCTAACATCCTGAAATGGTGGAAAACACTTCGACATACTTTTTTAGAAACACAAGGCAGAGAATGACCTTGCAAACCTGTATTTTCTCTCACTCTGCAAGGGTCTAGTCCTTGTAACATCTAAATCTTTTGTTTAACACTTTTCTTGGTATAATTACGTAAGAAATTGCATAACAAATCAATAGATTCTTGCCGCACACTGCAAATACTACTACAATTCCAAGTGTACACTGGAGCTTTACAACGTCTCCCTAAAACTTTACCAGCTAACACCTCTTTTGCCTTTCTAGGAACAATTTTCTCTTTCTCAATAGGACAACCATTTCTAACCTTACAAGCACGACCAGTAGTGTAAACTGCATGCAACAAATCATTACTATGAAGATAACTTTCTTCATTAAAAAAAGGCTCAGAACTTGAACTATGTTTCAATTCACCCAAAAAAACCTCTCAAGAATTACTTCTGTTAATTAGTCTTTTCCACCTACTTTTGCCCTTCATTAGTTGGATTGGTTTATCTAATGATCTAATTCTATTTATTACTAAAATAAGCAGTTTTCTTTTCAATTCCAAAGCTTTCTCAACTACATTTTCTGAAGCTTTCTTCTTCTTATAAAATACTGTTTTTTTCTTATATACCTTAATTTCTTTCATTAAATTTAATACTAATCTATTATAAAACATTTTTTTCCTAATTTCCATGAATTGCTTTTTCCTCCTTTTACTATGTACAGTTTTGTCTGCACTTGATTGTCCATTATTCTTTTCTTTATTAGTAGCTTTTTTTCCCGTTGCTGATACACTAAAGAAATTTTTCTGTTTCTGAACACTACTCTTAGTATTTTCCTCAAAAATGTTCTCCTGCTCTTACCAGGACGTTCTTTCTGTTTGTTAAGACATCTCTCTTCATGTAAATCTTCTTGGTGAGTTCTCTTCAAATACATACTTTTCTTTCGTTGCTTTCTCTTTTGGTACTTCGTTGGCATGATGCAATATTTTTAGTATCGATAAACACAACCTATAATAAAAAAATATCTATAACATTACAAAAAAATATCAAATTTTCTATTTTATTTTTTACAAGAACAGATGGAGGAGTATGAGGACAATCCTCGGAGTATCAAAATAAGAGGACTAACAATAAAAGAACAAGGAGTATGAAGCAAGGAAAATGTAATAAAAATTGAGAGTATAAATTGACAGTACAATATAACGGAATATAGAAACAGCCGCGGCACATAGAGGGAGTCGAGATGTGGCAGGCAGGTGGGGCGGAGGAGGGGCAGGGTGAGGAGTGATAAACAACGGAATCTTGAAGCATATTACCAACAAGTAGCGATATTTATCGTTAAATAGGGTTAGCGACGATTTTTTTTATCGCTGCCTATCGCTGGATATGTTAGTGGAGAAAACATGCTGTTAGCAACGTTTTTCTCCATTGTGCTAATATATCCAGCGATAGCGGCGAAATGCGTGAATATCGCTGAGAATACAGCGATATTCACGCATTAGAGACAAAATCGTTTTAGCCATGTTATCCACCTGCCATTGGATAACGTGGCTAAGAACTGGTCTGGGCAGGTGTTAGTATTTGGAGAGATTAGCGGTTAGCGCAAATATTTCCAAGGGTACGCTTGCCTTGCTAATAGGCGATAGCGACGTTAGCGACTGCTTTCAGTCACTAACTGGTTGGGTACGCCCAGTTTGCACGTCATTAGCGATAAACATCGCTGACATGCAAAGTGGGCCCCAAACTGCTTGCTATCGCCTAAAATCTGTCGCTATCATCAGTTAGTGACAGTTTGCTAATAGGGCGATAGAATAATCGCCGCTTAGCGGCCGAAAACAGACGCTAAATCGGTGATAATTGCCTATTGCCCCCCATGGTAATATGCCCCCTGGATCATTGCAGGTTAGTAAACAATTAAATTAATAAAATGAATTTCGGGACATATTATCAACAAAAGGCGATAGATTATGGGCCATATTATCAGTAAAGGATGATACATTATCGCCGCTTTTATCGACAGGAAACTGCCAGTAAAGCAGTGATAATGCTCTCGATAATATATCCTTCTGAATTCCCATAGAAACCAGGTTATGGTGTTATGGTGTTAACATGGGCTTCTATGGAAATTCACAAGGATATATTATCAAGACCATTATCGCCGCTTTAGTGGCAGTTTCCTGCCGGTAAAAGCGGCAATAATGTATCGCCCTTTACTGATAATATGGCACTGACGGTCATATTATTAAGGACCAGTGTTAAAATTATCGATGTTTTATGGACAGGACACTGCCGATAAAACGGCGAAAATGGGCTTGATATTAGGTTCTTGTAAATTGCTATAGAAGCCCAAGTTCTAGTGTTAACCTGGGCTGGTATGGGAATTCTCAAGAGCATATTATCAAGCTCACTATCGTTCCTTTATCGGCATTTTCCTGCCGATAAAAACGACAATAATCCCTTAATGTACAGAGGCACAAAATGATATTAAAGAAATAAACATAACAGCATGCATTGTAGCAAAACACATTTACTACTATAAAACGTTTAACAACGGATGAATATAGGAGCATATTATCAATACAGGCGATAACATTTTCAACATTTTATCGGCAGTTTCCTGCCGATTAAGTGGCGATAATTGTATCGCCGAGTCTTGATAATATACCCCATAATTCGTTTACAAAGATACACCACACACACGCACTCCCATACAACTTTTCAACTCACCTTTCAAATTGAATTCTAGATTAACAAGAATACCACTCACACAGTGGATATTCTTCTACAAAATCATGTTCACATTAATTCAAAAGAAAACACACATTTCTATTGGTTTAACATTCCAAAGCTTTCAAACTAATAGAACTTTCAACCCTTCCCCTGTTCCAGAATCTGCCAGTTACCATAGAAACACTTCAGTGAACACCTAACTCAGCACACAGGTGAAAAGTTCATCATACATTGTTGCAAATTAAAACAGCAAGTGTGCTTGACTGGAGAATATATCAGCTTATCTTATGTAATGTTCTTGTTTATCACTTTTTCTTAACCAATAAAAATAAGGCTTTTAAAAAACAGAAACATGGAACCTAGTTTTCTGTAAAATGTTGTCAAACAACCAATCATTTCTTTTCTTTTTTTGAAAACTGCATATTGTCCACCATTTTAGAAAAATCTTACTCTTGAAACTAGCATTTCATTTACAGACGCCATCATAGTGCATCCAGACCTCTCTTCAAAATGCTTACAGTGTGGATTGTGGGACACAGCTATATTTTCTGGAGTCAGAGGTACGCACAACAGAAAAGAATTCACAAGGACCTAGGTTTACCAAATGTAGACATTAAATGGATTGAACAGAGAGGATTAAAGTTGTACGTATTGATGCCAGTGATGAAATCCTTTATGCATCTCGAACACCCTGACCTCATAATTGTGCACTGTGGTGGCAATGACCTAGGCACTTTGACTGGGGTAGCTCTGGAAATGCTCATGAAGGACACCTTTGCCCAAGTGATGACACTGTTCCCCAAAAAAACTGTCTTTGTATATTCTAATATATGCCAAAGGCAGAGATGGAAGCGGTCCAATCATTATTGTCCACAGTTTGAAAAATCTAGGAAACATGTGAATAAATCAGTTTCTGCCTTTCTCCGAGACTACCGAATGGGGTCCATTTACAACAATAATATGCGTTTCAATATGCATGGCATCTATAAACTTAAGACTCTGCATCTGTACTTACTTGTAGGTATTAAAATCTCGTAATAAACACAACGGCTCTTTTTAGAGCCACACAACACATAAACAAATACATTTCATAAATATCTAAAATTATTTTTAGTTTTCTTGCTTACGTACGCTTATGTGACGACTTTCAACATTACAGCTGTACGTCGTCCATACGTGGTTAGTACGCGTACAATAAATCTACCACCCCCTGAGCAACACTATAGGTTCAGAATGTTTCTATCGTGCCCCCATACCTTATTTGTCAACTTTGTTTTACTGTTTCCTTGTGACTCGGCTGCCGTGACAAATAGGATATTTACAACAAGGGGTGGTGATGGACAGAGTCTCTGAATTAAGCAGAATACTCTCACCCAGTCAAGAGATCAGGGCTAGATCCAACACCGTTTTTTAGCTCATTGCACCATCCCAGTTTCAGAACCTGGCTGTATGCAAATTAGTCTGCCCCTGGCCCAGTGCATCATGGGAACAGGGCAGACCAGACTACAAAAGCCAATTCTTACACTGGGAAGGAAACAAGCTTCCGGGGACCGGTTTCTGGCATTACAGCCGTCTTCGGCCCGGCTTGCTTGAATCCTGATGGTGCAATGAGCAAGGGACTCACATCTGAGTATACCCTTCCACGCTTAGGGTGGACAAAAATATTTACAACAAGGGGTGGTGATGGACAGAGTCTCTGAATTAAGCAGAATACTCTCACCCAGTCAAGAGATCAGGGCTAGATCCAACACCGTTTTTTAGCTCATTGCACCATCCCAGTTTCAGAACCTGGCTGTATGCAAATTAGTCTGTCCCTGGCCCAGTGCATCATGGGAACAGGGCAGACCAGACTACAAAAGCCAATTCTTACACTGGGAAGGAAACAAGCTTCCGGGGACCGGTTTCTGGCATTACAGCCGTCTTCGGCCCGGCTTGCTTGAATCCTGATGGTGCAATGAGCAAGGGACTCACATCTGAGTATACCCTTCCACGCTTAGGGTGGACAAAAATATTTACAACAAGGGGTGGTGATGGACAGAGTCTCTGAATTAAGCAGAATACTCTCACCCAGTCAAGAGATCAGGGCTAGATCCAACACCGTTTTTTAGCTCATTGCACCATCCCAGTTTCAGAACCTGGCTGTATGCAAATTAGTCTGTCCCTGGCCCAGTGCATCATGGGAACAGGGCAGACCAGACTACAAAAGCCAATTCTTACACTGGGAAGGAAACAAGCTTCCGGGGACCGGTTTCTGGCATTACAGCCGTCTTCGGCCCGGCTTGCTTGAATCCTGATGGTGCAATGAGCAAGGGACTCACATCTGAGTATACCCTTCCACGCTTAGGGTGGACATAAATATTTACAACAAGGGGTGGTGATGGACAGAGTCTCTGAATTAAGCAGAATACTCTCACCCAGTCAAGAGATCAGGGCTAGATCCAACACCGTTTTTTAGCTCATTGCACCATCCCAGTTTCAGAACCTGGCTGTATGCAAATTAGTCTGTCCCTGGCCCAGTGCATCATGGGAACAGGGCAGACCAGACTACAAAAGCCAATTCTTACACTGGGAAGGAAACAAGCTTCCGGGGACCGATTTCTGGCATTACAGCCGTCTTCGGCCCGGCTTGCTTGAATCCTGATGGTGCAATGAGCAAGGGACTCACATCTGAGTATACCCTTCCACGCTTAGGGTGGACAAAAATATTTACAACAAGGGGTGGTGATGGACAGAGTCTCTGAATTAAGCAGAATACTCTCACCCAGTCAAGAGATCAGGGCTAGATCCAACACCGTTTT
This sequence comes from Lissotriton helveticus, assembly GCF_964261635.1. Taxonomy (NCBI): domain Eukaryota; kingdom Metazoa; phylum Chordata; class Amphibia; order Caudata; family Salamandridae; genus Lissotriton; species Lissotriton helveticus. The sequence goes on from NC_136060.1 coordinate 56,757,989, forward strand.
TTAGCTCATTGCACCATCCCAGTTTCAGAACCTGGCTGTATGCAAATTAGTCTGTCCCTGGCCCAGTGCATCATGGGAACAGGGCAGACCAGACTACAAAAGCCAATTCTTACACTGGGAAGGAAACAAGCTTCCGGGGACCGGTTTCTGGCATTACAGCCGTCTTCGGCCCGGCTTGCTTGAATCCTGATGGTGCAATGAGCAAGGGACTCACATCTGAGTATACCCTTCCACGCTTAGGGTGGACAAAAATATTTACAACAAGGGGTGGTGATGGACAGAGTCTCTGAATTAAGCAGAATACTCTCACCCAGTCAAGAGATCAGGGCTAGATCCAACACCGTTTTTTAGCTCATTGCACCATCCCAGTTTCAGAACCTGGCTGTATGCAAATTAGTCTGTCCCTGGCCCAGTGCATCATGGGAACAGGGCAGACCAGACTACAAAAGCCAATTCTTACACTGGGAAGGAAACAAGCTTCCGGGGACCGGTTTCTGGCATTACAGCCGTCTTCGGCCCGGCTTGCTTGAATCCTGATGGTGCAATGAGCAAGGGACTCACATCTGAGTATACCCTTCCACGCTTAGGGTGGACAAAAATATTTACAACAAGGGGTGGTGATGGACAGAGTCTCTGAATTAAGCAGAATACTCTCACCCAGTCAAGAGATCAGGGCTAGATCCAACACCGTTTTTTAGCTCATTGCACCATCCCAGTTTCAGAACCTGGCTGTATGCAAATTAGTCTGTCCCTGGCCCAGTGCATCATGGGAACAGGGCAGACCAGACTACAAAAGCCAATTCTTACACTGGGAAGGAAACAAGCTTCCGGGGACCGGTTTCTGGCATTACAGCCGTCTTCGGCCCGGCTTGCTTGAATCCTGATGGTGCAATGAGCAAGGGACTCACATCTGAGTATACCCTTCCACGCTTAGGGTGGACAAAAATATTTACAACAAGGGGTGGTGATGGACAGAGTCTCTGAATTAAGCAGAATACTCTCACCCAGAGAAGAGATCAGGGCTAGATCCAACACCGTTTTTTAGCTCATTGCACCATCCCAGTTTCAGAACCTGGCTGTATGCAAATTAGTCTGTCCCTGGCCCAGTGCATCATGGGAACAGGGCAGACCAGACTACAAAAGCCAATTCTTACACTGGGAAGGAAACAAGCTTCCGGGGACCGGTTTCTGGCATTACAGCCGTCTTCGGCCCGGCTTGCTTGAATCCTGATGGTGCAATGAGCAAGGGACTCACATCTGAGTATACCCTTCCACGCTTAGGGTGGACAAAAATATTTACAACAAGGGGTGGTGATGGACAGAGTCTCTGAATTAAGCAGAATACTCTCACCCAGTCAAGAGATCAGGGCTAGATCCAACACCGTTTTTTAGCTCATTGCACCATCCCAGTTTCAGAACCTGGCTGTATGCAAATTAGTCTGTCCCTGGCCCAGTGCATCATGGGAACAGGGCAGACCAGACTACAAAAGCCAATTCTTACACTGGGAAGGAAACAAGCTTCCGGGGACCGGTTTCTGGCATTACAGCCGTCTTCGGCCCGGCTTGCTTGAATCCTGATGGTGCAATGAGCAAGGGACTCACATCTGAGTATACCCTTCCACGCTTAGGGTGGACAAAAATATTTACAACAAGGGGTGGTGATGGACAGAGTCTCTGAATTAAGCAGAATACTCTCACCCAGTCAAGAGATCAGGGCTAGATCCAACACCGTTTTTTAGCTCATTGCACCATCCCAGTTTCAGAACCTGGCTGTATGCAAATTTGTCTGTCCCTGGCCCAGTGCATCATGGGAACAGGGCAGACCAGACTACAAAAGCCAATTCTTACACTGGGAAGGAAACAAGCTTCCATGGACCGGTTTCTGGCATTACAGCCGTCTTCGGCCCGGCTTGCTTGAATCCTGATGGTGCAATGAGCAAGGGACTCACATCTGAGTATACCCTTCCACGCTTAGGGTGGAAAAAAATATTTACAACAAGGGGTGGTGATGGACAGAGTCTCTGAATTAAGCAGAATACTCTCACCCAGTCAAGAGATCAGGGCTAGATCCAACACCGTTTTTTAGCTCATTGCACCATCCCAGTTTCAGAACCTGGCTGTATGCAAATTAGTCTGTCCCTGGCCCAGTGCATCATGGGAACAGGGCAGACCAGACTACAAAAGCCAATTCTTACACTGGGAAGGAAACAAGCTTCCGGGGACCGGTTTCTGGCATTACAGCCATCTTCGGCCCGGCTTGCTTGAATCCTGATGGTGCAATGAGCAAGGGACTCACATCTGAGTATACCCTTCCACGCTTAGGGTGGACAAAAATATTTACAACAAGGGGTGGTGATGGACAGAGTCTCTGAATTAAGCAGAATACTCTCACCCAGTCAAGAGATCAGGGCTAGATCCAACACCGTTTTTTAGCTCATTGCACCATCCCAGTTTCAGAACCTGGCTGTATGCAAATTAGTCTGTCCCTGGCCCAGTGCATCATGGGAACAGGGCAGACCAGACTACAAAAGCCAATTCTTACACTGGGAAGGAAACAAGCTTCCGGGGACCGGTTTCTGGCATTACAGCCGTCTTCGGCCCGGCTTGCTTGAATCCTGATGGTGCAATGAGCAAGGGACTCACATCTGAGTATACCCTTCCACGCTTAGGGTGGACAAAAATATTTACAACAAGGGGTGGTGATGGACAGAGTCTCTGAATTAAGCAGAATACTCTCACCCAGTCAAGAGATCAGGGCTAGATCCAACACCGTTTTTTAGCTCATTGCACCATCCCAGTTTCAGAACCTGGCTGTATGCAAATTAGTCTGTCCCTGGCCCAGTGCATCATGGGAACAGGGCAGACCAGACTACAAAAGCCAATTCTTACACTGGGAAGGAAACAAGCTTCCGGGGACCGGTTTCTGGCATTACAGCCGTCTTCGGCCCGGCTTGCTTGAATCCTGATGGTGCAATGAGCAAGGGACTCACATCTGAGTATCCCCTTCCACGCTTAGGGTGGACAAAAATATTTACAACAAGGGGTGGTGATGGACAGAGTCTCTGAATTAAGCAGAATACTCTCACCCAGTCAAGAGATCAGGGCTAGATCCAACACCGTTTTTTAGCTCATTGCACCATCCCAGTTTCAGAACCTGGCTGTATGCAAATTAGTCTGTCCCTGGCCCAGTGCATCATGGGAACAGGGCAGACCAGACTACAAAAGCCAATTCTTACACTGGGAAGGAAACAAGCTTCCGGGGACCGGTTTCTGGCATTACAGCCGTCTTCGGCCCGGCTTGCTTGAATCCTGATGGTGCAATGAGCAAGGGACTCACATCTGAGTATACCCTTCCACGCTTAGGGTGGACTGGGTAAGAGTGGTCTGCTTAATTCAGACACTCTGTTCATCACCACCCCCTTTTCTGTATCGTTTTTGGCCACTATAGGTGTGGCAGGGTATACTCAGACATGAGTCCCTTTCTCACTGCTCCATCAGGATTCAAGCAAGCCGGGCCGAAGAGGCTGAAATGCCAGAAACCGGTCCCCGGTAGCTTGTCTCCTTTCTGGTGAAGAATTGGCTTGGTAGTTTGGTCTGCCCTGTTCCCATGATGCACTGGGCCAGGGACAGACTAATTTGCATATAGCCAGGTTCTGAGCTGGGATGGGGCAGTGAGATAAATAACGGTGATGGATCAAGCCCTGATCTTTGGACTGGGTAAGAGTGGTCTGCTTAATTCAGACACTCTGTTCATCACCACCCCCTTTTCTGTATCGTTTTTGGCCACTATAGGTGTGGCAGGGTATACTCAGACATGAGTCCCTTTCTCACAGCTCCATCAGGATTCAAGCAAGCCGGGCCGAAGAGGCTGAAATGCCAGAAACCGGTCCCCGGTAGCTTGTCTCCTTCCTGGTGAAGAATTGGCTTGGTAGTTTGGTCTGCCCTGTTCCCATGATGCACTGGGCCAGGGACAGACTAATTTGCATATAGCCAGGTTCTGAGCTGGGATGGGGCAGTGAGATAAATAACGGTGATGGATCAAGCCCTGATCTTTGGACTGGGTAAGAGTGGTCTGCTTAATTCAGACACTCTGTTCATCACCACCCCCTTTTCTGTATCGTGACAAATAGGATGGCTTGCAACACTTCCTGGTTTGAAGTATTGACAGCCAATCAGCATGCAGCTCCTGCTCGTAATTGTACATATTTCTGTACGCGTACGCTGCGATTTTTCTTAAAAATAATAAAATAAAAAATAGAGCCTAAACATGCATGTACAACCCACTAACCACACGTGATCGTCACCATGAAGCCATTAGCATGCATTTCAATCATATTATCAACACAACGAGATGGATTATCACCGCTTTATTGGCACTTTCCTGCTGATAAAAGCGGGGATAATGTGTCGCCTTTTGTTGATATCGCGTTTTGTTGATAATATGACCCGAAATTTGTTTTATTAATGTAATTGCTTAGTTACCTGCAATCATGCAGATTCCGTTGTTTATCACCCCTCACCCTGCCCCTCCCCCACCCGCCCTGCCTGGCCCACCGCAAATCCCTGCACGGGCCGCGGCTGAGACGCGGTTGCGATCTAGTCATTTACCACATAGGTATGGGGAATACTTGGTGAGGCGCGCGCTCACTAACAAGTGCGCACTTCACCGAAGACGTTTCGGAGTTCAGACCCATTTTCAGTTGCTCTTTAGACATTCGTGAAGAGAAAGTGGAAATATTTCTGTGAAAGTTAAAGGACGTTGTTTGACAAGTTAGTGAGTAATTAAACTTACCTGACATTATAGACAATATTGAATGTACTCAGTCGATGTATTTTCTCTAACTTCAAAGGAGAAACGATAAAATGTATGTTAAGAAAAGTCTTAAGGAAAAAGAACATATTGAGTTAGGAATAGTAGAAAGACTTTTGAATTAAGAAGGAACATTAATGAAAAACACAAGATATTGAAGGATTGACAGAATAGATAACAAGCACCTGCATGAAGAAAAGTTAGTAGAAGAACAGAAGGAAATTAATAATATAAAAATTAGACAATAAACTGAGAGGCCTAGGTTAATGAATGTTTGGTAATTATAGGTTAAAAGCAGTGAGAAAAATAAAGAACCATAAACTACAAGGTTGCAGACAAATACTAGAGGAGAGACTAGTTCGAAATTGGAAGGGGTAGGTAATTAGTAGGGTTAGACTAAGTTATAGATGAGGAATAGAGATAGAGTAAACACATGAAGTATTCAAAAAGTAGTGTGATAATGATGTCTAAATATACACAGATACAAAGTGTTGTTCAGGACAATGAATAGTATCTTTTCCATTATAGTAAAACACATTTACTATTTTGGAAAGGGTAAGGTGAATAGACATATTCTACAGGTTTTAGTAGTGTATTTTACCATAACAGCCTGAGTCTTTTCCTATACTCATAAGGAGTGATTGCTTTCAAAATTTAAGAAAAGCTAAGAACAGGATATCCTTATAAGTAATTATAGTTGTATAATTTTGCAAGGGACTAAAACTCTACTAATGGAATGTTGTTAGATAATGGTATTTATATAGTATTTTTTGTAGGCACAAATAGGTGAAAACAGTAGTTTTGTATTATATATTACGAAAAGTGAAAAAATTAACTGTTTATATTTTTATACAAGGAGCAAGAACATTAAGGAAAAATTATGGAAAGAGAACAGCCTCATACTTTGAGTATAATTGAAGAACTAATCGTATCTGTCATAGGCAATGAGAGTGAAGAAGGGGAAATTAGTGCTGCATACATGAATTGTAATTTTGAAGACGAAAGCTTTGATGCTGATTTGTTGAAGTTTTAAATTATGTTGAAATTTTAGAACACATTAAATCAGAACCTGCTGACGAGGAAATTGATCTGAATGACATATCTGATGAAGTTGTATTGGAATGTCTGTTAAATTATGAAATGTTACAAGAATAAATTTATTGTTGAAAAATAAAAAAGGTTTGAGCACTATCTACTAATGTATTTATTGTACTAAAAGTGAAGCAGTTATATATTCAGTTATATATTCTTTAAATGTTTGTATTGATTTAAAATATGCAAAGTGGGTTTGAGGGTATCGATTGCTTAAAATCCGTATGGAGTATACATTCAGTCTTGTATGCAGGTTCAAACTTGTGTTTTATGCCTTCAATTCCCCAGTCTGTATCCTTAGACTTCCACAAAACACCCTGACACTGCTGTTTTAGTATTGTAGTGAGCCAGCAGTATGTTCTTTTTGATTGTACGGTGGTAAAACTGAAGCTGTAATAAATTTAGTGAGGAACTTTCTTTGCAGAAGTGTAATGATCCAGTCAGTATATAGATAGTCATGGATTAAAAGAGGACATAGTGCACAGGCTGTTTCAAACCTCTATGGACTGTGGATGCACTGTTCTATGCACCAGCAAACTTATGTTTTATACGTTCAATTCCTCAATGTGTATCCTGATACTTCCAGCAAAGATTGTCACACTACTGTTTCAATATTGTAGTGAGCCATTCAGCAGTATGTGTTTATCTGTATACTGTGGTACAACTGAGGCTGTTATAAATTCAATCAGGTTCCTTGCAGTCTTGTAATCATCCACTCACTATCTTAGTACTCATGCATTAAAATAGGCCTTAGGGCATAGACTGCTTCAAAATCCGTATAGACGATGTATGCAGTCTTCTAGGTACTTGCAAATTTGTGTTTTATACGTTCAATTTACTATTTTGTATCGTTACATTTCCAGCAAACACTCTGTCACTGTTGTTTTAGTTTTGTAGTGACTCATTCATCGGTATGTAGTAATCCTATCACTACATTAAAACACTAATGGGCACATATACAATAACTGGCATATCCCCAGGAATATGTCAGTTATTGTGCTCCGTGACACCACCACCATGGATGCGCTGTATTTACAATGCGGTGTACCATGGGACAAAAATGGCACATATTTGTAATGTATCTGTGCTGTAAAGGTGGTGCATTGTTTGAGTTATGTTGGAAGTGCAATGGTCTGGGGGCCCTATGCTCAGACTGCTGTCTCAATCCTTACACTTGTTTCAAGGTAGTGCAGGGTTTTGACACAGCATGAGCGCAAAAGTGACAAAGTGAAATCTTGTAGATTGTAGTCAGCCACTTTTAGGAGGTGTTTCTGCGCAGGAACGCCCCCCCATGTAGGAATGTGTCCTTCTGGTACAGGGATTTACAATGTAATGTACCTCCCAGATACGTAACATTCTAAATACCACATGTTGTGGTGCATCTTTTGCACCACTGCTTCATCAGAAAAGTGATGCAACGGTGATGTAAAAGAGGCACAAGGGTGTTGTAAATCTACCTCTAACAAACACTTACAAATTCACCGAGACAGTTTCACTAGCAGTGCATTCTTTTTGAATTTACTTTTGTTGTTATTTTACATTAAAAATATGAAAGGTAACTTTAAAAATAAAATAAACATAAGTATTTATAAGTAAATGTAGGAAATTACTATAAAAAGAAAGAAATAATAATAATTAGTATATTTCAAAATTATCATTTACAAAACCTTTGAAATTCACTGAAAAAAACATAGGTTTCACACATGTTATAGTTAGGAATTAGCATTTAAAAAACCTTAGAAATTCACTGAAAAAACCATAGGTTTCATCCAGGTTATAGTTAGCTGGACATTTCTCTCATACAAAACCATTGCAATTCCACCGTTATAGTTAGTTCAGCTAACTATAACTCGCGCGCCCGCAATGCACTGCTGATGACGTCACATATTACATCACTCATTACATGGTCAGTGGCATCACTGATGACATCACTGATGACATATCAAGTGACATCACTGATGACATCTCAAATGACATCACTGATGACATCATCCTTGTGAAAGAGTGGCCGACCTCCTCTCACCCTAATATAACCTATAATACACACATTCAAAAATAGAGATACCAATACCAGTTACAATAACCTATTCAGTAATTCCAACATCTACATACACATCCACTCATCCACCAACAGTTCTATATAGTCACTTAAACATGTACTCACTCATCTTATGTACTCATACACCTATACATCCTGTTACACACTGATACTCATCCATCATCATCATCATGGTTTTATTGTATGATTAATTAAAATCTTTACAATGTGTGCATTCAATAAAAAGTAATACAACACAAGTTTAAAATGCGAATTAAGAAAAAAAAAAAGAAATTAGTAAATAAATTGTCGTAGGGTCTGAATATTATCTGTCCATAGTCTTTGCGTTTATCATAATCCTCGGACACAATATATAAAGTCCGTTAATTTCAGTTCAGTCAATGTATGTTCATTAAGTCAGTTCCTTTTCTAATATCTGCTTTGTTGCCTTGGCCATGAATTTGATTCCCCGGCATGAGAGTATGGGAGAGACACCACTTAACCACCGTATAACCGCCTGTCTGCATGTGCGGATTTTCAATGTGTTGAAAATTGCCCGCAGATATATTCTTCTTAAGGCTTGTAGCGCAGGACATACACATAGTATGTGTGACACTGTTTCATTCTTGTATCCGCAAAGTCTGCAGCTTGCACTGTCTGTTTTCTGTTTCCAGGAAGGCATTAAGTCTTTTGTAAAATACATGCCCAGACGGTACGCTATTAGGGTTTTTTTTAGATGTTGACAGAAGTGTTGGGCTAAATAAACTTGCGGTTTTTGGATGGAATAAGAGTTTACTACTGTCCAAGCGTGTCTCCGTTTACTTAGGGTTTTTTTGTCTTTGAGCAGGGAGATCTTTTTTGCCGAGCCATTTGCTATTTTGCAAAATTGCTTGTGATCCTTGTTTATTTTCCAAGCTTCTTGGAGTCCAAGGGATGACAAACTCAGGTTTAGGAATTCTCCCCAATGGGTGGTATTCGGCTGCTCTAAAGAAAAGTTTATTTCTTCCCAGCACATGTTGTCCCAGGAGCCGCTGGAAGCAAGTCGGATCTTGTGGCAAAATTTTACAAATGTAGAATTTGACCTGATGTCTTGATTTTGTAAACCGAATTCTAGTCGAACTTGGGCTGCCGATGCTGCTTTTGGCAGCCCAAACACCACTTTGTATATTTTGTTTTGTAGGCTGTTTAAGATTGCTGATTTGCTCCCGAGCCATCCGATTAAACCGTAAGACAAAGTAGGGATAATTTGGGCGGCCATGACTTTAAGTAAGTGGGTGTAGTTTGGACCGCCCACTGTCTTTTGCAGTTGTTTGTAAGCGAATATTAGTGATTGCGCTTTCCCTCTTAGTACTTGAATGTGCTTCTTTTTTGTATTGCCGCGCTCGATGGTCATCCCGAGGTATTTATACGAGTCCTGTTCTTTGAGGAGGGATTTATTGATTGTCCAAGTGTATTTCAATTTCTTACACTCAGTAATACGAAGTACTTTGGTTTTGTTTTTGTTCAGCTCCAGGTTTTCCTCTGTGAGGTACGAAACTAGCGTGTTCACTAGGCGTTGCAGCCCGACTGGTGTTTGACTTAGTAAGACTATGTCGTCGGCGTACTGCATTATAGGTACGGGCACGTTGCCTAGTTTCGGTGCATGGCTTTCTGTCGCATCAATTTTTCTTCCGATGTCGGCAAGGTATAGGTTAAAGAGACTGGGTGCAAGGACGCAGCCTTGTTTTAGTCCGTCCTGTGTTTCAATTTTGTTGGTCAGGCTGCTACCGTTCCCTTGTTTAACCTTGGCCCATGTCTCACTGTATAGACTTGAAATTGCATTTATTAGATATTCTGGCGTCCCCCATTCTCTTAACTTGCTCCACAACCTGGGCCTGCTTACATGGTCGAAAGCTGATTTTATATCGACAAAACAAGCATATAGGTGTTGTTTTCTTTTTTTGGCATTGTCGGTTAATAAGCACAGGGTAGCCAGGTTAGTAGTTGTCCCCATCCCCATTCTGAATCCAATTTGGAACCTGGGTATTATTTTTGTTTCGGTCTCCCAGTCCTGGAGCTCTTTTAACAGGCATGAGGCGTACAGCTTTGCTTCTATATCTATTAATGAAATTAAACGATAATTTCCAGGCTCTTTCCTGTCCCCTTTCTTGTGAATTGGGTGGATGATGTTTCCTCTCCATGTTTCCGGAAGGATTCCTTTTTTTAAGATGACATTGAATAGTGTAGATAAAAGGTCAGCCCAGAAGTCCGTGTCTGCTTTATAGACTGCAGTTGGGATGCCATTTGGCCCCGGGGCCCCTTCTGATTTTAATTTCTGTATTAGCCTTTTTATTTGGGCATGTGTAATCGTTGGTTCTTCCTCAGTGAGATTTGGTTCTGTAGTGACACTGTCTCGTGGATTTGAACTGTGATCCTCGCTCTCCCTTGGGCTCCCTTGTTCTTTTTTTTCAGTTCTTTGGGGATCCTTTGTTAGGTAAAGCTTCTTCACGTAAGTCTCCCATTCCATGTTGCTGATCCCGGGATCCTGTTGTAGTGTCTGTCCCAGATTTAGTTCATTAATGATTCTCCAGAACTCTCTAGAGGATGCTTTTCTGGTTGAAATAAGTAGCCTTGTCCATACCTGTTCTTTATATTAGCCTTTTGCAGCCCATAGTTTTTTCCGGTATTCCTTTCTCATATTTCTGAGGTCTACGATGTTTGTATGTTGGCACTTTACTGCCGTTCGCTGGGCCCTAGCTAGTTTCTTTTTTTCTTGTTTTAGATCCATGTTAAACCAGGGCGCTGGTGTTCTTGTTTGTTTTCTATTTCCTTTCGAGTGAAATGAGTGGTTTTCCATTAAAACCTCCAGCAAGTTTTCCCAAGTTTTTATTGGGTCACCGTCGTCGAGGCTCCCGTGTTGCAGCATGAAAGTGGAGGCTGTGGTCATGATTTTTTGTGTGTCCTCGCCCCTCCATTTTATTTTCCGTAAGTTGAATTTTTCTGTTTCTTGGATTAGTGATCTCAGTCTCTCGGCTCTAGGTGCGATAATGTCCAGCCTGAGGATTTGCGGGTGATGATCGCTTTCCGGGCGCTGGACTATTGTGTATTCCACGATTGAGTTTGTCAGATTCGTTGTTACTAGTGTAAAGTCCAGCGCTGATTTAACTTTGCCGCTCACGTAGGTGGTACACGCTTGTGTCAGACCTTCCTTTTTTTTGCTTTTTAATATTAATAGGCCCATTTTTCTATTTTCCTATGATTAATTTGAGAGGCCATTACTTCTATCCTATTGGCTCTGTTCATTCTAGTCGTTTTAGTGTTTAGTAAATTTTGGTTAAAGCCTCCTGAGATTATCATGGAGTGAACAGTGTTTCCATTTTTTCCTTTTTTGTTTTCTGATCTGGATGTATGTAAATGTTTAATATTAGCAGTTGTTGCTGGGGCTGTACTGTGATTTTTATAGCTTGAACCCAATTAAGTCCAACGTCCATTATTTCTTGGATCCAGTTGTATTTCTGAGAAATGAGGATTGATAAACCTCCCCGGGGATGACCGTATTTTGCATGTTTTTCTGCTAGTATGTGATGGTCAGTGAAGCCTGTAATTCCAAGTTGTGATAGGTTCCATGTTTCTTGTAGGAGTATTATGTCTGACTCATCAAAAAAAGTTAGAGTTTCGTGGTCCTGCTCCATTGAGTTGAAACCGTGCACGTTCCAAGAGCAAAGATTGATTTGATCTCCTGTTGTTTTTTCATTTTGTCTGCCAATTGCTTGTTTTCTGAGTGTAGTTGTTATCTCAGTTCTAGGAGCCCTTTTCACTTAGTACGATTGGGATCCAAGACCAATCTTGATTACTACCGTATAGCCGGTGAGTAAATATCTGATGTTTCAGTCTGGTTTTTGTTTCTGTTCCTTTTTCTGGAGTGGTTGCTCTTGCTGCTTGTAAACATGATTTAGTTTGGGGCCTTTGGTGCTCCTTATCCTTTTGGTAATCCGAGCTGTTCTGTAGAGGATAAGGGTATTTCGGTTGCTTGTGTTGAAGTATTTTTATTCCCCAGTTCTCGAATGTTTCTTTGTGTGCGTAGATTTGTGCTGCTAGCTCTTTCAATTTCCAAGTAGTTACTGATTTTTCTGTTCCTGGCCTTGCTCTATTTTGCTGGAACTCGACTACTTCCATGTCTTGGGAAACAATTCCCTTAAGGGCTGGAATTTCCTTAAACAATTTTAGAATGTTTCCTCTGTTGAGGATATCATGTTTTCCCTTTGTTTCGAATTCTGGCATAAATGTTACTACTGGTTCGATTTCCTCATCCATACAGTTACTCACACACATACTCACACATGCAAATAAACTATCAAACATCCATTTGTTTGCATATACAGCTATACACACACCACTACACTTACTTTTACAGAAACGTACACATACTTACTCTCTTAAACAATCAGTTATAGAAACACATACTTATTTATACAGGAACTTTTTCAATCTGTCACTGTCATATATCCTTACTTATATACATCAATACTCACATATACTAGGTTAAAACACATGTACTTTCTCATAAAGACACTATTGAGGCAGTCATTCACTCACTAGCACACCCATACACACATTCATCCACCTGTACAGTCCTGCACACATGCTGTCTTCAAAACCACATACATTGAGTCAGTCATTCATGCATCTGTGCCGTAAGTAATACCCGCCACCAAACCATACAGACACTCATTCTGATACTCAAAAAACCAACTAGTAACCCATATAGACACTTGTGTAGCTACTCACCAACCCATGCAGCCACTTACACACAAAGTGAGACACTGATACAGATATTTACATATTTAATCATTACTCGCTAATACATGTATTCACTAAGATACACTTAATAATTCAGTTATACAATGAAATTTACAAAAAAAACATCCATTTAGACACTTATTTACCCATTTATTCTTCCATCGACCTTTAGATATGCATATATAAAAATATTTATTTTTCAGAAAGACACACATTCAGTGGATGATGTCATCAGTGATGTCATCAGTGATGTCATTTGAGATGTCATCAGTGATGTCATGTGTGATGTCACTGACCATGCTATGAGTGATGTTATAAGTGACGTCATCAGCAGTGCATTGCGGGCGCGCAAGTTATAGTTAGCTGAGCTAACTATCACGGAGGAATTTCAAAGGTTGTGTATGAGAGAAATGTTCAGCTAACTATAACGTGTGAAAACTAGGGTTTTTTCAATGAATTTGCATGGTTTTTTAAATGCTAATTCCTAACTATAACGTGTGTGAAACCTATGTTTTTTTCAATGAATATATATATATATATATATAATTATTATTATTTTTTTTTTTACAAAGCCGCAAGGCAAAATACGTCTGTTGGAGGGGCAGGGGGTCTGCAATAAACACAGTTGAATACCGGTATGACCAGAGCGCTTTCCATTTTACAGTTCGGAAGGGATGCTGATACGTTGTGTAAATATATGTATATATATATTCACTGAAAAAACCATAGGTTATAGATTATATATAGTTAGGAATTAGCATTTACAAAACCTTGAAAATTCACTGAAAAAACCATAGGTTATAGACCATATATAGTTAGGAATTAGCATTTAAAAAACCTTATTTTACTCACACAAAACCATTGAAATTCCATATATAGTTAGTTGCACTAACTATATATCGCGCACCCGCAATCCACTGCTGATGATGTCACATATTACATCATTCATGACATGGTCAGTGACATCACTGATGACATCACTGATGACATCTCAAATGACATCACTGATGACATCACTGATAACAACATCCAGTGATTTTTTGTTTCTGTAAAGTTTAAATATGTCTTACATATTGAAGAATGAGTGGATGTATAAGTGTCTGGACGAAGGATTTAGTAGGTGCATGACTGACTGTATGAGTGAGTGATTAAATGTGTCTCACTGAGTGCACGGGTTGGTGACTAAACTGTCTTAATTTGTGCATCATTATGTTTGTTGTTCTGTAAACTGCTGCATGTGTTGATCAGTAGCTATATGAGTAAGTATATGGGTTATTGATTGGTTGCTCAAGTATTTGTATGGGAGACTGAGTGTGTGTGTGGGTGGCTGGGAGGTGTATGACTCTGTGCATAGATGTGTGAGCAGTTGATTCACTAGATGTATGGGTTCAAAAGTGCATGTGGAAACAGCTGTATGGGTGGTTGACTGTGTGCATGAGTGCATTGGTGAGTGAATGGATATCTCAGTGCTACATGTCAAAGTAAGTACATATGTAAAACACAGTACATGTGAGAGTTGGCATATATAAATAACTGTGCATGAGAGCCACTGAATGTGTGAGTAGCTGTATGGATCATTGTGAACTTGTATCAGGGATTGTATAAGAGAGTAAATATGTGTTAGTATATGCTTGAATAAGTAAGGTGTGTATAACTGTATAGTTGAGGAAATGGAGGTGAGATTGTTTCTTTGCATGACTGACTAGGTGTGTGAGTAACTCCATGGATGAGTGACAGTGTGTGAGTTTCTGTATACACTGAGTGTATCTAAGGTTATATTAGAGTCTGAAGAGGTTTATCGTATTAGCAAAAGAATGATGTCAAATGAGATGTCATCAGTGATGTCATCAGTGATGTCATTTGAGATGTCATCAGTGATGTCATCAGTGATGTCACTGACCATGTCATGAATGATGTAATATGTGACATCATCAGCAGTGGATTGCGGGTGCGCGATATATAGTTAGTGCAACTAACTATATATGGAATTTCAATGGTTTTGTGTGAGTAAAATAAGGTTTTTTAAATGCTAATTCCTAACTATATATGGTCTATAACCTATGGTTTTTTCAGTGAATTTTCAAGGTTTTGTAAATGCTAATTCCTAACTATATATAATCTATAACCTATGGTTTTTTCAGTGAATTTCAATGGTTTTTTAATAGCAAATATCTGTAGCTGTAAAATGTATTCTTCTTTAAATCCCAAAATATATTTTATATGTTTATTAATAACTTTTTTTTTTTTTAATTTTTTTTTCTTCGTTCCCGCTTCGCGAATCGGGAAGCTTCCCGTTAGCTGACCTTGATGCCGCGAAATAGACCGCGAGCCGGTAAACGTTTCTTTACCGCAACTGCCGCGTTAGAAAACAACATCGTGACGCCTCCCGTCCGCATGACGTTTCGCGTTGTCGCGTGATACGTCATATGACGTACTACGTTAGCGAACTGGTACGCTTACCGAGTCGCAAAGCACAGGTTTCTGGAAGCAAACCGGGAGGCCCTGCAAAGCGTGTAACGTAAACACAGCAGGTCATGTGACTTGGTAATAACACTTTTCATTGGTTCATTTCACTTTTGGTTTCCTAATGATGTAAGACTAGGTCATATAATCTAAAATGAACACTTTTCATTGGTTGAGAACTATTGTTTTTCCCAAATGATGAAAATCCCTCTTTCTTTCCTCACTCTGACTTTCATCATTGTGAGAGAAAGACCCTTTGTTACCAGTGAGCAATGGCTTCTTTAGTAGCTTCAGCTGGTGCTTCCCCACCACCTCCACCACATCCAAGGAAGAGTGGACCGATGTGTGAATGTGTTTACTGTATGCAACAACTTTGACACTTACAGAAGCCTCACCTTCTCCATGCCTCCTACACAGTTCTACATGTACATCATAAATGCAAACAGAACAGAATTAATTATACATGTTAAATGGTTTATTTTTGCTGTTCTCAGAATGTATCAAATTTCACTAAAAACAGTGACTTGAAGGTATTCATCATATAACAGCGGGGAAAAAAAAACACAATCAAAATGATTGTGTTTAAAAAACCCATACAACATAACAAATCAGAATTCAGAACTCCTTAAAGTTAACTTACTTTCCATGACGGCCAAGGATGTCCTATGAACAGCTTACACTCTATTGTGCTGTTATTACTTTCAACCCACCACTTTCTGAAAGAAAACCTCCGTCGTTTTCAAAAACATGTTACATACAATAAATGACTTCTTGCTCTCTACCACAAGTTTCCACAAGGCCAAATCTTGTCAGACCCATTTATAACTCTTGGATTTCTTGTAAGCCAATCCCGTCTTTTCGCATTTCCGCAACTTTCAGAATTAAAATGTTGAAGATCATTTACACAATCCTGGACTAGTAATATCTTCCCCTTCTTGCTCAATCATGTTCTACATTTCCTATCACACTGATACTGCTTACTATGAAGCAGACTTACACTACCTTTATGACTAGTACAATTATTTAATTCTCTACATCACTTTTAATCACAAAGCAATGTAAAACAGTAGACAGCATTGCAGACTTACATTCCCTCTACTCCATGTTTTGATTGGCTGCTTCAATTAGCTTATAAAAAGAAACAGTTTTTCTGAACTCATTCAAAGTGCACGTATTTCTCCATGACGTCCAGTGTTATGGTAAGAAGTTATGTCTCTGTACCACACTTATCCTCAAGGCCAAATAGTGTAGGAGCCATGAGAACTTCTTGAAATTCCTCAGAGCACATCCCGAGATTCTTTCCCTAAAATTTTGGTTTTAAAAACACCAGGTAAGAATTTTTAAGGTCATACGGCAATTTTGTTTTTAAAATTAAAACAGAATCATTGCAGAATGACCAGCCATTTCTACACTTTAAATAAGCTGTATAATGTCCTGATGTTATTGAAGGACCATCATGATATATAATTGCTACAGTTACAAAAGTCCTTCCTGATATTGACAACTGTGAAGCCACAACATTTTTAATTAAAGTTCTCAATTTTGTTCCATCAGGCCTACATCGTTGGAACATTAAAATGACATACTGGCCATATGTTCGTATAAATAATGTGGACATCATTTCAGATTTACATTGGCTACACTCCATGTTGTGATCAGCTGCTTTTACTAGCTTATTAAAAGAGACTGATTTACTGTCTGGCAAAGTTAAATATATAAATCTTTCTGAGTCTACACTAGTAGTACTTGATACCCTACAGTTCTCGCAGTCATGCTGCCATTGATAAGAAAGCCCAAACAGGTGATCTACATCTACACCTTCATCATGCAATACATCAAGCATATACATTAAAAACTCCTGACAATCTTGCTGACTATTTTGAGAGAATTGTGTTTGGCCTGAACATCTGTCTAACAGATTTCGAATTTCAGACACACTTTCTATGTTTCTTCTATCAGTGCTACAT
Source organism: Lissotriton helveticus (assembly GCF_964261635.1). Taxonomy (NCBI): domain Eukaryota; kingdom Metazoa; phylum Chordata; class Amphibia; order Caudata; family Salamandridae; genus Lissotriton; species Lissotriton helveticus. Next base: position 56,775,138 of record NC_136060.1, read on the forward strand.
TTCTCTAACACAGAATTTAACAAACTGCAAAATCTTTGATCAGAATTGACCACAATCTCTTCTTTTACATTTTCTAGAGAAAACAAAACATTAACCACTACATTAGCATAGCAGTTGACACCAGAACTGTTTTCAAATTGAAAACCAACAACACCTTCAACAGAATCCTTTTTGTTTCTGCTTATAATTTCAGGTTCATCGACTTTTCGTCTTTTTGCTACAACCTCCCCAGTATTGGTCACATTTCTTCGTTTCCGGCCTACCACACGTTTCTCAAACAAAGGATACTGAGGCAAATGTGGCGCATACTCTCTTCTCAACCTATTGTATTCCTTAACACAATCTAGATCCGCACGAATGTTTGTGACATCACACTCAATCAAGTACAATCCCGATAAAGTCCTAACTCGTGACAATGCCACATATGCCATACCCTCCTTGAACACAGAACTGCCAATATTCACCAATGCACAGTCTACACTTAAACCTTGCGATTTATGGATTGTCACCGCATATGCCAAGCAAACAGGAAACTGCTTACGACGAACATATAAGTCTTTTACAAGCAAAAATCTAGCAGAACAACGAGCAATTAGCTGTACTTCCTCAATGCCATCAAATTTAATTTTTTAAAATTCAATTCCATCTCTATTTCTGTATTTCACAAAATCAACAACATTACCCATTGATCCATTTACCAGACCTCTTTCAACATGTAAATTCCTTCTTAAAATTATACGGCAGTTCAAGCACACATTCAGAGTCTTTTCAAAACCCGCAGTTTTAGATATACTCTTCTCTAATGAATCCAATTTTGTTTTCAGATTCTCAGACAAAATAATTGTTGATCCCATATGCTCTACTCTGTCAATAGCTTCCAGTTTCACAATCTCTTGCTTTTCTAAATGCAACATTTTGTTGTTGAATTTGGCACATTCTGCAAGAGTTGGCATCAAACATATTCCACATTTTTTCTCAGTAACTTTCTGAAAAATATTCTCAGGCACAACATCTTCGTCTGGATATAAATTTGTCAGTAATCGTGCATGTAAAGCTTCTTTCCCATGCTCGGTCACTTTTCCAATTCTAACATCTTGTAGAATAGTCTTGTAAACTTCATCCTTTGCCTGACGCATATTTTCATGCAGTTCAGCATAATTGAAGTTTAACCATATATTGACGTTGCCAATGCTCCCTAAGCACTTCCTGGTATCTTCATGCGTGAGCATTTTGAACACAGGTTGCCCTTTCACTGGTGTCAGCTGCAGAAGATCTCCGAAAACAATGATGTGTTTGCCACCAAATAACACATCATACTCTGTTTTGAGAACTTCTTGCATTCTCAAATGCACAAAGGCAAGCATGACATTGGAAACCATGCTTACTTCGTCAATGATAAGAAGTTTAATTTTCCTCAAGATTCTTGAAACTTCAAAACAAGCATCTCCAGATAGCTTGTGATATTCTAATTTGTTGTCATGCTCCACTGGCAGCATCAGTAAACGATGTAAAGTAATCCCTTTAATGTTATGTGCTGCCAGTCCAGTTGGAGCGGTGACAACACAAGACAGCGATGACTCTGTCCTTTCCTGCAAATAACATGAAATTGCTTTAATAAGGAAACTTTTTCCAGTTCCCGCTTCTCCACTCACGTACAGTCGGACAGGCTTCAACGACGTACATGAGCACTCTTTCTTGTCATGACTTAATCCATGATCAATTTGCATGGTAAGTTCGTCATATATTTTCCTCTGCTCAACGTTGAGTTGTCTTTCCAACTCTTCTAAGTTAACCGCATCCTCCTGAGCATGTGCCATGGCTCTTTCCACTTCATTCATAGCAGTGGCAGATTCATTTTCGATAAGAGGTCCTCCTAGTGGATCCTGACTCAATGAAGCAGAACTCTGACTGTCCTGAGAACTGTCTCTGGCAATCTCGGCTGCAATCGTTGCTTCCTGCTCAATTTCCACATTCAACATTTCTACATATTTGGGAAAAGCAGGACATTCTATGGTCTCCTTGGCAGCATTGAATGAGTCTTCGTAACAAAGGAAATCTCCAAGCAGTTCCTCTTCTGCACGCCAAGGCTTAAAAAGTTGCAAAAGTGCTAAATAGAAAAACTCCTTTTTTTCAGGAGATTCGCCACTCAATTTTCGATGGTTTATCAAGTGGCATTTTCTTTGCTTGACCAGACATCCCTCACTTCCTATTACAGCATACACTCCTTTCTCAGTATCTTCTTTGATGTTCCTCTTGAATATGTAATTTTGCAGAACCTCATACAGACAAACATTCTCAAGGTGACTGCTTCGATTTGGATAATATGTATCCAACATGTTGCTCTTCAAAATGTCGGTACTGTTTGGCTCCTTTTCCGCCAAATACTCAATTTCCCGCACAGGTTTCAGAACTCGATTACGCGTTGCAGCAAGACCAACACTCGCCCAAACGATACTCCTGGACTTGGCATAGAGACTTGCTGAAGACAACCGGTCAGAACATTCGTAAGCTCCGATTTCTCGATGCGACAACATCTTCAGACTGAAACTGTACAACTTCTTGCTGAGGCTCTTTTCATGGGAAATGTCCTCCCACATATCCTTCAATTCTGTTTTCTCTTTTTTGGTGATGTAAGATGTCACATACCGAGCCACAGCCATACAGTTATCAGCCACAAACTGTATATCCATGTTAGCATTCCACATGGACAAAATCACCGGGTTGTAGTCGTTGCTGTACTTAGACTCTTCGTTCCTCTTCAAATTGTATGTGTTTTTAGGTGATTTCTTCATCACATTATGTCGCAGCGAAGACATCAAACTGTTCACTCTTCCTTTAGAAATCACCGATCGTGGAAAGCCGAAACGACATTTGGTGTAGAACTTGTCTTTGTTCCGGAATTTACGACGACAGTACTTTCCACATCGATGGCTTTGGAAACGTAGAACTTTTTCTCTTAGGCTTTTTTTCTCCTTTGCGTTTGGAACAGCACACGTAGAATACTGTTCTATGAAACTCATCACTGAGTCTTCTGCATCCGTTCCAAATTTAGGTGCATCCTTGATCCACAGCAACATATGTATATGAGGAGCACCTCTTGCTTGGTACTCCTTCCTCCAGAAGAAATCCAACACCTCTCCAAGAGGTGGATTCTTCTTATTCATGATGAAAGACATCATACCTTCAAATCTATGATTGAAGTACCTACATACATTGACTGGATCCAAAGAGCACAGTTCTCCGGGTGTCTTGAATTCGATGTTTTCTACGTTAGCATTTGCCTCTCGTAGAAATTCAAGTAAGTCTTCCCAGCCATACTCAGCACAGCTCAAAGTGAGGAACCATGTGGGAGTTCCTAAGTTCCTCAGCATACATTTTAAATCACCATGACGACGGTACCAGTACTCATTAGTACCACGCTGACACGCCATGAGATTAATCAGGTGAGAATCCAAAATACTGTCTTGGACATTGACTTTATCCATAAAGTCACTTGCCGAGATGTTTTGCATGTGTATACCACTTTTCAAGATGTGGTTCACTGCATATGACAGTCCAGACAGATCGCTTTCAAACAGGAGATGAAACAAATAAGGAATGCATTGTCGAAACCTAGGATCTCCTGCATACAATCGCAAAGTCCGGTATTCAGAAGCAGGAATTTGATGAGGTCGCTCATCATATCTTCCTCCCTGACCTGTTGGAAAAAGCTGTGGGAAACACCGAGCTTCCAAACTTTCCTCCCAAACACTAATGGGACTCCCTTTCGCTTGTTTCATTTGAAACAACTCAATAGCATTCCCCATGACTTCCTTGGAATGCAAAGGATGAACACTATAATGTTCATATATTTCTTCACTAGTACAGGGTTCTACTTTCTCAATTTGACCAGCACACAAATCGCTATCCTCTTCCTCACTTACTTCCTCTTCTGCAACATATACATTTTTATAGTATTTATTATATTTTTTCAAATACAATGTTGCCCTTTTGACTTTCCTAACATCTACTAAATCTTGCCATATTTTCTTATTCTTTGTCGGAACCCCATTAACTAAGATAACAAGAGGTTCCTCTTCCACTTTTTCTACTCCAATTGTGTTAATGTTTTTCTTCAAATCTAGAGGCAAATAAACAACTCTTCCCTTTAATCCTCTCTGTAAATCTGATGGAGGCAATTTCCCTGTCTTTGGCTCCATTCTTACAATAGCCTGAAAGGGATGGATACTTTGAATCAAAATAGATTCATAAGTATTTAAATCCTTCAATTCAGAAGGAATCTCAACCAATTCCAGATTATTATGAACTGCTCTAGCAGGCATCTGGTTTTGATTTAATTTGTTACAACAATAAGTACACACACGTTGATCCAATCCCAAATCAAAACAATTTTCTACCATCAAGTATGTTGTAAAATCCTTCCATTCACTATTATTTTCCCTTTCACTTTTTCCATATAAATCCACTAACTTAGTCTGATTCTTATAATAAGTGCGTCGACAACACACACAAGTGAAATTTGGCCTCTCACTTGATTTCACCTCAAACGTCGCAATTTCCCTCTGGAAATTATCTGTACTGGAAACCTGTACACTATCTTCCACATTACTCTCTTCTTCTTGGTCAATTTCAACATTCTCCTCTTTACTTCCAAAGTAACAAAACTCAATTTCTTCACATATATTCTTCACATCTATTTCAGAACCATGCAAAAGAGCAGCGCATAATTGTTTAAGCATAATTGCTGGACTCTTAGCATAATACAACATTCTAACTAATTTCCTCACTTTATTATGATGCACTGCTAGCATCCTGAAATGATGAAAAACACTCTGGCATACTCTCCTGGAAAGACAAGCCAGTGAATGACCATGCAAACCTATCACTTCTCTCACTCTGCAAGGATCTAATTCTTGCAACAACTTCATTTTCTGCTTCAAACTTTTCTTATTAAATGACCGTATAAAATCACAAAGCAAATTGATGGAATCCTGTCGTACACTGCAAATACTACTACACTTCCAGGTGTACACAGGACCCTTAGGACGTCTCCCTAAAACCTCATTACCTAACACCTCTTCTATCTCTGTTCTCACAACTTTTTCTTTTTCAACTGGACAACCATCTTTCACTTCATAAGCTCGACCACTGGTGTCAACTGCATGCACCAAATCATTATCCTGGAAATAACTCTCCTCATTAAAAAATGCCTCAGAGCTTGAACTATGCATCCATTCTCCAGAAAAAACTTCACAAAAATTACTACGATTAACTATTCTCTTCCATCTACTATTTCTTTTGAAATCATAAATTGCCTTGTTTAGCTTCCTAATTCTATTGATTGTCAAAATAAATAACTTACGTTTAATTTCAAATGCCTGATCAATAACTTTCTCAACTATTTTTTTTCTCTTATAAAAAAACACTTTCTGTTGACCTTTCTTAATATTTTTTAACAAATTCCCAATTATCCTGTTGCGGAACATTCGTTTATGAATGTCCCTAAACTGTTGTTTCCTTCTACTTTCATGCATAGAGTTATCTCTTACTCTAGCAGTAACATTTCTCATTGGCCTTTCCTTACCATTTGAATTGTTTCTCCTTTTCTGGACTGAAACATTTTCTGTAGTAATATTTTTTTTACTAGACATATTTCTTATGACTGTTTTTGGACTCTTACCCGGTGCTTTCTTGGTGACTTGACAAATCTTTTTGTTAGAGGACTGCTGCATTATTCCATGGTCCTGCTGTCTTTGACGTTTTGCAGCCTTTCTCACTCTTTCTTTGCTTGGCATCCTAAAATCTTGAAATAATCTGCAGTTGAATCTGTGGTAAAATATAATAAAAAATGTTATTAACCACTATTACCCAACAGTAAATTAATAACAGTCATCAAAAACTTAACACACTACTTAAGTATATAATATACTGAAGCCTATCTCCAATTTTTCACTGAACAGGACTCATTACTTCTTAACCTTGGATAAACCTCACCTACTCTGTGTCCCCTGCACATAATTAAATGTAAAGGGGCAGATTTATATTAACTAGCACATCCCCAGGGATGCACCAGTTAACGTGCACCGCTGCTCTGCCACCCACGGTGTGCCGCATTTACAATCAGATAGGACAAAGCTACATCAAAACCCTGCGCCTGCTTGAAGCAGGCATAGATCTTGACGCAGGTAGGCTGAAAGCTAAAGCAACAACTAAGTGTCGTGTGCAGAAGTTGCAAAAAAGGAAAAATGGCGTTTAAACCAGTAATGAGCCCATGCTAACTTAACACAGAGTAAAAATATCCAGGATCTACATCAGTTTGGGGTTCACGAACCTGGCAGGTACAAGGCACTGAGGCTTTCCACCGTGCATGTCTCATCCCAAATCATATGTTGTTTGTGAATGAAACAATTTCCCAGACCAAATGCTTTGGATTGGCTACTTCTAAAAAATTAAACACCCCTACTATCCCGGAGTTAGAGGAATATGATGGTTGGAGTAATTTTACTCGTTGTCCATTAAAGATTTACAGGCCCTACTCCGTAATTCTTCCTTTAACATTTCCAGTATAAATCCAAAAGGTTGACTGCTTTGGCAACGTGCCTTATCCACGGTTTAATAACGCTGCCTTTTGCTTTATATAAGTTTTCAAATTGTATGAAATATATACCAATAGGTCGTTATTAACCTTTAGGTAGTGGTTTTCTTCATGAGGTCTGGTCGCTTCCATACACATACAGATGTTTCAAAGATGATCAAGAAGTTTATCTGAATGGAGAGGAATGCACTGAGACGCCAGATCATTCACTAATGTGTAGGCACATACAGTTACACGGTTCATGCAACAAACACCGACCAAATATGGCTTGCGTGTTGCAAGGCACACCAGTTCCTGCTATCATCCCCACGTTCAAGTTCTTGGAAAATGGTAGTTATTTGATGCTCAATAATGAAGATTGTTCTGGGTTAATTAAAAGTATTCCTTTTATCGTAACAGTAAATGAACGGGTTATTTGCTGCAGAAATGTTCTATTTCCTCCCACACATGAACATAGGGAGTTTTCAATCTGGCCACAAATACCAACCTTGGGAGCACATTTCAACGGCATGGCAACAATAAGAGCTCTTTTGTCTCAGAGAGAGGTGGCCTTGACTTCGGCCCGTGAAACTTTCGTGCTTCACATAGCGAACACCCGTACAGAGGTGCAGACCCTTTTAAATACAGATTCGCCTTTCCATTTCAGCAAGATGGTTCGGACTATCTCTAACGCGTCCTCCACAAAGGGCCTGGCGCACTTTTTTAAAGTTGTTACCAGTGGTCTCGTGACTTCATTTGAGAAAATCTTTGGAGTCATCCCTGCTTTCTTTCATTCTATTTTTTCCACTCTGCTTCGTGGATTCCCATTTTTACTTGCATTACCAGCGGACGCTCTTGTGCTTTTTTACATTTTTAAATATGGATGTCCCTCCTGTGCAAGCTCCCGCCCTGCAGCTGCTGACACTGTTCCGCAATCGCATGCTAGAATATTATGGCACAATGCCGTTGGCGATATTAAGCACGGCATATGGATTATCTTTTCGATTCTCCTACTTCACCTGTGTCCAGCCTGTATTTCACTGCCTGACCTGTGATTTCGATTGGGCCATTGATTTGTGTCTCTGCGGACCGTTTTCTCCTGACGTCGACTTTAATCAGCTGATGACTCCTATCATTACTCACGAGTTGGTTTGTCCTGGCGAAAGGATTATGGCTGTGGCATTGATGCATGGACTAATTGGTCCCTGGAATTTACTGGCGGCAACACAGTCTTTCTTGGAACAGAGCGTTCTTGAAAACCCACCAAGCTGTCCTCTGATGTTGATAGAGGATCCGGTGCTGGGAGAGCACGTATGTTCTTTTCCGCTTTTAAATTGGATGGCTGAACTCTTTTCGGATGAAGACGGTGACTTCCTATTGGAGGCTGTTGCAGCTTATTTTGCATACACAGTTATGTCATAGACCTTTTTCATGTTTGATATGCTGAGTACTAGCATTTCATTGACAATTCATTGACTTATTTGTCAAGTTTTTATTATTTAGCTTGCCTATTGGCTTAAGACTCGATAAAGTACTTGGCTGTTTTATTTTTCTTTAGCATTAAATTTTCCTAGTTTTTAATGTTTTACCTTGCGGACCGTCCACATATAAACTTGCAATCTGCTCTCATGAGATGGCACTTCTATTATCTTATTCAGTTCGTTTCCGGATCATGGGGAGGTGTCATCTAGGTCCTGGATATCTTTACACCGTGTTAAGTTAGCATGGACTCATTACCGGTTTAAACGCCATTTTTTCCTTTTTTGCAACTTCTGCACACGACACTTAGTTGTTGCTTTAGCTTTCAACCTAATAGTTCATCGTGATTTACATGACAATAATATGTTATTGCTCTACTATCTGCTTTACTTGTTAAACTATATCTGTACAGCGAGTGCTGAAGTTTCAAGAACAACACGATACAGAATTGTTATGAGGTCTGATCTCCACGACTTCATACTCATAACATAAGTGCAGCTTCTGCCAATTCTGGGCATGAGGCGGGTTTTATATTGCTTTGCCGAACACACATACACAACACTTGATGCGGTTCACATGAAGAGAGAGCTGGTGTATGCTGATGTGATTCCTTCAAATCTAAGACACTAAAGTATCGGCACGCCCTAAACCAACACAAAGAGACCTTCTTAGCAAATAATATATTATGTGTATTAGGGAGGGTGAGATATAAGCAGCCGCGGGCCGTGGAGGGAGTTACGGTGGGGCAGGGAGGCGGGGAGGGGGAGGGGCACCCTGCCCCTCCCCCTCCCCGCCTCCCTGCCCCACCGTAACTCCCTCCACGGCCCGCGGCTGCTTATAAGTGTTGCTAACTCTTATTCATTTACAGCATGTTAACATACTGTCACCATTCACTTTTTATGTACTAGTAACTATGCTGGTAATTTTGCTACTGATAATATGTGTACTTGTATTATCTAAGATACTACGCCTGAGAAGACGGCATTAGTAAATAAACATTTCAAATACACATGTGTTCTTCTTAACTCCATGTTCTGGTTTCTAAGAAATATATAACGACCGACTGTTCATGAGTTCCACGTATCCTGAGGTACTATAAGTTCATATTCTGGATTGTCTAAACATTGAGAGTTTGTTATATCCAATGTGACACTGTACCTAGCTTGCTAAGGGGTTTTGATTACTAAGGTGAGTTTTGGGACACCCTAATTCGCCGAGGTTCCAATCCTCTGTCCACAGTTCTGTGTGAGAACAGAAAGCCTGCGACAGGGGCACCCCCGACCCTTGCTGGAGCTTCATCACACTTGCGATACAACTCCAGCAATGCGCCACCTTTACGGCACAGATACGTCACGCATCTGTGCTGTTTTTGCCCCATGATGCGCCGCATTGTAAATGCAGCACACCATAGGTGACGGAACAGCGGCACAGAATGACTAACACATCCCTGGTGATGCGCCGGTCATCATAAATCTATCCCTATGCTTCTTATCTTGTTAGAGATGAACCGCCATATGTATCATCAAAGTTTTTTGCATTTCCTAAATAGCGAACTTTAAGGAATAAATAGCGATTCTTTACCATTCCTAGTTTGCGATGACCTATTTGCTAATTACAAATTACCCATTCATTTCCATGCAGCAGGAGGCCCATAGGAATGAAGGTGCAATTTGCGATTAGCAATTACCTCATCGCAAATTACGAATTTTTCCGAGGGTGCAGGGGTGTCTCAAGAACACCCTGCTGCACCCCTGAAAAAGAAATTTGGGGGCATATGGCGCACATAAATTTTGAAAACATTCCTTTACCTCAAAAATGATTTTCAACTCATAATTTGAAAACACTGCACATGGGGAAATGACTTAAAATGTCCTTAAGACACATAAAAGCGTTTTTTGATTGCCTTTGCAGCATGTTTCAGTCACCTTTAACATGCCTATGTAACGCAAACATTCAAAATCTAAATTTGCCATGCACAGGTGGGAGCATATTTACAAGCAATTTGCTCCACAAACAAACTTCTTACATTGAAATGGGAAAAATAACATCAGAGACTCTCAATTACCTTATAAAGAAGCAGACACCATTATGTCCTTCTCATCAATATTAAAACCATTGCTTTTTCTCAAAAACGATTTACAAGTCATAATTTGAAAACACTCCACAGCTCCTATGCACATAAAAGCCCTGTCAGTACTAATACTTCACATTTTCTCCAATTACAATTTCTCAAAGAAACAAAATCTATTTGTAAAACACTTGAGACAAAGCAACATTTGAAAAACACAACTTTCTTCATAATTTTCTCCTTAAAGCACACTATTTTCTATCTAAATTAAAGAAATCTTTTCTCACCTTGGCAAATACTTTGAGTTTCAAAACAGTCTCACAAACACACCAATTTGTCTTCAGCAGAGCAAAAGGTATGCACTCCAGAGTCTGCAGCTATCAAAAGCACAGAAATGCTGTAATTCCTCACACATATCTCTCATGTCACCCAATCAAAACTCTTCCCTCACTTTTTTTCAAAGCAAAACCCTTCCCCCCTCTGCCCCCTCTCTGCTTTTTCTGCATAGCAACCACCTCTTGCAAGACCTCTGGTGTTTCCATGTTCACACAACAATGTTGCAATTGAACTCTGAACTCTCAGTGCACCTGCATATCCAGAGCATTCTTTCATTTAATGATTTTTTCTTCGCCACTCAAAATACATCTTTCAACGAACTCATCCATGCACACTAACTTTCTGTTTTCAGCAATCAAAATCCACCAATCACTCTTACTGCTTCATTAACACAGAAACTCCTCAGTTTTTTTCATTTTACACTCTCATTTTTTCAACTGCCATTTCATTGCCACACTTCATCTGACTGCAGGAGAACCTTCTCTCGCCCTGTTTTCTGTCTGGATTGTTGGACATAGTTATATCTATTGGGCTCAAAGGTACGCTGAAAACAGGAATTTACCTAACCTCAATTTACAAGATGTGGAAATTAAGTGGTTTGGCCACAGAGGATTAAAATGTCACCAGTTGATACAATTGGTGAAAACCTTTATGCATTTGCCAAAACCTGACCTGTTAATTGTGCACTGTGGAGGTAATGATTTGGGCACTTTGACTGGGGTAGGTCTGGAAATGCTTTTAAAGGACACCTTTGAGCAATTGATGGCACTTTTTCCTCAAACTGCCTTGGTATATTCAAATATATGCCAAAGACAGAAATGGAGGTGGTCAAACCAATTTTGTCCACAAATTGAGAAGTCGAGGAAGCATGTAAACAAATCTGTTTCAGCTTACATGAGAGACCATGGAATGGGCTCCCTGTACAACAATAACTTGCGTTACTACATGCAAGATATCTACAGAGGAGATGGAGTTCACTTCTCAGATGAGGGCAACAGAATTTTCACTCTGAATTTAAGACTGTGCATTGGTACCTACTTATAAGTACCTAAATGTACCGTAAACCCAAAAGCTCTTCTCAGAGCTACCCTACATCTGATCACTCACAATTATTATTTTACTCTAACTTTTTTCACTAATTTTCAAGAAAGTACGCTCCCCAGAACGCTTCCCGGTTCGCGAACCGGGCGCACTCCACGCAAAAAAACTAAAAAAACGGTATATTTTTTTTTTGCCCTGCGAGACCCTTTCAAAGCCTCCACATCAAACCTAGGGGGTCAGGGACGATCTACTATGCCCCCTTATGGTCATTTTCCCCTTTGCTTTGGCCTCCTCTTGTCTCTCGATCCTACCGAGAGACAAGATGGCGGCCGCTACGGACTGTTTGGAATGTTTACAGACGCCGAAGAACCAATCAGCTTCGCAAACCTCCGTAACGCGAAAAGTACGCGAAGCGGAGCGCTGTTACAGATATATATCTTTTTTTGAACGTTAATTTCTCAAAATCCACTGGAGCACATATATTGAGACCTAGCAAAGGCACATCGGGCTACCAGTCCCTACAATTTTGCCAAGTTTCGTGCAAATCCATTCAGCCGTTCGATTATTATTATTTTATTTTTTTGTGCCCCGCGGGGCCCTTTTAAAACCTCCACATCAAACCTAGGGGTTCAGCGACAATCTACTATGCCCCCTTATGGTCATTTGCCCCTTCGCTTTGGCCTCCTCTTGTCTCTCGATCCTACCGAGAGACAAGATGGCGGCCGCTACGGACTGTTTGGAATGTTTACAGACGCCGGAGAACCAATCAGCTTCGCTTCACAAAGCTCCGTTGCGCGAAAAGTACGTGAACTGGAGCGCTGCCCGGTCCGCTGTTACAGATATATATCTTTTTTTAAACGTTAATTTCTCAAAATCCACTGAAGCACATATATTGAGACCTACAAAAGGCACATCGGGCTACCAGTCCCTACAATTTTGCCAAGTTTCGTGCAAATCCATTCAGCCGTTCGGGCTAAAAGTGAGGCCAACCGCCCTATGGAAATTAACATGGGAAAAACGCGTTTTGGGACCCCCCTTTTTTCTCGGCCCCCCCTTGACGAACCCCCCCAAAATTTTCAGGGGCTGCTCAGAAACAAAATGTGCCATTTATCTGAAAATTTCAGCCAATTCCGTCCACAAACGCCAAAGTTATTAGACATAGAATTTTCAAAAATCCCATAGAGAAAAAATCCTAACTATATATACCTACTGGCGACCGCCAGTAGGTAATATATATATATATATACACATTGCTTTTAATCATCAATACTGATGTAATCAACACATAATATAGGTCCCTACTTGGTGCATTAAATACATATATATACATATATATATAAAAAATATAAATGATATAAAATATATAAAAGTTATATATATATATCAGCCTGGGCGACTGATAATGCCGCATGAACAGAGAGGGTATTATCTTGAAACAGATATATAGACAATCTGTTTATCGTCTTCAAAGGTACGATAGAATGTGTCAAGGAATATGTCGATGTACTAAATAAGAACAGCCTTAATCTTAGATTCAGTGGGGAAATCAGCACAAAAAACGTTCATTTTTTGGACCTTAAAGTGTTCATAGATGAGGGCAATATCTGTACAGCATTGCATAGGAAACAGACAGCTGGCAATTCTGTGCTTCACGCGAAGAGTTGCCAGTCGGGGAAAATTATATGCAGCATACCCTATGGCGAACTACTGAGAATTAAGAGGAATTGTACCCGACAAGGTGATTTTGAGGAGGCGGCCAGTGAAAGTATGTTGAGGTTCAAAATGAGAGGATATAGTAAGGAGGTATTACAGGAGGCCAAATTGAAAGCTGACAAGAAATTGAGATTTGATCTAATCTCAAAGAAAAGTACAATGGCACCCAAGAGACAGGAGAGTAATCAGAACAGTATGAGGATGATTATGAACTACTCTACTGATGCCCAGGACATCAGAAAAAAGTGTGTGAAGAATTCGCACATACTCAAATCTGATCCGGTCATCGGTAAGGATTTACCTAAGTCCCCATTAATAACGTTTAGGAGAGCTAGGTCATTGGGTTCGAACATTGTACAAAGCCACTGCAAGAAAGAGGAAAAACCTCCACCATTTGGGAAACTGACAGGATTTTATCCTTGCCTTAAATGTAAGGCGTGTAAGAACAGTAAAAAGGTGACTAGTTACCAAATACCAGGGATGAAGGAGCCTAAAAAGATCACTAGCTTAATGAATTGCAACACAAGCCCCACGGTGTACTGTCTTGTATGTCCGTGTGGCCTGCATTGCATTGGGAGTACTACTCACCCAACGAAAATTAAGATCTTAGAACACCTGAGGGTTATACAAAATAAGGACCCCACGTACCCAGTGGCGAGGCACTTTGAAGTGTCTCACCAGAGCAACCGAGAACTCCTTAGCTTTTACTGCATGGATCAGGTGCCAGCAGATATAAGGGGAGGAAATAGGCTGCTTCAGCTACGCAGGCTAGAGTCTCGTCATATTATTGAGAACCAGACTAAGAAACCGGGCGGCCTGAACGCTGGGGAGGAGTTAGCCGTCCCTTTATGATTTTTACATTGATTTTTCTGCATTGATGATGATTTTTTCTTATATCTATTATTGTAAGATGTGTGTACTAATGTATTTATTTCTGTGGACATGCCCATTCAGGGCTGATTTGAGAAAAAACTATATTATTTGTGTGTCTAGTAGCCAATCCAGGGCACAATTATGTCAGTGATTGTAACTGAACTTACACCACTTAGAAATGGTGGCTGTTAATGCACAATACATGTCCTTTCTTTATTCTGTTGATTGGCTGTATTTAAACTCTGCCTGAAGGTGGCGCCGGCCTCTAATTGAGAAAGGCGGTGGCCGAAACGCGTCTTGCGAGAGTGTTTGTCCAATAAACACATATTGGAACTGTCCCCGTGAGTGCTGCGGGATTTTCTGCATCAGAGCCCTTGTCTGATCGTAACCGGCGTGGTACCGCGTCACCCACCATCAAGAGCACTCGGTCGTGAGTGAAGGAGAGCAGACGGACTAGTGAGCTTTGAGATATATATATATATATATATATATATATATATATATTCACTGAAAAAACCATAGGTTATAGACCATATATAGTTAGGAATTAGCATTTACAAAACCTTATTTTACTCACACAAAACCATTGAAATTCCATATATAGTTAGTTGCACTAACTATATATCGCGCACCCGCAATCCACTGCTGATGATGTCACATATTACATCATTCATGACATGGTCAGTGACATCACTGATGACATCACTGATGACATCTCAAATGACATCAATGATGACATCTCACTTGACATCAATGATCACATCACTGATGATATCATTCATGTGATAATACAATGCATCTCCTCACACTCTAATATAACCTCTATTACACCCAGTGTTAAATAGAGAGTATAATTTTTGAAACCATTGACACACCAATACTAAATACTACATACGCACTCACTGATTCCTATGTCTACACACACATTCACTCATACAATCATTCATACATACAATCACTCATCTTTACAACACTATCATATGCACTCATACACCTATACAGACACTCACACTCTGCCACTCATCCATGGAGTTACTCACACACCTAGTCAGTCCTGAAAAGAATCAATCACACTTCCATTTTCTCATCTATACAGTTAAACACAGAACACCTTACATTTTTGAAACATATACTAACACATACTTACTCTCTTATAGAATCACTGATACAAGTACACATTGATCTGCACAGAGTCACACACCTCCCAGCCAGCCATACACACACTCAGTCTCCCATACAAATACTTGTGCAACCAATCAATAACCCATATAGCTACTTATATAGCTACTGATCAACACATGCAGCAGCTTGCACAACAACAGACATACTGATGCACACTTTCAGACAGTTTACTCACTAACCCGTGCATTCAGTAAGACGCATTTAATCACTCACTCATACAGTCAATCACGCACCTACTAAAACCTTCATTCAGACACTTATACATCCACTCATTCTTCAATATGTAAAACATATTTAAACTTTACAGAAACACATAATCACTGGATGTTGTCATCAGTGATGTCATCAGTGATGTCACTGACCATGTCATGAATGATGTAATATGTGACATCATCAGCAGTGGATTGCGGGTGCGCAATATATAGTTAGTGCAACTAACTATATATGGAATTTCAATGGTTTTGTGTGAGTAAAATAAGGTTTTGTAAATGCTAATTCCTAACTATATATGGTCTATAACCTATGGTTTTTTCAGTGAATTTTCAAGGTTTTGTAAATGCTAATTCCTAACTATATATGGTCTATAACCTATGGTTTTTTCAGTGAATTTCATTGGTTTTTTAACAGCTAATATCTGTAGCTGTAAAATGTATTCTTCTTTAAATCCAAAAATATATTTTATATGTTTATGAATAATTTTTTTTTTTAATATTTTTTTTTCTTCGTTCCCGCTTCGCGAATCGGGAAGCTTCCCGTTAGCTGACCTTGATGCCGCGAAATAGACCGCGAGCCGGTAAACGTTTCTTTACCGCAACTGCCGCGTTACAAAACAACATCGTGACGCCTCCCGTCCGCATGACGTTTCACGTTGTCGCGTGATACGTCATATGACGTGCTACGTTAGCGAACTGGTACGCGAACCGAGTCGCAAAGCGCAGGTTTCTGGAAGCAAACCGGGAGGCCCTGCAAAGCGCTTAACGTAAACACAGCAGGTCATGTGACTTGGTAATAACACTTTTCATTGGTTCATTTCACTTTTGGTTTCCTAATGATGTAAGACTAGGTCATATAATCTAAAATGAACACTTTTCATTGGTTGAGAACTCTTGCTTTTCCCAAATGATGAAAATCCCTCCTTCTTTCCTCACTCTGACTTTCATCATTGTGAGAGAAAGACCCTCTGTGATCACTGAGCAATGGCTTCTTTAGTAGCTTCAGCTGGTGCTTCCCCACCACCTCCACCACATCCAAGGAAGAGTGGACCACCTGCTCAAGTTATAATTCAACAAGAAGAGGAAGAAGAGGAACAGGACGACGAGCACGAAGAGAGGCAGTTTTTGCCTGAGGAGCCCAGGACGTCTCACCGGAAAGAAAACTTCATTTGGCAATTTTTTAAAATTCCCAAAGGTGAGAAAAAAGTAAATGCAAGATACGTAACTTGCCTTATATGTCAAGATAGACTGTCCAGAGGAACCGAGAAAAAATACAGTTTCGGAAACTACACAATGCATCGCCATATGACTAGGTGGCATCCTAACAACTACAGTGCTGCACAGTTTCGGAACAACCTAGATAATCTCCCTATTATGGCCAGAAGATCTGTTGTACCGGAAGTAACGGGACCAGAGGGCAGGGAGATGGTGCCAAATATACAAATGAGATTTGGTGAAGTAAAACACACCTGCGTATTTTGCGATGGATTCATTTGCTACGGAGAAAGAAGCATCACTCTGATCAACAGAGCTATTGACTATCATATGCAAGTTTGTACGAAACGCCCAAAATAATAAATACTTTTTTTTTGTTTTGTTGCTCCTGTTGAGCCCTTTACAATGAATCGTTTTCATTGCCCCTCCAAGAAAAACCCCAAAAAATATAAAACTGTTCAGAAAAATTCAAAAAAAGTAAAAAAATGTTCCGAAAAATAATAAAAAAAATTTAAAACAACAAAAACAATAAAAAAAAAGTTCTTTTCAGAACTACCTCCCCGTTATTAAAAAATTGGTACAATATTTGGAACTGTGCCAACCTCTATTTCTCTTAGTTCGCTTCCCAGTTCGCTCGCCGGTACGCGAACCGGAAGCGAACCAAAAACAGTAAGTATAAGGGAAGGAAACAGACACTTATGTTAAAAGAAAGACAGCTATAGGGGAGTAAACTAGAGATACTATTACCCGTAATCCACTGCTGATGATGTCACATATTACATCATTCATGACATGCTCAGTGACATCATCAGCAGAGGATTGCGGGTTTTTTGGCAACGTGCCTTATCCACGGTTTAATAACGCTGCCTTTTGCTTTATATAAGTTTTCAAATTGTATGAAATATATACCAATAGGTCGTTATGAACCTTTAGGTAGTGCTTTTCTTCATGAGGTCTGGTCGCTTCCATACACATACAGATGTTTCAAAGATGATCAAGAAGTTTATCTGAATGGAGAGGAATGCACTGAGACGCCAGATCATTCACTAATGTGTAGGCACATACAGTTACACGGTTCATGCAACAAACACCGACCAAATATGGCTTGCGTGTTGCAAGGCACGCCAGTTCCTGCTATCATCCCCACGTTCAAGTTGTTGGAAAATGGTAGTTATTTGATGCTCAATAATGAAGATTGATCTGGGTTAATTAAAAGTATTCCTTTTATCGTAACAGTAAGTGAACGGGTTATTTGCTGCAGAAATGTTCTATTTCCTCCCACACATGAACATAGGGAGTTTTCAATCTCGCCACAAATACCAACCTTGGGAGCAGATTTCAACGGCATGGCAAGAATAAGAGCTCTTTTGTCTCAGAGAGAGGTGGCCTTGAGTTCGGCCCGTGAAACTTTCGTGCTTCACATAGCGAACACCCGTACAGAGGTGCAGACCCTTTTCAATTCAGATTTGCCTTTCCATTTCAGCAAGATGGTTCGGACTATCTCTAACGCATCCTCCACAAAGGCCCTGGCGCACTTTTTTAAAGTTGTTACCAGTGGTCTCGTGACTTCATTTGAGAAAATCTTTCGAGTCATCCCTACTTTCTTTCATTGTATTTTTTCCACTCTGCTTCGTGGATTGCCATTTTTACTTGCATTACCAGCGGACGCTCTTGTGCTTTTTTACATTTTTAAATATGGATGTCCCTCCTATGCAACCTCCCGCCCTGCAGCTGCTGACACTGTTCCGCAATCGCATGCTAGAATATTATGGCACAATGCCGTTGGCGATATTAAGCACGGCATATGGATTATCTTTTCGATTCTCCTACTTCACCTGTGTCCAGCCTGTATTTCACTGCCTGACCTGTGATTTCGATTGGGCCATTGATTTGTGTCTCTGCGGACCGGTTTCTCCTGACGTCGACTTTAATCAGCTGATGACTCCTATCATTACTCACGAGTTGGTTTGTCCTGGCGAAAGGATTATGGCTGTGGCATTGATGCATGGACTAATTGGTCCCTGGAATTTACTGGCGGCAACACAGTCTTTCTTGGAACAGAGCTTTCTTGAAAACCCACCGAGCTGTCCTCTGATGGTGATAGAGGATCCGGTGCTGGGAGAGCACGTATGTTCTTTTCCGCTTTTAAATTGGATGGCTGAACTGTTTTCGGATGAAGACGGTGACTTCCTATTGGAGGCTGTTGCAGCTTATTTTGCATACACAGTTATGTCATAGACCTTTTTCATGTTTGATATGCTGAGTACTAGCATTTCATTGACAATTCATTGACTTATTTGTCAAGTTTTTATTATTTACCTTGCCTATTGGCTTAAGACTCGATAAAGTACTTGGCTGTTTTATTTTTCTTTAGCATTAAATTTTCCTAGTTTTTAATGCTTTACCTTGCGGACCGTCCACATATAAACTTGCAATCTGCTCTCATGAGATGGCACTTCTATTATCTTATTCAGTTCGTTTCCGGATCATGGGGAGGTGTCATCTACGTCCTGGATATCTTTACACCGTGTTAAGTTAGCATGGGCACATTACCGGTTTAAACGCCATTTTTCCTTTTTTGCAACTTCTGCACACGACACTTAGTTGTTGCTTTAGCTTTCAACCTAGTAGTTCATCGTGGTTTACATGAGAATAATATGTTATTGCTCTACTATCTGCTTTGCTTGTTAAACTATATCTGTACAGCGAGTGCTAAAGTTTCAAGAACAACACGATACAGAATTGTTATGAGGTCTGATCTCCACGACTTCATACTCATAACATAAGTGCAACTTCTGCCAATTCTGGGCATGAGGCGGGTTATATATTGCTTTGCCGAACACACATACACAACACTTGATGCGGTTCACATGAAGAGAGAGCTGGTGTATGCTGATGTGATTCCTTCAAATCTAAGACACTAAAGTATGGGCACGCCCTAAACCAACACAAAGAGACCTTCTTAGCAAATAATATAATATGTGTATTAGGGAGGGTGAGATATAAGCAGCCGCGGGCCGTGGAGGGAGTTACGGTGAGGCAAGGAGGCGGGGAGGGGGAGAAGCAGGGTGGAGCCCTCTCCACCCTGCCCCTCCCCCTCCCCGCCTCCCTGCCCCACCGTAACTCCCTCCACGGCCCGCGGCTGCTTATAAGTGTTGCTAACTCTAATTCATTTACAGCATGTTAACATACTGTCACCATTCGCTTTTTATGTACTAGTAACTATGCTGGTAATTTTGCTACTGATAATATGTGTACTTGTATTATCTAAGATACTACGCCTGGGAAGACGGCATTAGTAAATAAACATTTCAAATACACATGTGTTCTTCTTAACTCCATGTTCTGGTTTCTAAGAAATATATAACGACCGACTGTTCATGAGTTCCACGTATCCTGAGGTACTATAAGTTCATATTCTGGATTGTCTAAACATTGAGAGTTTGTTATATCCAATGTGACACTGTACCTAGCTTGCTAAGGGGTTTTTGATTACTAAGGTGAGTTTTGGGACACCCTAATTCGCCGAGGTTCCAATCCTCTGTCCACAGTTCTGTGTGAGAACAGAAACCCTGCGACAGGGGCACCCCCGACCCTTGCTGGAGCTTCATCACACTTGCGATACAACTCCAGCAATGCGCCACCTTTACGGCACTGATACATCACGCATCTGTGCTGTTTTTGCCCCATGATGCGCCGCATTGTAAATGCAGCACACCATAGGTGACGGAACAGCGGCACAGAATGACTAACACATCCCTGGTGATGCGCCAGTCATCATAAATCTATCCCTATGCTTCTTATCTTGTTAGAGATGAACCGCCATATGTATCATCAAAGTTTTTTGCATTTCCTAAATAGCGAACTTTAAGGAATAAATAGCGATTCTTTACCATTCCTAGTTTGCGATGAGCTATTTGCTAATTACAAATTACCCATTCATTTCCTTCATTTCCATAGGACGGTTGGACTCACTTTTAGCTCGAACGGCTGAATGGATTTGCACGAAACTTGGCAAAATTGTAGGGACTGGTAGCCCGATGTGCCTTTGCTATGTCTCAAGATATATGCTCCAGTGGTTTTTACGAAAATTAACTTTGAAAAATATATATTGGGCTACATTGGCCTATATATATGTTGGAACCCAAATGTAGCCCAATGTAGCCCAATGAAGCCCAATGAAGCCCAATGTAGCCCAATGTAGCCCAAAGATGGCCGCCAGAGACGAAAAAAAACAAATGTAGCCCAAATATCAGCCAGATGTAGCCCAACTATAGCCCAGTGACAGAATGACCAATCAGCGTCGCAAACCTCCGTTACGCGAAGCGGAGCGCTGTTACAGATATATATCTTTTTTTGAACGTTAATTTCTCAAAATCCACTGGAGCACATATATTGAGACCTAGCAAAGGCACATCGGGCTACCAGTCCCTAATATTTTACCAAGTTTCGTGCAAATCCATTCAGCCGTTCGATTATTATTATTTTTATTTTTTTTTGCCCCGCGGGGCCCTTTTAAAACCTCCACATCAAACCTAGGGGTTCAGCGAGGATCTACTATTCCCCCTTATGGTCATTTGCCCCTTCGCTTTCGCCTCCTCTTGTCTCTCGATCCTACCGAGAGACAAGATGGCGGCCGCTACGGACTGTTTGGAATGTTGACAGACGCCGGAGAACCAATCAGCTTCGCTTCACAAAGCTCCGTTGCGCGAAAAGTACGCGTCCTGGAGCGCTGCCCGGTCCGCTGTTACAGATATATATCTTTTTTTAAACGTTAATTTCTCAAAATCCACTGTAGCACATATATTGAGACCTACAAAAGGCACATCGGGCTACCAGTCCCTACAATTTTGCCAAGTTTCATGCAAATCCATTCAGCCGTTCGGGCTAAAAGTGAGGCCAACCGCCCTATGGAAAACTCAATGTTAAAAACACGTTTTGGGACCCCCCTTTTTTCTCGGCCCCCCCTTGACGAACCCCCCCCAAATTTTCAAGGGCTGCTCAGAAACAAAATGTGCCATTTTCCTGAAAATTTCAGCCAATTCCGTCCACAAACGCCAAAGTTATTAGACATAGAATTTTCAAAAATCCCATAGAGAAAAAATCCTAACTATATATACCTACTGGCGACCGCCAGTAGGTAATATATATATATATATATATATATATATATATATATATATATATATAACTATGTAAAAGTTTGATAAATCCACTATAGAATACTATTTGATATTGCAAGAAGACAACTGTTTCCAGATATAGACCAGCATGTAGTTATTCAGTGGCATTTAAACCTCTAGGGTATTTAGTGTTGAGATCATCTCCAACCTGCGGAGTACTTTTTCCCAATCTACTCTCCTTTTGGTAATTGGAAATGGAGTCTACTAGACAGTATTGTAGCTCCTTGGGGTTTCCATCATGTTTCTCATTCTCATTGAAGTGGCGAGCCACTTGGAAATGTTGGATCATTATTTCTGATTGCTCGTATGTGCTGGAGCACCCTTATGTGGCCTTGTAAAATAGTACTGCCTTCATATTTTAAATTTGCAGGGGCATCCAGCACATACATTACATGATTGGTTTTACAGTTCAACACTTTGTCTATAGGGATTTCTTTTTCACTAAATGGGGTCTTGTATTTAGTTGTGGATATACCATGTTGACAGGCCTTACAAGTTTTGCACCTATGGAAACCTAACCGTTGAGATAACCATGTATTTTTAGCTGGGGGTCAACACGGGTCATTCTTCAAAAAAACATCTTTCATGGATTTTCCCCGGCAGTATGTAATTGCGGGTTGTCGAGGAACTGTGGGGCCAATTATGAGGTACTGTCTGATTAGGTGCCAGTTTTTCTTAATTATTTTTCATACTGTACCTTCTTGCTGATTAAATTTCAAGATAAATCTGAATTTGACCTATGTATCCGTACCCTTTATCCCCTTGGGTTTAGTTTTCACAAGGGCTGCTGTAGATTCATTCTTTCTGCACCCCTGTTGTCTCTTTCTGCACTAGTCTTCCCTATTTCTGTACCTTTCTTGCCTGTTTCTTCATCCCAGTTGCCTCTTTCTGCACTTTTCTTGCTTCTTTCTACACCTCTGTAGCTTCTTTCAGCAAATCTCTTGCCTCTTTTTTAAGTTTTCTTTCCTGTTTCTGCACCCCTCTAGCCTCTTTCTGCACCGTCTTCCCTCTTTGTACAACTATCTAGCCTCTTTCTATACTTCTCTTCCCTCTTTCTGCACCACTCTTGCCTCTTTTTTGTACCTCAGTTGCTTATTTCTGTACTTTTCTTGCCTCTTTCTATACCCTTCTTGCCTCTTTCAGCACCTCTGTTGCTTCTTTCTGTAATCCTCTTCCTACTTTCTGCACACCTCATGACTCCTTCTGCACCTCTGTTAGCTCGTTCAGCACCTCGGTTGGTTCTTTCTGCACTGCTCTTGCTTCTTCCTGCACCTCATTTGCCTCTTTCTGCACTTCTCTTCTTTCTAAACCTTAGTTGCTATTTTCAGCAATTCTCTTGCCTCTTTCTGTACTTCTCTTACTGCTTGTTTCTGCACCTCTGTTTCTTCTTTCTGTACCCCTCCTGTTTCTGTATGTACCCCTCTTCCCTATGTTTGCAACTCTCATGCCTCTTTCTACACCTCTCTTCCCTTTTTTCTGTACCACTCTTGCCTCTTTCTGAACCTCTGTTACTTCTTTCTGCATTTATCTTGCCTCTTTCTGCACCCTGTGTGCCTCTTTCAGCACCTCTGTTGCTTCTTCCTGCACTTCTCTTCCTTATATCTATACCTCTCATGCCTCTTTCAGCACCTCTGTTAGTTCTTTCTGCACAGCTCTTGCTTCTTTCTGCACCTCACTTGCCTCTTTCTGCCCTTCTCTTGCTTCTGTCTACACACCTGTTGCTTCTTTCAGCAATTCTCTTTCCTCTTTCCGCACTTCTCTTCTTTCTTTTTGCACCCCTCCTGCCTCTTTCTGTCCCAGTCTTGACTCTTTGTGCACCTGTCCTACCTCTTTCTTTACCCCTCGTGCCACTTTTTGCACCTCTGTTGGTTCTTTCTGCACTGCTCTTGCTTCTTTCTGCACCTCACTTGCCTCTTTCTACACTTATCTTGCTTCTTTTTAAACCCTTGTTGCTTCTTTCAGCATTTCTCTTGCCTTTTTCTGCACTTCTCTTCCTCTGTCTGCACCTCATTTGCCTCATTCTGTACCCCTGTTCCCTATTTCTGCACCTCTATTGCCTCTTTCTACAGTTTTTTTGCCTCCTTCTGTACTTCACTTACCTCTTTCTGTAACTCTCTTGCCTCTTCTGCATCTCACTTGCTTCTTTCTGCACCCCTTTTACCTGTTTCTGCACCCCTCTTCCCTCTTTGTGCAACTCTCTTGCCTCTTTCTACACCTCTCTTCCCTCTTTCTGCACTACTCTTGCCTCTTTCTGTACCTCTGTTCCTTCTATCTTCACATTTCTTGTCTCTTTCCGCATCCTTCATTCCTCTTTGAGCACCTCTGTTGCTTCTTTCTGCAGTTTTCTTCCTCTTTCTGCACCCTTCCTGTCTCTTTCTATACCTCTATTGCCTCTTTCTGCACCTCTCCTATCCCTTTCTGCACCCCTATTGCCTCATTTTCCACCTCTGCTGGTTCTTTTTGCACTGCTCTGGCTTCTTCCTGTACCTCTGTTCCAAATTTCTTCATGCCTGTTTCTGTAACTCTTTTGCCTCTTTCTGCAGTTCTCTTGCCTCCTTCTGTACTTCACTTGCCTCTTTTTGCACCTCAGGCGGCTCCCACCCTGTCGTAGCAAACTGCTTTGGTATTTGGCCAGGGAAACCTGCTCTCTCTTCCAAATACCCATGTGGAAAAGCAATGCCAGCTCCCGCAGGAGGTGGGGATTGGGGCCCCCCATGGTCCCCAACGAAGAGGGCCAGCCCCGGGGGATGGTGTCCTTGGGGCTAGAAGGGCCCAGGAGGGGCCCCCTCCTCAAATATGGTTTTTGTTTTTTAATTTAAATGGCTGGCCCCGGGGAATGGGGTCCCCGGGGCCATAAATGACCTAAGGAGGGGGGCAAAGTAGCCTTCCTCCTAAAATTAAAATAGAATTTAAAAACAAGGCCAGGCCCTGGGGCCAATTATGGCCTTCGAAGGGGGACCACGCGGCCCCTTTCAAAAATTCAATTTTTTAAAGATAAAACATGTCAGGCCCTGGGGGATGGGGTCCCCAGGGCAAAATATTAGGAAAAGAAGGGGGGCCACACAGCCCTCCTTCTTAAAAAAAAAAAAAAGACCGGCCTCATGCCGGAAGCCACGCCCCCTACCAGCATCACTCTGCAAATGCCCCCTGGCTCGTTTGCAGAGGGGTAACAAATTCCCCTTGAATACTGGGGATCCCTGGGGGGCAACTAGCCCACCAGGAACCTCCAGTATGCGCCAGGGGGCTGTGTTGCAGAGAGGTGTTCAGAGGCCACGCTGCTTTTTACACCTCTCTGCAACGCAGCTCTGTGGCGCTTACTGGAGGTAGCTGGTGGGCTATTTGCACCCCAGGGACCCTCAGTAATCAAGGGGAGTTAATCCCCAACTGAAATCACACCACGGGGCGCATTTGCACAGTGTTGAAGAGAGGGGGAGGGCCTGAGTTCACATGTGTGCAAACACACCCTGTGGCGCGGTTTAAGTTGGGGAATTAATTCCTTGTCAATCCTGGGGGTCCCTGGGGGCCAACTAGCCCACCAGGTACCTTCAGTAAGCACCACAGAGCTGCGCTGCAGAGTGTTTTAAAAAGGGGCATGGCCTCAGAACACCTCTCTGATACGCAGCCCCTTGGCTCATACTGGAGGTATCTGGTGGGCTAGTTGGCCCCCAGGAACCCACAGGATTGAGGAGGAAATAATTCTCTAACTTAAAACGCGCCACAGGGTGTGTTTACAGACATGCCAGCTCAGGCCATGCCCCCTTCATTCACCACTGTGCAAACGTGACCCGTGGTGCGTTTTAAGTTGGGGAATTCATTCTCTTTCAATACTCAGGGTCCCTGACAGCCAAATAGCCCAACAGGTATCTCCAGTATGTGCCAGAGAGCTGCGTTGCAGACAGGTGTTCAGAGGCCACGCCCCTTGTTACACATCTCTGCAACGCAGCTCTGTGGTACTTACTGGAAGTACTTAGTGGGCTAGTTTGACCTTAGGGACCCTTAGGATTGAAAGGTCCTTAATCTCTCAACTTAGAACGGTGACAGGGCGCATTTACACAGTGGTGAAGGGAGGGGACGGGGCCTGACGTGATGTGTGCAAACACGCCCTGTGGCGCATTTTAACTTGGGGTGAAAAATTCCACTTCAAACCTGAGGGCCAAGTAGCCCACCAGGTGCCTCCAGGAAGCGCCACTGTGCTGCGTTGCAGAGAGGTGGTGCAGGCTGTGCCCCTTTTTACATCTCTCTGCTATGCAGCTCGGTGGCGCTTACTGGATGTACTACGAATTCTGATTTACTCACCTGCTATCAGGAGATACCTCAGTGCTGCATCTTTGAGCCCAGTACTGATCCTAAAAAGTAATTCTAACCATACTTACCAGTAACTGGATTGTCCTTCCATAGACTAACATTGACTGTTTTCACTTGGAAATTCTTCTAAGTGTGGAGTTTTTGAACTTTAAAATATTCACCTAAAATCATCCGAACAACGAATTCCGATTTACTCACCTGTTATCAGGAGAGAACCCAGTGCGGCATCTTTTAGCCCAGCACTGACCCTGAAAAGTAATTCTAACCGTACTTACCAGTAACTTGTATTTCCTTCAATAGGAATCCATTGTCTGGTTTTCACCAGAAAAGTTTCTAAGTGTCTATTTTCACAAACTAAAAATATTCCTTACAAAACGCCTGTTTGACCTAAAAACATTCTTTCAACTGTTTACAGGAGATGCACCAGTGCTGGATCCAGGATCCACAACTAAGTACGAAAAAGTAACAATAACACTACTTACCTGCTAAGTGAATTTCCACCTAGTAGGATAACATTGGTGATTCTACGTGAAAAAATGTCTGTCAACTTTTAAAATACAATAATATTCCTTAAAAATCACTACTGTCACCAAAACACTTTTACTCAACTGTGGAGAAGCGTGGCTCAGTGGTTAGAGGCGGCAGAACCGGAAGCTGAGATCAACTGTGGACCAGGGTTCGAGTCCCTCCCTCGGTGGGTCTCGGGCTCAAAAATTCCACGGACTCGACAATTCTCGCTTGATGCCTACTCAACTCATGGGGGTCACACTCTGCGACTCTGGGCAATAGCTTGCTTAATCTCCACTACGGCCCCTCGCGGCGGGATGCCTGGCTTTCACCTTGTGGACACCCTGCCGGGGTTTCTCACAGGGGAATACCAGGACGGGTTCCCTAAGCAAGCGCTGGGACGCTTACGGGCAGCTGTGCGCTTTACATGTCCAGCACATTTACATTTACATTTAGATTTACAGGAGATGTCCAAGGACTGAATCTAGGATCCAGTCCTGTGGTTAGAAAAGTAATCCATAAAGTAACTAATTTTCATTTAACTAGAAATTCACATTGAGCTCAATGTTGCATTGTGTTTGAAATTGTGTTGCCCATTGCAACAACTGTAACTACTGTACTTAAAAGTCTATTACCTAGTTGCAAAGTATTTAAACTAAAGTAATTCATTCTGAGAAAGTATATTTTGTAATGTAATGGTTAATGTAATGTAATTTAAAAAATAAAATCTCTAAAAATAAATAGTTTAAAAAATTTAGTAAATCAGTATCAAAAAATAAATATAACAAATAATACATTTAAAAATTGTCATTTACAAAACCTTTGAAATTCACTGAAAAAACATAGGTTTCAGATATGTTATAGTTAAGAATCAGCATTTAAAAAACCTTGGAAATTCACTGAAAAAAAATAGGTTTCAATCATGTTATAGTTATGAGGAAGCATTTAAAAAACTTTAGAAATTCGGTAAAAAAAACATAGGTTTTAGGGGTGTTATAGTTAGCTGGACATTTCACTCGTAGAAAACCATTGAAATTCCTCCATTGTAGTTAGTTGTACTAAGTATAACTCGTGCGCCCACAATCCACTGCTGATAATGTCACATATTACATCATTCATGACATGGTCAGTGACATCACTGATTACATCACTGATGACATCTCAAATTAAATCACTGTCTGAAACCTATGTTTTTTTCCCGTGAATATATATATATATATATACACACACATATATATCTATGTAATATATTAATATACTCATCTGCCCTAGTGAGTGTGCCGACCTCATCCAATTCTTGGAATTGCCATTATCTAGAGTAGGAAAGTTGGACAGGCAGATAGAATCTCTAGAGAGACAAAAAATCTACCATTGCCTTTTATCACTAGCTACCGCATTAATGTTTGCTGTGATAATGCCCCTAAATACCGTCAACAGAGAATAATCAAGTTTTCCCCCAATGTAAACAGCTGCTACCCCTGATTATATTGAGCTGGGGAGCTTCTTCTGGTCTACCCTACAGCCCATAGCTTCCCAGTGCTGCCTTCTGGGTACCAAATCAGGATGTAGACCTCATTAGTCAGTTGGGTTCTATAGGAGCCAGCAGACCTTCTTTAATGTTCCTTTTGCAGAAAAGCAGGAGGCCATTCAACTACACTTGGAGAGCAGTTACTGTCTTTGGGTGTCACCAGGATTCAGTAGTCCTTAAAACCTTGTGTGAGTCCTTTTCTTCCAGCAGGTGTCAGAAGTCAGGATTCTTCTTCCAGCACAGCGTTCTTATTCACTGTATGTGTTCCCACATCCACCAATGTTCTGAGGAGGTGGTGGTGGAGGTTACAGATTTATCCTGTTCGCTAGCTGGTGATTGGAGAAAACCTACCACCCAAAACGGACAAATTTCTCACAAAAGCCCAGCTTCTTTTAGCAGCATCTCCTTTTTGCCTTATGGTAGAATTATCCAGGATGTTCTGTTTCAACATGGCATGACCCTGCTGCTAGCACGCAGGACTGTCTTTAAACATCTTTGCCACCCCACTACCTGACAGGTTCAACACTGGTTTCCATCCTATTTTGGCGGAAGTCTGGCTATCTAGGAGGGTCCAGGGAAAAATAGCTGAATCCCTCCCTGGCATGTCCAAGTCAAAATAGGTTTGCTAATGCTGCTTTTTGTTCTGCCAACTGTTCCTGTTCTCTCCCATATAGCTAATTCTTGACAGGTGTTCAGCAGTTAGCACCCATTGGCCTTTTTGTGGCTTATGTCAGTCAGTCAGCCAATCCACTTTATTCGATTACTTAAATCCATAAAAGTACAAAAACAGATCATAGACATGCACAATATTACAAATCTTTAGACACAACATTTAAAATACATAGGCAATGTTTCATTTCATTATAAAACCTATCACCTATTCAGATCCCTTGAACTAAAATTAGTAGTAGGTCACAAGCAGTATCTTAAGATGAGTTCATCCTCAAATTTATCTTATTCTTGATCCTCACTGCTGCTGCCAAAAAAGATGCGATATTGAAAATGTCATCAGGGTTACACAAAGATTGAAGAAAAACTAGCGCTGGTCTAACCTGAGTGAAACCCCTTTCTCTCAATATGGCTAACAAATATCAACGATGGTACGACTTATTAACAGTTAACAGATAAGGTTAAATGTTAGTAGATGTTTTTAACAAGTAATGGGCACTAACTAACGGTTTACATAGCTCCTGTTCTTCTCGCCCCACTGACAAGAGGTTCTTAGAACTCAGTTTCACCCACAGCACGTCCTCCTTCCGAATCTTATCAGGTTCCTCATAAAGCTCTGGCCGCCCTAGTTTAGATAACATACTTTTAACGTACACCAACCATTTGATGTTTACAGACTTATCCAGCGCTATGCAGTCTCGTAAAATCATGTGATTCAGGGTTAATTCGGGGTTCAACCAAATTTTGAGCCAGCAAAGCAACGGAGCTGTTCTCAAAATATCGGTAAACTAACCTATCCCTAACTCCTGATGTATAGCATACGATGGGGTTGATTGTGGGACAGATAAAAGACTCCTAAAAATGTGTTTTCAGCTATCTGTATGCCAGCCTGATCTTTATCGCCCCATATTGAGGATCCATAGTCCGCAATAGCCAAACACTTGGCCTTAGAGACCTTTAGGATAGCCTCTACCGGTCTGGCCCCCAGACGCCGTGCTAATCCTAAAAGGGAGGAGGAAGCCCGTGTGACTGCGTTCTTTTTGACCTTTTGCTGTAGAACCCAGGATGACCTGTTATCAAAAAGGACTCCCAAATAAGTGAAGGAAGACACGGAAGAAACCTCCACACCATTACAATAAAAAAACTTTCTAGGTCTGTGACCTACTGTCATGGAATGCGACTTTCCATTGTTCACAATCAAATCCAAGGAGAGCATGAATGCCCCCAAAGCATCTAAGAGCCATTGTAGACCTACTGCCATACCGGCTAAAAGAACCGCGTGGTCCGCGTAAAGGACGACGGGGATTGGGTACTCTCTCACTCGTGAAATGTCCAATGCAGCCTCTACTAGCGATTTGTCTAGATCATTCACATAAAGAGTAAAAAGCAGGGGCACCAAAATGCAACCCTGCCATACGTCCCTGCACGAATTAAAATATCTGGTACATTCGCCGGCCTGGGATAGCCTAACAGAGGCTGTGAGATCTTGGTGGAGGGTAGCTAAAAAGCAGGGATCAAGTCCCCTTTCCAGTAAAATATTCCAGAGCTTTGATCTGTTAACCAGATCAAACGCACTGGATAAATCCATAAAAGCCAATGTTAGACAACCCTCCTTGGTCATAGTGTATTTGCCTAATAGAAGATGCAAATTTAGACACTGATACATATACTCCTCCCACATCTAAATCCATATTGCATATTGGACAGAATATCCCTTTTATTTACCCAATCTGTGATTTTAGGTAAAATTACCTTTCCTAAAATCTGCACAGAGGAGTCAAGGAGGGATATTGGCATGTAACACCGTGGGTCCCCTCTCTGCCACTTTTTAAAAATGGGAATAATGATAGATTTTAACCAGGAGGCCAGGAAGCCTGCTGTGCCCACAGCACTAAAAACATTAGCAAGGATTTTAGCCCAGAATTCAGGGTTACTTTTGAAGAGATCTGCGGGAACCCCGTCTGGGCCTGGTGCTTTGTTACTAGCAGTGTCTCTTATGGCTTTCTACATTTCCCGCTCTTTAAACTCAATCGGGGTACTAGCCTGATATAGGGAGGACCATGGAATACAATCCACATCCCCCTTGACTCATAAATCGCCTCAAAATGAGAAAGCCATTAGGCTTCTGTGATGTTGCAATCCTGAGCTTCATTATCCTCCCCCGAAAAAAATGGGGTGCTGATGATGGTCCAGAACCTGGAGCTATCCCTTAACACCTCCACAGACAATAAGGAGTTCCATGCCTCTTCCTTAATCTCATGTTTCCGCCTGTGAAGGACTAACTTCTACTCCTTCCTCCAACTGGGTATCAAGTCCCTATCCCGGGGTTGTTTTTTCAGGACAAGGGATAGTGAGCGATGAGCAAATGAGCATTTCCCATCAAACCACTTTAGGCCACATTTGGGTCTCATTTTGGTTTTAGTAGTTAAGTCAAGACCTATCTGACTATGTGGCTTATGTTATGTGCTGGTAAATCTCCCAGCCATGGATGTCTATTCTCTGGAAGTGGGATGAGTGGCAGCACTGGAAGTTAGCAAGTTCTGGCTCAGTCAGCCTAAAGTACATTTTACAAAAGTTGGTTTTCTGCTTAATTGATCAAAAGAATGATTACACCATTAAGTCAGATTGTAAAAACGAAACAGAAAATAACTTTGATTCATTTAATTAGCCATTTCCTAAGTCAACGTGGAAAATAAAGATTTTAATGCCACCTAGGGAAATGTCTTGGCAGGTCTATACAAAGAAGTAGTTTTGAGTTTTTATTTCACAGTGAGGCACAGAAACCCCAATATGTGATTTATGAATCTATAAAAATTGGCATTTCCATGGGGCAAAAAAGCTTTCCTCTGTTGCATATTCACTGCAGTGCATTTAAGCTACAGCCCAGCTAGAGCACAGTGGTACTACTGGCATACATATGCTTTTGTCATAAGTTTTGGAGGGTTTAATTAGACACTACAACCCACATATGACTTTTAACTTTTCAGGCATTAGGTACACTTTAGGTGCCATTCACAATAGACTTACAGGGAAGTTTAATTGGCCAAATTGGGAGTTCCAGTACACAGCATGTATTACAGGGAAAGCACTGGTCCTTTACTAGTGTTTAGCAGTGCTAAAGTGTGCAGAGTTCTAAAGAGAAAAAAACAAAGGTGCACAATAAGGTCAAAAATATGGGTAACCATGCCGAAAAGATGGGTTTTCTACAGTGGGCTTTCCTTGGTATCTAAATATTATTCACAAACATGTGAAGCTTCATAGTATGACCTTGGGGCAAGGGATCTGCATCAGACCCCTTTGCCTAGTCCATAAGTAAATGCAGAACTCCAATGGCTACCAGAGCGAGACAACTCCACCTCCAGCAACAGCTTAATAGAGATAGAGCGTAAACATGGCCATCACTAGAACACCAGTACATTCTCTTTCTTGGCACTAAAACATCAGCAAAATCTTTTTACACATCAAAGAATACTATGGGGCATATTATCAAGGAACAGCGTTAAAATTATCGTCGCTTTAGCGGCAGGAAACTGCAGCTAAAACGGCGATAATGGTCTTGATAATATGCCGTTCAGAATTCCAATAGAAGCCCATGTTAATACCAGAACATGGGCTTCTATTGAAATACTCAAGGGCATATTATCAAGCCCATTATTGCCGCTGTAGCGGCAGTTTCCTGCCGCTAAAGCGGCGATAATTGTAACACCGTTCCTTAATAATATACCCCTATGTTTTTTCAATGCACAATCAGAAAAGTACTAACAAATATAGAAGAGATCTAATTGTTGTCAAAGAGAATAACGTGTAAATGTATGATTTGGTGATTACTTAAGTCTTAAGTGCCCTTGATGAACATGCGTACCTAAGTGGGGAAATAAGGAAGCAGGTTGTTGACTCAGCTTGGGGGGCCACTAGTCAGACAGGGAGTACTGGTCCTCAACCGTCCTGGTTGTGGTCATTTGCTTCATATGTCCTGATCCATGGACTAAAGTGCTACCAAATCAGCCAAGTACATTATTTCTCCACTTGTTTCTGAGGGCAGTGAGGGAAAACAATTACATTCTTTTCAGTGAGGTGTGGGAAGCAAGAGCTCAGATCTAAACAGTTGACCAAGAGACACAATAATGTAGGTTTTAGTCCAGTGTTTATCATTTAGTTCCAAGAAAGAGATTTAATCTCTCACTAAGACAACACACTACACAGCCCAGTTACAAGACTATAATCATGTAATGTAATGTAATGTAATGTATGTATACCTGTAAAGCGCACTGTTACCTCGTTACGTGGTGTCCTGGCGCTGTATACCATGTTTGCGGTTCGACCACCACAAGTTAAGCGATTCAACCGTCAGATTACACGTTTTGTGGTTGGACCGCCACCAGCACGCTATCCACTCTTGGATCACGACAATCCGCAAAGGTGAATGCGGCTAGGAATGGTGGCGGTTCGAAGGCAGGCACCGCCGTCGGGATTGCAAGTTCCCTTTCTTGCCACCTTTTTATGTCAGGAACATCGCCATGAAATGGATAGCAGAAATTGAAGAAATCGGCTCCAAACCGGGGCCTTTGGTATTATTTAGCAGGAGGGGTAGATCATGCGGGCACATGTTGTGAATGCACTGTGTGCCATGCACAGCTTGGTGCATACTACACAGTGCACAAACATGCAGAAGGTGCTACACTGCGGTGGCATCTGCTGCGGTCCTTCTCGATGGGCAAGTCCTACCGCTGTGGTGGGACCAATGACTATGGACCGCTGGCCCAACGATCTACTCAGAATACTGCGATCTGAACACTGCAGATTTTGCAGCGTTCTGGCAACTGCAGCATCGGTGGTTGAGCAGACAGACGCTCATGTTGTATTAAGGCCCTACCAGTACAATACTCAAGAACAGCCAATTCACTTTCAAAATAAAAAAAATTGATAGCACTAGTCTATGTCTGTGTCACAAGGTAGCCATCAACTATTACTTACTAAAAGAAGACCCTTTCTACCAACAAAATGTAGACAACGGGTTGGCAGACTGCATCGGTCAGGACACAGATGTCAAGCCAAATTCCAGATACCATGGTGGAATGCCTATGACAGCACATTGGAAGAGGAAGCCAAAACAAACAACACAGTGGAATGATGGCATAATTCCTTCCAGTCCATACTAGAGAGAACTCAACCTACATTATACATATTTTTCTAAGAATTACATAAACAGGAAAGTTACCAAGAGCAAAGAATAGAGCAATCTGTTACCCAGACAGGCCCTAAACCTAGCAAACAAACTAAGGGGCCAATTATGATGTTAGTCTGTAATGATCTGAATGGCATTCGGTTTGTCCGAATCCGACCGATTACGATAGTCGGAAACCGTTTGGTAAATCCAACTCAGTTCTGAACGGTGTTTGGAGAGTCCGAGTCAGTCGGAGCTGAATCTACAGGTCTATGGACCATGTTTCCAACCAACGCATTACAATGTTGGATTAGGACAGCCTTTCTGAATCAGGTTGTCCAACACAAATCAGCTGTCAGAGTCAGAATTTGGGGGCCAATAACAGCCCCCCTTCACCCAAAGACCTCCTGTTTGGGCCCATGGGGGCACCCATGTGTCCCTTCTTTCTAACCATGCATGGTGTGGCAGGCACCAAGTGGAGTTCACCACAGTTTGCAAGGTTTTTCGCGACCACCCCTTTTTGCAATGGGAGCCGGTGGTGTCAGTTGGAACACAGGCTCCCATTGAAGTCAATAGGAGGCTGACCAAACAGTGTTTGGAAACATTGTAATTAGTCAGTTGGACTCGCCAGAGCCGAATCCGATTGGGTCTGAAATGATTCCGAGACCAACATCGTGATGAGGCCCCAAATGTATGTACGACATGCTACAATTTAAAGTCAAACTCTTCATAAATAAGACAATAAGATTGCTTAGAGTGATAACAAAAAACATATTTAGAATTAAATATCAACCTGCCAAGAACATTAAAAACTACAACAAATTCTAAACCAAAAAAACAAATTCTTTTTATAACAAATATTAATGTAAATATTGTATTACATCTGTGGAACAATTATATAAAATCCCAAAGTTAATAAACATTTCTTTAATAAAAATATATGTATAGATTTTAAATAAAAATATTTGATAGTAACCAACCAATAAAAGTATAAACACATTAAATATAAATACAACACATAAACCAAGATTTTGATAGAGAACATGCCAGCCAGCTAGTGGCAGGTCACAGGAGAGCTCTGAGTGTGCCACAAAAGGGAAAGAAGTGTTCTGTTTTCCAATGTTGTTATGAGGCCGGAGTTTGTATCAATGAGCTTCGTGTTTAACTCTGTGTGGTAATTGGACATCTTACTGCCGGGATTTTGTGTCCTTTTTTCCCTTTCTCTACGGGGACGGGCAGCCTCTGGTGCGATCACGTCAGACACAGCAAGAGGAGCTGAGCTGCCTTGAGCGAGGGCTGCGTTTGAGGTATACAGAGGTCGACGTGCAGCTTCCAGAATTTCCTGCCAGGGCAGCAGAGGCAGTGGGGGTCGCCGGACTTGAAGCTGGAGTGTCTCTCGGCATTCAGGAACAAGCACAGGGGAGCAGGCATTGAGAGCTTCAGCTTCTGCTTCCGATCAGCCCCTCCAACCGCTTCAGCAAGCAGTTTGCAGAAAGGCAGACCGAGGAGACACATTGCTGAGGAGAGCTGCAGGTGAAGGAAATCAGGTGAAGGGTATGCTGGAGGGGAGAAAAGGGCTGTCTCGATATACTCTGAGGAGTGCGGGAAGAGGAAGGGTTGCTGGGGCAAAGTGCCAGAGGCATTGATGTTGAAGGTTCCGGGGACACTGGGGGTGTTAGACTTGTGGTGGTAAAAAAGGGAGGCAAGGAGGGAGGACAGAAAGACATTAGTCCGTCTGTTTGTAAAAAGCAATCTACATCTAAACAAACTAGTCAAAAAAACAAAGTTTTGAAGACAAAACAGAAACATTTAGACCAGAAATTCAGGATTACTCCGTCTCTTAGGACCTATTTCAAGGTGCTGCCTAAAACATTAATATGAAGACAGTGCAATAAAGCGGATATGCAAATCTGGTAAATAAGGATTTGGTTAGTAAGCTTACTAACAAGGAGAGGTCAGACTCCCTGGTAGATTCGAACAATGCAATTTTGTCAGACATTTTAAGCCCAGAACCCTTCCAATCTTTGATGGATGAAGCTCCATCACCTCCACCACAGAGGAAGGAGGAAAAAGTGTTCAAGAGACAGCATCCAGTAGTAAAAGAACCCCAAGCCCTAGTATCGGCCCCAGGCAACTCAGGAGTGAAAACGTACTGAAGGAGAAGTAGAGAGGAGATGGAACTTTAGATGTCGAGGAGCCTTCGGTGGGTTCTGTCCTAGCGTTACTTTCCTCTGATATTAAATCAAGGTTTAAGGTGTCAAAGTTAAACCAAAGGGAAATAGGGTTGGCCTGTGAAAATCTTGAAAGAAAGGTAGATGACCTAACAAGTAGGACAGTGGTTCTAGAAATAACTGTGAGTGATCTCAAAAGTACTGTGAAGGTTATCAGGGCAGAGATCGAGAGCTTAAAATCAAAAGAGCAATATAGACTGGAGAGAGTGGAAAATTTCCAAAGGCTAAACAACTTGCGGATTTTGAAAGTGCCGGAAGGGAAGGAGGGAGAAGACATTAGGTAATTTGTAGTCAAACTGATCATAAATGAATTGCAATTGGAAGAGTCAGTGCATGATATTGCCATTGATATTCAAAGTATTCAAAGTGACCCGTTCAGGCTAAATACCAACAGAACCAAGCCAAAGAAAGTATTGGTGAATTTTCTCACTTACACGTTAAAAGGACAAATTTAGTCGAAGGCCTTGAGCAAGAAAACCTTGGATGTTGATGAAGCTAAGTTTGAAATCAGGTCAGAATTGTCAAACCTTAACTCCAATCGACAATGAGAGCTAGGAAAGAGGATTGATCCATTAAAGGAACTGGGAGCTACAATTCAGCTAAAATTCCCTGCGGTTCTGAGAGTTATGTTGAATAATAAAAGGTTTAATTTTCGATCAGTTAGGGAAGTAGATGAATTTATTGAGAATAGTCCGTCTGGGGTCTGAGCAATCAGAATAAATCCAGCTTTATATCTATATATCTTTATAATCGGTTACTATCTTTCTCATCCCCTTTTTTTTCTTTCTTTTCTCTTAAAACTAAACTAGGGCACAAGCGGGGGCTTCCACTAGGTGTGAGCCATGGTGAGTCAGGTATGGGTTTTTCAAGGGGGGATAGGGGTAAGGGTCACAGGGTGGGGAGCATGTCGGAGAAAAAAGTTCTCAGGGGTCTCAGTAACTACAGGTCACTTAATCAGGAACAGAAATGGGTGAGAGGCAAACAGTTTGTATAAAAATGTTATCTTGGAATGTTAATAGTTTGAGGGTAAGTGGGAGACGGGAAAGGCTACTGCAGTACATATAAGATTGCCCGGCAACAGGTGATAATCTTACAGGAGACACATTTAACAGAGAAAGAGTGTATAGAGGTTTTTAAGGTGAAAAGTTGAGTGCAACAGGCAGTCTGCACAAGACAATCTTTTGCCACAAAGGGGATGGCCAGCTTGTTAAAACATGATACAAAAATTACTATTACAGTGTAGGCAGATGGGCTACTGCCAAACTTAGGATTTGGGGGAAATCTTTTACATTGGTTGGCTACTATGGGCCAAATCAAGATGATATTGCTACCCTTGAGGACGTTTTATAGAGTAATTACATTTCCCGGATCCAATCATTATGGCAGGAGATTTAAATGTAGTCCTTGATAATGTTCTCGATAGATCCACAAATAGTAGAGCTGCGGTGAATCCCAAATTGGTGAGACAAATAAGGTGAATCATGGAGCAAATGGGCTTATGTGATATTTGGCATCAGAGGGCAAGATTAAAGAGCGGCTACACATATAATAAAAGGAAATATTGCCGCTAGTCAAGAATTTACTATTTTTTAATCAACATAAACTTAAAGGACATGGTGCAGGACATCCAACATACTGGGACACATTTTTCAGACCACTCAGCAGTGTTGTTAGAGCAAAACATCAATGCAAAGAAAATTTAAACTAGGTGGACATTGAACCACACATTGTTAATGGAGGAGGAGGTAGTGGAGCTATTAAACAAGGAAACAAAAGAGTTTTTTAAGTCAATCTATGCTCTGCCTCAGTAGGGGTGGTCTGGATGCATATAATACCTATCTAAGAGGCCGAATAGGTAGCTTATCTGCGGCTAGAAGGAGGACCTATCAGGAAAATGTTACAAGGCTAGAAGAGCAAATCCATGAATTAGAAGAGAAACTGGTCACCCCAAATTTAGAACAGAGAGTCCTCTAGGGATTTCTGATGGCAATTACAGAGGCCAAAACTAACTTAGTAAATGTGGTAGAAGGCAGAGTTATCCAAACCTTTCCCTAGTGTTACACTAACTGGAGTGGGAGTAGTATTTTCTACCCGTCCGCTATCCAACACTTTCTCTACTGTTACACTCATTGGAGTGGGAATACTCATTTCTATTCCTTCGCTATCCAACACTTTCCCTACTGTTGCAGTCACTGGAGTGGGCATAATAATTTTTACCCCTTCGCAATCCAACACTTTCTCTACTGTTGCACTCACTGGAGTGGAAATAGTAATTTTTACCCTTCTGCTATCCAACACTTTTCCTTCCGTTACACTAATTGGAGTGGGAATACTCATTTCTATTCCTTCGCTATCCAACACTTTCCCTACTGTTTCAGTCACTGGAGTGGGAATAGTAATTTTTACCCCTTCGCAATCCAACACTTTTTCTACTGTTGCACTCACTGGAGTGGGAATAGTAAGTTTTACGCCTTCGCTATCCAACACTTTCCCTACTGTTGCACTCACTGGAGTGGGAAAAGTATTTTTTACCCCTCCGCTATCCAACACTTTCCCTACTGTTGCACTCACTGGAGTTTGGAATAGTAATTTTTACCCCTCCGCTATTCAACACTTTACCTACTATTGCACTCAGTGAAGTGGAAAATTGAAGTTTAAAAACCTTTAAATAGTTTAATATTTTAATTTATAATATAATTTTTAATAGATTTTATGTTAGTGTATGTACATATAAATACATGTATTTGTAAATTTTCATATATACAAATATGAAATAAATTACAATTAATCATGTATTAATTGTTTTAAAGTAAATATATATATTACATTTTATATATGTATGCATAATTTTTTTTAATTACATTTTTTTGTCATATTTGTTTGAAATGTATATTAAATCGAATTTATGTGTTTGAGTTAATTTTTTTATTTAATATATTTAATCTTATTTTTTATACAGATATTAAAATGTATATTTTGTACAACTATATTTTTTACATCAATATTTTTTTTCCTGATACTTTTATACTTATCGTTAGTAATATAAGATGTCAATATTTTTGACTGATATTTTTATTTTTATTTTTGTGTATGGGGATATTTTGGGGGTTGATATTCTATCAGTGAACTGTTCGGCACCCATGAGAGGGGTACAGGTGTGCTCACCATGCAGGGGACAGTACTGGGTGAGCACAGGTCTTTGTGTCAACGGAAGAATTTTAGAGCAAAGCAAAAATTATTTTCACACAATCGATTACACATTCCTCCTTTGCATTTCTAACTCCTCCTTTTGTATTAGGCCATATTGCATCATTTCCCATTGTTAAGTCATGGCAAAGAGCAGCATGATAAGCACCATGGGGAATCCACAACATCGAAAATTCACACTAGAACTTTAAAAATAAATGTGAAAAATAATAAGAATCCGTAGATGTAGCAATCCTTAAAGACAATGAACACAATGTGGTAATTAATGGTATCTTCATGGCCCCTTTACAACGAGTGCCATTTTTTTAAGCCTTAGTATGTAGCAAATATGTTGTTCTGGCTCTCAGTCTCCCTTCGCCATCAGATCTAGCTATAGTAGCAATATTGCTTATATATAGAGCATGACAATGTGTTTTACATTGTCATTCTCTGCCCCTGCCTAAACCACAGAGCAAGAGTGCATTTTCCACATGTCAGGAATAGTGTTATTATCTATGTAAACAAAATTAAATAACGAGGTCAAGTCTGGAGCTCTTTGCACCGCTACTGCTTTATATATATATATATATATCGGATGGGATACCATCTGGGCCTGGAGCCTTCTCCTTTTTTGAGACCTTGATTGCTTTAAAAACTTCCTCCGAGGTTATTTCCTTGTTGAGATATTGCTCCCTATCTGGTGTGAGTTTGGGGGATGAGTGCAAACTTAGCCAACTCACAATCTGGGATTTTATCGCAGGACAATCCTCCCTGTACAAGTTTTGGAAAAAGTAGTGAAGGTTCTCCCAATATTTTGATCATTTTGGGAAATTTCCCCTGTTTCTTCAACTTCGATTTCTTTGATTGTATTTCTGATCAGAGCCCCTCTTGCCTTACACGCCAGCAACTTTCCACAGCCCTCCCCATATTCATAATCTGCAAGTTAGCTAGCATTCCATTTTTGTTGTTTGATCTCGTCTAGATGTTCTGAAAGTCATTTTTTAGCTATCTGTTTTTGAATCCTGGTAACCACTGTTAGTTGCATTATTAAGATTTGAGAACCCAAGAGCTATTACCCCCTCTTGCCCAGTTATTCTACGGTTGGCTTCCATTCTCCTATGTGTAGTATAGCTTATCAGTTTCCCTCGCAAAAAGGCCTTATACGTATCCCAGATTATACCTGGATGAGCAGAAGTTGTATTTATATCGAAGAACTGTGATGTGTCTCGTTCCAAACTCGTAATTATCTTCTGATCTTCTAAAATCAATCTAGAAATGGATTAAACTTGATGGACAGTGATGTCCTTGATTGAAGTGGGTGTACGGGGAGGCAATATAGAGCACAAACTGAACTTTTGAGAGGCATTCCTAATCGTGAAATTCAATACAGTACAAAATGGGCTCAATGAACAAACAGAAGCCTAAATCCTGTGAGTACCTGGATAGGCCTGTCACTTTTGTTGCCTTGCACTGAAATCTGTGTAGTTTGGACATCACTTGATGATCCCATTCTTCATCCACTGTTTTGCTTAATTTTTTTCACTAATGAACCCAAACAGTGCCCACATACATTTTCTGATAATATTCGCTCATTAGACACTACTGGTCCGAGTAAAAGGAATTGTTACCTCTATACCAACTTAAAATACTAATGCCAGATAGATTCAAAGGTCTCACAATTGGAGATCCACATAAAGGTTTATTGCAAATTAGAGGGTTGAAGTGCCTCGTTGTTTTGCTAGATTCAGACTTTTAGACACATCAAGGGCTATTTATAATGCCTTGTAGGCATTTTTTTTTAAGTCTAAATTGCAGCTCTAGGAATTACAATTGACTTGTACACCATTGGAAACAAATTATGTGTGTTTACATTCTTTGTTTTCAACAAAGCTCTCGGATTGTAAAAAAATACACCTAGAAGGCATGTGTGTATACAGAGGATCCAAAAAGAAAAGAAAACACGTAAGTTCAAAAGCGACAGCGCTAGGCAATGTTTTTGAAAGGAGAACACCCATTAGTTCATTTAGATTGATTAGATAAAACAGGAAGCCGAAATTCATATGGTTTCGGGTGCATTACTCCAACTAAGTGACTGGATCGACAACTTCCAGCTTCTATTGGCTATCACTTAGAGATAGGATAAAGTACTTTGTACAAATCTACTCGTAAAATATTACTCAGACACACTGATATATTGCCATTAATGAGGAGGTTTCTTAAATCATTGTCATTTCTGCTAAATCAGCCGAGGGTCATTTCGGTTGACAGGATCCCCTTGATGTTAAGGAAAAACAAGGGTGCTTTCAACACTTTGGGTTACATTAAAATTGGTGCAATGGGATTTGGGTATCGACTAAACATTGATACATAGCATTTTTACCAACAGAGACTGTGAATAAGAATAACATCCATGAAATATAAGTGAATGTGGGAAGGGTGAACAGCGTTTACAATGCATCTTTTACAACTAACTACCTTTACCACGCAACTTTTACAACGCAAGTCGTTACAACGACTTGCGCTGGGGGGCGTTCTAGGATAGGGAATAGTTTAATTTACTATCCAACACCTTCCCTACTATCCACGGGGACTGGAGTTGAATAGTAAATTAAACTATTCACTATCCAGCGCCCCCCAACGCAAGCCGTTGTAACGACTTGCGTTGTAAAAGTTGCGTGGTAAAGGCATGCGTTGTAAAAGCATGCGTACTAACGACATACATCCTGAGTTCCTTTTTCAACGAACACACAAGTAAGTATTTAAATTACCAGATAGGTTTACAGAACGTATACTGACTAGATGACCGTGTTATAATGCATATTTGGCTATGGATTTCCTTGAAGGTTGGTTATTGGGACTTTGGCTCACCAGATGGTGAATAAGGATACTGATGTCCATTCAAGAAGAGATTGAGGTAAAGGGAGAGAAACTTTTTGAGATTTAATGGAGTAAATAAAATTTGAATGTTTGAATGATTCTCACAGTATGATTTTTATTTTTTATTTTTTATTTTCAGCTTGATGTTCTATGTCCTTAAGAGAACCCAACATTAATGTGCTAAGGGTTCGAAACGCGTAAACTGTTTTCATTTTGAACTAAATATGTGCTCACTCAGATGGTTAGACCACATGTTGCTCACCATTGATTAAGTGTATAAAAAGTTTGAAATTATTGAGTGAACCCAGTATGTCCACTGTTAGATTTGGGGGTCTCTAGTTGGCACAGGTAGGTACTTGTGACAAA
Organism: Lissotriton helveticus; assembly: GCF_964261635.1. Classification (NCBI taxonomy): domain Eukaryota; kingdom Metazoa; phylum Chordata; class Amphibia; order Caudata; family Salamandridae; genus Lissotriton; species Lissotriton helveticus. Next base: position 56,817,847 of record NC_136060.1, read on the forward strand.
TAGGGACCCTTGCCTCTATTCAGTGTAAGGGGGTACACTCTTAGAATAACCCCTGCTCACCCCCTTGGTAGCTTGGCACGAGCAGGCAGGCTTATCTCAGAGGCAATGTGTAAAGGATTTTTTACCACATACAGTAATCAAGTAACAACACTACAGATGGACACTACACAGGTTTTATATAAAAAATAAGTATTTGTTATATAGACTTGTCACAAGAACACAAAAACAACAAAAAAACATAATACTGTACTTGAAATGGTAGGTTTAGCTTAGTTCTCTTTAGTTCTTAAAATGCGACCCTTTGAGTCAATGTACCTTACGATGCATTACGCTTCCACAACAAAAGTGTTGCAGCGATGGCAATGCGGCAAAGTTGTGGTGCAAAGAAATAAAGACGTGAAGTTCCTCCAGATGCGGCACGATTCTCCGATGATGCGAGAAGTCTCAATTCGATGCGTCAGCTGCAGTGGCGACGACAACAGCTTTGGCGCCGACACTCTTCTCCGACGTTGCGAGACGCTTCTGTGACATCTGCAGTGGCGGCACCCTTGTTCCGTGATGCGACGACAGCAGCTCCGATGGCGGCACACTTCTCTGTGGGTGCGAGGTGCTTCTCTTGATGTGGTGCAATACGACAGCTACTGCGGCGACATCCACGATGCGACGGCAGCAGCATCGATGGCGACGCGCTTCCTCTTCATTGTGAGATGCTTCTCTCGATGCGGTGCAATACGACAGTTACAGCGGCGACATCCAAGATGCAACGGCAGGAGCAGCAACAGCAACACGCTTACTCTTCGTTACGAGACGCTTCTCTTGATGCGGTGTAAGATGACAGCTGCAGCGGCGACATCCAAGATGCGATGGCAGAAGCAGCGATGGCCACATGCTTCCTCCTCTCGAGTCAAGCTACCAGCTCCTTGCGACACATATTCCCTCAGAAGGCCTAAAACAGCAGCAGGCACTACCCAAAGTACTCTGCGGAGCTGGGGGTTGAAGTCTGTTGTCCCTGAAACTTCAGCAGGAGGCAAGCTCTCCTCTCAAGCCCTTGGAGATCCTTTACAAGTTGAATAAAGTGTACAGAAAGTCCTTTCTCCTTTCTTTGGCAGTCAGGCAACCACTGCAGGCCAATCCGCCAAGCAGCACTTCAGCGTACGGATAGTCTCTCATCAGTTTCTTTAGGTTCCTCTCCTCAGCAAAGGTTTCTTCTTGTTTGTCCACAAGTGATCTAAATTCTTGGGATCAGGGTCCCTATACTTATACCCCAAAATCCTTTGCCCTCTGAGGGCAGAGGGGCCTTTGCCCAATCCAAACCAGTTCTGGAGCACTCTGTTGACATGACTCCTTCTCTCCTTTCACAGTGCAGGGCAGAGACATCAGACGCACCACAGGGATTGGAGCCGGCATTGTGAAAGGCAGGCACAGCCCTATTCAGGTCCCAGGTGCAACTCCTCACACCTATCTAGATGCAGACCTCGCTATTCACCACTGGGCTGACTCATCCTGTCTCCTGGAATCCCCCAGCCCTGTCACTCAAACTCCAGACAAGGAATAAACAACCTAGCAGAGGCAGGCTTGGATAGTTAGACAAAAAAAACTACTTTCTTAAAGTAGTATTTTCAAACAAAGAATGTTAAAATCAACTTCACTAAAAGATGTATTTTATCATTCTGAGCTCATGCGACGAAACCCCAATCTTTGAGGGATATTTACAGCTAAGTCGTCCGGCCACGAAAAAAAGCTTTGGCCGACCTTCAGGGGGACTGATGATATTGGTATCAACAAAAGTTCTGAGAGAAGTTTCACCGATAAAAACAAAATGTAAATGGGTCCAAGCATGCAGAATAGAATGATTGGCAGTGGAAATGAAGTACAAAATGTTGGCTGCGTTAAACGTATACATGCAGTGGGATAACAGAGCAGAGTATGAAAATGAGTTGAGACTTTTCAAGGAGGATGTTGATACCATACTAGAAAAATATGCATCGGATATACTGATAATAATGGGGGATTTTAACCATAAATTAGATCCTAAGAAGGCTGACCTCTGTAATAGAGAACTGTTAGAGGTGTATGGAATAAACCCTGCTATCTTCCCAGCTGTAGAGATCTCAAAACAGGAAACCGAATTAGTACACGTTCTGGGAGGTAGGGGATTCCAATGTGCGAATGGCAGACTGAAGACAGACTGCCCAGCAGGGAAGACCTTTAAATTAGGCTCACAGAACTGCCCAATAGACTATATGTTTCTACAAGCCTGGAACTTCCCCCTAGTGCAAGAATTTAGGATAGAACAAAAAGAGGTCAGCGATCACAATCTATTACACCTGATATTATCTGGGGGAAGTAAATCGATTAGAGACAAAGTGATCTACCAGGAGGTTGAGTATCCCAAACGGGCGTCGACACGTTTGACGGAGGAATATCAGGAAAAACTAAAGGCCATGCAAATTAAGATCGAGTCTGGAAACTTAGAAAATAAAAATTTGGAATGGTTCATAGAAAAGTTGGAAGAAGTGGTCCAGTGCCTAAGAATAGAATTAAAAAGGAACAAAAATTCTAGTGTAAAATCGCCCAGCCGAGTAAAATGGTTCTCCGCTGAGTGCCAATCTAAAAAAAGGGAGATACTGGCAGCACAAAGAAGACAAAAAAAGAGCTTCTCACATGAGAGACAGGTACATATAAACAACTTGAAAAGAGACTTTAAAAAAATGGCAGACAATGCGAAAAGGATGTATAAAGAGAAATGTTGGTTGAACCTGTTAGAAGCAATTGAGGAGAAAAACCTTAGACATTTTTGGAAATTGGTAAAGGCTGCAATTGGCCCAATAGATAGTGAATTAAAATGTGTAGTCAGCGAGGCTGCATGGGAGGAGTATATAAGAAAACTGTACGGGCTAAGAGCTCCCAGAGATCGCGAAGATAATGAAAAGTGGCAAGAAATTTCTGAAGATCTCAAAGCTAAGTTGAATGAAAAACAGGTAGAGCTCACAATAAGAGAACTGAAGTTAACCCGTGCGGCAGGACCCGACAACCTCCCTGCAATAATATTAAAATCGGAAGTAAATTGGTGGGCAAGATTTTTTACGCAGATGTTCCATGTAATCCTTACTGAAGGCATAATGCCACCTAACTGGAAGGGCGCAATAATTAGGCCAATCCACAAAAAAGGGAATATGGAGGAACCACAGAACTACCGATTAATCAACCTCCTAGATATAGGAGAGAAAGTTTTCTCAAAAATTGTATTGAAACAACTAAATGCATGGGTAAAGGAGTTCCACATTGTACCCAAAGAACAGGGAGGATTCAGAGAAGGGCACTCCACGATTGATCATGGTTTTGCACTATGGGCCATGGCGAAGAAGTCGACGGAACAAAATGGCAAGTTATGCTGTTGTTTCGTCGACTTCCGAGCCGCATTCGACTCAGTCGATCGGGTCTGTCTATGGGAATCTCTGATGAAGGCAAATATCCCTAAAGACATCTTGATCATAATAAAGGAATTGCATAGAGGAAATTGGGCGCAAGTCATTAAGGATACCGAGGGATCCTTGATGAAAAAAATACCCATTGATAATGGTCTAAGACAGGGTTGTGTCCTGGCCCCACAGTTATTTTCCATTTTCCTGTCAGATCTCCCGGCCTATCTAGAGGTAGAGGGTAGTGCAAGTCCGAGAATGGATGGTAACAATGTGCCCTGTTTACTCTATGCAGATGACCTAGTAATAGTGGACCAGACCGAAAGAGTCCTCCAAAGAAAGCTTAATGCTTTCAATGTATACTGTGCAAGAAAATTCCTAACAGTTAACCTAGACAAAACAAAAATACTATGTTTTGGGAAAAAGATAAATAGGTTTAACTGGTATCTAGGGGATCTTAAACTTGAGACGGTAAATGAATACCGATACCAGGGAATATGGTTTGATAAGACATTGAACTGGTGTACCCATTTGGATTCACAAAAAGCAAAAGCACATGCTTCAATTTGTGGACTAAAAATTTTCAATAGGGACTACGGAGAAATGTCACATCGACCAATGTTAAGAGCTTTTGAGGCAATGATCCCCCCCAAGTCCTATATGGAGCAGAGATCCTTTATTTGAGCGGTAAGGGAACTTGGGACTTGGTGGAGGGGAAATGTCTAAAAAGCCTTCTATCTCTCCCACAATCGTCTATGGTCCAAGCTATAAGAACTGAAATAGGTACAAAGTCATGGGATATACAAAATCAAATGGCACTAATTAGACTTTGGAATCGATTCGAAGATTTAGAAGGACAAAAAGTTGCCCAATGGTGTAGGAGAGAAATTCAAAAGAGTGACCTAAAATGGGCAAAAGCGTGTAGAGAAAGACTGATGCAAATCTGTAAAAGGTTAAAGGTGGAGGTGTTCCAGGAAACGCTCCAAGTATCATGCACTAAGAGAGAGTTGAAAGTAAAAGGGAAGGAAATAAGCAGAAGCATTGACATGGGATACTTAGCAAAGAAGAAATCAGTAACATACATTCTGAATGCCTGGTCAAAGGAAAACTGGTTTCCTTACCTAGATATTCTTCCCAACCGTAGCTACAGGCAGGAGATACTAAGGCTGCGAATAGGGATCCACCCATGGCTAATGAATAAAAACTGGAAAGCAAAAATGCTAGATCAGGCAGGGTGTTGCAGTTGTAGCTTAGGTTGCAAAGGAGACCTGGTACATATCCTACTTGATTGTCTGTCATTCTTAGAACAGAGGAAAATGTGGCTGCGTCCGGTATTTATAAAATACGATGTAAGGACAAGGGCGCAGGCAACAAATTTACTATCAGAAATCCCAACTATTGACATTGCAATTGCCTTGGGGAAATATATAAAGGCGATGTTAAGTGCATTAAGAGGCCAAGAATAATCTGTAGTACTGCATGAACTCCAACGTGAAGGAAATGATACAAGAACTAAGGAAAGAAAGGAGTTTTAATTGTAAGAATAAGCTTTTATCGTAAGATGGAATTTTTAATGAAATTGTTATACGTACAAAAGGTATATAAGAGTTTTAATTGACCTTGGATTAATTTTACATTGTATTATGGGTTTTATGGGATTTTTAAACTTGTGACACTGCTTATTGCTATTGTTTAAAGACTATGGTCTTAATAAACAAACATTTTTGACTTGACTTGATTCTGAGCTCAGGCATACTAAATTTGAATTTCTACCATGTTCCTTGAGTCAGTTAGGATTATAAAATGTAATGATATAACTGCCCATTCTGGCCTATGGAGCACAGGTAGCCTTGCAATAGTGAAAAACGAAAATGCACTGTACTAGGGTCTGACAGGTAAACCAAACCAGCCAATCATGGAATCACAAATATATACATTAATTTATAATCGGGAGAGCATATGCACTTTAGCACTGATCAGCAGTGTTAAAGTGCCCAGAGTCCTAAAACCAACAAAAACAGGTCAGACAAAATACAGGAGGAAAGCAAAAAGTTCAGCGATGACCCTGCAAAAATGGCTAAGTCCAACACAACCCCCTTCCAGCCAAAACACAGGGTAGACAAATCACTACCTTGATGGGTTCCCTGCTTGAGGGCGATAGAACATAGACCTGGCCCGCAACAGCAGGGGTATATTCCAGTTCTACGCCAATCTGAACCCATTTCAATTCCTCTGTCCATACTCTCAGGGCCCACCAAGCTAAACCATGCGGTACCCTTCTCCTCCTCTGTGGACACCATCTGTGCAGCACCTAACCTTAGCTTGCTCACAGGTGTGTCCCAACAGACAGACAGACAGCAAGCCACAGTGGCCACTGATAGTAGTCAGTGATGAGACCCAGGCCTCATGCCTCTCAGGGCTCTCAAACCTATGTGGCATCCGAGAGCGGGGGTAGTAACACCAGGTGCTTTTCACCCTTTGTCCACATCCCTCCTTTCAGGTCAGGTATGACATCCTGACACTGACCCACCAGCCCCAGGCCTGTTTCTGGCGGCTGGATCAGAGACTCGGGTGGCCTCTCCCACACCTGGTTCTCCTCCTTGGGGCTCTGTATCCTCCCATCTGGAGTGGTACCCCCTTCCAGAATTGTCAGGGTGCCTGTAGCAGGTGTCCTGCACAATTTGCCCACCAGTTCAGGGGTTCTATCCTGCAACTGGGCTACCAGGCCAGGTGGGACACCCTGAACCTGGCCCTCCAACCTAGGGTATAGACCCTCTAGTTGAACCGGGGTCAGAGGCAAGGACTCCCTTCCTCTGCACCCCCATCTGGAGTGGTACCCCTAGAAGCTAGATCGGTCAGGACATTGATTACAGTTGCCCAGTCCTCCAGGTCAGACAACACCTGTTCCTGGAACCCCAATCTAGGGACCAACCCCTGGGTTGAAAACTTGCCTGGCAAACCAGGACTTCCCCAAGGATGACACATAACTCATATGTCATGTGACAGTCTGCCTGGCACAGATCTCCCGACTCCCGTCCCTCTGACAGTTCGCAAAGATCCCCTATGACAAAAGTGGTGTCACCATGGTCACTCCTTGGTGACTCAACGCTTTTGCCTGGCCCCTGACCCACTGTTTTTTTCTATTGGGGACACTAACCCCCTCTCACCCCTCAGTCTGGACTTCTGCACCCTCCAATTAGGAGCGGCACTGTCAGACACCAAACTGATGGAGGCCAGCTTACAGACAATCCCAGTTCAACGGACACTAGGGAATCCCCCTCCACAGTCGGCCCATCAGGACAGCCTAGGCTTGATCACGCTCCGGTTCTCCAAGAAGATCACCAAGAAGTCGATGCCTGACCCAAGATGGCCGACGCTCGAGACTGTGCCTGATCAAGCACAGCTCACTTGAAGCTCTTTACGTCCCCCCTCACTGGAGCCCTCTATCAGCTTAAGGCACGGCTCCTCCTCCTTTTAATCAGCCCAAAAAGCAATGAAGGAAATCTTAAAGGAGCCAGAAAGACATGAAGTCTATGCCTGACCCCAAGATGGCCAACGCCCAGGACTCCAACGGTTCATGGTTTGCAGCATCTACTATGCCTTTTGTGCCCCCGCCCACTGGACCACTCAAATGGTTGTAGGCCCCTCTCCCCTTTCAGACCTGCACTGAGGAAGTTCAAAATGATGCCTAACCATGCTCCAGTCTGACATGGAGTCGATGCCTGACTCCATCATCGCTGTTGACTCTTGGTCCCCTCTAAGGTTCCAGACCTGTCTCAAGACGCTTCCTATGCTCCCCTCATCATCAACCACGCAAATTTTTCTGCTGAACCTATGCCATAGAACCTTTTTCACTCCCTCTCATGTTGACTTGACCCTCCACCCACCTCCAATCGGGACTCATAGAGTCCACCGACCCATACTTCCCCCTCCATTACGCAGCAACTCCTCTCCCAGCCTAACCGATAGGCTCCCTCACCTATTAGATCTACCGCATTACCAACCCAGACCAAGGTAACAGGAACCCCAACGACCCTAGTTCCCATAGCCTCTTCTTTCTTTCATCTCTACGCTATGGCCTCTCACTCCAGGGAGTCCCTTGGCCCGCATAACAGAGAGGTCCCTCGCAAGCCTGCCAATCTCTAGTCGTGTTCAGTTGCCCATAGTCGCCATACCCAGACCAAGGGAGTCTCGCCCCTCTAACATAAGCTCGGCAACCCCCTTCCATTTAGCACACACCAATGTCACTGGGCTCTCCATCCTCTGTTGTCCCATTCATGCCGATCCATATGAAACCGCACGGCCTGAATGCCTCCGCTATTAGCTTCCCCCCTAGCCTCTCTCCAAAAGCGAGAAAAAACTTTAAACAAAGCTAATCAGACAGCACCCAGAACCGCTATTTGTGGACACCTACCACTGCACCTCCAAAGGGCAGATAAAGATGGATCTCATCTTCCACACGGATAGACCTGAGACATGGAACATCACATTAAGAAAGCAACTTCTCATATCCAAAACGACAACCACCACACATAGCTGTAAATTGACGACCGCTCTCCCCAACCAGGCTACTAGAAACGGCAACACATCAGTGACCATCTACTCAAACGCCACTGTCTTGATACAGGCTAACAATGAGAACCTAGAGGCCTTTGACTCCCTCTTTCTTGCTCTGCGTTCTGCCCTGCCCCTCTCTCTTCGAACCGCTCCTCCCCAACCTCCTTATCTGTTTAAAATGTCCCATCAGGCAAAGCAAATACCTATTCCCAATCCCCCGATGAGATCCTTCTACCGCCTCCTTAGAAGCTCCTCCCAGTCCTCCGCCCCCTCAAACCGCGACCTACAATCTTCCAAGGCTGATCAGGCCCCCCCCACCTCCACAAACTCTCCCTCCTAATCATCACACCACCATCCCACTGGCTTGGTTTACTGACCTCCGTGCTACCTCTGCAGAATCATTGAGACAGAGCCCACATTCAGACCCACCAACAGAGACAGCGTGGACGACCGACTTACCACTAGGCAGCACAACTCAACCCTGCTCCCCACCCTGAGAGATGTCCCTACCCAAAACTGCACTCCCCCAGCCCCGGAGAATATGGCCCTTCGGCTGACCCTACTAGAAAGCCAGCTAGAATTAATAGTTAGGGGCCTTGATGAAATGCTAACCAACCTAGGCAAGACCCGAAAGCCCCAGCAATCACAACCCAGGCCCTCTTCTCAGACCGACTCTATCCTCCTAAAGCCGCATCTCAGGCCCTCATCCACCTGCGAGAACCGGCTGCAGAGACCCACCAGGATCACCGCTGAGACCCCGTTTCAGTCTCTCTTAAAAATCAAAGCCCCTGCACCTGATGTACAGATTCCTGCTAGTAAGGATGCTGTGATCCAATCACATAAACCTTCCAGAACTAAGGCAGCAATGTCCGCTGAAGAAGCATTGGACCTATCCGCCTCTTATGACTCTCCTCTCTCAGCTCCCCCGAATTCCAATATTCAAGTGATTACTGGCTTCAGAAGAGACCTCGCCACTGCAAAAATCTCAAGACCCCCGCCATCCCTCTCCTCAATACCGAGGGCCCCACCAGGAGAGTACCCGAACAATAAGAAATTATCCACCAACTGCATGCTCATAAATTGTAGATCAGCCCTCAAGCATGCAACGGAATTAGCAGAAGCCATCCTCTCTCAGGATTTAGATATTGCATTCATCACGGAGACATGGCTAAACAAGATCTCCCCTCCCTGCTTTGATATGCTGGTGCCCCCTGGTTTTTCCATCATCAACAAAGATCGAACAGACCAACGAGGTGGAGGGGTAGCCGTCATCTATAAAGATGACATAGACATCACTGTATTGGACTCCTGCAAGTATAGCTCCTTTGAATGTCTCACTGTCAACATCAAAACTAAGGATAACAGCTCATTAGTTGGTCACCTTCTCTATCACCCACCGGGTAACACCCCCACTTCTGGGGAACATTTATCTGACTTGATTGCCCACTGCGCTCTCAAAGACACTAACTACCTAATCTTAAGGGATCTCAACCTACGCTGGAACGAAGCCAGCAACACACTAATTCACTCGCTCAATAATCTCCTCTGCGACAATAAACTTGTCCAACACTGCTCGGAAGAAACTCACAACAAAGGAGCAACCTTGGATGCCATCATTGTACATTGAGACGCAATCACGATTGACTACATTCTTCCAGTGGACTGGTCGGATCATCACATGATCCTACTCCACACCAACAAAAGAGTCTTATACCTGCCTCCTGTTCAAGACCCCCAAATGGTCCATAAATCTCTCCCAGATCCCCCTGGATGTCATGGACGAAAGGCTAAAGGTGCTCCTACCCAGCGGCAATTAACTCTCCACAAATTACCTCACCTCGCTTTATAACACGAATATGGTAACCCTGCTGGATCAACTAGCACCCCTGAAACTTAGAAAAAACCGAGCCATTCCGTCCCGATCTTGGTTTGACTCCGACATCAATGATGAAAGGAGGCAACTTAGAGCATCAGAAAGACGCTGGAGGAGCATGCCCACTACCTTCCACCGCGATCAACTCAGAATCCTCAGGAAGAATTACAACAGCCATATCAAGAACAAAAATCTGTATATTTCCGCTCTGCACTGAACTGCGCAAAAAACAGACCCAATGAGCTCTTCAGGATCATCAGACAACAAACCTCCAAACCAGATACGTCCTTGGGGCAGGCTTCCAAGGAACGGTGCAATAACTTCGCCACCTTCTTCAATGACAAGATCTCCAAGATCGAGCGCTCTCTGGTCACCAACTGCTCCTTCCCTCCACGTAGCAACCCAGTTGGAGTGCTAAATTGTGCTCTCACTCGTAACACTAAACCCTGGTCATTCTTCCAGCCCATTCCAGAAGAAGAGATATGACAAACTTATCTCCACCTCTAAACCTTCATCTCACACCCTCGACCCTCTCCCGGCTATTCTCACCAAAAAATTTAAACTCTCCCTAGCTCCACTCTGGTGTAGGATTATAAACAGCTCCCTCAAAACCGGAATCGTTCCAGGTTGTTTGAAAGTGGGACAAGTTACCCCGCTACTAAAAAAACCAGGCCTGGACATAAACAACCTAAACAACTTCAGACCCGTCTCCAACTTCCCTCTTCTCTCCAAAATCCTAGAAAGATGCGTACTCCAACAACTAACTCAACACCTGGACATCACCAACCTCCTCGACTCCCATCAGTCGGGATTCAGGAAAGGGTGCAGCACAGAAACCGCAATCCTCAACATATTGATGATATACACAAATCTCTGAACTCAGACCAATGCTGCCTCCTCATTTTCCTAGACCTATTGGCAGCATTTGACACGGTTGACCACAAACTTGTCCTCACAGCTCTCAAAGAAAGGGCTGGTCTAGACAAGGTGGTCCGCAAATAGTTCTCTTCATTCCTACATAACTGCTCCCGAAGAATCAAAATCAGAAGCTTTGAATCCGATCTTCAGCCAGTCACGAGGGGAGTCCCCCAAGGATCAGTGCTCTCTCCTATCCTCTTCAACATTTACATGGAACCCCTCACCACCCTACTTGGAAAAACTATAATCCCCTTTCACCTTTATGCTGATGATACCCAAATCTATTTGGAAATCTCCTCTTCTAAAGACATCCAAAGACTCAATGAAACACTAAGGGAAGCGCAACGTTGGCTGTCAACCAACCACTTAAAACTGAACCCGTACAAAACTGATCTACTCCTCATTTCGATCAAAGAAGAGAACCCACAAATGGCCGAGTGGCTAAAAGAGATTGATGCGCTCAACGGGATCCTCACCCTGGCTGACTCTGTGAAATCATTAGGCATTACGCTAGATTCAAAACTGGACATGACCAAACACATCAAGATTTCGGCTAAGAGCGCCTTCCTTAACCTGAAGCTACTAAATAAAATAAAACCCTTCATTCCAACCAAAGATCTTAAACAAGCGACTCAAGCATTGGTGCTGTCAAGACTGGATTATGGAAACGCAGTCCTCTCGGGAATAGCAAAAACACACCTTGCCCCACTGAAAACAACGCTCAATGCGGCTGCCAGAATCGTCACTGGAATAAAGAAATGTGACCATATCTTTCCTGCACGCAAAGAACTCAATTGGCTACCAATAGAAATGCGGGCAAACTTCAGAACCGCCTGCCTCCCCCACAAAGCCCTCCACACAGGCAAACTCGAATATCTGGTGTCCAAACTCAAAAAAGCAGGTCAGAACAGGAACCTCAGAAGCTCTAATACCTTACTTCTCATCCTGCTCAAACCACGAAAACAAAAAAACGCGGCCAGATCCTTCGCCGGAAATGCGCCCAAAATATGGAACTCTATCCCCCCACATCAGAACTATGCCCTCCTTTGTTAAATTCAAAAGTCAGCTCAAAATCCTTTTCCTCGAGCGATCATTCTCGATTAGATAGGATCAGTCGGAGTGCTGAAAATGACACTGATCCTCTCTCGGCTGGGGGCTTACAATCCCATGTAACGGAACTCTTCAACATCTTCTTTACTATGTCTCTAATTTGGAGTATCTCACTTTATTACAATATGTTCTGCTCTCTTTTGCTCACTTTATTGTAACATGCTCTGCTCTCGTTCGTGGGCTAACAAATCCTTATAACGGAACTCCGCAACATCCTCGTTACTATGTCTCTTTTCCAGATTGTCTCTCTCTATTGAAACATGTTCTGCGCTCTTCTGCTCGCTTTATTGTATTATGTTTCTGCTCTCGTTTGTTCTACTTTATAACTGTTGTGAAGCGCTCCAATACCCTCCGGTCAGGCTAGCGTATACAAAACTTTGAAAATAAATAAATAAATAAAATAAATAAATACCTGGTGTTCCCTTTAAGAACCATCCAGGCCCTGCGACTGAGTTTCAGGCACCTGGGGACAAGCAGCCCCACACTCACTCCTTCTCCACTGAAACAGGATGTGAGTCCCTATACCTCTCCCACTACAACGGGACCTAGCTGGGCTACTCTGAACCACTTCCACCACTCTGAGTTGGAAGATACCTGAGCCCCTCCCTTCAGGGTCACTCCCAATGCCTCTCCAGACCTTTTGGAATGCACAAAAAGGTCTGCCTCCAATGTGAGGTCCCTGGGGTCAGAGAACTCACTCTCCAACAGGTGGTGGCATAGCTCTGGAAAACAGGGACTTACAATATGCTCTCCCACAATTGGATCACACATCCCCCCACAAGGGTTAACCATACTATCCTTCACCTCACCATCCAGTGCCTCACACACGTATTCCACACCACTCTCCTGAGATTGGCAAGACAGTATCTGACTGTGTTGGACTTGGCCCTTTTGGCAGGTTCACCCCTACATTTTTGCTTTTAAATGTGACCTGATATTAGTTGTTTTTGGCTTCTGCGCACTTTAACACTGTGTCCCAGTGTAAAGTGTGTGCGAAATCTGAGTGTGTGTGGTGAGATTTGCCTCCCCTCCCGTAGGAAAGCATGGGGGATATATGTGTACATGGTAATTCCTGGTGTGAGAGGAGTGCAGGGGCGAGTTTGGTATGTGCGAACTCGTGAGAATAAATGCTGTGCAATGGTGTGCACAGATTTATTGTGACTAGTGGAAAAGTGCCACTTTTAGAAGTTGGCATTTCTGTGTGCAGTGAATGTGAATTGCCTGTCTGGCTTGTAAGTGACAGGGGCTGGCTGGTCTGATTGGCTCCAGGAGGCAGGATAGGTCTGCCCGGTGGTGACTAGGGAGCTCTGCATGTAGATGGGAGGGAGGAGTTGCACCTGGGACATGAATAGTGCTGTTCCTTCCCTCCACAATGCTGGCTCTTCTCCTGAGGTGCTTCTGATGTCCCTGGCCCATCCTGTGAATAGAAGAAGAGGAGCTGAGCAAAACAAAGTACTCACAAACCAGTTGCATCTGGCTTTCCCTATACCCTGAGCTAGGTGACAAAGGAAATTTGAGTATAAGAAGGGGCTGTGACCCCACGAAAAGCTTTTCTTGATCCTGACTTGAGGGGGGCCCACTGCCACTGCTGGGCACCAGGGACTGCCTCCCTGCTGGAGGGCTCTGCGGTTTTATTTTCTGCAGTGGGAAAAGAAGAGCTTTATTTATTCCTGGCAGAGCGCTGGACTTATGCCCTGGCGAACGCTCTATTTCTGCCCAAGAGGACAGCTGGTGGTCTGCAGTACGAAGCTGCCTTGTGTGGGATTTCCCTTGTGTTCTGCTCATTAGCGGGTACCCACCCTACGTTTCTGCCTTGCTGGATTGTGATTATTTGGAATTATCGGCAGGTGCCCATCCCGCACTTATGCCTAATTTGCTGTGGGTGCCCACCCCACTGCTCTTGCCCACCCACCAGGGGCTTTGTGCCTTTGTGATATCCCTAGCGGGTGCCCACCCGCCAGGGACTTCGTGCTGAAGAACGGGAGCCTACCCCGCATTGCAGTCTGCAGCTGCTGAGAGTAAACACTAAGGGCCGCCGCTCTGCCCCCGGTGACCCGGAAGTAAAAGTAGAAGCCGGAAGCCGCGGGAGCCCGCCCCGCGCTCCAGTGCCCAAAGGAGAAGTGAGCCAGTCGGGACACTCGCAAAGCTGTGCCGGTGTCCCGGGAAGCACTGCCTTGAAGGACCCAGGCGGGAAACCACCCTGCACTGGGACATGGTAGCCGGAGGCGGGAGGCAGCCTGTCTCGAAGTGGGGCTCCCGTGACCACGGTGAGAGCCCCGTGTGCAGCCAACACCGCCCAGCCTGCCCTGGAGACCCAAGGCGCAGAGGAGTGCTGCAGTGGCTGGCAGGGTTCCGGTGTGGGGAGGAGAGCCCCGCCAGCATGCTGAGGAGAACCCTGATGGCAAAGAGGGACCGGGCACAGCAAGAGAGAGCGAGAACCCCGACAGTCCAGCTTGGTGAGTAGGGCTCCTTTGTTCATTGTTAGAGGGGGCATTGGGGCACATTGTCAGTGCCTGCCGGCACTACCATCGTTGGGGACACATTGACTGTAAGAGTCCCAGGGGGACTTGGGGGCCATTTCAGTTACAGGGTCCCAGTGTGGACTCCTAAAAGCCCCTGCAGTGCCAGTACTTATTTCCTTTGGGGCACATCGCACCAGAAGTCCCAGAGGGGCTTCGGTGGCACAGTGGTGCCTGCGCTAATTTATTTTAAGGGCATTTTGCTTCTCAAGCCCCAGTGGGGGCCAAAGAGGCACCAGGAGTGTCAGGCGATAATCGCGCAATTAGGCAGCTGCCCTGCGAGAGTGCAGGCAGCTGTGACCTTGGGGGCATTTCCTTTGGAGGGCAGTTGGCACAGGGAGTGCCTGTGCCCACATTTTTGCATTTCCCAGCTTCCCAGCAATTAGTGGGCAGCTACCATGTTTAGGCCTAAAACACTTGCGCACTCTTCTTTTGCTGCAGGCGCAGCCAGCCCTGACTTTTGGGACAAAGGGTATTTGGGCCCAATGGAAGGCCAGTTGGCCTGGGGTCAATACCTAAAGTGATTCTGGCGCAAAGTGATTGCATCCTGTGTTTTTGGTCTAATATGTAAACAAACATGCACCAGAAGTCGAGTTTCATTTTACAACAAATAATCAGAGCCATAGTATCAAGAATACCTTCAGGAGGACACCATAAAACAGAAAAAACAGTATGTGGTTGTGTTGGGTCTCCACTCACTAGTAGTGTTCACCAATCACTGTACATGAGTCACAAATGCAAGTCCAGAATCCTCACCGTTGACCACCAATGTTAGAATTGGGGGTCTCTAGTTGGCACAGGTAGGTAATTGTGACAAATAGGGACCCATGCCTCTAGTCAGGGTAAGGGGGTACACTCCTAAAATAACCCCTTCTCAACCCCTTGGTAGCTTGGCACGAGCAGACAGGCTTATCTCAGAGGCAGTGTGTAAAGCATTTGTGACCACATACAGTAATCAAGTGACAACACTACAGATGGACACCACACAGGTTTTATATCAAAAATAAGTATTCTTTATATAGACTTATCACAAGACCACAAACGACACAAATCTACAATACTGTACTGAAAAATGGTAGGTTTAGCTTAGTTCTCTTTAGTTCTTAAAATGTGACCCTTTGAGTCAATGTACCTTACGATGCGTTACGCTTCCATAACGAAAGTGTTGCAGCGATGGGAACGCGGCAAAGTTCTGGTGTAAAGAAATAAAGACGTGAAGTTCTTCCAGATGCGGCACTCTTCTCCGATGATGCGAGAATTCTCGAGTCGATGCGTCAGCTGCAGCGGCGACACCCTTGTTCCATGATGCGAAGACAACAGCTTTGGCGGTGACACTCTTCTCCGATGTTGCGAGACGCTTCCGTGCAATGCGACAACTGCAGCAGGGACACCCTTGTTCCGTGATGCAACAAAAGCAGCTCCGACGGCAACACGCTTCTCCGTGGATGCCAGGCGCTTCTCTTGATGCGGTGCAATTCGACAGTTAGTGCGGTGACATCCCGATGCAACGGCAGCAGCAGCGATGGCGACACGCTTCCTCTTCGTTGCGAGATGCTTTTCTCGATGCGGTGCAATACGACAGCTACAGCGGCGACATCCAAGATGCGACGGCAGCAGCAGCAACGGCAACACGCTTCCTCTTCGTTGTGAGATGCTTCTCTCGATGCGGTGTAATACGACAGCTCCAGCGGCGACATCTATGATGCGAGGGCAGAAGCAGCGACGGCGACACACTTCTTCCTCTCGAGTCGCGCTTCCAGCTCCTCGCGACACGCAGTCCCTCAGAAGAACCAAAACAGCAGCAGGCACTTCCCAAGGAAATCTGGGGAGCTGGGGGTTGATGTCTGTTGTCCCTGAGACTTCTGTAGGAGGCAAGCTCTTTTCTCAACCCCTTGGAGAACCTTTACAAGTTGAATAATGTGCACACAAAGTCCTTTCTCCTTTCTTTGCAGTCAGGCAACTACTGCAGGCCAATTCCCCAAGCAGCACTTCAGCTTTGGGATAGTCTCTCCTCAGTTTCTTGAGGTTCCTCTCCTTAGCAAAGGTTTCTTCTTGTTTGTCCAAAAGGGATCTAAATTCTTGGGATCTGGGTCCCAATACTTATACCCCAAAATCCTTTGTGCTCTGAGGGCAGAGGGACTTTGCCCAGTCCAAACCAGTTCTGGAGCACTCTGTTGACATGACTCCTTCTCTCCTTTCACAGTGCATGGCAGAGACATCAGAAGCAGCACAGGAGGTTGAGCCAGCATTGTGGAGGGAAGGCACAGCCCTGGAGCACTTTGTTGACATGACTCCTGCTCTCCTTTCACAGTGCAGGGCAGAGACGTCAGACGCACCACAGGGGGTGGAACCGGCATTGTGGAAGGCAGGCTCCGCCCTATTCAGGTCCCAGGTGCAACTCCTCATACCCATCTAGATGCAGATCTCTCTATTCACCACTGGGCTGACTGATCCTATCTCCTGGAAACCCCCAGCCCTGTCACTCAAACTCCAGACAAGGAATACACAACCTAGCAGAGGCAGGCTTGGCTAGTTCGACAAGAAAATACCTACTTTCTAAAAGTGGTATTTTCAAACACAGAATGGTAAAATCAACTTCACTAAACGATGTATTTTTATCATTCTGAGTTCAGGCATACTAAACTCGAATGTCAACCATGTTCTCTGAGTCAGTTAGAATTGTAAAATGTATTCATCTAACTACCTATTCTGGCCTATGGAGAACAGGTAGCCTTGCAATAGTAAAAAACGAAAATGGCTCTAATTCACTATTAGGACATGCCACACACATCAGGGCTTGTCCTATCTTATACTTACAATGCACCCTGCCCGTGGGCCTACCAGAGGGGTGACTGATATGAAGAAAAGGGAAGGTTTAGGGACTGGCAAGTGGGTGCACTTGCCCAGTCAACATTGCAGTACCAGACTGCACACAGGCTCTGCAATGGCAGACCTGAGACACGCTTTTACAGGCTGCTTCTGTGGGTGGCACAACCAGTACTGCAAGCCCACCTGCAACATTTAGTTTACAAGCCCTGGGCACTCCTGGTGCACTGTACTAGGGTTCTGACAGGTAAGCCAAACCAGCCAATCATGGAATCACGAATTCATACATTAATTTATAATCGGGAGAGCATATGCACTTTAGCACTGATCAGCAGTGGTAAAGTGCCCAGAGTCCTAAAACCAACAAAAACAGGTCAGACAAAATTCGGGAGGAAAGCAAAAAGTTCAGGGATGACCCTGCAAAAAGTGCCAAATCCAACATCCACCATTTGGAACTGTCATCTGAATTATTAAGTTAAAAGGCTATGTAAATAATCAAAAGGTTTCAGAGGCAAGGCATGTTTTTGAAATGTGAACAAATCTGTTTACAACAAGATCTGTACAGATAATTTGTAGATTGTATATATATATTTTTGTATTTTATTTGTATCACATTTGTGTGCCTATTTGTGTCTAGTGTTGCTGTGTCTTCAGTGTATGTCCACAATTTCGCATGATTTGTATTGTTTAAATTTATAAACAATGGGTTATGAACAAAAATATAACAATGAATTAAAGAAGAATATTTGAAAAAGAAAACTGATATTCATTTTTTTCCAACCAGAGTGTTTAGATTATCTGGTGTGTGGGATAATTGCTTGAGTCTAACTGAAGACCTGGAAGAGGAAAGATATATTTTTCTATTCAAATGTGGGTACCCCAAATACTTTTAAAAGGTGCGACTTAGGGTTTTGATCGCATCTTGAACCTAGCCTCTAATGACCTCGCGAGGAGTATCTGCAGCAGGTGTCTCGCGGCGCGGTAAACCCGCTTCTGAAGGCGACTACCGGTTCGGAAGCTCACCCCCTCCCCCTCCCTTGCACCGGAGTGTGGTGACATTATATGCAGAGCGGTTGTCCCGCTCTGCACAACGAAAAGTACAGTGGACATCGGCGCTGCTGTCCTGGCCCTCACCTCGCAGCCCCTCGCTGCCGCCTACTGCCCCCCAGCTGCCCGCTACTGCATTGACGAGTCTGGCACTCGGGCTGCAGTGACATTATACGCAGAGCGTATTATACGAGTCCCGCTCTGCACAACGAAAAGGACACCGGACCCCTCCCCCACTTACGACCTGAAGCAGGGACCCCTTCCTGAAGGCAACAGAGGACACAGATAGCAGCACCGGGACACGACAACGCAACCCCCCCCTCCCCCCTCTCCCGCCCGCTCCACAGCAGAGGAATCCTAACGGTCTGGAGGGCTGAGAGGGGCCTGGGACGCTGGTTGCTAGCAAACACAGGGGTATCACATTCTCGAGCAGTGGACCCGCGAGAGCACAGCTCAACAAACAAAAAGAACTTTTTTATAGGAGTGAGTGAAGTGACACATCTACGAAGCGGAAGGGATCATCAACATCATGGTCTAAAGCATTGCTCCTGTATAACTCTACAGGCAAAACTAACAGGCACACAGAAACTTAAGGTATTTACTTCTCCCACCCGCCTGCTTTCTTTTTAAAAACTAACTCCTTTGTTCAAAATGGCTGGGGCCATAAAACTGTAGCAATAAATCCCCCCCTACCTCTGTTGCCCACGAGGCCCATCAGCTTAACTCCCCCTCACAGAGATAAGAATTCCTCCCAGCTAGCCTTGAGCTCTGCCTGCTTAAACAGAAAGTGTAATCCCATCCCCTGTGCTCAAAGTAATAGCAGCAGACAGAGGACTAATATCTCTATCTCCCCCTGCCTGCATGGTTGCGAAGGGAAGCTGCTCTCCCCTGCTATCGAAGCAACAGCAACAAACAGAGGACTACTGTCTCGATCTGAACTATCTGGGGGCCATTTTGGACTAGTCTCTATTGGACTTTAGTATTTTAGACTAGTGTGAAAGA
This sequence comes from Lissotriton helveticus, assembly GCF_964261635.1. Lineage (NCBI taxonomy): Eukaryota > Metazoa > Chordata > Amphibia > Caudata > Salamandridae > Lissotriton > Lissotriton helveticus. The sequence continues at coordinate 56,837,121 of NC_136060.1, forward strand.
ATGTCTGCCTATTATTGTAGTATTATACTTCTACCTATATTTTGAACATATGTATTGCGCAGATTGCTACCTATAATATTAATATATTCCCAATTGTAACCAGCACATTTCACTTTTTCTGCACCTATTGCTACCCATATATTATTGCCTTTTACAGTGGTATTATATTGTATATTCCTAATTGTATCTTGCACGTCCCACTCTATCGTCACCGGTATTGCACCGTTTGCTACCTCATATATGTTTCTTTTGCTGCTCACTAATGCCACTTGTTGTTTCATATAATTTGTGTGTGCAACTGTATTCTGTCACTCCTGTACCTTACATTTTTTGACTACTCACTATTGTCACCTTCGATTTAGATATTTTTATGTTCTGCACAGTTATTTTATTCCAGTATTTTGTCAGTATTATATTTCTACTTGTTCTGCACTTGTTTATAACCTACATCGAATTCACTCCTATTCCTAAAATGCACGGACGAATATCGCACATAGACTTGTCACTGATGTAACCTGCACTCATTACATTGTTCCCTCCCGTATACACTGATTACTACCTCATATTTGTTAGCTGCTCATTGGTGTCACCCCTGCTCCATGTAACGTACAATCCTCATCAGTATTCTGCTCCCTTATATCTTTATTGTGCACCCTACACACTTGTGCAACTCGCACCCATCTCAAGTGTTAATCTTGTATGCACCGATTACTACCTCAAATACCTTGGCAGCTCACTAGTGTCACTTCCCATTATCTCACTATTATTGTCTGCATCTGTACTCTGCATATAGCATTATTGTGCACCCACTAGTGTCACTTTTGGCCCACGCAACTGTTTATGACAGTGCACCCTCCCTACTACACCTACCTAGACTGTCCTCCTATCATGGAACCCGTCGGTAAGCACACACATAGAATTAACTACCCACCCTCACTCACTAAAAAAGCCGCTAAACGCTTTAAACACAACTTCCTGAGGTCCCACCCTGAAACTCCCTTTACAGACACCTACTTCTCACCAGTCAATGGTTCACTGAACATTGATATCATCTTCCACACCACACGCAGAGCCCAATGGAGAAAAGCGTTCCTCACCTTACTCACCGTCTCCACCTCCAGGAGTTTCGCGCATGGCCTAAAACTCTCCATCACACCATCCCAACTCTTCCCGGGCAGAACCACCATCACTATATACAATAACGGGATTATCCTAATTCAATCCACAGATAAGAACCTGGAACTACTAGACAACCTGTTCCCCACGTTCAAACAACACCTCGCCAATCACCGGACCCCCACTCATAGCACCCTCAGGCCTATCACCCTTGAATTCACAGCCCCCAATCACAACCCTTCTAACCTAGCTCAACCCCAAAACGACACGCACCTTTCCTCCACCCCCGGCACCTTAGACATTCACCCACCTAATGTAGCTATCTCGCACTCCTCATTTACAGACATAGATCCCTCACCCACACATTCCAGCGGCACCCCCTCGCCCCCACCAACCTCACCTTGTCCTCCTCTCATACCACACCCATTCCTGTCACCCCTGACACCACAGCCTCAAACCACACTCATTCTAACCTAGCCCAGCCACAAAACGACATGCACCTCTCCTTTACTCCCGACACCCTAGTCATTCACCCACCTTCTGTAGCTACCCCACTCCCCTCAAACACAGACATAGATCACTCCCCCTCTTACACCAACCACCTCACCCCTTCCCCCCACACACCAGCCCCCATCCCCTTTCCTCTCACCCCTGATACCACAGCTCCCACCCAAAACGACATGCACCTCTCCTTCACTCCCGGCACCTTAGTCATACACCCACCTACCGTAGCTACCCCACACCCCTCAAGCACAGACATAGATCTCTCTCCCTCATACACCAACCACCTCACCCCTTCCCCCTACACACCAGCCCTCATCCCCGTTCCTCTCACCCCTGATACCACAGCTCCCACCCACAACCCGCCTAACCTAGATCAGCATCAGACCGACACACACAAAGGCAAACCCCACCCTTTATCCCCCCCCATTCTCAGCCCCCACTTCCACCCATTAACTAATCACACAGAACACACCACCTCCATCAACTCAACTACACCCCCTCAAAAAACAACCATCTACAATCCCACTTCCCCCCCCAGTCTCACCCCCCACTACCCAACCTCCACCCCCTTCACCACTAATAAACGCCCATCCTCCACCCTGCACTCTCCGCCTACCACCAATACTCTCATCCACACCACCAACCTCTCCCCTATGTCATCCACGCCCGACCCTCCCATCCCCACCTCCAACACATTTCCCACACTGGACTACATTACGGCCTCCCTCCTCCAGCTCAAAGAAGACATGCACATCATCAAACAACAACTACTCTGTCTATCACACTCCAGTCACCCCTCACCCAACACCCTCCACCAGATCAAACAAGACATTCACATCATCAAACAATCACTCAGCACACACCACAGACACCCCTCACGCGCCTCCACCATCACCTCCCCTCCCAACTGGTCCTCCACCCGGGCGGCGAACTCTCGCACTCGACTCCCACCGCACTGGACCTCAATCCCTGTTCACAACCGCGAAAACCGCCCCCATCGCTCCTGCAACCCTCTCTCGGACCTCGACACAATCACCCTCCTCCGCTCCTACGACTCAGCTCCCCATAGCAACACACCCGACACTCTCACTGCCATTCCTACGATTCACTCCAATCCCCTTAGACCCCCCACACTGAACAAGAGAATCGCTATCCATAGTAACCTGAGTAAAGTCCCCCTCGCTCTAGAACCCCCTTCTACCCTCGACACACCCCGTCTCAAATGCACTCTCCTCAACTTCAGATCAGCCGCTAGACACTACTCCGCTATCGCCAATCTCATCCTAAAATTGGATCTTGACTTAATCATCATGACTGAAACATGGCTAACAGAATCTTCTACACCTATAATGGACATTCTGGTTCCCCCCAACTACCACATCACCAGACTTGACAGGTCTGGCAATAAAAAAGGTGGCTGAATCGCATGTATATACAGGAGCAACCTCTCTGTCTTGAAAGTAACTTCCCCTTCCTTACCCTCCCCAACCTCCTGTGAATACATCTGCCTCGATATTATCAGTGAGGGCAAACCGATCTGCACTCTTCACGGCGTTTACCATCCACCCGGCGACAACCTTACCTTCTCCCAACAAATCATGGATATGATCTCAACCAACTCCGGGCGACAACTCACACAAATATACCTTGGTGACTTCAACCTCCACTGGAACGATCATAATGATGCGGTGGTAAAAGGTCTGAAGAATTTCCTTAACGCCCTTGACCTCACTCAAATTTGCAACAGTCCGACACACGAGAAAGGCTCTATCCTCGACCTTATCATCTCCAAAGAGGCCTCTATCCAACTCGAATCTATCCAACCCTGTGACTGGTCAGACCATCATATTATCACATTCTTCATCAATGAAAAAGTTAAATTTAACCGTGTTCAATCCGCCAGGCCCAAAGTCTGGAAAAGAGACATGAAAAAACTAAACTCAAACTCTCTGCCCCCCAACAGCTGCAACTTACTGCTTCCTCCTACTGGCGTTAAGGACGTCCAATCCTTGACTGATCACTATCTTAACACTATGACCTCAATAATTAATGAAGTTGCACCCTTGCAGCTAAAAAAAGCCTCCGCAAAAATTTCCAATCCCTGGTACGACGGGAGTCTCAATGACGATAGACGCGCCATGCGAATGGCAGAGCGCACCTGGAGATCAGCTCCCTCTGCACTGAACCTAAAAACCCTGAAGAAAAAGAGAAATGCCTACTTCAGGAAAATAAAACGCTCAAAATCCGACTTCTTCAGCCATCAGCTCGACCAAGCCAAAAATCGTCCGAGAAAGCTGTTTGAGCTTATCCGAACACAATCCAAAGAACAACCCCAACCTCTCAACACTATGTGCGAAGCTCCCTCCTGCGAAGACTTCACCTCTTTCTTTAACCAAAAAACTGACAACATAAAGAATGATCTCCTCATGGACGCAAGCCTCTATCCCAAACCCCACTGCATAGCACCCACTAAACCAAAAAACAATGCCACTTGGTCAACCTTTGTCACCTACACGGAAGAAGAAATTGGCAGACTGCTCAGCACTCTGAAACCATCCAATCACCTCACGGACCCACTTCCTGCTAACGCTGTTAAAGTCCTTACCCCGTCGCTCCTTCCACTCTGGACTAAAATCATTAACAGCTCACTTCAACAAGGAACCATTCCCGACTCCCTCAAAGTTGGACAAGTCACACCCTTGCTAAAGAAACCTACAGCCGACCCCTCTGACCTAAACAACTACCGTCCCATTACCAACATTCCGACTCTTGCCAAACTGCCGGAAAAATGCGCACAAATACAATTGACTAAACACATTACTCAGTTTGATCTCCTCAACTCTCATCAATCAGGCTTCCGAGCAAATCACAGTACTGAAACTGCTATGACTCACATAATTGACAACGCCCTTCAAATCCTAGATCATAACAATACCTGCCTCCTCATCCTCCTTGATCTCTCCTCCGCATTTGACACCGTCAAACATGAGAATTTACTCGAACTATTAAACACAAGAATGGGCCTATCTGGAACTGTGCTCAAATGGTTCACGTCCTTTCTGCATAACAGGTCGCAGAAATTCAAGAGCAACAACTTGATGTCCGCGCCAAGACCTGCATCGCTAGGCGTACCACAAGGATCCTCCCTATCCCCAACTTTGTTCAACCTAGTTATGGAACCTCTCACCACCTTGCTACAAGAATCCAATGTACACTTCCACATGTATGCTGATGACACCCAACTTGATCTCAAACTACAATCACCCAAAAACATCACGCTCTTGAACTCAACGATCAGAAGCACCCAATCCTGGCTGGCCGCTAATCATCTCAAACTCAATGCCCTTAAAACAGAGTTCCTTCTGATTTCACCTTCCGCAAAGATCACTACCGCACAAATGTGGCTTAAACACCTAACGGCACTCAATGTTCAACCCACCATCGTGGACTCAGTGAAATCTTTGGGCATAACACTTGACACCAATCTCAGCATGCAGGAACACATCAACAAAGCAACTAAGGGAGCGAACTACCAAATCAACACCCTTAGGAAACTTAAACCCTTCCTGCCAGCCAAAGACTTCCAAACTGCTGTACAATCACTAGTCATACCTCGAATAGAATATGGCAGCACCGCCCTCTGTGGTCTCCCCCTAGCTACTACGGCACCCATGAGAGCCTCTTTAAACGCTGCAGCGAGACTTATCACTGGATCAAAAAAACACTCACACATTTCCCCTGTTGTATAGCTCCTATATATCCTTATATCGTGTTAAGTTAGCATAGGTACATTTGAGATTTAAACGCCATTTTTCCTTTCTTGCAACTTCTGCACACGACCCTTAATTGTTGACTTAGCTTTCAACCTAGTGGTTTGCCGTGGTGTATGTGAGAATAATATGTTATTGCTCTGATATCAGTTTTGTTTGTTAAACCATGTCTGCACGGAGAGTGCTGAAGTTTCAGGAGCAACACGATATGGAATTGTTATGAGGTCTGATCTCCACGCCTTCATAGTCATAACACAAGTGCAGCCTTTGCCAACTTGGGCTTGAGGCGGGATTGATATGGCTTTGCACGAGAATTGTTAACACACTTGATGCGGTGCACATGCAGAGAGAGCTGGTGTATGCTGATGTGATTCCTTCATGCTAGGACACTAAGGTATGGGCCCGCCCTAAAACAACCCAAAGAGACCTTCTTAGCTAATAATATAATATATGTGTTAGGGAGGGTGAGATATAAGTGTTGTTAACTCTTATTCATTACAGCATGTTAACATGCTGTCACCATTCGCTTTTTATGTCTTAGTAACTATGCTGGTAATTTTGATACTGATAATAAGTATACTTGTATTATCTAAGATACTGCGCCTGAGAAGACGGCATTAGTAAATAAACATTTCAAATGCACATGTGTCTTCTTTACTCCATGTTCTGGTTTGTAATGATAATATAACGAAAGAGTGTTCATGAGTCCCACGTACCCTGAGGTACTGTAAGTTCATGTTCTGGTTTGTCTAAACATTGGGAGTTTGATATGTCCAATGAGACACTGTAGCTAGCTCGGTAAGGGGTGAGTTGGTTGCTAAGGTAAGTTTTGGGACACCCTAATTTGCCGAGGTTCCACTCCTCTGTGCACAGTTCTGTGTGAGTACAGAAACCCTGCTACATGGCGCCCAACGGTTTCGGTGGTCTTATATCATGACACTCGAGTAGTTTATCGTTCATGCCTTAACCCCTTCACATCCGTTTCCGGAAAACGGGGTGTCGGTGAAACCTACCTATTTTTTGAAATAGGTCTTTATTCAAGCTTGATTCTTTCTTAAACGGTTTCTTTGAATTACTACCCAGTTGTGCTACAAAGTATTCTTTGTGTTTTCTTGTTTCCAGTGTTGTCATGGCGGCGGTGGCTATTGCGCAGCATAGTCGCGTAGCGGTACGCAACCATCTTCAGACGTACCAAGTCCCAGTAGATGGGATGGCTGTGATTTTCGTGGTATGTGCAGATCCGGCGTTTCCTTACGAGTTGTTTTACTCTTGGGTTACGTTTCCGGCTGTGGACGCTAATTCTGGTTTGTTCCACTCCTACACCGCCTCGGATGTCCCGGCTGAATATACGCCGTACAGGGCATTGGAAATACCTATTGATCATTGGCAGCATCGGGTTTGGTTTGATGGCGCCCTTCCCCACTCTTTGTCCGCTGCGAGGTTAGGTCCACTCTCAATTCCAGGTACAAATTGGCCTGCGTTGGGTGGCTTTACCCCGCACCCGAATCACGGGGCTTGTACCCTAGCAGAAATACACAGGCTGCATGTTGTTTCCATTTCCGTGATTCGTGCTTTAGTGCAATACATCGGTCGACATCTTCCTGGTGGTCCCCAGGGGGGTGCGGCCGCTCCCATGGAACGAGGCGGAATGCGTCTCAATCCAGTGATGGTTAATTCGGTTTTTGGTGCGCGTCCAGTTGACAACGATGACTTCCCATTCTGGCTAGCAGAGAAGTTTGATCAACTGGAGGCGGTTTTTCCGAATTCTACTCCTGCTGATAAACATCGAATGTTAACGATTACTCTACCGAAGGATATAACTCCTGAACTTGTTGACTGTGAAAGCTGGGGAAAAACTTTTGCGGCAGTTTATACGAGGTGCTTCGGCACCCCGTCTATGAATGCCCTGCCTGAAATCATTAGACGTGTTCAGAATGATCACGGTCCGGAGGCAGCGGTTGAATTGGGTATGCGCCTGTGTGGTTCATTTGAGATTGTAATTGATCTCATTCTCTCCAATGTTAAAGGAGATGCAGTTAACTTTCAGGTGTCGAATGCTTTGGCTGCTCTGCCCGATGCCGACAAACCCCGCCAGTTAGCAAAGATTGTGGTGGCCGCATATAAGACAATTGGCCGCACAAGTAGAGGTCTGAAATATTTTCCAGTGAAGGATAAATAACAACCTCAGGGACAATCTGCAGTGACAGATGTCCAGCCCAAGTCCAAAAAACAGAATTGGCCTAAAAAACAGACACAGGGGAAGCAGACTAGGCAAACTCAGGATTCTGTTCCTGCTATACAAGCTCCTGCGCCGGCAGACAGAGTTTATGATTTGCGCGATCGCGCGATGATTAAATCACCTGATCGTTTTCAGGGTTCTGATCAACGCTCTCCTCGTTCCTTTCAGGAAACATCGGCCCAGAAGACCGGTGGTGGAGGAGGGGGTGGACGTGGACGTGGTGGCTAGCAAGGACGTGGTCAGTCCCGCCAGACGGACGGCGCAGTGAAGCAGGAGGATTCTACGCCTAAGCGTCCGCAGTTTGCGAAGAAGAAAGTCGCGGCCTTAACAGCGCATAGATATGCCACAGATAGTGAGAACGCGGCTTCGGAATCTGACGTGGGCTCTGACCTTGCTGGACAGCGCGGCGGAGATTACCATAGTCAGAGAGGCGCTCCGTCCACTACTGAGGGTGACAGCGACTGAAGTGTTTGTTGTAATAGAAACAGCTGATACGAGATTAGCTCCCCCTGAAAGACTTTTTGAAATTGTCCTGTTAATTGAAGGTGACATACAGCGTACTGTCAGAGGGGTATTTTGGGAGAACCTTTCGTCTACGTACGACATTTTGCTTTCTGAGGCTGACTGGCCCCCACCTTTTGTGCTCGCAGCGCCGCGAGGGGAGGAGGTAATCCTTCCCAGTTTCGCGCACACTGTCTCGACTGAGCATGCGCAGCATTTTGCAGAAGAGTGGGCTCGGGCTCTTGCACCGGCTCTCTACCGCAACCAATGTGGTTGGGACAAATTGTCCCCATGCCACGAAATTCCTTTGCGGTCTGAGCCGCAGCCTCAGCCTCAATATCCCATACGGCGTGAAGCTAAAGCGGCCGTCGCAGAAATCCTTGAACAATTGGAATATCAGGGAGTTATTGAAACGTGTGTGTCACCAATGAATAATCCCCTTTTTACTGTAATCAAACCTGACGGATCATATCGTTTGGTATTGGATTACCGGCATTTGAACTCGCATTGCCGTAACTGTGCAGTACAGAATACTCACGGCTCTGCCCTAGTGGATAGTCTAGTGCGTAAGCGTTTCAAGACAACGCTTGACATTTCCAATGGTTTTTATGCCCACAGACTGGATGGCTTTAGCTCCCAATGGACAAGTTTTACGTCCGCTGGGGTGCAAAAATGCTTCCGGCGACTCCCAATGGGCTACAAAAATAGTCCTGGGGTCTTCACCTCCAGAATAGTCACACTATTGGAGGGAATCGATCCGGATGCATGTTCTTATGTGGATGATATTTATCTCACAGACGACGAAATTTGGATGCATCTGTGTCGAGTGAATTCCATAATTTGTACCTTTGCAGACATGGGTTACAAATTTAATTTTGCAAAATCGCACATTGCAGAACACACAGTGTTGTTTTTGGGCTATGAGCTCAACAATGAAGGTAGAGGTTTGGCTCCTCACTTCTTAGAGAAGTGCGCACAATTGCGCGCTCCAACAACTCTGAAAAAATTACAGTCTTTACTGGGCTTTTTGAATTTCGGCAGAACTTACATTCCGGATTATGCCCAGCGTATCAAGCCTCTGTATGCTTTGATACAACCAACATTCTCAAAATCATGCTGGCTGCCTGAGCATTCAGCCATTTTGCAATCCTTGCAGGCTGATCTGCTCGCTTCTAAATATTTACTGACTCGTGATAACCACACCAACCTGGTAATAAGAATAATTCCTGGGACGGTGGGTTTCACATACCTCACTTTTAATGAAGGTGACACAGTACCTATTGCTTACAAGTCACACTTGTACACTTCGGCTGAGATGCGGTTTCCCACAGTAGAAAAGGTTTTAACTGCTGTACAGATGGCTATTCTAAAGGAACGAGCACTGTCTCAGGGGAAACGCATGCTAGTGGTAACACCCTGTCCTCACTTGGAGGCAGTCACGAAAGCCAGTGTACCGAATTCAAAGGCTTTGCACCCTCGGTGGATTCAGTGGGCAGCGTCATTGTCATCCACGGATGTCATGTTTATTTTTGACGCTTCCTTACGGTCGCAGGAGTACTTGCAGTATGAATTCGTTCATCCTGCTCCTCTGGCTATGCGACCTTTGGAGGACTTCCATTGCATCATTTACACTGATGGGTCGGCGCAGGTTGCGCATGGCTCTAAACATGCCTACGTTTCCGCATGCGCCATTGTGGTCGGTGCTATGTTGAATGATGAGTTCATTTCCAGGGAGGTACACACGTTGCCCCTGGGCGATTGCACCGCACAATTGGCAGAGCTTCGTGCTCTCTTACTAGCTTTGGAGTACGCAGATCCAAGTGTTACTACTCTAATTGTAAGTGATTCTTACTACTGTGTCCAATCTTACAATGAAAACTTGTTCTTTTGGATTCAAAATGATTTTCATGATTCCAAGGGTAGCGCAATAAAACATAAATTGATCTGGGTTCGAGTGGCAGAGCTTAAGGCTATGTTGCCACTCGTTTATGTGATTCATACTCTCGGTCATCAGCGCGTGGGAGTTCACGCTGTTGGCAACTCGCTTGCTGATGAAGCGGGGAAATCAGCAGTATCTACATACTTAGTTGCAGCAGTTACTAGGTCTAAAACCAAGATTGATAGCGACATCTTGGCAGCGATTGCTGCCTCTGAGAAGGGAAGTAAACATCCTGCGGGATTCCCTTCGAAGTATAAATACCACTTAAGTCCCGAAAAGGTTCCTTTTGTGACAATTCCTGATGTTGGGGAACGGCTGATTCCCAACTCGGATCGCAGAACAGACTTGATTACAGCGGCTCATGAAGGTGTGGCGTCTGCGCATGCGGGCGTCTCAGCCACTGTAACGCAACTACAACAACGTTTCTGGTGGCGGGGACTGTACAAACAGACGCGTGATTATGTCCTTCTTTGTGACATATGCCAGCAGATTAAACCTTCAACTGCTACGCGTCCGCCACAGACTCAGTTGTACATTTCTAATAAACCACTAGGCTGTGTTTATTTAGATCACTGCGGTCCTTTTTCATCTGATACTGCGTATACGTACATCTTAGTAGCAGTTGACTCATGCACACGCTTTGTGTGGGTATGGCCACATCGCAGCGCTGATTCACGGACTGTCATTAGAGATTTGCGTATCTTTATAGGGATTTTTGCCTGTGGTACCTTCCATTCGGATCAGGGTCCGGCTTTCGCCTCTAAGGCGTATAAGGATGCCATGACTTCGATGGGGGTCCAAGTCAAGTTTTCGTCACCCTACAGACCTGAGGGTAATAGTGTAGTTGAACGAATGAACCGTGATTTAAAGCAATCTTTGACAGCCCGAGTTATAGGCACTGGCAGAAACTGGCTGGCTCACCTCTATGGCGTGCAGCGTGCTCTTAATAATCTCCCTAGAAGGTCTCTGGGTGGGCGGACCCCATACGAAATGCTCTTTGGCATCAAGATGTACGTCCCTGACCTTGACGGTCTAGACTCTGTGGTTCGCGCCACTTCCTTTGACGCAGATGAACATTGCAATGTTTTACAGAATCTACAAAAGACCAGAGACAGTCTTGCAAAGGAACATTTGCCCTCCACATCGGATGATGCGTTGCAGATCCCGGTAGTTGGCTGGCTACCCCAAGTTGGAGAACTGGTTCGGGAGAAGATCGACAACAAGAAAGAGTTTGGTCCCTCCTATCGAGCTCCAGTCCCAGTGCTTGGAGTGAAGGGCACAAGAACAGTCATTTTACCACCACTTCCAGGTCGTAAGGAAAACAGGTTTATTTCTATTGACAATGTCAAGATACACAGAGTGGCCGATTCTTCTTAGCATGACACCAGCTGTTTCCTGTCCTTCCATTGTGAGGAATTCAATTATGCCCACTGCTTCTAATAATGAACCTGAGGTGGCCATCGAATTACCTGCTGTTTCCAGTCCATTATTGAATAATTTACCAGGAACTAACCTTGATGAGACAGACTATACATACCCCACTGATTTGTCCATGCCTGACCTGCAAGCTCGTTTAGCCACGGAATCCAGATTTTCATTTGACTCTGCTTCCCTTGCCTCGAAAAAACCCTCTCAAATTGCGGTATATGCTAGCCTGTTTAAAAAACATTTTTTGATTCCTCCTTGGAAATACATTTGGCTGGTCCTTTTTTCGGTTTACCTTTTTATGTCAATTGGTTTTGTGTTTTATTTTTTTCGGATTATGAATGGACACTATGTCGAGGAGAGAACTTGCATTACTCATTTAAATGGAACATTGGCCCCACTTTCCTCTTCACATTCTACACACAGATTAAAAAGAGACTTGACTTTGGTTAACATCACAGCATGGCCTGTTCTGGATGGAATCGCGTGGGATGCAGTTCGTTTTCAGATTCATGGCCCAACGGAAGTCGTTAATGTTCCTAATGTACTAAGAGTTAATATGGGGGATGTGGTGAAACAAAACATTCGTTCTGATGATTGGGATGTTAATGCTGTGGAAAGTTTGTTTTCTGATTTGAAATACTATGCTGCTTTTGATGCTGAGGATTTATATTTAGAATCTGCTAATTATGGTGAATTGTTCTGTTACCAACATTATGGCAATCACTTCTTACACAAAACATCTTCCCGAAGGGATGCTGTTAATTTTACTCAGTGGGAACATTGCCCAGCTCCTACACAAGGGAGTTCAGAAACGTTTCTTAAAAAGTATACTTATTTCACTGACTTTAACCAGTCCAATCCCGAGTCCTTTTATTTTAAATTTCACAAACAGCCACTGTCCAAGGTTAGACTTACCGATACAAAATTGTTGTATTCGAAGGCCTTCCTAGGTCAATTAGTTACTGGGGGCTATGAGTTATGGAAGGAAACAATAGACCTTAAATCGGTTTGGGGTTCAAGGGCCTGGCAGGTACGAGGCACTGAGGCTTTGCACCGTGCATGTCTCATCCCGAATCATATGTTGTTTTTAAATGAAACCATTTCCCAGACCACATGCTTTGGATTGGCTACATCTAAAAGGTTAAACACCCCGTCTTTCCCGGAGTTGGAGGAATATGAGGATTGGAGTAATTTTACTCGATTGTCCATTAAAGATATACAGGCTCTGCTTCTTAATTCCTCCTTTAACATTTCCAGTATGAATCCCAAGGGTTGGCTGCTTTGGCACCGTAGTGCTGATTCTTGCCAAAAAAGATTTTTAAATATAACTGACGGTTTTAAGACTGTTAGATCTGATCCCCGGTTTGATTTGAGTCATACTGTCACCTCTTACTCTGTGGGCAAGTTGTGTCAAGCTTGGCTGAAACATTCAACTTTACCTGCGGTTAAGTATCACCTTTCCAAACTGAATGCAGACGTGGATTTGAATGATTTCATTAAGGGCCCAGCTAGTGGCAGGTCGAAACGGTGGTTATATGGGGTTTACAATGAAATTTGGAAACTCTCACAGATTGAGGCTGCTTCACGCCTTAGGGCTATTGATCAGGCGAATCTTGAGAAAGTGCTTGCAGTTGTTGACAATAGCATTAACGTGCTTTCCTCTAGAATTTACACATTAGATAATATTGTGTCGTCTGTTGTTGATATTGTGCATGATGAAGTGTCAGTATTATACCATGGTCAAAATCAATTACGGTCAATCATGCAGTTTGCATGGACACTTCAGACTCTGAAAATGGGTAAAGTTCCCTGGGGATACATGAACGTTTCCTCTTTATTTTCACCGTTTAATTTGACAGATAAACAACGCTTGCTTTCAATGCGTGATGCTTCCTTTTCTATGCTCCATATTGAGAGGTTGGAATCTTTACCTTTTTCTGTGGCAGAAGCCACTACTGCTACGTGGCTTATCCACGGTTTAATAACACTGCCTTTTGCTTTATATAAGTTTTCAAATTGTATGAAATATGTGCCAATAGGTCGTTTTGAACCCTTAGGTAGCGGTTTTCTTCATGAGGTCTGGTCACTCCCATACACGTACAGATGTTTCAAGGATGAACAAGAAGTTTATCTAACAGGGGATGAGTGTACTGAGACGCCAGATCATTCTTTAATGTGCAGACACATACAGTTACACGGTTCATGTAACAAGGACCGACCGAATATGGCTTGCGTTTTACAGGGCACGCCAGTTCCTGCTATCATCCCCACGTTTAAATTGTTAGAGAATGGTAGTTATTTAATGCTCAATAATGAAAACTGTTGTGGTTTAATTAAAGGTATAGCTTTCATAGTCACAGTTAGTGAGCGAGTTATTTGCTGCAGAAATGTTCTTTATCCTCCCACACGTGAACATAGGGAGTCTTCCATTTGGCCACAGATACCGACCTTGGGAGCAGAATTCAGCGGCATGGCTAGAATAAGAGCTCTATTGTCCCAGAAAGAGGTGGCCTTGAGCTCGGCCCGTGAAACTTTCGTGCTTCACATTGCTAACACCCGTACGGAGGTTCAGGCTCTTTTAAACACTGATTTGCCTTTGCATTTCGGAGCCATGGTCCGTTCTATCTTTAACGCATCCTCCACAACGGGCCTAGCGCATTTTTTTAAAGTTGTTAGCGGTGGTCTCGTGACTTCCTTTGAGAAGATTTTTGGAGTCATCCCTGCCTTCTTCCATTCTATTTTTTCGTCCTTATTTGGAGGGTTCCCGTTTTTACTTGCATTAGCGGCTGGCGCATTGGTGGTTTTCTGCCTTTTTAAATATGGATGCCCTTCCTGTGCAAGACCACGCTCAGCTGCTACTGACGCGGTTTCGCAACCGCATGCTTGATTATTATGGCACACTGCCGTTGGCGACTCTAAGCACGGCGTTTGGATTATCTTTTCGGTTCTCCTATTTCACCTGTGTCCAGCCTGTATTTCGCTGCCTGACCTGTGATTTCCTTTGGGCCATTGATTTGTGTCTCTGCGGACCAATATCTTCTGACGTCGATTTTGATCAACTGATGAGTCCTATCATTGCTCACGAGTTGGTTTGTTCTGACGAAAGGATTATGGCCTTGGCGGTGGCACATGGACTAATGGGTCCCTGGGATGTGTTGTCGGCAGCGCAAAATTTCTTGGAACGAGGTTTTCTTGAATACCCACCGAGCTGTCCTCTGATGGTTCTAGAGGATCCGGTGCTGGAAGATCACGTATGTTCCTTTCATCTTTTAAATTGGATGGCTGAACTGTTTTCGGATGAGGACAGTGACTTCCTCCTGGAGGCTGTTGCAGCTTACTTTTCATATACAGTCTTATCATAGACACTGCCTCAAATTGACATGCTGATTGATAGCATTTCCTTGATTTTATTGACTTTTAGTCAAGACATTTTTTTCTTGCCTATTGGCTTGAGCCACATTATACTTGTGGGCTATTTTTTTAGCATTAATTTTTATAATTGAATTTTTATTCATGCTCGTTTATAATTGGATTCTGCTCTCATGTGATGGCACTTCTGTTATCTTATTTAGTCCGTTCTCGGATCATGGGGGGGTGTTGTATAGCTCCTATATATCCTTATATCGTGTTAAGTTAGCATAGGTACATTTGAGATTTAAACGCCATTTTTCCTTTCTTGCAACTTCTGCACACGACCCTTAATTGTTGACTTAGCTTTCAACCTAGTGGTTTGCCGTGGTGTATGTGAGAATAATATGTTATTGCTCTGATATCAGTTTTGTTTGTTAAACCATGTCTGCACGGAGAGTGCTGAAGTTTCAGGAGCAACACGATATGGAATTGTTATGAGGTCTGATCTCCACGCCTTCATAGTCATAACACAAGTGCAGTCTTTGCCAACTTGGGCTTGAGGCGGGATTGATATGGCTTTGCACGAGAATTGTTAACACACTTGATGCGGTGCACATGCAGAGAGAGCTGGTGTATGCTGATGTGATTCCTTCATGCTAGGACACTAAGGTATGGGCCCGCCCTAAAACAACCCAAAGAGACCTTCTTAGCTAATAATATAATATATGTGTTAGGGAGGGTGAGATATAAGTGTTGTTAACTCTTATTCATTACAGCATGTTAACATGCTGTCACCATTCGCTTTTTATGTCTTAGTAACTATGCTGGTAATTTTGATACTGATAATAAGTATACTTGTATTATCTAAGATACTGCGCCTGAGAAGACGGCATTAGTAAATAAACATTTCAAATGCACATGTGTCTTCTTTACTCCATGTTCTGGTTTGTAATGATAATATAACGAAAGAGTGTTCATGAGTCCCACGTACCCTGAGGTACTGTAAGTTCATGTTCTGGTTTGTCTAAACATTGGGAGTTTGATATGTCCAATGAGACACTGTAGCTAGCTCGGTAAGGGGTGAGTTGGTTGCTAAGGTAAGTTTTGGGACACCCTAATTTGCCGAGGTTCCACTCCTCTGTGCACAGTTCTGTGTGAGTACAGAAACCCTGCTACACCCCTGACTTCAAATCCCTGAACTGGCTGCCTTTTGAAACCAGAATACGCCTGAAAATTGCTTGTTTGACGCACAAGGCTGTCCACCTGAGCTCACCTAGATACCTCGCTCAGAAGCTGACGATTTCTGGAGGCTCCAGAAACACTAGAGGCACAAACAATCTTTTGCTAAAGCCTAAAAGATTCCGCAAGGAAAAAACGTATAAACGCTCTTTCTCAGGAATGGCTCCCAGGATTTGGAACTCACTCCCCCCTGAAACCAGGCTCATCCCATCTACCATACTTTTCAAGAAAGAAGTAAAAGCGATCCTCATGGCTAAATACACTTGAACCACTACTGGGGATCAACTTCAAAGACTCGATACTGATCTGTACTACTTGTTCGAACCCTTTGCATTTTTGTTCGACTTTGAAATTGACTTACTTGATTGTTTATGATATCACCTCACTGTACTTTTAACACTATTGATGTATCTATGTATATATGCTCCCCTCCTCTGTAAAGCGCTCTGATATCTGCGAAGATCTTGTTCGCGCTATATAAAACTTTCAAAATAAATAAATAAATAAATCATGTAAGGTGTGGATACAGGTTAGGAGACTCCTTGGAATTTCCTACTATTGTCATCTGGCCCCAATTTGGAAATCGCCAGGAGCACCGTTATACTTAGTGGACTCATCGGCAACACCACTTATTGAGGCCGGAATAGAAAAATGGGGCCAGCTGCTAGGGGTAGAGAATACAATCTCATGGGACCACCTTGCTCAATAAACAAACAATACCCTGTCAAGGTTTAAATATTTACAATTAACAAGTTGGGCTCGTGAACAATTAGATGAAGGTCGCGCCATGGATTGGGTAAAACAAATCTGAGACACCAATGCGCAAAAAAAAGAGATCTCAACCTCGTACTGGATGCTGATACATGCAGAAGATGGCCCCACCACCTTACCAGAAGGAAGATGGAAGGAAGTTCTCCCTGCAGCTGATATACCATCTATGTGGCAAGTATCTATGCCTACTCTTTGGTCTTTTGTCAGATATGCCCCATTAAGAAAGAACCATTTGTTTATTTCCCATAGGGTATATTGCTCTCCCTTGAAATTGTCTGAGATAGGCGGGGAAATTATGCACTGCCCGAAGTGTGATGAGGACAAAGCAGATGTTGTCCACATGTTCTGGCAATGCTCAGAAATGTAATCCTATTGGGAAGATGTAGGTAAGGTGTTAACTATCCTAATGGAAAGAAGAATAGAGGTTAGCTTAACATTGATTGTCTTCGGGGCTTTAGAAGATAATGACCTTGCGGGAAGAGCGAGAAGGCTCCAAGAGCAAATTTTACTTACCTTGATAATCAACACATGCATGGAAATCTACATTAAGTGGGTTTCACATTTATCTCCCACTTGTGCAGAATGGCTCACAGCAGCTGAACGTATTGGTAAACTAGACTGCTTAAGTGGGTCATCAAATAGAATCAGAACTTGGGAGCCGCTAGTCGCATACATGTTGGAACAGGCACAGACATAGCTTTGACAGGAATCGGTCCAATGATTAAGCCACACGCCTCCAGAGAGAGCTCGGCCGGGTGATCCCATTACCGCTCGCAAATGGAGCAGGAAGGCACATCAGGAGCAATTGTGGCCGGCAGGCTGCGGGTTCGGGCGCCAGAACAATATAATACCTGATTATATGCCTTTGCAAGTTGTCACATACGAGAATTCAAAAAAAAAAAGAGTGCATTTTAAAGAGGAGTAGACTTGTGCCCTAAATAAATGCATATTTTCCCCATGGCAGATGTGATATAAAGTACAATATGCGAGAAGGCGCTCGACTTCCTAACGTTATTAGTACATTCTTATATACCATTACTGTAAGCATCCTTCCAGGCACTCAACTATCACGATTCTAGGAGGCCAACTAATCGGCTTTATGAGAACAAATCCGAAATAAGCAATGTTGCACCATGTAAACACATTTTGAGTTAGCTCAGATCGGGCTGACCTGGAAGTGTGCAGTTACCTTTTGAGGAAGCTACGAGACTGTGAAGAGCGCTAAAGGATGTAATTTACGGGCGTACACTTGGGGAGCAGGACTCGATGTGCACGAGGAGAAAATGTCCTATAAGTCGAATGGGACATGTTTTGCTAAAAGGACCCGTGATTAATACACAGACTGAGGATTTGCAGGGATCAGCATGTTTGCACCGTTCAAGTGGTAATCAGACATAATATCGAAATTATTATATCGAACTGACATAATATCGAACATTAAATATCGTAGGTCAAAAATATCGAAATAAAAAATATCGTATACAAAAATATCGTAAATAGTATGTTTATCATAATATCGAAAGTAATTATATCGGAAGACAAAATATCGAATAAAAAAAATATTGTATAATAGTAAATAATAGTAAAAAATATGCATATTAAGTTAATATTTTATTGAAATCAGTTAATGTTATTGAACAAAAAATATATATATTTTTTTTTATCTTATAACAATTATAAATACATATATATTTTTAGGAGCGGGTTATTGGGTTTATAGGGGATAAGGGTGGGGAGTGTTTTAAAAATATATGTTTAAATAAAATTATATTTCTAAAATATGATATATTTTTTTAAATATTAATATAATGATTATAAAATTTAAAAAAAAAAAATACAATTTTAAAAAAATTTCGAATTTAGAAATTCGAAATTTAAATAAAAAATGTAACACATTTGGAAAAATTTTCGAATTTAGAAATTCGAATTTTAAAAAAAAAATTGACAAATTTGGAAAAATGTATGTATTAAAAAAGAATTCGAAATATTGTTTATATTATAATAATTATAAATACATATATATTTTTAGGAGCGGGTTATTGGGTTTATAGGGGATAAGGGTGGGGAGTGTTTTAAAAATATATGTTTAAAAAAAATTATTTTTCTAAAATATGATATATTTTTATAAATATTAATATAATGATTATAAAATGTAAAAAAACAATTTTAAAAATTTCTACATTTTTCGATTTTAGAAATTCAAAATTTAAATAAAATATTTAACTAATTTGGAAAAATATATGTATAAATTTTTTTTTCGAAATATTGATTATATAATTTAAATATTTATATATTTATATAATGATTATAACATTTAAAAAAAACATATTAATTTTTTTTTAAAGTTTTCGATTTTAAAAATGCGAAATTTAAATAAAATATTTAACAATTTTGGAAAATTATATGTATTAAAAAAAAAATCGAAATATTTATTATATAATTTAAATATATATATAATTAATATAAAAAATGTATAAATTTTACAAAATACAAATAAAAAATCCAAATTAGATTTTAGAAATTTAAATAAAATATGTAAAGATTTTGAAAAATATATGTATTCATAAAATTTCCAAAATATAGATTATATATTTATTAATAAATATATAATCATTAGAAATATAATACAATATATAACAAATTAAAAAATCTAAAAAAAAATTATACATATATTTGTATTAAATAAATATAACAATTTTACAAATATATGTATTAATAATTATAAATATTGTTACATTTTATTTTTAAATTTTTAAATTTCGCATTTTGATATTTGTTTTGTAAATTTTAAATTTCTGCATTAAATATTTAGATTTGTATAAAAATGATAAAATATATATATATATTTTATATAATATTTTTAAAAAATCTTTTTGTTTTATAGTCTTTTAGTTTTAATTTAAAACTGTTATAATATTAGAAGTTTTTTCATATATAACAATTAAACATTTCCTATATTTATGTCCAGCACCTATTTCAATTTTATGTACACTGGAGTGGGAATAGTAAATTATATGTAATTAGTGTCCAGCACCTACTTCTATTTAATGTAGACTGGAGTGGAAATAGTAAATTATATGGTTTTGTTTTTTAAGGGGTATTTTTAGGGTTCAGGGTCAGTTTTCAGTTTTTGGGTAAAGGGGTATTTTTAGGGTTCAGGGTCAGTTTACAGTTTTTGGGTAAAGGGGTATTTTTAGTGTTCAGGGTCAGTTTTCAGTTTTTGGGTAAATGGGTATTTTTAGGGTTCAGGGTCAGTTTTCTGTTTTTGGGTAAAAGGGTATTTTTAGTGTTCAGGGTCAGTTTTCAGTTTTTGGGTAAAGGGCTATTTTTAGGGTTCAGGGTCAGTTTTCAGTTTTTGGGTAAAGGGATATTTTTTGGGTTCAGGGTCAGTTTTCAGTTTTTGGATAAAGGGGTATTTTTAGTGTTCAGGGTCAGTTTTCAGTTTTTGGGTAAAGGGGTATTTTTAGGGTTCAGGGTCAGTTTTCAGTTTTTGGCTAAAGGGGTATTTTTAGGGTTCAGGGACAGTTTTCAGTTTTTGGGTAAAGGGGTATTTTAAGTGTTCAGGGTCAGTTTTCTGTTTTTGTGTAAAGGGGTATTTTTAGGGTTCAGGGTCAGTTTTCAGTTTTTGGGTAAAGGGGTATGTTTTTGTGTTCAGGGTCAGTTTTCTGTTTTTGGGTAAAGGGGTATTTTTAGGGTTCAGGGTCAGTTTTCAGTTTTTGGATAAAGGGGTATTTTTAGTGTTCAGGGTCAATTTTCAGTTTTTGGGTAAAGGGGTATTTTTAGGGTTCAGGGTCAGTTTTCAGTTTTTGGGTAAAGGGGTATTTTTAGGGTTCAGGGTCAGTTTTCAGTTTTTGGGTAAAGGGGTATTTTTAGGGTTCAGGGTCAGTTTTCAGTTTTTGGGTAAAGGGGTATGTTTTTGTGTTCAGGGTCAGTTTTCAGTTTTTGGGTAAAGGGCTATTTTTAGGGTTCAGGGGCAGATTTCAGTTTTTGGGTAAAGGGCTATTTTTAGGGTTCAGGGTCAGTTTTCAGTTTTTGGGTAAAGGGCTATTTTTAGGGTTCAGGGTCAGTTTTCAGTTTTTGGGTATAGGGGTCTTTTTAGGGTTCAGGGTCAGTTTTTGGGTAAAGGGGTATTTTTAGGGTTCTGGGTCAGTTTTGAGTGGGAATAGTAAATTATATTTAATTAGTGTCCAGCACATACTTCAATTTAATGTAGACTGGAGTGGGAATAGTAAATTATATTTAATTAGTGTCCAGCAACTACTTCAATTTAATGTAGACTGAGTGGGAATAGTAAATTATATTTCATTAGTGTCCAGCACCTACTTCAATTTAATGTAGACTGGAGTGGGAATAGTAAATTATATTTATTTAGTGTCCAGTAACTAATTGATATATATGTGGATTAATTTGGGAAGAGTTGTTGATTTATGTATAATAAAATAATATATATTATATTTTGTGTATGGGAAAAAAACATTTTTATGATATTAATAGTAAAACACACACTTAATAATTTTTTTCAAACAACATAAATTTATTAGGTATTGTATAATTTGCTGAGTAAATTATTTTCAACATATATTATTGACATTTGTGAAATATTTATATTTTTGAAACAAAAACATTATAGAAATGTAAAATAAAATTTTACATGAGAAAAATAAAACATAGTATTGTTTAATGTCATATCACATTTTTATAGTGTTACATATGTTCTTAGTAAATGCAATTATTGTATTAATATTAATATTTAATATATTAATATTAATTATTTAAACAATGTATTTCGATACATTTTATTTTTAACATAGGTTTCTTTATATACATTTTGAAAATTGTCATAACAAAATTTTGTAACATTACATTACATTTTTCAAATATTTTAAATTAATATTAAACATTTTGTTATTATATTTATTTTTACAGTTTTACTACATATTTCACAATTATTTAATATAAGGAGAAAAAAAACATTGTGTTAAATTTTGTACTAATTTTGCAAATATTGAAGGTCATTTTACACAGATTAATTAATATATTTGTCATTATGGACTATTTTGTTGCTTTTGGGTCTTTTATTTTGTAACCGGGTTAGGTCGTTTTGTGTCATTTGGATGGAGAGCAGCTCGCGGTTGGGAGAAACTTAACGTCACTAAAGGTAAGGTTTGTTTTATATGTTTTATGTGTATTTAATGTTATTTTTGAGACTAGTGTGGTGATATTTATTGTTGTTAGATTTAAGTGAGTGGTATTACAGGATTTATTATTGTTTATTTACGTGTGGTAGGTACACGTAGTTTTACCGTTTTTTAGGCTTGTTTGGAGAGTTACTATATAGATGTTTAAAGTATAAGTATTAGGAATATAATGTTAATACTAATGTTAGTAGTTGTTTATGTGTAGTTTTATGTGGGTGGGAATGTATGTTTTATATGTTTCTGTTCTAGGTGTTTGCCATTTCGGAAGGAGCGTTTTTTTTTAAGGAAGTGTTTCTTAGTTTTATTAACTACTGCATTTCTAACACTTCTTCAAACTTTTCGGTTTGCCTGGAGCGTTTATTTTATTTTTGAACAATTTTCGGGATTTTTATGGTTTTCCAAAGGATCTTCGTTGGATGGATTATCGATTTTTGGTACATTTGCAATTTTGCATTTTTTTGGGGGAACATTTTACACTACCTGGATTATTTTGGGGGAGAAGGATTTCCTGGATTGTCGACATGCATGGTGAGTTATTTTTTTTAAAAATATTTTGTGGGTGGGTAATGTATTTATAAATTTGGTTCTGTGTTATAGTAATGCATTGTAAGTAATGTGTGCATATTTATGTCAAAAAATATGAAATATATTGCATACATTTAAGAGTTTTGAAAATAAAGATTTTGATGTTGTTTTAATTGCTTAGGTTCCATTTTTATGTACTTGTTTGGTGGTATTATTTATTTAGAGTAGTGTTTTGGCAATTAAGTTTAGGTATTCAATTCCTTTAGTACTAGGGTATAACTTTACTTGTTGTTCTAGGTATTTGTGCATTTGTTTGGTTTGTTTAGATGTTTTAGGGACTAGTTCAGTAATGGATTGTTCCATTCTAAACTCCTGGTAGCTTTGTTCTTTTTGAAGGCATTTAATGTATGTTTCTAAACTTGGTTTAGTTCTGCCAGTTGATTTTATAAAGGCATTGTGCCAACCTTCCACTGCGTTATTTGTTTTAGATTCTCCGTTTAAGGTGCTTTTGTAAACGTTCCACCAGGGTATTAGGAATTTAGGATTTCTTCTGTGGTCAGATCTATGGAGTCTGCCTACCCAGGTGTCTTCAAAGTAGTCCAAAAATGGACTCAGTTTTGCTTCATTTTGTTTATAAAAGGGGCTATCTATTAGAATGTTGTAGTGTTCTGCTACGTCTGTTTCTGGGACATAAGCTAGTGCAATGAGTTTTTTTATTTGATATGCAAAAGATGAGTTTGTTGCATATTCTATACTTAAGGTTGTCTTTTGTAGATGCCTCCATATACACTGGTTTAAATGGTAGTAGCAGCCTTGAATGCAGGTATGGGGGTGTAATTTCAATATGCTTGAAAGCATTGCTTGTTCAAAATCTAGGATTATTTTTTCTGGGGAATAGTCATTATTTTTTTGTTTGATTATATTTAATAATTCCATATATGTGGAATTAGTTTTATTTGGTAGTAGTGCATAAAGAAGAGGTATGTTGCAGTTATCATATAGGCCATGTATGGTGTATAATTGGAAAAATGGTTTGGGACAAATGTTAAAAGTCCCGTCCATCATCCAATATTGAGTTTGCTGAAGTTTTATTAAGTTAAGATTTGTTCCAAAAATTATAAGTCTTTTATCATTGCTTTCATTGTCGTAAATGATAAATGGTTGTTTGTTTAGATTTATGGTTTGGTTGGCATTTAAACTTATATCACTATATGTTCTTGGAGGTGTTGTGGTAGTAGTAGTACTTTTTTTTGTTCGTGCTATAGTTCTTTTTAGTGCACGAACATTTGGTATCTGTGTTGTTGCTGTTTTAGGAATTTTGGGAATTTCTTCTTTTAATATGACACTGGTTGGTTTTTGGGAACCTGTGCTTGCTTCTTTTATGTTTTCTAATGCTGTTCTAACTTCTATTTCTGTTATGTTTGGTGGGTGGTTGTGTTCCCTTGTATAAAGTACAGTTGCTTCTCTAGTTGTTGCCCTTCCATAACACTTGTTAGAATAATATTTGCAACATTTCCAATTTACTTTCAACCCATATTGTTTCTCCTGGGTATAAGTGTAACCCATGTAGCAGAGTAATAGCTTTCCTTTCTGGCTGGTCACAAATTCTGCTCCCTCAGTCATTTTGTTGTTTGTAAATCTACAAGAGATATATTTATTAGTTATGTAAATGGTAATGTTTGTGTATAAAAATAATTAATTAAACAATACTTTAGTATATACTTACAATTTGTTCAAATCTGTGAAATATTTTGATATGCTTTATTCTTCGGTTGTTGACTGTGTTTTCTGTTTGTCTCTGATCTGTAAGGTAAAAATAAGAGTAATTTTAATGATTTGCTTTTGTAGATTTTTAGAGTTTCAGGGCCAATTTTTCAATAAAATTGGCTGCTAATAACTTTAGGATATTAAAAAAATTTGTGAATATACTTACTTTGTTACTTTTAGATAGGACGTTGGAGTAGAGTTGTCTGTTATTTCCTAGTAGAGTATTCTGTAGTAGTATCTGGAAAAAAAAAGATTTATTAGAAATGTTAGCATGTCTTTAGGTTTTTAACGTTTTATCTGTTACTTTCGTTATTATATATACACACTTATTTTGTTATATCTTTGTGAATTGGTAATTTATTTTCTTGTTTTTGACAGTAGAGTTTTCTGTAGTTTTAGGAGGGAAAAAAAGTAGACATTTGTTATTAATTAGAACATGTGCTGTTTTTGGCGTTTTAACTCTTAGTTTTGTATTTGGAGGTACTTACTTTGTAAGTGTTCTTTTTGATTGTATAATGTTGTTGTTTGTTCTTTTGTAGTATAGTCTTATGTAGTCGTTTCTGAAATACAAATTTTCCTATGTTTTAGAAATGTAAACCAGTGTTTCATTTTAAACATGTTACTAGTTAATGAAGATGTTGAATATACTTACTTAGCTTTGTGTATCTTTCGTTCTCTGAGTATTTTTCTCTGTTTGTTGTCTGTCGAATTGTCTGTAGTGGTAGTAAAACATAGAAAGGAGATATGTATAATTAGTTACAAAATGTCCTCATTTATTTGGATTTTAGCTTTTAATTTAGTGAGTCATTATACTTACTTTCTTAGTTGTATCTTTATGTTTGAGTTCTGTATTCTTGTATTTGTTAGGATAGTTATCTGCAGCGTTAGAAGAGAAATAAAAAAGTATAGGATTTTATTAATATGGTTTGTATTTTATTAAAAAGATTTAAATGTGTTTTAAATATAGACAATATATTTACAAATGTTAGCGTTTTATTTAATTATAAATCAGTTGTGTGGTATATCTTAGTATACTAATCTGTAGTTAATTGAGAACTGGAAAAGTGCATATTTAGTAATTAATTTACATTTTAGTAGTAAAATATATTTATATTATTCGATTTACTTACTTGAAAGTCATGAATCAATTCTTCTAATTTTGATGTTCTTGTCGTTGTAGTGCAATTCATCCATAGATGTGTCTCCTTTCGTTTTTTTTAGCATGTGGTTTGTGTTTAATGGATAATTGTTTATATAGAGTATTGTAATTAGCAATTAGTTTGCTATTGGTTAATTTAGTATTTCTGTGTGTTTATTGGTTAGTTAGTAGATTTGAATTTCGGTTAGGATTTTCATGTTGTTAGATAAGGTTAATGTAATTTATTTATGATTACAAGTAAATAAAATAAATATTTTTAAATATTTTGGAAATATAAATAATAATTATTATATGTCGTTGAATTAAAAAAATTATTTAAAATGTATAAATAAATGAGAGGTGTTTATTTTATAGAAAATAATAATTTTTGGCGATAGCAATTATGTTTATATACATATATAATATTATCGATATATTTTAAATTACGATATTATTGTTGGCGATATTAGTGAAATCGATATTTTAGTACTTGTGTATACATTTTAATGTGATCAATATTTATGGTCTTCGATATGTATGTAGTCGATAATTTTGACATCGGTGTTTATGTATATCGATATTATGTTTCCGATATTTTGGTATATGTATAGTTAAGTATAGGATGTCGATATTAATGCTTCCGATATATTTGTGTCGATATTTTAGTATCTCGATAATGTGTCTTTCGATAATATGTCAGTGATCCGTTCAAGTGATACATCTTGATGAATGTGTTAGAACGCCGATAAATGCTTACTTCAACTGAAGAAGCACAATCTCCAGTGACACCGGGCCTTAAGAAAGGATAATGAAACACGATTTAAAGTTTGGCAATCTATAGGAGGGAGAGTGGATCATTTTCCTTAGTTGGTGTTGGATACACATAAAATTGGATGTTCCTTTACAAAAACCAGAAGACTCATCAACGCTGCCCAGACGCTGTGAAGGGAAACTACAGCTCCCAGCATTACCTGCACACCGGAAGACACCCACTACCGCCCACTTCCACGCCCGGAGGCGTTCAAAGGACAGCTGCTCCTGCGGTGGAGCGGGGGCTTCGCATACTCAGGGGCCACGCATAACAACTATTTACTTTTCCAGACGCTGCCCAGACACTCTGCCCACGCTGCTGTTCTCCCTCGCTGCCGCTGTTAGACCCACCGCGGCCACTGTGAAGGGAAACTACAGCTCCCAGCATTACCTGCACACTGGAAGACGCCCACTACCACCCACTTCCGCGCCCAGAGGCGCTGAAAGGAGAGCTGCTCCTCCAGCGTCGCGGGACGTGTGCTGGAGAAGCCCGGGAGAAGGGCGGGACCGACTTAGGCCGTCCAAGGCTGAAGGAGGCCGGGCTGGGCCCACCCCTCTAAGCTCTGTTCTATAGGGACTGTTGGACTTACAAGGACATTTCAACAATTACCAAGTAATAACGGGCTTTGCGGTATGCCTGCTGTTTTGTGTCTCGTCTACCCTTCTGTGTATATATTTGTCAGTAACAGCATATAGCTTTTTACTTTGTCTATTTATTACATGTCCAAAATGGGGAGGAAGAGGATACAGCCACTTTCCGAAGATACTCGTATTACCATAGATACTTATTTAGTTAAAGCAGTGAGCGTACTAACAGAGAAAATTGATCGCACGGAAAGGCACCTCTCACTGGGGCCAAGTATAATACCGAGTGAGCAAATCGAGTCAAGTCCGTACTCGAGAGCAAGCCCTGTAGTTATATCAGGTACTGATCTAGAAGAAGGTGTAACCAATTTAGACGAAGATAGCTCACGCATTTCAGTGACCCCTAATTTATCACCAGCTGTTACCCCCCTTAACACTGTTGTGCCAGTTGCAAGAAAATCCAAGGGGCCCAAAAGGGGGGCCAGAGAAGCACAAGAGGGAAAAAGGATATTAGCAATGCCTCCCAAGTCAACATGGTTACAACAAGGTCAAAGCTTACTAGATCCATACCCTTAAGTACTATAGACCTTGAGGCCATTTACGATAAGTTAATTGAGTTAATGAAACCGATTCATGATAAAGTTGACAATTTGGCCAGTGAGGTACACAAACTAAGAAACCACATAGAGATATCGAGCATTGCGGTTCATTCTGATGCCCCTAAGATATCCCAAAATATAGGCAGCACATTAGCAAATGCATGCCAAAGTAGCACGAGTATACCCAGATTGGCAACCATTCATCAACCTGCCCCAGAGGACAGACCAATTACAGACCCGGCATGCAGGGGCCCTAGAGGGACCAATGGCTTAGGGACTATTACTACAGCTTCCACTTCTGAAAAGTTACCTTCCAACGGTCCCATTGCCACTTCAGGGAAGACAGTGTCGCAAGAATGTAGCAAGCGAGGCAACCTAGAACCCAATAACTTATGCAGATCAGAGCCCGCGCACAAAAATTTAAATGCAGGCCCAGCCGTTATTAATTTACCACCAGAATGCGGCGCCTAAGTAGCAGTTCTCGTGAATATACCGAAACTAAAACCCACTCAAATTGAAAGTCATGATACCCTCAAAAATAAAACCTTGCATTGGCTTTCCAAACATTGCGGCTTTCCCATGTATGGGGCTAATCAGATAATTATGACCCAAAGAGTAGGTTGGTTAGGTCCTCTTGAAAAGAAAATCGAGGGTGACTGCATAATTATCAACTTTAAAACACTAGTCTGGGCAAGGGATTCCATTATGAGTGCACCCCCCGTCCAAATGGGAGTATAACACAACCTTACTTCCACTAGAATTTTTCTACAGGCACCAGAAAGGCAAGCAAAATAATGTTTGTACTAATGATTGCCCCAGTGTCAATCATTACACCAATGCCCATAATTTGTTTCCTTCGCCTAAATTCCAGAATTGTTTTTCTATTCCAACTTTTAATAGCTATCAGGCCTTTGAATCATTGGAGGATATTGATTGACTTGCGGGACACCACGATCAGACGCATGTTGTTGACACTATAAGCCATCAGAGGGGAGTTGAAGATCAGGCTTGCTTAGCCAACCCCGGGAAGCAATCGCCTAGCATTAAAGCTTATGGCAAAGCGGTCAGACCACATAGCATAGAAAAGAAAGCCCCGGTGGGGGTTCTAAATGATGATAAACTGAAGATCCCAGCTACGGCACAAAATAATATCTCACCGTTAGCCGCTACTACCTCATCCAACAGCTTAACAATACACCAAACTCAAACTATCCTAAATGCCACTATTGAGGAAGGCCTCAACATTATTACTTGGAATATAGCGGGCATCAGTGGGAAGTTGAATACCCCATTCTGGAAGGATTTTATCACACAAGGGCATGATATCATCTGTCTCCAAGAGACTTGGTATAGAGAGCCAATTCATGTGGAGGGTTATACATCTTATTGGGTAGAGGCAGTGAACTCTGCAGCAGGTAGGGCAAAAGGTGGCCTTCTAATTCTGATATCGACTAGGCTAACCGAGTTCAAATTTAAGAGTTACTCTGAGATAGCCCCTTATGCCCAGTTATTACGGTTAGAGCATCACAGAGGCAGAGATTTGGGTATAATTAACTACTATAATAATACCTTTGATGCAAGTAGGGGATCCATAGTGCAGGACATAGGGAGGGAGACAGATGAGATCCTAGCTCAGTCAAATGACCAACTGGTCATCCTCTGGGCCGGAGATTTTAACATACAGGCTTGCAGATTTGCACAAAAAGGGACCTGTGGTTTCCTGGAGGAGCAGGATCCCAGAGGCAGCGTTCCATATATTCATTTCCCACATAATAACTACGGTACTGCACTGAATAATTTAGTAGCTAAATTAGACTTGGAACTACTGGATTGCACCATGAAAAATGGTAACATCAGATGCCCAACCTTTAAAGGTAGGGATGCTCACTCTAATATTGATCATATTCTTGTTTCCTGCGGTACGGCCTACTCTAATCTTTGGATACTTGAGCAGGCCGTAAGCGATCACAACAGCATTTCCCTGTCACTATTGAGCTGGGGCATAAATCCCATAATTTTAGTAGCCCAATTAGGGGCATTGCCACAGCAACACCTAATGGTATGAGAATCAAGTGGGTTAATGTTAACCCCAACAGACTCTTAGAGGATGTTAAAGATAAATGTAGTGCAGAAATAAGTTACTGCTTAAGCAATGAGGTAACTCCTGCTACATTGCTCTCTTAGTTTTATAAGATTAACATGGTTATAGAGGGCTTACTGACAGGCTGGAGTCGGAAATCAAGGACTATACAGGCTGGATGGTTTGACAAAAATTGCACCCAGGCTCTATCTAAATTGAAATTGGCTTTAGCTGCCATACCAAGAGACTAATTAGGGACGAACGTTACAATTATAAGATCTCCCTGGAGGTGCGGAAAAAAGAACCACAAAACGAGGCCTGGTCCAACCTTAATCTGGCAGCGGATACAAAAAATAACAAATTATTTTGGGAGATTATCAATTGCCCCTTTTTAAAGAATGATAATAGTCCTGAACTAACTTCCCATGTAAACGGCAACGCCTGGATAGACCACTTTACAAAGATTTTTTACCCTGATGGGTTGATTTTAGAATCCCCTTGAATAACAAATCCATATGGCCCATTACATCGTTATTTATTAGCTTGGACGAGGTATATGAGGGGCTAGCAAAGAGTAGCGGAGGTAAAGCCCCGGGCCCTGATGGTGTGCCGGTGGATTTATACAAGCATGAGATGAATTTATGGGCACCAATTTTAACACGGTTTTTTAACGCTGCTATTAAAGGCAACCTTCCATTGACTTGGGGCCAATCTATAATTGTCCCCCTTTTTAAAAAAGGTTCTAGGTCTGAGGCATGCAATTATCTCCCTTCTGGATTCTTCTATTAAAGTCCTGAGTAGAATCCTCTTAAACATACTAGTAACATGGGCAGAGGAAAATACCATCTTACCGCCTGTACAGTATGGGTTCAGAAGGGGAATAGGCACAATGGAGCAGTGTATAAACCTCGACCTTATTATTAACAAATATACTACGGTCAAAGAAGGGAACTTATTCTTATGTTTTGCCGACTAAAGTAGTACCTTCGATTTAGTTGAACATTTTCTTTTATGGCCTATTTTACTGGAAATGGGAGCGCCAAAAGAGATTATCCATTTCCTGGCAAGACTATACGAAAGATTGTCTAGCAAAGTGCGCTTCGGGCCTGCCGGTGAATGTACCCCCTTTTTTAAGGTCAATAGAGGCATTAGGCAAGGCTGCGTTTTAGCACCCCTTTTATTTTCCCTATTTATTAATCAAATTGACACAATCCTTAGAAAGACTCCAGCGGATGCCCCCTTAATAGACGGTAACCCCATCCCAATATTTCTCAACGCAGATGATGCGGTATTCCTATCACGTACTCAAATCGGTCTTCAACGCCTTATTGACAAATTCCTGCTGTTTGTGGACAGCAGGAAACTGCTAATTAATAAAGTAAAAACCTTTATAATGTCATGCTGGAAGAAGACCAAGCAAAATAGGACCTTTTATTTAGATGATGTCAAAATTGAAACCGTCAAAATGTTCTGCTATCTTGGCATAACATTTTCTGGTGATGGGAGGTGGGTTAATAAACAGGAGAATGTGCGCCTCAAAATGGTTAGGAACACTAATAGCGTCTTGAGATTTGCAGCCAAACTGGGGAACCGCAGAACCAAGGACATGGTGTCAATTTATAATGCAAGGTGCCTATCATCTGCTAGCTAGACCATTGCTCACGCATTCCATGGCTTAGACATATCCAACATTGGTATAAGTTACTCTTTGATCTAGATCCTTTTCTGGAGCCGGATCAGGTTGCATCTTATATCAAAAAAAGAACTTAAGGAATCTTTTCTAGAGTACACAAGGAATGCCAGGGCTACTGACCGCGAGACACAATGTACCCTGATTTTTTATTGCGAGCATAATGTACATCAAGGCTTTCAGTCATATTTAACAGAAGTCACAAGAAACTCCCACGCTTCGCATTAACACGTTTAAGATTAGGTACTGTCCACCACCTTGAGGCATTCCCTCACACTAGATGGAAGAGTACCTCCCCATGCCCTTGTGACGATATTTCCAAACAAAGCTGTTGCCATTTTATGCTGTTTTGTAAATTCTACACTTTTTTAAGGAAATTTTACTTAAAACCCATCTTTTTAAAATATAAGGTACGATCTACCAAGGCTGCGATGCAGATAATGTTTACTCTGGGAAGTTCTGATATATGTTTTTATGTAGCCTCATATATTTTAAGATGTATGACTGCCAGGAAATCAATCATTATTTGAACATTAAGTACTTGGGAACTAACACGTCACTTTAATGAGTGGAGCAGTGTCCTTTTTATTGGCCCCCACAAGGACATAAGCGCCACTGTTACGGACACTGCATTTATGTGACTTTTGGTTACTAGCATGCGTCACTTTACTTTTGTGGAATTTGGCACATGCGCGGTAAAGGAAATTGCACTTTAGCAGGCGTGTTTTGTATACAAAGAGTACTGAAGTTCCTGGTATATTCATTGCACAGGTTTTTTGTATGACTGCACATCAGATCTTTTATTGATAATTGTTTTTAGACTGTGGATCATGACTAATTACCCGGAAACTGCTTGGATATTGTAAGGTTTTAGGCACAAAAATTGTACCATAATCATAGTGTGTTGTTTTATGTTTTATGCTTTATGCCTGCTATATGGTTATGTATGTATACCGAATAAAGCATTTTGAACTGAACTGAACTGAGTAAGCTCAGAAATGCGCTGTCATGATTTAGAAGGCACTTGGAAGAGAATGAATTCGGTTTCGTCGGTACGCAGGACACGGATTTCTCCTTGACTGTACAGGTGAATTGCTCGATGACGGGATGAGCGATTGCCCCTTCAGCCTCCCTCCTGGTGCTCTTGTAATTCTGCTCTATTGGTATTTCAGGAAGAGGCGAACTCTTAAACCAAACACCAAGCGGATCAATGGTTGCCTGTTTTTTTTTTTATCTCAGCAGTTCAGTGCCTTTTTTTTTCAGAAAGAGCTCGTTTCCCGGCGAGTGCCCAGGCGGGCATCTTCAGAAATGGAGGGGCTACAGTATCTTTCCATCTGTCATCAAATAACTCTCCTTCACTCCGCTTGATAGATCTAATGGCCCCATCTTTCCAGGAGGGGTGATCGCTGCAAGGCAAGGTCTTGCTACATACTTTAAATCGCAGCCTGTCTGCTCTCTACATGAAAAATAGCAGCAGTGGAAATGCCTCGAGCTGCCGCAGAGCTGACTGCAACGTTTGACATCAGAGTAAAGGGCTATAGGAATTCCATGGCGTGGGCATTTATTCACAAATTTCGTCTACAGTCAGCTTGTAGTGGCACTTTCTTACCTTTTTTATGTCAATAAATATGATATTACTTGTGCTTTCTTCGGGTTGGGATGCATTATGTTTCATAACTTCGTGGCGCTGTCGTCTATAAATAAGACCCATAAAATATTTCTGTTCAGTGCCTGGTATTTCCTTTTTATCCGCGCAGCTGCCAGACACCAAGAACCAAATCGGGTGTTTTTTTGCTAGAGCTCTTACGTACACGTACTGCATGGTGGCTTGTTGAACATAAACAACATGCTTTCTGACTTTGACGTGCCCATGTTTGTTTCCCCGGGTTATTTACAGCTGATGAGGCCTATTCGTCTTGTCAGAGCCCCTCTTCTCCATGATGAATGAGTCTACTGTTGGCTATAAAAGCGCTATATTAACAAAGAATGAGGCCGTCTTCCTCGCAGCCATATAAAGCGAAAATCTTGATCTCGAGTCTTTTATCTTCAACGTGATTGGAGGCACTTCCGGCGGAGAAAGTGAAAACTGCATGTAAAAGCTCAGAGCTCAAGGCTATTCTTGTACATGAACTATAAGTCAGTCAAAGTGTTGCCTTGCCTGTCTCGTCGTAACTGCTGTAGCCCTGATTAAGGTTTACATCTGCTACACACATGTGTTACTTTTTCATTTGAAAAGAAAACTGTGATTAACTCCGAAATCTCGGTCTTGTGTTATGGATCTATTAACCAGGCTGTTGCCCCACAGCATCAAGAATGGGACAATGATGAGGCAGAACAGAGCCTACTACTAATGACCCTATCACACATTTATTAATGGTTGCCATTGTTTTCATTGTTGGAAATGTTTTCAATCCCTCGAATGAAATGCAGCAGGGGCGATATGTTCGTTTGACAGCTCCATTAGCTGTGTGTTGTTGGACTTGCCTTGCCTCCAACCATTTGGATTTCCACTTTTCTCCGAAAAGATATGAACAGCATAAGCACAGCAAAAAAACAGAACTTGATTCAGGAAATCGGAAGATCATACAATGATTAAGTCTGTTAATTTGATTGTTCACTATACATTGTAAAATCAATTTTTGTTGAGTTATTTATGAGTGCTACATATGCATCCTGCGTACAATAAAGCATATTTTCCTGACTAAGAGGCTTATTAGGATCTTGGCTGTCTTTCTGCTGCTCCACAGCGGGGGCGGTCCCTTGCGACCACCGAGTCCACAGTCATTCGCCCGCCATATCTAGATGCACGCAGGATGCTTTGCCGTCTTCATCGAAAGAGTGTTTCCGGCTTCTGTCGCTGAACACCGCTGCCAACACAGAAGTCTCCAATGCTGAGAAATACTATTCCATCAGGGCGACGGGTTCCCACTGAGCAGATTTAGATCACAAAGTTGTGCTGGCAGTCTTCTAGCAGTAGTTCCCAGAAGAAGTCAATCATGGCACGCGCTCCGCACTGCACTTTCACTGTGGCCATTAGATGGATACCAGTAGAAAATACCTGATGTCCATTGGCCAAATGGAAACGCCTGCATACCACACTATACAACACATCACATTTCAGACCAGGCTCCTTTGCCATTCCACTGCTCCACAACACTTGACAGCAGAATGAAACACAGTGAATTCAGGTTTTAGTGTTTTTTTCCCCTGTTACTTGTCCCTTCACCATTCAACTTTATACACCTTTTGTTCATGTTATTTAATTTGATATAATTTCATTGCACAATGCCAGGACACTAGAATCCCTGTTTCACTGAGGACAAGTTGCCAGTCATGGTAGATGAAATCATAAGAATAGAGCCACAATTATTTGCAGCCCAAGTCCAAAATACTCTCCTGTTACAGAACATGTAAATGTGGGTCAGTATTCTGGACAGACTGAATGTAGTAGCTGACAATCTGCGCACACAGGAGTAAATTAGGAAGAGGTTGGACGACCTGTAGATAGTGTGCGTTACCTGACCTCCAAGCATCACCTGGAGGCCAACTGGACTGGTGGTGGTTCTCACAGCCCCCTCTGCATATACTACATACTGACAGCATGACAGGAATACCTGTTTGAGTGGAGTCTAGTAAGTTGCACATTACAAAATCCCAATCAACCTCAATGTACTGTGTGCTTAGAAGTTAGTTGTTGCTAATGTGTCCTCTACATATTTTAATTACATAGAAATCTAAAAATAACAGTTTCATATAATTGTGATTGTTTGTGTGAATGTAGTGGGCTGCATCTAAGATTACTGGTGTCAATCTCGGTTATGCGTCACATGATGGTATGGTGCCTGTAACTGTTCCAACACCAAATAAACCATTACCCAAATGTGGGCCACATTGTCAGTGTCTAGCCCATTTCAACTGCATATATTGTACAGGTATGTTTCACTAACCATTTTCCAGGTTTTGGGATCTTGTCTTTGAAATGAATACAGCTATCATGATGCCCTGTTTCTGAAATGCATATTGCTATGTCATGTTGCTCATTCTCTCTTTCTAACAGATTTCAACATATGGTAAAGTATCATGTACTGATCTATCTCTTTTGAATGCTCTAGTCTGAAAAAGGTTTATGTTGTTTTTTGAAAGTTGTCCCATTCTTTTCAAACATTTGTACTGATGTTATGAGTTTCACAAACTAAACTGTGGATTCATAAAAATTGTCAAAATTATTATAGGCATGCAAATTTCAAAGTTGACTATAAGTGGTACATACAACATTGTCCACTGCAATGTTCACAAGATGACTAGTGCCAAACATCCATCCGAGTAGTTGAAAAGTATGTTTTGCATTCAGCTAAGCATTGGAATTGTCAATTACATGATTCACCTCTACATTGTGTTGGCCTGAATTTTTGGGAGAGGGTAGGGATATTCCCTAACCACTTCATGGGCCTTTCTGTATTACCTGCAGATTTTATGTTGTACTGTTTGAAATAGACAAAAGTTAAGCCAATATGTGCAATACCAGTAGAAACTCTCATCACAATAATCTCTACCTATTTTGTCTTCTGGGTATCAACGTTGTCTGTCCCTAAACATTTGAATGTATAATATACACTTTTATTAATAAAAATGTTCCCCATTTCTCAATAGGTCCAACTGGCAGGGCACATGGGCATGTTCCTACCACTGAAGACATCTCCACTCCAGCCCAGGATGAAGCAGTCAGTGAAGACAGCGCTCCTCATGAAATACAGCAGCTTGATGAACCTGGCACATCTAGCCAGTCTAGGCAGATGGCTGCAATGACACTTCCTGCTCCCATACAACACCTCCCACCCCAACTGTAACACCTCAACAATCCGAAGACTCCACTTCATGTGTTCTTCCCACTGTGACACCCGCCATGTAGCCCCATGTCCGGGGAGATTTTGAAGCCGCACCACCACCTTTGGCTCACCCGGGAACTAGTTGGCTGGGGCACACTTTATTTTTTAAAGAGTTTTATATAGTGCAAACTAGACCCGAGACATCGGGTATCATAGCGATTTACATGAGCACCAGTATTGTTACAGATGAACACATTCATTTTTGTTAGGCACGAGGAGATGAAGTGATTTGCCCAGAATCACAGGATGTTGAGCGTCGTTGCCGAGACTCAAACCCGGTTCCCCAGGTCTGAGGTCAACCGCTCTAGAGGCAAGGCTACATCCTCTCCCCTCTTGGGCAAGAGCACACAGTAGTGGGGATAGGGGTCATGGGAGAGTCTTTGTATTCCAGCAGACTGAGTCCACTCTGGTCACTGGCTCTCAGACCACCATCACACCAGTCTTGGGAGCCTACCATCAATCCTAAGACATGATGGGCCATTTACTCACCGGGATCCGTGAGATGAAGCAGCTGCAGAGGTCGAACAACCAGCAGATGGAGGCCCATAACTGCAGTATGGGCTCCCTTATGTTGCAGAACATTTTTACCCACATGTGCAGACGTTTTCCAGCAACCTCTACCCCCTTCCTGTGGTCCAACAACATCTGAGCCATCTACCTCAGCCACCAACATTGGGAAGCTCCTTCAGTACAGCTTTCATTAAACAATTTTGACAGTTGAAATATTTGCGTGTTTTGTAGTAGAGTTATTAATGTGAATTGCCGATACAGATGAAACATGATTTAGTTAAATTAAAAATATTGTGGTATATAAATATCTTGTCAAGAATATGACAACTGCCTTAATCTCAACACAGACAAAACAGAACTACTGGTCTTCTGAAACAACACCTTCCTCTGAAACAAATGCTGGTGACCTTCGGAACTGGGACCAGCTCCCACTCCGACAGACCGCGCACGCAACCTTGCCATCATCCGGGAGAGCAAGCTTATCATGAAAAACCAAATCAATGCAGTCTCATCTGCCTACTTCCTCACTCTTCACATGCTCTGTAAGATCTTTAAATGGCTCCCTGTCTACACCATATACACTGTAAAGCCTTAGTCACCAGCTGATGAGACTAAAGCAACGCACAGCATGTAGGAATCGCCACACACCTCCTGAAGAGACTACAAAGCATATAGAGCTCAGCAGGTCAGACTCATCCTCACTCTTCGAAACCATCACCCACCTGAAGAATCTCCACTGGGTTTCCACTCAGAAGAGATGTAAATTAAAGATGCTAATCCACACCTACAAGGCCTTTCACAACGAAGAGCCAGCATACATCCCCACTGCCTGAACTGCCACCAACCCTCCACTCTGCTTTCTTCTTCCTCGCACACACACCTGCATCCACTGAAGCAACAGTGGAGGACACTCCTTGTCCAACCTTGCAGTGAAATCCTGAAACATCCTCCCCCTACACCTACGAACCTCATCCTCTCTTCTGGAATTCAGGAAAAGACTCAAGAACTGGTTGTTCAACTGAAACCCTTAGCAGCTTAGTTCCCAGCTACTGTATAGCTTCACGGGTGATTAGCTGCACTCTATAAATACGTTTTGCTTGATTGAGAACATAATTACATAAATGGTAATTAAAACCATCAATCAAATGTTTGATAAATTATTTATTTTAAATATTTTTAAATTACTAAACTAAAAATGTACAAAACATACCAACTCAAAAATTAACACACAACTAAAATACCAAATTGCAAAACAAAAAGTGAACCCATAAAGATGATATAACATACAAAGATATTTTTTAAACTAATAATTGTTTACAGCAATATTTATAACAACACTTAAGAACAATACTAGATAATCCTGTCCACAATATTTTTGACATCACAATATTCTTTTATCATTTCTTTTAACATATGCTTTTTAGCAATTTCCTTTACATATGCTGTTGCAATTTTAGTAATAGGTTTTGTTTGCTCAAGATATCTTCTTTACAGACTGATTGATGTCCTAGGATTGGGTGTCATGTGTTCTAGTTAGGCCTAGAAGGAAATGTTGCTATTTCTTCAAGTACACAGATCTTTCCTAAAGTTGCCTTCACTTTTCACTTCGACTTTTGATACACAATTGCATTTGTGACACTTTGGGGTCCATTAGGATAGCGGGCGGTGGCACTACCGCAACGATGGCGGGGCGGAAAAACAGCTTTTTCCGCCCGCTAGCAGTGGAATTCACGTCCGCCACATTAGGATATGTAAACACAGGTCATTTCCCGTCCGCCGCGGAGCGCCGCGCTCCGCCATCAAGGTGCGCCCGCCACCGCGCCGGCTGCAGCCAATCGAGACCCTCCGCCGCGGGCGATGACGTCCGCCCCGCTCGACAAATTAGGATGGGCCAAACAAGCTGACGCACTGCAGCGGACACACCGCACAGCTCTAGCAGGCGGAAAGTCTACAGCGGAGCACGCACGACGAGACCCGACATGAACCCCATGGACCCAGCCCTCCACATGCATCCGGTCATGTACCTGCTGCAACACTATCGCCAGATGGGCCGCCGCGGACGCCGCCGCAGGTACGTCACTACACATATAAACCACACAACACACATGCCGACACAGGTCCCAAGCACCACACTGGCATCCTGCTGGGGGGCACAACACATCCACATGGGCACCCACACATCACCCACCTCAGAACAAGGCACCCCACGGCATGCGGAACACACAACGTCGGCCAACCTGCAGCAACGTCACGGTCACGGACACGTCACCGCCGCGGTCAACACATGCGCACTATGCAGAAGGCAGGGCAACACCAAGGCATGGACACTTTCCAAACATCACAGCGACACACCACCCCGACCAACACTGCACACCACCCGAAGTAGTCACAGGCCAGGTGCCTATCCCGTGCACCCCCTTGCACATCAACAAGCACTGTAACAACAAGCACAATACACACACACTGCGACACACAACCAGGGACAAAGGCACAGCAGGATTGCCTGACAACGGACACACAACACCAGTGCACTCCCCACAGCCCACACAATTGTATACAAACATCCACACAGGGCAAGACAAAACATACAACAGGCATACAACTCCTGCCTGACACATGTGTGTCTCACACCATACAGGGGCACACATACATACACTACAAACTAACACCCTTCACACTGCACACCTCTGCCACACACATGCCATGTAAGCCATGCCACCAGGACCAAGGGCCAACACAAGACGACCATACACATACACGCCAGGGCACACAGAAAGGGAAACACACACCTCATCACATCATAAACATCGACTACACCACAGCACAGCTGCACACCCTGTGCTGCCAGTGTCCCCCAAGGTGACCTGTGAACAGTGTATGCAGCAATAGCTATTCACCCACACGAAAAGTGCATGGACTGCCAAATAACCATCACAGAGTACAACATCAGCAGGGCCACAATGGACTGAAGAACCTGTCCCCCTGTCTAAAAATCATATGGCCACATAGAACCTTGCAATGGTGATGTACAAAATAGACCATGGAACTCAGTCAAACAAGAAAATGACTTTAATCAGTAAGGAGACAGAGAAAACACACCATAATGTACTGTATTTATTCACATATTGCACAGATGTAGCTACACAACATAAGTAGACACCAGCAAGTCTCAAAATCATGTGCAAATGCCATAGACTATGCACTGGTGAATCACAATCGGGAAGTGCAAAGTCCTTGGCAGGGCAGGGGAGAGCACATCAGAGCAACAGGCCCAGTGTCCTTGGCAGGGGAGAGCACATCAGAGCAACAGGCCCAGTGTCCTTGGCAGGGGAGAGCACATCAGAGCAACAGGCCCAGTGTCCTTGGCAGGGGAGAGCACATCAGAGCAACAGGCCCAGAGTCCTTGGCAGGGTACAGCACATCAGAGCAACAGGCCCAGAGTCCTTGGCAGGGGACAGCACATCAGAGCAACAGGCCCAGTGTCCTTGGCAGGGGAGAGCACATCAGAGCAACAGGCCCAGAGTCCTTGGCAGGGTACAGCACATCAGAGCAACAGGCCCAGTGTCCTTGGCAGGGGAGAGCACATCAGAGCAACAGGCCCAGTGTCCTTGGCAGGGGAGAGCACATCAGAGCAACAGGCCCAGTGTCCTTGGCAGGGTACAGCACATCAGAGCAACAGGCCCAGTGTCCTTGGCAGGGGAGAGCACATCAGAGCAACAGGCCCAGTGTCCTTGGCAGGGGAGAGCACATCAGAGCAACAGGCCCAGTGTCCTTGGCAGGGGAGAGCACATCAGAGCAACAGGCCCAGTGTCCTTGGCAGGGGAGAGCACATCAGAGCAACAGGCCCAGAGTCCTTGGCAGGGTACAGCACATCAGAGCAACAGGCCCAGTGTCCTTGGCAGGGGAGAGCACATCAGAGCAACAGGCCCAGTGTCCTTGGCAGGGGAGAGCACATCAGAGCAACAGGCCCAGTGTCCTTGGCAGGGGAGAGCACATCAGAGCAACAGGCCCAGTGTCCTTGGCAGGGGAGAGCACATCAGAGCAACAGGCCCAGAGTCCTTGGCAGGGTACAGCACATCAGAGCAACAGGCCCAGTGTCCTTGGCAGGGGAGAGCACATCAGAGCAACAGGCCCAGTGTCCTTGGCAGGGGAGAGCACATCAGAGCAACAGGCCCAGTGTCCTTGGCAGGGGAGAGCACATCAGAGCAACAGGCCCAGTGTCCTTGGCAGGGGAGAGCACATCAGAGCAACAGGCCCAGTGTCCTTGGCAGGGGAGAGCACATCAGAGCAACAGGCCCAGTGTCCTTGGCAGGGGAGAGCACATCAGGGCAACAGGCCCAGAGTCCTTGGCAGGGTACAGCACATCAGAGCAACAGGCCCAGAGTCCTTGGCAGGGTACAGCACATCAGA
This sequence comes from Lissotriton helveticus, assembly GCF_964261635.1. Lineage (NCBI taxonomy): Eukaryota > Metazoa > Chordata > Amphibia > Caudata > Salamandridae > Lissotriton > Lissotriton helveticus. The sequence goes on from NC_136060.1 coordinate 56,878,177, forward strand.
GCAACAGGCCCAGTGTCCTTGGCAGGGGAGAGCACATCAGAGCAACAGGCCCAGTGTCCTTGGCAGGGGAGAGCACATCAGAGCAACAGGCCCAGAGTCCTTGGCAGGGTACAGCACATCAGAGCAACAGGCCCAGTGTCCTTGGCAGGGGAGAGCACATCAGAGCAACAGGCCCAGTGTCCTTGGCAGGGGAGAGCACATCCGAGCAACAGGCCCAGAGTCCTTGGCAGGGTACAGCACATCAGAGCAACAGGCCCAGTGTCCTTGGCAGGGGAGAGCACATCAGAGCAACAGGCCCAGTGTCCTTGGCAGGGGAGAGCACATCAGAGCAACAGGCCCAGAGTCCTTGGCAGGGTACAGCACATCAGAGCAACAGGCCCAGTGTCCTTGGCAGGGGAGAGCACATCAGAGCAACAGGCCCAGTGTCCTTGGCAGGGGAGAGCACATCAGAGCAACAGGCCCAGTGTCCTTGGCAGGGGAGAGCACATCAGAGCAACAGGCCCAGTGTCCTTGGCAGGGGAGAGCACATCAGAGCAACAGGCCCAGAGTCCTTGGCAGGGTACAGCACATCAGAGCAACAGGCCCAGAGTCCTTGGCAGGGTACAGCACATCAGAGCAACAGGCCCAGTGTCCTTGGCAGGGGAGAGCACCTCAGAGCAACAGGCCCAGTGTCCTTGGCAGGGGAGAGCACATCAGAGCAACAGGCCCAGAGTCCTTGGCAGGGTACAGCACATCAGAGCAACAGGCCCAGTGTCCTTGGCAGGGGAGAGCACATCAGAGCAACAGGCCCAGTGTCCTTGGCAGGGTACAGCACATCAGAGCAACAGGCCCAGGAACACACCCACATCGCTAACAATGGTGTACTGTAGCACACCTATGTGTGGCACAGGCATCTGAGGGTGTTGACAACTCACTCCTGGCTGTCATGTGGAGTGGAAGCTGGCTGTGTGTCAGGGACTGCAGGTCCACTTGACTGGTGTGACAGAGGGACATGTGATGTGGCTATAACAGAGGGCCTGCAAGGTGGAGGGCTGTGCGGACCAGGTGGCACCGTGGCATGTGGAGGTGGAGTCATGCACGCCCTTGACACAGTGTGGGTGGGAGAGGTAGGAGGGGTGCCCTTCCACTTCTTTGGAATATGAATTTGCTTCCCTGTCATGGGGTTGATGGGAAGTGGCGTTGACACCACCTGCACACCCCCCAACTGTTCCACTTCAGGGGCAGACACTGCCACTCCCTCTGGAGAAGTGCTTGATCCTGCAGTACGCTTGGGCTGGCTACGCCTCCGGACCACTTTACCCTCTCTGGAAGGTGTACCCCCCACAGTGACCACCTTCCCACTTACCCCAGGGGTGGTGTCTACACTGCCCTCCTGTCCCTTCTTGCCAGGGATGGCCACTACACTGACCTTCTTTGCCACAATGACTGGGTTGGTCACGACAGGGGTCTCCACTGCCACAATGACTGGGCTGGTCACGACAGGGGTCTCCACTGCCACAATGACTGGGCTGGTCACAACAGGGCTTCCCTCCACCTGCCTCGATGTACTTTGTTCTGGGGTTGATGTGGTAGGTGGGTGTGTCCCTGTGTTCTCCCCAGGTGTAGTCATGACATCCCACACATCCTCTGTGGGCATAGCAGAGTCAATATCTGGTGATGGCTCAGCAGCATGTGAGCCTGATGTCTGACACAATGCCCTTCTGGCCTTGCTCTTCTGCGACTTCACCTTGTCTGTGCATATTGGGGGGTCCCTGCCCTTCTTTGGGGATGGAGTCTGTGGACGAGATTGTTTGCTTTGGGTCTGAGCTGTGCTCCTAGTGTTGTAACGTTGACTTGATGTATGTCCCAAGTGCCCACTGTCATCTGATGTGGCCACTGACTGGGTGGACGTCACAGGCACCTGAGCTGCAAAGGGGGCATGTTGGAGGGCTGACGTCACTGTACCTGACAATGACAGGAGTGTACGATGTAGGCCACCCACGTCAGAGTGTATGCCCTCCATGAATGCCAGAACCTGCCCTAATTTGTTATCGTGGGCACTGAAGGCATTCAGCAGGGCGGTCTGGCCCACGCAAAGTTGGCGCAGGAGCTCTACGCACTCTGCACTGAGGGCAGCAGGGGGGACAGGTGCAGGTGCTGCGGTGCCATGTGTGAATGTCACACGTCCCCTCTTAGTGACACGGATACGGCCAGCCCCAGAGGAAGTGGATGGGAGGGTGGGCAGTGGCCGTTGGTATTCAGATGCAGCAGCAGAGTCCCCATCCCCTGTGGCTGCTAACAGGGACTCATCCCCCCTGCCATCAGATGAAGTGGTACTCTGTGTCTCAGCCACAGATTCCTCATGCATACTCCTGTCACCCTCATCAGCGCTGGTGTGGTCAGTGTCACTTTGCTCCGTCACACCCTGCTCTGCTGCCGCTGTCGTGCTGGTCTCGCCACCACTTTCAGGATCATGTTCCGCCGTGGTGTCTTCCGAATCTGCATTAGCGACAGAAACATGGTTGTATAAGTGTCATTGTCTGGTCACACGATATCAGAGCAATGCAGCACATGAGAGGCCTACAGCTACATGGTAACCACCACACCCTCAAATCATTGTGCAGCTACACACCAGTTACACCACAACTGTGCCTGTCATGCGGACAAACAGGCAGGAGTGGACCAATGTCGATGACACACAGCACCACACCCTGCCCATGGATGGTGTTCCCCCAGCCCACATGGACCTGCCCCATGGACATGATGTAGCCACAACTAACATCACCACTTACAGAGCCTAAAGGGATCCAGAGGGGAATACACACACCTGTTTTGTCTACGCATGCCATATTGTCAAATAGTCCATTATAATCACCATGTGCCAATGTGGGTTCACATTGTTGTCAGATGTGTAGGCCACTACCATGCAGGTGCATGCAAAGTAGACTGACATGGTGTAACACTCATTAAGTGGACACAGCTGTACAGCATAATAGGGACTACACCCACCATCACAAAGGAGAGTGACCATGTGGACAACAAAATATATGTCAAGGACTGAAAACTGCAGCCAGGAGCTGCAGAGTAAGGCCATGGTGGGCCAATGCCTCATACAGACACACATCACAGTTGCCACTCACATCACATATCACAGCATGGCAGCACAGGCACATCACATGTGTCACCGCAGACACAGGCACTCTACACATGCATCCACTCCCAGACAAACTATCCCTCCCCGGATACTCACCATCTCTGTCTTGCTGCTGAAGCCCCTTCAGACGTGCATCCAGGTCTGGATAGGTCACTGCCAGTATGCGTGCCATCAGCGGAGTCATGGTGCGGCGCGCCACACGCCCTGTGCGTGGTACCATCCCCAAGTTCATCTCTGCCACTTGCTTAGCCAGCCGGCTGATGTCGTCCCACCTCTTGTGACAGTGTGTGTGTCGTCTGTTTGATACCCCCAGGGCTCGCACCTTTGCTGCTATGGCCCTCCAGACAGCCTTACGTTGGTGTACTTTGAGCTGCAGGTATGAGAGTAAAGAAGGACTAATGAACATTTACACATTGTCATATGTCAGCATCTATCAGTACAGCAGCCAGACACTGAATCTGGACGCACAGTGACCTCCCTCCCTCCAGAACTGGGGGTACCCTCACAAGGCCACTCTGCATGGCATAAACATTAGTGAATGCATGCACACATTGAGCTTCGTAGTCTCCATGATTATCACACTGAAGAATGATGATTGAACACAAATGCATCGACAGCACTGTGTAAATCAGAAATTGTACAGGGCATTGATGTGGCATATCCACTAATCAGTGTGCAGCAACTGTAGCATGTAAGTTGGCTGATGGACAAACTTTGGTAGGGCAGCCACTGAACCTACTCTGTGGGGCACACTGACTATGACTACAGGGGCACCCTGAAATTACATCACAAGCGGACACTGTCCAACCAGCTACAAGGCAAACAACCGTTGGTCATGTCTGCCCCAAAAAGTAGCACATCCCACTCACACATACAAGTATAGGCCTAGGGCAGAGTCATAATGCAAAACACACACTCCCACCACCTGGAAACATCTTGTCTGTCAGTGTTTGTCTGCACCCCACATCCAAAATAACATACTGCAGCATCATGAATACACGTCTGACACCACCCTGCCCTACTGCTCCCTACATGGTGACTTACCACGACATTGGGGCCACCAAACAGCCGTGGGTACTGTGCCAGCACCTCGTTCACAAGGACATCCAGCTCCTCACTCGTGAATGGACTGGCACGGATCTTATCTGTTCTTGACATCCCTGTGGATATGGCAGACCTGTGGCGGAAGTGAGTTGTGAGGTGTCCCAGGCAGCAGGCTCTGTGAGCAGCAGGAGAGGGTCCCAGGCAGCAGCAGGAGAGGGTCCCAGGCAGCAGGCTCTGTGAGCAGCAGGAGAGGGTCTCAGGCAGCAGCAGGAGAGGGTCTCAGGCAGCAGCAGGAGAGGGTCCCAGGCAGCAGCAGGAGAGGGTCCCAGGCAGCAGGCTCTGTGAGCAGCAGGAGAGGGTCTCAGGCAGCAGCAGGAGAGGGTCCCAGGCAGCAGCAGGAGAGGGTCCCAGGCAGCAGGCTCTGTGAGCAGCAGGAGAGGGTCTCAGGCAGCAGCAGGAGAGGGTCCCAGGCAGCAGGCTCTGTGAGCAGTGGGAATGTGTGGCTCACTCCCACAGATTTATAGGCCCATGGGGTCGTTAGGAAGCTGATAAGGTGCTACAATTGGTTGTCTGGGTCAGCCTTATTCAAAAGCATCCAATGACCGCCTCCGCGGCGGCGGCGCGCCGCTTCTGCATTTTTCAAATCTCCATCATGCCACATTGAACACCCATGCCATTGGCTGTATGCAATGCACCACGGCGGTGACGCACCGCGGGTGTCCGGGGTGTGCTACCGCGATGGTGCATCATTCAAAAGCATCCAAAGCCCGCCTCCGCGGCGGCGGCGCGCCGCTTCCGCATTTTTCAAATCTCCATCATGCCACATTGAACACCCATGCCATTGGCTGTATGCAATGCACCACGGCGGTGACGCACCGCGGGTGTCCGGGGTGCGCTACCGCGATGGTGCATCATTCAAAAGCATCCAAAGCCCGCCTCCGCGGCGGCGGCGCGCCGCTTCCGCATTTTTCAAATCTGCATCATGCCACATTGAACACTCATGCCATTGGCTGTATGCAATGCTCCACGGCAGTGACGCTCCGCCGGGGACCGGCAGTAGGTACCGCGACTGATGCGGCGGAGCCTAGCCAGCGGCATGGACACCAGTCCATGTGCCAATGGCTACCTTGGCTGGGTAGATGGTGGTGCTGGGGTCACACCGCCGGGGACCGGCGGTAGGTACCGCGACTGATGCGGCGGAGCCTAGCCAGCGGCATGGACACCAGTCCATGTGCCAATGGCTACCTTGGCTGGGTAGATGGTGGTGCTGGGGTCACACCGCCGGGGACCGGCGGTAGGTACCGCGACTGATGCGGCGGAGCCTAGCCAGCGGCATGGACACCAGTCCATGTGCCAATGGCTACCTTGGCTGGGTAGATGGTGGTGCTGGGGTCACACCGCCGGGGACCGGCGGTAGGTACCGCAACTGATGCGGCGGAGCCTAGCCAGCGGCATGGACACCAGTCCATGTGCCAATGGCTACCTTGGCTGGGTAGATGGTGGTGCTGGGGTCACACCGCCGGGGACCGGCGGTAGGTACCGCGACTGATGCGGCGGAGCCTAGCCAGCGGCATGGACACCAGTCCATGTGCCAATGGCTACCTTGGTTGGGTAGATGGTGGTGCTGGGGTCACACCGCCGGGGACCGGCGGTAGGTACCGCGACTGATGCGGCGGAGCCTAGCCAGCGGCATGGACACCAGTCCATGTGCCAATGGCTACCTTGGCTGGGTAGATGGTGGTGCTGGGGTCACACCGCCGGGGACCGGCGGTAGGTACCGCGACTGATGCGGCGGAGCCTAGCCAGCGGCATGGACCCAAGTCCATGTGCCAATGGCTACCTTGGCTGGGTAGATGGTGGTGCTGGGGTCACACCGCCGGGGACTGGCGCTAGGTTATGGCATTTTCGTACACATTGCTGTGTATGTCAATCATGGACAATGTATAAGTGCCATGCAGCTACATGGTGTAGGGCACATCATTGTACACACGATGCCACAGAGCCATTGCATCCACAGGAGGACGCACGTTCAGTCTGAGCCACTTTAGCATGTGTTTGTGCCATTTTAGTAAGGCTTTTGGTGGGTGATGATTGCCAGACGTCATGCTCTACATAGATGTAGTGAGGTTTAATGTGTTGTTGGTCAGTGCAGACCTTGACCGGGCTGGGGGCACTGCATTGTATCGTACCTGACTTGTGCATTCAGAACTGATCATGCACACAACCAGAAGTGTCCCTGCTATTGTGATCATTGTGTTGATGAATGCTTCCACAATGTACATGATGCATTGAGGTCTGGCAGGTACGGCAGATGGGTATGACAGACATGTTAAGTCACATTAGATTTGTGGCTCTTGTAGCTCCATGTCTGCGCATGTCACTAGTTCAATCATTGTATCCACATTATTGTCACTTGGGTATTGTCACTGGAGAGGCCTGCCCTCTGTGTGTAGCTATTGGGCAGCCATGTAACCAGATGTGCCATGCATCTTTCTGGCCATTGTTTTTTACCCATTACATCATTGATGCTTTGTGCTACGGCCATCTCATGATGCTTGTCATTGACCTATTGTTTTTAATCCTAAACTAGGAGGAGGCCAAATCTCCTACGTCAGGTGATTGTGCTTGAGGACATGGAGAATGAGGCAATCATCAGGAAATTCCGGTTGGACAGACCGACATTGAAGATCTTGTGTGATCTATTGGAGCCCCACCTGCAGCCTCGCCGTCACTATCCTACGGCATTCACACCCGCCCACAAGGTAATGGCAGCACTACACTTCTTTGCGACTGGTTCCTTCCAGGAGACCGTGGCTAACGCTGGGGGAATGTCGCAGCCCATGTTCAGCATGGTGCTGAGGGATGTACTCGAGGCCATGATGATCTATCGGAATCGCTACATCCATTTCCCCCGGGGACGTGAATTGGCTGCCGTTAAGGGGGACTTCTATCCACTTGGGCACATCCCACATGTAGTCGGTGCGATCGATTGCACCCATGTGGCTCTGGTGGCACCGCAGGCGACGGAGCACATTTATCGAAACCGGAAACACTACCACTCCATGAATGTGCAGGTGGTGTGCCTTGCAGACATGACAATTTCACATGTGTGTGCTAAGTATCCCGGTTCGGCACATGACTCTTTCATCATGAGGAACAGCATGGTGCCACGGATGATGGAGAATCTGCATCCCGAACGTGCCTGGATTGTGGGTGAGTTACACAACTGCTATCACGTGCTGTGTGTCACTGCCTTTACTGTGGCCGTACAACATTGCAATGTGTGTTTTTTATTCACAGGGGACTTATCCCAGTAGGCCATGGCTGTTGAGCCCACTCCGTAATCCCCAGACACCTGCAGAGATCCGCTACAATGAGGCCCATGGCAGGACACAACGGGTAATTGAACGTACTTTTGGGCTGCTGAAGGCAAGGTTCCGGTGCCTTGACAGGACTGGAGGCGCACTTGCATACTCGCCTGGGAAGTGTGCAAGATCGTTGTGGCATGCTGTATGCTACACAACCTGGCCATCCACAAGGGGGTCCCCCTGCTCCTGGACGACGGTGAGGAACCAAGGCCACAACCTGCTCAGGGACCTGAATCCAGTGATGAGGAGAGTGGAGAGGAGGAAGGAGTTGACCAACGGCAGCAGCTAATCCAACGCTACTTCACTTGAAGGTGTGTGACGAGTTACAACGTCTACATAGTCTAGTGTGTTAGCTTATGTTGTGAATGGTTATGCGCAGATGTTCCCAATAGCCACATGTTCTGTCACCTATGTATGGTATTGTTGGAATGGACGTTACGTCCGGAGATGTATTATGGACGGCATTACAGCATTTCAGATAGACACTGTGTAGGGTACCTGTGATAATTAGGATATTTGTGGATCAGTGATCTGTGTGTGTTGCCACGATGAGACCAGTGACTGTAGTTCTGTTGTGTCTCCCTAGGTGCTCCAGCGTGTTCCTGCCCTGCATACTGTACATAATGTTTACATATCATGGACATTATCATCATTGTAAATAATGCACTAAAGAATTCACTACACAAAATCTGGATTGTAAGGTATTTTATTTACGGGGTGGACATGTGAATTGTGCGTGAATATTTACAGGAAGGTGGGGAATGAGCAGTGAGTTGACAGTCATGGTCGCTGAGATGCAAGAGTAGACACCACATGAATGTGGTGACCCAGTCCAACAGACAGGTGCCATTGCCAAGGCAATGTGGGGAAAGATAGTCCAAAAGAGTCAATGCAGTTGGGGAGAGGGTTGTCTTCAAGGCTGGCTCCGTGACTGGCGTGTGGCAGGTGCTTGGCTTCCAGAGACTCCCAGGCTCTTCTTCGGACGCCCCCTAGATCTTTTTGGCGGTGGGGGGCCTGCTGAATGGCCAGCAGCATCAGAGGACTCGCCCCTCTCTGTTGGCGCAGGGGAGGATGGTGGACTGTCATCCTGCTGCACAACAGGAGGGGACGGCGGTGATGGTTGGGACACAGGCCTGTCCCTCTGCAACGCCACTTGCTGGCCCATGAGGTCCACCATCTGTCGCAGGCGGTTATCGATGGACCTCATCAGCAGGATGAGCTCCCTGAAAAATTCATCCGACCGGCCACTTTGTCCCTGGACCTCTTGGTAGGCATCCACAACTCTGGTGAAGTGGTCAAGGGATGGTGTCCACTCCTCCCGAGGTCTGGTGTTGGCCCTGGCCCTCCCACCTGCTCTGCTGCCACGGACCTCTTCCCTCGCCACTGGTGCGCCACGCACTGGCTCCCTGCCCTCCACAGTTGTTGGTGTGGGCTGGTCATCCCTAGGGACAGGGAGGGTGCTGCAGGTGGTACTGGTGGTAGTGGTGGTGTTGGTGGCAGTGGCTGCGGTGGTGGTTGCGGTGGAGGCAGAGGCCATGACAGCAGGGGTCTGCTGCGTTGTCGTTGCAGCAGAGGTGGTGGTGGGGAGGATGGGGGCCTGGGACCTCTGGGTGTGTGCAACACCGGATGGGCCGGCCTGGAGCTCATCGTCCAAACTGTCCTGGGAGTCTGCATCTGTGAGTCCATGTGCCGGAGGTGGAGACTGGCTCTGCAGGTCGTTGGTGTTGTCCCCAGCAGTGAGTTCTTCATCACCTGTGGAGTAGATGGGGAGTGGTCAGTGTTTGTGTCATCTGTGTATCATCAGCTGTCTGTACACTAGTGCATTGTGCTGTCATCAGTTGTACAAATCATGGCAACATCGTGTTACATTACATAGTGGATAGTTAGATCATGATGTCCTAAAGGTTGATTGTCTATGCATTTTGTACAATAGTAAATAGATTAATACACACACACTTCATGAAGATAAACGGTAGTTACATACCTGTAAGGTGAGCGTGCAGGGTATAATGGCTGACACTTGCTCCTGGGTGGGGGAGGCCTCCATGCTGCTGGGCTGTGGGACAGGGGGGCATGCTGGGAGTAGTGGTACAGGCCTCCCACCCACAAACAGGCTCCAAGTGAAGATGGCTACCTACCTGTAAGTTTGTTTGTTAAACAGTGCAATGGCTGACACTTGCTCCTGGGTGGGGGAGGCCTCCATGCTGCTGGGCTGTGGGACAGGGGGGCATGCTGGGAGTAGTGGTACAGGCCTCCCTCCCACAAACAGGCTCCAAGTGAAGATGGCTACCTACCTGTAAGTTTGTTTGTTAAACAGTGCAATGGCTGACACTTGCTCCTGGGTGGGGGAGGCCTCCATGCTGCTGGGCTGTGGGACAGGGGGGCATGCTGGGAGTAGTGGTACAGGCCTCCCTCCCACAAACAGGCTCCAAGTGAAGATGGCTACCTACCTGTAAGTTTGTTTGTTAAACAGTGCAATGGCTGACACTTGCTCCTGGGTGGGGGAGGCCTCCATGCTGCCGGGCTGTGGGACAGGGGGGCATGCTGGGAGTAGTGGTACAGGCCTCCCACCCACAAACAGGCTCCAAGTGAAGATGGCTACCTACCTGTAAGTTTGTTTGTTAAACAGTGCAATGGCTGACACTTGCTCCTGGGTGGGGGAGGCCTCCATGCTGCTGGGCTGTGGGACAGGGGGGCATGCTGGGAGTAGTGGTACAGGCCTCCCACCCACAAACAGGCTCCAAGTGAAGATGGCTACCTACCTGTAAGTTTGTTTGTTAAACAGTGCAATGGCTGACACTTGCTCCTGGGTGGGGGAGGCCTCCATGCTGCTGGGCTGTGGGACAGGGGCTATGGTGGGAGTTGTTGTACTGACATTCCGGCCCAATACAGGCATCCTCAGCAGAATGGCTGGCTACATGTTGGTTAGGGATGGACAGTGTATTGGTGGTTGGGTATTGCAAGGAGGTAAAAGTCAATGTGGTCTTAAACATTTGTCTGTACTTACCAGCCTCCGCTCCCCCGGCTACTCCTGTGTAACTCTCAGGTAGCAGGATAGCAAGCACCTTCTCCTCCCATGGTGTAAATGTCTTCAGTGGGATGGGAGGGCCACTGCCAGTCACGTTTGCCAGATTCCAGTTCTTGCTCCTCTTCTCCTTGACAACCCTCTTGAGATCATGCCACCGCTTCATGATCTCCTTCTTGGATCTTGGGGTGGCCCCAACTGCATTCACCCTTTGGACAATCCTTTCCCACATTTGTGTCCTGGTGGCTAATGGTGTCTGTTGGACTAGGTTCCCAAATAGTTGTGGTTCTACTCTCACTATCTCGTTGACCATGACTGTCAACTCACTCTCTGTGAATTTTGGCATTTTTTGTGATGTCATGGTGTGGGGGTGTTGAGGTGTTTGTGGGTGCAGGGGTGTGTGGGTGCAGGGGTGTGTGGGTGCAGGGGTGTGGTGATGAGGTGTGTTCTGTGCTGGGGGTTTGATTGTGATGGTGTGATGGTGGTGTTGATGGTGCTGGTGGGTGGGTGGGTGTTGTGTGCGATTTTGCCTCTCCTCTCAGATGTGGTGTGTGGCCTTCTGTTCTGGAAAGATGCAAAGGAATGTGGTGAGTGGAGGGTGTGGCTTTGTACTCAGCTGTGTGGGTGTGTCCAATTGGATAGTGGTTGTCAGGTGTGTTGTGGGTGTGGTTATGGAGTATTGTGTATTTATTTGCCATTTCTGTATCTGTGTGTGTGGGTTGTATGTATTTGTGGCTGGGCTACTTTGTTTATGCAGTATTTGGCATTGCTGCGGTGCTTTGACATCGACCGCCATGGATTTCATGTTCGTCCGCTGCGGTGACTTTGCTGGTGCTTATCCGCCATTTATCCCATGCAATCCTGCCTTCGACCGCGGCGGTCGGTCCCTGCGATTCCGCCCGCGCCACCCTCGGGGATATCGTAATTTCCTGTGCGGTGTCTCCGCTTTCCCTGTGGGCGGTTTTGTATTTTCAGCTGCTTTTCCGACCGCCGCGGTCGGAGTTTTGTCATCACCGCACACGTCGGGCGGTTTCATATTCACCGCTACCGCCCCGGTCGGTCTCCAGTGGCGGTCGATCCTAATTTGTCTGCCGGTTGCACCGCCTCCATGGCGGGCGGTTGTTTCCCGCATCCATGGCGGGCGGGGTGGTTTTCCGCCCGCTATCCTAATGGGGCCCTTTGGGTTAGTTTCCTGGAAACACTGACCTTGCTTACACAAATCAGCTTTGCAAGAATACTATCATATTGCCTTGGCTCTGTATACAAAGCCTACAGTTATGTTGTGCAAATGTGTTTGTTATTTACATCCATATGGTGACACAGCTATCTGTAGATTACAATGACAGTCTGATCATAATATTGGCTCAAGGCGAGGGTGCCTTTTTCTAAATATAAACATCTGTTTCTGGGTATAGTCAAAGGAGGCTCCTCTGCTGACTTCGAGAGTTTCCTACAGGCTGAAGCTTTCGTCCAGAAGTTGACTGAAATCTCCAACCAGGTAATGAGGTTAGACCATTCAGTAAGGAGTTTCTTGGTATAACATACAAATACACCCTAGACACGTAGGTTAGGGTTTTGCATAGTAGGAGTACGCCACATTGTTATGTTATTTCATATGCTTGTCTATATATACGTTGTCTAAGCTTTTAGTTCAGTTCACTTTCCTGACACTTATTATAATTTTTGACTGCTTCTGTCTATTGATCATTGCAGCACATACTTTCTATATAAGAATAAATTTGGTTCAATAAACATTGAAAACATCCCTCTATGTATTCTTTGTATAGAGTAAAAGAGAGCACAGGTGTATGAGCGAAAGGATCTAGGTCTGTCACCATGTCACCATGTTTCCTGAGGGAACAGGGTTGTCATGTTCAGTGGTTGCCAGATTTGTTTGCTCTCTGTCTAGGTTTGGGGGCCTTATGGTGACACTGAGCTACCTTCTTTAGGGAAAAACGTATCCTGTATGGGTGCACTGAATCAGTCTAGCATCATATTAAAGTCTATATCGTCCATAAACCTCCAGTTCCTATTGATTAGTGGAACCTACACAAAAATCTCATCAACAGCCTCAGCTCCTGGTTTTTCCAACAAATGTCTAAGTCAAAAGTATTACCGACCAAAGCAGTGAAATCAGGAGATTAAGTAGCTCTTAAGAATGGCCTGTCACATTACAAGAGTACAGTGGTCTCTTCTAAGCAGGTCTGGATAGATGCAAATTGAAACACTCTTGCTGAAGCCCCTAGACAGAAAGATGCCACAGTGTTCTGGCATATCTTGGTGCATGAAATTAAAAGTAATTACAGCCCTCTGGAGTTTTGCGTTCATCCCCAAGACTGGGTGGCGCCCCTTCACAAAAATGTATGCACCAGAATACTTAGAATTGGGTGCTTTACCTGGAGGCATATCTAACACCTGTAATCCGGAGTGTATTTCCATCAGGACTGACATTTGCTTCACAAATCATGATCCTTTTTAATTTATCTTGGAAGAAACTATTAGTGTCAAACACTCATATGATCCCAGGTGAATTATATCAATCGGGACCAGCTGTATGAGGCCCCATAAATAATCTTTTGTCAAATAGGATCATGGCAGGGGGAAGTATTCCGGACTCTTGGCATGGAGCAGAGATTATACCAATAGTCAAAAAAGGAGACAGGACTGTACCTGGTAATTATCAGCAAATTAGTCTCATCGATAATCTACCAAAAGTGTTTTGCCACCAAGCCTTAGAAAAATTGCCTGAATAGGTAGCTGAATCAAGGGATCTGGCGAGAGTCAGATCTTATACATACTCAATGATAAAGACAGGCTCAGTGCACTACCCATGGGACTGTTAAAATCAATTCATTTTATTCATACAAATGTTTAAAAAAAAATCGACAGTCAATCAATCAATCAATCAAATCATTTGTAAATCGCACTACAAACCCGCAAGAGTTCCAAGGTGCTGAGGGTGGGGAAAGGGGGGTGCTGTTGCTACGGCTTGAACAGCCAGGTCTTGAGTAGTCTCCTGAAGGTTAGAAGGTCTTCGGTTTGTCGTAGGTTGAGGGGGAGGGTGTTCCAGGTCTTGGCGGCGCGGTGGGAGAAGGATCTGCCTCCAGCTGTGGTCCTACGGATGCGTGGGATGGTAGCCAGGGAGAGATCTGGGGAGTGGAGTATCGTGTTGGGTACATAGAAGGAGAGTCGACTGTTGAGGTAGGCTGGGCTGGTCTTGTGGAGTGCCTTGTGCGCGTATATCAGGAACTTGAAGGAGATTCTTTTGTTGACAGGGAGCCAGTGCAGGTTGCTCAGGTGGGGGATGATGTGGTCGCGGCGCGGGATGTCGAGGATCAGGCGTGCAGAGGCATTCTGGATTCTTTGCAGTCTGTTGATGAGCTTGGTCGGGGCTCCGGCATAGAGGGCGTTTCCGTAGTCGAGTCTGCTGCTGACTAGGGCCTGGGTGACTGTTTTCCTTGTGTCTGTCGGGATCCATCTGTAGATCTTGCGTAGCATACAGAGGGTGTTGAAGCAGGTGGAGGAGACAGAGTTGACTTGTTTGGTCCTGGTGAGTTTCGAGTTGAGGATGACTCCCAGGTTGCGTGCGTGGTTGGTAGGTGTGGGGGGTGTCCCCAGCGATGCAGGCCACCAGGAGTCGTCCCATGCTGAGGGGTTGGGCCCAAGGATGAGGATCTCCGTCTTGTCTATGTTCAGCTTAAGGCGGCTATCCTCCATCCAGTCGGCGACAGCCTTCATTCCATGGTGGAGGTTGGATTTGAAGGTGAGGGGGTCCTTGGTGAAGGAGAGGATCAGCTGTGTGTCGTTGGCGTAGGAGATTGTGTTGAGGTTGTGATGTCGGGCGATGCGTGCGAGAGGCGCCATGAAGACGTTGAACAGCGTCAGGGTGAGGGAGGATCCCTGCGGCATGCCGCAGATGATCTCGGAGGCTTCGAATCTGAACGTCGGGAGGCGGACTCTCTGGGTCCTGCCGGAGAGGAAGGAGGAGGTCCAGTCCAGGGCCTTGTCTCAGATCCCTGTGTTGTGGAGTCATGTGCGTAGTGTGCGGTGGCAGACGGTGTTGAAGGTGGCGGAGAGGTCCAGAAGGATGAGGGCTGCCGTATCGTTATTGTCCAGTAGGATCCTGATGTTGTCTCTGGCGGCGATGAGGGCGGTCATAGTGCTGTGGTTGCTGCGGAATCCTGACTAGGAGGGGTCCAGGATGCTGTTGTCTTCGAGATAGTGGGTGAGCTGGATGTTGACTATCTTCTCGTTGACCTTAGCTGGGAACGGAAGCAGGGACGTTTTTGAGTTTGCTTGGGTCCGCCTTGGGTTTTTTCAGTAGGGGGTTGATCTCTGCATGTTTCCAGCTCTCACAGAAGGTTGCGGTCTCGAAGGAGAGGTTGATGATGTTGCACAGGTGGGGTGCAATGTACCTGCCGGCTTTGTTGAAGATGTGGTGTGGAAAAGGGCCAGAGTGGATTGTGCCAATGGTCTTGATTGTGTCTTTGATGCTCACGTTGGCCAAGGTTGTTAGGGGGTCATGGTCGGTGGGGAGTGGTGTGTCCGGCGTGTTGGGGCCTGTTAGGGTCATCCGGGGGTTGAAGCTGTCGTGGATGTCGGTGATCTTGCGGGGGAAGAAGCTGGCAAGGTAGTCGCACAAGGCTTGCAACGGCGGGATGTCATTGCCGTTGGATCTGGGGTTGGAAAGTTCCTTTAAGACAATGAAGAGATCCTTGCTGTTGTGTGCGTTGTTGTCGAGGCGGTCTTTGGAGGAGGTCCTCTTGGCGGTCCTCCTGATGAGGTGGTGGTGGTTCAATCAATCAATCATTGGAATTTGTATAGCGCGCTACTCACCTGTAGGGTCTCAAGGCGCTGAGTGGGGGTCACTACTGATCGAACAGCCAGGTCTTGAGTTGTTTCCTGAAGGAGAGATGGTCCCGGGTCAGCCGTAGGTGAGTGGGGAGGGAGTTCCAGGTCTTGGCCGCCAGGTAGGAGAAGGATCTTCCTCCGATGGTGGATTTGCGGATTCGTGGGATGGAGACGAGGGCGAGGCTGGCGGATCGGAGCTTGCGGGTGGGTGTGTAGAATGTGAGGCGGCTGTTGAGGTACTTCGGTCCCGTGTCGTGGAGAGCCTTGTGTGCGTGGGTGAGGAGTCTGAACGTGATCCTCTTGTTGACGGGGAGCAGGTGCAGGTCTTTCAGATGGGCAGAGATGTGGCTGTGGCGGTGGATGTCCAGAATGAGTCATGCAGAAGCGTTCTGTATGCGCTGGAGTCTTTTCTGGAGTTTGTCTGTGGTAACAGCGTAGAGGATGTTCCCGTAGTCCAGTCGGCTGGTGACGAGGGCCTGGGTGCCCGTCTTCCTGGTTTCGGCGGAGATCCATCGGAAGATCTTTCAAGGCATGCGCAGGGTGTTGAAGCAGGAAGACGAGACGGCGTTGACTTGCTTGGTCATCGTGAGGGAGGAGTCCAGGATGAATCCCAGGTTGCGTGCGTGGTCTGTTGGTTTGGGTGCGGTGCCCAGGGCAGGGGGCCACAAAGAGTCGTCCCAGGCGGAGGGAGATGGTCCGAGGATGAGGACTTCCGTCTTGTCTGAGTTCAATTTCAGATGGCTGATCTTCATCCATTCTGCGACGTCTTTCATTCCTTCCTGGAGGTTGCTTTGGCGGTGGCGGGGTCGTTGGTGAGGGAGAGGATCAGCTGGGTGTCGTCGGCGTAGGAGATGATGTTGAGGTTGTGATGGCGTGCGATGGCAGCGAGAGGGCTCATGTAGACGTTGAAGAGGGTGGAGCTGAGTGAGGATCCTTGTGGAACGCCGCAGATCACTTCGGTGGCCGCGGAGCGGAACAGGGGGTGGCGGACTCTCTGGGTTTTTCCGGTGAGGAACGAGATGATCCACTCCAGGGCCGCTCCTTGGATTCCGGTGTTGCTGAGGCGCTGTGTCAGGGTGCGGTGGCATTCTATGTCGAATGCTGCTGAAAGATCCAGGAGGATGAGGGCAGCAGTTTTCCCGTTGTCGAGCAGGGACCTGATGTCATCGGTGGCTGCGATGAGGGTGGTCTCGGTGCTGTGGTTTGCTCAGAAACCAGACTGAGAGGGGTCAAGGGATCTCTTGGTTTCGAGGAAAGTGGAGAGTTGTCTGTTGACGGTCTTCTCGATGACTTTGGCTGGAAAGGGGAGGAGCGAGATGGGGCGGAAACTTTTCAGGTCCGTGGGGTCCGCGGTGGGTTTCTTCAGGAGGGCGCTCAGCTCGGCATGTTTCCAGCTCTCCGGGAAGGTGGTGGATGCGAGTGAGCTGTTGATGATGTTCCGGAGTTGGGGTGCGATGATGGAGTCGGCTTTGTTGAAGATGTGGTGTGGGCAGGGGTCGGTAGGGGAGCCGGAGTGGATGGTGTTCATCAGGTGGGTGGTGTCTTCGGTGCTGACAGGGGTCCAGGTGCAGAGGGTGGTGGTGGGGGGCGCTGGTTCAGTGGTTCGGTGCGTGGTCTGTGCACCGAGGCTGTTGTGTATGTCGGCGATCTTGCGGCGGAAGAACGAGGCAAGTGAGTCGCAGAGGTCTTGCGAGGGTGTGATGTCGTTGTTGCAGGCGCTAGGGTTGGAGAGCTCTTTAATGATGCTGAAGAGTTCCTTGCTGTTGTGGGTGTTGTTGTCCAGTCGTTCTTTGAATGTTGTCTTCTTGGTGGTGCGGATCAGCTGGTGGTGTTTGCGGGTGGCGTTCTTGAGGGCAGTCATGTGTTCTGCTGTCTGGTCGTGCCGCAAGGCTTTCTCGAGGGTGCGGCAGGTTTTCTTGGAGTTTTTGAGGTCGTTGGTAAACCACAGGGTTTTCCTGCTGCCGGGTCTTCTGGGGGGATTCTTCGGAGGTGCGAGTTCATCGGCGCAGTTGGTGAGCCATCGTGTAAGGTTGCGGGCTGCTTCGTTGGGGGTCCGTCTGTTCCAGCTTCTGCGGGGAGCCTGTTGTGGGTGGTGGTGGGTCGTGGTTCTCCTCAAGTTGAAGTGGACGCAGCTGTGGTCTGTCCAGTGTAGTCCGGTTGAGTGGCTGAAGGAGATGTGCTTGCTGGAGGAGAAGATGGGGTCGAGCGTGTGGCTGGCGTAGTGGGTGGGGGTGTTCACCAGATGCATGAGTCCGAGGTTGCCGAGGTTGTCCAGCAGGGTGGCGGTGTTGCAGTCCTTGTTGTTTTCTAGGTGGAAGTTGAGGTCTCCTAGGAGGATGTAGTCTGTGGAGGTGAGGGCGTGTGGACTGACGAAGTCTGCGATGGCTTCGCTGAATTGTCTGCGTGGTCCCGGGGGTCTCTAGATGAGGGTGCCTCTGAGGGTGGTCTTGGGGTTGGTGTGAATCTGGAAGTGAAGGTGCTCGGTGGCAGTGAGGGTGTCGTCGGAGTTGGTTGTGATGCGGATGGTGTTTCTGTGGACGATGGCGATGCCTCCTCCGGTTTGGTTGACGCGGTCACTCCGGGTGATCTTGTAGCCCTCCGGGATGGCTATGGTGATGTCGGGGGCTGAGGAGGCGTTCATCCATGTTTCTGTGAGGAAGGCGACGTCTGGTGATGTTGTGTCGAGGAGGTTCCAGAGTTCGACGGCGTGCCTGTGGACAGAGCGGGTGTTGAGCAGGATGCACTTGAGGTGTTTGTTGCTGGATCTCGGCTTGTCGGGTGTGGTGCAGTTGCGGCGGTGAATTTGCAGGCTTGGCAGGTGAAGGGTCCGTGGGTGCGTTTCGGGGTGGCTTGGTAGCAGGCGGGGTTCAGGCTGGCGTTGAGTGCATGGAGGGTGGCAGCATCGTAGGTTCGTCGGGTGCGTTGGTATCGTTGACGGCCAGGGGTCCTGGCGCTGGGCGCGGTCGAGGCGCAGACGGGCGCAGATGGGCTTGCTTTTGGCGCACAATCGGCGCGCACGCTGCACATGAACGCTGCGCGTCCGCGCGGGCTGCATATGAGGTGAAGTGGGAGGGAGGAGCTGCTGGGAGGCGGGAGCGGGGCGGCCAATGGGTACAGAGAGAAAAAGGGGGCGGGCCACGAGGGAGCAGCAGCAGGAATCGGGGAGCGAGGGGGGCACACCAGAGGTACACTACTAACGAATATCACAATATCTACCAACAGGAAGGAAAGTACAAGTTACAAAGCAATATCTACTAACAGGAAAAGAAAGTACAGGTTATCAAGCAAACAGCACTGAGAATGAGGCCAACAGCGGTGAAGAAGAATGATCAGCAGCGAGGGGGGCCAAGGTCAGGGGCGAGCCTGGGGCCTCAGCTGGCGAGCCGTGCGGCGTGGGGGGTGTCCTGGGGTCAGGTCACCCCAGGACACCATGTTGCGGATGGTGTCTTTGTGGGCTGCGCGGCTGCCCAGCGACTTCTCGCTGTGCCATATGTTCTCCAACTTCCGGCAGGTTAGCTTTGTTTCAAGGAGTTCCGGGGTGAACCAGTTGGCTCTCTTGCTGGTGTCTCTAGGGGTTTGTTTTTTCAGCGGGCTAAGGAGTTAGTGCAGTCGTCCATCCATGGTCTAAGGATGCGTGAACCATTGTCGGGGTCGGAGGGGTTGGTCAGTGGGTTGAGTGCGAGGTTTGTCTGCAGTTGTACTTTGGTGATTTTGCCCCAGCAGCGACGGGGGATCTGTATGGTGTGGTGATGTGCTACAGGTTTCCGGAAGGTGAAGTGGATGCAGTGGTGGTCGGGCCAGGTGGGTTTGGAGACGTGGCTGAAGGAGACGTGGGGGCTTGAGGGGAAGATGGCGTTGAGCGTGTGTCCGGCAATGTGGGTCGGCATTGTGACGAGCTGTTCCAGTCCAAGGTTGGCGAGGTTGTCTATTAGGGTGGAGAAGTTGCTATCGTTGTTGTTCTCCACATGGTTAGTTCAGGTCTCCGAGGAGGATGTAGTCGGTGGAGGTCAGTGCGTGCGTGATTATGAAGTCGGCAATGGCATCGCAGAATTGTGGTTGGGGTCCAGGTGGTCTGTAGACGAGGGTGCATCTTAGGGTGGTCTTGGGGTCCCTGTAGATCTGGAAGTGCATGTGTTCGGCGGTGCTGAGAGTGTTGTCGGTGTTTGTTGAGACCCTGATGGTCTTCTTGTGGACGATGGCAATTCCTCCTCCGACTCCGTTGGTACGGTCTCTGCGGGCGATCTTGTATCCAGCGGGGATGGCTATGGCGATGTCTGGAGAGGAGGCTTCGTTCATCCAGGTCTCGGTCAGGAAAGCGACGTCTGGTGATGCGGTGTCGAGTAGATACCAGAGCTCGATGGCGTGTTTGCGTGCGGAGCAGGTGTTGATCAGGATGCATCGGAGCTGGGTTGAGAGTGATGAGGGTGCTGGTGTCACATTGGAGGCGGTCTTCATGGCTGGTGCGGGGGCCAGGGGTTCTGGCGCTGGGCGCGGTCCAGGCATGGAGAGGCACAGATGGGCTTGCCTTTGGCACGCCTTCGTTGCTCCAGCGGCCGCCATTTAAGGGGAGCAGCTGGGAAGCGGGAGGTGGGTGGCAGGGGGCAGAAAATGGGCACAGAGGGGGGCGGGGCCACAGAGGATGCAGCAGCGGGAACAGAAGCGGTGTGGGGGGTGAGCAGGCACAACAGGGAGCATGGGGTACAGATGAAAAAATGGGCAGCAGGGCACAGGAAAGGGCACAAAAGAGCATGGGGAACATAAGGCAGAAATGGGCAGCGGGGCACAGAAGGAACCAAGGGCACACAAGAGCACGGGGAACAGATCCAAATGGGCAGCGGGGCACAGGAGGAGCAAAAGGGCACACAAGGGTGCTTAGAGAACGCAGGTGGAGCTGCAGCGGGGGGAGCAACCTACCTGTCAAGGTCAAGGGTCGCTCTCCTCACCGCACAGTGGCCGCCAATTAAGGGGAGGTGGGAGGGAGGAGCAGCTGGGAGGCGGGAGGCGGGAGGCAGAGGCGGGTGGCAAGGGGCAGCGAATGGGCACAGAGGGGGGCGGGGCTGCAGGGGATGCAGCGGCAGGAACAGGAGCAGTGAGGGGGCAAGCAGGTACAACAGGGGGCACGGGGTACAGAAGAAAATATGGGCAGCGGGGCACAGGAAAGGGCACAAAAGAGCATGGGGAACAGAAGGCAGAAATGGGCAGCGAGGCACAGAAGGAACTAAGGGCACACAAGAGCATGGGGAACAGAACCAAATGGGCAGCGGGGTAGAGGGGGAGTGAAAGGGCACACAAGGGCACTCAGAGAACACAGGTGGAGCTGCAGCAGGGGGGACTGACCTACCTGGCAAGGTCAAGGGTCGCTCTCCTCACCGCGAATCGGCCGCCATTTAAGAAGAGGTGGGAGGGAGGAGCAGCTGGGAGGCGGAAGGTGGGAGGCGGGTGGCTGGGGGCAGCGAATGGGCACAGAAGGGACGGGCTGCTGGTGATGTAGCGGCGGGAGCGGCAAAGGGGGCGAGCAGGCACAACAGGGGCACGGGGTACAGAAGAAAAAACAGGCAGCGGGGCACAGGAAAGGGCACACAAGAGCACGGGGAACAGAAGGCAGAAATGGGCAGCGGGGCACAGAAGGAACCAAGGGCACACAAGAGCACGGGGAACAGAACAAAATGGGCAGCAGGGCACAGGAGGAGCAATAGGGCACACAAGGGCGCTCAGAGAACGCAGGTGGAGCTGCAGCGGAGGGAGCGACCTAACTGGCAAGGTCAAGGGTCGCTCCTAATGACAAAACAGTAACATCACAATCAATATAACACCACATATAATAAAAATAGATACATATACATTACTAAAGCCAATAACTCAACAACATGTACAACAAACATTCATTGTAAGATGGTAAAGACCAAAGGTGACTAAGCTTTGTAGATGAGAATACTTTGCTTAGCCACCTTTGGTTGTTAATATCTTAAAATGAATACTAATACAACATACTTGATGTCCATTGGCCAAGTGGAAATTCCTGCAAACCACACTATAAACCACACTCCATTTTAGACCATGATCTTTGCCACTCAACTGCAGAACAGCAATTCTGAGGCAACATTTTGGTGAGATAACGCAGGCCTTTTTTTCACATCCCTTTAACCACTCTCTGCACACTTTTGCAGCATATTTACATTTTATCCTTGGTGTCTGTTTGGTTATATTGTCACTGTCTTTAAATTGGGGCAATGGCCTGGCAAAAAAATACATATTTTTCAGAGAAAGTGTTATCTGTCATGGTGGATGAAAACAGCAGAGTAGAGCTACTTTGTATGGAGCCCAATTCTAAAATACTACTATTAGTCAGAAAGGGGACATGTGGACCAGAATAGTAGACATATTGAATGTTGTAGGCACCACCCTGCACATACAGGAGGACATTAGGAAGAGGTGGAACAACCTGAGGGGGAAGGTGCCTTCCCTGGCCTCCAAGCAACACTTGGAGGCCCAGAGTAGTGGGGTGATCCTGCCAGCACCCCAATTAGAAAGTTTCCCTGAGAGGAGAAGGTCTTGCAGATCCTACATCCTGAAGGCTTGAAAGGAATAACTGGGGGACTGGAGTCTGGTAAGTTGCACCTCACTAACTGTCACAATACCGCAATATCCTTTTTGCTGTAAACTAAGTTTTGTCATTGTGTTGTGTACCTAGTTTCCTCCTATGCAATCCTCAAAGTATCAGAGTTGTTGGATTGTCTGTTTTCATGTGCATTGTTGCATATAAGGTTAAAAGTTTCAAACTCCTTTACATGCCATATGTTGTATAAAGGTGTCTCGAGGTGTATGTCCATCATTACTGCTTTTTGTCAACAGGTATGTTACACTAACCATTTTTCAAGTGTTGCCAAGCAGAGATTGAAATGACTACACATACCATGAGCCCTGTTTCTGTAACTCAAACCAAGATGAAATTGTGACTTTGCCCATTCTCACTTGTCGGACATATTACAACTGATGTTAATTTCTTCTGGAGCGAGCAATCCACATACAACGCTCTACTGTGGAGACATTTCTGCCTACTTTGCATTATGCTGTCCTGGTCTCCTTAACTGAAACAATTGATGAAATGAGTGACACTATACCACTATACCAAGTGTGTGGCTCAATTACTTGTAAGGCATGAAGTTAACTCACCACTCCAGATACAGAGAAGCGAGGACCCAGTGGGACAGGGCATCCTGGGCCAGGGCACATGCTTATGGGGGTAGGGGTTGTGGCAAGGTAACTGTGGGGAAGCAGAATAAGGCTACTAGGGCACTCACACCCATGCCACCATCGACCAATTCTTGAGAGCCTATCATGAGTCCCAAGACATGATGGGCCAGGTACTCACCAAAATCTGGGAGGTAGATGCAGATGCAGAGGGACACACCATGAGATGGAGGCCCATAATTCAAGTATAGGCTCTCTAATTGGGGTGCTGCAGGACATTCACACACACCTGTTTAGGACTTTTCCAGCACCATCTACTTCTTCCTGTGCTCCAGCTGTGGCTCCTCCCTCACACTGGCAGGTGGGACGTCTATACAAATTACTAGGAGGTTTGGATGGCAAGACCTTCACCACCAGCAGTAACAAACCTTGAACTTAGGTTCCTCCAGTGTATGTAACACATTCATTCTGTGGACAATTTGTGGATACATTTACCTTTCTTATGGCAGTAGAATTTTGGACATTGAACTACAAAAATTTGGCATCTATAATTATGGTTTCATTCACCATGACTGACTTCTTCACTTTTCAGTTTCCCAGTTTGGTTTTCACAATGATTCATTTTTCTTTGTTCACTAGTCTGAAACTCATTGCCTGCTGTAGTATATCTCACATTTTTCAGTTGCAGACCTTAACTACAGTGATAGAGGGAAAACTTCAGACAATTTCCTATTGAATAGTCAAAATTAAATTGGTTTTTGCCATCAGCTCACAAGTTTGGAATGATCACAGGATCATTCCAAACTATTGTTCCAGTATCTGGTGGAGTGTCAAAAACTCATTTCTATGATGTGCCACTATGATGTGCCACAAGTACTTTGCCCTACAATGAGGAGACACACCAACAGCTACATACACTACACACAATGAGAATTTATGTGAAGGGATAATAACATGATTTGGCTCCACAACAACATTTTGTTGGAGCACATGATAGCACACGTATTAATTTAAGACCACTACAAGACAAAGAACTAGTCCATGGATTCCTCGTAACTTCCATCCTATCACTGTGCAAGCTGTCTTGGTACAGGATTTGTACACCCAAAGGCTGTGCCTGTCTTTCAGGGGAACTGCCCAAGTCCCTTTTATACCTCCAAATAGCATCATCTAGCCACAAATGTCACACCTATGAAATGTTCTCATGAAGATGCCATGGTGAAGGTAGCTAAAACATACCAAAACAAAGAAATTAGCTATCAAACCATACATATAAGACAAGTCACATAGTCCACATCTGGAGAACATAGTCCATGACAAAATATGAGCAATACAAAGCAACACAAACAAAATCACCATACATCAAAACCTTGTTCAACAACACCTTTTACCTGGATTTCCCAGAACTTGCCCTTCCTAATATTTTCCCTTAACATACTCCTCTCATCATCACAAGAGTTGCTGCAACAGTATATGTTATGACATTTGACAAAATACTTACACTCATAAGAAGAAGTTATTGAGGAGATCTTCACGCAAGTCAGCTCTTTCCTCTTCACCCCTATCAGGGTCGGACTGGCCGTAGCGGGCACCGGACAATTCCCTGGTGCGCCTCACGGGAGGGGGGCCGGTTTGGGCCCCTGGGGGCCGTTTTTGTTACAAGGCCGTTTTTGCAAAATCGTCCCTATAACAAAATCGTCCGAAAACCGGCCCTGGCAAAGAGCTGGGCCGCATCCACAACACCCCGGAGGGGCCGGTTTTGTTCCCAGTCCGGCCCTGACCACAATCATCATCATTTGGCATTTCATGGTCTCCATCCTCTGCGATATAAGGGATGTTTCACTGCAGGGCGATATTGTGGCACATGCAGCAGACTACAGTGATTTGATACACCATCCTAGGTAAGTAGAGGAATACTCCCCCCATTTTGTCTATACATCATCAGGTCTTCAGCAGCCAAAAAGCCTACTCCATTGCCCGCTGTATCCTTCTATGGGCCTCATTGAAGCGGTCTTCCCCTGGTGTTGTTGGATTCCTCAGCAGTACAACAACCATGGCCAGTTGGGATAGGCTGAGTTTCCTAGATGGACGACGGACATAAGTGCAAAAATAAGTTACACACTTTCTGGCTATACTTTCTGACATTACACACACAATGTTAGGACAATTCATACTTACCAACAAGCCAGGCCCTCACCAGTAGTAGTTGTGACATCAGCTGGGCTTTGGTGCCGGTCCACAGTATAAAGAAATCATGGACTGATATAGGGCACTGGGCACAGACAATTGAGATTTACAAATCTAGTAAGAAGACAACTTGCACATTTATAGAATGGAAGCCCTTCCTGTTACGGTAATCTTGTTCCCTGAATTGCGATGGTACCAAGGCAATGTGGGTGCCCGCAATTACTCCAAACACGTGGTAAGTGAGTAAACCCATAAAAGTCAACCTTCACATTGGCTAAATCCTCACATGTGCTAGCATGAGCTTTGCTGCCATGATGCTGCTGTTGCGCAACGACACTGCATGCATATATTTCGCAAGATTCTGTTTGTGCTCCTTCCACATGAGAACTGTTTAACTTGCAAGTTCTTGGCTGTGCTCCGAGGTTTAGTCTGCACACGTGTTCAAGGTTAAACAACAATGCGCCTTGTTATTCTGTTCTGATCTTTCACTCACACTAAGACATAACATGCTACACACAACTGCACTTCTGGAAATCGTGTACTTTAATATTGCAACCGCAACTTATTTTTGCACACTCGGAGATACACCTTTCCAGAGAGAAGATCTATGTTTGTCCTGCGATGTGAACATTGCATCGAGGCCTTGAGATATGGGGGTCTGCTGACAAAGACCAGAGGTCTTCTGTTTTATAATAAACTATCTCTTGTCACGGAGAGGGTGGTTAGGTCATTTAGTCCTTTTCCACAGTTTTTTATGACATGACATCCCCGTTTGTATTCTAAGGTAGTGTAACAATACTGACTATATTGTGTTTATGCATTCTGGTGCTTGAACTGACTTGTGTACTGCACCATAGAGCGCGTTAGTTGAAATAAACATTCAAACTATACTGCATCTCAGATTACTCACATTGTGGACAACTGTGAGTAGCTAAGCGAAAGAGTGTCTGGCTCCCACGATATCCCAAGATAGAGTGTGTGTTCTGGGTTTTCTAATAATTGGTAGCTCCGCTGTAGATGAAGAATGAATGAGACCCTATAGTTAGTCAGTTTTGGAGTTTGGGTGCGGATGTGGTAGGTCGGCACACCACTGAGGTCCTATTTTCCTGTACATAGTTCTGTATATGTGCAGAATCCCTACAACAGGGCACCACCAATGTTTGGTCTGGTTCTTATCTGCGAGATGCCTGAGTAGTGCTTGTGCTTGTCTACGATACCCTCACTTCTGCCTCCAGAGTCGGCTGTGATGGAACAACCTCCTATATTTATGTTTTTCTAGGTTCTTTCAAGCTTGATGTTATATAAAAAAGGTTACTTTCTTATTTGCCCTTGTGCTGCCATTTAGTAAGTTGTTCTTCCTACTTTCGTAATGGGACATAAGATTACCACACACAATCGTGCCCCACTCGGGGATTTCTTATGAAATTATGGTGTTCGTGATGAAGGGATGTCTTTGATTTTTGTAGTAGGAGCAGATCCTGTGGATCCGTTTGAAGTTTTTTACTCTTGGGTCACGTTTCCGGCAGTGAACACAGATGACAATTTGTTTCATGATTACACCGCAACGGCTGTTCCGGTAGCCTATCAACCCTATCGGGTACTTTAGATTCAGCTTACAGCTTGGCAACATTGTATTTGGTTTAATGGCACCCTTCCTCAATCATATACGCTGGTCCATTTAGGTCCTTTGTCAATCGAAGGGGCCACATGGCATACCCATACGCTGGACGAACTGCGGGTGTTGCATAGTTCCTCAACTTGTGTACATGGGGCTGTAATACAGTTTGTGTCACATGCTTTCCAGGTGGCTCCACAACCTGTGGTGGCTGGTGGAGTAACTATCAGCCCCGTTGTGGTTAATTCAGTGATGGGCAAACGTCCAACTAATAAGGATGAACTGCCTTACTAGCTTGCTGAGAAGGTTGGACAGCTTGAAGCAGTTTTTCCTAACACCTCACCTGTAGAAAAACACAGAATTGTAACTATTAGTTTGCCTCAAGATTTGCTTCCTGAGTCAGCTGATTATAACACCTGGGGAAAGGAGTTTGCATCTGTATATTCGAAGTGTTTCGGCCCACCATCTTTGACTGTCCTCACCTCCGTGATAAAGCTTGTTCAGGAAGAACACAGCGCTGAAGAAGCTGTGGAATCAGGGATACTTTGGGTGGGAGTGTTCGATGTGGTGGCTGATATTATCCTTGCCAATGTCAAGGGCGATGCTGTGAGCTTTCAAATCGCTAACGGCTTGGTAGCAGTCCCTGAGATGGACAAAACACGTGAATAACCAAAGATTACTGCAAAGGCTTATAAAACCATTGGCAGCAAAAGTTTGGGGAACAAACCTTTTGCTCAATCACACACACAGGCTTAATCACAGCCTAAAGTGCTATCTGACACAGATGTGAAACCAAGCAACAGTACCTCAACTGGTGACACTAGGTAGGACGATTAGACATGTATGTATAATACATTACACGAAAAGAAGATGGGAGACTCTAAGTAGATTTTGAAATGTGCATTTGACATCATATAATTAAGATCAGAATTTAGAAGGTACAGTTGTAACAGCACTGTACGCAAAAAATTGCGTGAACAACCTGATTTGGACTTAGTGCTAAATTGTGTTCGTGACACAAAAAGTGGTGACGCAAGTGACAATGTGCAATCAGCGAAAAAAAGCGCAAAGTGCAAATGTGAGCAAGTATGTACAGTGAATGTTGTGGTTCAAGACAATAATTTACAATGTTTTTGATGAAAAATTACAACAATTTCAGATGAACCACAAAAGTGTGTGCGCCTTCATTTGCGTTGAGGAGTCGACGACGTTTCAATCCTATTAATCAGGATCATCTTCAGGACCGGGTTTTCAGGACCGACTTTTGCAGTGCACTTTGGCCCTGGTGCCAGCTGTGTACCGTAATCAAGTTGGCTGGGAAAAAGATTCACCGCCACATGAGATTCCATTACGATCAATGCCTCAACCACAAACCCAATATCCCATTTGAAGGGAAGCAAAATGTCCTGTTGCCTATATTCTCACTCAGTTGGAATATCAAGGAGTGATTTAAACATGTATATCTTCAATGAATAATTCGCTCCTAAGTGTATCCAAACCCAATGAGTCTTACCGCATAGTGTTTAATTACCGGCATTTGAACTCCCATTGCTGGACCCTTGCGGTACATAATACCCATAGTTCTGCCTTAGTGGACAGCATAGTTTGTAAAAAATATAAAACAACTCTTGATATTTCCAATGGTTTTTACAGCCACAATCTGTCCCCTGAATGCAGTCAATGACCCACATTCACAACCAGTGGATTATGGAAAAAATACTGGTGTTTGTCAATGGGCTACAAAATCAGCCCCGCAGTATTCGCTGCATGTGTTGTTTCTTTGTTAGACAGCATTGACCCAGATGCATATTCATATGTTGATGATATTTATCTCACAGACGATGAATTATGGCCGCAACTGTACTGAGTTGACAGCATATTTCTGCACTTTGCAGACTACGGTTACAAGTTTAATTTTGCCAAGTCTAACATCCCTTGTTATGTGGTGCTCTTCTTGGGTTCTGAGCTCAACAATGAAGGTCGAGGCCTGGCTCCTCACTTTTTTGAGAAATGCTCACGGTTGTAATCTCAAACCACACTGAAAAAACTTCAGTCCTTGCTGGGATTTTTAAATTTTGGGGGTTCTTATATTCTTGAATATGCCCAGCATATCAAGCCAGTTCATGCTCTGATACAACCTCCTTTTTTAAAAGCCAGGTAAGTACCGGAACATTCATCTATTTTACTTTCTTTGCGATCTGACTTGCTCAGATCTAAATACACTAACCTGGTGATACGAATCATACAGGGCGCAGTGGGGTTCACTTACTTGACATACAATGAAGGAGACACAGTACCAATCGCACACAAGTCACATTTGTATACTTCGGCCCAAATGAGGTTTTCAACTGTCAAGAAAGTTTTGACAGCAGTGCAAATGGCGGTCCTGAAGGAACGCACCCTGGCACAGGGAAAACGCATTTTAGTGGTTACACCTTACCCTGCCTTAGAAGCAATTGCGAAGGCAAGTGTGCCAAACTCAAAAGCTTTACGTCCCTGTTGGATACAATGGGCTACTTCTTTGACGTCCCCAGATGTCACTTTTATCTTTGACCCCTCTCTTCAGACACAAGAGTTTTTGCAGTATGAACATATTCATCCGCCTCCTTTGTCTTTACTTCCTTTGGAAGGCTAACCGTGTATTATCTACACCGATGGTTCAGCTCAACCGGCCACGGATTCTAAACATGCATACTCATCAGCATGTGCTATAGTTGCTGGTACAATAGTGAATGGAGAATTCAAACCTTCCATAGTGCACACTCAGGCGCTGGGAGACTGTACTGCACAATTGGCTGAGCTGCGTACCTTACTTCTTGCTCTCGAGTTTGCTGATCCAAATGTTTCAACTCCTATTGTCTGCGATTCATAGTCCTGTGTTCAGTCTTTCAATAATAACTTATTCTGCTGGTCTCAAAATGATTATCGAGATTCTAAAGGTAGCAAAATTAAGCATGAAACACTTTGGGCTCGAGTGGCCGATCCTAAACAAAGTTTGCCACTCACACATGTTATACATACTCTTGGCAATCAGCGTGTCGGGGCACACAATGTTGGGAATAGTTTGGTTGAAGAAGCAGCCAAATCTGCAGTAGCCACATGTTCCATAGCAGCCATTACTAAATCCATGACGAAGATTGATAATGACATTTTGGCAGCGATAGCTGCAATAAAGGAGGGCCTAAATTACCTGCAGGGTTTCCCTTCAAAATATTCATCAGTTAACTCCTAAACAAGTTCCTTTTGCTAGAATACCAGACGTTGGAGATCGGCTGATTCCCAACACGGACCGCAGACACACTTTAATCAAAATCGCTCATGAAGGCATTGCTTCGGCACATGCTGGAGTATCTGCAACTGTTTCTATTTTACAGCAATGGTACTGGTGGTGTGGTTTATATAAACAGACCCACAATTATGTGCTTTCTTGTGACATCTGTCAACAAATTAGGCCTTCTGTAGTAACACGTCCACCACAAAGACCCCTTAGCATTGCTAATCGGCCTTTTGCTTGTGTGTATCTTGATCACTGTGGTCCCTTTTCTTCAGATACTGCATATAAATATATTTTAGTTTCAGTGGATTTGTGCACACGGTTTCTTTAGGTATGGTCACAACGCAGTGCTGATGCTCGAAATGTCATCAGGGATTTGCGTGTCTTTGTAGGAATTTTTGTCTATGGCACTTTTCATTCTGACCAAGGTCCAGCATTTGCATCTAAGGCATACAAGGATGCTATGCGATCTTTGGGGGTGCTGGTGCAATGTTTGTCTCCATACAGGCCTGAGGGCAACTCAATTGTGCAGCGAATGAACCGTGACTGAAAGCTATCCTTGACAGCTAGTGTCTTAGGTACTGGTAGAAACTGGTTAGCCCATTTGTATGGCATCCAACGTGCACTTAGAAATCTCCCTAGAAGACCTCTAGGTGGGAAGACCCCATGTGAAATGTTCTTTGGCATCAAAATGTTTGTGCCAGACCTGGATGGTGTAGACGTTGCGGCAGCTGCTGCAACTTTTGACGTAGATAATCATTCTGCCATGTTACAGAATGTACAAGAGACCCGTGCCAGCCTTGCTACTGACCATTTTTCTTCAGCAACTGACGCAGCACTCCAGTGCTTGGCCTGAAGGGTACTCAGACAGTAATATTACCGCCTCCTCCAGGTCGCAAAGACAATAGATACATCTCAGTGGACAATGTCAAGTTACAACATCTGGCCGATTCTGAATAGTGTGACTACTGATCTTTTGTGTCCAATAATTTCAAGAACTCGAGAGAATATAACATCATCCAATTTGCCAAAAAACACTGTCATTGAGACGGACACTGTTTTTGATCATTCTATTCTCCCTCCTGTTTCATCCGACACCGCAGATGCTGAATACGCATATCCCACAAGTGACTCTTTGCAGGATTTGCCGGATACTCCTTTACACTGTGGCAGATTTTCTTTTGACACATCCTTCGCCTCCTCAAGGGACCCGACAAAATTATAATTTTTTTGAACCTGGTTTAAACAGACTTATTTGGTCCCTTCGTGGACTTACATGTGGTTGATAATAATGTTGATTTTTCTTTTTGTGTCTATTGGTTTTTTGTCTGTGTTTTTTCTACTCATCAATGGTCACTACTTGCCTAAATCCACTGCTTTAACTTTGTCGCTGGTATTTTGGCCCCCCCATTCATCTTCACACCTCATGAAACGTGCCCAGACTCTTGTTAATATTTCAGCGTTACCAGTTTCGGATGGTATCTTTTGGGATAAAGTGGATTTCCAAATTCATGGGCCGACAGAGCTGATTAATATACCGTACATTTTTAGAGTCTCTATGGATGATGTGGTTACACAAGACATTTGTTCTGATGATTGGGATGTGCATGCGATTCAAGCTTTGTTTTCAGATTTGAAATATTATGCTGCTTTTAATGCTGAAGACTTGTATAGGAATTCTGCTAATTATCCTTACCTCTTCTGTTATCAACATTATGAGCATCATTTCATACACAAGACTAGTACACTACGTCCTGTCGTAATCTACACTCAGTGGGGGCAAAACTCTTAAAAATGTTTTTACATACTTTACAGATTTTGATAAATCTAATCCTGAATCTTTCTATTTTAAATTAAAAACCCTCTCCTCTCAGAAACTCATGTTAAGACATAGTAAATTAATATATTAATATATTCTTCCTTCCCCCAATATCTGTCCATAAAAGGTCATGAGTATTGGAAGCAAACCATTGATCTAAAATCAATTTGGGGATCTAAAGACTGGCAGGTACAAGGCTCCGAGGCCCTGCATTGTGCATGCCTCATCCCCACTCAAATAGTGTTTTCAAATAATACAGTATACCAGAGCACATGTTTAGATTTGGTGTCTGCTAAGAAAATGAACGCCCCAGCCATTCCAAAATTAGCTGACTATAACGATTGGCGCACACACACAAATTATACCATTGTGGATTTACAGAGTTTATTGCAAAACAAATCATTTAATGAATCTGACATGGATCCCCTAGGTTGGTTAATCTGGCCAACTAGTTTGAATGCCTGCCAACTTCATTTTCATAACTCTAGTTTAGGTTATAAACAAGACAGGCCTGACCCTAGATTTTCTCATACACATACTGTCACAACCTAATTTGTTGGTAAACTGTGTCAACAATGTTTACAGCACTCAACACTTTTGTCTATTAAATAACATTTACCTGTGCTGTCTAATAATATTAATTTGGCTAATTTTGTCTTAGGCCAGACAGCTCCAAGAACAAAAAGATGGATATATGCAGCATCCCATTTAAGGGAGATAGACCAGGCAAACTTGGAAAAGGTTTTAGCTGTTGTCGACAACAGCATTAATACACTGTCTTCCCGTATTTATACAATAGATATTATTGTTTCCTCTGTTATTGACATTGTTCAGAAAGATGTGTCTCTGTTATATCATGGTCAAAACCAATTGCGTTCAGTGATGCAATTTGCATGGACTTTGTGAAAATGGGAAAAGTGCAATGGGATTTTTTTGAATGCAACCGCTTGATTTTCTCCTTTTAATTTGATAGACAAACAACAATTTATGTCCATGAAAGATGTCACTTACACTCTTTTGCACATTGAAAAAAAGGCCCTTTTGCCCTTTTCGGCAGCGGATTCGTATTCGGCTGTTTGGTTAATCCATGGGGTTATAGATTTACCTTTCTCTCTGTTTCAGTTTACATCCTGTATGAAGCATTACCCTGTTGACCATGTTGAAACCCTTAGAAGTGCCTTTTTATATGAACCTTGGTTTTATGCCTTTCACTTATCGATGTTTGAGGCACAACACCGAGGTTTACCTAACAGGGGAAGATTCTGATTCCACTGTAGGACACTCCCTAGTCTGTAATAACATACTGTTGCACGGAGCATGTAATCTTTCAGCCCCAAATCACATGTGTGTTTTAAAGGGTAAACCAAGACCCACCATTGTTCCCACATCCACACTGCTTACTAACAGTAGCTATCCTATTTTAAATAACCAAAAATGATGCGGCTTGCAGGCTGGCATTCCTTACATTGTAACAGTTTCCCAGAGCGTAATTTGTTTCAATAATGTGCTTTTTCCACCCCCGCATTGGCCACAAGATAGTTCAGTGTGATCTTCAATCCCAACTATGAAAGCTGATTTCAACAGGCTGAGCAGATTAAAGGCGCTTTTAAAGCAACAAGAAGTTGCATTGACATCAGCACGTGAAATCTTCCCCTCCAGGTGGCTAGTGGGGTGTCTGAGATTCAAACACTTTTAAATACTAACCTCCCACTACATTTTGGGGAGTTGATTCATAGCACATTCAATGCTTCGAATACTCAAAGTCTCGCTATTTTTTTTTAACATGTGTGTTCTGACCTTGTTACTTCTTTTCAGACTATATTTGGTGTGCTACCCGCATTCATTCATTCTATCTTTTCCAGCGTATTTTGTGGTTTTCCGTTACTACTTCCTTTGGCAGCGGGAATCCAGCTTCTGCTGTGCCTGCTACGCAATGTCTGCTCCTCTTGTGGTACTGCGCAGGCCAGACCGGCTGCAACTGCTTCATGACCGGATGCATGAATGATTCAGTACACTGCCTCTTGCGACACTCAGTGTGTCTTATGGATTATTGATTCGTTTTGCTTACTTTACTTGCGTGCAACCTGTGTTTTCGTGCCTCCGCTGTGACTCTACGCGGGCATTGGAATTATGTCTCACCAACATGTCATGTCCAGTCCAGGATTTCAATTGGCTAATGAGCCCCTTAGATGCTCATGAGTAGGAGTGTAATGGGATTGGCTTGATGGTTTGTGCTGCTGCCCTTGGTATTTTGGCACAATGGGATATATGTGAGGCTTCACAGAATCTCCTGCTACAGAGCTACATTGAATATCACGCAAGTCATCCAGCAATGTTAATGGAAGCACCCAACTATGACAAACATTCTTGTTCTTTCAGCTTACTAAATTGTATGGCATCTCACTTTTCCACCGACCAAAATTATGTCCTTCTGGAGGGTATTGCATTCTTTTACACTTACGCATTGATGGATTAATCAGATATATTTTGCCAGTAGACATGGGCTGGGTCTTCGGATGCGTTGTTTTAAATGATTTTTGTACTATCACTTTCTCCTCTTTTGACTTTTTTCAGGACTTGGTTTTTTTAACAAACTTTCGTTTTTGCTTTTTCCAAATTTTATGGACACGCCTATTGTTATCTGCTCACTCTTTTTGGGCTTTGCTTTCTTGTTTAGTCTCATACGATGTATCAGGGGGAAGGTGTAGTAAGGCTTATAGGTCTATTGTCGACAATTGCTAAGTTGGCATGAGCTTTGCTTGCATGAGGCTGCTTTTGCTCACAACACGGCATGCATATATTTCTCAAGACTCTGTTTGTGCTCCTTTCACATGAGAACTGTCTAACTTGAAAGTTCTTTGCTGTGCTCTAAGGGTTAGTCTGCACATGATGGTCAAGGTTAAACAACAATGCCCCTTGTTATTCAGTTCTGATCAGTCCCTCACACTTAGTATAACATGCTACACACAGCTGCACTTCTGGAAATCGTGTACTTTCATATGGCAAACGCAACGTGTTTTTGCATACTTGGAGATACACCTTTCCAGAGAGAAGACCTATGTTTGTCCTGCGATGTGAACATTGCATCTAGGCCTTGAGGTGTGGGGGTCCGCTAACAAAGCCCAGAGGTCTTCTGTTTTATAATAAACTATCTTTTGTCACGGGGAGGGTGGTTAGGTCGTTTAGTTCTTTTCCACTACTTTTTATGACATGATATCCCGTTTGTATTCTATGGTATTGTAACAATGCTGACTACATTCTGTTTATGCATTCTACAGCTAGTATTGGCTTGTGTACGGCACCATAGAGTGCGTTAGATGAAATGAACATGTTAAACTATACTGCTTCTCTGATTACTCACATTGTGGACAAGTATGAGTGGCTAAGCGAAAGAGTGTCTAGTCCAGTGATTTTCCAATATAAAGTGCGTGTTCTGGGTTGTCTAATCATTGGAAGCTCTGCTGTAGACGGTATAGCTAGTCGGTTTGGGAGTTTAGGTAGGGATGTGGTAGGTCAATACACCACCTATTCACTGAGGTCCTGTTTCCTGTGCATAGTTCTGTATATGTGCAGAATCCCTACAACAGCACCACGCGGCCGCGGGAAACAACCTTTACAATGCTGTCATTACATCGCACTACACTTACAACGCAGTCCTTACATCACAACATCCTTTACAATGCATGTCACTACAAAGCAGGCATTAGAACGCATACCATTACAACGCATGACACTACATCGCATGTCACTACAACGCAGGCATTACAACCCATACGATTACAAGGCACACCAGTACAACACATAGTACCCCTACACTATCCAACACATACCCAACTGTTGCACCACCTGGAGTTAGAAGAGTAATTTTTACCCCTATATTATCCAATACTTACCTTAAATGTAATGTAATGGTATGTGTTGTAATGGTATGCGTTGTAAAGGTAGTTTGCGATGTATTGCAATGCGTTGAAAGGGAGTTGTTTAATATGCGATGTAGTATAATGCGATGTAATGGAATGTGTTGTAGTGGATGTTACGATGTAAAAACTGCATTGTAAGTGCATGCGTTGTAAATGTATGCGTTGTAGCGTCATACATTCCGCTGCCGTGTGTGGGCGCCACCATCTTGTTTTTTTCTCTGTTATGGTTCTGGGGCCTACTTTTGCAATCCTTTTTAATCCTTTCAATCCTTGTTTTCTAAAACGTTTTTTCTGATCTTTTTTATTTACTATCTTTCCTTCAGTCTTCCTAAGTGTGTATTATGCATTTTTCTACTTTTGTCTGTGTTCTAGAGAGTTTTTGCTGTTTTTCACTCTAATTCCTTTCTAATTTTTTACATCCTTCCCTCTTCTCCCTGTTATTTTTTAATACTTTTAAAATTGTATATGAAGCATGGCCCCAAAAAGGCGGCAATCAATAGCAGCCTTCCTTGCAGAAGGTCGAGCACTGCAAGGGGTGCAGCTCCAGGCCTTGTTTTCAGAGGAGGCGGTGCTAGCGCTTGTTTTTTTTGTGTGCAGCGCCGACCTCCTCTCCACCTTTGCAGCACGCGGCAGGCCTGAGCCCAGGTACATGCTCCGGGAGAGCCAGCAACGCTGGGCGATGGTGTGCCGGGTAGCGTATCACTTCTCTGGGGTCCAGCGCACCCACAATTAGCTAACACACCAGCGGTCCGACATTCTGGACTGAGAGCAGGACCTGCTGCACCTGCTAGGGGCTGAGGTCGCAGGGCTCGGTGAGTATCTAATCATTATTATTATTATATCTTGTCTGTTCTATGCTATTGCTAATACTTTTTTCCTCTAATAGCAAGCATGCTGCTCACATGCAGGTGAGTTACGTTTACAAATTTTGTATTATGTTATGATATTCTAGACAGATGCTCAGCGCTACCTAATTGTACTCGTTTGTGACTTTGTGCTCACTTGGGAGGATTATGTAAGAACTTAAGTAATGCAGACTAGAGAGAGACTAATTTCCTTTGTCCTGTCCTGTCACTAAGATAGTGGTAGTTCGTATTAGTAATTTGGTGGCAAGTGTCCTCTCACTGCAGTTCTTAGAACCTTTTTTGTAACTCGTAGTACAGTGACAGGGAACCAACTAATTTGGTGTATGGATGCTTCCATCTATGCATTCAAAGACAAAATGCAGAATTAATGTATTGTCCCGTCAAAGGGGGTTCAGAATGATTGCGAAGGAGATTGGAACTTAGAAGCAAATATCATTTGTTGCACTTTATTATTATTATTTCTAATTCCAACGTCTTTGGTATAGGTGGGCTAGGCCGGTTTAGGAAATGTGGACTAAATACATAGGACGGACCTCGGCCGTGATACTAGTCTACTACTAATTGATCTGATTTAGGAAAGTACATTGTTACTACAATTGCCATTTCATGTCAAAAAATCTTTTTGTACAGATTATTTCTTTACCACCAATTATTTTTTGTCTCTTTAGTTAAGTCTTACATCAGCATCCAAGGGCAAGAGGTCATCCGAGGTGGGTGCAGGAGCTGAAAGTGCCTCCCAAGAAGAATGCCTCTCGGCCGATGGCTCTGCTGGCCACAGTATATCCTCCTGTTGTTAATATTAATATGTATTTACCTAATTTGTTTACCGCTCCCTATTATGACCTATTTATTTCAACCGGTTTCCTAATTTTATTATTTTTCGCAAATCCTCTTTGATCTATCTGTTTCTAAATTCTTGTTATCCCTGCATGATCCTATTTAAGTTATTTTATATTTCTAGTGTCTCTATTTTACCTCAAATTGTCTCTGTACTAGTCTGTATGTAGCTTCCTTTCATTTGATTATTCAGTCAGCTTTCCTCTCCCCTTACATATTTTGTGGACTTCCTAGTGGTGGTACTGTAGGACTCAGAGAACCCACTGGTCACAGTCACTTACTACTACTAGTACTAGCACTACTACTCCGCAGTAAAGATTGCATGCCGAAGTAATGTATTCTACACATTTGTTGAGAGGAAAAGGCTTTAATTTACTCTCTCATGTTATCATTGCTTAATCAATAAAACGAGAGAGTGGCATGGTCACGTTGGGCAGCACAAAGTTGTGTCTTCTTCTAATCTGGACCTAGTAGTATTAGCAGCAGATGATGTTAAATGAATTTCTGTGCACCATGGCTGAAAGGAAGTATGGGGAGGAGGAGAATGGCCCAATTGCATTTGCCAACCAAGAAGACCTTATGTTCATCCAGTTGGCTACTCATTTTTTTTTAAACTCAGAATCATCAATAGCTCTAACCACTTAGTCCAGTCCTTTACAGGTTGTCTTCTTGAGAGGCTTTTCAAAAATTGCCAACAACATAATGCCCAACCAGATATTTTTGATAAAACATACTGTCTGTACCCAAATTGTAGTTACATGTGTGGTGTACTATTTTGCTACAAAAAAAACAAAACAGGGAGGAGGCGATATGGCATCTAAAAAATGTGTAATGTTTTTTCTTGCCGCACCGACCACCATCTCCGGGGCCAGCGGGATGGAGGCGCTAAACAGGAAGCAGATGAAGCAACTGCAGGGGGTGAACCAGTGGCAGTGGCGGGAGGCGGTAAGTCATATTGCTTGCTTATTGATAATATATATATATGACGGTCACCAGTAGGTAGTTATAGTTAGGAACTACTTTCTATAGGAAATCCGCAACATTCTATTTGGAATAACTTTGGCGCTGGTGGACGAATCTTTGCGAATTTCTCCAAGAAAATGGCCTGCTCCGCCCCTTCCCTGAAAGTTTGGGAATGATTCGTCAAGTGGGGGGCGAGAAAAAAGATGGGGTCCCAAAACGTGTTTTCCCCATGCAATTTTACATAGGGACCTTTAGCCATGGCTACAGCCCGAACGGCTGAAAGGAATTACACCAAATTTGGCAGAGAGGTAGAGTTCGGTTCGCAGATTGTGCTTTTTGTTAAATGGTGAAAATCCGTTCAGTAGTTCCTGAGAAAATCAAAGTAAAGTCATAGTGATATCTATAGACGAAGTACTGCTCGCGTACGGAAATACGTTCAATGACGAGCACGAGCTGCAAGCTGATTGGATGTTAACTGTCTGTCAACACTCCAAACCAGGAAGTGTTGGCAGCCATCTTGTGCCTCGTTAGAACTGAGTCACAAGAAAACAGTAAAACAAAGTTGAAAAATAAGGAAAGGGGCAGGGTGGAAACATCCTGACCCTCTAGGCCTGCTCAGGGGGTCCTGCATGGATCTTTAGGCCCCAATTTTTTTTAAAAATAAGAAATCG
The DNA here is from genome assembly GCF_964261635.1 of Lissotriton helveticus. Taxonomy (NCBI): domain Eukaryota; kingdom Metazoa; phylum Chordata; class Amphibia; order Caudata; family Salamandridae; genus Lissotriton; species Lissotriton helveticus. Next base: position 56,916,941 of record NC_136060.1, read on the forward strand.
CGGGGTATGTGTATCGTACGCGTGTGCGGTGGAAAAGGAAAAACAAACTAGAAGTCTGTTTTATTCTTAATTAGCCCCCGGGAGCCAAATCCCGGGTTCAATTTTTTTCCATAATGGGGGGCTTGTAATGCCTCCCGAGACGCCGGGAAAGCCATCCCCCAGGCTCATGCCCCACTCCCCACAGCCTCGGGGACCGGCACCCCCTCAGGGCTTTTTTAAAAATATTTTTTTTTTTAAAAGAATGTTTTCAGCTCCCCCTCGGTCTCCTCCCGTACACGTCCCGGGGACCAACACCTACCTGGGGCAGTAATATGTAAAATGACCTTCCAGCCCCGGGGACCTGCACTCCCCTGGGCTTTTTAACATTGGGAGGGGGTCGCGCGGCCCCCCCCTCCTGGAGCCCTTGATGGCCCTGGGGACTACCCACCTCCCAGGGCAGGCTCTTGCAGTATCTCGGGGTGCCTATATTTCCAAGATAGTATGTAAAACTTTCCGTTTTTTTTTGTGCCCGGTTGTACTCTCTACGCATGCGCAGGCTTGTTTCCAAGCCCATGTTTCTTTCTTTTTCTTCAAGTTTGCCAAGCAAACTTCTCCTCGTTTTAGGTATTTAATTTGCCGCTTTCTTTTCCCAGGCCGTGTGTGTCATTCGCTGCTATACTTTTGTAATAAATTAATAATTATATTCTATCTATATTTATTTGAAACGTATTGCCGAGACGCCAAACGTTGATTACATACTCCGTCCACCTCCATTTTAGTAGTTTTCCTCCATTATTTTTATTATACCTGTTACTTTAATTTTACCCTCCGCCTATCTTCTCTGTGATCGATGAGATTTTCTGCCACAGACACCACAGAGTTAGTCCTTGGCCTCTGATGTTATCAGACTTGGTCACACGCATACCTAAAAACTAATTTGAAGCACGTAAGCCACAGCCATTACAAAGCGTGTCCGTCTCCACAAAGCCATTATCATGCTTATGGCTTTATCATGTGTGGTAAATGTATACAAGTTGTAAAAGCATGCGTGGTAAAGCCATATGCGTGCTAATGAATTCATGGTGAAGATCACGTGTGGTTATGACCGCGTTGTAATGGCTGTTTTTCCCCAGGACACTGCAGGAACTGGGTCTGGGTGTGGCAGACTCCAGGGCATCAGGTGGTAGGCCATGCAGCGTCCCTAACACTATATAAAACTCTCCGGGGGTGGTTGTTTTTGTGGTTTGAGGGGCATTATTGAGGCCCATATAGTTAATTTTGCAGGGGGGTAGGGTTGCACGTGAATATGTCGCAAGAGGTTTGTAAATGTGGTACACATTTTTTTACTTTGATTTCCTTTCTATGTTCTAGTCCATCCAGAGAAAATATAAGTTATTGAACAGCCAGTACTTTTCAACCCTACTGTCAAACATCTTACTATAGTATTTCAAATTATAAATATTTTTGTTGCGGACCGCCCCCCACCCCCAAAAAAAACCCAAGTATTTAGGTTTTTTTATTAACTTTTATTAAAACAACAATAACTGTAAACCTAACTTAAAGATAATGTAATAAACAACTTTAAAAATAACTTTAATAAAACAGTATTATAAACAAATTGTGATGTGGACTCCAAAAGACGCTGGGTAGGTAATCTGCAAAACAAAAAAGAAAAAAAAGAGTTTAAATCTATGTAGATGTGACTAAATAAGGTGAAGCATTACTAGTGAAGGTAACACTATGATTTTACGTGTGCAGTGTGCCTAGTACATTTCACTTCTGTTATAGTCCAGCGTTCAAGTGGTGTCTATATGGAAGTGCCTACTGCGTTACACAATGGGATTGTAAATACGCCGACTCATTTCTAATGCATTGCAATGGAGGCATTGTTTATCTAGGCCGCTTTGCTTAACTTGTATAAACACTGCGGCCAAACACTGCGGCCACCGGAGTTCACAACTTGAATACAACTCATGTCAGAGTAGACAGCAGTGTCTATAACTTTGAAAGAGAAAGAGAAATGATGTCACAGAGAGTGAGAGAGAGAAAGAGAGAGAAAACAACATTAAAACTGTCTCGCAGAGTCTGGAGTTGAGATGTTTACTTGAAAAATCAGACGCAGATTTACAAGCTGCTTGCGCCACTTTTCTCATGTTAAAAGTGACACAAAAGTTGAGCAATAAGCTTGTAGATCTGTTTCTCAGACTGTTGTAACCTATCTGTTGTCACTGCTCGGAGGTAATTATATATTTCTACACAGTAAAGCTGCTGCACAGTACCCAGTCTCTCTTTTCACAAATAATTTGTTGTTGTTTCGGAAACAAAATTCTTTGCTCACCTAGTGCTATTGGCGTGATTGAAAGATTGAAAGAGGGTGCTCTACGTGTCGAAGAAGCCTTCAGTGTAATCAAGAGAGTTCACTACTTCAACTCAGATAAGGTTGTATATAGCAGACTGGAGATAGCACGTCCAAAACTTTAAAAAAGAAAGAGAAACGATGATGAGAGTAAGAAAGAGAAAGAGAGAAAAAAGGACATTAAAACATGGGAGAGACACACATGAAAGGGGGGGGGCCTGAAGCCAGAAGTGCAACCACAGTCAAGAATATCGGGGGGGGCTAGAAAAGAAATTCGGGGGGCTTAACTTCAAGGAAAAAGAAGAGCGGAGCTGCAGGGGCTGTAAGGGGGGGACATCAAAGCCTCATTAACAAGCAAAATGTCTTTAAAAGACCTGTGAAGTACTCGGGCGTGAGTGTGTGTGGGCCCAGGAAGCTATCTCATCCTAGCTGAAGGCCCTTTAGCCCAATGTTTGTTTTGCGCGCCTGCTGCATACTACACATTCTCTCCTTTCACAGATAACTTGTCGTTCTTTCGGAAACAAGCTTCTTTTCTCACCTTGTGCCATTGCCGTCGTACTTGTTACATAATCCATAGTGAAGCTCTACATCTAAAAGTTATTAAAAGAAAGATGGTATGATTGGTAATTGTTACCATATTAATTTGGAGTTAGATAACATCGCGCTTTTATACACTTTCCTTTTCACATTTTTACGAACTGTTTGTATTGGTAATATTCCAGACATTTCAGCGATTATAAAAATGTTCCTGCTATTGGAAAAAAAATGTATACTTGTAATTTAATACACTATATAGGAGTGTGTTCGTCTGCTACAACCCTGACTCCCTCCGATGCGTACTCAAGCCTCACTGCTCACCTTTTCGTGGATAAGACACCTTCTGCATGATGTAGTCCTGATCTACAACAAAGAAGTCTCATACGTGGTGCCGAGTCTTGATATCTGTATGGCTAACAACATACTCCTGCTCCCATCATCATCATCGCAGGTTCTTCATCCACTCAGAGCTTCGGGCACCACTAACTCAGTGACCAAAGAGGCCACGCATGTAGTAGTGGGCCCCCTTGTTCGGTACTTTGGGAACAACTCTAAAATGGCGTACAACACGTGCGCTCCGTCTTTTTTATACATAGGGTCATGTGTGTAGTGACGGATGCACTGAGTGGGTGTGCTGTGGATGTATGCCAGCCATGAGGGAGTGTGTGTGTCGATCTGTCAACTAGACCTGCAACTAAGAAATCACTACAATGGAAATCTGGGCCTTATACTGTTGTTGTGTTTTCCTGGTAGCGTAAGAGTGGCGTGTACGGACGTATTCAGTATTAACTGACCATCTCCCCCCGGGGCTTTTAAATGTTGGGAGAGGGGCCGTGCGGCTCCGGGACACTGCAGGAGCTGGCCGTGGGGAGTGGCAGTCTCTAGAACCTTCGAGGGCTCTGGGCATAGGGTCACGCACTCTACTTCATACAATACAAAAAAAAAGAAGACAAAGTGATGAGAGATGACTTGTGACGTGTTTAAGTTAAGTGCCTGGATAATCATTAAATGGGGTCTGGCATTGAAGTGCGTACTTTTTTTTTAACAAGCCTTTTGGGGTCTTGCGAAAGCAAGTCATCTTTAATAATTCCCTCTCAGTTCGTGTACATGCCAAAATATCTAATTAACTCGTATTTTAAAATCAAAAACTTTTTACACCTGTTTTTGATTGGTTGTGAAGGATTAAAAGAAAACGGATTAGCGACCAATCACTTTCCTTCCGCAGATTTTGAAAAAAATTTGATTGGCTGTTGTCTACTTAAGTCTATGTTCTTCATACTAATTTTGATAGGCTTTCTTTTTTTTCTATGTGACGTTACGATACAGTCACCATGTATGTAGCCTATTTTGTGACGCATTTGTCTACCACATGCTGCCCTAGTCATTGGCGGTAACCGGCTCCTCCCACGGTCCCCAACGTTATATTTGAGTATTTAATCTCTGCACTTGACCGTGGACCTCCAACAGTACATGGCCCAGATTTCCATTGTAGTGATTTCTTAGTTCCAGGTTTAGTTGTCAGATCAGCACAGACTTTCCCTCATGGCTGGTATACACCCACACCACAGCCATCCAGTACATACGTCACTACACACGTGACTCTATCTACAAAAAAGACAGAGCTTACAGTGCCCTCACGGTCCCGTTGACTCCTCGTGACCATTATGTTCCAATAGAGCATGCGCAAATTAAATGAAAAACATTAGGGGTACACGGACTGATGGTGGGTGTGGTGAGGCGTATTGTGCGCAAGCGTACCATTACTACACATGTGCTGAGTGAAAAGGGTACACAGGTCAATGGGGTACCCTCCTCTATAGAACACCGGCATTGCTTTTACACATGGGGAGATGCTAAGTTGCATGTTTGGATTTTGAAAGTGAGAACAGATTTCACTATTGTATCTTTCAAAGTTCAAACTAAGTTTGCTATGGAAGGGCGGGAGCCGCAATACTTTTCATAGCAAACAGGAGTATCCCGGACTCTTCATAGCAAACAGAAGTATCCCGGGGGTAGACACCCCGGGACACTGCAGGAACCGGCTCTGGGCATGGAGGTCTCAAGAGCACCAGGCGGAGAGCCACCGAGCCCTTGTCACACAATACAGAAATCTCCGGGGGTTGGTTGTTCCCGGGGTTTTAGGTGCACACACTTTTAATTTTTTAGGGGGGGCGTGGACGCGCAAGTGGCGCAAGGGGGTTGTAAATGTGGTACAGTGTTTCCTTTTACTTTGCTTTCCTGATCCAGGGTAATTATAACGTTTTTTGTACAGCCAGTACCTTTCTGCCTGTACCAAAGTAACAGTTCATGGAACACTTGCGTGAGCACAGAGGTTAGAAGTACACCACAATATGTTGCTAATTGAAATAGTTACTGTGCTGGAGATTTATATTTTTTTCATAGGAACCGTTAGCCGTACAAGAAGCCAGTGGGAAAGTTTTGTTAGGGATTCCTTCCCGTTCGGGGAGTATTAGGGCAACGTGCTCCAAGCGGGACTTTACGAAGCTTAATGTTCATTGGCTGTGAAGTATTAAAGGTAGAAGGTTTGGCAGTCATTCCTTTCTCGTCTGTGTAACAACATGGACATTTTATTGGCTAAAGTGTTCCGAGCAGAAGTTTGCTCCTTATTGGGTGGGAACGGTTTACTGTTGTCAGTGATATTGTGATGCATTTTCCAAAAGAGTATGGGGAAAGAAAGTAGTAGAGGGCAGGGTAGGAGCACTATTAACCTGTTCAGTGCTAATGACAAGGTGAACTCGTCATGAATACATGGGATTCAATAAATGTTAGCATTGAAGGTGTTCTCTGTACAGTGCCCATTAGGTGGTGCAGAGGGATTAAGAGGGAAACAATGTTTTTTATATGTTTCAAGGGCCATTTATATAATTGCCGTGTGGTGTATAAATTAAGGCGGAAAAATGACAGCGTCTTGCGCTGTTTTTTTTAATCAAGTTTGTAGGTGACATACTTCTTAGGAGTACTCTTTACTTATAATGTGGTGTTTACTTTCCTGATGGGGAATTCAGTCTAGGTTTGAAACAGTTTTTATTAAGCAAATACAAATAAACTTTTATCAGAAACTGTTGCTGTATATATGAAAGGGGTGACAATTAAAAATGGAATTTCATAAAATATCAGTTAAGCGTGGCTATATACATCTTTTTTGTGCTACAGTTTGTAAAAGTGTTGCCCCACATTCTTGATGATATAAGAGGGCATCAGTTACTTTTAGATATAGAAGTGCTACAACAAACACTCCCACACTACGTTATCTCAGATCAAGAGAACAAGTAAAAAACAATTAAATACAATTATTTCATATTACATAGAAATGCATGCATTATTATTTTTCAAATTTGTATTCTGTACAATTCAAGAACGTGCTGTCGTAGTGCTTAGAGGTTGCAGACTGTTCCGCTAATAAATCACATACTCACTAAAGAATATATAGGATGGTACTCTTATTATATAAAGTACAGGTCCTATACTTTCTTTAGGGAGAAGGTGAATGGGAACCGCAAGTAAGAATAGAAATTAGAAAATAACGTTTAGAAAATAACATTCAGAAATGTAGGGTTTATTAAATATTTAATGTAACAAAGTATGCATGATAGCTATATTTTTGTGTTCTACTGTATCGTAAAGTATCTGATCAAGTACTTTTTAATATTTGAAAGAGATATTATAGATGGCGCTGAAAAATCTTGCATTCCTATTCTGTAGCAATAGGACAATCTATTATAATATTATGATTGATACCATTGTTACAGTAAAAAGAAAAGGAAAATAAAGTTATGTATTTAACAGAACATCCGCAATTAAATACTTTTGAGCGGTAATTATTTACTGAACTTCTTTTCTGCGGGAGGTTAAAAAGTTTGATCTTCGTGGTGACGGGTCATAAACTCCTCTGAGATCATGACGGTGAGAATAATAATATGTATATATTATCACTGCACATGATCACAAGAGGAAAATAGATTGAAAACCGCAAGCCGGTAGCGTTGCTTACTTATCGTTACTCTTTGTGACGACGGGTCGTGAACTCCACTAAGATCACCAAGACTGTTAGTGTTATAATATACATATTGATAGTATGTGATCTTTAGGGGAAAACACATAAACAAGTGGAAGATGGTGATGTTGATAGTAAATGTTTAGGGTTTGCGTCGACGGGTCACCAACACCTCTCAAGCGAAGTACAGTGTCAATATTATAATATAAAAAGTCACTATATATAAGGTGAAAGGAGCCATGTTTGTTATAATCTATCTGTTTCTGAAAATAAGCTGCTGACGTTACAGAGAAAAAGCGAATAACATGCAATAACATTTTTTTCTAGATATAAATGTTTGAATATTGACAAATAGCCACAAATTATAACTAAGTACTATGCCTATGCCATATTGAAACAACTTACAACTCCGGAATATGTTTGTTGAAGCAAAAATAGAATCTGATGCTAGAAAACAGAACCTGCAACATAGATTGGCAACTCAGCATATTTCGCGAAAACACAGTAGGTGTGGTTTATATAGTTTTTGGTTGTTTAGTAGTCTACGGAAGGAAGCTGTGGGTCCGCCTATTTAGATGGCTCGTTTTGCAGTTTACATGTGCTCACGTTTTAACTTTTTTCTTCTGCACGTGTTGGGAAAAGTTACAAACTGTGAAGCTTTAAAGGTTTCGATTTCGATCGTAACACGTATAAGGTATTATTATCTACATGCGTTGGAAAGTTTAAAAAGTGTTACTCGGTAAACTGTGTTCTTTGCATTTTCATGATTAAAAACATCTGAATAGAAGACATAAAAAAATATCGTTATCATTAGAAGAAAAAAAAGTATTAATATTTGTTATTATTATGCTGCTTAATTTAAAAAATGCTAGCATTTGTAAATCGTAAACCTATACTCGGAAAGGTGTGCTGGCGCTTGGGGCGTTGGGAAGATTACTAAATAATAAATGCCCTTTTCTATGCACCTGTAAACTTGGCTTTTAAACTTTCAATTGGCCAGTCTGTATCTTTACACTTCCACCAAACACTCTGTCACTGCTGTTTTAGTTTTGTAGTGACTCATTCATCGGTATGTAGTAATCCATTCACTACATTAAAACACTAATGGGCACATAAACAATAACTGGCATATCCCCAGGAATATGCCAGTTATTGTGCAACGTGACACCACCACCATGGATGCGCCATATTTACAATGCGGTGCACCATGGGACAAAAACGAGACATGGCTTTGTGTACGTCTACGGTGTGCTTACGGTGCTCTTACGATGCGAGTACGTATGTCGTCCCGCTGCGATTTGCGTAATTGCTTTTAAAAGTAATATGCGCTTATTAACAGTTAAAAAAACTATTTTCATAATTATCTAGATAATGTCTTCTCTTACAGGCACATGCATCAATATTGCTTTTTGCGATTCCTTAATTGCGAAAAATAGGGAATCGCAAAATGCAATGCACCAAGAAATCGCAAAAAAAATTGCGATTTCTTAATATTCCTTAATTGCGACTCGCAAATTGTGAGTCGCCATTAAGGAATACCTCCCCATTCATTCCTATGGGCCTAGAGGCCCATAGGAATGAATGGGAAGACATTCTCAATTTGCGATTAGCAATTAGCGAATCGCAAATTGAGAATGCGATTTCAAGGGTGCAGGGGTGTCCAAAGGACACCCTGTTGCACCCCTGAAATCAATCTGTGCACAAATGTTGTGCACACACATGCCCTAAAGGCATGTGTGTGCACAACAGGAAACTTTGAAAAATGCACAAAAGTGTATTTTTCAAAGTTTTCACAAATTACCATGAGGTTCAACCTCATGGTAATTTGCTCCCCCAAATTGCGAAATTGCAATTTTTAAAAGTTTCATGCATTGCATTTAAGGAATCGCAAAATGTGATTCCTTAAATGCAATCGCAATTTGAGTATTCGCAAATATTTGCGAAATCTTAAATAGCGAGGGCCTTCACCCTTCATGCATTCCAAAAGCCGATTTTGCGATCGCAAAACGGACGATTTTTGCGATTCGCACCGTTTGCAATCGCAAAATCCTTTGATGCATGTGCCTGCTAGTATGTACATTAAATACTTGCACAATTAAAAACTTGTGCGCCTTTTGCGTACTGGGCGCCGTACATGACGTCACACGGAAGCGTGGATGCAACGCGTAACGTCAAAGCGTATTCGTATTGTATGCGCAGGTACGATTTGCCGTACAAAGTATGGTGCAATCACCATACGCGTACGGTACGATTATCCCCAAAAAAAACTATGAAAAAGGAATTAAATAGAATTTGATTTTAATATATTCAAAAAAAATTAATTAATAAAAAATATGTTTCTATTTACTTTTGTTATTATTTTACATTAAGAATATGAAATATAACTTAAAAAATAAAATAAATATAAATATTTATAAGAAAAACTGTAGGAAATTAGTATAAAAAGAAAGAAATATAAAAATGAATCCATTTAAAAATTGTCATTTACAAAACCTTTGAAATTCACTGAAAAAAACATAGGTTTTACACACGCTATAGTTAGGAATTAGCATTTAAAAAGCCTTGCAAATTCACTGAAAAGTCCCCCGTTATAGTTAGTTTAGCTAACTATAACTCGCGCGCCCGCAATGCACTGCTAATGACATCACATATTACATCACTCATGACATGGCCAGTGACATCACTCATGACATCACTGATGACATCTCAAATGACATCACTGATGACATCACTGATGACATTATCCTTGTGAAAGAGTGGCAGACCTCCTCTTACCCTAATATTATTATTTATTTATTTTTCGTAGTTTTATATAGCGTGAACTAGAACCGAACCGAATCAGTTATCAGAGCGCTTTACATAGCACCAGTTACGTTACATGAGGACACACTTTCATTTTTTTAGGCAATATTACCTTTGATACACACATTCAAAAATAGAAACTAACATTTTCAAAAAAATGGAGATACCAATACCAGTTACAACAACCTATTCAGTAATTTCAACATCTACATACACATCCACTCATTCACCAATAGTTCTATATAGTCACTCATACATGTACTCACTCATCATATGTACTCATATACCTATACATCCTGTTACACACCGATACTCATCCATAGAGTTAGTCACACACATACTCACAGATGCAAATAAACTATCAAACATCCATTTACTTGCATATACAGCTGTACACACACACCACTACACTAACTTCTACAGAAACTTACACATACTTACTCTCTTAAACAATCACTTATAGAAACACATACTTATTTATACGGGAACTCTTTTAAACTCTCACTCTCACATATACTCACTTATATACATCAATACTCACATATACTAGTTTAAAACATATGTATTTACTCATAAAGATACTATTGAGACAGTCATTCACTCACTAACACACTCATCCACCCATGCAGTCCTGCACATATGCTGTTTTCAAAACACATACAAATAGTGAGTCACTCATTCATGCATCTATGCGCTAAGTAATATCCCCCACCGAACCATACAGATACTTATACTGATACACAAAAAACAAACTAATAACCCATATACACTTATTTACCTACTCAACAACCCTTGCAGCCACTTATACACAAAGTGATACACTGACACAGATATTTAAATATTTAAACATTATTCGTTAATACATGTATTCACAAAGATACACTTAAATTTAAATTTAAATCTTTATTTGGCACTTAAAAAGACACCATAAAAGTACATACACAATACATACATTTAAAAACAAGTTTAAAAATTTAAAAATTAGTTTTTAAAAAAAAAATAAGCTAAAATTCATTTCATTTACAAAGAAGAAGGGGACATTTCTATACTTGGGTCTCTGTTTAAGGAGCATTACATTCAGTTATTTCTCTGGTGTTCCTTAACCGCATTGCCACCCTGATAAAACTTACTATACAAAACAACGTGTGAGCATCTGAGGCTTCCTGGAGAAACCTCAGGGCCTTGTCTGAGTTTAGTTTCTTTCAGGATCCCTACTAAAAACTTGCGTCTGGGAACAGAATAAAAGGGACATAGCAGAACAAAGTGAAGGGTATCCTGCGGAGACCTAGCGTCGCAGCCGCAGGTACCCTTCGCCTCCAGGGTTAGAGTGAATCCAGAGGGGACGGCAAGTAGATGATGTAACATATTTAGTCTAAACCGGGTCATATAGAATCGGTCCTGGGCATTATGCATCACAGTAAGGTATGGTTCCATTCCTTGCGTCTTTGTCAATAGACAGTAAGATAAAACAGTAGGCTTGCACCTTTCCACCTTGGCCCTAGTCATAAGTGTCCATTCTGAAAAAAGTTTTTTAACCATTGTTTTATTCTGGCCGATTAAAGATTCTGGTGCAGAAAAAAAGTTTTTGCAGCCAATTGCCTCAAGAGAGTCCTTTACATACTTCAGCCATGGAATACAGCCCCCTCTATCACGTTTCAAACAGTCTTTTAGGATTTGTCTGGTGAGTTCCGCTTCTGGATTAATCCAAATTTTAATCCAGGCGAGAAGGGGTGTAATTTTGATACGATCTTTGATGTAGGGCTCCCCTACTTCCTCATGGATGATATAGGCCGGGGTACTCTGCGGCAATTTCAAGATTCTTTTAAAGAACTTGTTTTCTTCCACCTGAATCTGCTGCAATTGTTTATCTATGAAACCCCATACTTCTGCTCCGTAGGTGACCTTGGCACAGCATACCGATCTATACAGGTTTAACATTTGCTCTGGAGACCATCTGCCAAGTCTTCTCCCATAACCCATGATGGCCCCTGATGACGCTGCGTGTTTGTCCCTCAAGGGGGTAAAGTTTAACTGTTCGTCGAACAGTACACCAAGGTATGAGAAAGTCTTGACCTGTCCAATCTTGTGTGACCCAATTTTATAGGTAAACTTTCCTTTTTCTTTGACTCCTGCTGACATGACATACGATTTTTCCAGATTTGCCGATAGGTCAAGTTTAGCCATGAAATCGACAAAGCCATCAATCAGCTTCTGCAACCCCAAGGGTGTTCTGGCCAACAGCACTGCGTCATCCGCGTAGAGTAATACGGGCACCGCTCGGTGTCCTATTTGGGGTGAGTCCACACGTAATTTGAGTAGTTCTTTGTCCAGGGAGTTAATGTATATAGTGAACAGAAAAGGCGCCAAAATGAAACCCTGCCTCACTCCACTCGTACATAAAAAGGGCTCAGTCCTTCTTCCCTCTTGGGTGTATCGAACTGTTGCGGAAGTGTTCCAGTGTAGAGCTTTTAGGAGGTCTACCAGTGTTTGTTCCACTGCTAAGTTTGACAATAGGGTCCAAAGTTTTTCTCTATTTACACGATCAAATGCCGCTGAAAGATCCATGAACCCCATGTGTATAGCCCCCTTGCCAGCGATGGTATATTTGGCTGTCAGGAGGTAGAGATTCAAGCATTGATCGTGGTAGATCTACCCTCCCTGAACCCATATTGTATGTCTGTCAGGACCTGGTTCTCCTCCGCCCATTCCTGCAAACGATTTAAAATAACACAGCCCAGTACCATGGCCGTCACGTCTATGAGGGATATAGGACGGTAACATTGTGGGTCATCACGATTCCCTTTTTTTAAAATCGGGACTATGGTTGCCGTTGACCAGGAACGAGGTAGCCCTGCCACCACTGCCTCGTTCAGAACCCTCGTGATCAGTGGAGCCCACAGATCTATATTGCTCAGGTAGAGGTCGGGGGGTATACCATCAGGGCCGGGTGCTTTGTTCTTACTCAGTCCTGCTATTGCCTGTTCCACTTCTTCCAGGGAAAAGTCCAGTTGTGTAGTTGGATTTAACCTTGGTCCTTCACCCTGGGTTAGTTGTTCTGTATGGTTATAGAGGCTCTGGAAATGGGCATGCCATTGTTCCGGCAAAATGGCATTTATTATTTTTGGTACTCCTGGGTCCTGGAAACATGGTGTATTAATAACTTTCCAGAATCCCGAAATATCTCCCCTTTCTGCTGCCTACCTTAAATCCTCCCACGCTTGTATTTGTAAGCTCTTTTTGCGGGATTTCAGGGCTTTTTCATATTCTAATCTATACTGTGCAATTTTAAGGTTATCCCTGGGGCGAGACTTGAGGCTGAGTTTAAGGTTTTTGTGCGCCTTAATACAGTCTTGGTCGAACCAACGCGGGGTAAGAGCTACTTTACTGCCTTTGGAGGTCTTTAGTAGATTATCTACATGACGTGCAATTTCTTCAAATGCACTGACCACCTCTGTTCTCCCCACGCTGGGATCAAAGCATGTATTTATAGCGTTTTGCCCTTCTGTTATTAATCTTCTGTAGAATTTATCTCCATTTATCTTGGCCCACTTGATCCTCCTCCCCTGGTCCACTGCCTTTTCTATAATATCTATTCTGTGTGAGGGTTTTTTGAAGTTAAAGCCTTTTAATGCTAAGATCAGAGGGTTGTGATCGCTAAAAATGCTTGTGTCAATAGCCATGCTGCTAATACTTCTCTTTATGAGAGGTGAAACTAAAATAAAGTCAATATACGAGTGGCAGCCTCTGCCTTTGAATGTTGGGTTAGGGTCACCATTTCTGCCTAGCTCTATCAGGTCCATAGTATGGACCAGATTATGTCTTTTTGTTAGCTTCTCTAAATCCCATCCCTCTGTTGTGTGTGCAAAATGTGGGCCTTTTGATACAGTGCATTGCGACCAATCCTTACTCAATGGTCTTAGGTTCTCGCAAAGGTGGCAATTAAAATCCCCCATAAGTATTATACTGGGGGGGTTTGGTGTCTTATTTAGTAGATCCTGCTTGTCTAGGCGGGAATCCAGTTCTTTTGTAACGGTCCCCTTTCCCATCGTGCCTACAGCGTTGTACCAATTTAAAAAAAGGAGGTTGAGCCTTTTAAAGCGATACCCTACCGCTTGTATGTTTCGTGAGTCCCAGTTATGGTTAAACCAGGTCCCTTGAATGGGGAGATCAACATACATTATTAATCCCCCAATCGCTCTCCCCGATATTGATTTTGTGGCCGGGACAGAAAAGCATTTATACCCCTCTATACTATACAGATTTGGGTCAGCAGCCCATGTTTCTTGCAGGTATATGATTTGGAAGTTGTTTATATACTTCCGCCATTCCTGGGAATCATATTTGGCTGCCAGTCCTGCAAAATTACAAGATATGATTCGAAGGCTATCCTGGTTATCCCCCAAGGGGAACCCTTTTGGTTCCCTTAGTGAGTGCACTTCCTTGACTCCCCCTATTGTTATTATATTGGTGCGGGGTTCAAGTGTAATTTCACTGTTCCGCCTAGTTCGAACGGGGGTTATCTTTTGATCTAGTTGCTCTGTCGTTTTTTTTCCCCCTTTTTTTGTTTTCAGATTCCTTATACTGGCCCCCCTACCATCGCTATGTCCTGGGGTACTCTGTGTTCGAGTTCCTGTCCCAGTAATCCCTTCCTCCTCTAATCTCTTAGTGGGGTGTAAAATACTGATTTCCTCCAGTACAAGTCAGTCCACCTCTTCCAGGGCACTGAACCTATTCCAGTGCACGTGCTGAGATAGAAAAGGGTCATAAGCTGGGATGCCTTGGCAAGGCATTTGCCATTGGAGAAATCTGTGCTGTGGTTCCAGCTGCTGAACCCTACTCATGGGTGTTCTATTTACCTGCATTGGTCTTTGGGGTATATTTGGATAAAAATATGATAAGTGTAAAGGGTGTATTTGTGTGTGAGATCTGCTGGGAGGTGCATTGCATATGTAGTTTACTGCAGCAATGTCTCTGAAATTAATTGTTATTATGTCCCCTGCTAATGTTTTTATTCCTCTCCCGATCCACTCCCCTCTTCTTACTGCAAGTATTTCGCCACAGATATTTAGAGGTAGGGGTCTATTTACCTGCAGCCATTGCACACATTTATTTTTTAGTTCAAAGTGTGTTTCCCTTTTTCCCTCTTTCAGGGGTGGAACTCCTGTCAATACAACCACAAAGGGCAAGGCTTCAGGTGGGAGGTTGATTGTCCGGAATAGAGTCAGTCTTATTTTTTCAGGTACATTTTTTACTGGAGGGGGGTTTGTAATGGTCTTTTCTTTTGGGGTTTGGTCTGTTTTATCATTTGGGGTTTGAAGGGTTCCTTTGCCTTGTTTTATTTGGACCTGTGGGGTGGCACTAGAGGTGCAGGGGTTAGGGGGTATAGGGGCTTTTTCTACTATTGGGGTGTTCATTTGCCTGACTTTCTGTAGTCTATTTGTAGTAGGTTCACTTACTAGCACTGCCTTATCATTTGGTGTCTTGTTAACCATACCCCCGTCTTGTCCCGCTTTGGATAATGTACCGTCATGTCCCAATTGCCTAGTAAGGCCCACCCCTTTGTTGTTTATTAGGGATGTTAATCTGTCGATTTTTGACATAAGAGGTTTAATCAGGGCAGTGATCGTATCTTCTAGATCTGCCTTCAGGTCAGCTACCATATTTGTCACCCAGCAGGGTATTCCTGGTGTAGAGGTAGTTATAGGTGCCACTAAATTATGATTTATTGCATTATTTTGTCCCTTTGTTTCCCTGTTTTTGACCTTCTCTAGATCTTTTTCCCTCGGTATTACTTGAAATCGCCTTTTCTGTGGCACACACAGTGCTTAAATTTGTCTGAGTATTGTCTGTGTCCCTATTGCTCTAGGTAGGGGCATGGGCACATGGGAGCTCGGCAAAGGAGGAAGTAACACCAAGGCTAGTGTCAGGGTCATCTGTAGCATCTAAAGTGACTACTGAGAGATCAGTTGCTGCTTCTTGTGTATCTTGGATGATTGTCGTAGGTGGTAGGGACATCCTCCTTTCTGTATTTGCTATCGCAGTGGCTACAACCCCAATTGTCTGCTGTAACATTTTGTCAATCGCTGTGAGTGTAGGTACTGATTGTGGGGTGTCCACCTTCTGTTTGGTACTAGATTTTAAGGTGGGCATCCTGGAGCTTTTAGTTACCTTCCTCATACTTAGATACCAGTCAGTCACAGCATGGGAGGCTCGAGCAGCCATTAACTGGTCAGGTTGTGTAAATACCTTGTGTGAAGAGTGGTTAGGGGGGTGGCCCAACCCGGCCTCCTCTGGCCTCTGAGGGCCGTAGAGGGCCCGCCCTTTGCCCGGGCTTCATGTCATCAGTGATGTCATTTGAGATGTCATCAGTGATGTCATCAGTGATGTCACTGACCATGTCATGAATGATGTAATATGTGACATCATCAGCAGTGGATTGCGGGTGCGCGATATGTAGTTAGTACAACTAACTATATATGGAATTTCAATGGTTTTGTGTGAGTAAAATAAGGTTTTTTAAATGCTAATTCCTAACTATATATGGTCTATAACCTATGGTTTTTTCAGTGAATTTTCAAGGTTTTGTAAATGCTAATTCCTAACTATATATGGTCTATAACCTATGGTTTTTTCAGTGAATATATATATATATATGTGTGTGTGTGTGTGTGTGTGTGTGTGTACTCTCTGCAAGGGTGTACACTGCACTGTTGAGACTTGTGAACAGTTGAAGACACCCCTCTTTCCTTAGCATACACTGGTGGAGTTGAATAACTAATGGCCTCTTCTATCTTCAACTCAGCAGAAAAAAGTTCATGAAGAGTCAGACCTTGATGGGCTGATGGAAAAGTGAAAAAAGGATGGAAGAAGGACAGACTGCTAATATGTAATATGACTGGCAGAGAAGGATGCATGGGTGAACGGATGATTATACTATAGGTGGCTGATAGTAGGATCCATGGATGGATGAAGGATGGATGAAAGATTAAAGGATGCCTGCTTGGGTGGGTAAAAGGGTATGGGTTTCATAGGTCAAAGCAAGGATGCATGGGAGGTTAAATGACAAATGTTTGTTGGTAAACGTTTTGTTGTTAAAAGGAGCATTGTTTGGATGGATAGATGGATGTTATCCATAGGTGAAGACTGGATGAAGCAAATATCAAACTTAAACAGTGACTGAGTAGCAAAGCCAAGGGTGAAGAATTAAAATTACTAGAAGAACAATGCAATGATGAATGGAACATTTTTATTTTCATCAGGTTTTCGATTCAAAGTTTTGAGGTGGTATTTCAGACTACTCCCTTGACTCACAGTATTTATTTATTTATTTATTTATTTTCAACATTTATAAAGCGCACTGTTACTAGACGGTGTCCTGGCACTGGTTGACCCCTCCGAAAACTAGCCAAGCTTATTGCCTAAATAACCATGTTTTCAAGACCTTCCGAAAGGACATCAGGTCTGGTATCTTTCTGAGGTCCGCTGGCAAGGCGTTCCAAGCCTTTGCTGCTCCCAAGGAGAAGCATCTTCCTCCCCAGCGGGCTTTCTTGATTCTTGGGATCACTATCAGCCCCTGATTGGTTGATCTCAGTGATCTTGCAGGTTTGTACCAGTGAAAGTACTGGGTCATACACTGCGGACCCAGCCCTTTCAAAGCCTTAAAGACTAAACATAGTGCTTTAAATGCAATCCTCTTGCGCACAGGCAGCCAGTGTAATTTCACCAGCTCGTGGGCGACTGAAACGAATTTGGGAATGCCCGTGATGAGGCGAGCTGCTGCGTTTTGCAGAGTTTGTAATTTATTTAGGAGCCCCTGTTGAGCATTGAGCAATAGTCCGTTGCAGTAGTCCAGCCGCGACAGGATTAATCCAGACTCTGCAGTTTTCCTATGCTCATCTGGGAGAAAGGGCAGGATCTTGCGAAGAGTCTTAAGAACAAAAAAGGTGGTAGAGGAGAGCGCATTTACTTGAGGCCTAAAGGACAAGGTTCTTAACCTTGGCTGCAAGTACAGGAGGGATGCCCATTTCTACCGGCCACCATCTTGGGGACCAGAAGTTCTCTTTAGCTCCA
The DNA here is from genome assembly GCF_964261635.1 of Lissotriton helveticus. Taxonomy (NCBI): domain Eukaryota; kingdom Metazoa; phylum Chordata; class Amphibia; order Caudata; family Salamandridae; genus Lissotriton; species Lissotriton helveticus. Next base: position 56,934,700 of record NC_136060.1, read on the forward strand.
AAAAGGAGAACCTCTGTCTTGGCCGAGTTCAGTTTTAGGCAATTCCCTGCCATCCAATCCCTGACTGCAAGCATGCAGTCTTTAAACCTGCTGGCCGTGCTCTGGTAGCAGCGACACCACTATCTGTGTGTCGTCTGCATATGAAGTTAAATTAAAACCAAAGGCTCTGATCACAGGTGCTAAGGTGGAAACATAAATGTTAAAAAGCGTTGGACTCAGTGATGAGCCCTGGGGCACCCCGCAAGGTAGTAAGAATAGACTAGATTCTTGGTCATCCAAGGTCACCACCTGACTCCTGTTGGAGAGGAAGGCTTCCAAGATCTTAAGTGCCTTGCCCAGAATCCCCGCGGCCCTCAACCGGCTCACCAATATCCCATGGTGGACCATATCAAAGGCCGCAGACAAGTCCAAAAGGATCAGCGCGGCTTTTCCTCCATCGTCCATCACTTTCCTAATGTCTTCTGCAGATTTAATTAGAGCTGATTCCGTGCTGTGTCCAGCCCTGAATCCATGTTGAGATGGGTCCAGAGCCTGAACAGCGGCCAGAAACGAGCTTAACTGAGAGTTCATTATTCCCGCTATAATCTTGGCCGGCAATGGTAGTCTGGCAATAGGTCGATAGCTGTTCAAATCGTCAATATCCAGGTTAGGTTTTTTTAAAAGGGGGAGGATAGATGCCTGTTTCCAGCGGGATGGAAATTCTCCGCTTTCCAGCATTTTCAAGTGCAACATATATACCCACCCATAATCATCAATCGCCTCCCACCGAGTCCCTACCCATGGCATTTCGCCAGTGGCAGCCATGTGTGACCTATCGGCTGCATGGTTTTAATAGTAGTACCCCATGTGATGTATATCATTCATATACTAGTAGCTAGTATTCATCTGCCTTGTTGTAGTCAGGGTGAAATTGAGGCATTTTTAAACAGAGCAATAATTGTCTAGTACAGCTGCCCCAACTGTAGATAGCAGTAAAGTAACATGACACGAGTATGTCTGTCTAGGACGCAAGCTGAGCTGGCATGCCTACATTAATTTACCTAAACAAGAGAGAGATGAAGAAAACTTGTATACTCCGTAGTGCTTAACGCCTAAAACTCTAATCACATCAAAATTGAATGGGCCGAAGAATCGAGAATACCATCAAAAGTTATCTACTGCTAGTGCTACGGTGCCATTATATAATTTTAGGTGTTAATGTTTTGCTTAGAGTATTGGTTACAATTTATCTTTTTTCTTTCTTGATATAGCTAATCCGGCCAATCCATCATCATCCTCTTCTTTACAATAACCCAACAGGCAGGAGAAAGCGTTCAGGACCCGGCAACAGAAAACTGGAGGCCAACAGGGCTGAATATCAGCGGTTGGTGGTCCAGGAGGAGGCAGCAACAGCAGCCACTACTGCCCGGGCCTCAACCAGGCCCCATTGCCTCTTGTATTCTTGTACCATGGTCAGGCAGCTCCCCACCACCATTATTCAACCATTGGTGGCCCTCCCTATAGACTCATTAGAACTTTCCAGTGCTGCATTCTCCAGAGGATGGAGTGCCTTTAAGCCAGGAATGAGGAGCATATCGACCAATTGGTGAGAAAGTTCCTAGCATCCTGCTACCCCTTTGTAATATTTTATTTATTCACTTATTTATTTATGGACATTTATGGACAATTACTTTTTGGACTTTCTTTCAAAGCTTACTTTGGACATTTATTAGGGTAAGGGAGAGGGATGAGCCAATTGTTTTGGGTTTTCTAGTTTATATTTTTCAGGGAAATATATTTTTTATAGTTGTACATATGATTTAAAACTTTTTTAGGGTTTCTATTTTACTTTAAACTGCTTCCTTTGCCGCAGGCCCAAAGCCAGTTTTTAAGATCTGCTGATAGTGTCACACAAATAAATAGTTAAACGGTACCCTCACTTATCCTACTACTCTCTCCTTCCTAGTCTCTGCAGTCTGCAACTATATTAACCTCTAAGGACTTGGAGGGGGTGTGGGTGTGTGAACATCCATTGTACAAAGATTATTGCATTTCAAAAATGAATACGCAACAGTTTTTCTCATACCTGTGATTAGCCGAAGCAATGGTTTCCCAAGGTGCCAAGGTGGTGGTAGTAGACAGAGGAAGCATGCTAGCTCAATAATCAAATAGTGATTACACAAGTTCCAAAGGCAAGGTTCCACTCCCTGCAAGTCGAACTCAAATTGTAGGATGAGAAATATTTGTCATAGGGAACTAATTACATTGAAATAAAAATTGACCTAATGCCATTTTATATGCAAGCTTTACAAACAAAATAAGACAGTCAACAGAGGGATACTAGAGTACTACTAGTACACAAGAAGAAGAGAGCCAAATTAAAATATATGACAAGCGATGCTAAATTAAAATAATCAGAATGGTGATCTAGTAAAAGTTACAAAATGGAGTTGACTTGAGCCATGAAGTGGACAAACGTTACCGTTGACAGACACAACACAGTGCTAGAAGAATGCTTATGCTTGCAATTATGAATTATGCTCCTCTGAAAAAAAAAGATATTAAATGTGCAAGGGTGGGCAATCTAAATATATATATATATTATTGCCAGCGTGGGCTATACTTAGAGTTGAAGAAGATCCTCGCCCTTCCTTGAGTTGGTGTTGCTTTCAACACATCCGCGTCACCAAGTGCGTCATCAATTAATGGTATAAATTTAATTTAGTCACAACTCAATAAATCACACAGCCCAGGGGAAGAGGGTTAGGGGTTCGATGAATGGATGAGAAAGGGGATTTGAGAGAAAGGTTTGACAAAGACAAACACTACACAAGGACAACATTAATCTTGGCAGTCAACCATCATCAAATCTGTTATGGGAGGACGTGAAATGCATGCATGATGATTAGTACTAGTATAGGTAAATCAAATTAAATTGCCCACCTACCCCCAGGGAGACCCAAATTATTTTATGTTCTGTTGTACTAAGCTTAGAAAGATAGCAACTACAATTAGTATATCTGTAGGAGTCAAGTGCACAAATATAAATAAATACATACAGTTCTAATGATTAAAGAAAATTTCCTAATTGGGAGTTGGATCTGCATTCCTCTTAGACTGTCAATCTTGGGTGCCTGGCGGATGTGGTTTGGTAAGGTAAGTGTGGGAATGTTATATTATTTTTTCAGTGAGGCGCAGGGTGAAGGGCCTCTACATTGAAAAACAAAAATGATATTGAAGAACCAAGGAGAAAAGTTAAACTGCATAAAGAGTGCAATGAGAAGACTCAGAGGTAGAATGGCCAGGATTGGAGGCAGGTACACATTTGTTTGTATTCTCAGCCCAATGCCTGGCTTGAAGCAAATGAGGCAAATCGGTTTGGGGGGTGAGTCAGGACTTCTTCTCTGCACCCAGTTGCAACTCCAGTCTTCCAAAAAATGCTAAGAGTAAGATGATGGGGATGAATTGGTTAACCAGAGACACACAAATAATAAGTAAATAATGTTTCCTAGTAGCTACATCTTTTATTTGGGCATCAATGAAAGAAAGAAAGCAGATCAGCGATAGACTACAGACTGAGAAAGAAAGTTCTATAGCTGTTGTTGGCCCAGTCCTAGTATTCAGGAAAGTAGAGCTCATCCTCAAACTCTGGTGGTTTGCTCAGAAGTAGGCCATCTAACACACTACATCTGTGACCTGAGTCTCCCTCATCTTCAACTTGTGGTACTTCAGGTACAGTGTAATCCGGTGGTATGATGAAGTTGATTCATTTTGATCATGGTTAATTGCTGCACGTTTTGGGGCAAGAGACTGGTCTTCTCACTGTGACAACCGTACCAACAGCACTGAAAAGATGCTCAGCTGAGACTCTGGCTACAGGGGAAGCCAGATATTATTGCCAGCTTGCTGAGCACTACCCATTGGTTCCTCTTCCCACATCAATACCCAAATCTCATTGCAAAAAACTTGAACCCATTTGGCGTAAAGATTATTCTTCTCCAGCAGCTACCACCTATAAAAATGCCTTAAAAAGTTACCATAAAGCTTGCACCAGGACTAGGGCCAGCTTTGTCACCAAAACTATAACCGACGCAGCCAACAAATCGAAAGTATTGTTTGGCTTGGTCAAAAACCTTGCTGGCTCTCTTACCACTGTCAAGCCCCCTCCCCTGTCCAGCAGCAAGTGTGATGAAATTGCTCTGGTTTTTGTTAGTAAAATTGACAAGATCTATCAAGATATCTCCACTCAAGGAAGTAGCAATATTTCTTCAGGCTCTTCCTTTAGCTTAGAGGGCCTTGACCCGCCTTTTGCTCCCATTTCTGACCCACTAATTGTATGGCCTGAATTGCAGCCCTCTGCCCTTCACGAAATTTTAAGTACGGTAAAATCTAGTTCCCTCATGGATCCTCTACCTCTACCTCTACCAACACTTCAGTCACTGGACTTCCCCCAGCTTTCTTTGATTTGCACTACTCTTAACCTTTCCCTAAAGACTGCTACTGTTCCGGCTAGGTGGAAACACGCAATGGTTACGCCATACTGAAGAAACCCACTGCAGACCCTGTGGTTCTCTACAATTTCCGCCACATTTCCTTGTTACCGGCTTTCTCAAAAGTCTTAGAAAGACATATCCATCATCATTTGACTCACTTTATCACCACCAACAATTTATTGCATCCCTCTCAATCAGGTTTTCGGCCAGGCTTTTCTACAGAAACCACGCTTCTTGGCATTACATAGAATCTTCGGTCCTTGTTAGACAGAGGTGAGACGGCCGCACTGATATTACTTGATCTCAGTGCGGCGTTCGACACTGTCTCGCATAAAATTCTCCTTGAATCTCTAGCCGCCATGGGCATTGGTGGATTAGCTCTTGATTGGTTGGCCTCCTTTTAACTGATTGTACGTTCCAAATCTTCTCCCTGACAGCTACCTCTAAAACATATCCCTTACCCCACGGTGTTCCCCAGGGTTCCATTTTAAGTCCTTTACTTTTTAATCTTTATGTTACTCCTTTGGCCCATATTGCAGACAGCGTCGGATTAATTTTGTTTATTTTCGCTGACGATTCACAGATTATTTTCTCACTTTCTCAATCTGACAAGGCCTCTACCTCCCTCCTTCAGTCTGGACTGGGGGAAATTGCCAGTTGGATGAACCAAAATCTTCTTAAGCTGAATGGAGGGAAGACCGAGGTCCTTGTCCTTGGGCACAAGCAAGATCTGTGGACCTCTAGGCACTGGCCGTCGGACTTATGTCCTCTGCCTTCTCCTTCCCAGCATGTGCGCAATCTAGGGGTGATCATCAACAGGGGTTTGACTATGCATTGCCAAGCCAGCAAAGTCTTGTCGATTTGTTTCACCATTTTGCGCTGGCTAAGGAAGATCTTATGGATGTTACCAACTGACACTCAGAGGACGGTGGTGGGCGCCTTGGTCACCTCCCGATTGGATTATGGGAACATACTTTACCTGGGGGTGACCAAGGCGGTCATTCGTCGTCTCCAATTAGTGCAGAATGCTGCAGCATGCCTGCTCAACGGCTGCCAGAAAACTGATCATGTGGCTGGTCATCTCCGTGATCTTCACTGGCTGAAAGTGGACAGCCGAGTGAAATTTAAGGCGCTCAGTTATATATATAAAATCAGGATGAAAACTGCTCCCAGCTACCTGCAAACCCTTGCTGACGCTTATGTTCCTTCCCGTTCTCTTCATTCCTCATCCCATATTCTTTTCAAGGTCCCCAAATTCAGACTGTCAAGAATGGGTGGTAGGTCCTTTGCTTATTTAGTGCCCAAGCTATGGAACTCACTTCCTTTGAAAATCCGGTCCGAGGACTGCTATGTCCGTTTTCGCAAAGCCGTTAAGACCTGGCTGTTTAATCAATAACTATGCGTTTGTTTTCAGCCATTGCTAGCAGCTATTTCTCAGCGCCGGGAAACCCTTTCGGGTAGCTGTCGCGCTCAATAAGCTTAATAAATAAATAAATAAATACACCAATGGATTTTGATCATCCAGATAGGCCTGGACCATTCACTCAATGTTCATTGCTGGTGCTCCACTTTGCTCGACCTCTTTTGCCTTCACCTCTGCACTTGACTTAAGCCCTACCAGTAGAAACCAGTCAGTTGCAGATTTTGGGGCTGTTGCTCCTGGTCTTGTTGTTGATGGTGTTCTAATTGTTGGTTTTGGCTTCTGTGAGATAACAGCACTGCCCTCAGGCTCTGAATTTGAAGGCTGCCCTGCAGGACTTTTGCCCTGGTGAAGTGTGCCTCTAATTCCCTGCCATTTTTTCTAGCTCATTGCCTTGGTCATCTATCCATGTTTCGTCTTTTCTAACACTCCCGGCTGAAAAAAGGAATGAAAGTGGACAGTAATGGTTGTAACGTCGATCAGGAATTGTGGCACAGATGTAATGTTTAGAAGACACAATGTCTCTTTGTACCCATGTGTTAGTAGACAGGCAAAGGGTTAAGCACTCCACCAAGTCGTTTGCATATTTATTTCCTTTCAAAAGGAAGCACCATCTCTGTCAGGCATTTGAATAGGCACCATTGATCTATCTCAATGATCATGCCTTTCACAATTGCATGCCCTTTTTGCATAATATATTCATTGATAGGTCTATATTGCTCAAACAGGCGTTCAAGCATGTAATAATGTAGAGTTCCAGTGTGTTGGCACCTCCTGTAAGAGTGATTTAACTGGCATTCTATCATCACGCTGAATGACCCTCAGCTGTTTCTGGGCGTTAAACAAATGGCTGAAATGAATGCAGATTATTCTGCAGGTGGACAGTAAGTTGCTTACTTGGTCTTCATTTTTTGAGAAAGTACTGTACAATGATGTTGATGCAGTGTGCCAAACACAGGACCCTGAAATAATCACCATCAGCCATGGCCTTAACTATATTACTACCATTGTCTGTGACAACAAATCCAATCCTAAGCCCTCTTGGTCACAGCCTTTCAAAGATCTTTTTGTTAAAGTCTTCCAAAATATTTGCAGCTGTATGGGATTTCTCTATGGCGAACATTCCTACTTTAGCATGTTTCCAAGTAGGATTCAAAATCTCAGCAGTGTCAACATTAGCAGATATTTTTTCTCTAGCCCAACAAAAGAGATCCAGTGTGAAGTGATGTACATGTAATCAGTTGCTTAACTACTGGTCCACATGTCTGTTGTCAGGTGTATACTGTGAACATCACTCTGCTGTACACCTTGTCCAAGCAATTTAAGCACATCTTAAGGTAGCACTGGAACAGCAACTCTGGTAAAATGTGACCATCTGGGAACCTTCAATTTCAGTCAGGTGGCTGCCACAAATTCAGGAAAACCTACCCCTTCTACAAAAGAAAAAGGGAGGAGGTCCAGCGCTAACATTTTAGCCAGCTTTGTGTTGTACTCAAGTCTGATGTGGCTCTCAGGGAGGTTCAGCTGACAAATGACAATAGAAGGAATAATCCCTAGACAATGAATACTTTTGTCTACTTATAGCAAACATGGGGTTGAATTGACTGATGCCAGATGTAGGGAAAAGTGGTAACTAACTTAGGGCAAGATGTAGGTAAATCTGAAATACCGATTTCTTAATTTTACAGATTCACTATTAAAAAATTGGTATTTCGTATGTAGATAAAGATTCGGTAAGAAATACTGAATCCTTAATATTCCTTATTACCGAATCAGTAAATGAGATTCGGTAATAAGGAACACCTACCCAGTCATTTCTATGGGCTTGGAGGCCCATAGGAAGGAATGTGAAGACATTCACTATTAGCGATTCGGTATTACCGAATCGCTAATAGCGGGAGCACTTTCAAGGGTACCAGGGTGTCAAAAGGACACCCTGTTGCACCCCTGAAATGTGCATGTGTGCACATGTGGCACACATACATGCCGTAAGGGCATAAATGTGTGCCACATGGCACTTAACAAAAAACAAAGAAGTGATTTTTTAAAGGATATCGGTAATTACCACCAACTTGAAGTTGGTGGTAATTACCGATTTCTTGAGGTTAAAAAGCAATCTTTAATGTGCTTCCTACATTGCATTTAAGGAATCGGTATTACCGATTCCTTAAAAGCAAGAACAATAAGGAATCGGTATGTACTGATTCCTTATTTACCGATTCCTTATTTACCGATTCCTTACCTACATGAGAAATGACTAAATACCGGTCGGTAACGCAGAAGTGTACCAAATTTCAGCATTACCGACTGGTATTTAGTCACCTACATCTGGCCCTATTAACCCAAAAAATAACATGCAAAAAATGTGACAAAAAAATTGGTGAAATAAATAGAATTTACCAATTAATTAAAAATTGAAAAAAATTTAATAAAAAAAATTATACATAAGTGAAGTTATCCTCAATGATATAATAAGTTACTAAACTGCTAACTCATTGCTAAACCATTTATGCAGCCTATGGCAAAGGGCCAGATTCGGTTGGAAGCACAAAATGGCTGCCAGCCAGAACCACATTGTCATTAAGAACAACTCTGAGCAGGAATGCATTGGGAACAAAGAAAAGACATGCAGGCCCATAGGGAAAGCAAACTGGCTGCCTAGCCTACACAAAAATGGCCAGGCACCGACCACCTGATCACAAAAGAATACATGCAGGCCTATGGCAACAGCACACTGGCTGCCTACACAAAATGGACACAGGCCACATGGTCCCGACAAGTAGCAGGAGGCCTAGACCAAAGAGCATATGCTGGCCTATGGTAAAGGCACACTGGCTGCCTACACAAAATGTTTGCCAGCCACATGGTCACAACAAGAAACTGGAGGTCTAGAACAAATAACACATGCAGGCCTATGGTAAAAGCATACTGCCTACACAAAATGGCCACCAACCACATGGTCGCAACAAGCAGAATGCCTAGAACAAAGAACTCATGCAGGCCTATGGCAAAAGCAACCTGGCTGTCTACACAGAATGCCACCAGCCATATGGTCACAACAAGAAAAAGGAGGCCCAGAACAAAGAACACATGCCGGCCTAGTGCAAAAGGACACTGGCTGCTTATATAAAATGGCCACCAGCCACATGGTCACAACAAGAAACTAGAGGTCTACAACAAATAACACATGCAGGCCTATTGCAAAAGCACACTGGCTGGATACTCAAAGTGGCCACCAACCACATGATCACTCACAACAAGAGGTAGGCCAGACAAAGGAAAGGAGGCATGGTAAAACAGAGAACACATAAATATTTCATCAATGCAAAAATGAAAATTAACAAGGCTAAAAATGTTTACAACATCACACATCTTCCAAAGGCATTACTCTGCCCGATACATTGTCTGCAGGAACAATATGTGAAATACGACAAAAAAAACATTTTTTGTACTGAATCCAAATCCACCCATGGCCTAAATGCCATTTCAGATTCAAAAGACACCACAGAAACAGTTGTTTCATGCACCTATGACTAGCACTGGGCCTACTGGCTGGAAGACCACTTGGCAGACCACACAGTGAATTAAATCAATATTGCAAATGTATAAATAAAACATGGAGACAATGTAGGAAGCTGTGAAACATTTTTCCTGTACAAAAGAAGAAAAATAAAATGAAAATAAATCAGTGATCACTAGGCCCTTACTGAAACAACAGACCACCCACCACATAACATTTTAAAAATCCATTGAAAGTACAAATAAATCCAAGTGCATGGCCGGAATCAAACAAACAACACCAGTTTTTCAACTTACTTCTGAAAACTCAAATGCAAAAAAGTTCTTAAATCCATTGGGATATTCAAAGAGTGTTCTTTTCAGCTCCAAATCAAAATGAAAAATGACCAGGAGATGGACAAATCAATGGGAGGAGCCTGCTAGACATGAACAGGAAGTTGGAGACTCTGTGGAACTTACTTCCAGTTTAAAAAAAAAGTTTAAAAAAAAAGTCTACATACACAAAGAAAATGTCAATTCGAGGAGATTTTTAAATCATCAGTTTGGTAAGATGTTTATGCTTCTCAAGGAGAGAATCTTCCCCAGATTGCAGCCACGATAGATCCTGCGTGTTCCGGATCACGTACAGTAGAAAACATCCACTGGAGGTCACTGGCACGCCCGAATTACATGTTGGCGACTGTTAAATCTCGCGGGAGCATTCAGCCGGCTAGCAAATCTTGTGGCACCAGCAATCGACCCAGAAAATCTCAAGGCTGGTTGTGAGAGCCCGGCAAGTAGCTCCTGTGCTAGTGAAATGAAATTTCGAGCACACGGGTAAAACAAAACTCTGCTCCATTGCAGAGTGCAGAGATTAACAGTAACTCCGCATTCTCTGTGGAACGTGGTGTTGCCAAATTAAATAAACTTCACAAACGGAGTGGAGTTTTACACCCAAGCTTACTAAGAAATACAGTCGCACACAATAAAGCACCCAACAGACACTACAGAAACAATACACACCCCTACTTGCAGTAAATACACCTGACAGATATACACCTGCACCCACAACAGGCACTAGGACATCACACATAGTCAATCCATCTACCTCCTTTCCAAACCCACTTCTAACTATACCTCGAACCACCACTTACTACCTCTCCCACACCCAAGACCACCTCTTCCACCTCCATCTACACCCTTATTACTGACCTCTCCACCGCTTCCACTTCCCAAGGCACCCCTACCAAACGTTGCTCGACCACTTCACATTCCCAAACACCCCATCTAAATGTAAGTCCACTCTTTCCTCTTCCCAAACCACCAATTCCCAACCCAAGGCAACCCCTGGAAAAAACTAATGCCCCACTCCCAAATTACATCTTTGAGGTGCCTGTCCTGGCCAATGGATGCTCTTTCATGAAGAGGTTACCCTGCAGTGTCTTTCAGGGCAAATCTTGTGGCACTGCAGTGTGCTAAACCACACAATTGCTGTATGGACTGGCCATTGACCCTTCGTTATGTTTTGTCCTGGTGTTTTATTCGGACAAATAAGTTCTGGTTTATTTTTCAACACCACGTTAGTCCTGGCTTTAGTTTTCCCTAACTATTTTTGGGAACCTAGCAATGTTGCAGAGGTTAGATTGTGATTTAATGCTATTGTGTTTAATACTACATATATTTTTAGAGGGCACTTTGTTATTTACCTGCACACTTTGATATGCTATGTGATAGTGATTAGTTTTTATGGGCAGGTATTCATCATAGTAATGACCACTTACACCACCTATTTAATGTGATTTGATACAGGTGTGTTTGTTTCACTGTGATTGGTGATCAATATGAACAGGTTTGCATATTTAGAGCTTGGAACCAGTGCAGGAGTCACACAGGACAAGGGGAAATGTTCCATGGATGAATATGTGGGATGAATAAAAATTGTGTCAAACATTGATTAGGGTAATTTTTCAAGTGATAAAGGTTTCAGCTTGTCTTGAGCAATGTCTACATCCTTTCGTTTTCACTTCTCCCTGTGATGTATGTTGGATATGTGTTCAGTGTGTGCAAGTTAGCTGTTTAGCTACACCTGGAGGTTGGATAATTATCATACCTTTTTGTCTTATGTTTTTGGACATGTCTATTATGTTGTGTGTACCTCACACCTACTACAATTATCTGAGAAGAATGCCGTTACTGAAGGGTTTATTTTAATATCTTGCACTTGAATATTACAAAGAGTGACGCTCCTATGCACATATGAATGGCACATATGCATGGCACTTGGTGATGCTATTGGTTGTCCCTGATATACTTAAAGCCAGGGGGCCTGTGCACGGAGATGTTTAGAGGCATGGGCACAATGAGCTCTGGCCCAGGGAGCCAGACTTTCAGGGTGTCCCCTAATTCAGCCAACCATGCTCTACAAAGAGTCTTTCCATAATAACCTTGAAATAATCAGTGAACAGATGGTTTTAATTAGCATTTTCCAAAAACGACTTTTTATTGTGGGTGGTGCGTGAAAATCTATTGCAGACATTTTGCAGAGAAGGTGTGTTTCTGTTTCGTGAAACATCCATACTTGAGATTTTTTCATATCAAAACAGGACATAGCATGTGAGAAAAGGGAGGTGTCATGGAAATGATGTGCTGTGATGTAGTAGAAGCTGCTGTTGTGTTACTATATTAAAAACACACATCACTATCCATGAATAATAGATGTGAACATATTTCGAATTCAGAAGAGTGTGCCTGTGCAGTGTCTGTGACCTGGCCAAAGAGGGCATCAAAGAGCTGAATTTGGATCAGACATTCAAAGCAGTTCCGAACAGGGACCCGCAAAATAGATTTGCCCCAGGGCCCCCCAAACACCATAAGATATCCCTTCCTGTACATCTGTTGACTAAGAAGTAAACGGAAATGGGTTATATTGTGGCTTACCATCGGTTGCGTCCACAACAGTGTCAGTTTTGGAAGTCATCAAGCAGTAGCGGCAGGATGTGTACGATTGGCTCCATGGCAACTCAGGGCATGTGAAGCTGAGTACAGGTGAGTTTCTGCTTGATATCCATCCCTTTCTGCCAACTCAGGTGTGGAGATTTTTCCACTACGGTCATTTCAGCAGGAAGGAACATCAAGAATGGGACAGCAGGGAAACTGGTTGTCCAAACTCCAACAGAAGCATTTTTCTATCCGGCTATCATTGAGATTTCCCGGGGGCGAACAGTGGTAATTCAGTGGTCTTGGTCTTTGCACATTCTTGCTTTGTAATTGGGTGGGCGGACCCTTTCTGCCAACTTGTAATAATCCCCTTAGCTATTTTAAGACCCCTCCTATTTGAGATTAGACAGTGTTCCACTCCTGAGTTGTCTCACTACACAGCTGATTTAATAGAAATTATGAACACAGACAAAGTGCTCTTAATTCCTATGTTCCAACACATTATACAGTACTTTATCACAATTAGATTGGTAACTTGCTGGAGTGACCCTACATCAATTAATAGGAGCAGCAAGGCTATTGTAAAAGAGGCCCTTTCAGATTATAAGATTCACTCATATCACCATCATTCTAAGATCGGTGGACTTACCAAGAGTTTTTGTCTAAGAAATATATCCCCTTTTTAGAGCCGTACTTAGATACAATTGTGCCTAGCCAAGCCCAAACGCTGTATATTGAACATCGGTTTGGCACATTGTTAGTTAGCAAGTTCACCAGAAATTGGAAGTCTAAATTCACTAACTCTGCTAATTGCATTTGTATTGATTAGATTGAGGACATTGAAAATATACTATTTTTCTTCCCCTTACTTCATAGGCCAAGAAGGGCATCGATATAGCATCTCTGTTTAACTTTAGGTGTAAGACATTTTAAAGAAGCTTTTCGGATCTTTCAGATGGACTCCAGTCCTCTTATAGTTTTTGAGCATAGTTGTTACTTACATTGAGTTTGGCTTTAAAGGAAAGGAAGGGAATTATTGCTATGAGTACATAAAGAACTGCATTTAGTTATCTGAAATTGACCCTTGCAATCCTGTCACAAACTTTTTTTTCTTTTTTTAGAGTTTTATATAGCGCAGACTAGACCCGAGATATCGGGTATCAGAGCAGTTTACATGACCACCAGGTTCGTTACAGATTAACACATTCATTTTTGTTAGGCACAGGGAGAGTAAGTGATTTGCCCAGAATCACAGGATGTTGAGCGTCGTAGCCAGGTCCGAGGTCGACTGCTCTAGCTGTAAGGCTACATCCTCTCCCCAAATTGACTGTTGGTTTACTGATTATTGTTTAATAAATATTTGTGAGCCTATCATTCCAGTTTATTTTTATTTAAACTGTACACTTTATCCCTAAAAACTGTGAAGGATTGTTTTAATACATTGTTGTTGACCACCATGTTGGAGGATCGTTTTATCTTACATTGTATTTTTTTTGCGCTTGCTTAAGCCAACGCTGAGACAATGTAACCCAAGTGTGGTATTTCAGGATACTTTTTACTGGAGGCATGAGTCGTATTGTTTTTATTATTGTTATCGTATTGTTCTTGTCTCAGATGAGACATTGTTTTAGATGTGGCTATTGTTTTAATTATTCTGAATGTGCTTTTTAGGGCAATACTGCAAAATAAACAAATAGTATACAATTGGCGTTGTGCTAATCAACATGACATTAAGTCTGCATACTGTTTTCACCTGTGGATGTCATGGAGAGCTACAGCATCTGCTCTTGGTAAGTAGCAATTCCAACTCTGAAGGGGAAGCGGGTTCCACCGGTGAGACAGTTAGTTCCTCTGATCCTTCCCACAGGTGGGGTGGGTCGACTGCTCTGGTTCTGATCCTCAGTCAGGGGACAAGCCCGCAGGGTTCAGCTTGGAAGTCTTTCCTCTCAACAACAGTTTGAACAAGGCAAGGGATGTTGTCCTTTACGGTGGCCCCAATCTTCTACAGGACACTGACCTCACTCTTCACTATGGATACTGCCCGATTGGCACGGCTGTAATTGCCTCTTTACAGTGGCCTTCACTTGCAAACGGGGTCACCAACTTCCCACTGCATACATGCCACAGCCTGATTGGCGCAGCAGTTTGTCGGCTCCTAATTTCACCCTGCACATGGATGACAGCCTGATTGGTACAACCACAGATAACTTTGTGAAGGCACATGGGCAATAACATTTTTAGTGGAGAAGTCGTACCGTCACACCATGCTATTGTGATCCACTCGCCAGGATCCCCCATTGGACCACACTCCCTCCAGCACACTTTTCTTCCTCACAGGGCGCAATGGACTTGGCAAGCAGGCAGGCACTGGGTCTCCAGTGGTCTTGGATTTTCCCTAGTGATGTCATCTCACCCAGCTGGGAGACTGACAGGGCTTAGCTCCCAGTCCTGTTCACAGGCAAAAATCATGTTGAACTCCTCCTCCTTCCACAGCCCAACTAACTACTTAGCAGATAATAGTTTTGGGGGCCTTCAGCTCCCTTTCTAAAAGTCTAGTTCTAGACACCAAATGTGATTTAGAGTCTGAGTCTTTGAAGTTTATGTTGGAGGGTCTTCTTATTTTTGAAGTGTCCAATTGTCGGCCCTTCTCATGCTTCAGAAAGCAGTCACAGCAGGAATAACTCAAAATCTGAGAGCCTTGGAGCACAGGCACTAAGAGTGACTAGAGGTTCATACCTGGATGTAAGCCACAGTGATGTGAGCATCAAAATGTTACTCCTGGTCCCTGCTCTTTATGATTCCCCTGTCAGCCCTATATCCTTCCTGAGAGGTGCCCAGGTCCCTTTACAGTGTTCGCACTGTGAATCAAACTGCACCCTTTGAAGTGTACTGAAGAACCTGGATTTTCTTGCTCCGGTGTGTGTGCCTCGCCCCACTCATAGGAATGCAGCAATACACAAATGTGTTTGGGAGGATTCCTCAATCTCCACATGCTCCTCCAGTCATTCCTAAGACTCTCAAAATGGAGCACAGAGTCTTCCATGTATTGCACTAATCACAGGCCCATATACATGTAGCATATGCATGCAACCACACACACATTGAACAGGAATATATACTAATTTGATGTACGACAAGGTTGAGTTAAGCACATAGCAGAACGTTTTTACATGAGAGACCATGTAGGTTTCAAACCAGTGACACATGTTAAATGGCCTGTTCACTTCTACTGCTCACTACACCATGCCCACAGCATTACCTTTTGATTCAGCGCCAATCAGGGATCGATATTCATTAAATACACACAAGCACATACAAGTTTACCCAACACTCTATCTGCTGAATGACGCTGGGTGAGTTTCAAGTCTAATGAACACTCAAAATCAGTTGTTCATTATAAAAGCTCATATTATACACTCTACATATATAACTGAGTCTGCATATCAACTTCTTTCCTCTGGTCGATGGACCTAAAGTTGAGAAGTTGATGGTAATAATGAGAACTATCTATCTATCTTTATAACCGCAAACTCACTGTAAAGTTAAATATGTTTATCACCAAATAATGTAGTAAATAGGAGTTCAAGTATACAGATTCACAAGGCAAACAAAGCATTAATCGAAGAGAGAGAGAGAAAACATTTATCAAATGCAGTGTCAAACTCATATCAAATGAATAAAATGCATATGAAGGAGTGGATAGGCGTAGAGACAAAGGTTTCAGAGACAAAACACATTTATAAATTATTATGCAAAGTACAGATATTTAGCTATACTAACCTAAGGAAATAGAAAAATACAGCTCGCTGGCCACGGGGATTGTAGTGGGTCCCCCAAGATAAGTTCAGGTAACAAAGATTGTCAGGATACTGGTTACAGGATAGGAAAAGGAAACAAGTGGGCCTCAGCAAACCGATGGACAGCGGCGATCTCCCTCTAAGCTTCTTCGCACACTCCCAACGCTACCTAACCACACGCCCTCGGGCACCTAAATTATACCCTAAAACCTACTTGTCCAACCCACAGTAGTTGAAACATTTACAGAAATTCGTTCTCTCACTGGCTGATTCGAGGTGTGTTCTATCAGACCACCATTGTCACATTCATATTTTTTTAACACTCTTTGTCTTTCATATTTTACATTACGTTAACCATGTCCTATGACTTCACATTTCCTTTGGTAAATAACATATTTCAAATCACTACACATTCATTGTTCATTGCTGTCCTTCTGTGGAAGAAGTATCTACACTTCTCTCACTTCTCATTGCCATCCTTCCATTACTTGGCAGACAAACAAATGCTTCTTGAAGGTTACCAGCCTTAGCCTCTGACACTTCTCTCTCAGAGTTCGATTTACGGTTTATTTATTCTGAAATGATTTCTTTTTTAACCCTCTACAGACATGCAGAAATGTAGGCCCAAGCATTTCTCTACAATGAATAAAACACAGACATTATTAATTTCACAAAATGCACTTCTCACTGTTTGACCACCCACCATTGCACTATCCGTATTATGTTCCTGGCGAGAGCATAAATGTGCAAAAGCAGCAGTATTTTTTTTTAGGAGAAGCAAAATCGAAATGCGGCCTAGTCTTGCATGCATTAGTCTCGTATTAGTTCACACATGCGCAAAGCATTTTCCCGTGTTTGTGCACATTAATTTCACATCAGGCTGTTAGTAAATATTACTGAGGAATTAATTCGAGCAGGTTTTATTTTCCCAAAACCCTGCTTCATCACTTTCACCATCATGAAGGTAGTGTTTTGGGCACCCCTTCTAGTCCAACTAGAAAGCAATCCGTGAGACAGGCCTATGTCATTGCGCACACTCATGATCTACATTTGCCTGTAACAGAAGAAATCATTATCAGTGATCCTGACATCGCTGAAACTGGGACACTCAAGGCAACGGTGCACAACTGTAATCAAGAGAGGGACATGTTGGTCCCAACACCAGTCAACAAACCTTGTCTCAGCTATGCGAACTCCATGGTCAGTTGCTAATTCTTTTGGAAAATTGGAACCACAACCATATTTGTTGTCCTACCTAAAGCCGTTTTTTAAGAATAGATTTACATTAATACGGTTTGGGCGTTACCCATCTAAGGATGGATTTCCAAAATGGGTAAAAAATGGCCCTCCAAAGTATGCAGGTTGTGTGGATTATGTGATGAAACACTAGTTCATATTGTAACTTTGTGTCCCCAATTATTAGATGAGTGGAAATTCCTATTAAAATCCATTTTTAATTAATCAGTACTGCCCCCATCATTCAATAAAACGAGCATATATTGACCTAACTGATGCCATATTGGAGCGCTAAATACAAGGAAAAGTCAGTTGACAACTTACAAGTAACTGACCTAGGTGAAACTAAAGTAGGACTGCTAAAACCGATCAGGGTTAATAACACATTCTAGCCTAGTGAAGCAATAACATGTTTGAATGAGAGACCACTTGTACATATATAAGCATTCATATGTACGCATGAGAACAAAGACTAGTGATCCAGCGGCCTATAGAAAATATATCATAAACAACGCTACCCAACTTCATAACCTATAAACAAAATTCTATACTAAACTATGGACCCATTTATAAACCTGACATATTTTGGGCCTACTGAATCAGGTAGTCGAATTAAATCTATATACACCTAATTTACAAACTATATACAATTATATGTATTAGCGGAAAGAATATTGTCATTATAACAAATCCTAACTATTTAAACGACCACCATTGGCGACGTGATCTAGCTAATAGTAACCTACACTTCTGAATAATCAAGACCAGCTTTTTTGTCAAAAGTAAGATTTTATTTACTAAATTATGGTATTTCAATTGATAGTTTTATAAAAGTAATTTATTAGCATTGAAGCAAGTATGATTGTAAAGAAACGTGAGAAAAATACAATTTAAGCAAGTGAATCAAAGTTAAAGTAAGTATTTAAAGTTTAGCATTTCTAAAACCTAAGTCCCTAACTGAGCTAAATAGATAGAAATTAAAATAAAGTTCTTTGAGGATTCTTACGTGCTCCACGCAATGTCCGACAGCACTTCACCCTCATCGGAAAGTCAGAAAGCAGCAGCCAGCCCATCCCTAGGGGCATGACTTTTTATACCTTTCTACACTAACTAAACTACGCAAAGGAAAGTTTTCAGAAATCTTCGACGTCCCATTGGCTGAGAGTGACAAGTGACATGTCACCCACATTTCAAATCTTCCATTAGGTCACTTTTCTTAAGGACCATTGTCCTTTCCGAATGCAACCAGGAGCTTCCTAGGTTTGCAACAATTATACAATAATGTTCTCACTGCTTCCAATTGACTTCCGCGGATGCCAAGTTAAGGGCTGACAAAATGTTCTTTTTTCGACCTTGGCCACGTCCGACAGAATGATGATAGCACGTCAGTTTTTTGCTTTGTGAATGCAGCTTTTGACGAACACTTTATTTCAGAATGGACGTCTCGTGACTTTTGCAGAAGTAAATTTCAGCTTTTAGCAACTCGAGCAAACTAGGCCCAAAAGCAGGCAACTTATGCTTTCTAGTATAAAACAAACACAAGAAAAGTATTAATGTAAGAAATAATGTAGATTCTGTATTCACCCCAGGATTTACTAATTAATTAACCCACCCGATTAATCAAATGTTACCTAGCAAATGCAAACAAATAAAGCAGCGTTTATATCTACCAGTCTTCAATAATCCATTAGACTTATGTGCACCTAGAATAGTACAAATGACATCACACAGACAAGGAAAAGCAAAATAAGCACATGCTTCTTTTAAGTTTGCAGCAGTTAGTAATGACAAAAACGAAAACAATAAATTATTTTATTATTTTGCACGAACAAAAAGATGCAACAATTATGCACGTTTATGGGCACACATGTTAGTCCCCCCATGTGTAAAGTTTAATCTAAGTTGTATTAGCACGACATATCACAAATCATTAATATTATTATTCATGTTATGGAAATGTGACTTCACGAGTTTAAACAAAATTTTGTTTTCTATCTCGCTCCATCAACTCCCTCATCTGGTGATTAACAAATCACCACACCAGCACCCAAAATTTTGGTAATTTAAACTTCCGAGAAATCGATTCAAATTCATTTGTATCAGTAATCCTAAAAGTCTGTTTCCGCATAATCTTTGGAATTAGCATAACGCTCTCTATGTAACTCCTGTAATTCGATTTCCCTTTCTTCTTCTTTTCTAAGTTTATAGATTCTTTTCTTCTCTTTCAACTGCTTCTTTCTTTTATATAACAAACAACCTATTTTGGTCAAAATAAAAATGAATACTATTATGATCAAAGGTGCCAAAATCTTGCCAAGAATTGAACTTCCAATATCATGAAACCAATTTTTAATTGCTTGGAATCTTTTTGAAAGTTTCCCTGTAAAATCATCTTCTTCTAAAGGAATTATTTCTGAATGCATTTGTGTAATATTCTTGATGTACATTTCAATATTCTTACTTTCGTCAGGTATATATGTGCAACAATGTTGTACATGTAAAATGCCACAGACTCCTCCCTCTTTTGCTAGGAGTATGTCTAAAGCAAGGCGATCTTGAATTACCATGGATCTAATTGCAATAACTTCAACATTCACTAGTTGGAACCCATCAGCTGTGTCAGTTGATAATCTATCAACTATAGTGGACAATTTTCTGATTCTCCCTGCATTTAAGGTTATACCAACAAAAGGTATTACTGCTTGAAAAATATCTCCCAGAACTTCAGTAAAAGTTTCTCTTTTAACTCTATTTACATAATTATGAATTTTAAACAATCCTTCTGAATCTCTGTCAACATGAAACACTTTAGGAAAAAAAATTCCCACATAACAAGTTCCATACCAGTGGTCTGGAAGGTTGTAGTAGGCTTTGTCACCGCAAACAAAATAAATCCCAGGAAAGACTGGATCCTTTCCACCTTTGAATCCCCAACCTCCCAAAATCTGATAAGTATCTTCACAGTTACTTGCACCTACAAAGTAATTATCAAAAAGTGTATTATCTCTCCTAATGCAAAGCTTTCCACTAACTGGTTTGTCTATGTGAATTGCAATATTTTCAAGCATTTTGCCATTTAACTTTTCATCCTCTTTCTGCCAGAATCTAGACTTAGTCTGCTTGACTAATTCATTCCTCTTATAAATTGCTCTTCTCTCCTCAACCATATTCAAAAATGTCTTTCCTTCAGCACTTAATTTGCAAGTTAGATTATTTTTATAAGCATACTCATAAGTGAGTTCGTTAGTAACTAGGAAAAATTCTCTCATTTGCTTTGCTTTCTTATGCTTATTTAAAGCATTTTCAATCTTAATATTTGCGAAAATCTCGTCAAAATCTGAATAGTAATATTCTAAGCGTCCAGTTTGATAAAATAAGCTAGTTAACACACTACATGTTACACCATAAGTGAGGGGAAGCATATTATATGTTACTCCCTCAGAAACAGAAGCAGGTAACTTAACGCAGACATAGCAGTCTTTTGCATCCATTACCTTAACATATTCACTCAATAGCTTTGTGAATGTATTACTTGAAAAATCACTAATTGATTTATCTTGATGAATATTAGGCTGATGATCAATAACTTTTGCAGACGCACTATGTTTAGTTTGGCTAACCAGAGCTTTGCTTGTTATGTTAACTTTGTGTAATTCTCTGTTCATCTCCAAAGGGATAATCACAGCTAAAACTAACCAGAGCAGAATTAAAATGAGCAGACACACCAGAGTCATCTTACAGCATCTCTTAAAAACAGAACACCTTGAAGTGTTCTCCTTAACATAAGGCATTTTTGGTTAGTTTAGCCTCAAAATAAAACAAAATAAAACAAAATTTTAAAATCTATTATATTTACACCCCCCTTTTAAAATATATTTTTATTTTTTTATTTTTTTTAAAACCCTAAACAAGATTTCTTCGACCTTATGTCATACATAAGTTTTCTTCAACTAAACAGTTTTTCTTCGACCTTGTGTCAACTAACAAATTTTCTTCAGCCTTTTGCCAATTTAATATTTCTGTACTTCAATCATTGTCACTAATTTCTTGGATTTCGTCTTCTTCTTCACTACTACCATATATGTCAATAACAGGTGGAATTACTAAATAAGTCCACTCAGGAGACTTGTATTTCTGGTTTGGTCTTACTATTCTTTTTCCTTTTCTCGACACCACTTCAATTTTCCTTCCAACTCCAACTTCTTTTCCAGGACTCTTTTGACTACTGATTTCTTCGACTTGTTCTTTTGGTTTCTTGATCAATCTGACTCTCAATCTTCCACCAGGCCAGTAGTCTGCTTTTCTCACGTACTTCTTCCTTGGTTCAGAATTATTTGATTCTGACTTCCAAGTCCTTTTCTTTCTGTTTTCACTTTCACCATCCACGTCACTTTCTTCAGTTTCGTAGTCTGAAATTTCAATTGACTCAGGAACTTCTCTATTCGGCAATTTTACTCCTTCAGGAACTTCACTTTATTTTCCATTACTGGTACTCGGTAATTCGTCTTCCTCCTCTTCTTCAATTACCCCCAACTTCCCAGATTTCGGATTTCTGTTCCTTACTCCAGAGCTTGTTCTCTGCCTTTCGATACTCTCCTGGTCTGAAACTTCTTTTTGTTCTGCTTCTTTGTCTTCGATAGAGACAACCGAATCCTCAGTTATCTTTCCCTTTAACAGATTCTCTTCACCTTCAGAATCTATTTCGATGATTTCCAAGTCTTTTCTTGTCAAATTTCCATTCACTGGCACAGTATCCAGATGTCGACTTTCTTGTCGATCTTCAGAATCTGGATTTATTTCACCTTCTGTTTCGCCTTCTGCTTCAGAATCAGAATCATCTGTGGTATCACTTTCAACATCAGAACTCTCAGGAGTTGGTACTGGAATAGTATGACTAGGATGAATCCAGCGTTTCAATCCTCTGCACTTTACAGCATTAGTAGTGATCAAAATTATTTGCCTAGGCTTCTGCCATCTAGGAGCTAGACAATTCCTTCTCCGATGTACTTTTGTTCTGACCCAATCGCCAGGTCTAAGATCATGTGTCAAAACCTTTTCATTTGATTGTGCTTCAGTTCCCACCTGATTAGACACAGAAGTTACCATATCAGATAACCTTTTACAGTAATCCAAAATAGCACTGTCATTTATGCTCAACAGTTTACCTACAGGTACAAAAGCTTGTCTCATAACTCTTCCCATTAAAATTTCATGAGGACTCAAACCTGTCTTTTTATCTGGTGTACTTCTTAATGACATCAAAACAAGTGGAAGAGCATCAGTCCACTTTACACCTGTTTCAAGACACATTTTTCCAATTCTGTTTTTAATTGTTCCATTAATTTGTTCAACCACCCCAGATGCCTCTGGTCTGTATGCACAGTGTATTTTCTGCTCAATGCTTAAAGCTTCGCAAATTAACTTCATCAGTTTGTTATCAAAATGGCTTCCTCCATCACTCTCAATAGTGACTGGAAAACCGTACCTTGGGATGATTTCTCTGAGCATCAGTTTTGCTACTGTAATTGAATCACAATGCCGTGTAGGGAAAGCCTCTACCCATCTTGAAAATAAGCAAACAATTACAAGCACATATTTCAAACAATTGTGTAAGGGCATTTCGATGAAATCCATTTGTAACCTGGTAAAGGGACCACCCTCTCGACCAATTATTCCTGTCCCCACTACTGATTTTCTGTTTGGATTCATTTGTTGGCATGACAAACACCTTTGACAAAAAGATTCTGCAATAGTTCTGAACTTAGTATTGAACCATGTTTCTCTGAAAAGTCTAACCATAGAATCTCTTCCTAGATGTGCTGGACCATGATATAATCTGGCCTTGTCAGCAATCAAGCAATTTGGTAAGACTACTCTGCCATCTTTGTAAACCCACACTCCATCTTCTTCACGTGGTCTACAATCTGATCTTAACCACAAGTCTTTTTCTTCATCATCTGCTTCATTTTGTAAATCTCTAATCTCATGCCATGTTTCTACAACTGTTGTTAGCATTAATGAATTTGAATCAGTTTCTTTACTCCTCTCCCGATTGTATGAATAATTTTTCCTTGCGCAGTATTTAGCCGTTTCATCTGCAAAGGCATTGCCCTTGGAAATATAATCAATTCCTCTAGTGTGTGCTGCACACTTAACAATGGCGATTTCTTTCGGCAATTGTATTGCTTCAATTAATCTCCTAATGAAAACTGCATTTTTAATTGGTGATCCTGCTGATGTCATGTATCCTCTCTGTGACCAGAGTTGTCCATAATCATGCACAACTCCATACCCATACTGACTATCAGTAATGATGGTAACTCTTATATCCTTTGATATTTCACATGCACGAATCAAAGCAATTAATTCAGCCACTTGTGCTGAACGAACTCCTTCAAGACATGATGCTTCTTCGACATCTTTAACTGTACAAACTGAATATGAAGCTTTCAAGACACCTCCTTCGGATCTTAAGCATGAGCCATCTACAAAGTAGACAAAATCCGATTCAGATAAAGGTCTGTCTTTGATGTCTTTTCTTGGTTTAGTACAGAATTCCATGACATCTAAACATTCATGTTCTGTTTCAATGTCATCAACAATTTCAGAATCAGGCAGTAATGTAGAAGGATTCAGATTTAAACATCTAGAAATCGAAACATTATCTGCTCCTAGTATGATTTTCTCATACTTTGTCAATCTGCTACTTGTTAAATGCTGAGTTTTACCTCTTGTCAGTAATATTTCTACTGAATGAGGCACAAAAACTTTCACAGGAAATCCCATGATGATCCCCTCGCTTTGTTCGAGACTAATACTTGTAGCTGCAACTGCTTTTAAGCAACCTGGTAATGCTTTTGCAATTGGATCAAGAACTGCAGAGAAGTATGCAATAGGTTTCTTTAAATTTCCGTGTCTCTGAATCAACACAGATAATGCACATCCTTCTCTCTCACTGCAATACAGTTCAAAATCTTTCTCATAATTTGGCATACCTAAAGCAGGAGCTTGGCATAAGCTCTTTTTCAGGTTCTCAAAAGAATCCATCTCAGCATCATTGAGAATAATTGGATCTTTTACATCTGACTTTGTCAGTCTTTGTAGTGGTTTTGCAATTACTGAAAATCCACTTATCCATTGTCGACAGTAACCAACCATTCCTAAGAACATTCTGACCTGTCTCTGTGTTCTTGGAGGTAACATTGCTTGAATCATTTTTATTCTCTCAATTGTTACTTGTCTTTTTCCCTTTGCAATTCTGTGACCAAGATATTTTATTTCTTGTTTGCAAAACTGTAGTTTTGCTGGGGACACTTTATGTCCTTCTTCTGCAAGGCGATTTAACAGAATTATTGTGTCTGTCACACAATTTTCTCTTGTCTTTGCAGCTATCAACAGATCATCAATATATTGCACTAACGTAGACCTACCCGGTAAGTCTAGGTCTTCTAATGATCTTTTTAACAACTCATTAAAAATTGAAGGACTTTCTGTATAGCCCTGTGGGATTCTTGACCATCCGAGGGTCTTACCTTGGAATCTGAAAGCAAAGATTTCATAACTATCTGGATGTAAGGGAACAGTAAAGAATGCATTGCAAAGATCGATGACTGTGTACCATTCAGCATCATGTGGAATCTGGTATAAAATTACTGCTGGATTTGGAACCACAGGACAACATGGAACGACAATTTGATTAACCTTTCTCAAATCTTGTACGATTCTAAATGTTCCATTTGACTTTTTGACTCCCATAATTGGTGAATTACAAGGACTACTCTCCATTTCTTTTAATACACCTTGTTTGATTAATTTTTCAATTATAGGTGTAATACCTTCAATTGTTTCTGTTTTCATTTTATACTGTGGAATGTTAGGAAATTCTATTCCCTGTTTCAATGTAATTTTTACTGGATCTACGTTTTTCATTAGACCCATCTCGTTCCCAGTAAAATCCCATATATCAGATTTCACTGTTTCCTTGAGCTCTTCAGGCAAATCCTTTTCTTCAAATGCAGGAAACAATTTTGTTTCTTCTGCTTCCATCATCATCATTGTCATTCTGTATAAACCATCTTCCTCCATTGTTTGTAACTCAACTCCATCAGGAGAACAATATATTCTGCAATTCATTTTACATAGGATGTATCTGCCTAATAGATTCACTGGACTACTATTACAAACCACAAATCTGTGTTTGTCTCTGTAATTTCCAATTTCAACTGGAACTGGATCAGTTAAGTCAGTTTTAATTTGCTGGTTACTTACTCCGACAACTTGGATGGTATCCCCAGAGAGAGGTAGGTTTTCAATTTCCACTGATCTAACAGTAGAACGGGTAGCACCAGTGTCCACTAGAAAAGTGATGTCTACATCATTAACTTTCCCGTTTACAAAAGGACCAGACTGGTCAACCTCAAGAGTGGCTCCAACAACACACTCTTCCTCCTCTCTCGGGCACCGTCAGCAATAATCATCGGAATCGCTGTCTTGACTTTCTGCTAATAAAAACTGTTGTGAAGCATTTTGCATTTGAACTCTTTGCTGCTTTTGTTGTTTTTGCGGTTTTATTACCTGTTCACTTCCCTGAAATCCCACGTTTGGATTATATTTTTGGACTCCCCCACAATTCGGAAAAGGTGGTTGTGCCAATTGATCCTGACGATTATTCACCTGTTGCTGTTGCTGTTGCTGCAACTGTCGCTGAATGTTTAACTCGTTTAACCCCTGTTGCATCTGTAGCTGTCGCTGCAGGTCAACACCATTCTGCATCTGTGGATTCAATAAGGGATTCTTTAAGTTTTTAGGAGGATGAGGACACTCGTCTCTCCAATGTCCAATTTCGCCACAATTAAAACAAGGTAATCTTTGTTTCAACTCTTCAATCTTTGTGCTAAATTTCTTTGGGAAATTATTACTTTTAAACTTTCCTTGTATCTGGTTTGTATTTCCAGTTTGAACGAAATTAGTGTTCTTATTACCCATGCTGGCAATCTGTTGCTCAGCCACTTTTACCTGAGCCCACATGGCTTTCTCCTTGAGCTTCTTCTGTCTCACTTCTATTTCATCACTGCAATATTTAGCCTTTCTTAGAATATCATCTACAGAAAGTGATTGCCATCCTACAATGCTATTTCTGATCATTTCTCCAATTTCAGGTTTTAGTCCATAAACAAATCTATAGACAAAATGACTCATATCTTTTTCATCTAGTTTTTCATAACCACTGTATTGTTTAAAGATTAACAGTAGTCTTTCATAAAAAGAATGAACTGATTCTTTTGTTTCCTGTTCTGTCCTTTCTATTTTAACCCAATCGACTTCTTTGGGTGGAATTTTGTTTTTCATCCAAACAATCACCTTTTCATAAAAATCCATTACAAGAGGATTAGGAGCACCTGTTTCTTTGATTCGCTCAGGTTCTGTTTTTGGCCAACTAATCGATATTTTGCATTCTGTCCAAAGATCTGATGGAACGACAATGTCAAAAAATCCATCTAAATCAATCCACAGAACTTTTGACACTTTGATAAATCTATCTACTTGTCTGTACCATTCCACTGGTTTTTCCCTCAATTTTGGAAAGTCATTTGTAAACAACAGAATGTCCTGTCTCGACCAAGGGACATGAACATATCCTCCACCTGCAATTTCTCTCATTGGAAATTGTTTTGACAATTTTTCCAATCTTTCATCTTCCTTCTTTTTCGTCCATTTTACTCTCCACTTATTCAGTTCTCCTAGCTTTTTGATATAAACAATCAAATCTTTTATATGTACTATTCTTCCCATTGAGTTCAAACTCTCAATGTCACTTTCTGAAAAGTCTAATCTGTAATGTTTCGCAAAATTCTTTTGTTTGCTTACATCGATTTCAAGTTCCGCTGCTAGATCCTCTAGTTGATCATATTTATTTTTTGTTTTCCACTGAATGCTTTTGCAAATGAACAGTAGTTCATCATCTCGATAGTAATTTAAACTATCTGGACCAATTGTTCCGATTATTAATTCTTCGATATTCGCTTTTAATTTGGCCACATCAAGTTTTGGTGTGGTTACCCTGACTTCAGGACTCCCTACATCTGATATAGCACCCATTGGTGTTTTTGGAGATAAATCCTCATTAAAGGTTAAATCAGGCATTCTTGATCTAGAAGAGTTTATTTCAGATAAGTCTGAATAAAATTTTTCAGCAACCTTTTGAATTTCTGCATTTAAAGGAATAGTTAATCCTGTCTTGTTTGTTTCCTTTTGGTCAAATACAGGCTGAACAGGACCAATCGTTACTGGAACTGTCACAGCTTCCATGCCTTTTGTCATTCTTCTTATTAATTCTTCTTTAGATCTTAAATATTCATTAGAATCGACATCTTCAACATTTCTTGCCTCTCTTGTATAATCTTTCGGAGCTTCTCTTGCCCTTGGAGCCATTGTAAAATGTCTACCTTCATTTCGAGCATTATCAAATTCTGGTCTTCTAGGAGTTTCAATGATTTCACAATTATTTGGATAAAGTTTAGGAGCTTCATTAATTGGAGGTGCACTCGGTGAAGTTTCAGTAGAAACCACCGGAGTAGACCATGATCTAGGAGGTCTCAAAGGTTGATTCTTTCTAGCTGTAGTATATATTTCTTCCATAACTGCATCCTCAGATTCACTTTCCATAGATTTCCCTGTAGGCGTGCCCATTACCATTTCTTGAATTAAATACAATCCTTCACTCATGTTTCCCTGTCTCCACATTCGCAATCTATCTTCATGAGTTTCTCTTCTCCAAGGTGGATTTTTAGAAGGTCTTTTAATTCCACTAGCTTCTCTTTGTAACTGATACATTTCGTCTTCCCACTCAACTAAAGCTTCAAATTGAGTTGGTCTCGGTTTTGGAATAAGAGCATTCATTTTCTCTCGTAAATTTCTCAAAACTTTTACGTTAAATGAACCATCATCAGGCCAAGTTAAAACACCGTCGTTCTTAGTATAGCGTTTCCAACTATCAAACCATAAGACAGTATGATATCCATATTCACCTTCCATGTACGCTGCAGGTGTTTTATACTTATGAAGTAGTTTACCACCTCGCGTTTCAATTTTCTTGTCAGGTGAAAATAAATTTTTACATTTCTGAAATAATGTTGGCTTTTTCTCAACATGTTTAAAATGATAACTCATTTTAAGAGTTAAATCTAATTCACAAAATCGTTCGTAAAATATTTCCGGGATGTTCCGCAAAACAACCAATCCGTGCGCGAAACACACCGACAAGCCAATGACAGTTGAGCTACGTCACTTTTCTGCTCAACCAATAAAAATGGAGTTTTCCTAAAGAGCCAATTAGCTTACAGATCGTCAGAGACTCAAGAGCCAATCAGAGTATAGTTTGTGACGTAGGTCACCCAATCCCAGCGCGGCTCTGTGACGTACACAGCAGCTGCGGTTTCTCGTTTCTCACTCCTGGCGCTTACCCCTCCTTCACAAAATCTTTTCACAGCGCCATTTTAAGAACACTTTTCAGTGTAAATTAATTCTTAACAATGACTATAAGGACATCATCTGTTCGTTTCACTATTTAGGATAGTTTACATACATTCAAGTATCCACACTTCGGAATAGACAGCGCTATTCACACTAAGGATAATTTTCAATTGTCAGTAGAGTAACCCTTACCCCACCCTTCTAACACGTATAATTATGAACTCGCTTTCCTCTGAACGCACCGCGAAGTGACAGTTCTAAGAGTTCCACTTGAACATAAAATACAAATTAAACTCGCACTTTCACACTGAAAATTCCCTAATTTCGGACACACATGAAATCCGTACAGGACTCTCACCTGTTTATAGAGATCATGCACCGTTAGCAAAATAACGACGTTATCCGTACAGGGCTCTCCCCTGTTTATAGATATGAAACATGTACCCGTACAGGACTCTAACCTGTTTATAGATAATCATGCACCGAAACTTCTTTACCCTTCACTCAAGCTCGGATATAACTAATACTCTTATCACAGTGAGTTTTATGGAAGGCGCTTTGTCCCTATTCTCATGCTGCTCTAATTTCTTAGAAAACCCTCACTATTCAAGATTCACACCTAGCCCTAACACTGTGCTGCTCGGCGACAACACTATGGTACACGGCGATACCTCTTGTGATACTCGGCGATATCACTACAAACAGAACAGATGGCTTGCGTGACTAATTTCTCGCCACACAATCTATACCGGTATAGCTTACAGATAGCACGAAAAACGAACTCAACATGTGTTAAAACATCGATCCTATTTTCATACCATAACACTTCAGTAACCCTTAGCAACCAACATATTACCTTGGTTACCCTTAGCAACCATCCTCTGCTACCAGAGAATTGATCCAGCGGCCTATAGAAAATATATCATAAACAACGCTACCCAACTTCATAACCTATAAACAAAATTCTATACTAAACTATGGACCCATTTATAAACCTGACATATTTTGGGCCTACTGAATCAGGTAGTCAAATTAAATCTATATACACCTAATTTACAAACTATATACAATTATATGTATTAGCGGAAAGAATATTGTCATTATAACAAATCCTAACTATTTAAACGACCACCATTGGCGACGTGATCTAGCTAATAGTAACCTACACTTCTGAATAATCAAGACCAGCTTTTTTGTCAAAAGTAAGATTTTATTTACTAAATTATGGTATTTCAATTGATAGTTTTATAAAAGTAATTTATTAGCATTGAAGCAAGTATGATTGTAAAGAAACGTGAGAAAAATACAATTTAAGCAAGTGAATCAAAGTTAAAGTAAGTATTTAAAGTTTAGCATTTCTAAAACCTAAG
Source organism: Lissotriton helveticus (assembly GCF_964261635.1). NCBI lineage: Eukaryota > Metazoa > Chordata > Amphibia > Caudata > Salamandridae > Lissotriton > Lissotriton helveticus. Next base: position 56,964,902 of record NC_136060.1, read on the forward strand.
TCCCTAACTGAGCTAAATAGATAGAAATTAAAATAAAGTTCTTTGAGGATTCTTACGTGCTCCACGCAATGTCCGACAGCACTTCACCCTCATCGGAAAGTCAGAAAGCAGCAGCCAGCCCATCCCTAGGGGCATGACTTTTTATACCTTTCTACACTAACTAAACTACGCAAAGGAAAGTTTTCAGAAATCTTCGACGTCCCATTGGCTGAGAGTGACAAGTGACATGTCACCCACATTTCAAATCTTCCATTAGGTCACTTTTCTTAAGGACCATTGTCCTTTCCGAATGCAACCAGGAGCTTCCTAGGTTTGCAACAATTATACAATAATGTTCTCACTGCTTCCAATTGACTTCCGCGGATGCCAAGTTAAGGGCTGACAAAATGTTCTTTTTTCGACCTTGGCCACGTCCGACAGAATGATGATAGCACGTCAGTTTTTTGCTTTGTGAATGCAGCTTTTGACGAACACTTTATTTCAGAATGGACGTCTCGTGACTTTTGCAGAAGTAAATTTCAGCTTTTAGCAACTCGAGCAAACTAGGCCCAAAAGCAGGCAACTTATGCTTTCTAGTATAAAACAAACACAAGAAAAGTATTAATGTAAGAAATAATGTAGATTCTGTATTCACCCCAGGATTTACTAATTAATTAACCCACCCGATTAATCAAATGTTACCTAGCAAATGCAAACAAATAAAGCAGCGTTTATATCTACCAGTCTTCAATAATCCATTAGACTTATGTGCACCTAGAATAGTAGAAATGACATCACACAGACAAGGAAAAGCAAAATAAGCACATGCTTCTTTTAAGTTTGCAGCAGTTAGTAATGACAAAAACGAAAACAATAAATTATTTTATTATTTTGCACGAACAATAAGATGCAACAATTATGCACGTTTATGGGCACACATGTTAGTCCCCCCATGTGTAAAGTTTAATCTAAGTTGTATTAGCACGACATATCACAAATCATTAATATTATTATTCATGTTATGGAAATGTGACTTCACGAGTTTAAACAAAATTTTGTTTTCTATCTCGCTCCATCACTAGCGACCAGTAATGTCCCATTATTCGATTAACTGGTAAACAGTGATAATGCTGAGATCTTATTAAAATGCTGTGTGTAGATAAGAGGTGGGTCTAAATCGTATAAGTAAGTAACCTCGATTTAACCTGGATTTAACTCAGATGAGACATTTCAAGCCACAGAGGTTCTATTACAGTCAACTTTGAGCATTAACATATCTTAAAACAATTCTTATAAGTAAGTAACCTGGGTTTAACCTGGATTTAACTCAGATAAAACATTTCAGACCACTAAGATTCTATTACAGTTGGATATTAGCATTAGCATAATTCAGAGAAGTAAACCAACAGCAATGTAATAAAGAAAGCCAGAGGAGAACTCATGTGCCACCAGTAGAAGGGCCGGATGCAGAATGACCAGGCGTTATCGTGTCCATCGATAGATCCTCCGGGCCATTGAGGAGTCTTTAGAGGTTTTGGGGGTCCACGAAGACCTAGGGAACCCCTTGGATGCCCACACAAAACCTTGCTGGACCTGTAAAGCCAAACTTGTAATTTAAGGAGCGCAATCTGGGTCGGAGAGCAAGAAAACCTTTCTGAATGTCCACCGTCTCATTGCTGTAGTCTTGAGATATGTAGATTCTAGTGGATTTCCATAAAATATGATTGTTTTTGCGCATGAAGGCCAAGATCTGTTCAACATGCTGGTAACGCAGAGGCTTGCATACAAATGGTCTCTGGCCTTTTTGGTTTGGAGATACTCTAGAAGGAACCCTATGAGCCCTGTCAAATTTGAGTGAATGGAGAAAGGTTAGATTGGTAGCTTGTGAAAACCAGGACTCTAGAAAGGAGAAGCAAGAGTTAGATGTATCCTCCAAGCCCTCTGGTATTCCAAAAATGCGAAGGTTCCCTCTGCGATTCCTGTCTTCAAGCTCAGATAGTCTCCTGGCCGATGAGTCCATTGTGATTGATAAATTGTTGAGGGATTTGCAGATTTTTGTTTCTGCCTCTTCAAGGTGGCTTATCCTATTCTCAGTTTCAGTCAACCTCGCATTGGTTTCTCTAATGTCTTGCCTGATCGCTGAAGTCTCTTCCTTTGTTGATTTAGCAAGGTTGTGTACCTCAGAAAGTTTGTGTAGTATAGTGTCCATAGTGGCATTTAAGTCCTTCTTGCCTTTGATGGGTGAGTCCGGGTTTAGCGGATCAGCCTTAAGTCTTTTGAGATTTTAGTATCCTTGTCGCCCATGTTGATTACAATGTAAGCAGGGAATTGTGGTCAGAACCAAGGTGACCTTGTTGGCTTTGTTACCTCAGAAATCAAGGATAAGGCGTATAAGCTAGAAAGACGTCCCTTCCGGTCTTGGTGTCACAAAAGGAGAGTACGCTGTTACATTCAGTTCTGTAGTTGTGGTTGTTGGCCCTACTAGATGAGGTGTGAAGCATTCAGCGATTCCAACTTGCTGGCATAGAATAGAAAGTAACAGGATCCAAAAATTCTAGTTTTTATTTAGGCATCCATTTTAAGGTCAGGCAGAACAAGGACAAGCATAGACACCCCCTGGAGGCAGCCATTTTAAGGTCAGGCAGCAAAAGCAACAAAGGAAATGGTGGCAAAGTATTACAGTGGTTACAGCCCATACACTACAGCGCAATCGAACCAAAATGATCACTGCCTCATAATTGGGACAAAGACTTTGAAAGGAATGTGACCGCAATGAATAGTAGCCCAGCACTGCATCCAGTGAAAACTACGTCGATGGGTGAACACGTGCTTTTGCCTCGCAAGGTGCAGTTATAGCCTATAGAGGCGTGGGGGAAAAGCAGGATGGGTTCTGTTCATCAGCCTCGCCGCGCCAAGAGCGCCCGCTATTTTATGATTGCTTGCACATAGCATGCACATTGCGTGTCAGGGATCGTAAAAACGTTGTAGGGTGTCCATGAGCTCAAGAAAACATAAAGCTGACTGTAACAAACCCAACAATATGTGCCAGCTTTAAGCGGTTGTGCCCAAGATCGCATGATCGCCGGTAGTCTTTAACTTTCCTATGCCGACAGCATGTGCATTGGCGCGCATTAACTTAAACGCTGCGTTTCTGTCTTCGGGGCTCATACGGTCATTGAATTTCAAACTACTTGCTCACTCAATCGTGGTCTTGAATCATGGTATGCAGACGTAACCGCCGTCTACGGTGTTGCTCCGTTGGGCTCTTCTGTGTGGAGTCCTCCCACGGTCAAACCTCCGGCGAGGGCGGAGGAGACTAGACCAGGACCGCGTTGCTGTTCCTCGTCTGGATCCAGTCCGATCGTGCAGGGATTTCAGTCAAACTAGGACCAGAGACTGCTCTTCACATTCCGACACGTAATTATGTGGAGAAATACGTTGTCTCTGCCTAATATCACCTCGAAAGGCAATGAAAAGCTACGCCATGTGAGGAGGTGAACGCTTATGCCGCCATCTTCTCCCGCGTCCAAACCACGACCCCCCAAACCAGGTGAACATTCATTTATGTACTCCATATATGTGTTTCATGTCTGCTCTAACACGCCGCTGGCCCGCTCTTGATCATGTTGGGAGCTTAGTTTCAAGGTATCCTAACCAACGTTTATCTACCAGTACAAATGTTATTCAAATACCCACATTTGATAGTCCCTGCAGCCAGGGATTTAGCGACAACACACATTGTGCTTCCGGCCATTCCACTGGTCCAAGTCATTGGCTCCCTCACATTCAGTAAATGTCAGTTGCGTAGTTAACTTTCACTGTTCCGAGGATGTTTATGTTCTCAATAGTCTAACATGGTTTTAGTAATGCCTTGGGAGGGGAGCTATTTTCCCCTGGTCACCATGCTTACTAGTTTTTCTCTGGGTAGGGTGGGAGGGTTTGGGAGAGGGGGTGGGGAGGGCAGGGGTTTATGCTCTGTTAGTTTATTTTGTTTGCTTTTTCATGTGTGTTGTTATTATTTTTATTGCTCAAGAGCCATTCTTTGCTCAAACGCCAATATCCACCTCCTGATGTTTGTGTGTAACCTCAGGTGTCAGATTGATGGGGCACTTTGTTACAAACTCGACTATCACGGTGTCCCAATATGCAACACACACTAATTGTTTGTTTCAACAATACAGGTCTGTCTCGGTTATACATCCCTTTAAGTGTACATCATACCGCAAGAACAATAGGGGGTCCTGTGCCCAGTCCCAGCGTCCTACTTTCCCAATCCTCCACTGCTGTGGCTCGGACTCACTGCCAGCGTTCGATCACTCTTATAACTCGCTATACTGTCAAACACTACACCCAAAACCCCTCCGGGGACCTCCACCTTGAATAGTCTAAAAATACTTTCGCTTAACGTTAAAGGACTTAATCATCCGGTTAAATGGAGGAAGATATTGGACTACATCCAGAGGCAGAAAGGGGATGTTGTCCTCTTACAAGAGACAAAAATCGAGGCAAAGCAATTCAACACGCTCAAACATAGATTTTAAAATGAAGTTGTTGGCTATGAAGCGGTGGGCAAGAAAAAGGGTGCCCTAACCCTTGTAGCAAAAAAACTCAAACATTGAACAAGCATCTTACACGGCTGATACTCATGGGAGATGGATCACAACCAAGTTGATTAAAGACAATACAGACTTCTTTATCACCACTGTCTATGCGGCAAATAAAATTGAGTTAGACTTTTGGAATGATCTTTCTAAACAGATCGAAACTATCCCAGACACTAGTAAGCATATCTTGGCAGGAGATTTTAATCTACCCTTAGATCCCGCCCTGGACAGGGACTCGCGATGTGCTTATCGCAGTAACAATTCACATAGAGCCTTTACTAACCTTTGCTCCCGATTCAGCCTGCTGGATTCATGGAGATATCAAAGCCCCACAGGTACAGAATACATGTTTTACTCGCCACCTCACAATTCATACTCACGCATAGATTATCTATTTATTACCAGTAATGCCACTGCTAGAATAGTAGAGACGTCAATTGAGCCCAAGGTGGTCTCAGACCATTCCTGCATCTCCTTGTCCATTTCTAATACTAAACTGATAACCCGCCAATCCCTATGGAGACTAAACGAGGAAGTGCTAGAGAAAGAACAACATAGGAAAACCATAGAGCATGCAATTTAGAGTTACCTATTGAATAATAAACGGAATCACACGCCCGACCTAACCTGCTGGGAGGCTCTGAAAAGCACAATCAGGGGTGAAATCATTTAAATCAGATCAGCCATGAATAAGGATTACAACAGAACACTTGACGAATTCGAGAAGGAAATCTTAACCCTTGAAAATCAACACATTGCATCTAGAGATGCATCAATAATGAATGATTTGGTAAACAAAAAATATGAATATAATAAAATGTTAAGTAATAGAGCTGGGGTGTGGCTTAATAAGCAGAAGAAGCAAGGCTTTGTGAATCCAATAAGGCTGGTAAAAGCCTCGCAGCGTATCTAAAGTTTAAAGTACAGAAAAATACGATAAATAGTATAAAAGACCATAAGGTGGTAGTTCACTTAGAGCCAGATAAGATCGCTGATATTTTTAAACTTTTCTGTAACACCTTATATTCTAAGAACAAAGAGGTTGACGGAACTAAAATTCAGGAATATCTTAATGAATGTGACCTTCCACCCCTGACAGATTCAGAACGATTAGAACTCAACAGCCCAATTAAGGCCCTGGAAATTGAAAAATCTTTTAAATTGCTTAAATGTGGGAAAGCCCCCGGTCCTGATGGGTTTAGTGCAAAATGTTATAAGTTCTTCCCCTCGCTTTTGATTCCTCCCCTCTTACATTTATTTCACGAATTTAGTGAGACAGGTAAAGTCACAGGAACACTGGCCAAAGCTATTATTGCAGTACTACCTAAGGAAGGGAAAGATACGACACTCCCCAAAAATTATAATCTGATTTGCCTTATTAACCTAGATTGTAAGCTTTACGCTATGATTTTAGCTAACCGCCTACAAAAATTCTTACCTAAACATACTCATCCATCACAGGTTGGTTTCTTAAAGAATAGATTGTCTAGCGACAGCACCAGGGTTTTAGCACATGTTTTGGAAAGAGCTAAACTTACCACCTCGCCTACAGTAGCCATCACGCTCGATGCTGAAAAGGCATTCCGCAAAGTTGGCTGAAATTACCTAGAAGCGGCTCTGAATAAGTTTGGACTTGGCGAGACTTTCATCCATGCAGGAGGATCGATCTCGTCTGCCTTCCAACTCCCACAGGGAACTAAACAAGGCTGTCTCCTTTCCCCCTCCCTATTCCTACTCGCCATTGAACTATGTTTGTTTCACATCAGGAACAGGGAACATATCTCTGGGGTCCATTTTAATGACTACACGGTCAAGATTACGGCTTACGCCAATTATGTCTTAGTTGTCTCTGAAGAGGCTGATAAGGTTATCCCTGCACTCATGTCTACAATAGACAGTTTCTCAAAGGTGTCTGGATATAAACTAAATAAAGATAAAACTGAAGTAAAACTCTTAAACAATCTCGACAGTAAAACGATAATGGCCTGTCATGGCAATCTAAAAGTTTTAATTATTTAGGCCTTGACTTTGAGAAAACCTGATCTCTACTCTCCATATCAATGAAACTTCGGTCTATAAGAAGATATCCACATTACTGGAAGGGTGATCACCTAAACACCTCTCATGGTGGGGCAGGGCTGAAACCCTGAAAATTATGGTGACTCCCTTGGTCAATTACCTTGCGAGCATGCTCCCGATGATTTTCTCCTCTGAATTTTTTAAACAAGATCTATAAGCTCTTCAACTCGTTCCTATTGCAGGGTAAGAAGCCCAGAATATCATTGAGTAAGCTACAGCTTTCTAAAGGAAAAGGCAGTCTGGGTCTTCCTAACTTTAGGAACTATCAAACGGCATTTCTCTGCAAGCAAGGAGCCAATTGGCTGACAGTACACCCGGACTATACTCCAGTATGGCTGGACATAGAAAGGTCACTCATTTATAGAATGCCTCTATCTGCTCTCCTTACCATGGACCGATCTCACCTTCTCCACTCGCGATATGTTCTCCTTAACACCAAAAGAGCACTTCTACGAATTGACCATCTTTATAGGCTTAAAATAAATAAGTCCAACATGGCCTCTTTATGGAGAAACCCCTCGCTCCGGATTGAAGGTAGCATGCTCTACTGGGAGCACTGGTCATACAAAGGTATAAGCCTAGCTAAAGACCGCTTTACAGGACCACACCCATTACCTTTCTCAACCATCGAGATCCAACACAATTTAACCCCCATGGATTTCTATGACTTCCTGAAATTGAAATCTCTCCTTTCCACACGCTCTATTAAACCCTACGATCGGTTGTATGATGATACATCGGTAATCTTTTCTTCGCGCGCCTTTACAACGTGGCAAATACATCGCAAAGTGTCTTTCCCCGGCAGTTTTCACATTGCACGTTGTTGCATCGCTACTGCGGTGATTCCTATTGGTCGCGTATTACATCGCAGTTTTTTAAATCGCCGTCAGGACAACGCGTTCTTTGCTCTTGGATACAGGAGAATTTCATGGTAGTTTGCCTCAAGCTTCTGGGTCAGTCAAAGTGAGACACATACATTCATAATACAAGCGACACCCTGAAAGCAGCATCTGCCACTTTCTACTTTTCCATTTTGTAGGTTTGGCCTAGAGACAGGTTAAACTTTCTTTCCAGCCTCATGTTTTCGAAACGAATAATAGAAATATTTATATTCATGTATGTTCATGTTTTCCAAAATAAATGAATAAAGTTTAATAAAAACACACACACATACTTAATAATTTTCATATTAGCGGTTTTGGTCAGATGATTGGTCTGTTGAAGTGTTTTCTTTACCTTTGAAGTGTCATAGATTGCTTATTTTTGGTGCACCATTGCATTACAGAATTTCTAATCTTTATTAATTTACTATTTTACTGTCAATGGCATATGCTTGCCAGTCGTCAGTCACCGCTTCAGTAAAAACATTGTATGCATACCAATGCAAAACCTATTGGTATTGCCAATGCTTTGTTTCGTTTTGTAAGCGATCCATACCAGCTGCAGGTATTTTTATGTGTCTAGGAAAAACCTCTGTGCCTGGTAGAATCACACTGGACGTTTCAATATTTGGCTTCGAAAACAGCACAAGGAATGCTGATGTATTGTGCAGATGGTTTGTTTTCTGTAAATACATGTGGCCTCATGAGTCATGCTTTTGTTTTTTGTTTTGAGTGACCACGGCTCCACGCCAGCTATGCCAACTGCTCCCAGTGCCAGGGATGCCCGCTGCTCCCCCGGCCACCCCTGACCGCGATGGTTCACGCACAAAGAATTTGCCAGCTTGAGCTCTTCGTGCATACCACCGCCCGGGCAGTCTCAGATGAGCATGGCTGCCTGTCACACTCTACCTCCCCCAAAAATAGTTTCTCCTTCACGTAAATCTTTCCCCAGCTGTGGACACGGGCAGCAAGCAATATTCAGGTGTGAAGTTTGAACATTATTAGTGGTCAGTGCGAGTACAGAGAGAGACAACTTCAAAATGCCTGATACTCTCGAAGGTGGATTAAAAGTTAGAAGAGCTAGGAAAAAGCTGGAGACTACCTACGGTCGCTAGTGTTCTTTATAAAGGGGCATGGCTTTAAGTGGGCCGGGTCCCACCTGGTCTGAGCACGGGCTGTTTTTGAAAGGAGTTCTCCAAACTGGTCTCTATCGGGCTCTGCTTTGTGCCCTGTCACAGGCGGTCCGTTTTCTCCCAGATTGCAGTAACAGCAGGCACATCGATGTGCGCTGCTCACTTCTCCACTATTGGAGAAGTTACGGCATGACGTCATGCCAGGTGAGCGTTGGAGGGGAAGGGAAATTCTTTATGGAGAGTAATTTCCTCTCTGGATTTCCCTTCTCTTTTTGAATCTCAGGAGAGGCAACATTGTCGTGGTGTCACCAGGGCTTTGAAGGAAGCTTTTTCAATATTATAAACAAGCTATAGTTGCTGCTTATTTATCTTGTGCAACTAACAAAGCTTTTCCAATATTATAAACAAGCCATAGTTGCTGCTTATTTATCTTGTGCAACTACAACCACTGACAAAGCCAATAGTCCTGACTTGTATTTATTATGTGACTTGTATCATATATTTGGATGCAATGACGGAAACAGCAAATGCTAAGCATCCATCAATCCACCCCCCATCCATCCACCCTTACATCCATCCATCCATCCGCCATCCATCCACTCATACATCCATCCAGACACCCACCCATCCATTCATCCACCCTTTCATCCATCCATCCACCATCCTGCACCCACCCATTCATACATCCACCCACCCATACACCCATCCATGCATCCATCCACCCATACACCCATCCATGCATCCATCCACCCATACGCCCATCCATGCATCCATCCACCCATCCATGCATCCATCCATCCACCCATCCATCTATCCAGCCGCCATCATGCACCCATCCACACTTTAATCCATCCATCTATCCATCCAGCCATCAAGCCATCATGCATCCATCCACCCAGCCATCCATCCATCCATGCATCAATTCATCATGCATGCATCCATCCATCCTTCATGCATCCATCCATCCCCCTATCCATCCCCCCTCCATCCACCCATCCATCCACCCATCCACCAACCCATCCATCCACCCATCATCCACCCATCCATCCACCCTCATGCATCCATCATGCATCCATCCACCCATCCATCATGCATCCATCCACCCATCCATCATGCATCCATCCCCCATACATCCACCACACACACATCATGCATCCATGCACCCATACATCCACCACCCACACATCACCAGCCCCGCACCCCTTTCCAGCTGCAAGCGAGTTACATACATCCACCACCCACACATCATGCATCCATGCACCCATACATCCACCACCCACACATCACCAGCCCCGCACCCCTTTCCGCTGCATATTTCATCGTACTTGCGTGCTTATGTTTTTATTTTTTAAAGCCGAATTCAACATCTTGACATATTTCATCGTACTTCATCGTACTTGTGTGCTTGTGTTTTTAGTTATGTCATCGTCCGCGGCAGGCTCTCCGTTGTCTTTGTATTGCGTGCTTGTGTTTTTAATTATTTCATCGTCCGTTTACTTGCGTGCTTGTGTTTTTAGTTATGTCATTGTCCGCGCATGCTCTCCGTTGTCTTTGTAGTTAGCTAATCATACTTACATTTTTTCAAAGCAGAATTCAACCGCAGGCAACGCCGTATCGTTGTAATCGCGTGCGATATTAATGGCATCGTGCCGTTGTTGCATGCGTAGTGAATGCATGCGATGCCAACGATCCTGCGATGTAAAAGTCGCGGTGCGATGGCACCACGATGTTTTGACATCGATGTAATGGGTGTTTCCCCTACGATCCATCTTTATTCACTCAAATGACATTGATAATGAAATCTGGCCACGCCGTCTCCAGAATATACAAGCTCTTGTCACCTAACCAAAGGAAAGCTCATAAACAAAATGAAGTTAAGTGGGAATCAAAACCTAACTCCACTAATATCTCATTCGATTGGGAAAAAATATATAGCACAGCCTTCTCAAATAAAATATCCCCTATTTTATCACAGACTAAGTACATGTTACTCAATAGGTCATACTGGTCGCCAGAAAAACCTTTTAAACTCCATCTACGAGACAGTCCGACTTGCTGGAACTGTAACTCTGCTGTTGGTGACCACCCACATGTTCTTTACCTGCCCCACCTTACAGCCATATTGGGATAAAATGTACAAATGCATAGGTTACATTTTTAACATTCATCCTCCCAGGGAATTTTCATATATTTTATTGGGCGTCTTGGATCCAATGCTGGTCAATGATAACGATCGACACCTGATGGACCTCTTGCTTACCCTAGCCTGTAAGGTTATACTGTGCAAATGGAAAAATGCTAATGAAGTGTCCTTTAGAATTTGGCAAGAGTGGCTGTCCTTCCTGAGAGGTGCGGACAACCCAGCACTGCATTCTTCTCCATGGCGCAAGTCTTACAGGAAGCTTTGGAAATCTCTAGATGCCTCATCACTGTCATTTGTTCCCCCGTGAATATAACCTATTGTGGAAATGTATAGTCCTATATTGTATCTATATGGCTATGATGGTGTATGCTGTAACTTTATCTAATTCGTTCATATGTCATCATAATGCTTATGCAATTGCTCACGCTTGGTATTTTTCTATGTTTATTTTCTTATCCTGCGACCCACAGGTGTACAATGACTGCAAATAATAGGCACTTGAGCACGATATTATGTATCTTTTGATTAGCTTATATCTTTTGGTCAGCATGTTTGTAATGATTATCTTGTATTATTTTGCCAGACCCCATCATTATTGTTATATCATTTCTCTTCTTTCTCTTTATTTCATGTATGTATTTTCTTTGTTCTTGTGTGTTTTTTCAATAAAAATGATTTGAACTAAAAAACAAAATCCATTTTTAATGAATTGGGGGTAAGACCTTGTAGAAATTCCATCATCACATGTCTTACTGGGGTATCACCACAAATGACTTTTAGTTTTGCTAAGTTTATTTTAATAGCTGAAAAAAACTATTATCTTGTGATGATGTGGTGTTATAAAACAGGTACTTACACCATTAATGTGGTAATAAGTATATCTAGAGAATAAAAATGCTTGGTTTTTAGTTGGATTATATTGTGATTATAATGTCAGCACAAATGCACTCTGCCATATACCTCGATTGTAAAGTTTATTGATATCATCTAATTTGCAGGTTTTTGTAATATATATTTACCTGTTAGGAACTGTCACCATGAACATTTCTCACTACCTATGCTTCTTACTGTTGCTAACTGGGTCAAGTGGTTTCTTTGTGTACATAATGATTTTGTAAATGTTAATCTTATGAAACATTATGCTGTGGCCGCTTAAAACAGGACTTGGTAAAGTCTTTTTTCTTTTCATAGTGAATTTGAAGTTATAATGTCGTTTTTTATTGCTCATGCATGGTTTTTTTATCGATTGTAATGATTTTAATTAATCAACACATAAATATTTACTTACTATGCGAACCCTATCTACCAATCTTTCATAGCATTGTATCTCCTCCCATCTCATGGCTGTTGAAATGTTGCAGCGATACAGATGCAAGAAAACAATCTGCAATACTCCATCGACCCACACCTCGAAATATTCCACAAGCTTTTCTTTAACACTGTGTCATCCTCAAAGTTTTCTGTAGCCCTCTAAAATAGACTAAAAGCTAAATAATCAATGATCTTTGTAAGCCCCCTGCTGCTTATTTCTGAAACAGACTGCAGTACAAAAGAAATAACTATTTTATATTGCCAAAACATGTTCCTCTTCTACATTTTTAACTCTCACCTCAAATCAAAAGTGCCTCGAGTGTTTGGACTAATGTAGCTGTGAGCTATACAAATCCACATGCTTATATTTAACTCTTTTAGGTGAAGCGGGTTTTAGGTGAAGCTGGGTGTCCAATGTTAGCTCACACACGGTCAGATCTGACAGATTTGAAGATCAGCACCGATTACGTAAATATTCTTAATTGTTGTAATTTGTAATCAAATATATACCATGTTTCGATCTAGAAAACCAGTTTTGCATCCCAGACTGGTAGACCTAGTAGGGCATTGGTGCCCAAGAACGTGTTCTGAATCCATCTCCAATTCAATCACACAGAAAAAGATTTTTAATTGATTTTGGAATAAGCATAGTATCACTGCAAGATCACCAAGGAAACCAAGACAGTTAACATATTGAAGATGATTCAATGCGTTACTACTTTTACCATCTGACGTTTTTGCAACAAAAAGTAGTTATTTGGTTCAAATCTCTCTGATTAACGAGGCCAATAACTCCTGAAGTGTTGACTACACAGTCGCGTAAGAAAGTACGCAGACGCACGTGTTCCTATTTTTAGCCGAATACGAATTCCTAAAATACAAATGTTTGTTTTAATTTTACAACCAGAAAAGGAGGGCACACGGTGTATTGCCGGATTTCCTTGCAGTTTTTCACGGCAGAACAATTACATTAGCAGGCTTATGTGCTTTTCAGTTAGGCTGCCATAAGGACTTTTCTTCATCGGACGATGCCATGTATAATATACTGCATGTGGGTTTCTTTCAAACACCTTTTCTATGCTAGCATTTGTCCATATAATATTCTCTCTTCATACATTCCATCTTGAATCTTGGAGCAGCGACGCCGCATACCCTGGCTGTAAAACCCCATGTCTGGCTTCTCCGACCGTTGTTGTAGTCCTTTGCAAGAGACGGATCCAAGCTTAATGGCATACTGCACCACTAGTTCCATTTTCGGGGCCTTAAGCACATTTTTCTCCTCTTGACTTCTATAAATACAGAGCGCCTGCACGGATTCATCATCTCGAGTGCAATTATTCTCAGCGAAGGGTGTCAAGGTTCAGAAGCGGTCTTTATTGAGCTTCTACAAAACTCCATTGTGGGCAGTAAGATGGAAGCGTTCCTTCTACAATCATTTGTTTTAATGCAGCTTTTGAATCCGGAGCTTTGCGCACAAGAGCTATTGACAAAAATGATGCTTTAGACACAATGAGAGCAGCAATACGAAAAGAGCAATCACTAACAACTGAGAATGACTCCCAGGTAGAAAAAGCACGCGCCAGGAGCTTCATTGATTGAGGAAGCATGTTTAGGAAGTGAACACAATTTTGGGGGCGTCACAGAGACTTTTTAAGACATGGGCAAAGTGGGCAATTGCCCACGACACCCACCTTCCAAAGCTACCCGTGGAAAAGTAAAGATTTTGTTTTTTCTAGCTTATTCTCTCTTTATTTCCATATCTTAGACTCTCTCCTCTTCCTTCTTCTACCTATGAAGTCGTCTCGTTTTGCCCAGTAGCATCTGAAGGACATTTGGGGGTCTTGGAAAGCCATATTTTTCCGTTTCTGAAAGTTTGTTCGGCTTCAAGCTGGCTTCAATCAGCAGCAAGTGGGCAGTAAACTTAACATCAGGGAGGCTCTAAAAACGTCTTGCCAACAGTCCCAACCATCCTTAAGACGGCACTGCCTTTAATAGACCAAGGAAAAAAGCGGTAAACTTGTTGACTGGCATAGAAATAGAAATTAACTTACTAAAACGTTTCTCCTGCTAAAGCATTTAATATTTGGAACCACTTTAGTTACATATAAAAACAGAAGAATATATAGAAATATTATGTGCTCTATATTTTCTGAAATTATCTACTACAATAGGTGTTTTTCATGTACATCTTCTGCATTGGCGTGTACATTATAAAGCATTCATAGATTTTGAATACATGAATGTATGAGATTCTCCCAGTGAAGAAAGTGTAACCAGAGGTGACCAAAACAAGTGATGTTGACATAGTGGCCAAAAGTGTGGTAGAAAGAAAGTGTCTGCTTGCTGTTAGAGACCACTTTTGTAATGGCCATTGGACTCTGACAGCAGTGGACGTGGACAAAATGTGTGTCTAAATGCCACATTTTGCCCTTACAGTACAATTTGCGAAGCCAAATGATTGGCCCTGCAGGTTCTAAAGACAATAGAATGGGACACAATAAATGGCTGGCCGAAACCCCAAGCAACAATTTGCCACTGACAACAGGCAAAGGTCCATTGATTTTGCACTAGGAACATATGCTATGCCTCCGGTGCACGTCTCCACACAGAGAGCACTTGACACATTGGTTTGACTTTAGCTTGATCCTGTACTACATACCCTGCCACAAGAACTCATAGTCTCCATGTGCCTCCGCCCACTCACATGTCGACACAATTTGCAAGACATAGTCTTAGGCCAAACTCTGAGCCATATCTCTTTTCCCAAGAGTCCTTTAGACACACCCATCCCACATTGGAGTCGGGCAGGGCCCTGTGGCCATGTGCTGTGCCTGCCCCGCTGCTGCTAACGACTGCAGGACATTCAGCAATGTCCAGAGAGCAGTAAACATGGAGTCACACCCTCTCCCAGTACCACTGTACAAAGAGACTGCCTTGGGCAGAGGTTGTGGATATGGACTTGTCTTGGTTACTTACCCACTACCCCTAGAAGCTGTAGACCATAGTTATCAGCCAAGTCATGTCGGCTTTTGGCTGAGGGTTTGCCGCTCTGCCATGTCCTGCAGCAGGTCCCCTTAACACAAGTGCCTGCAGTTTGTTGTGCTGTGTGCAGACTCATCAGTGTATTGTTTAATCAGCTACAATGCTAGCCAGAATTACCAGAAAGTCAGTATCCAATGTGGTTTTAACCTTTTGTTTTAGCCTCCCACACATGGCTCTCATAAGAGAATAAGAACTGTTCAAATATGACCTTGTTACCCAGAGAGAGGCTTTGTGGATAAAACACAAATGTCTTCCTTACTGAGCATGACTGCCATCAGCTTAACAGAGTACAGAAGACTGGAAGTGGTGTTACTGTGTTAATTCATAAAGTCTGGATAGGTCTTTTTTTACTGTTTCCCTTTTGAAGAGACAATAGTCTTCTGACCTTGCAGGTTCCAAAGGGCTGCCCAGGCTTATGTAACCAAGCTCTTCATGTAGATGAGGCACATGTATGTAGAACTGGTGTGTGCAGTATGATGAATTAGGAGTGTATGGGCTATGATTGATTATAAGATCAGTTCCATAAATCTTGGATTTTCACTGCAAACAGGCTGCTCCAAATTGAGGTTGGAAGTACAATTTTGAAAGTATCAAAAACAGGGGATGATAAGAGGTATTATACAGCAGAGCTCATCCTCTTAAACATGAACGTACATCAAAAACAAGGTGCCCTAGTCATCCATGGGGGCAATCATCCCTTGCGACAAAAAAACAAAAAGCTTTTTACAGTGTAACCCTCACCTACCAGGGTTAACTCTGTGGCATGCTTCATCACTTACGGGTGTAATGCGACCTGTGGGTTACACAAGCATGTTTTGTATTTCATCCACCTAAATGATGGTGGATAGGAGATGGAGAGGTTTGTGAAGTAAAGTTGAAAAGTCCTGTCTGGTAGGAAAAACTGTTGTATTCTGTCCTCCAGATGGTATGATTAAAATAGGGAAAGAAAAAGTAAAAAGTTATTTCGGGTTTAATGACCCTCCTTTTTTTTAAGCTCGGTCTGCCTGTTTCTACCACCCTTCCTTGTGTCTTTCATCAGGACAGTAAATGTCACTCCTTCAGACCACTACTTATTTTATAAGCAAAAAGTGTTATTACATCACATAAACTGCACGCAAAAAGAAACCATAAACCTACTTAGATAATAATAATAATCCTGAGTTTATACAGCACCTGGTTACACTAACCAGTGTGTCCCCGCGCTAGTCAATGGCCCCAGCATCCCACCTTACAGCTTCCGTGACCCCGTCCACAAACTAGCCCCTAGGGAAAAGAAAGGTTTTTAATTCCTTCTGGAAAGCCACCTCCGAAGTCTCCACACGGAGCCTGAGGGGTAAGGTATTCCATCTGCGTGCCGCCAGGAAACCGAAGGATCTACCTCCCATTCTGGCCCTTTTGGTTTTAGGAATCTGCATTAAACCAGCACCCTGCAACCACAGCAGCCGAGTAGGAGTGTACGATGTGAGAAAGTTGCGCAGGAAACAAGGGCCTTTCCCCTGCGCAATCCTATGGCTGACGCAGAGAGCTTTAAACTGGATGCGCTCCCTAATAGGCAGCCAGTAAAGAGTCTCCAGAGCTTTTTTAGAGGTGGATCTCTTAGGTAGCATCAACACCAGTCGGGCGGCAGCATTCTGAATATGCTGTACTCTCTGAAGACACTTCACATTTGCTCCCAAGTAGAGGACATTCCCATAGTCCAGCCTGGAAGTAACCAAGGCATGGACCAGGGCCCTCCTAGCTGACACGGGGAGCAAATCAAGCGTCTTTCTAAGACTCCGTAGAATGCCAAAGCAGGTTCCGGCGACAAGTCTGGTGTGATACTCGAAGGAGATTTTAGAATCGATCCAGATTCCAAGATTTTTAACTTGATCCTTGGGTACAGGTAGAGGGCCCAAAGATTGAGGCCACCATGCTGATGTCCAAAGAGACAGAGAGTTGCCCACAATCAACACCTCAGTTTTGTCCCCGTTCAATCTTAGACAATTATCAGACATCCATCCAGCCAAGTCTTGGAGACAGGACGCAAACCTGCTGGCTGCATGCTCAGCCGGTTGTGTCAAAGCCACAACCAGCTGCATATCATCTGCATACGTCACCACTTCCACTACATATTGCTCAGTTATTAATGCCACAGGCGCCATATAAAGGTTAAAAAGGGTAGGACTCAGACTGGAACCCTGAGGAACCCCTTGATTCAAGTCAAAAGCCTCCGACCTGTGGGGTCCTTGCTCAACACGAAAGCTGCGCTCGTGGAGAAAAGAGTCCAGCCAGTCCCATGCGTTCCCTACCACTCCTCCCTTCCTCAGACACTGTAGCAAGGTGTGCTGCGCCACAGTGTTGAATGCGGCACTGAGATCGAGGAGAATCAGTGCCGCGGTCTGACCCTCATCCACATGTCTCCGCAAGGCCTCTGTAGAGAACAGCAAGGCAGACTCTGTTGAGTGGCAGGAACGAAAACCCGCCTGAGAGGGATGTAGGAGCCTATGAGCTTCAACATTTGCTGTAAGTTGCTGATTAACCAATTTTTCAGCTATGTTGGCAAAGTAGGGAAGGAGTGATATGGGCCGCAAATTGTTCAGTTGGGTCATACTAATCTGAGGCTTTTTCTTGAGTGGAAGCACCACAGCTTGTTTCCAGGTTATCGGCACCCTACCAGATCCAAATGACAATGTTAACAGGTGACTTATATAAGGTGCTAACGCCTCAATATTTCCTCTCAGAATTTTAGCTGGAGCCGGATCTTTAGGTGAGCCAGATTTCACACCTCTAGCTACTTTAATCAGCAGATCCTCATCAGGAACCCTGAACGCCCTTAGGCAGTCATTTTCTATAGGTCCATTCACTGGTGTCTCCTCACTACCGGAGCAAGCCCTAGCCTCTTTTGGGAAGGTAGAATAAATGTCCTTCATTTTATTATAAAAGAATTCTGCTATTTGATTACAAAATTGCGCAGAGCCCGCCTTCTGTTCCCCAATAGAGGCCAGTGAGGATAGCTCTTTGTAGACCACAAAAAGTTCCTTAGCGGAACAGTCTACCTTGTCAATCCGCTCAGTGTAGTGGGCAGAGCGAATTTTCCTTATCAAAGCATGGTACTATCTGAGGCTGGTTTTATACGCCCTCTCCGGGGCTGGCAAGTAGCCCTTTCTCCAGATTCTTTCAAGACGCTTGCATGCCGTCTTAGCCTCTCTTAATTCAGCATTAAACCACACTGCAGATTTAGTTCGCCGCATGGGACCCGTGCTGGACCAGGGAGCCGTTGTATCTAAGGCAAGCTGAATACTTTGGTCCAGGGCTTTACAAGCCCCATCAATTGCTGGGCCTAATCCTTCTGGGGGCCCACCCTGCACCAGACTGGTGCAGAAGTTTTCTGGGGAGAACTTCGTCCATTTTCCCTGCCTTTTATTGGTACCTCCTGCTTTCCCAGAGATATTTCCCTTGGTATACTTAATTTGGAATTGCACCAAAAAATGGTCCGTCCAAACCATCGGCACAGGAGGATCAGTTTTAAGGGCTTCCCAGTTGCAGAAAATAGGGTCCAGCAGATGTCCTAAACGGTGAGTGGGTAGCTCAGATTTTAATACTAATTTCAGGGTTAGCAAATCTTGACGAACCTCTTGGGCCAGGGCATTGGAGTCATCGTTGAAATGCAGGTTAAGATCCCCTAACAGAATGAATTTCTCATACCGCATGGCTGGGCTCAGTATATTATGTATGAGGCTAGCGGAAAATTGATTGCTGCCTCCCGGAGGTCTATAAACAAGAAGAAATTTAATTATGTAGTTATTCGATACAGTTATGGAAAAAGCGCCAGCTTCACTATCGGATATGGTTAATGGCTCCATAGTACATTTAATATTGCCCTTATGGACCACCGCGATCCCTCCCCCCTCCCGCAGGGTCTATCCTGACCTGCATATCCCATATCCAGGGGGCAGAGTGTCCAATATTTCAGGGGACGAATCCTCATCTAACCAGGTTTCCGTTACGAAAAGAATGTCCAACTGACTATCAATCAGAAGGTCCCGTGTTTCCACAATGTGTTTCTTGAGTGACCTACATTTAATTAGGGCACAGCTAAGCTCCCTATCAGTCCGCCCTGTACGAACACAGTGGCTAATAGAATACCCACAGTGTGTACACTTCTCAATGTAGCCTCTCGCATTAAGGTCCATACTGTGTCTGCATTTAGACACAGTACCAGTGTGGAAAGCAAACAACTCCTGCCGTGAGTAGGTAAGGCCTACCTGAACTCATCCAGGGGTCCTGGGCCCGAGCCCCGTCCGGCCTCAGACGGGTGCAGACGGGCTTGCCTTTGGCGCGCTTCGGCGTGCCGGCGGAGCGCACGATGCGCGGACGCTGGGCCATGTGGAATTTATGCAGGATTCTCCCCTGCAGCTAGAGCGCTAACCCTCCAAACCGGAAGTGCCTGACTCTACCTACCACGCCCTCCGCGCAACGGTACTAGCTACTGCGTCGGACCAGGGCGGGTAGGACAGGTCACTGAGATCAGGCGTGTGATCCTTCCAGGTAAGGCTAAAGAGCCAGGAAGCGCGTGTACAGCAACAGCAAGTATGCCCTTCAACTATTCAGGTGTCCCCTTCCCTTCCCATCTAAAACAAAGTGCGTGATATTAAAATTGCATCCAGAATAAAATGCTGCTAAGTGGGATCACCTATAGATGTCTATTATAATGTCAGGCGGAACGCCATCGCCCGCATTGCGGTGGCGCTCTGCCCAACATTATGTCCCACCTGCCTCCCATTTCCCCCCCTGCCATATTATGATGGCGGGGGTACTGCGGCGGGTGGGAAAACCGTCCGCCGATTTTCCGCCCGTTCAACAAGACGACCGGGTGGAAAAGGGTTGAATATGGTGGCTGTGTCTGCTAGACACCGTCATCCATATTGCAATGCATGCGGGTAGCAGCCTTTCCATGGTGGCATTGCTGCCACGGAAAGGCATGCGGTTTTCGCAGTTCAACGGGCCCCCAGGATGTTAGGGGGTTGGGCACATGGAAGTTGCATGCACAATGTGACAGGCACCGCGCAGTGCCTGCCATATTGTGCATGCAAATGCAAAATGCCTTTTTTGCATTGCAGCGGGTGCTGTTGACAGCACCGCCCGCCGCTATTTAAAAAATGCGGGATACGCCCACCAGTGTGGCGGACACATCCTAATTGTGTATGCAGGACCACAACACACATAGCAGGCGGTCCCATTTAACGATGCGATGGCGGGCGGACTTTGTGTTTTGTTCTGCAATATCTGAAATATAGAAAACAATAGTTAGCTTGCCAATGTGGAGGGCACATAGAAAGGAATGAGTGATCCACAACTAGAGTGAAGCGCCACTTGCTTTCAAATACACCATATCATAGTATTTGCCCATGCACCTAAAAAACGTCCTCAATGCTGGTTATATGGGGCAAACAAGGAGAGCACATCTAATACACACGTTGGTCAAAACTCCTGTGATAGAACATCCACATTGAACATACGCACTGGACAATACAAATACATGTGTAAAATAACACTACATACATATAAAAAGCACTAATAGTGTTTCATAGGTCTCATGGTGATGAGGTGAGCTGTTGTCGCACTCTAAGTAAAATGGGGGAGGCAAAAATAATCACTAAGATTGAATATGTATGATCTTATGTAGAGGATTCACGGTTGTATTACAGGACAATGAAATTCCGTTGCACGCATGCCTTTACCTCGCATGCGTTACAAGAGGAATGCCTTTACCACACATAAACGTTACGATGCATGCTTTTACAACGTATTTTGTTGTAAAGCATGTATGTTAAAGGCCTATGTGAGATAAAGGTTGTCCTTGAAACCTGCCCTCTGTCCTCAAACCGGTTCCTGGCACTTCCCTACTCTGACCCTTTTTAAAATTACCGACCCTGCCCTAATCCCTAAATTTAGACCTCAGCATGAACCCCACTGCTCTGCCCTTTAAAAAATACATGACACCAGCCCTAAGTCCTAAATTTACATCCCAGTGTGACACCCTCATGGCCCCCAGCCCTTAAAAAAATACCCAGCCCCTACCCTGATCCCTAAATCTGTACCTAGCGTGACATCCTCTTGGTCCCCAGTTGCATTTAAAAAAAAACATCCTCAGAGTTAAACCCACAATCCATCCTAAAAACAAATCACCTTACCTTAATAAGACGACAAGGTCTTGTGAGGCATGGCACAGGCCATCATGAAGAAGCGGAAGTATCCCATCGCTCCTCTAACGACGCCAATAGCCTTGACCCTGCAGGTGCCTTTCCCACACTTACCACAAACAAATAATGGACGGAATGCTGACAATGCAAACATTCTCCCCCAGTGAAAAGATCTGGGTTAAATCCATTGTTCTTTTGCCCACAACGACACCCTAGTTTGGACCCAGCCATATGCAAATCAGTCTTGACCCTTTGCCCATGGGAACAGTCCAGACTGAACTGCCAGGCCAGGTCCTCCTTGGACCGGATGCCAGGCCTGGACCTCCCTGGGGTGGCGTAGTGGGCAAAAGAAGGATGGATTTAACCTAGATATTTCGACTGGGGGAGAATGTTTGCCACTATGAGCATTCCGTCCATCATTTATTCGCTGTAACACTTTTCACCCTAAGTGGTATGGGTATTCCCAGACGTGGGTCCCTTGCTCACTGTGCCACTGGATTCAAGCTAGCCTGGCTGAAGAAGGGTGACAAACCCTGAAACAGGTCCCAGGATGCTTGTTTCCAGTCCAGGGAGGACCTGGCAGTTCGGTCTGGACCGTTCCCATGAGGCACAGGGTCACGACTGATTTGCATATGGCTGGGTCCAAACTAGGGTGGCGTAGTGAGCAAAAGAAGAATGGATTTAACCCAGATCTTTTGACTGGAGGAGAATATTTGCATTTTCAGCATTCCATCCATCATTTGTTTGATGCAACACTTTTTGCCCTAAGTGAGATGGGTATTGCTAGACGTGGGTCCTTGCTCACTGTGCCACTGGATTCAAGCAAGCCTGGCTGAAGAAGGGTGACAGACCCTGAAAACGGTCCCAGGATGCTTGTTTCCAGTCCAGGGAGGACCTGGCCCGGCAGTTCGGTCTGGACTGTTCCCATGGGGCTCCGGGTCAAGACTGATTTCCATGTGGCTGGGTCCAAACTGGGGTGGTGTAGTGGGCAAAAGAACGATAGATTTAACCCAGATCTTTTGACTGGGGGAGAATGTTTGCATTGTCAGCATTCCGTCCATCGTTTGTTTGCTGTAACACTTTTCGCCCTACGTTGGATAGGTATGCCCAGAAGTGGGTCCCTTGTTCACTGTGCCACTGGATTCAAGCTAGCCTGGCTGAAGAAGGGTGACAGACCCTGAAACCGATCCCATGATGCTTGTTACCGGTCCAGGGAGGTCCTGGCCTGGCAGTCAGTTTGGACTGTTCCCATGGGGCACGGGGTCCAGACTGATTTGCATGTGGCTGGGTCCAAACTGGGGTGGCATAGTGGGCAAAAGAACAATAGATTTAACGCAGATCTTTTGACTGGGGGAGAATATTTGCATTGTCAGCATTCCGTCCATCATTTCTTTGCTGTAACACTTGCCGCCCTAAGTGGGATTGGTATGCCCAGACGTGGGTCCCGTGCTCACTGTGCCACTGGATTCAAGCTAGCCTGGCTGAAGAAGGGTGGCAGACCCTGAAACTGGTCCCAGGATGCTTGTTTCAGGTCCAGGGAGGACCTCGCCTGGCAGTTCGGTCTGGGTTGTTCCTATGGAGCACCGGGTCAAGACTGATTTACATGTGGCTGGGTCCAACCTGGGGTGGCATGGTGGGCAAAAGAACGATGGATTTAACCCAGATATTTTGACAGGGGGAGAATGTTTGCATTGTCAGCCTTTCGTCCATCATTTTTGTACTGTAACACTTTTCGCACTAAGTGGGATGGGTATGCCTAGACGTGGACCCCTTGCTCACTGTGCCACTGGATTCAAGCTAGCCTGGCTGTAGACGGGTAACAGACCCTGAAACAGGTCCCAGGATGCTTGTTTCTGGTCCAGGGAGGATCTGGCCTGGCAATTCAGTCTGGACTGTTCCCATGGGGCACAGGGTCAAGACTGATTTGGATATGGCTAGGCCCAACCTGTGGTAGCATACTGGGCAAAAGAACAATAGATTTAATCCAGATTTTTTGACTAGGGGAGAATGTTTGCATTGTTAGCATTCCATCCATCATTTCTTTGCTGTAACACTTTTCGCCCTAAGTGGGATGGGTATGCCCAAATGTGGGTCCCTTGCTCACTGTGACACTGGATTCAAGCTAGCTTGGCTGAAAAAGGGTAATAAACCCTGAATCTGGTCCCGGGATGCTTGTTTCTGGTCCAGGGACTACCTGGCCTGGCAGTTCGGTCTGGGTTGCTCCCATGGAGCACCGGGTCAAGACTGATTTGCATATGGCTGGGTCCAACCTGGTGTGGCATGGTGGGCAAAAGAACGATGGATTTAACCCAGATATTTTGACAGGGGGAGAATGTTTGCATTGTCAGCCTTTCGTCCATCATTTTTTTGCTGTAACACTTTTCACCCTAAGTGGGATGGGTATGCCTAGACGTGGACCCCTTGCTCACTGTGCCACTGGATTCAAGCTAGCCTGGCTGTAGACGGGTAACAGACCCTGAAACAGGTCCCAGGATGCTTGTTTCTGGTCCAGGGAGGACCTGGCCTGGATATTCAGTCTGGACTGTTCCCATGGGGCACAGGGTCAAGACTGATTTGGATATGGCTGGGTCCAACCTGTGGTGGCATACTGGGCAAAAGAACAATAGATTTTATCCAGATTTTTTGACTAGGGGAGAATGTTTGCATTGTCAGCATTCCATCCATCATTTCTTTGCTGTAACACTTTTCGCCCTAAGTGGGATGGGTATGCCCAGATGTGGGGCCCTTGCTCACTGTGCCACTGGATTCAAGCTAGCTTGGCTGAAAAAGGGTGATAAACCCTGAAACTGGTGCCAGGATGCTTGTTTCCGGTCCATGGAGGACCTGGCCTGGGAGTTCGGTCTGAAGTGTTCCCATGGGGCACAGGGTCAAGACTGATTTGCATATGACTGGGTCCAAACTGGTGTGGGGTAGTGGGCAAAACAATAATGTATTTAACCCAGATCTTTTGACTGGGGGAGAATGTTTGCATTGTCAGCATTCCGCACATCATTTCAGGTGAGTCTTGAGTATGAGTTCCATTGCAGGCTTAATCACGCAGCACTGAAGTTTATGATGGAGAATTTTGATCGATGGATTGAAAAAGGTTGCTGATCACCAAAAGATACACAATATAATAAAAATATTGCCAATTATTACAAAATAGTGTAATCTGAAAAAGTATGTTAATGAAAAATATATTGTGAATTCAGATGACCACCGGAGCTGCATCACTACATACAATATTGCAACTGACAAGATAAGCAAGATCATCAATAAGAACTGGAGAATTTTGAACATTGGCCCTCTGAATCTTCCAAAACCCATGCTTTCACACTAAAGGGGCAAAAGTCTGAGAAGTGATTCTGACTCACTAGTACATACTGGTCCCCTGAAACAAGCTGCAGGGTAAAGACAGACACTAGGGATACTTCATAGAGTGATGTGGCATTATCTGTCTGGAGGAAGCAGTATATACCATATAATCAGAATCACAAAGTCAATTGATTTTGGCAACGATTTCAAGTAGGAACTTATGGCCTGATTACGACTTTGGAGCAGCGGCGATGGCACAATGCCACCTTCGCTGCCCCAAAGCCATGCAAGCACCACCGACCGCGTTACGAGTTGCAAATGTGCAACTTGTAATACGATTGGTGGTTCTTTGGCCTTTCCCATGGCGGTGCCTTGAAAATGGGGAGATCAATGAGAAAAAATCTAGCATGGCATAGACGGTGATGTCCATGCCGTGCTGGGACAGGAGCCATATGGTTTGCCACCCTGAATGCCGCCCTGAATGTTTTCCCATGGCCTGGGGGACATCTTGCACTACCAGATTTTTCATGGCAGAGATAAGCCATGAAAAGGTGGGCAGTGCAAGTACTAAAAATATGTTGAGCGGGACTACGGCAGTCCCTGCTCAGACTATTTTGTTATGGCTCTCCTGCACCACTATCAGAGAACGACTGTTCCCTGCAAATGGAACTCTTCACAGCGGAACTGAGAAAAGAACTCCTCAGCCGTCCTACCCTGGTCCCTTTGCTCCACCATGGTCTACCTGAACTTTTGACGGTCCAGTCAAGCATGACCAGATGACCACGAGTAGTTGTTTCTGCTTCTATGCACTATTGTTTGATTTGGTGTCAAATAATTTATAAAAATGTCCTCTATTTTTAGGTTGAGCCTAAACAGCGCTTGTGTTGTAGGCGATCTGTTGTATTTAGTTTGTGGAGTTTGACTCCTGCTTTGCTTAGGATTGGCTTATCTATGTGTCATTTAAAAATGGGAGTTTAGTAATGGCCGATGCTTGGTGTATGTCCCTTTTTGTGAAAGTTAACTCCCATTAAGTATTGCCACCGGAGCGAGCAGCTGCACGCATGCTGCTTACGTGCCTTTATCTTGTTATTTTCTTAATTTTTTTCAAACCCTCCAAACCTTCCTAGGCTCGCCCACTTCCTCACTGTCTGTCTGTGATCGATTGTAAGAACACAGGCATTACTTTTCATCAGTGTGGGAGTCGCTTGTCTGACCCTTGTCCCGGTCTCTCTCTTTAGCTCTCAAATTTTTACCCCTCTCTTTCCCAGGGCTAACTCTCCCCGGGCACCCTCCCTGGGGTTCTCCATTTTCCCCCATGGCTCCTCCCCCTGCTCTGGATGCTCCTACTTGGCTGAGATACTGAGCCCCGCAGCGCCTCACCATGGGATCGGTGGAATGAGCTCTGGTGAATAACCTTCCGGAACGTGTGCGGTGAAAAATTAACAGGATCCTGTAAGGGACAGGGAGCAGGTGAGGAGCAGCGGCCGGTAGTCTGGAGAGGTGGTTTAAAACATGCGTTGGGGGTTACAGTGAGCTGGGGAGGGGAACTGGGGCCGCTACTCCGTATAGCTCCTGAATGTTCCCATGCCCTGTGTGCAACTTTAGATAGTTATGTCTTCGTAGCCAGCAGCATATACATATATATTTTTTTTACAGTTTTCTATAACGTAAACTTGAAGCAAAGGTATTGGAGCACTTTATGTGAGCACCCATTACACAAAGACACATTCATTTTTGTAGCAACAGGAGATAAAGTGATTTTACCAGAATTGTAGGACGTTGAGCCAACACCGAGACCTGAACGTGGTTCCCAATTACAACCTCGGCTGAGTGGGCAGCTCTGGGGTTATGCCACACCCTGTCCCCCAATGGAATGTGCCTTGCTGAGCTGCCCCTTGTGGAGTGAGGGATTTTGATTGCAGGATGCCCGTCTCCCTCAGCCTAATCCTAACCAGCCCCGCCACCCCCTTGCATCCGGCAGCTGCTTTGTTATTGACTTCACACGTCTATTGTCCTCTCGAGCTCCTCCAGGCAGCGAAGGCCTCTTCCTTAAAGGCACAGAGTTAAGACTGATTTGCATATGGCCATGTCTGAACTGGGGTGGCTTGGCGAGCAAAATAACGATGGATTAAACCCAGATCTGTGACTGGGGGTGAATGTTTTACCATTGTGCAACATTCTGTCCATCATCTTGTGTGTTTTGCTCTTCCTTAAAGGCCTCAGTGAATGGTGTAAACAGGGCGTGTGGGTATTTAGGTGACTTGATTAATTATTGATGGACTTTGATGCTGCATGTGACATTGCAGTCCTGATGGGCTTTGTTAAGAATGCACATCTGAGACTTGTAGTTGGTCGGTGATTAGGTGTATTTATTGTTGTAAGGAATGCGTATTTCTTAATTGCTGTTGTTTTTATTTTTGCGCAATGTACACCTTTACCTATACCCTTTATACATTGTGAGTGTTTCTGTGTACAGCTGTACATGAGTACTCTTGTTTGACAAATAATTTTATCTAAAGAGAACTGAGGAGCACAGCTCTCTTTCTTATTTTGAGGGCATGCGGCCCAGTTTGCTAGGGACTGTGTTATTGTTCACTGGAGTAGAACTGATGCTTCTAAAACTGAATATTAAAGTGACATGTAAATTAGGTTGACCTGGAAGATTTTGTGCCCGTCTGTGCACTGTGCCTTGACTATATGTGCAACCTGGTATGCAGGCGGGCAACTAGAGCCAAATTTCGGGGGGCTAAAAAAGATTTTGGTGGGGGGCTTATTCATCCATCCATAGGCAGAGTGGCTCTAAGAAAAGGTGAAAACAAAAGCCTCATTAACAAGCAAATGGTCTTTTAACCACTTAAGCGCTGATGATGAGCTGAGCTCGTCATCAGTTGCGCCGCTCGCACGCTGATGACGAGCTGAGCTCATCATGTAACGCGGCTTTTTAAAAAAAGCCGCGCAGCGCGAAAAAAGCCGCCGCACGCATGCGGTTAAAGACCTGTGATGCACTCAGGTGCGGCTGCAATTAGACAGTCGCCAGCCCGCGAAAGGGCTGACACAGACGACGGGGGGGCTGAAGCCCGGTGAGCCCAATGTGTGTTGCGCACCTGCTGGTGTGTGGGCGGCACCCAGAACGTGTGTTGGGGCAGTGATTGTTTCCATTTGGCATCGCCACCTATTGCATCCCTCCACTAAATGCCTGAACTTGTATCCACCTGTGTCAAAATGCTCATGGCCCGTTGTCAACAAGCCCAGTGTGATGGCTGATTGTACAGATCTCTCTTGATCCATGCTGGGTGGGGAGGTGGCCATTCAAACATTCATCTGTGTAGGTATTAGAAGCGCATGTGGTGATCCGAACAGAGTAAACACGAGCAGTTTGTTAGTTAAACGTTTAAGGAATCCTGGGTTTTCACTGCGACCCAATCTTGATGAATGATTGAACATCTAAATATTTCCAATTCAATAACTTAATAGGTTGCCAGAAAGTGTCACTGGTCTAAAACAGCACGACTTCTTTGAAGAACGCTTGGTTGACCTTACTGTTTCAGAGGTCTTACATCCCTCACCAGTTAATCCCATACAGATTGCCGATGCAAAAAATACATATTCTGTGAGTGTATCAATTCTTGATCCCCATCTTGATGAACAAAACTCCAGCCAAGGAGTCCCATTGTTTTGGAATTGCAAAGCACTTACATATAATGCAGACATCGACATTTCACAAAACATAGCTACCAAGTGGCCTCAGGTCACATGTCACAACGTCAACCAGTCCCAGCTTTTAAGCCCAAATCATATTGCATGCTGGAAATTATCAGTCCATAAAATGTAAAAAGTGAAACTACAAGTACCAGAATTAAATGTGTTGGTCAGTTTAAGACAGGACAGACTGAATGTGTCATACTTGATGAAGGCCCAGATGCAGCTATGAAAAGATCACAGTGATACGCTTATTGGCAACTTCTTATTGGCAACTATCCAGTTGTCTCACACAGGAGGAAATAATAAGTGTGACTCAAAAATTAGCACTGAGATGAGCTATTCCTCAGACTAGTTCTTTGCTTTGAGTGAAACTGCCCACAAGGGAACTTGTTATGGGCTGATTAAGGACAACAACTCAAAACAAGCATTTGCAATGCAACAGGTCTCACATTTACGCGAGTTTGAGCTATTGGCATTGTAAATGACAATGACTTTTATTTAGGTGTTGGTTTTTGAAACATAAATAAAAACACATTGTCATTTTCAATGCCAATAGCTTAAACTTGAGTAAATGTGAGACCTATTGCATTGCAAATGCTTGTTCTTAATTGGTTTGGTACTTTTCTTGTGCTTTGGTTTTACTTTATTACTGTTTGTGGGCTGCATAAACACTTTACAAATTGCCTCTAAATTAAGATAGACTGATTTGTTCCAGCTACCAGAGGTTTAAGAATAGGTTAAGTTAGTGGCTCTTTGTGGTTCACCCTGGCAAGGATTGAGGTTGTTGGCTAAGTGGGGCGTCCACCTCTTTAACCAATAACCCAATTTCTTGCAGTGCTTAGTAGTATATCCTACTGAACCTTACTGAATACTGCTCAAAACGTACGTAAGATGAGTAAGAATGTTTCATTTTGTAGACACTGTCAAAGATGTTTAATGTGGATGTTTCTGTACTATGCCCTAAGTCTAATACTGATTGAGTGGTATATTTTTTGTAATAAATCTGTTTATTGACATTAAAGAACAGACATAAGCAGTTATTTGCATTTTTCGGGACCATGACAGTTGTATCAAGTGAGGAAAAAAGAACTCCCGAAGACAGTTGGCGGCAGTGTAAAATGCGTACAATATCATTACAAGCCAGTTGTTATGTTGGCCAGGTCCATTTAAGGCTTCATAGTGGTGTCCATTAAAGAAAACAACAATTAGGGGGCGTGGCTTGCGCGCCGCTGGAACATGGCGGGTCGCGCTTGAGCTCTTCAGCGAGCGGGGGATGTCGGAGTTTACCAGCCGCTTCTTCAATGCCCCTCTTCATTAAAATGACATCTCCTGGTGCCGGAAGGTGACGACAGCTGACTGATACCATTTTCGGCGATTTCTGCCGGCCGGCTGCATGTTTTTCCCCGGTCAGCTGCCCTGACGCTGGATCTCCTCACGGCTGGCCGCCATCTTATCGCTTGTGACGGAGCCGGCGCCCTGACATCAAATGGCCTGTTTGGATACAATATTGCAGGTGTAGGGTAATTCTGGCAACTATTCCTCACGGTGCTGATTTGGTAACGTTTTTTTTTTTTTTCCTTTTTTATGCTTTTTGTGCTCAGTGGCTAGATACTGTGTTGCAGGCTCTCTCTTACTTCACCACTGCTCTCTGTGGCTGGAACTGCTTTTTTCTCACAATGTTCTTGCTGTGTCCTCTCGATTTATAAGAGGCTCTGCCATTCATTTTGATGCCTGCTCGCCATATAAGTCCGCCATTGTCATTGATTTAGCGCTCCTTAAGTCTGGCGTGTTGTATTTCTTTTTTGGGGGTGCAACTACGCAGTTTTTTTTTTCTCAAGTGGCTGTGTATTTTTTTGTTCATAGGGTCTGTCTCTCATGGCTGCAAGTATGGGTCGGTCCACAACTCATAAAGACCCAAAGGATGCTGGCGCTTCGCTTAAACGCCTTAAGTCATTGTCTCCTACACCTGAGACTGTTCAGTCAGACACCACAACTCTTGACGCGATATTAGCGCGCCTTAATGAGGTGCATGATATTGCCCAATCTACAAAGACTAATACGGACTTACTGCAAGTAGAGGTGTCCGCCATTAGGAATGACTTCAAAGCCCTTTCGCTTCGGGTATCGGCCACTGAGTCACGTATAAGTTCCTCTGAGGATACTATACAGAAGCAAACCAGGTCTCTCAGCCACTTGGAGCGTTCAATGGCAGCTTTGCGTAAAGATCTCACTGAGCAGGAGGACCGTAATCGTAGATCTAACCTACGCATTTTTGGCCTGCCGGAAGATGCAGAGAAGTCATCTTCCTCTATGATTGAGTTTTTGTACCATTGGCTTCCTGATACTTTACAAATCTCATTTCAGAGAGACTTTGAGATAGAAAGAGCACATCGTGTTCCAACTTTTCGTTCTAAGTCTGCCACCCAGCTGAGAGCAATCATTTTTAAGCCACTGCGTCACCAGCATACGGAACAAATTCTTTCTCACATGCGCAAGATTAAAAATGTCGTTTGGGAAGGTCATCGGATTTCAATCTCTCAAGACTTTGCCAGGGACACAGTCATACGGAGGAAGGGCTTCCTTAATCTGAGAAAACGTCTCTCTGAGATGAACATTCCCTTTTCCTTTGCTGGTCCCTCCAAATTCCGCATCTCCTACAAGGGACGTTCCAGAATCTTCGATGAGCCGACGGACTTAGCTACCTTCCTGGATAATCAGATGGAGATACAGATGGAGATTCAAAGGGCGACTTCACAGGATCCTGGTGCCTCGGGCACTTGAACTGTCTTCTTCGGTTTCCTTTAGGGTGGTTTTCTGCATTCTTATGTTTTTCTCTTTCTGTTCTTGCTGGTAGTCTCATGCTACATTGACTTTTATCTTCAGTATTGGAGTTTATCTGTTTTGTTTCGTACTTTTTCCTTTCCTCATAGACATGTCGTATACTCCGTGATGTTTCTCTCACTTCTCTTTCTTGCTTTCTTTTATCACTATATATTCATTGTTTGCTTCTCAGTCAATCATTATTTTTCATCTCTCTTTCTCAGATTCCCCCTTGGGGTGTATATTTCACGCTACCTTCTTTTCAGGACAGCTTTCTTTGGTTGCTTGTTTTTTACTATAGTTGTCTTTTTATATTCTACCCTTCTCCTGCGTATTCTTATCTCTGTACTCTCTCCTTCTTTCTGAGTCTTGTTGGTTACGCTTTTGATTTTATCTCTCTTCTTCGTATGTTTTTCTTTTTCTGTGTGAACGCTTTTTGTCTCTCCACTGTTTTCTTCTTTTGTATTATACTCATTTCCACATCCTCACTTTGTTAGTTCTTAGCTGTTGTCCTTTTCTGTCCCTCCTAATCACTTCTCTAACATTTCATTCCTTTTTCTAGTCCGGGTCTTTTTCTCTTTTTTATCTACCATTTCTCCTCTTTTTCTCCATATCTGCTCCCCTACATTCCTACTTTCTTCCTTATTTATTCTGACTTGCTTATTCTTATCCTCTACAGTTATGCCTTTTCCTCATTTATGATGTTATCTTTTACAATGAGTATATTATATGCCTTGCATTTATCTACGGTTTAGGATGTACCTTATATATTTACTGTGTTATTACTTATTTTACTAATCATATTCATTATACATATATCTACTGCTAAGATATTGGTATATTATATTTGGTGTAGTTCTCTGCAATATTAGGTTTGATTTCTATTTCTCTTGTTCCTTTACTTCTCTTCTCTCTCTCTTTTATTCATTTACGGTGCTGTTTTTTGACCGTTCCTTTCTCATGCATATCTATTCTCTTACTTCTATAATTCAACTTCATAGTACTGACATATGCTGTTAGAGTTTGTTCTTTAAATATGTGGTAGCTTTTATGATATATATTTTATTCACTTCAATTTTATATACTATTCAGGCTTTTTCTCATATGAGTTTTTGTTGATATTTATTCTATTATTGTGACATATCCTACACTGAAATGTGGCACTCTTTCATTATTAATTTTGTTCTTTACATGGTAATGATGTCTTCCGATAGCACTTGTTCCTTGTTACCAGTTCTGTTCTTCCTGCTTTCAGCTGTTATATTTTAGAATTGGGCTAGTGTTTTTACCCACTGTTGCTCCTTTTACGGGTCCCTTGCTCGCTTTTTCCACGTTCTCCCTTGCATTATGTGGGTCTTTTTTAGACCCTCCCTCCTACTTCTTTTCTCTCTCCTTTCTATTCTCTTGTCATCTCTTCTTTCTCTTTTTTTCTCCTGGTTCTCCCACAGGCACGCTCCCACTGTATCTCTTTTGTTCCATGGTTGGTCCTTTGTCTTTATGACGTATTTTCTATTTCTACTATCAGTGTCGTCTTCTGTTTACCCCTCTCCTTCTACATGCCAGGCTTAAATGTGTTATCCCTCAATGTTAAGGGGTTGAATCATCCGGTGAAGAGGTCGAAAATTTTGGATTATTGTAAGTCTCTCTCTGCAGATTTGGTTCTTTTTCAAGAGTCCAAGATCACTAATAGAGAAGCCTTGTTTTTGAAGAAGGATTGGGTTTCGGATGTTTCTTGTTCTGATGCCTCTGGCAAACGGAATGGGGTTGTTACTTTAATCTCGAGGAACTCTGGTTTATCAATAACTTCTTCTAATCACGATTCTGAGGGTCGGTGGCTGTTATCTAAATTGTCGGATGGTCAGCACGATTTATATGTTATGAATATCTATGCTCCGAACGCTGATGATCCCACTTTTTGGAAATCCATTACCAACACATTGAATAACACCCCACATGCTGGTAGTCTCATTGTTGGGGCGACTTTAATTTACCGATGGACCCTCTCTTAGATAGGAATTCTTCATTTCAGTTTCGTCCTCCAAAGTCCCACAAACAAATGCTTAACATGTGTTCCATCTCTCATCTTCAGGATATCTGGCGTCTTCATAATCCCACTGGTAGTGATTTTTCTTTCTTCTCTTCGCCTCACTCTTCCTTCTCTCGTATTGACTATCTCCTAGTTCACTCTTCTCTTGTCTCATCCTCTTCCGCTCCGCTTATACACCCTATTGTGGTCTCTGATCATGCTGCGGTCAGTTTCACGCTATCATCCTCTGCCCCTAAACCACGTTCTCGTTCATGGAGATTAAATACTGAAGTGCTACATGACTCTTCCCAGGTTGCTGAATTTTCTACAGCTATAGATACTTTTTTCCGTGAAAATGGGGGTTCTGTTTCTTCCCCGATCGTTTTATGGGACTCTTTTAAATGCACGTTCCGGGGTCAGGTTATCAAATGTATGTCCAAGCGTAACTCATCGATTAAAAAAGAACTTACAGATTTATCTTCTGAAATCAAAGCTCTTGAAGTCTCCTTCCGGCATACTAAGGATCCGTCTTGCTTACAACGATTAAAATTCCTAAAGTACAAATATAATACAATTGTTACTAAAAGGGCTCATATTGGTGTCCAAGCACAAAAGTCCAAGAAGCTACTATTAAAGAATAGGGCTGGGAAACTTCTGGCTGCTACCTTAAAATTTCAAGATTGTTCTTTTAAGTCCTCGCAAATCTCTTCTATTACGGATCACACCGGATCTAAAAAATTCCAAACAGAAGAAATCCTTGAAGTTTTTCGCGACTTCTATAATAAATTATATACTCCTTCTAACCAATCCTCTTTTGACCAATGTCAAGATTTTTTAAAATCAATTCCGATTCAGTCAGTCTCTGAGGAAGATCACTCTATTCTAAATGACCCTATCTCTTCTGAAGAAATAGTGACTGCGATTAAGGCCACCCATTCTGGTAAAGCCCCTGGCCCTGATGGCTATCCAATATTATTTTATAAAACATTTCTTCCTTCGATTGTCCCTAAGTTACAATCGGTCTTTAATTCTTTTGTCCAGGATGGATCTGTTTCTGGTTCGGCTGCTGAAGCCACCATTGTTGTGATTCCGAAGGAGGGGAAAGATCATTCGGATCCTAAAAACTTCCGTCCTATTTCCCTCCTAAACATGGAAGCAAAGATTTTTGCTAAAATCCTAGCTAAACGGTTAGAATCTTTTATTCCCCATCTGGTGCATCCTTCCCAAACTGGTTTTGTAAAAAGTCGTCTTGCAAGGGATAATATACGCACTTTCTGTCATATTATCGGGGCTGCCAAGCGATCGCATCTCCCTGCTGCGGCCTTGGCCCTTGATGCGGAAAAGGCCTTTGACAAGGTTTCTTGGCCATTCCTTCGAGCTGTCTTATGCGCGCATAACCTCGGAGACTCTTTCATTAATATGGTAATGTCCCTATATTCCCAACCTAAAGCTAATATTAGAGTTAATGGTGCTACGTCTTCGTTTTTTAATCTTCGTCAGGGCACGAGACAGGGATGTCCCTTGTCCCCTCTCGTTTTTTTATTATCTATTGATCCTCTTCTTCGGATGATTGACTTACACCCAGACATAAAAGGTTTTTCTTTTGGCCCTCATTGTCTTAAAACTGCCGCTTACGCGGACGATGTTCTTATTTTCTCGGACAATATCGCCTTGGCCATCCCTGCTATCTCTGACACCATCTCCTTGTTTTCAACGGTCTCGGGTTACACCCTAAATAAGGATAAGACGGAGATGTTCCCTTTAAATGCCTATTGTTTTCCTGCTCATATGGGTTTGGCTGGTTTTAAGTGGCAATCTAAACATCTCAAGTATCTGGGAATTTATTTCTGTTCTACTCTTCATGCCACTGTGGCTTATAATGAATCTCAGACTCTCCTCAAACTGCGTAGTCTTTTGGATACATGGTCTCCAAAACATATCTCATGGTGGGGTCGCCTACAAACTCTAAAAATGATGATCACGCCGATTATTAATTTTGTTTCCTCCATGCTCCCGCTTAAATTGTCTGATTCCTTCTTTCGAGAAATTGATACTCTAACATCTAAATTCCTATGGAATGGCAAACGAGCTCGTATAGCGTACAAATATTTGCGTCGACCCTGTGATATGGGAGGTTGTAACTTTCCTGATTGGGAGAAGTACCAAACCGCTTTCTTGGCCTCTCAGGGTGCGTTGTGGTTCGCTCCTCCAACTCGTCATGTTCCTTCTTGGTTGCTCATAGAACAAGATTTGGCATCCCCTTTACCTATTGCCTCTTTTTGTACTACATCGTCCTTGCATATTCTGTTTTCCCGTTCTATTATTATTGATACAATTGCTGCGGTCAAGAAATTAGATAGGAGGGCGGCCATTCCTCTGCATAAAACTAGATGGTCTTCTATTTGGAGAAACTCCAAAATCAAGCTTAATATTTCTCCCACTTTCATGGCATATTGGGCAGCAAAGGGTATCTCTCTTGTTCAGCATCTGTATAGTGATTCTGGGGACCCCTTACCGTTCTCTTCCTTGGCTCACAAACACTCTTTGACAAATCTCGACTTTTATACCTTTCTTAAAATCAAGGTTGCCGTCTCTAAAGTCCGTCTTCACCCCTCCTCCTCCACAGTTTCGCTTTTCCACATCTGGATCAAATCTGGTCATGTTGCCTCTAAAATATATAAATTGCTGTCCTCTACTTCGCTTCCTGATCAGACGGTTGTACAACAAAAATGGTCACGTCATTTTGATCATAACATCACGGACCATATCTCATCCGAAGCTTGGCAATCCATTGGTAAATTAGCTCTCCGTAATAAAATAGCTCCCTCCCTTATGCAATCCAAGTTTTTCTCGATTAATCTCCTCCATTGGACGCCTGTACGTCTTCATTCGCTCAACCTTAAAGACGATGATCTCTGCTGGAGTTGCGGTTTGGAAGCTGGTGATTTTCCCCATATGTTTTTTCATTGCTCCTAACTTAAACCTTTTTGGGACCTCATTCAGAAACATTTATCTCTTATTTTTCACATTGAGCTCCATCTCTCCTTTCCCTTAGTCTTATTAGGTCCCTTGGCTGCTCCTACCCCTCTCCCTTTGGACCCTTTGGAATTTCAGTTACTAGATCTTCTCTTGACTGTGGTGGTTAAAATCATTCTTATGGAATGGAAATCCTTTTCGTCTGTCTCTTACCATACGTGGTGGGCGTGGATATCCTTTTTACGCAGTGCCCACACCTCGGTCGATCTAGCACACCTTACGCCTTCCATTTCTAAAGGGGTTTGGACAGCCTTGGATGATTATATGGAACTCTCCTCGAAAGGGTTAATCCCTCAGTTCCCTGTTGATTTGTCTGTCTAATTAGTATCTGTTCTTTGTTCTAGATTGGGTTAGTCCTGTGGGACTCCTTCTTTCTCTTATTTCTGCTTTCCTGTCCTCTCTCCCCTTTCATCTTTTCTGCTACTATCTTCTTTGCTTTTCTACTTATCTTTCTCTTCTTCTGTTTCATCCCTTGTCCCCATTCCCAAATCAGAAAGTGATACGGTTTGCCTTCGCTTGCGGAAGGCCTATATTGGATCGGATCCTCTATTTCTCATCGATTTCTTTTTAATCTTATTCAC
Organism: Lissotriton helveticus; assembly: GCF_964261635.1. Classification (NCBI taxonomy): domain Eukaryota; kingdom Metazoa; phylum Chordata; class Amphibia; order Caudata; family Salamandridae; genus Lissotriton; species Lissotriton helveticus. The sequence goes on from NC_136060.1 coordinate 57,001,736, forward strand.
GGATACTTTACTAACTTCCCAAGTTGAGCTCATGTTTGTATTTTTTCAGCTTATGGCCGAATGTATCACTTATATTGTATTTGGTTTTACTATTTGCATAATTTTCTTTCTCAATAAAATCTTCTTGAAATCAAAAAAGAAAACAACAATTAAACTCTTTACCCCGAACTCCTCCACCCCCCGAACTACCCACCCACCACCCGAGTGGTATATTTTTAGACATAATTAGCTGCTTGGATAATCAATTCACCATAATTCTCACCACAAAAGGCAGCCCAGTCTTTGGACAATACTTTATCTTTCAGTCAGAACCGTCCTTGAGTTTTGTATGTGTAAAAAGGCATACAGACCCCTTAGCATCCATTGTTAAATATAGTCAATGGGATGTGCTCGTGACTGAGTGGGTGCAAGCAGTCCTGACGCTGGAAGTGCACGTAGGACCAGTGGGTTGCACAGCGGAAGTGTGACCACATCTTACGCTGCTCGTGCCCTCAAGTCTGTAGCTGCCCTACCGCCATGTGGGAGCCTAATCTTCCTAAGCAAGTGGCATGCAAAAAACTGAATGACAAAGCGCAGAGAATGACAAAGCATCTCAGAGGTATGAGCCTCTGAATTCCCCGGCTCCCCGTGGCATTACAACTACCGATGGCACTGATGAACGAATGTCTAATGCAACTGCCAGCCACCTGGATAGAAACTAGAATCATCCCCTGCTTCCTTTCATAATCATGGCCTTGTAGCCCTAGCCTTCCCTAGTCCACCACACAACCGCTTTCTGAATCCTGTTTGCTGCCAATGTTCTGGTTACAGTTTAATGGGTCGGAATGTGTATTGAAACATAAGTATTAGACTCTTCTATCCAAAAAATAAATAGTCAATCGAAAAAACATAGAAAGTATGTCAATGCCAGGCCCTTAACCCATTATCTTTTATGTGGTTTTGAATGTTTGCACTTGCTTGGCTGAGCTGTCTATTAAGACCATGGCATATTATAGCTGGTCACATCATTCCACTAGTAGTCCTTTTATCACACTAGTAATCCTTTTATTACACTGCAGGAATGATATTTATGTATTTACTTTCCTGGTTAATTTCTTTTTATTTATTAACTGAACGCTATTCGGATGTCTTAGCCTGTCATAAAGACAGCATACTATACGCTAGTCACTCTCACGTGTATTGGTTTTTCTTTGCTCGCATGGTAACATCATGGATTTGCAGTTTTTTTCTTCATACAGTAAATGCATGTGTGCACACAGGCTTTATTAAAGACATAAGGAAAAGACTGGCATATTATCAATTGTTTTTATTATGCAATATGTTGCTGTGAGTATTCTACCCGCACTCCCTAGCTCACCGAGACACTGGAGCACGTCACTAGTGCCTGTTTATGACATTAAGAAGCATCACACTGCCAGCAACACTCATTCCTCAAAACCTAACAGTCACATGCTACTGACAGCACTCACATGACTCAAGGAACGACATACATTCATGTCCAACATCACTCTCACTCCCCTCAAAGAGTAGCAGTTACATATTTTACTGACAGCATTCTCACACCCATCACAGAATAGCCGTCAGGCTTCTGACTACTTTCTCACCCTCATGGACTAGCAATCTCACATTCCAGACAGTACACTCTAAACCCTCATAGAGTATTATTCTTATACTACACATAGCAACACTATTGAGAGAACAACCACACCCCTCAAAGAGTTGCAATGACAATAATAATACACTTCTCTAAGTAGCACTCTCATGCGGATTGCAATCCCCCCCTCCCCACACAGACTCAAACTGCAAATGGCACTCTCACACTCATCACTGAGAAGCAAAACACTACAGACCTTTTTCACGAAAGATGTCCTGTGTTTATTGCTGTGTCCAAAATAGTGAAGAGCCCACTAGGGGAGAATTTGGCCACATGGAATTAGGATTGTTTTGCTCATTATTCTGGCCATGGAAGGCTTTAAACTATATTGAGATACTTAACACATGGATGTTCTAACCTTGATGAAGTTCCTTGTGGATGAAACACGTTGGGTGGGCTGAATGACATTTATCAATGAAATCAATAAATCTGGATTTGGATATTAACACACGACTACTTCGATCAATGACCGACTGAATTTGGTTGGATAGTTGATATTTGAGATTTTTTCTTTTCTCTATTGACCTTCCATTACTAAAATGAGTTAGACAATGTGTCATTATCAGCACTCCTTTTTCAGTTTGTGTTGAAAAATTCCGGATGTAGTGTGATTCCTACCTAAGCAGTGGTGTCACTGAAAGTTGAGCATGACAAGTTGAATTTACTTAATACAAAAATATATACATTGGTGCGACCCTTGATGGTCTACACAGCTTTTCTAGTTGTTTTCCTACAATACAGACCACAATTTCATATGCCTCACAGTCTTGCATCCACACATAAATTACCAAGAGCACTCTCATACCCCGATTAGAATAGCAGTGTCACACTACAAGAACATCCTTCTAGCGGTCACAGAGAAGACGGCTCACACTACTGGATGCACTCTTTAAACACGCCGAAGATTAGAATTCTCTCATTGAATTCATCATTATCACTATGTTCAGAGTTGTAGTCACTCACTAGTGGTAGTGATCCAGCGCTCTCACCAAAATTATACATAAATGACTCTATCTACTACCACTAAATTTACCGTACAACACTAGACCCATATCAACAACAGAGCGACTGAATCATGAGGCGATAAGATCTATATATGTTGTTTTAAACTATCCACAATAATCAAGACCAGCATGTCATTTACAAAGTTTATTTAAACATATCTAGAAAAACTCAGGTTTTGGAATTTTATTAAACAAGCAATTAGAAAAAGTCATAAAGAGAGATTTATTCAGAATTAATAAAGAGAGCAAAATACAAGAATTATTATTCATTAGCAGAAATAAGTAAAATTAAGCATTTCCAAACCCTAACTATCTCTCTGTCTCTACCCTCATCACCTAGAAATAAAGTATTTAATAAAAAGCTCCTTTCCTTACATATGTTGTCCATCAGCATAACACGTCCCTCAGGAATCTCGAGCGCAAGCCAAATGTCTGCTTTTTGAGCTGATTCTTATACCCTAAAATAAGCTGAGCTAACTATTTTTCACATTCCAGCAGATGAATACTAGCTCTCCATTGGCTGAGACACCTCATGCCACAATAAAATATGACATCTTCTTCCTCATGACCGGGTTATTCACTAGTCCATTGTTCATACACAAAGTCTTGGCAGCACTTCCTCAGGATGTTACATTTTGTAGCGAAAGAAGTTCAAGCAATGCAAAATCTATCACGTCTCTTCCTTCCAACCTTGAGCCTGTCCGTTCTGAGCACTCGTGGTACATTTACAAACCTCTCCACAGAGTCACTTTTAGCAGTTCTTTCCAAAACCATTTCAAATTAAAAGCTCATAGGCTTTTCATCCTTTTCAGAATTATTTTCTCTTGTGCCATTTTCATCAACAGGCCTCTTTTCAGAAAGCGTCATTTTTCTGCGCCACCTTTTTCTTGCGTCACTTTTTAAAAGTGCACTATTTTTCTGCAGCCATCTCTAAGCTTCATTTGTAAAACTATTATATAAACAAACATAAAAGAGAAATTAATGAAAGAAATACAGTTTGTTCTGTTGCCACCCACTATTGCTAATAATTAACCCATTAATCTAAATTACCTAGCAGAAGCAAACAATTAAAGCAGCATTTATATCTACCATTCTTCATTTAATCCAGTAGGATTCTTTATGCACCTGTAAAGAATAGAGTAACACCACATAGACAAAAGGCAAAATAAGCACATGCTATTCTTTAAATCAGCCGCTATTAATAATGACACAACAATAGACAAAATTAATTTATTATTTCCACAAACATGAAGATGCAACATTTTGCACGTTTATAAGCACATATGTTAGTTTCCCGCGTGTTCTGTGTAGATGCAACTTTAAACTAGGTTGAATTAATACACACACAGCACAGATCATTAATATTATTAATTAATTATGGAAGTGTAACTTCACGAACTGAAATGTAATTCATTTCTGAATCTCGCTCCATCAACTCCCTCATCTGGTGATTTTAAAATCACCAAACACCACCAAAAATGTTAGCAAAAATTTTATCTAAGATGAACATGATTCGATTTTGCCTGTGTTAGTATTTCTAAAGACTTGTCTCATCAGTTTGCCTACAACTCTCATATTGAGTTTTAAGAAACTCCTCCAGTTCTATCCCTCTCTCTTATGCCTTTCTCATTTTGTAAATTCTCTTCTTTTCCTCAAGTGAAAATGACAACTAAAACTAACTAAAGTAGAATTATTAGGAGCATACATATCAGAGACATCTTACAACATCCCTTAAAGATTGAGCATCTTGAGCTGTTATTTACAAAAACATGAAAGTAATTTCATTAAGCTTGCAAGGAAAAATAAAACAAAAATGTTGTCTACATTTTCTAAAAATTTCTAACACCCCCCTTTTTCAAATTATTATTATTATTATTTTTTTTATATATATCCCTAAACCTTCTAACAGTTTTTCTTCGACTTTGCGTCACAAGTTATTTTTCAGCTAACACAATTTCTTCGACCTTGTGTCACCTAACACATTTTTTTTTTTCAGCCTAACGCCAAAAACAGGAAACCTAAAATTTAGACAGGTATGTACTTCAATCATTGTCACTATTGTCTTCAATCTCTTTCTGACTGCTACTATTTACCTCCACTATAGGTTTCACTTCTAATTTCTTTCCTGTTTCACTTTTCTTTTCAGAATCTTTTTACTTGATATTTCATCAAACTTTTCTTTTGATCTGTGTACCAATTTGAATTTTAGGCCTTCATTTTCTCCTGGCCAGTTCTCACCTTTTCTTGGTAATTTCTTCTTTGACTCGGTCACATTATATTCTGTTCTCCAAGCTCTTTTTCTCAATTTTCTTATTTGAGAATCTTCATCACTCTCATCAGTTTCAGTGTCAGAAATTTGAACTTTAGACTCAGGTACTTCTTTACTCGGCAGGTTCACTCCGTTAGGAACATCATCTTTATAGCTGGTACTTGGCAATTCATTTTCTTCTTCCATTACCTTCAACTTCCCAGTTTCAGAATTCCTGTTCCTGCTTTCAGAGCTTCTTTTCTGCTTTTCAATACTCTCCTGGTCTTCAATCATAACTTGATTAGACTCGTCTTCTGCTTCTTTGTCTAACAGATCTTCATCATTTTCTGAATCTTCAGTCACAACTTTCAAGTCTTCTTCATTCAAGGCTTGTTTTCTATTCAGATTCTCCAGATGTCGACCAACCTGTCGATCTTCAAGATCTGGATTTCTTTCAGTCTCTTCTTCAGAATCTGAATCAGCAATGATGACACTATCCTCATCAGGATTTTCAGGTTTAAGTACACGAAAAGTATGGACAGTGTTAATCCATCTCTTCAGTCTTTTGCACTTCACTGCATTTGTTGTGACAAGACTAACTAGCCTCCCTTTCTGCCACCTTGGCACTAGACAATTTCTTTTTAGACGAACCTTTTTCCTGATCCTTTCACCTGGTAACAGATCATGTGCTTGCTCTTTTTCTCTTGTTTGCACTTCAGTTCCATTTTGATTAGACACAGAAGTCACTACATCTGATAAATTCCTGCAGTACTCCAAATTGATGCTATCATTAATAGTCATCATTCTTTTCACTGGTATGAATGCCTGACTCATGACCTTGCCCATCATAATATCACGTGGGCTTAAACTTGTCTTTTTATCAGTAGTACTTCTCAGAAACATCAAAACAAGTGGAAGGACATCTGTCCACTTTATACCTGTAGCTAGGTACAATTTTACATCTCTGTTCCTTATAGTACCATTCTCTTGCTCCACAAATCTGAAATTTCTGGTCTATCTGTACAATGGAGCTGTCTGTTTTCAATATGTCTTCTGCCATCTGATAACTTTGCAACAGTAATTTCATCATTATGTCGCATAAGAAATATTTCATCCCATCTTGGAATCAAACAGATAATCACAAAAACGTAGCACAGTTTGTTATGCAGTGCCATCTCAATGAATTCCATTTGTAATCTGGTGAATGAACCACTCTCGTGTCCTTCTGTTCCCATTCCCACAACTGTTTTCTTAATTGTGTTCATTTGTTGGCAAGACAGACACCTCTGGTAAAGAAATTCTACAATTTTTCTAAATTTTGTATTGAACCAAATTTCTCTGAAAAGCTTGACCATTGAATCTCTTCCAATTTGTTCAAAACTATGGTACATTCTGACCATGTCAGCAATCATGCTATTTGGTAAAACTACTCTGCCATCTTTGTGTGTCCAAATCTCATCCTCATCTCGCTTTCTATATTCTGCTCTCAACCATGTATTTTTTTCCTCATGAGTTGCTTCATTTTGTAAATCTTTGACTCCCTGCCATGTTTCAACTACAGACGTTAGTATTAGTGAACTCAAAACATGTTCATCATTCTTTTTGTATGCTGCACATTTTATGACAGCAATCCTTTCTGCCAACTGAATGTCATCAATCAATCCTTTAATTAAATTTGCATTTATGATAGGTGAACCTGCAGAAGTTAAATAACCTCTTTGGGACCAGAGCTGTTCATAATAATGCACAACTCTATAATCGTATTCACTGTCAGCAACATCAACAACTGTGCAGACAGAATATGCTGCTCTCATAAAGTCTTCCTCTGTTCTTAGACAAGAGCCATCAGTGAAGTAGACATAACCTGACTCTGGCAGAGGAACATCTTTAATGTCCTGTCTGGGCTTTTTGTGAAATTCTAATACATCCTGACATTTATAATCATTTGTCAAGTTTCTTTTAATCTGTGGATCAATTTCATCTATTGCTTGGATGTCTTCACTAAAAGAACCATCAGATTCATTCCAAGATACTGGGAGTACATTTATTCTTTGTGGACTGTTTTCTTGTTCTTTATTTAATCCTGTATCTGTATTGTCTGTCTGCTTATTAACATAATTTTGCAATGGCGGTGAAGCCATCTCATTCTGCTGAATCATCACCTGTCGCTGTATTTTTAGCTGTTTATTTAGCTCATTTATCTCAATCTCCTTTTCCTTTGACCATAATTTTGACTCATCAGACTGTGTCAAATCAATCAGATCAATATCAGACTTTTCACTAGCTAGAACTGGAGTCATCCCTCTTTCTTGCTCAGTTGGAATCATTACTGGTTCAATTTCAGGTACATTAGAATAAAGTTTTTCAGCAAAATTTTTAATTTCAGAATTTAATGAGACTGATAAATCTGTGGAACTAATTTCATCGTTTCCAAACACAGGTACTGTCATTGCTTCCATATTATTCATGGACTGTTTTAAATCATTTGATGAATTTACATGATCAGGAATATTAATTCCAGAAGTACTAGTCATTTCATCATGCTTTTCTGTTGCGTCACGTTGAGAAGAAGTTTGAGCTAGGACTCTATTAATCTGAATCGTGACTTTTGGTGTTACATTAATCTGTTCTGGGTGTCTTCTTGAATTTCTGTCCTGATCTGTATTTACAACATAAATTTTACATTGATCAATATTTTCTACTCTGACTTGTTTATTATTTATTTTTGCTAATTTGGGAATCATTAATTTACTCTCACATTTTGCAACAACCTTTTTCATTTTCATGTACCAAGAAATCATTTTCTTTTTCTTTAGAAATTTGTTATCCATGTTAAAAATAGTTAAATATAATTATAATAGGTAAATGTATTAACTTAATTGGCCTTATAGCGTTTGCTGATCAATTAATTAATTAATTTAACAATATTACGTGTAGAAAAATCTTATAATTTGGTCAATTTAATATATCTCCTAATTTTCCTGCATCACAAATTTTTATAAACCTGGAAAGAAAAACATTAATTTGCAAAAACAGCAATATAAAGTATTCAATTTACAACAACAAAACACCTAAATATAATGTGGTATGTTTAAAATGTATTTATTTGCACTTACACACCTGTGGAAAAAGAAAACTTGATGTGTTTGCCTTTAACTTAAATAAAAAGTCTTGCTGCAAAAAAAACCCTTTAGACCCCTGTTCTAATTACTTCTGCTGTTTTTGTCCTAATCAGGGTGGCTATTGTGATATTCACTACTTTATAATAATACCTATTTCCCAAAGTACATTTAAAACTTTGTACAGTTATGTGATCTGTTTAGATATAACGAAATTCTGGGCATTAGCGCTAAGGAATATTAAAACTAAAACACTTGATGCAGAAGAAAAACAGCATACATCAGCCAATTATATCACAACAAATGTTTTGACCTATCACAGTATAGCTTTAGTATTATATACTGCTGCTTCTATCCTTTTCCCTTCCCTCGCGCTATTACAATAACTCAATTTGCCTCGGCCAATCAAAATACACCATCTATGAAGTTTTATCCTATCACAATGCTTCTTTGCTGTGACACGCCAAACCATTTAGCCAATTAGTGTACAGCCGCTACAGTTTTCAGGGATGAACTCAAAATTTTATGCTAGGGCACTCACATTTATAGAAATAAAGCCAAAACACTCGGAGCTCGTCGGCTTACAACAACAAGCCACTTAGATTAGACATAACGCGTGACATTCTCCAGCCGCTCCAAAGCCCAAACATGCATCAGCTGTAACACACCCCTGCGCCTCAGCAAATCACAGCGCTGTTGGCGATGTCCCAGCCAATCACATTCTACCTTTGCTATAACACACACTGCCACTGCAGTCTCTCCTTCCCTCACGCTCAGCCCCTTCTATTGTTGCGCAACACTCGTCAGTGGCTGCATACAAGTCAGCATTTCTTTCTTTAAATTAATAGCGCAATCTGTGACGAGGACAAAATTCGGAACGTTGACACTTGCAAATGTAAATATCACAGGCAACTACTTTTAAACATTAAAACGCTGTCAGCGAATCACAGCGCAGCTCTTCTGTGACACTGCGACTCTTTAACCAATCAGGGCGCGGCCCTGTTATGACTCTACGGTACCCCGACCAATGAGAGCGCGGCGGCTGTTACGTAGACAGCCGCTGCAGCTGGCAGCTCTCCCCTTACGCTCCAAGCAGCCCCCCCTCCTTTACAAAATGCTTGCCACACGTATAAGCCTTTACACGCTTCTTCTTTTAAACAACAGCGCGATTATAGCGAGGGAAACTAAAGCGAGGGCTTAATTTTATGTTCAAGTGTATTCCTGCTATGTATTGGGGATCAGACCATACAGACAGTCGATCCACTATGATATACTCTTTAATATGTAATTAACTTGTAGTCACTTACTAAATTTTAATAAAATTTCGGCATGCAGTGACACGCATTATTCAATTGGAACGTAATCACTCTAAACACAGAAAACGCTGTCAGCGAATCACAGCGTAGCTTTTCTTATGACACTACGGTCACCTTAGCCAATCGGAGCGCGGCTCTATTTATGACGCGCCGGGAGCTTTAACCAATCAGAGCGTGGCGGCTCTCACACACACAGCCGCTGTGGCTTCCAGCTCTCTCTCAGCGCTTCTACTCCTTAGACAGTCCCTCCCTTACAAGATGTGTTGACAATAATATTCGCCGGCCGTTATCACACTTTAGGAAGCAACTAAATCGGGCATACTTTTTAAATAGTAATAATTTATTTAGCTGTGATACAGGCATTATTTATTTGCGTTATTGTTTCCAAATAAGAAAATTAAAAACGGGGACATTTAAATTTATAAACAATTTGGATGACTGTGGTGGCGCACATCAACTAATCATTGCACGACCACTCTAAATCAATATAATGCTCTCACTGCTTTGTTGTGAGGCTTTAGGCGTCTTAACCAATCAGAGCGCAGCTTTACTATGACGCTCCGGACGCCTCACCCAATCAGAGCGCGGCGGCTCTGACGCATACAGCTGCTGCAGCTTCAGGCTCTCTCCACACGCTCTCGCTCCTAATATTGGCCCCTCCTTCACAATTTGGATCGTGATACTTTTAAATTGATATTTATTAGCGCGCAGTACTTTTAAGTGTATTTAAATAGTGCCCAACACCTTATAAAGTCTCTAAATAGCACAGACTTTATCTTGAACGTTCCTAAGTACCTTAATATTACTTTTGGTACAATTTAGTAATTACATAAAACGAACTCATCTGCCTGCTTCTCTAAAAAGGATAGTTTTATACATTCGTTCAAGTATTCTCAGCCTGGAATAGACGGCGCTATTCTCACAGAATAATTTCAATCGCTAATAGAGCAATTCTTACCCTACCCTTCTAACAGATAATAATCAAAATTATTTCAGTTGAATGCAGGTACATTTAGCAATTCAAATTCAACTCAATTGACATTACAGAGCATTCACGCACTTTCAAACAGGAAAACCCTAAAACATACATACATGAAAACTTCGGTATGGACTCTAACCAACCGTAGTAATCCAGAATCGCCAGTAAGAAAACAACGCTTATTTTCATCTTCAGGACTCTCACCTTAGGAGAGAAAACAACGCTTATTTTTCTTCCTTAGGCCTCTAACCTAATCTTGGAAGAGAAATGTTTCTATCCTTAGGACTCTAACCTTTGGAAGGAAAAATCAACACTTACCCTTCATTCAAGTTTAGATATATTCTATTACTCTTTTCACAGTGAGTTTTAGAACGGGCTCATTGTCCCTATACTCATGCTGCTCAAATTTCTTAGACAATCCTCACTATGCATACATTCACACCTATATCCCTAACATGTGTTGTCCGTCCACAACACGATGATATGCGGCGATATCACCTTTAGAAGCAGAACAAATGTACTTGTGTAACCTGCTAACATATCAGCGTCCTGATCACAGCGTTACACTAATCTAGCCATTGCTAATCTGGGAATTTTCACACTGCTGGAAAAATTCCTTACATTAAACAAACTGACAAAATCACTAATTCAACATATGTTAAACATACATCCTATGAATATACCAACATATAGGTGTCATGCATGTAACATGTATGTCAAAAACAACATATAACCGTCCGATTGCTACCAGGAAATTGATCCAGCGCTCTCACCAAAATTTTGCATAAATGACTCTATCTACTACCACTAAATTTACCATACAACACTAGACCCATATCAACAACAGAGCGACTGAATCATGAGGCGATAAGATGTTGTTTTAAACTATCCACAATAATCAAGACCAGCTTGTCATTTAGAAAGTTTATTTAAACATATCTAGAAAAACTCAGGTTTTGGAAATTTATTAAACAAGCAATTAGAAAAAGTCATAAAGAGAGATTTATTCAGAATTAATAAAGAGAGCAAAATACAAGAATTATTATTCATTAGCAGAAATAAGTAAAATTAAGCATTTCCAAACCCTAACTATCTCTCTGTCTCTACCCTCATCACCTAGAAATAAAGTATTTAATAAAAAGCTCCTTTCCTTACATATGTTGTCCATCAGCATAACACGTCCCTCAGGAATCTCGAGCGCAAGCCAAATGTCTGCTTTTTGAGCTGATTCTTATACCCTAAAATAAGCTGAGCTAACTATTTTTCACATTCCAGCAGATGAATACTAGCTCTCCATTGGCTGAGACACCTCATGCCACAGTAAAATATGACATCTTCTTCCTCATGACCGCGTTATTCACTAGTCCATTGTTCATACACGAAGTCTTGGCAGCACTTCCTCAGGCTGTTACATTTTGTAGCGAAAGAAGTTCAAGCAATGCAAAATCTATCACGTCTCTTCCTTCCAACCTTGAGCCTGTCCGTTCTGAGCTCTCGTGGTACATTTACAAACCTCTCCACAGAGTCACTTTTAGCAGTTCTTTCCAAAACCATTTCAAATTAAAAGCTCATAGGCTTTTCATCCTTTTCAGAATTATTTTCTCTTGTGCCATTTTCATCAACCGGCCTCTTTTCAGAAAGCGTCATTTTTCTGCGCCACCTTTTTCTTGCGTCACTTTTTAAAAGTGCACTATTTTTCTGCAGCCATCTCTAAGCTTCATTTGTAAAACTATTATATAAACAAACATAAAAGAGAAATTAATGAAAGAAATACAGTTTGTTCTGTTGCCACCCACTATTGCTAATAATTAACCCATTAATCTAAATTACCTAGCAGAAGCAAACAAATAATGCAGCATTTATATCTACCATTCTTCATTTAATCCAGTAGGATTCTTTATGCACCTGTAAAGAATAGAGTAACACCACATAGACAAAAGGCAAAATAAGCACATGCTATTCTTTAAATCAGCCGCTATTAGTAATGACACAACAATAGACAAAATTAATTTATTATTTCCACAAACATGAAGATGCAACATTTTGCACGTTTATAAGCACACATGTTAGTTTCCCGCGTGTTCTGTGTAGATGCAACTTTAAAGTAGGATGAATTAATACACACACAGCACAGATCATTAATATTATTAATTAATTATGGAAGTGTAACTTCACGAGTGGAAATGTAATTCATTTCTGAATCTCGCTCCATAAGTAGCACTCTCAAACAACTTACAGAGTAGCAATAAAACAATACTACCCCCTCATAAAGCAGAAGGCTTGTGGGACAAACAACACCCGCACCCATCAAAGAACAGTAGCCCTGCGCTACTGACAGTACTCGCACTTCCCTCTCATACTACTTCTCAAAGCCTAAAGACAACACTCTCACACCCCTCACACCCCTCACAGACTACCAATAACATTAAAGACAGCACTGTATTGCCCCTAACAGAATAACAGTCGCACAGTACCAACAACACTCTCACCCACTCACAGCCTAGCAACGACACTAAAGATAGCACTCTCATAATATATACGCACAACAACACTCACACCCTTTTAAGACAACACTGTCACACCCCTCACAGAGTAGCAAGCTAGCACTGCAGATAAGACTCTCACAACCCTCACAGGGTAGTACTCAAACACTACTGACAGCACTCTCACACCCTCCAGAGAATATCAGTCACATGCTACAAAGTGCACTCTTGCTGCCCTCACACTGAAATAATTCATACATTTTCCAAAGAAGCAGTCTCACATTGAGAGTAATCAATCTATCAGAGATGACATATCTCACATTACTGACATCACTTACACTTCTTACAGATTAGCAGTCACACACTACAGACCACACTTTCCCATACCTTATGGAGTAGCTATGTCGCACTGTCACTAGACCTCTGAAACCATTCACAGAGCATCAGTCACACTCTAATGAAAGCACTCTTACACCTGTAAAAGACTATTAGTCAACTACTTTGGAGAGCACTCTCATATTTCTCAAATAACTGTCACACTAAAGACATTGCTCTCACAACCTTCCCCAACTAAGTCACACACTCCTGACAGAACGTGCATATACTCTCACAGATTGGCAGTCGCACATTACCAATGATATTCTCACAAACACACTACAGACAGCACCCTCACTCCCATGTCTCTCACTAAGTAGCATTTTCACACCATCAATAGTAATCGTGCAACCCAACTATCACTCTTCAGGCAGCACTCTCCCACCTCTCCCAAACTAGTATTGACACACTTCTGACAGCACACTCACACCCCTCATAGCCTACCATGGCACACACTACTGCCACGACTTTCACACCCCTCATAGAGTTGCAGTCACACTACATACAACACTCACACCCCTTTCAGATCAGCAATCACACACTACCAGAGCACCTGCATGTCACTGACTTGGAAAGCTTGATCTCAATGTTCACCCAATCACGAGGCTTCCTGATTTTCCATGGTGACTCCTCAGTCGGTCATCTCAGTGTCCGAACACCATGGGGGTAAATAGTTAGGATATAAGCAAAATGTCATTTTTAAAAAATGTTATCAACTGTTTTCTGTGGCTACATTACTGTGTGCCTTTGTGGCTGTGCAAGAGGGCTTGTGTAAATGAGTAGTGTCATACTGTGCTGCGTCTAATCTTTGGAAAATTGTGTTTCCTCCTCTTTCTACCTTCCCTGTTTACCCACTGCCCTCTCCAAATTCTGTCTTCCTCTTATCACTCTGTCGACCCATCTGTGTTTGCCTCCTGATATCACTATATGTCTCCCCTTCCTCCATCTTTGTTCCACTCTTATTCCTACTACTATTGTCTCACTCAACAGTTCCCCATATTTTTTTATTTTTCTTATTAATGTATATTTTTACCTTATTTTTATCATGAAGGGGATGATGTGGGGATCTGACTGGTGTCTGCTTATAAGCCCCTTAAGAATTATAGTAACCGTTTCAATAATAATGTGACTCTGGATCTCATTATTACCAGGGGACCTACAAATAAAATAAATAGTTTAGGACACGCCACTAGGTAACTTTGAATCGTTTGCTACAAAGTCTCTCAGATTAAGAAATTAAGAGCTCCCTCAGGGGCGGTCAAACCCATCCAGTGACATTTTTCAACTGGATGACAACTCAATGGTGATAGTTCATTTTATAAAACCAGTGGAATCTGAGATTAGGAAATGGAAGAAGTGGAACAGGATGCCAAGAGATTCTAAAACAGATATTATGAAGATAGGAGGCTTATCTCTATTGGTTATGAACTGCATACGATGGAAGAGAACATGGCACTTGTAGACTCTTCTATCTCTCCCTTGGTGGATAAATAAACATAACATGCCAGTGTTGCTCTCCACAGCCAATACAGCCAATACAAGCACAAGATTCTAGAGAGGCACGTCAACCTAGGGGAGAACCTGTATACCTCACTACTCTGCCACAGCCGCCTTTATTACCCCCACCTGCATAACCCCAACCTACACATGGATCACCTCACACTCCGCCCACACCAACTCAGCCTTTAATAATACAGCGACAAGAGCACTCTCAATCAATTTTCTCACCACAAGTATTTCATAGGCCGACCAGTAGGATAAACCCTACATAACTGTTCATTTGTACAATTTGCCTAGTCTATCTCTTACACATGCCCTGACAATATCTTGTAAAATAAATGTCTTTATATCGGTTTTACACAAAACCTGTGTTTATCTTTAATCTATTTTGAATACTTGACATGGCACATACGATAGATTCATTTGTGTTCTGGTATTTGTTTACATTCAAAGTGTATTGTGTGTGAAAGTCAATATGAGTTTGAATGCATTTTCTAAATAGCGTGAAATGTATTGAGCTTGACCTACGATGCATTAATCTGCTAATACTGGAAAAATCAAGAAATACATTAATTATGTTATTGTATATATATATATATATATATATATATATATTTGATATGTAATACAAAATAGTTCTTTTTTCACAAAATCAACATTTGGGAAATGTACACTTTCTATCGGAATTGGCAAAAGTAAACAAAGTGGAGTATTGCTGCAGAGGGGGAATGCAAACATTGAGAAAGTGGGCAAGTAATAAAAGCAGGAAGCGTCAAGGGAAGCAGTCTATGCAAAGAGGGTTTCAATTACAAAACAAGTCCATAAAGACTACAGAATTAATAATCCACTGCCCTAAAATATAAAAAAAAGTCAACCCCACTAGCCAGAGAAGGTTTCAAAGTCACACTACTAACTTGGAGGGACATGTACCTGGAAATCCTCATTCTCTGCCTTCACCACAATGATGATAACAACCTCCTCTAATGCAGATGTTAAAGGGCAGGTGTGGAAGGACCCATAGAAAAAGGTAACACAGGGGTGGGGGAAACATGAATAACAGACAAACTGGAAAATAGGACAGCAGTAGGTAGGGAGGTGTGGGGAGGCAAATGCGATGTAATGACATGGAGGACAAGAAAACATATAGTTCAGAGCTGTTAAGTGACTGGGAGCACCAGGACATCTCCAATTCAGTCCCAAATGTTCCAGAGATTAAACAATGAACCTCTCCAATTTACGCCACTACATCCTTGAGAGCTGACAATGACACACATTCTAGGGAAAGGGAATGGACAGCTAAATGGGCTGAGGGGTGTTGGTGGCCAAATTTGCTGTCAACTGTTGGTGTTATTCTGCATGGGCATTGGAAGGAGAAAATGATGCTTGTGCAGGATGTGCAGCTGGAAGCTGTGATGGTATGAGGGGCCTCTCAGTTAAAGAGGGGTGGGTGCAGACCAAGTGAGTGGTGAGGCTTACTCTTTGGACACCACTGGATGATCTCGCTCAAGGTCACAAGGAGCCCGTAGATCTGCTTTGTCCTTTCCTTTTTTTTTTTTTCCTTTTTTTTTTATTGGTCAACTGGAGATTAGTACAAAAGCATTCAACAGTGTATACAAAAGATATCAGAAAAGAAAAAGAAACAAATGTCATATCGACTATATTTACATGCTTCCAACCTAAATCAATTTAACACAATACTTAAGTCGTTCAAAAATAATGACCACCAAATTGTCAGAAACTTTACCATTGACTTATGGCCTCTTACTTTAGCCAGCGCCTGCTCCATATCATAAATTTGTCTTACCAACCGCCACCAATCCATAACCAATGGTCGTTTTGGAGAAATCCATTATCTGGCTATGGTTAGTCTAGCCGAAACTAACAGTATAGAAAATAAGCTATTATTTTTAGGATGCTCGGAGCTATAACCCAACATGACCTCCCTAAGCAGTAAAGATGCCTCTATCCCAAACTTCTGAGATAAGACCTTCCAAACATTTAACCCAAAAATATCCAATTCTGGGCAAGTTACAAACATGTGTGTTGTATCAGAGGCATGTAATTTACAACTGGGGCATTTTAAACGTTCGCTGGTCATAGCATTATCTTTAGACCATCTAGCTATTCTTTCTGGAGTATAATACAGGAGACACAACGTACGATGTTGTTGCAGTCATAAATTTGTAAAGTGAACAGCCTTATCTATATGCTAAAAGCTTTTTAAATAAGTCCCGCCACTATTGGCTCCACTAACACATTTCTCCGTTGTTCCACTAATCTACCAGCTTCCTCTATTGTATGGCTATTTAGCCAATTGTAAACCCTACTAATCAATTTCTTTATGTCTCCTGTAATTAAAAAGCCCCATACCTCCGAATCCGTTGTATTCAGCAATTTTATGTCTCTTAAGAAATAATCCCGTATCTGATAATATTTAAATCACATATCATCAGGTAGCCTATATACAACCTGCAGCATCTCAAAAGACATCAAACCGTAATAATCGTATAAGTCCCCCAGGCTTTTAACCCCACACCTCTCCCAACTGCTACCCCTTGCATCCTGAAATATCTCTGGCAATCCTGGATTATGCCATAGTGGATAGTCGTCATGATACACAGATATATTATTTTTACTCATAATAATATGCCATATAAAAACGTTATCCCGAATAGTCTTAAATTTGACCCTTTTAAAATAGTTTGGGTCAGTTATCCTATACAGAAACATATTAGTCTTGTCACTTAAAGCAAACTCATGACAAAAAAGAATATTCTCAGGGTTTATAAGGCTCTGAAGATGAACAAAGCAAGTGGCCCTAAAGTACAGCTTAAAAAGAAATTCTAGACCCCCTTGTGTGAAGGGTAGTTTTAATTGTTCTATCGATCGACGCGCTTTCGAATACCGTCTAATCATTTGAAAAATAAATTAGGGATCCCCAATGGTATAGCGTGAAAAAGATAAAGAAATTTAGGTAATACCTTCATTTTTATTATATTGATTTTGCCAATAATTCCTATAAGCAATTTGTGCCATTTTTTCAATGATTTATCTGTTTCCTTCAATAGTTCATCATAATTCAGAGGGAATATTCTACCTATTTGCCCAGTTATTTTTATACCCAAATATATAGCCACCGAGCATAACCCCGGAATAGAATCTGTTGGCTCATAATTTAACAAAACTTGAGTCTTGTTTTCGTTTAGTTTGTAGCCTGCTACTAGTCCAAACTCCTGGGCTGTTTCAGTTATCGCTATTAGCGCTTCTGCAGGCTTTACAGAAAAGACCGCCACATCGTCTGTGCAGGCAATGACTTTTAGCGATTTAGTTCCAACCTCAAAAGCATTTATACCGGGATTATTTAAAAGAGCTTGTATAAACGGTTCTATATACAAAGCAAATATTAAAGGTGAGAGGGGACAGCCCTGTCGAGTGCCACATAATATAGAGAAAGTGGATGATTGTATTCCTAAGTATGCAAGTTTAGCACAAGGTGTATCATATAGAGCGAGTATCAGCTTTTTGAATTGGCCCTTAATCCCAACGGCTGATAATGTTGCCCATAAGAACTTCCACCCCAAACACCTTCTCTGCGTCTAATAATATCATACCGAGTGAGGTGATTGCCTTCTCCTCCACATCGAAAGTGGTCACTGCCAAATTAACATGCGCTGTTGTGTCACGCCCTTGAATAAACCCGTGCTGATGACAGGAAACTAGATTGGGCATTATAGGGGATAATCTATTTGCAAGAATTTTCGCATATACTTTTACGTCTGCGTTTAAAAGTGAAATTGGCCGGTATGACCCAAACTCCTCCGTTGGCTTATGTTTAAAAAAAAAAAAGATTATTTTAGTCTTATTCCAAGAGTCTGGAATTTTACCATTAATGCCAATGTATTCTGTAACCTTACTAAAAGGTTCCAGCATAATAGCTTTAAAGATCTTATAAAATTCCAAGGGAATTGCGTCCTCCCCTACTGCCTTACCTGAAGGCAGACCACTGATTGCCCTCTCCAATTTTTCATAGTTCGAAGTCTCCATCTCCATGCTTTTTAGAAGATTAGTTTGAATGTAGCTAGTAATATCCTCTTGTTGAGGGTCAGATAGAGGAGTATACAGTGCTTGATAGTATAAAGCAAACTGATCTAATATCTGTTTTGATTGTTTATACAAAATACCATCTCTTCCCTTATTTGCCTTAATGTGAGCCTTAGCCCTATCATCTGCAACCTTATAGGTGAGAATCATGCCTATTTTTTCACTAAACTCATATTGCGATCTACGGTACTTATTATAGTTTGCCATAATTTTCTCCCTAAATTTACTTTTGAGCTTCGACCGAAGGTCTATTAAGAGAGATCCCAGTTCTTCTATTTTTTCCAGATCACTAGCCCCTTTTATTACTACTTTTGCAAATTGGTCTTCTGCTGTACGTATTACCAAAATAATCTCTTTATCCTTACTGCTTTGATCTTTATTTTGCTGATAAATATATTGTTGAGTATGGCCTCTGATAACAGCCTTGCAAGTATTTCAAATTACTATTGGGGAGGCAGATCCTATAATTTCCCTGAAAAAAACTTCAAGCTGATTTCTTGTTTTAGCGACATACTCCTCATCTGACAACAGATACCTGGGAAATGAGAAATTTCTGGGTTTCTTTGTCTTATCCTCTATTTTCATTATTAAAAGATTAGGGTTATGATCTTAAGTTACTTTTGGGCATATTTCCATGTCTATCCGCGATTAGAGTTTGTGTGGGGCTGAATAAAAAGTATACCCTGTAATCAAAGGGTATAAAGCCCTCCACACAACCTTCAAACACTGTAAACGCCCTAATTCCTTAATTGCAGCCCTTGTTTTTCGCATTCTATGAAATGCACCCCGCCTAGTTGTATCCATCCCATAATCCATAATACAATTAAAATCGCCCATCACCACCCGTTCCCCTTTCTCAGTTCAACAATTCAACATTCATCACATCAAATATAGAAGGGTCATCGCTGTTAGAACTGTACAATACACAAAATACAAATTTCGATTTCCTAATTATCAGCTGAGCTATAGCCCACCTCCCACTTTTGTCTGCCTTTATCTTACTTATGCTTTGTCCTTTCCAGTGTTGTCCACCTCCCCACTCCTCCATTTGGATCTTCAATATTTGCCTGGAGTCCTTTGATGAGAGATTTAGTTTCTCTCTGGGCTGGTGCACTCCCCCTGCTTCTGGTGGCTTCGTCCTCCCCCTCGTGGTGTCAAGTGGTTGTACCTGCCTAGTAGTCAAGGACCTTCTTACTTTCCCTCAGGTTCTGCTGAGATGATCCTTAGCCAGCCCGCTCCACTAAAAAGGAATATGAAAAAGAGAGATACTTTGAATTCATATTCTCTGTACTACACATCAAATATACTTGTTTAAAAGGGATCCTATATCCCTACTTACAAGAACTGAGATTGTGCAGTTTTACACAACTTGTCACAATTTAATGTGTGTCTACTAATTTTTCTGAACTTCTAAATAGTAAGACATTTTATTTTGCAAATATTGTATTTGAATAAGGCATTCAAATAGATAGAAAGGATTGAGCTGTGGGTTTTTTTCTTTGCATAACCTTTTGCTTATATTTCAGAAATATGTGTTCCAAAATCATCCACACATTGCCTATCTGATTTACTGTGTATTTGTACAAGGAATCAAAGCATTCCAAAGAATCATGTTGCTTTTTGGATGAACCTACACCGACCAACTCAAATTATGGAGGTCCCACAGCATATGGTACATAGCCCCTCTCAAGGGTAATCTGGTCAGACCAAGACCTATCATTGCCTGTTTCCTTTGCCGCCTGTCACCTCTCATCACCGAAGAACACCCAAGGCCCATTCACCTGCCACACCTGCAACTGAACCTTAGCTGGCCTTTGTACACCAGACCCACCGACGTCATGACCCTCAAGAACTGGACTCGACCACCTCAGATGCATCATACTCAACACCGGCTCCCTCAAAAGACACACCATGGAGATCTGGGACCTGCTTGACTCCATCTCCCCTGACATCAACTTCTTCACAGAAACCTGGATGAACCCCAGCTCAGTCCAAGACATTGCGACCACCAGCCCCGACGGACACAAAATCATACACATGGACTGCGACCCTGGGAGGAGGCATTGTCATCGTACATAAAGACACCCTCCGACTCACAACCAGCTTCGACGACCACTCAGCAAACATGGAGCACCTCCACTTCCAGATCCAGACCAACCTGAATACCACCTTCCACTGCACCCTTCTCTACAGACCTCCCGGACCCCGCCCCCATTCAGCGAAGCCATACCAACTTCATCTCTCACCACGCTCGAGCCTCAAAGGCCTACATCTTCCTCGCTATCCTCAATTTCCACCTGAACAACCTGGAAGACCACAACACTTCATCCCCACTTGTGAACCTCACCACCATTGGACTCAAACAACTGGTCGCAACTGCAAGCCACTAAACAGGACAAATGATTGACCCCATCTTCTCTGCAAGCAACAACATCTCCTTCAGCCACACCTCTGAGCCACACTGGATCACCATCACTGCATCCACTTCTTCTTCACCAAACCCACCGCATGCCACCATGCCCACTGCAATCCTCGAAGAAGCTGGAACAAGGTCAACGATGACCAGCTCACCTCCTCCCCCAGCAAGACCCCACCACAGACATCCATGAGTGCCACCATCTCAGCATGCAACCTACACCGCTATATTGCTGACTGTGCCAACACTCTTTCCCCCTCAGGAAACCTTCAGGCAAGAAGCCCTCCAAGGAAGCCAGCTGGTTCTACTCCACCCTCCAAGAGTCCAAGAGTACTTATAGAAGGTTTGAGTAAAGATGGAGGCGTAGCAAGATCATAGCAGACTATGCACCCTTCAAATCTGCCATCACCGCATGCCACTAACGCATCATAAGAACAAAGAAATCAGCCATTGAGGAATGCATGAATGCTTACGCACACAACTGCAAAGAACTCTTCACCATGGTCAAATAATTCACTAAACCAATCACAGAGACAGCAGACATCCACTTTTAAATACCTCTATGACAACCTTGCCACCTTCTTTCACATCACGATAAAGGAGATCTGCAACAGCTTCGCAACCCAAGATTCACCCACCCACCCACAACCACCACACCCAATGGATCCAGCCCCCAGCAGACCTTGACCAACTAGATTACCTTCACCTCTGGACGACACTCTCTAGGTCATGAAGAGCATCCAGTCTGGACCCCCCTCAGAGCTCTGCCCTCACCACATCTTCAACAGAAGCTGAAGAAACCTTCTGCTGACCTGACAGACCTCAAGAACTACAGAACCATCTCTCTGCTTCCCTTCCCAGCCAAAGGCATAGAGAATACCATGAGAGCCCAACTCTCTGAGTTCATTGAATCAACGAACATCCTGGACTTCTCCCAATGAGGCTTCAGAAGCAATCAAAGCACCAAGACCACTCTCCTCGGAATGACAGATGACATCCCCACCCTCCTTGAACGAGCCGAGACTGCAGCCCTCAACCTCCTGGACCTCTCAGCCACCTTCAACACTATCTCCCACCACACCTTATAAACAAGACTCCATGACACTGGCATTCATATCAGAGACCTAGAATGGATCCACTCCTTTCTTACCGGACGAAAATAGAGAGTTAGACATCCCCCATTCAACTCAGAACCCACAGAGATCAGCTGCCGAGTGTCTAAGGGATCCACCCTGAGCCTCACCCTCTCAATATCTACATGGCCCCTTTGCAGCCACCAGTAGAATCCACAGACTCAACATCATCTCCTAGGCCAAAAACACCCAGCTTGCTCGCTGCCTCACAGACGAACCCACAGCCACCAAGAGCAGCTTCCACAATGGGATGAAGGAAGGTGACACCTGGATGAAAGACAGCTGCCTGAAGTTTAACTCGGACAAGACTGAAGTCCTCATCCTCGGCTCCTCCCCATCCACCTGGGATGACTCTTGGTGGTCCACAGCGCTCAGAATCACCCCACACCCACAGGCCACACACTAAACCTCAGCATCATCCTGCATTCCTCGCTTTCGATGAACCGCCAACTCAATGCCGTTTAATCCTCCAGCTTCCCCATGCACTGCCTCCTTTGCAAGATCTTCAAGTGGATCCCCACTGAGGGTATACACTTAAAATATCGAGTTTTTAATATCGATTAGCATTAATATCGAATTAAAAATATAGAATGGACACAATATCAAACGGACAGAATATAGACTACAAAAAATTGAATAGAATAGCATTAATATCAAATTAAAAATATAGAATGGACAAAATATCGAATGGACAGAATATAGACAACAAAAATATAGAATGGACAGAATATAGACAACCAAAATATCGAATTTGAGGTAAGATAGGTTAATTTCAATTTTTTAACCACATCGCTGCGGCGGCTATTCCGCCGCAGAGCTAAGGGGGCGGGGGGGGCCGCGCGGTGGGCGCATGCAGGTGACGGAACCGCTCTGTCACCAGCCGCGGTTGAGCTGTGCTCATGACGGAGCGGTTCCGTCATGGCGCCGCCCGCTTACTAGAACGCGCCGCGCAGGCGCAAAATCAGCCCCGCCAGGCGCGAAATCAGCGCCACGCTGGCGCGTCGGGCGGGCCATGACGGAACCGCTCCGTCATCAGCACAGCGCCACCGCGGCTGATGATGGAGCGGTTCCGTCATCAGCATGGAACCGGTTAATAATATCCAATTTGTTAAAGTGATTTTTTAGTTAGTATATGTGTGAAAAGCGTACATTTATTTTATAATTTATTTTAATTAATTAATTTTATGGTATTTAATTTTTGGGTAATATAATTCTGTAGCGGGTTGTGGGTTTATAGGGTAATAGGGTGGAATGTAATTTAATTATAATTAATTAAATTTTGTAATTTATTTATTGGTATTTTTTTTTATTAATTGTTAATTTATTGTTAATTGGTAATTCATTAAAATATAATTGGTGAATAATTTTAATTGATTGATTAATTGCTAATTATATTAATTGTATTATTTCATTTTCTGTAGCGGGTTGTGAGTTTATAGGGGAATAGGGTGGGAAGTAATTTAAATATAATTAATTACATTTTTTTATTTATTTATTGGTATTTTTTTTTAATTATTGCTAATTAATTGTAAATTGGTAATTCATTAAAATATAATTGGTGATTAATTTTAATTGATTAATTAATTGATAATTATTTAAATGTTATTCATTTATTTTCTGTAGCGGGTTGTGGGTTTATAGGGGAATAGGGTGGAAAGTCATTTAATTATAAATAATTTAATTTTTTAATGTATATATTGGTATTTATTTTGAATTAAATCTTATTTAAATGTTTAATTGGTAATTAATTAAAATATAATTGGTAAATAATTTTAATTAATTGATTAATTGATAATTATGTTAATTTTAATAATTTATTTTCTGTTGTGTGTTTATAGGGGAATAGGGTGGGAAGTAATTTAATTGTAATTAATTAAATATTTAATTTATTTATTGTTTTTTTGTTCTAATTTTTAATTATTTTATAATTGTTAATTAATTAATTGTTAATTGGTAAATAATTTGTATTAATAGGTAATAAGTTTTAATAATTAATTTTTATTTGTATTTTCAATTGATTAATTATATTATAAAAATTGTTAATTACTTTTAAATAATTTTTAATTGGTATTCATATTTAATTTATTTTTATTTATATATGAAGTATTTACTTACCCTACTGTTGCACTCTCTGCAGTGGGAATAGTAAGTTTTACCCCTACTCTATCCAACGCTTTCCCTACTGTTGCACTCTCTGGAGTTGGAATAGTAATTTTTACCCCTACTCTATCCAACGCTTTCCCTACTGTTGCACTCTCTGGAGTTGGAAAGTAATTTTTAGCCTCCCGCTATCCAACGCTTTCCATACTGTTGCACTCTCTGGAGTTGGAATAGTAATTTTTACCCCTATGCTATCCAACGCTTTCCCTACTGTTGCACTCTCTGGAGTGGGAATAGTAATTTTTACCCCTACGCTATCCAACGCTTTCCCTACTGTTGCTCTCTTTGGAGTGGGAATAGTAATTTTTACACCTACGCTATCCAACGCTTTCCCTACTTTTGCACTCTCTGGAGTTGGAATAGTAATTTTTACCCCTATGCTATCCAATGCTTTCCCTACTGTTGCACTCTCTGTAGTGGGAATAGTAATTTTTACCCCTACGCTATCCAACGGTTTCCCTACTATTGCACTCTCTGGAGTGGGAATAGTAGTTTTTACACCTATGCTATCCAACGCTTTCCCTACTGTTGCACTCTCTGGAGTGGGAATAGTAAATTTTACCCTGCCGCTATTCAATGTTTTCCCTACTGTTGCACTCTCTGGAGTTGGAATAGTAATTTTTATCCCTACGCTATCCAACGCTTTCCCTACTGTTGCACTCTCTGGAGTGGGAAAAGTAATTTTTACCCCTACGCTATCCAACGCTTTCCCTACTTTTGCACTCTTTGGAGTGGGAATAGTAATTTTTACCCCTACTCTATCCAACACTTTCCCTACTGATGCACTCTTTGTAGTCGGAATTGTAAATTTTACCCTTCTGCTATCCAACGTTTTCCCTAGTGTTGCACTCTCTGGAGTTGGAATAGTCATTTTTACCCCTACGCTATCCAACATTTTCCCTACTGTTGCACTGTGTGGAGTGGGAATAGTAATTTTTACCCCTACGCCATCGATCGCTTTCCCTACTGTTGCACTCTCTGGAGTGGGAATAGTAATTATTACCCCTACGCTATCCAACGCTTTCCCTACTGTTGCACTGTGTGGAGTGGGAATAGTAATTTTTACCCCTACGCTATCCAACGCTTTCCCTACTGTTGCACTCTCTTGAGTGGGAATAGTAATTTTTACCCATATGCTATCCAACACTTTCCCTACTGTTGCACTCTCTGGAGTGGGAATAGTAATTTTTACCCTACGCTATCCAACGCTTTCCCTACTGTTGCACTCTCTGGAGTTGGAATAGTAATTTTTATCTCTACGCTATCCAACGCTTTCTCTACTGTTGCACTCTCTGGAGTGGGAATAGTAAATTTTACCCTTTCCGCTATCCTACGGTAATAATATTGTAATTTTTTTATTAATATTACGTTTATATATATATATATATATATATATATATATATATATATATATATATATATATATGTATTAACAAATCAATTTGTATGTTTTTTTTCACTTACATTAATTATTTATTATTTTTAAGGTTATTTAAGTATTTTAAGTATGTTTAAGTTAATTATATTTATTATTTCATTAATTTTTAATTAATTTAAAGCATTTAAAAAAAATCAATATTTTGACTAACTATGGGCCAGATGTAGGACACAAACTACCGGTCGGTAACGGCCGATTTTGGCCGTTATCGACCGGTATTCAGGAATTGGCTTTTACAGAATTTTTCAGATTTTACAGAATCAGTAAATTTACTGATTCGGTAAATTTACCGATTCTGTAAAATACCGAATCGGTAATTTTACCGATTCGGTCACTTCCAAATGTAGGTGGGACTCCTCTGAGTCCCAAAGGCCTTTCAGATTCCGTATTTTACCACCCAATCCAATTGGGTGGTAAAATACCGAATCCAGGTGTGCATGCACATGTGTGCATGCACACCTATGCCATGTGACAGACAGACATGCCCTTAGGGCATGTCTGTCTGCCACATGGCACACATGCCTGTATTTGGGGTGCTAGAGGGTGTCAAAGTGACACCCCCTGCTCCCTTGCTGGAATCGGTATTTACCGAATCGGTAAATACCGATTCGGTAATGCCCATTGATTCCTATGGGCTTCAATGCCCATAGAAATCAATGGGCATTACCGAATCGGTATTTAGCGATTCGGTAAATACCGATTTTTACAGATTCGGTAAATTGAAATAGAAATTTACCTACATCTCACTACTTCTATTTGACCGATTCATAAATACTGAATCGGTAAAATTCGGTATTTATGAATCGGTAAAATAGAATTACCTACATCTGGCCCTATATTTTTTACATCGATATTTTTGATTTGATATTTTTGTACTCACCTGTTTGGAGATAGGAGGTCGATATTTTGGTATTCTATATTTTTTCCTCAATATTTTTGTAAATCGATATTCTTGACATTGATATTGTTTCAGTGATCCCCCACTGAGTACAGGAAAATGGTCACCAATGTACTCGTCAGCAGCAGACTCAACTGCGGCAGGAGACTATATGCAGGTACCCCACAGTAACTCCAAAAAAACTGCAGCCCATCCAGAACACCTCCATTAGGCTTATCCTGAACATCCCACACTACAACCACATCACCAGTCTCCATATGGGTTGGGGGCTAGGACTAGGAGACGACTTGATCTCTCTACAGAACCCCCACAGCATAGGTTAACTGCAGAGTGTTTGTCTCAGACCATTTCCATGTCATGGGAGGGAACCTACCAGGGGTGCCCCACCCCTATTTTTTCTCCTTGCCTTGGAATATGTAGCTGCAGCTATCTAACAGTGGGTATGGATAGCAACAAGGGGTCAACATTGATCATCTCATGGCCAAGACTAAAGCAGCCTATGCAAAATAGACCCATTTAATTCTATCACTGTCAGGGAGATTGCAGGCAGTAAAATGGGGATGAACTTCTGGGCATGCTAAACCTCATGATAACCCTCATGATCAAAACCTCTATATTACGAGGGATTATTAAATACTTATTTATTGGAGTCCATGAGGCTGACACTGAAATTGTCTTCAGACAATGCAGAGGCATGAGCCTCCCATGAGTACAGCATTACTAGCTAGAACTTCATTTGCCTCATATGGTATGCCTACAGCCAAGACTGGATGACAACGCCCTCTGGGTTCTTGATGAGTGAGAAATCATGGGTGCTGGCCAAATGCTATATAGCCATATTTCGTCAACTCTGCAAACCACCAACCCTATCATTGAAACTATGTCCAGACATACACACCCATAAACTGCTTAAGAATGATGCTAGAATACATGCGAAAGCTCCCGTCTGGCATAATGCCGCATTGAGGTGGGGGACGGGCTGTCTCTTGGGAACTTGGCAGAGACCGTATAACCTTTGCAGTCCTGCAAGATGAAAATCACTTGTTCTGGACCCAGGGGTGGAAATACTTAAAATTAAAGGACTCACGTTTTAACTGGGTGTACCCATTTACATGGGTGATTGGAGACCCTCCTGTTCTGCAATACTTCACGCACTGGGGAATGTTTAAAGAAGTGGTCTGCAAATTCAAAAATCTCACAGTACACCACCTACATTTACGGCCTCTCTTAATGTACCTACGCAGTACTTTCAATGGCTACTCCATATAGAATACATAGACACCGATTGAACCGAAATAATTAGGAATCTAGAAAGGGGATGATGGAGTCCAAAATTAAATTTATGCTCTAAAAGCACTTCAAACCTGCTACTGAACTCTACAAAAACTCCAGACACAGGACTGTTACACCATACCTCCTTCTGGAGATGCTCCCAGGAAAGTGTATATCCCACATATACTTTTCCATTGCCTCACCTGAGGAACTACTGGTTTTCCATTCAATGTACCCTGAATGAGTCGTTTCATATGCCTATCTCTTTATAACATATGCTGATTTTACTGTATGATACAGCCAACCTCCAGACACTCATAGGTCTCAAGAGACGATTGTTAGCCATTGAACTCACTTTAGTGAAAATATGCAGCCGCCAACACTGGAGAGCACCACAAAGTCCTACATCTGAAACATTCCTGACTGAAATGTATAAATTAGCATCATATAAAAGGTTAACTTACAGGCTTCTAGACAATGTAGAGATATTTACACAAAAATGAGAACCTTTCATCTGATCCCACCCATGTAGGTACCCAGGAGAGTACTCAGAGACCCCCTTATCAATCTATGCAACCTCAGTTGGAACCACCATGTAGTGGTAGAAGTATACAATGGCTGCTTCTTGCCACCACCTTCTCTGCCACTCCACACTTTATAGTGACCAAATGACTTTCGTTGACATGTGATGAACCATCACCCCTCTCTCGGGACTCTTAGCATGCTACCACTTCCACGCCAATACTGTATATGCTCCGAACACGGAGACTGATCAGAAACTTGCCGTTAGACGCCTTCTAACTGGAATCGCCCACAGCAGCTCCCCCAGGACTTCTGAATATTACACACTCCACTGACTGTTCGTGACCTTCTCTCTCTTTAGATCGCCTCACACTCCCATTTTCCCTTCTTTCCCCATGGTCACGGTCCATCATGAATACCAAGCACCAAGCACAGAGTACAATCAGCAGAGGTCCTCCTTTGCGAAGATGCGACTAGATCCAGTAGTTTCAGTAGATCCAGCAGTAGCGGCTCCTCAAGGGTGTGCTGCGAGGCGGTGGGGGCGGGACAGGGAAGGAGCAGGGTGGGGATTAGTAAACTCTGGCATACGGCAGTACAGAGTTAAGTACAAAAATGAATAATTATAACGAATTACATTGCGCTCACTGTATCGCCTTAAAAGTCTATTTATGTTTTGTGAGAAGCTGACCCACCATATTACCGATAGCACACTATGCCTCTGGAAATTGCTTCTTTTCATTTC
Source organism: Lissotriton helveticus (assembly GCF_964261635.1). Taxonomy (NCBI): domain Eukaryota; kingdom Metazoa; phylum Chordata; class Amphibia; order Caudata; family Salamandridae; genus Lissotriton; species Lissotriton helveticus. The sequence goes on from NC_136060.1 coordinate 57,031,096, forward strand.
TGTTATATCTTTCTATCTCCCTTCTACTTCAATTCAATACCTCCATGCCTTCACAACTACCCTCATTAACACAGTAAATGATGTCAACATAATTCTGTTTAGAAATGGCTTGAAAAAAGAAGCAATTATGTTGCCTTGTGATTTATAATGTTCTTCTGTAAGATGTGTTCACACAAGATGTCAGAAACTCAATAAAATTAATATTCATTGCAGTGAGGTTTAGACTGTGCCACTAAGTGCGAACTTCTGCATATTATGTCTGTGAGGTGTTTTTCTTAATGTTATAACTAGCCAAGCATTTCCAGCACAGTTTTTACTTCAAAGTGAGAAGTGATTACCATATTCAACTTCCACTTGCTACTTTCACATAAACAATCGCATGTAATATTATTTTTTCTAAAGTAACTTGTTATCTTCTTATTTGAAATGGTTGAACTAGGCAAGTGAACAACGTTTAGTCGATTCCAAAGCGAACCAGAGCAACACAAAGTACTTTTTGTTTTATAGTAGTTTTGTTTTTGGCTGCTGACTATTCTATTTGAGGTTATTTTCTGTATTTCTGGTCGGCCAAATTTCTTCACAAGCATGCTTCGTATAGACTGAAGATATTGCATTTTGAAATTGCTCCTGATACTAGACTAACAATCTCATGCAAAGGACCCCATCATGCCATTTGTGGTATGCTGTGATCCTTAGTTCTTGAAATGCATCCCTGCTCATGCAGACAGAAGCTACTTTAAAGTAAAATGTAAATGTGCCAAAAATGTTTTGGGCTGAGCAGAACCTTAAAAGACTCTTTTTCATGAAATGGTTGAAAGAGACTTAGCCAAACAAGTCAGTGGCTGAAGAGGCAGACTCAAACCTGCTCCCTGAGAAAGTTTAAGCAACAAAAGAATTCTGGCAGTGTTAGACTTTAAAAGTGTTACACCTTCCTGGAATAGGAATAAGTGACGTTAAACAAATTGCTAGTGGCTGCATTAACGCACAATGATTAATATAGCATGAGATGCTTTCCAAGCATCCGTTTAATATTGTGGGTATGAATACACATGGCACATGCTGGGAGTGGTACTTCATTCGCTATAAATGTAATGTAAGCCATTGTATGCTACGTTTTACATGATAACTCTGTCATCTGTTTAATTCTCCTGAGACCTCCCTAGTTAGTGCTAAAGTGCTTGTGCTCTCTCCTTAAAACATGGTGCTCTCGGACTACATCTAATTGGCACATTTGATTTACTTGTAAGTTCCTAGTATATGGTACTACATATGCCCAAAGCCTGTAAATTAAATGCTACTAGTGTGCTGCAGAACTCATTGTGCCACCCAATAAGGTAGCCTCTAAATTGCTATTTTCAACTTGGCCGAATAAATATTTTGCCAGGCCTGAACCTTCATTTTCAATCCTTGTAAGACACCTCCACGTAGGCCGTAAAGGCATGTAAGCCAGGGTGCATGGTATTTAAGAAATAAGACGCGTGTTTAAGTTTTTCTTTTCTAGAAAGTGGAAAACTCCTAAATTTGTGTTTCTCTGTTAAAAGGTCTATCTTTCCTGCAGGCAAGCACTGGGTTACCTTATTTTAATTAGTAAGTCCTAAATTCAGATTGGGAGCAGTTGAGAAAGTATGTTTACACCCTAATGAATTGCAATTTAATATTATTAAAGTTAAAGACAGATTTAACATTATAAGTTTGAAAATGCCCCTTATAGAAAGTTGGTGTCATTTTAAACCAACTGCATGCCCCACCCTCTCTCCGATAACCCTGTAGTCATCAAAAGCGGCACACTCTTCTAACTCCTCACAACCTCTCACCTCCAAACCACTGCCATCTTAATGTTGATGTTAATGTTAATGGGCATTTGTAGAGCGCACTTTCAACGGGTGGCTTCATGGCGCTGAATAGACAGAGTAACTACAAAAAAAAGAGTTTAATTGTATGCTTGCACAAACAGCCAGGTCTTAAGAAGGCCTCTGAACTGCAAGAAGTCAGTGCAGAACCGTATATCCAAGGGGAATGAATTCCAGAGTTTGGGGGCAAGGACCGCAAATATGCGGCCTCCCTGTCTAACTCGTTTGAAAGTAGGGATAGTGAGTAACGACAGGTGGGCAGAGCGAAGGTTTCGACTAGGAATATGTCTATGAATCAGTCTGTTGACAAAGGCAGGGCTTTTCCCCTGCAGTACTTTAAACACAAGACAGCCCGTTATGAATGCACAGCGCTGCAGGATAGGGAGCCAATGTAATTTTCTAAGCAGAGGCGTAACTGGTTGCCATCTTGGCTGGCCAGCTGCATCCGTTTAAAAAGATAGAGTGGCATCCCTAAATATACTGAGTTGGCATAATCCAAATGCGACATAACAGTGGCAATTATGATCTGGATAAGGGCATCGTGAGTGAAAAACCTAATCTTTCGCAACTGGAAAAAGCATTTAGAGATCACATTACCAACCTGTGATTTTAATGTAAGCTCGTTATTGAGGGAGACTCCCAAGGTGTTAGCCGAAGAGGAAGGGGAAGGTGAAGGACCCAGCGCTGGGGGCCAGTAAGAAGGGCTCCAGAATTTATAACTGTCCCCTGTCAAAACGATCTCTGTTTTCCCTGGGTTTAATTTAAGATGGTTATGGTCCATCCACTGTTGTATATGCAGCATGGTGGCCTGAAAGTCCGACATCGAGCTATGGGAGCCATCTATCTTAAAGACCAACTGTAGGTCATCCGCATAGCTAAAAACTGTCACATTCCTATCTATAAGAGATTTAATCAAGGGAGAAATGTCAATGTTAAACAAATGCGGCGAGAGTGCCGATCCCTGTGGGACTCCACAAGTGATTTTCCACGGTGGTGCCAGAAAAGGCCCTTGGTGAACTGCCTGATACCTGTCATCCAGGAATGAAGCAAGCCAGCCAGCAGCCATGCCTCCAATACCCGCAAGTCCGACACGGTCGACCAAAATAGCATGGTCGACCGTGTCGAATGCCGCGGATAAATCCAGCAGTACCAAAGCATGGGGAGAGCCCATATCAGCCCGATCCCGGAGAGTATCCAGGACTGCCAATATGACCGTTTCGGTGGAGTGAGCCACCCGAAACCCTGCCTGATGAGGATCAAGATAATTGGATTCCTCCAGAAAATCAGAAAGGCTGCTCGCTATGTGGGCCTCCAATATCTTGGCAAGAAACGGAAGCAAGGAAATAGGGTGATAATTGGATAGGAGCGTAGGATCAGCTCCAAGTTTTTTTAAGAGGGGTACCACTATGACTTTCTTAAAAGCCCTAGGAACTTGACCAGTAGATAAGGAGACATTCAGGAGGGTAAGAACAGGGCCAGAGATAACTGTAAGGCAGTCTTTGAATATGTGGGGCGGGCAGCAGTCAGAGGGGGCACCCGATTTGACCTTAGTTAGGAGTTTCTGGAAGGTTTCAGTATTAATACTAGGAAAGTGATTAAGTGTTATATTGCTAGTAGAATGAAAGGATGCTTAGGGATATTATCCTTTATGGTAGTGATTTTATCAATGAAGTAATCATTGAGAGCATCGCACAATGTCTGGGATGGAGGAACCTTTAACAGGATTCTCTCTGGGTTGGAGAGTTCATCAACTATATTAAATATTTCTTTAGAGTTTTTATTGGAATTGGTGATATGTAAAGAAAAGTAGCTGGCTTTAGCAGTCAGTATGCATTTCTTATAATCTTTCCTGGCCGCAATATAGATACTTTTTTTTTCTCCGGACAATAGTTTGAACGCCACTGTCTCTCTAGGTGACGCAACGACAGTTTCTGATTTTTAAGCTCAGAAGAGAACCATCTTGGTGCCTCAGTCGGACGCGCTGTCTTTGGCCTTATCAGCGGAGCATGCTTATTGCTAGCATTCAGTAACCATTCAGAGATATTAGCTTCCGTGGTCTCAATGTCTGTCCCCTGAGACGGAGCAGTGTCAGAAAGCATGGAGAGAAAGTCTTCTTCATTTATAGAATTCCATTTCCTAACAAGGCCACCTTTAGGTATGCTAAGTTTCTCATTGGCCGAAAGCTGAGTGTAAATTTCAATAGTTGATGATCGGACCAACAACATGGCATAATGGTAGGAGTAGAAGTACTTATGCCATTAGTCCAAACTTGATCCAGAATGTGCCCTTTCTGGTGAGTAGGAGAGAGTACCTGTTGTGTGAAGTTTAAGTTCATAAGAAGGTCCGACATTTCAGACGAGTGTGGACCTTCATGAGGGTCATTAAACCAATAGTTAAAGTCACCCACAACTATGACTTTAGCATGATCAGTAACTAATTTAGCCATCTGATCACTGAGTGCTAAAGGAAAGAAAGGCATCTTATCAGGAGGCCTATAAAGTAGCACACAAACAAAGCAATCACACGGAGATTCAGACTTTATTACAATGTTTTCAGTGTCTTTGATGGAGAGACTAGGTAAAGAGCAGACCGTAAGATCAGAGCGGATAATGGCTGCCACTCCACCACCTAGTTTGCCTGATGTGCAATTAGCGTGAATTATATAATAATTATTAGGGATGGCCGCTAACATATCAGGGCCAGAGTCATCGGTAAGCCATGTCTCAGTTAGCAGAAGAACACTAGGTTTCTCTGAGATCAACAGAGAAAGAATGTCCAACCTATGTCTAACAAGAGAACGGGTATTAAGATAATTAACTGTCAGGGGCATATTTCCTAACCTAGACTGTATCTGTAAGGGTCTCTGATAGGCAGTAGACGTCTGTAATTCTGGGAAAGTAGTGCGGCTAGTAAGAATTTCAGATTCTGAAAGAAGTGACAAAATATTATCAGTGGGATGTATATCAACAGAGTGCCAGCCTTTAAGCATTTCAGAAGTGTAAGTGGTAATAAAGGCATTATCAATGGCCCCTGGGCACGACCGGACGCGGACGGGCACAGACGGGCGTGCCATTGGCGCGCCGCCGCCGCGCCCGCTGCGCCCGTCCACTGCGCTGCCGCCTGACACACTGCATTTAAAATCCAAATTTTGGTCCTCAGCTCCGCCCTCTCGCAGTGTGATTGGTTGCTGCTAGGGGAATCTCCAGGAGCAACAAGGGACCCGGAACCGGCAAATTAACGAGCTACAGAGTGAGTTTTAAAACGGTAAAATCGTTCCTAATTGCATTCCCCAATTTAAAAACCAATACAACATGTGCAGCAAAGTATTTTAGTAGCAACTGGCCTAAAGAGCGCTTCCTGGCGATTCAAGCCGCCTTTATCGCGGAATTCCGGTCCTCAGCTCCGACCTCTCGCAGCGTGATTGGTTGCTGCTAGAGGAATCTCCAGGAGCAACAAGGGACCCGGAACCGGCAAATTAACGAGCTCCAGGGTGAGTTTTAAAACGGTAAAATCATTCCCCAATTTAAAAACCAATACAACATGTGCAGCAAAGTATTTTAGTAGCAACTGGCCTAAAGAGCGCTTCCTGGCGATTCAAGCCGCCTTTATCGCGGAATTCCGGTCCTCAGCTCCGCCCTCTCGCAGCGTAATTGATTGCTGCTAGGGGAATCTCCAGGAGCAACAAGGGCCCCAGAACCGGCAAATTAACGAGCTACAGAGTGACTTTTAGAACGGTAAAATTTTTCCCAATTGCATTCCCCAATCTTCCCCCGAAACCCACCACCATTCCCTCCAGACATGCCTGCTCCTCTCACTGGTGTTGCCTACTACCTCTCACTCATCCGTGCCCTCTTTCTTTGTGCCCAAATTGCCTCGAAACCCTACCCTCCTCTTCTCTCTCTCATCATCCTCTACTACTGCCCTCTGCCGCCTTTGCTCTTCTTCCGCCCGATACGTTTCCGCCCCATCTTACTCGAGCACCAGCCCTCCCCCTCTTTTTTGCAGCTTGGATCCCATCCCCCTTCCCAGGAGATACAGTAAGGGGGGGCAATGCACACTGCAGTTTATTCAGCTGTCCACCATTCATAAAAACGCACCCGTTGCCAATGGCGCAGTGGCACAGCTTCCGGCACCCATTCATAAAAAAAAAGCATTTGCAATGCAATAGGTCTCGCATTTGCGAGAGTTTGAGCTTTTGCCATTGTAAATGACAATGCCGAATATTTATGTGCTTTGAAAACCTGCAAGTATTCTATAAACACACACTTTGTACTTAAAGGCATTTCTTCCGACAAGCAAGGCTGGCAGTAACTGTGCCTCTTTTTTATTGTAGTCCATGCTTACCAGACAGAAGGCTGGCTGTAAAAGAGACGCAATTACTGAAAGCCTTGCTTCTCGTAAAGAATTTGTGTTTACGCACCACATTACAGGTTTTCAAAATACATAAATAAAAGACAGGCAGGCACATGCATCAAAGAAAAAACTGGTCGCAAACGGGCAGATTCTCAGACTCTGCCCCGTTGCGACCGGTATTTTTGCATTTGGGATTCATCATGCCAAATGCAAAAATCACAATTTAAGGAATTTCTAAATTGCAATTCCTGAAATTGCAATTGCATTTAAGGGATCCCACATTGAGATTCCCTAAATACAATGCATTAAAGTAAAAAAATTAGCGATTCCGCTAATAGGAGTAGCAAATTACCATGAAGTTGAACTTCATGGTAATTTGCAAAAACTTTTAAAAATGCACTTTTGTGCATTATACAAAGTTTCATGTTGCACACACACCTGCCATTAGGGCAGGTGTGTGTGCAACATATGTGCACAGATCAATTTCAAGGGTCCAATAGGGTGTCATTTTGACACCCTTGCACCCTTGAAATTGCATGAGCAATTTGCGAGTACCTACTGGTACTAGCAAATTGCTCATGCAATGTCCAATTCTTTCCTATGGGCCTGGAGGCCCATAGGAATGAATGGGACAGCATTCCTTAATTGCGACTAGCAATTTGCGAGTCGCAATTAAGGATTGTGTAGGAATCGCTATTTTTGTAGCGATTCCTACATGCATAGGCTTTTGCGATTCCTTAATAATCGCAATTAAGGAATCGCAAAAGCCTACGTTGATGCATATGCCAGATGGTCATTTACAATGCCAATAGCTTAAACTCTTGCAAATGCTAGACCTATTGCATTGCAAATGCTTGTTCTGGGTATTGTTGGAGTAAGGGCTATAGTTTAGGTAAATTCAATAGCATTGCTAAATCAATGATAGATTAAGGGGGATTAGGTTAGATTTTGGTTGGATTACGATTAGAATAATAGTATGTGTTTGGGATTGTGCAAAATAGAGTGTAAGAAGAAAGTGTTTTAAATGTTGACTATCGTAAATTGGCAAAGCCACCCAATGATGTAAAAGGAAAATTTAGGGTTGTAGTCAAAGAGGGAAAAACAGGATTTAGGTTACAGATTAGCGTTTGAAAATTAACATTTCAGAAAGGTGTAGTTCATTATCATTTCTGGGTTAGATTTGGAAGTTTAACTTTTAGGGGACAATTAGTAAGTAAGGAAGAGTGGAAGAAAGGGTGGATTTTCTGGGTATTGTTGGAGTTAGGATTATAGGTTAGGTAAGTGTAATAGCAGCGCTAAATCAGTGAAAGACGAAGAGGTATTAGTTTAGATTTTGGTTGGATTACGGTTAAAGTAATAGAATGTGTTTGGGATTGTGTAAAAGAGAGTGTAGAATAAAGGTTTTTAAAACTTTGACTACCATAAAATGTCAAAGCCACCCAATGATGTAAAAGGAAAATTTAGGGTTGTAGTCAAAGAGGGAAAAACAGGATTTAGGTTACAGGTTAGAATTTGCCTATTGACAATTCAGAAAAAGTATTGGTAATGCAGCTTTTTTACCTCTGCATGTTTTAATTTCCTCAGATATCCATGTTTGGTATGGGGTTTATCGCTCTAGTTTTTTATTGACATATATATTACATACAATTGATCGATCCATTTTTGTATTTATTTACTTTTTTTCGCTTTGGCAGCACTAGCGCTTTTTACCTTTAGCCATGTTAAGCTAAAGCGTGGGTGCCTCGATTGCTGAAAAAGTAAAGAAATAGATTTTTATTTTACATACAACGAAGCTGCGTTGTCTCTTCACAGATGGCCTAATGTGGCATGCACTGGCTCCACACAGACATGCACTGAGGGCAGTGTGCCTTCGCTGTCTTTTCACTGGCATGCACTGCACATGCACAACAGGTACTTGCGCTGGCATGCACGGGTCTCTCAAAACTAAAGTAATATCTGCAGGAAAGCACCTGGCAGCCCCTACACCCTCTACCCTGTAATAGTCTTCCAGTGGGCCCCTCCCACATTGCCAGGTGGTCTTACACACTGGCAGCAAGCCCAACCAAAATCAGTGCGCCATACAACCTACCTTCAGCAAGTCGGCGTGTCTGTATTAAAAGATTAATACCTTTTGGTAGAAAATACTTAAACCTAACGCAACTGGTGCTCACGTAAAGCGCTCTAATACCTTGGGGTCAAATTTACGCTATATAAAACTGCCAATAAAAAATAAAGCTCATCTGGACGTGGATTCTGCTCACATGCGCTGCAAACACTCTGTGGCATATCTGTCTCACATCCTCTCGGGGGAGAGTATGCCTTTACTGCCTCCCACACCAGCCTTTTGCTGCGTGCCTCCCCCTCACTTCCTCTGCCCCTTGCGGGTTTATGGCAGGTTTCATGGTGCAAGCTAAGCGTCCTCTCGCTCGCGGGAGAGGATGGGGGCTGTTGCCTTCTCTCCCATTACCCTTCCCTGTACCCCTCCTCTATTATGCATTAATTGCAGGTTTGTCCAACGCCACGACAAGGTTTGAGCGGCAACAGGCGAGAGCGGACTTTCTTATTATACCTTCATTGCCTCATTCATTACCCACCTCAACACACACTCTGCCCTATTCTCACCATTATATCCCCTGCCCTCATCTTTGTCTGTCTAACACTCCACTCAGCCCCAGTCAGGCCTTCATATGTGCCCAGAAACACGTGTGCATTAAGATGATCACAGTCCTTTGCTTCTTTCAAAGAAACTTCGGGTGCTCTGTATTTGGCGGCACAGCGAACTGAGAACCTTCCCTCGGTTTTGGCCCTGCATGCGCCGCCTCTTTCTAACTTTACACCTCTTGGCATTTCCTGCACAGTTCTCCTTCCCACTGGCACACCCCTACTCATTGCATTCCCTGCCCAGGGTGCCCTTGAACAGCTACTCCCACTCAAAATATGGTGTGCTTGTGAAGCTCATGTTCAGAAGTTCCATTGCTCATCTTTCACGTCACTCTTTTCTTCTCAATCGCACCTTTCATTCACCATCTTACATCTTAAATCTCCTGCCCATACCTTTCCCTCAGACCCATCTTCACCATCGCATTACCTCTATCCGACTGAACTCCCCAACTTCACCTATCCCCCTCCCGAACCCCTGGTACATGTGTCATTCTAAACCAACTGCATGCCCCACCCTCTCTACGATAATCCTGTAGTCATCAAAAGCGACACACTCTTCTAACTCCCCACAACCTCTCACCTCCAAACCACTGCCGACTTCCCCCGAAACCCACCACCCTTCTCTCCTCACTTGCCTGCTTCTCTCACTGGTGTTGCCTACTACCTCTAACTCATCCGTGCCCTCTTTCTTTGTGCCCTAAATTGCCTCAAAACCCTACCCTCCTCTTCTCTCTCTCATTATCCTCTTCTACTGCCCTCCGCCACCTTTGCTCTTCTTCCCCCTGATACGTTTCCGCCCCATCTTACTCGAGCATCAGCCCTCCCCCTCTTTTTTGCAGCTTGTATCCCATCCCCCTTCCCAGGAGATACAGTAAGGGGGGGGCAATGCACACTGCAGTTTATTCAGCTGTCCTCCATTCATAAAAACACACCCACTGCCAATGGCACAGTGGGACAGCTTCCGGCACCCATTCATAAAAAAAAAAAGCATTTGCAATGCAATAGGTCTCGCATTTGCGAGAGTTTGAGCTTTTGGCATTGTAAATGACAATGCCTTTTATTTATGTGTTTTGAAAACCTGCAAGTATACTATAAACACGCACTTTGTCCTTATAGGCATTTCTTCCGACAAGCAAGGCTGGCAGTAACTGTGCCTCTTTGTACTTGTAGTCCATGCTTACCAGACGGACGGCTGGTGGTAAAAGAGATGCAATTACTGAAAGCCTTGCTTCTCGTAAAGAATTTGTGTTTACGCACCACATTACAGATTTTCAAAATACATAAATAAAAGACATGCAGGCACATTCATCAAAGGAAAAACTGGTCGCAAACGGGCAGATTTCAGAATCTGCCCCTTTGCGACCGGTATTTTTGCATTTGGGATGCATCATCCCAAATGCAAAAATCGCAATTTAAGGAATCTCTTAATTGTGATTCCTTAAATTGCAATTGCATTTAAGGGATCCCAAATTGAGATTCCTTAAATGCAATGCATTAAAGTAAAAAAACTCAGCGATTCCGCTAATAGGAGTAGCAAATTACCATGAAGTTGAACTTCATGGTAATTTGCAAAAGCTTTGAAAAATTCACTTTTTTGCATTTTTCAAAGTTTCATGTTGCGCACACACCTGCCCTTAGGGCAGGTGTGTGTGCAACATATGTGCACAGATCAATTTCAGGGGTCCAACAGGGTGTAATTTTGACACCCTTGCACCCTTGAAATTGCATGAGCAATTTGCGAGTACCTACTGGTACTCACAAATTGCTCATGCAATCTCCAATTCATTCCTATGGGCCTGGAGGCCCATAGGAATGAATGGGACAGCATTTCTAAATTGCGACTAGCAATTTGATAGTCGCAATTTAGGAATGTGTAGGAATCGCTATTTTTATGGTGATTCCCAAATGCATAGGCTTTTGCGATTCCTTAATTGCGATTCCTAAATAACCGCAATTAAGTAATCGCAAAAGTCTACATTGATGCATGTGCCAGATGGTCATTTACAATACCAATAGCTTAAACTCTTGCAAATGCGAGACCTATTGCATTGCAAATGCTTGTTCTGGGTATTGTTGGAGTAAGAGTTATAGTTTAGGTAAGTGTAATAGCATTGCTAAATCAGTGATAGATTAAGGGGGTTAAGGTTATATTTTGGTTGGATTACGTTTAGAGTAATAGTATATGTTTGGGATTGTGCAAAATGGAGTGTAAGAAGAAAGTATTTTAAAATGTTGACTATCATAAATTGGCAAAGCCACCTGAGGATGTAAGAGGAAAAGTTTAGGGTTAGATTCAAAGAGGGAAAAATGGATTTAGGTTGCAGATTAGCATTTGAATATTAACATTTCAGAAAAATTTGGTTCATTATCATTTCTGGGTTAGATTTGGTAGTTTAACTTTTAGGGGAAATTAGTAAGTAAGGAATAGTGGAAGCAAGGGTGAATTTCCTGGGTATTGTTGGAGTTGGGATTATAGTTTAGGTAAGTATAATAGCAGCGCTAAATGAGTGAAAGACGAAGAGGTATTAGTTTAGATTTTGGTTCGATTACGGTTACAGTAATAGAATGTGTTTGGGATTGTGTAAAAGAGAGTGTAGAATAAAGGTTTTTAAAACTTTGACTACCATAAAATGGCAAAACCACCCGATGATGTAAAAGGAAAATTTAGGGTTGGAGTCAGGGAGGGAAAAACAGGATTTAGGTTACTTGTTAGAGTTTGCCTGTCGACAAATCAGAAAAGTATTGGTAATGCAGCTTTTTTACCTCTGCATGTTTTAATTTACTCAGCTATCAATGTTTGGTATGGGGTTTATAGCTCTAGTTTTTTATTGACATATACATTACAAACAATTGATCCATCCATTTGCTTTGGATACATAAAGGAAGAGGAACTACCATACTAACTGTCTGATATGACCCAATATACTTTGCAATTTCCAGTCCAACAAGTTGAGCTACCTCACAATACCACGCAGGAGGGAAACTAGACAATCCAAAGAGTTGGAGTAATGCATCCCATTACTCACTACATCTGACACCAGTACACTACCCATATAGACCATTCTTTTGCAACAAGGTACACCAATAAAATGTAAAGTGCATGCAAAGCATCCCTCGGTCTTCTTCGTATACCGGATGCACCATCCCCGCCAATCATCACAAAACAATGGTCACCTGGGCCACCCTGCAAAAACTGTTCCAACCATGAAAGTGCCTCCCATAGTGAACACACTAACAGTCTGCTAACAGTCTGCTTATATTCTTAGGCAGTATGAAAGACTTTGTAAAAGTAAAAATGCAAATTCAGTACTATTCTGCTCTCTCTCTAATAACACCTGGAAATACGTTATTCTGTAATTAACGCTTTAATACAGCATAAGCATGAACATTATTTACTTGTGACCTGAAGTCCCTCAGAGGACAGCAGACTGTAGAGAATTGTCTGATTTTCTCTGCTGTATTTCAAGCTTCCCCTTGTAGATCTGAATGTCAGTGTGAACCCTCACCTAGTCACACAGCGACCTCTTTGAAGCTTCTAGAGCAAGATTTCAACTTTGGTAAACATTTGGCAGTTTGTGAAGCTACAACGCATTTGTTTTAGCAGCTTCACTAACTAGTAACAATGGCTGCCTATGCTTAAAAAGGTAATTTATCAAAAGGGTAATTATAATTTTGATTAATAAATATGAAAATATAGTAGAGCAAATAATCTTTTTCTTTGACAGCATTTATCTGACAAAAGTAGAGCTAGTCAATCAAATGTCAGGATTACCTCTAAAACACCAGTTTATAATACAAGGGATGCTGCAATCCCTGAATAAAAGTATGCCTCTAATGTGCTTATTACAGGCTATTTGTGACACACCTAGTCGCCTGTAATAAAGAAATGATGGTGCTGTTCAACTGTAATCAGGTATTACAATTGAATTCGTATGTCACAATGCCTGCTGCCAGAGCCAGCAGACATGGGGAAAGGCAAGTCACAGAGCATAATGAAAGTTGTAGTAAATGCAAATTAAATGTGGCTTTTGCTTCTTCTGCTCTATTTTTCAACATGATCAGTGATAAGCAGAAAGAAGATAGTTATAGCAACATGTTTTTTGTTTTGTAATTTGGGGGGAATTATTGGAAAGGCAGAATCTCTACCAATGTATTTACATTCTGAGATACAAACTGTTTTTAAAATCCCTCCACAACATCGGACCCAATAGAGTCTTCTTCCATGTACCCAAAAAGAACATCCGCTCCGCCGACCTCACCCTGGCAGAAATCCCACGCTTCCGCAGAAACAGAGCAGGGGGAAGAGCCTCTACTAGTTCACAGCCAAGGTCTGGAATGTGCTCCCTGTTAACACCCTGCACACCTTCAGGAACAACCTCAAGACCTGACTCTTCGACTGAACCGGAGCTGCATCCACCCCCCCAGCGCCTTGAGACCCTCAAGGGTGAGTAGTGTGCTTTATAAAACCCTGATTGATTGATTGATTGAAAACTGACAAATATTAAACTGATTCTAATAGCTTTTTGCAATTCATATCCAAATGCTGTTTGGTGTGTTTAATTTTGCACTACAGAAAATACCTAAAAGTCTTCATGTTAGCAAACATGCCATCTCTTTAATATGATAAACTACAACATCAAGCATGTAAATAGTTTGTGGAAAGTGTGATGGTGTGGCCATTTATTAAAAGAAGTAAGGTACCCACCACCATAGAGTGTAAGGATATTTCAAGGTCACCTCAGAGTTCCATTTACTTATAAGTGAACTCAGACTTTGACCTTGTTCGTCTAGGTGGTCGCTGAAGTCCGTGGTAACTTTCAATATCCTTATAATACACAACAGGGGGTACATTTCCCATATACATCAATCTTGCAACAGAATGGGAGACAGAGATTCATCAGGCATTTGACAGTGAATAATCCTTCATACAACTAATAACAACTCAACACTCCTGCAACTTTCATATATCTGACTTACTACACATAGACAATCTGCAAACACAAAAAAAGTCTCTGACTGTTGGGATTGATGAGATGAAAAGGATGTTTATTGATACCCATCTTAATTGTACTCATTTTATCAAGCTCTTTGATTGAATATTGATAAAAGACTGATTGGACCCACCTGGATATGAATCCATGACTACCAGACCTACCACTTTTACTCCAATTTTAAGAAAGGAAGTTTAAGTCGAGGAGAGCATACTAACATTAGTTACTCTATGTGCATGTTAAGTAAAGTGTAGAGTTAACCCTCCCCGCCTGTCGACATATACACAATTTTTACGAATGTCTGGCGATCTCAGGTTCTTGTCTGGGAGCCCTCCCATACCCTCCTACCCCCTTCTCTAGGGCTGGACCCTTTATTGTCTCCACATAATCTCAAGAGCATGTTTTATCTCTCATATTATTTTTGTTATAGTGCTCTGTTTGCAATGTTGGTGTCTAATATTGATGATGACGACAGAGATAAAGCCGATAGCACATCAATTAATGTATATCTTATTCATGTGCCGCATGTTGCGGCGGATCTCTACCTGCTACGCTATTTGTAGCAATTTTCTTATCATTTGAATAAAATCTATTAAACACATTTTTAAAAAAAAAGTAAAGTGTTAAGTGTTAAGCAAGGTAAGTGTATATGTAGGTTAAGTGGCAATTTTTTTTTTTATCACACCTTGATTGTGTCCGCAAAGGTTCATAACCTGGTCCTTCGCAAAGCTGTGCGAAAATTCCTGTCTTCCTCCGAGAAAGAATTATATACACTGTCCCCAACACATATCTCCGCAGCCTGATGCTGCACACAACGGTACATGAGACTGCTAGGGATTGTTTGCACCACTCATGACGCCAGTGGATCCTGGAGGAGAATCCAGACATCTTTAATTACAAGTGTGCAGCCTACAACATGAATTCCATTCCCCTAACACCTGTCCTAGTACCTCCAGTAGCAGGGGAATTAGAATTACAAGGCTCATCAGAGAGGACACACGCAGGGAGACTGTGATTGCAACAGGTCATCACTGATGAGTAGCATTCTAGTTGAAAGAAAACGCTGACACAAACAGGCATGCACCTTTCTGCTGACTGATTTTTTTAACATTGCTTCACAAATGTACTAAGCTGGCATACAATATGTAAAGTTACAATGGTGTGCAAGTGAAAAGAATCTCCAGGTCCCACATCCAGCATAGTGAATGTGGGAAGCTGGCTTGCTATATGGTGTACACATGCACCAATCGAGACAGCGCTTATGGTAATGTTATTGTTCTCAGGCAAACTTAGAAAGCTCTCTAAGTGGTAGCAGTGGAGAGCATCCTTCAGGCTCAGTCCAGAAGGAGTGTAAAGCAGCTTGTTTTAACAGACATAATCTTATAGGTATAGATTAAGTATAAAAGAGCCACACAGTGTATTTATAAAAACATGCGTTTGTTATAAGACACTCACTAACACATACAGATATATCCTAGCCGGAGATATACACAATGCGCACAATAATGTTCAATAGAAACAGGTATGTAGCACGTAATACACAGTGGTCACCAGGGGGAGACCAAACCATGTACTATAATAGTGGTATACAAACCATGACTATACCCAGAAGAAGTAGAAGTGCCATAGACCCAAGGAACCACCCAAGGTAAGTAACCAGAAGGAAAGAAACCAGGAGCCTCATGGAGGCCATGTGCACAGTGGGAACATGACTGCGGGATCAATGCAAGTTTTAAAGAAGAAGGACCCTTCCCAGTGGACCCTGAAGAAACCCCATGGAAGACAGAAGGTTGGAGAGCCACCACAACTGTCGATACTCTAGGAACCAGGTGTCTTGAATAGCCACTGGCCTTGAAAGGTTCCTGTATGGTTTACAGGCACGGACTTTGCAGCAGGCGAGCAGGGCAATGAAATTAAGAACAGCAGGAGCCTCCCCAGTTGCAGCCTTGATGCCCAGAGCGAAGTCCAGCGGAGTCAAGAGTGCCCGGATGGTTGAAGAAGAAGTGGTGTTTGAAATTAATCTTGTCCCATGACTAATCTTGGGACCAACCCTCAGGTAAGTCCTTAAGTACCCTAAGGAAATGGTTGGGATGATTCAGGATTCCCATCCAGGGGAGGGGTCGGGATTCCCAAGTCCTTTTTTCAGGTTTCGCCACAAAGCGGAAGCCAATGGCTCCCTGGGCTGGTTTGAACTGGACTATGCAAGGAGGGCACCAATTGTGCCCTTCAAGCAGACAAAGTGGTGCTAGCAAGTGCCTCCACCTGGTCCCAATACAATAAGCCCTGACTGGGTGGTGGTCACACCTCCATGTGACAGGATACCCATTGTTCTGCCTTCTCCTGCTTGAGCTTGGCTAAGCAGCAGGAGTGCGGAATCGTGTCTCTGGTCGGCAGCAGCCATGTTGTGCTGTCTGGGTCTGGAAGACTGGCACTCGGAGCACTAAGGTCCTCCCGGAGGAGCTTTACAGTGCATTGAATCATACCTCCCACATCGTTTATGGTGTGGGGGTATGATTCCAACAAGTTTGATACCAAACATGATAGGATTTGTTGCAGCCAGTTTCGAGATGTTTAGCGCGTAACAATGCCGTTCCCCTCTATATGTTATATGGCTGTCTCACAGCCCAGGAGAATAGAGTCCGATGGCTGTGGGGGTGTTCGGCTCATGCATCGGCACCGGCAACCAATCAATTAGGGAATTTGGAAGCGCGCTATTTTACCCATGTGGTTCTCAAGGCGCTGGGGGGAGCAGATTAGAACCAATCACCCTGCCTTCAGGATTGAAAGGCCTGCCTCAGAGGGTGACTTATAGGTTTTAAGTGCAGTGACCTTAGATATAGGGAAATCTATATTTATCGTAAGTGGTGCTAGCGCCAGCTTGCACAGGCTGCAATGGCAGGCCTGTATTTACAAATTGTTTGCTCTCTCATTAGTGGCATAATACATGCTTCAGCCCATCGGGGACCCTGGTGTACCTATACCCTGGGTACCTTAGTACCATATATTAGGGACTGATAAATGTACACCAGTGTCCAATCTGGGATGTACCTAAGTACTTATCATACCAATTTAGAGGAGAAAGCACAGAGACTTGGGTCCTGATCAGCAGGATCCCAGTCAGACTAGTCAGAAACAGCATTACATCAAGCAAAAAGTAGGGGTGACCATAAACGCAGATCCTACTTTCCTACAGTAAATAATTGATTTACTTTAAAAAAAAAGTACAAATATTAACAACTGCTTACTAGCTAACACGCCCATAACTAAGCTGTGCTGCTGAAGAGGGTGCCCAACCATGCAAAAATGTCCACCCAGGCATGTTGAATCTGTTGCAGGCAATGTGAAATGCCAGTTGCGAGCAGCATCATTAGCACACACCTAGATTGGACACAGTCCTCTGGGAGGACAGGAAGCCTTTAAGTCTTGCCATTCACATGTGTGGGAGGTGTTTGAACATAAATAACAGCCTCCCCCACTGATACAATCTGATGCTACTTAGAGTGGTGGTGGGCCGTTCTCTGGCCTTCCTGCTCTGTCATGTTGCAGCCAAAATATTAAGAAAACAAAAATGTGAAAATTCACATCAACAAAAGACAAATATTAAGAGACAAAATAACATGAATCAACAAACAACTGGAAAAAATATCAGGAGGTAAAGTACAAAAAGTGGAAGACAACAGTTACAAATGAATGGTGGAACAAAGAAGACCAAGGGCACAGGCTGGAAGTGAAAAACATGACAAAAACTTCAAATTTAATTGTAAGCAGATGCTCTCTATAAGAAGTAATGAAAATAACGGGCTTGTGGTGTATACAATGACATCATAGAGCAGTATCTGACAAGTTAAAACATTTTTTTAGGAGAGTGCCTATGCGACATATATGTATATATATATATATTCACTGAAAAAACCATAGGTTATAGACCATACATAGTTAGGAATTAGCATTTACAAAACCTTGAAAATTCACTGAAAAAACCATAGGTTAGAGACCATATATAGTTAGCTGGACATTTTATTGACATAAAACCAATGAAATTCCATATATAGTTAGTTGCACTAACTATATATCGCGCACCCGCAATCCACTGCTGATGATGTCACATATTACATCATTCATGACATGGTCAGTGACATCACTGATGACATCACTGATGACATCTCAAATGACATCACTGATGACATCACTGATGACATCATCCCGTGACTGTGTGTTTCTGTAAAGTTTAAATATGTTTTACATATTGAAGAATGAGAGG
Organism: Lissotriton helveticus; assembly: GCF_964261635.1. Classification (NCBI taxonomy): domain Eukaryota; kingdom Metazoa; phylum Chordata; class Amphibia; order Caudata; family Salamandridae; genus Lissotriton; species Lissotriton helveticus. Next base: position 57,049,212 of record NC_136060.1, read on the forward strand.
ATATATAAGTGTCTGGATGAAAGATTCAGTAGGTTCGTGACTGACTGTATGATTGAGTGATTAAATGTGTCTTACTGAATGCATGGGTTAGTGACTAAACTGTCTGAATGTGGGCAACAGTATGTCTGGTGTGTAAGCTACTGCATGTGTTGATCAGTAGCTATACGACAGGCTATATGTGTTATTGATTGGTTGCCCGAGTATTTGTATGGGAGACTGAGTGTGTGTGTAGGTAGCTGGCATACATAAATGACTATACATAAGAGCCACTAATTGTGCGAGTGGCTGTATGGATCATTGTGTACTTGAATCAGTAATTGTATACCAAAGTAAGTATATGTTAGTATATGTTTTAATAAGTAAGGTGTTTTGTGTATAACTGTATAGTTGAGGAAATGGAAGTGTGATTGAATATTTGCATGACTGACTAGATGTGTGAGTAACTCAATGGATGAGTGGCAGAATGTGAGTGTCTGTATAGGTGTTTGAGTGCAGATGATAGTGTTGTATTGATGAGTGACTATATGTATGAGTAATTCCATGGGTAAATGAGTGGATGTGTGTGTAGACCTAGGAATCAGTGTGTGCATATGTAGTAACTGGTATTGGTGTGTCAATGACTTCAAGAATGGTTGTCTGTGTTTAACACTGGGTGTATCAAAGGTAATATTAGAGTGTGAGGACGTGCATCGTATTATCACATGAATGATATCATCAGTGTTGTGATCAGTGATGTCAATTGAGATGTCATCAGTGATGTCATCAGTGATGTCATTTGAGATGTCATCAGTGATGTCACTGACCATGTCATGCATGATGTAATATGTGACATCATCAGCAGTGGATTGCGGGTGCGCGATATATAGTTAGTGCAACTAACTATATATGGAATTTCATTGGTTTTATGTCAATAAAATGTCCAGCTAACTATATATGGTCTCTAACCTATGGTTTTTTCAGTGAATGTCAATGGTTTTTTAATAGCAAATATCAAAACCTTTAAAATGTATTCTTCTTTAAATCGAAAAATATATTTTATATGTTTTTAATACATTTTTTTAATGTATTTTTTTTTTATTATTCTTTTTGTTTCGCTCCCGGTACGCGAACCGGTGAGCTTCCCGTTAGCTCAATTTGGTGCCGCGACTCGGTCTGCGAACCGGTAAACGTTCCGTTTGCGCAACTACCGCGTTAGAAAACAACATCGTGACGCGTCGCGTAAACGCGACGTATCGCGTTGTCGCGTAATGCGTCATATGACGCGCCGCGTTAGCGCACCCGGAAGCGCTCCGGTCCGCGAAGCGAGGCGCGAAGCGCAGCTTCCCGGAAGCGATCCGGGGCGCGGCACGGAGCGCGTAACGTAAGCATAACAGGTCATGTGACTTGTTAATAACACTTTTCATTGCTTCATTTCACTTTTGGTTTCCTAATGTTGTTAGGCTAGGTCATGTGACCTAAAAATAACACTTTTCATTGGTTTAGAACTATTTTTTTTTCCCAAATGATGAAAACCCCTCCTTGTTTTTACCTCATTCTTACTTTCTACTTCCAGAGAGCAAGACCTATTTTTGACAATGGCTTCTGTAATAGCTGCAGCTGGTGCTTCTCAGCAACCACCACCACCACCACCAAAAGGACCACCTCCAACACTGGACTTTGGTAGAGAGGAAGATAATGAGGACGAAGAGGAGGAGGAGGAGGAAGAGCAAGTGAGGCAGTTCCTGCCAGAAACACCAAGGCAGAGTCATATTAAAGAGCACTACATATGGCAATTTTTTAAAATTCCACCTGGACAAAAGAAGGTCAATGCACCCCATGTGTCTTGTTTGATATGTAAAAATATACTTTCTCGTGGCAACCCCAACAAGAAATACAGCTTTGGGAATCATACAATGATTCGCCACATGGAGCGATGGCATCCTAATAATCTTTCCCAAGCACAAGTAAGGGATCTTGCTGCCAACCCCCCAAATGTCATCCCCAGCACCTCCAGTGGACAAAGCTCATTCGCCGGACCAGAAGGCAGAGAAATAATCCACAATATTCAAGCTCCTTTTGAACACTACAAAATAGTTTGTATATATTGTGGAGGAACTATTTGTTATGGAGAGAAGAGTATTACTTTGATTAACCGAGCTGGAGAAAATCATAAATGCAACAAGATGAGAAAACAATGAATCCTTTTTATTTTTTTTTGCTCCTGTTGAGACATGTTCAAACCCTGCTTTTTTGTTATTTCCCCTAAAAAAACACTAAAAAAACACAAAATAGTTTTCAAAAATCAAAAAAATCAAAAAATTGTTCAGAAAATTAAGAAAAAAAAGAAAAAAAAAGAAAAAGAATAAAAAAACAGTTCTTTTCAGAACTACCTTCCATTTATAACAAAATTGCTAAAATTTTTATACCCTGTCTCTCTTTTTTCCTCATAGTACGCTCCTCGGACCGCTTCCCGGTGCGCGTACCGGGCGCTCCCCACGCAAAAAAAAGATTTTTTTTTATTTTGTTTTGCCCCGCGGGGCCCTTTTAAAGCCTCCACATCAAACCTAGGGGGTCAGGGAGGATCTACTATGCCCCCTTATGGTCATTTCCCCCTTTGTTTTGGCCTCCTCTTGTCTCTCGATCCTACCGAGAGACAAGATGGCGGCCGCTCTGGACTGTTTAGAATGTTGACAGACACCGGAGACCCAATCAGCTTCGCTTCGCGAAGTTCCGTTACGCGTCAGGTACGCGAACCGGGGCGCTGCCCGGAGCGCGCTTACATATATATACATTTGTTTGAACGTTAATTTCTCAAAATCCACTGGAGCACATATATTGAGACCTAGCAAAGGCACATCGGGCTAACAGTCCCTACAATTTTGCCAAGTTTCATGCAAATCCATTCAGCCGTTCGGGCTAAAAGTGAGGCCAACCGCCCTATGGAAATTTACATGGGAAAAACGCGTTTTGGGACCCCCTTCTTTCTCGGCCCCCCTTGACGAAACCCCCCCAAATTTTCAGGGACTGCTCCGACACAAAATGTTCAATTTTCCTGATAATTTCAGCCAATTCCGTCCACAAACGCCAAAGTTATTAGACATAGAATTTTCAAAAATCCCATACAGAAAAAATCGTAACTATATATACCTACTGGCGACCGCCAGTAGGTAATATATATGTATATATATATATATATATATATATAAATATATCCAACGAAAAAGGTTGCCCCCAAATGGAAAGAGCCTCACAGGTAGGTGGTAATTCCTTTAATGAAGGTGCAGCCAGCATGATGAACAACACAGCGCCATTTCAGTACAGAAAGACGCGTTTCAGGCTACCACGCCCTTGGTCACAGGCAGGCCAGAAGTCAAACAGAGAGTGCAGTACCTCATTTGAATTTGTACAATTGTCACGCCCCCAACGGGTTCTAAGGATTCTGGTACTTGAGGTCTTGCAAGATTACAGCCACAGTGGGTCTCCATGTTGCTCCCGTTTTCGGCCAAAATTATGCTCCCAGTGATATTCCACCTTCTTTTTTTCAAGTAGCCCCATAATTCGGAAACCACTGTGTCACCCCGAATAATTAGCCTTGAGTTTAGACCCACATTCATGTGGTGCCTATTACTCGAATACCGCGTAGCGTTAACTATTAGCTACACACTGTACCGCGGTAAGCCCAGCATGTTGTAAACAGATTCCCACAGAGGAAGCGCTAAACGAGACAGGCTGTTTGTAAAAATCGTTTACCGACAGCTCTGCACGGCAAGCCGCGGACACACTCATCCGCGAATGCCCGGTCCGAGCACTGACTCAGACTAGTATTCGGCAAATATCAGATTAGCATATCGATTCATTTTTCGGAGGAATACCACACATCTGAACACTTACCCTAATGTAGCCGAGCATTGTCCGATTGAGTATGCACAAATACCCTCTCTTTCCCCGGGAAACGGCTGAGTCAGACGTATCCCGGTGCATGCTCCAGCGTCCACATGGCACGGCTGATGTACACGGCTGACAGGCAAACCAGATGGGCTACTAGAATAGGGCCTATATACAGGAACATTCATGGCAGGGACTAGTGTAATGGGAAAGTATAATGTGTTAATTTGAATGGTGTCACTCACGTTATAATAATGTTTTCTTTATTTGCTTTTGGTTTCTGTGAACCTTAATTCAGCTATCACTGTGGCACATTGTTGAATGAGTAATAGGTTCCAGAAAAGCTAAAGACACCTTATGTTTTGTGTTATTTTTGTGTTATCTTTAAGACATTTATAAAAATTGTTTCCAATACAATGCTTGCAAATATGGGTAAAAAAAGTGTAAAAAGACTATTAAAGACAGGTACTGCCACTATGTAACCATGGCAACATCTGGTTTAAACCTGTCATACTAATTGCTAGACACACCCATGTTCTTGTGTATATATACATGCCCTAAACATAACAGCAGATGTAGTGAACAAGGCGGTAACGCCGAAACGCGTCTAAGCAGCAGCTGATCTTAAGAATAAAAAATTTGGATTCAGATTCACGGAGTCAGCGCCTTCTTTGAATTGTGAAGTATGGCTGGTGAGAATATATATATATATATATATATATATATATATATATATATTCACTGAAAAAACCATAGGTTATAGACCATATATAGTTAGGAATTAGCATTTACAAAACCTTGAAAATTCACTGAAAAAACCATAGGTTATAGACCATATATAGTTAGGAATTAGCATTTACTAAACCTTATTTTACTCACACAAAACCATTGAAATTCCATATATAGTTAGTTGCACTAACTATATATCGCGCACCCGCAATCCACTGCTGATGATGTCACATATTACATCATTCATGACATGGTCAGTGACATCACTGATGACATCACTGATGACATCTCAAATGACATCACTGATGACATCACTGATGACATCTCAAATGACATCACTGATGACATCATGACACACCAATACCAGTTACTACATACGCACTCACTGATTCCTACGTCTACACACACATTCACTCATTCACCCATACAATAACTCATACATACAGTCACTTATTATTACAACACTATCATATGCACTCATACACCTATGCAGACAGTCACACACTGCCACTCATCCATGGAGTTACTCACACACCAAGTCAGTCCTGTAAAGAATCAATCACACTTCCATTTCTTCATCTATACAGTTAAACACAGAACACCATACTTCAGTGACATCACTGATGACATCACTAATGACATCTGAAATGACATCACTGATGACATCTCAAATGACATCACTGATGACATCATGACACACCAATACCAGTTACTACATACGCACTCACTGATTCGTACGTCTACACACACATTCACTCATTCACCCATACAATTACTCATACATACAGTCAGTTATTATTAGAACACTATCATATGCACTCATACACCTAGTCAGTCCTGTGAAGAATCAATCACACTTCGATTTCCTCATCTATAGTTAAACACAGAACACCATACTTTTCACACATATACTAACACATACTTACTCTCTTATACAATCACTGATACAAGTACACATTGATATGCACAGAGTCACACACCTCCCAGCCAGCCACACACACACTCAGTCTTCCATACATCCAGTCATTCTTCAATATGTAAAACGTATTTAAACTTTACAAAAACACACAGACACTAGATGATGTCATCAGTGATGTCATTTGAGATGTCATCAGTGATGTCATCAGTGATGTCACTGACCATGTCATGAATGATGTAATATGTGACATCATCAGCAGTGGATTGCGGGTGCGCGATATATAGTTAGTGCAACTAACTATATATGGAATTTCAATGGTTTTGTGTGAGTAAAATAAGGTTTAGTAAATGCTAATTCCTAACTATATATGGTCTATAACCTATGGTTTTTTCAGTGAATTTTCAAGGTTTTGTAAATGCTAATTCCTAACTATATATGGTCTATAACCTATGGTTTTTTCAGTGAATTTCATTGGTTTTTTAACAGCTAATATCTGTAGCTGTAAAATTTATTCTTCTTTAAATCCAAAAATATATTTTATATGTTTATGAATAATTATTTTTTTAAATATTTTTTTTTCTTCGTTCCCGCTTCGCGAATCGGGAACCTTACAGTAAAAAAATGTTCAGAAAAATAAAAAAAAAAGTTCTTTTCAGAACTACCTCCCCGTTATTAAAAAATTGGTACAATATTTGGAACTGTGCCAACCTCTATTTCTCTTAGTTCGCTTCCTAGTTCGCTCGCTGGTACGCGAACTGGAAGCGAACCAAAAACAGTAAGTATAAGGGAAGGAAACACACACTTATGTTAAAAGAAAGACAGCTATAGGGGAGTAAACTAGAGATACTATTACCCATAATCCACTACTGATGATGTCACATATTACATCATTCATGACATGCTCAGTGACATCATCAGCAGAGGATTGCGGGTTTTTTGGCAACATGCCTTATCGACGGTTTAATAACGCTGCCTTTTGCTTTATATAAGTTTTCAAATTGTATGAAATATATACCAATAGGTCTTTATGAACCTTTAGGTAGTGCTTTTGTTCATGAGGTCTGGTCGCTTCCATACACATACAGATGTTTCAAAGATGATCAAGAAGTTTATCTGAATGGAGAGGAATGCACTGAGACGCCAGATCATTCACTAATGTGTAGGCACATACAGTTACACGATTCATGCAACAAACAGCGACCAAATATGGCTTGCGTGATGCAAGGCACGCCAGTTCCTGCTATCATCCCCACGTTCAAGTTGTTGGAAAATGGTAGTTATTTGATGCTCAATAATGAAGATTGTTCTGAGTTAATTAAAAGTATTCCTTTTATCGTAACAGTAAGTGAACGGGTTATTTGCTGCAGAAATGTTCTATTTCCTCCCACACATGAACATAGGGAGTTTTCAATCTGGCCACAAATACCAACCTTGGGACACGTTTCAACAGCATGACAAGAATAAGAGCTCTTTTGTCTCAGAGAGAGGTGGCCTTGAGTTCGGCCCGTGAAACTTTCGTACTTCACATAGCGAACACCCGTACACAGGTTTGCCTTTCAATTTCAGCAACATGTTTCCGACTATCTTTAACGCATCCTCCACAAAATCCCTGGCACACTTTTTTAAAGTTGTTACCAGTGGTCTCGTGACTTCATTTGAGAAAATCTTTGGAGTCATCCCTACTCCCTTTCATTCCATTTTCTCCACTCTGGTTCGTGGATTGCATTTTTACTTGCATTACCAGCGGACGCTCTTGTACTTTTTTACATTTTTAAATATGGATGTCCCTCCTATGCAACCTCCGACCCTGCAGCTGCTGACACTGTTCCGCAATCGCATGCTAGAATATTATGGCACAATGCCGTTGGCGATATTAAGCACGGCATATGGATTATCTTTTCGGTTCTCCTACTTCACCTGTGTCCAGCCTGTATTTCACTGCCTGACCTGTGATTTCGATTGGGCCATTGATTTGTGTCTCTGCGGACCGGTTTCTCCTGACGTCGACTTTAATCAGCTGATGACTCCTATCATTACTCACGAGTTGATTTGTCCTGGCGAAAGGATTATGGCTGTGGCATTGATGCATGGACTACTTGGTCCCTGGAATTTACTGGCGGCAGCACAGTCTTTCTTGGAACACAGCTTTCTTGAAAACCCACCGAGCTGTCCTCTGATGGTGATAGAGGATCCGGTGCTGGGAGAGCACGTATGTTCTTTTCCGCTTTTAAATTGGATGGCTGAACTGTTTTCGGATGAAGACGGTGACTTCCTGTTGGAGGCTGTTGCAGCTTATTTTGCATACACAGTTATGTCATAGACCTTTTTCATGTTTCATATGCTGAGTACTAGCATTTCATTGACAATTCATTGACTTAATTGTCAAGTTTTTATTATTTACCTTGCCTATTGGCTTAAGACTCGATAAAGTACTTGGCTGTTTTATTTTTCTTTAGCATTGAATTTTCCTAGTTTTTAATGCTTTACCTTGCGGACCGTCCACATATAAACTTGCAATCTGCTCTCATGAGATGGCACTTCTATTATCTTATTCAGTTCGTTTCCGGATCATGAGGAGGTGTCATCTAGGTCCTGGATATCTTTACACCGTGTTAAGTTAGCATGGGCTCATTACCGGTTTAAACGCCATTTTTCCTTTTTTGCAACTTCTGCACACGACATTTAGTTGTTGCTTTAGCTTTCCACCTAGTAGTTCATCGTGGTTTACATGAGAATAATATGTTATTGCTCTACTATCTGCTTTGCTTGTTAAACTATATCTGTACAGCGAGTGCTAAAGTTTCAAGAACAACACGATACAGAATTGTTATGAGGTCTGATCTCCACGACTTCATACTCATAACATAAGTGCAACTTCTGCCAATTCTGGGCATGAGGCGGGTTTTATATTGCTTTGCCGAACACACATACACAACAGTTGATGCGGTTCACATGAAGAGAGAGCTGGTGTATGCTGATGTGATTCCTTCAAATCTAAGACACTAAAGTATGGGCACGCCCTAAACCAACACAAAGAGACCTTCTTAGCAAATAATATAATATGTGTATTAGGGAGGGTGAGATATAAGCAGCCGCGGGCCGTGGAGGGAGTTACGGTGAGGCGGGGAGGGGGAGAAGCAGGGTGGAGCCCTCTCTACCTTGCCCCTCCCCCTCCCCGCCTCCCTGCCCCACCGTAACTCCCTCCACGGCCCGCGGCTGCTTATAAGTGTTGCTAACTCTTATTCATTTACAGCATGTTAACATACTGTCACCATTCGCTTTTTATGTACTAGTAACTATGCTGGTAATTTTGCTACTGATAATATGTGTACTTGTATTCTCCACCCTGCTTCTCCCCCTCCCCGCCTCCATGCCTCACCGTAACTCCCTCCACGGCCCGCGGCTGCTTATAAGTGTTGCTAACTCTTATTCATTTACAGCATGTTAACATACTATCACCATTCACTTTTTATGTACTAGTAACTATGCTGGTAATTTTGCTACTGATAATATGTGTACTTTTATTATCTAAGGTACTACGCCTGAGAAGACGGCATTAGTAAATAAACATTTCAAATACACATGTGTTCTTCTTAACTCCATGTTCTGGTTTCTAAGAAATATATAACGACCGACTGTTCATGAGTTCCACGTATCCTGAGGTACTATAAGTTCATATTCTGGATTGTCTAAACATTGAGAGTTTGTTATATCCAATGTGACACTGTACCTAGCTTGCTAAATAGTTTTTGATTACTAACGTGAGTTTTGGGACACCCTAATTCGCCGAGGTTCCAATCCTCTGTCCACAGTTCTGTGTGAGAACAGAAACCCTGCGACAGGGGCACCCCCGACCCTTGCTGGAGCTTCATCACACTTGCGATACAACTCCAGCAATGCGCCACCTTTACGGCACAGATACATCACGCATCTGTGCTGTTTTTGCCCCGTGATGCGCCGCATTGTAAATGCAGCACACCATAGGTGACGGAACAGCGGCACAGAATGACTAACACATCCCTGGTGATGCGCCAGTCATCATAAATCTATCCCTATGCTTCTTATCTTGTTAGAGATGAACCGCCATATGTATCATCAAAGTTATTTGCATTTCCTAAATAGCGAACTTTAAGGAATAAATAGCGATTCTTTACCATTCCTAGTTTGCGATGAGCTATTTGCTAATTAGCCGAATGTAGCCCAATGAAGCCCAATGTAGCCCAATGTAGCCCAAAGATGGCCGCCAGACACACAAAAAAACAAATGTAGCCCAAATATCAGCCAGATGTAGCCCAACTATAGCCCAGTGACAGAATGACCAATCAGCTTCGCAAACCTCCGTTACGCGAAGCGGAGCGCTGTTACAGATATATATCTTTTTTTGAACGTTAATTTCTCAAAATCCACTGGAGCACATATATTGAGACCTAGCAAAGGCACATCGGGCTACCAGTCCCTAATATTTTGCCAAGTTTCGTGCAAATCCATTCAGCCGTTCAATTATTATTTTTATTATTTTTTTTTGCCCCGCGGGGCCCTTTTAAAACCTCCACATCAAACCTAGGGGGTCAGCGAGGATCTACTATGCCCCCTTATAGTTATTTCCCCCTTTGTTTTGACCTCCTCTTGTCTCTCGATCCTACCGAGAGACAAGATGGCGGCCGCTACGGACTGTTTGGAATGTTGACAGACGCCGGAGAACCAATCAGCTTCGCTTCACAAAGCTCCGTTGCGCGAAAAGTCCGCGAACCAGAGCGCTAACCGGTCCGCTGTTACAGATATATATCTTTTTTTAAACGTTAATTTCTCAAAATCCACTGGAGCACATATATTGAGACCTACAAAAGGCACATCGGGCTACCAGTCCCTACAATTTTGCCAAGTTTCGTGCAAATCCATTCAGCCGTTCGGGCTAAAAGTGAGGCCAACCGCCCTATGGAAAACTCAATGTTAAAAACACGTTTTGGGACCCCCCTTTTTTCTCGGCCCCCCCTTGACGAACCCCCCCCAAATTTTCAAGGGCTGCTCAGAAACAAAATGTGCCATTTTCCTGAAAATTTCAGCCAATTCCGTCCACAAACGCCAAAGTTATTAGACATAGAATTTTCAAAAAACCCATAGAGAAAAAATCCTAACTATATATACCTACTGGCGACCGCCAGTAGGTAATATATATATATATATATATATATATATATATATATATATATATATATATATATATATATATATATATATATATATATATCCAACAAAAAAGGTTGCCCCCAAATGGAAAGAGCCTCACAGGTAGGTGGTAATTCTTTTAATGAAGGTTCAGCCAGCATGATGAACAACACAGCGCCATTTCAGTACAGCCTGATGCGTTTCGGGCTACCACGCCCTTGGTCACAGGCAGGCCAGGAGTCAAACAAAGAGTGCAGTACCTCATTTGAATTTGTACAATTGTCACGCCCCCAACGGGTTCTAAGGATTCTGGTACTTGAGGTCTTGCACGATTACAGCTACAGTGGGTCTCCATGTTGCTCCCGTTTTCGGACAAAATTATGATCCCCAGTGGGTAGGCGTCTGAATGTCCAACAGCTTTCTGCCCATATCAACGCCCTCATTAGGAACTACCAAACACTCCGCACTCGGGCGGCGAGCAATTTCCACGGCCGGACCAGCCGTAATACATTCAACGAAAAAGGTTGCCCCCAAATGGAAAGAGCCTCACAGGTAGGTGGTAATTCTTTTAAGGAAGGTGCAGCCAGCATGATGAACAACACAGGGCCCTTTCAGTACAGCCTGACACGTTTCGGGCTCCCACGCCCTTGGTCACAGGCAGGCCAGGAGTCAAACAAAGAGTGCAGTACCTCATTTGAATTTGTACAATTGTCACGCCCCCAACGGGTTCTAACGATTCTGGTACTTGAGGTCTTGCAAGATTACAGCCACAGTGGGTCTCCATGTTGCTCCCGTTTTCGGCCAAAATTATGCTCCCAGTGGGTAGGCATCTGAATGTCCAACAGCTTTCTGCCCATATCAACGCCCTCATTAAGAACCACCAAACACTCCGCACTCGGGTACTGCCACTATGTAACCATGGCAACATCTGGTTTAAACCTGTCATACTAATTGCTAGACACACCCATGTTCTTGTGTATATATACATGCCCTAAACATAACAGCAGATGTAGTGAACAAGGCGGTAACGCCGAAACGCGTCTAAGCAGCAGCTGATCTTAAGAATAAAACATTTGGATTCAGATTCACGGAGTCAGCGCCTTCTTTGAATTGTGAAGTATGGCTGGTGAGAATATATATATATATATATATATATATATATATATATATATATATATATATATATATATATATATATATATATATATATATATATATATATATATATATTACCTACTGGCGGTCGCCAGTAGGTATATATAGTTAGGATTTTTTCTCTATGGGATTTTTGAAAATTCTATGTCTAATAACTTTGCCGTTTGTGGAAGGAATTGGCTGAAATTTTCAGGAAAATGGCACATTTTGTTTCTGAGCAGCCCTTGAAAATTTGGGGGGGGTTCGTCAAGGGGGGGCCGAGAAAAAAGGGGGATCCCAAAACGTGTTTTTAACATTGAGTTTTCCATAGGGCGGTTGGCCTCACTTTTAGCCCGAACGGCTGAATGGATTTGCACGAAACTTGGCAAAATTGTAGGGACTGGTAGCCCGATGTGCCTTTGCTAGGTCTCAATATATGTGCTCCAGTGGATTTTGAGAAATTAACGTTCAAAAAAAGATATATATCTGTAACAGCGGACCGGGCAGCGCTCCGGTTCGCGGACTTTACGCGTAACGGAACTTCGCGTAGCGAAGCTGATTGGCTCTCCGGCGTCTGTGAACATTCCAAACAGTCCGTAGCGGCCGCCATCTTGTCTCTCGGTAGGATCGAGAGACAAGAGGAGGCCAAAGCGAAGGGGCAAATGACCATAAGGGGGCATAGTAGATCCTCGCTGACCCCCTAGGTTTGATGTGGAGGTTTTAAAAGGGTCCCGCGGGGCAAAAAAATAAATAAATAATAATAATCGAACGGCTGAATGGATTTGCACGAAACTTGGTAAAATATTAGGTACTGGTAGCCCGATGTGCCTTTGCTAGGTCTCAATATATGTGCTCCAGTGGATTTTGAGAAATTAACGTTCAAAAAAAGATATATATCTGTAACAGCGCTCCGCTTCGCGTAACGGAGGTTTGCGAAGCTGATTGGTTCTCCGGCGTCTGTAAACATTGCAAACAGTCCGTAGCGGCCGCCATCTTGTCTCTCGGTAGGATCGAGAGACAAGAGGAGGCCAAAGCGAAGGGGCAAATGACCATAAGGGGGCATAGTAGATCCTCCTTGACCTCTTAGGTTTGATGTGGAGGTTTTAAAAGGGCCCCGCGGGAAAAAAAAAAATAATAATAATAATCGAACGGCTGAATGGATTTGCACGAAACTTGGCAAAATTGTAGGGACTGGTAGCTCGATGTGCCTTTGCTAGGTCTCAATATATGTGCTTGAGTGGATTTTGAGAAATTAACGTTCAAAAACAAGATATATATCTGTAACAGCGCTCCGCTTCGCGGAGATAAAATTATATCTGTATTACCTAGCTGTTGCTAACACCAGTTAGCGACGGCTAGTAGGAGATAGCGACCATCTTGGGCCCCACTTTGCATGTGAGTGATATTTATAACTAATGACATGCAAAGTGGGCATGCCAAGATGTTAGCGACTGGAAACAGTCGCTAACATCGCTATCTCCTATTATCAACTTTTGGAAATATTCGAGATAAGCGCGAATATCTCCAAAAGCTAGCACCTGCCCTGAGCAGTTCTTAGCCATGTTATCCAATGGGAGGTGGATAACATGGCTAAGAGCATTAGCTCGGTAATGCATGAATATCGCTGAGTTTTCAGCGATATTAATGCATTGCGGTCGTTTATTATCGTATTTGCGATAAACCTTGATAATAGCAAGGTTAATCTGCGATAATTTCTGACGATGCTTAGCGGTAAAAAAATCGTTGCTAAGCATCGTTAGGGATAAATATCGCTTAACTTTGGTAATATGCCCCAACGTCTGTTAACGTTCGATTCGAAGGAAATCAGGAAGTGTTGAAAAACATTGTCTGCGCCATCTTGTCTTTTTTCAAATGCCACACTTTTGTCGTGCACGGCAGCCATTTTAGATGCCTTGACCAGACCCACTCTGTGCACGCTGTCGATCCTTAGCATGGCTCCCCACCCTCGCAAGCATCTCCCCCAGGCAGTGGTCACCCCCGCTCTCTGTCTTATGCATGGGTAATAAACCTCCCCCCATCTGCGCTGCTCTTCCCTGAGAATCACACCCTGTGCCCGCCCGACACCTCCCTTTCACCCTATTCACTACCGCACCCTCTGACACTCCTTTTCCTCTGTGCCCGATTGTCCAGGCTGGTCCTAGGGTATCAGCTAGCCCTGCAGATGTAGTTTATGGCCCCAGCTGTAAAGAATCACCCCTCTTCAAAGGAGTTATAGTAGATCAAGGCCCACACTCGATGAGATCCGTCACAGCAGACGCGTTCCTATTATCTGAAAACCATCCTTTATTGTGATTGGGGAGGGGACCGAGCCTGAAGCGGAAGATTCCAGGGATGACTCTTTGTACATCAAAGTTTTTACAATTATGTGTCACATTAAAAATATATAGCACTCCGACAAAGTAGTAAGATTATAAAACTTTAATAACTTATAAATATATACAAGAAAACAAAAATAGTAATAACATATAAACATTTTTAGGGAAAAACAACGAAGTAGCAATCGGCTGCGCGAATAGTCCCAACGCAGCACAACGTCCAGATTTCCGGCGTGGGGCGTCGCGGGGGGTGGGTCATCAGTAGCAAACTGTTGTGCGAATAGTTCCAAGGCAGCAGAACGATGGCACCAAGGTGATGTCCAGTAAGTTGCCGCACTGGTTTTGGTATCCTACAATGCTGCTCCGAATAACGGCGTGGGGCGCCCCGGGGGAGGCGGCGTGAACGGGCCTCTCCAGGTGGAGTGTCATCTGTTGTAGTGGGGCGCCCCTTTACCGTTTCAGTTGCCATTCCGTCCGTTTTTGGTCCACTGTGTCAAAATCCGCCATTCAGGTGAGTTGCGCCCACTCTTGCGGTGCAGCGATAGGCGGCTGTCACAGGACTCTCAAAATGGCGGCAGGCTCTTTCCTTTTTGGGCCTGGTCCACTGAAATGGCCCTGGGACACCTTGGAAATCGGATGCTTGTCTGCTAGGTCTTGGACCCCATTCTCGAAAGCGTCCCCTCAGCCTTGAGGATTCATCAAAAGTTTTGGGGGCCCCCGACTCCTGTAGGCTTCTTGTGGGGGAGCGGTTGCCATGATTGCTCGCGGAATGACCACGACGGAGCTACGAGATGGTGGTGCTCTCATGCTGACGCCAGCTTCAGTCTGAAACATCCAGAAACAAGGTGGGGCTTTCATCGTTTGGGAAAAAAAAAAGTTTTCATCCAATGAAAAGTGTTGTTTTTAGGTCATATGATCAAGCCTTCCATCATTAGGAAACCAAAAGTAAAATGAACCAATGAAAAGTTTTATAAACAAGTCACATACCTGTTATGCGGCATAGGCTATAAAATGCGGAGAAAATACGTTGGCACGTGAGGCGGCGTCAGTAGCGGACCGATGTGCGAATAGGCCGAAGGCAATACAACGCGCCAAGATCCGGATGGCACCGAGGTGGTGTCCAGCAAGTTGCAGCACTGGTGTGGCCATCCTACAATGCTGAAAGTCGGCGTGGGGCGCCCCGTTGGCCTGTGAGTTTGCGTCAGTAGCGGACCGATGTGCGAATAGGCCGAAGGCAGCACAACGCGCCAAGATCCGGATGGTACCGAGGTGGTGTCTAGTAAGTTGCCGCACTGGTGTGGCCATCCTACAATGTTGAAAGTCGGCGTGGGGCGCCCCGTTGGCCTGTGAGATGGCGGCAGTAGCGGACCGATGTGCGAATGGGGCCAAAGGCAGCGCAACAATATTTTCTGACTGACACCACAAGGCGCTGAGATGCCAAGATCCGGATGGCACCGAGGTGATGTCTAAGTTGTGGACCGATGTGCGAATGGGGCCAAAGGCAGCGCAACAATATTTTCTGTATGGAAGATACCACTAGGCGTTGAGATGCCAAGATCCGGATGGCACCGAGGTGATGTCTAGCAAGTTGCTGTACTGGTGTGGTCATCCTACAATGCTGAAACTCGTCGTGGGGCGCCCCATTAGCCTGTGAGATGGCGTCAGTAGCGGACCGATGTGCGAATAGGCCGAAGGCAGCACAACGCGCCAAGATCCGGATGTCACCGTGGTGGTTTCATAGTTGAGAGGCACTTCATCTGCAGTGGGGCGCCGAGATCCGGATGGCACCGAGGTGATGTCTAGCAAGTTGCTGTACTGGTGTGGTCATCCTACAATGCTGAAAGTCGGCGTGGGGCGCCCCATTAGCCTGTGAGATGGCGTCAGTAGCGGACCGATGTGCGAATGGGGCCAAAGGCAGCGCAACAATATTTTCTGAAGAGAAGACACCAAAAGGCGCTGAGATTCCAAGATCCGGATGGCATCGAGGTGGTGTCTAGCAAGCTATGCAGTTGAGTTGTGTGCGCACTTGCGGCGAATAGGTCGAAGGCAGCATAACAATGTTTTCTGAATAGAAGACACCACAAGGCGTTGAGATTCGGTTACCACCGAGGTGATGTCTAGCAAGTTGCCGCACTGGTGTGGCCATCCTACAATACTGCTCCGAATAACGGCGTGGGGTGCCCGAAGGGGTGGGGGGGGAGGCGGCGTGAACGGGCCTTCCTAGGTGGAGGCTCGTCTGCTGTAGTGGGGCGCCCCTTTACCGTTTCAGTTGCCATTCAGCTGAGTTTCGGCTGCTCTTGATGCTACAGCGACAGGCGGCTGCAACAGGACTCTCAAAATGGCGGCCTGTTCTTTGGATTTGGGCCTGGTCCACTAAAATGGCCCTGGGACACCTTAGAACTCGGACGCTCGATTTTTTTTTCCTTTCCTGTACATGCAAAAAAAGGTAAATGCCCGGTACGTTACACGCTTCATCTGCCACGATGAACTCTCCAGGGGAACCGAAAAAAAATATAGTTATGGTAACTATACCATGCATCGTCATATGGAGAGGTGGCACCAATTAATTATAGTGCTGCATAAAAGAGAGATTTGGAGGAGAACCCCTGACCTGCTAGTATATTCATCAAAGAAGTGGCACTGACAGCATCAGAGGCAAGGGAAACGGTCCCAAATATTTAGAAGAACTTTGGAAAGATTAAAATGACATGTTTAGATTGTGGCAAATTAATTTCATGTGGACAGATGAGTGTTACTCTAATAAATACAGCATATGAACATCATCATAGTCGATGGTTGGTAGAGACATTTTGACTATATCCTGGACCTGCCCGTCCTTGCCCAAAATGGCGCCGGAATAAATGGGACTCGTAACTCCTTGTTGTGTACTGGTTGCAGAACCTTGAAATCACGAGATACGTATGCAGTTTTGAAGCACATGGCGGGCGGGGATGAGAATTGATTGAATATTTCGACATCCCTATTGATATTAAGTTCTGATGTGTTATTGATTACTGTACTATTGAAAGTTCGAATTAACGTCACCCATGGTACTTGCCCGCAAATGTATATCTAGATAATTTTATTCTAACTGGCCCTGTCGTATTTTAATTATAAAATGTACGTCCACCGATTCCGTAACTGTTAGACACCTTAGTTCTTGCAACCTAATGGCCCGCCCGTTACGTTCCTCTACAGTGTAAATGTCTACTCATCATATACGATTACAGTTTGCTCCGTGGCCGGCCACGTGGTTATAGGCTCGTATTTGTATAATGACATTTTCACAATAAAGGTTTTTAAAAGAAAACATGGTAGTAGTATATACATTGGTAAAGTTTTTAATAATAGTCACTGTTTTAGAATCATTAAAAGGCAAGTGAAATAAAGCAGACCAATTACATGAAGGGTAAAAGGTATAATACGAAGGAACGCAGTAAAGATAAATGGTCAAGGGCTGTTGTGTTTTCTATTCCTGCAACATAAAGTGATCGATAAGAATCTCATATTCAGGCGTATCGGCGACTAAGACAGCAGGTCGACCCTCTTTTGCTCATTGGCTCCGTCATGGGACGAAGAAACGCTCTTTTTTTCGAAAAAAGAATATATTTTACTTGCAGGACAGTTGTAAATTTTCCGGGAAAGTACATTAGCCTGGAACATTATAACATATATTTAAGAAAAAATAATGTTCGGAAGTAATAAAAAGCGTAATTTTTAGGTCATATGACCAAGCCTTTCATCATTAGAATAAGAAAAGTAAAATGAACCAATGAAAAGTTTTATTAACAAGTCACATGACTTGTTATGCTTACGTTACGCGCTGCGCGCCCCGGATGACTTCCGGATGCGCTAACGCGGCGCGTCATATGACGCATTACGTGACAACGCAGGTCCAGAATATAGTCAAAATGTCTCCACCAACCAGCGGTCGGAACACAACCCCTTTCAGCAGGCTAAATAGTTCTGTTAAATGACAACAGAAGGGACAGGCAACAAGAACCATCAGTCAAAGAGGGGAGGGCTAGTTCATCTCTACCGGGTTACATTGGGGCGCTACCGGAACTGATCGAATTGGTAGTCTACAGTGTTTCTGGATGTTTCAGACTGAAGCTGGGGTTAGCATGAGAGCAGTACCATTTCGTAGCTCCGTCGTGGCCATTCCGCAACCAATCATGGCAGCCGCTCTTTATCGTTATTTTGGGCGGGGTGGGTGGCGGAGCCGAGCTGTTTTGCAGCCATCATTGTGTGGAGTTCAGTTCATCTCACTAGTTTTGTATTTGTCATGAGGGGTTGTTCCTAATGTTTCTATTTTAGCGAGGTCAAAAAGAGATCCCGTTAGTGGCCTACTGATTTTGCTCGATTCCTTTTCTTTTTTTTTTTACACGATTTTTCGTTATCTGCAAAGACTAAACAGAGTATTGCGACTCTGTGTTTGTTTGTAAATAGAGAATGAACCAAAGAGAACCAATTCTAAAACAGTAAATACTTGGATAACAATCAATCAAATGGAGAGAGAAGCAGGCACGACGTATTACAACGGGGGCAAAGGCCTGCGTTAACTACCCTTCACTATGTGCAAAGAGAGAGTACTCCTAATAGAAATGAGGGGGGGGGCACCATTCAAAGCAGATCAGTGTGCATAAACACGAAAATGTTTTCACTTACCACGTACTTGACATTCGACAGCTTATGATATTTGCTATTAAAAAACCATTGAAATTCACTGAAAAAACCATAGGTTATAGATCATATATAGTTAGGAATTAGCATTTACAAAACCTTGAAAATTCACTGAAAAAAACCATAGGTTATAGACCATATATAGTTAGGAATTAGCATTTAAAAAACCTTATTTTACTCACACAAAACCATTGAAATTCCATATATAGTTAGTTGCACTAACTATATTTTGCGCACCCGCAATCCACTGCTGATGATGTCACATATTACATCATTCATGACATGGTCAGTGACATCACTGATGACATCACTGATGACATCTCAAATGACATCACTGATGACATCACTGATGACATCAAAATAGTCGCACTGGCACCGGCAGGTGCGAGTGTCCCCTAGGGCACTGATAGTTGTGCGCTGAATTCCTCAGCTATGTTCTAAACAATAAAGTTTTCAACAAAGTTTGTCTTTTGTAATTTTCTGAAGTATTTTATTCATACTTGTGACTGTTTCCATGAGTGGTCATAAATTTCTCCATGTCATATTCATACAGTCCACATATATATTTCTCATCCAGTTATATTTACATATGCCAGAATTGTATTCAAAGAATTATATTCCAATGCATTTCGGCCTGAAAAGGCCTTCATCAGGGAAACCTGTGAAACAAGCAAAAATTGTGTCTATCACGCTGTATTTACTAAATGTAAAGAATAATTAAACCAATACATTATATACGTTCCTAACAACATCCTATCTCAGTCACCAAATCTACAAAAACACGTGGTTCCAATACTCCGGTATTCCTAACAGTCCTTCATGTTCTCATGTATAAATACACACTCTGTTTGTGTCATTTCTATAGCCCATAGCGTAATTCTATTTCTAAATAAACATGTTGTCCTGTTCTATTCATATGCACAACATTCGTTTTCAAATTAAACTTCAGCGCGATATATTTCTACCGGGAAGAGTACAAACTGCTTTACAACAAGTTAACTGTGCGCAATGGCGTTTCACAATTAAAACTGACGGTTCAGAGTGCTGAATAACAAAAGCATGCATTATGACGATTGTTTGTGACATATTTTAATTTGCGCTGCTATCAATTCTACTCTAAACGGGAGCGCACTGTAACACACTCAATGCAATGCTCTTACCGGGTTACAATGTAATCAAGATTCAAACCAGCCCTTCGAGTTGCATCTCGCTGCTGGAAAGTTAGCGTGTGACGTCTATGGGCCAGGCTGATTTAAAAGGTTTCGCGCGTTTTGATTAAAGGGCCAGAGTTACAGATGATGTAAAGGGCTCAGGGTGCAATCATAGTTTTCAAAGGGCAGTTTAGGGAATATGAGTAAATCAGAATAATAACTTAAAAACATGCACAGCACAACAATGAAACTTTCAATTTAGTTAAGTAACGATTTAAAGATAGCAACCAAATTCTGTCCTTTCATTAATCCCATGTGGGCGCAAGGTCTGTAAGTGGAATATCCAGTAGTTTTCTCGTTTTAGTAGAGCTTTCCTGTTATCAGTCTCCTCATTTTTTTGGACCACTTCCAAAATGCAAGCTTTAATCTGATTGATTTGGTGATTTTGTTCAATGAAGTGGTTGGCAAGCGCTGATTTTACCACTCTGGTCCTGATATTACTCTTATGTTCTGTTAACCTTATTTTAAGTTTCCGTTCTGTCTGGCCAACATAAGCGTGCCCACATGGACATTTGATCATGTAGATAATGTTTTTTGTATCACATGTACCATTAACCTGCAACTTAATTTTATTTCCTCTCACTGATGACATCTCATTTGACATCAATGACCACATCACTGATGATATTATTCATGTGACAATACAATGCATCTCCTCACATTTTAATATAACCTCTGTTTCACCCAGTGTTAAATACAGAGTATAATTTTTGAAACCATTGACACACCAATACTAGTTACTACATACGTACTCACTGATTCCTACGTCTACACACACATTCACTCATTCACCCATACAATCATTCATACATACAATCACTCATCTTTACAACACTATCATATGCACTCATACACCTATACAGACACTCACACTCTGCCACTCATCCATGGAGTTACTCACACACCTAGTCAGTCCTGTAAAGAATCAATCACACTTCCATTTTCTTGTCTATACAGTTAAACATAGAGCACCTTACATTTTCAAACATATACTAACACATACTTACTTTCTTATACAATCATCGATACAAGTACACATTGATCTGCACAGAGTCACACACCTCCCAGCCAGCCACACACACACTCAGTCTCCCATACAAATACTTGGACAATCAATCAATAACCCATATAGTTAATCATATAGCTACTGATCAACACATGCAGCAGTTTACAGAACAACAGACATAATGATGCACAAATTAAGACAGTTTAGTCACTAACCCATGCACTCAGTGAGACACATTTAATCACTCACTCATACATTCAGTCATGCACCTACTAAATCCTTCGTCCAGACAGTTATACATCTACTCATTCTTCAATATGTAAAACATATTTAAACTTTACAGAAACACACAGTCACTGGATGATGTCATCAGTGATGTCATCAGTGATGTCATTTGAGATGTCATCAGTGATGTCACTGACCATGTCATGAATGATGTAATATGTGACATCATCAGCAGTGGATTGCGGGTGCGCGATATATAGTTAGTGCAACTAACTATATATGGAATTTCAATGGTTTTATGTGAGTAAAATAAGGTTTTTTAAATGCTAATTCCTAACTATATATGGTCTATAACCTATGGTTTTTTCAGTGAATTTTCAAGGTTTTGTAAATGCTAATTCCTAACTATATATGATCTATAACCTATGGTTTTTTCAGTGAATATATATATATATATATCCAACAAAAAAGGTTGCCCCCAAAGTGTAAACTATGTGCCTAATGTGTAAGCCGGTGCATATATAAATATAAAGTGTAAAAGATGGATAATATAAAAACGTCGCGATCTGTCATGTCAATTGCTATAACCACAGTATTCTCCCATATTATTATATAGGTTTGAAAACAAACTCTAATACTGTTATGGGCTGACAATGTACATCAAGGATAATTTTTGATTCAATTATATATCGTAATAAATGATTTTTTACAGATCATTAGACGGAAGAAAGTGAGAGAGATGGCTAAAATGACCACTGACTGGGAACCAAAGCAAATAATCCTCATCTATTTACAAATTTACAAATATGTAGTCATCAGACTAGAAACAGGATCTTGTTACAATAAACATCATCTGCTCGGAGCATAGTATTACGCCATACTACAAGTTCTTAAAAAATGGCGCATATCTTCCGTCGTATTTAACTCGTTGGGCCATTTACAGTCAAACTCCAAGATATATTTAGTTTCCAACTGCCGGAGTGAACGCTCCCTGTTTCCGCCACGTCTCTGTTTGGCTACAGAGTCCACAACGTAATACGAGAGACAGTTAATGTCATTGGCATGAGTTTTTTTACAATGTCTCGCCACAGGATATGTCACATCACCGTGGAGAATGGCCCTTATGTGCTGCAAGATCCTGACGTGCACCTGCAGCTTGGTACTACCAACGTAGTTGAGCCCACAGGTGCACGTCAGGACATATACAGCACACTCGGTCTTGCAGTTGAATGTTCCCTCAATTTTTTTAGGAATGACACTAAATGGGGTTGTGTATGTGGACATGCTCCGACCAAATTTACAGGCCCGACAAGTGGAGCACTTCCTGAACCCGTTCGCAGGTTGCAGCAAAATAGTAGCCTTCTTAATCTCTGTTGAGGCCTTATCTAAAACTGAACCAATTGTGCTACTGCGCCTGAACGTGATGATTGGTTTGTTCACCACCCTGTCATGGAGAACGTTGCCTGTTAGCACAATAGGCCAATGTTTATTGATAATGGCCCTTACCTGCCTCTCCTCCCTATTGTAGGTGGTAATAAGTCTGGGAGTATTCATCACTTTGTAAGCAGCAATAGTGTCAGGAACTGTAATTGTATCGGTTTCAGATTCGAAAAGACTGGCTCTAGATCTTCCAGCCGCTTTGTCTTTTGCTTCCTGCAAAATCCTGTCTGTATAACCCCTGGCCTTAAGTCTGTCTAACAGCTCTTCTTGGCAGGTCTTGAATGTGTTCTCATTGCTGCAAATACGTTCAACCTAAGGATTTCTCCGTAGGGAATGCTAGCAATGAGATGCTTTGGGTGAGAGCTCATGGCATGCAGAGTGATGTTTCTCGCGGTGGGTTTTCTGTATAGAGTACTTTCAATTTTGTTATTATTAGTGTACAGCCGTACATCTAAAAACTCTATTGTGTTTCTGTGTATATAGGAAGTGAATTTCAAGTTAAAGGTGTTCAGATTAATCTTCCTTATGAAGTTCAACGCTTCTTCTTCACTTCCTCTCCAGACGATAAAGACATCGTCAATGTATCTCGCCCACTCCGCCTGATACGTGGTTTTGAGGACCTGCTCCTCCCACCAGCCCACATGTAGACATGCCTAACTGGGGAAGAAGCAGGCCCCCATCGCCACGCCTCTCACCTGTCTATACATGTCTTTGTCAAACAGGAAGTAATTGTTGTGTAAGCACCAGTGTATGAGTTCCAGAACCACCTTACTATGTTCATATAACCTGCTAGATCTTGTACCCAAAAAATGTTTGACTGAATTCATCCCTTGCCCATGGTCAATGCTCATATAAAGAGCTTCTATGTCGTGTGTAATTAACATATATTCATTAGACCTCTGAAGCTGTTCTACTTTCTGTAGGAAATCACCGGTATCTTTGACTTGGTAACTCTTTGACCAAGTTTTGTAGGAAAAAATCTATATAACGCCCTACATTTTCTCCTAAGCTATTGATGGCAGAGATAATCGGTCTCCCAGGTATGGGAGTAACATTTTTATGGATTTTGGGTATAAGGTACAAGATGGGCAGTACCGAGAACTCATTATGCATGTAGTTGTACTCATCAGTTGAAATAAGACCTCTTCTTTTCCAAGAAGACAACTGTTTATACAAAACATTTTTTTGATTTTTCATTCTCCTTAGCATTCATTTTTATATAACAGTTTACATCATCAAGTTGCCTCTGGACTTCTATTATGTAATCTTTTCTGGGCCATAACACAAGATTCCCCCCTTTGTCGGATTTCTTGATGACTACCTCCTGATTTTTCTTTAGTTTATTAACCAAATTACAATATGCCCTATTTTTGTATATATATGTATACATACATATATATAACAAGTGAGCAAGGACACAGCTTCGTGTCCAAAACTTGTCTTGAGGCATGCACCGTTCCTTTGATTTAAAGCAATGAGAAAATAAAATCTGATTTTGGCATATTACCGAGTCCGTGTTCCTGTTTAAGTGCGTCCAGGCACTGGGAAGCTGTGGAGTCGATATATATATATATATATTACCTACTGGCGGTCGCCAGTAGGTATATATAGTTAGGATTTTTTCTCTAAGGGATTTTTGAAAATTCTATGTCAAATAACTTAGGCGTTTGAGGACGGAATTGGCTGAAATTTTCAGGAAAAGGGAACATTTTGTTTCTGAGCAGCCCCTGAAAATTTGGGGGTGTTTCGTCAAGGGGAGGCCGAGAAAAAAGGGGGGTCCCAAAACGCGTTTTTCCCATGCAATTTTCCATAGGGCGGTTGGACTCACTTTTAGGTCGAACGGCTGAATGGATTTCCAAGAAACTTGGCAAAATTGTAGGGACTGGTAGCCCGATGTGCCTTTGCTAGGTCTCAATATATGTGCTCCTGTGGATTTTGAGAAATTAACGTTCAAAAAAATATATATATCTGTAAGCGCGCTCCGGGCAGCGCCCCGGTTCGCGTACCTGACGCGTAACGGAACTTCGCGAAGCGAAGCTGATTGGCTCTCCGGTGTCTGTCAACATTCTAAACAGTCCGGAGCGGCCGCCATCTTGTTTCTCGGTAGGATCGAGAGACAAGAGGAGGCCAAAACAAAGGGGTAAATGACCATAAGGGGGCATAGCAGATCCTCCCTGACCCCCTAGGTTTGATGTGGAGGCTTTAAAAGGGCCCCGCGTGGGGAGCGCCCGGTACGCGCACCAGGAAGCGGTCTGGGGAGCGTACTATAAGGAAAAAAGAATGATAGACTTTTTAAATATTGTATGTTTATTGATTGTTCATTTTGTTGTTTTTTTTTGTTGCCTTTTTTATTAAATATACATTTATTTTTGTGATTCTTTTTCCAAATTTAACAGAACATTTAACAACACATTGTCGGAAATGTCCTCATTTTCAATCAGCGAATCTACTGCATCTACACATTGAACTAATTCATGGTCCCGTGATTCATCCATGAAATCTGAGTCATCATTGTCCTCAATATCTTTTTCTGTGTTGTTCTCCAGAACAATTTTGAAGGAAATATTCTGCTCTCCTTCCATTTTCTTGCTGTAATTTGCATAAAAAATAAATATATCAGTAGAGATAGGTCACTGTTGGGTTTAAGTTCAGACAGGTACTTGTGAGTTTATAACAGAGAAGTAATCTATGGGCACTGTATGGTTTCAGGCGTGAAGTAGTACTATTAAAAAGTGCCTGTGAAGAAGCCTAAGTAAATTCATATTTATACCACAGAAACCTAAATCAATCCATAATTATAATAAACAAGCCTTTCTCAATGTCTAACTCTTACAGAGGGACAGTATATAACTATCTGAAAATGTTTTCCCAAATTAATTTAAAGTGCATGACATAGTTCTCCTTTCAAATTTACAAAATAACATCTTACCTTTTAAAAACAAGTTTAAGTTGTCAGTGAAAATGCTCTTGCAATATACTTCAGGAAGTAGTAGTCAAAATGGCTGTGCTTCTCTCTCTTTCTTTATATATATTCAGGTACATAACCAATCAAATGTCAGGTAAAAAAAAGTAGAAAATGACAGTAACATTTTAATTGGTTGTCAATTCCAACAATTCAGATGTGTTTTGTGAAGTGATTTACCTCAGGGTATTTAGAGAGGTCTACAGCTTAATAGCTAAATGGAATTCCAACCAAATTTGTGAAAATGGTAGGGATTGGTATGTAGTATGAGCTAATCTATATTTGGTGAAAGTGTCTCCAGTGGTTTTTCTGTATATTACTTTCCCACCTTTTTTGAGCGAGCGCTTCCCGGTGCGCGCCCCGGTATGCGAACCGGCAGCGTTACGGGAGTCCTCCATTTTGTGTTTCGGTAGAATTGAGATACAAGATGGAGGGCAAATAATGTTGAGAATGGGTAGAAGGGGGCACGGTAGACGTATCCTGACCCCCTAGGTTTTCTGAGGGTCGCTGAGGAGGCCCATATGTGTGAAAAAAAACCATTTTTTTTCAAATTTTTGCACGGTTAGCGTCCGGTGCGCGTACCGGGTAGCGCTCCGGGGAGCGTACTTTGGTGAAAATTAGTGAAAAAAGTTAGAGTAAAATAATAATTGTGAGTGATCAGATGTAGGGTAGCTCTGAAAAGAGCTTTTGGGTCCTGTGGCTGATTTAGGTACCTACAAGTAGGTACCAATGCACAGTCTTAAATTCAGGATGAATTTTCTGTTCCCTTCATCTGAGAAGTGAACTCCATCTGCTCTGTAGATATCTTGCATGTAGTAACGCAAGTTATTGTTGTAGATGGAGCCCATTCCATGGTCTCTCATGTAAGCTGAAACAGACTTATTTACATGCTTCCTCGATTTCTCAATTTGTGGACAAAATTGGTTGGACCACCTCCATTTCTGTCTTTGGCATATATTTGAATATACGAAGGCAGTTTGAGGGAAAAGTGCCATCAATTGGTCAAAGGTGTCTTTTAAAAGCATATCCAGACCTACCCCAGTCAAAGTGCCCAAGTCATTTCCTCCACAGTGCACAATTAACAGGTCAGGTTTTGGCAAATGCAAAAAGGTTTTCACCAATGGTATCAATTGGTGACATCTTAATCCTATGTGGCCAATCCAGTTGATTTCCACATTTTGTAAATTGAGGTTGTGTAAATTTCTGTTATCAGCATACCTTTGAGCCCAGTGGATGTAACTATGTCCAATAATCCAGACAGAAAACATGGTGAGAGGAGGTTCTGCTGCAGTCAGATGAAGTGTGGGAATGAAATGGCAGTTGGAACAGTAGGAGTATGTAATGAAAAAAACTGTGGAGTTTCTGTGGTAATTGATCAGTAGCAGTGATTTGTGGATTTTGATTGCTGAAAACAGAAAGTTAGGGTGCATGGATGAGTTCTTTGAAAGATGTAATTTGAATGGTCAAGAAAAAATCATTTTATGAAAGATTGCACTGGATACGCAGGTGTACTGAGAGTTCAGAGTTCAATTGAAACATTGTTGTGTGAACTTGCAAACATGAGAGGTCTTTCAGGAGGTGGTTGCTATGGAAAAAAGGCAGAAAGGGAAGAAGGGGGAAGGGTGTTGATTTGAAAAAAGTGAGGGAAGAGTTTTGATTGGGTGACATGAGAGATATGTGTGATGAATTACAGCATTTCTGTGCCATTGTTGGTTGCAGCCTCTGGAGTGCATACCTTTTGCTCTGCTGAAGACAAATTGGTGTGTGTCTGAGACTGTTTTGAAACTCAAAAAGTATTTGCTAAGGTGAGAAAAGATTCATTTAATTTAGATAGAGAATAGTATGCTTTAGGGAGAAAATTATGAAGAAAGTTGTGTATTTAAAATGTTGCTTTGTTTCATAGGTTGCTTGGGGCATATTTACAAGGCCTTTGAGTCCCTTTGATGTTATTTTTCCCATTTTAATTTAAGACATTTCCCTGTGGTGCAAGGTCCTTGTAAATACGCCGCCATGTGTGCTTGGCAAATTTAGATTTTGTTTCTTTGAGTTACATAGCCATGTTAAAAATGATGCAAAAATGGTGCAAGGGCCTTCAAAATACGCTTTCATGCGTGCTAGGGCATTTTAAGTCATTTCCCCATGAATGTAGTTGAATAACTGCATTACTTGATGTGTTTAAAAAAATTTATTGAAGTCATTTAAGTTTCTTGATATGTACTGCTAGAGTTTCATATGCTGCTTGGGCATATTTACAAGGCCTTTGAGTCCCTTTGATGTTATTTTCCCCATTTTAATTTAAGTCATTTCCCCGTGGTGCAAGGTCCTTGTAAATACGCCCCCATGTGTGCTTGGCAAATTTAGATTTTGTTTCTTTGAGTTACATAGCCATGTTAAAAGTGATGGAAAAATGGGGCAAGGGCCTTCAAAATACGCTTTCATGTGTGTTAGGGCATTTTAAGTCACTTCCCCTTGAATGTAGTTGAATATCTGCTTCAGTTTATGTGTTTAAAAACGTTTATTGAAGTCATTTAAGTTTCTTGATATGTACTGCTAAAGTTTCATAGGCTGCTTGGGGCATATTTACAAGGCCTTTGAGTCCCTTTGATGTTATTTTCCCCATTTTAATTTAAGTCATTTCCCCGTGGTGCAAGGTCCTTGTAAATACGCCCCCATGTGTGCTTGGCAAATTTAGATTTTGTTTCTTTGAGTTACATAGCCATGTTAAAAGTGATGGAAAAATGGTGCAAGGGCCTTCAAAATACGCTTTCATGTGTGTTAGGGCATTTTAAGTCACTCCCCCTTGAATGTAGTTGAATAACTGCTTTACTTGATGTGTTTAAAAACGTTTATTGAAGTCATTTAAGTTTCTTGATATGTACTGCTAGAGTTTCATAGGCTGCTTGGGGCATATTTACAAGGCCTTTGAGTCCCTTTGATGTTATTTTCCCCATTTTAATTTAAGTCATTTCCCCGTGGTGCAAGGTCCTTGTAAATACGCCGCCATGTGTGCTTGGCAAATTTAGATTTTGTTTCTTTGAGTTACATAGCCATGTTAAAAATGATGCAAAAATGGTGCAAGGGCCTTCAAAATACGCTTTCATGTGTGTTAGGGCATTTTAAGTCATTTCCCCATGAATGTAGTTGAATAACTGCATTACTTGATGTGTTTAAAAACATTTATTGAAGTCATTTAAGTTTCTTGATATGTACTGCTAGAGTTTCATATGCTGCTTGGGCATATTTACAAGGCCTTTGAGTCCCTTTGATGTTATTTTCCCCATTTTAATTTAAGTCATTTCCCCGTGGTGCAAGGTCCTTGTAAAGACGCCCCCATGTGTGTTTGGCAAATTTAGATTTTGTTTCTTTGAGTTACATAGCCATGTTAAAAGTGATGGAAAAATGGGGCAAGGGCCTTCAAAATACGCTTTCATGTGTGTTAGGGCATTTTAAGTCACTTCCCCTTGAATGTAGTTGAATATCTGCTTCAGTTTATGTGTTTAAAAACGTTTATTGAAGTCATTTAAGTTTCTTGATATGTACTGCTAAAGTTTCATAGGCTGCTTGGGGCATATTTACAAGGCCTTTGAGTCCCTTTGATGTTATTTTCCCCATTTTAATTTAAGTCATTTCCCCGTGGTGCAAGGTCCTTGTAAATACTCCCCCATGTGTGCTTGGCAAATTTAGATTTTGTTTCTTTGAGTTACATAGCCATGTTAAAAGTGATGGAAAAATGGTGCAAGGGCCTTCAAAATACGCTTTCATGTGTGTTAGGGCATTTTAAGTCACTTCCCCTTGAATGTAGTTGAATAACTGCTTTACTTGATGTGTTTAAAAATGTTTATTGAAGTCATTAAAGTTTCTTGATATGTACTGCTAGAGTTTCATAGGCTGCTTGGGGCATATTTACAAGGCCTTTGAGTCCCTTTGATGTTATTTTCCCCATTTTAATTTAAGTCATTTCCCCGTGGTGCAAGGTCCTTGTAAATACGCCCCCATGTGTGCTTGGCAAATTTAGATTTTGTTTCTTTGAGTTACATAGCCATGTTAAAAGTGATGGAAAAATGGTGCAAGAGCCTTAAAAATACGCTTTCATGTGTGTTAGGGCATTTTAAGTCACTTCCCCTTGAATGTAGTTGAATAACTGCTTTACTTGATGTGTTTAAAAACGTTTATTGAAGTCATTTAAGTTTCTTGATATGTACTGCTAGAGTTTCATAGGCTGCTTGGGGCATATTTAAAAGGCCTTTGAGTCCCTTTGATGTTATTTTCCCCATTTTAATTTAAGTTATTTCCCCGTGGTGCAAGGTCCTTGTAAATACGCCCCCATGTGTGCTTGGCTAATTTAAGTACTGATAGGGTGTGCTTCTACATAGGACCTGTGTTGTGTTTTCAAATTATGACCAGAACATCGTTTTTTTTTTTTTTTTAAACGCTTTTCACATTTATGAGAAGGTCTTTTTGGTGTCTGCTTCTTTAAATAAATATTGAACTCAGAAATATTAAACTGAGGCTTCTGTAAGTGTCAAAGGAGGTGAGTAATGTACATTGCTCTGTTGCATACAGTCCTCATCCTCTGCGTACTCTTGGATATGCTAGACTAAATCTGCTCAATGAGATAACTAAGCTGAGGAAACACAGGTGATGTGATTGTGAATTGAGCATAAATATTTGCACGTTTTTCAATTACATCACCTGTGTTTCCTAACATTACGAATCACATTGTGCAGATGAGGTTTAGGCCTGTCCAGGGAGATAGAGGAGGTCTGGCCTTTGTTCAAGAGTGTAGTGGACATGACTCACTTCATTGGTAGGCCTGCACATGTATTATCTCCTCTGTACTCTTCAACAAGCCTAAATTTCATCTGCAACACTGAGTAGGCCTCACCTCAAACAAACCTCTGGATAGGCCACACCTTATCGTCATCCTGAATCAATCATTTAAAATGTTAGGGGCAGATTTATGATGGCCGTGCGCCTCTTTTGTGCCGCTGTTGCATCACTTTTGTGATGCAGCAGTGATGCAAAAGATGCACCATGTTGCAAGACAGGCCTCACTTCATCTCCAACAAGATACCGTCAGTTTAAACTGTAAACATTTAGGACTGTGTAGGGGGCATGGAGAAGCTGAATCTTTTGTAAATGTCAAAATTGTTGCATACAGTGCTCAACTTCTGCGTAGTCTTTGATATGTTAGTTTCCATCTGCACAATGAGATACCTAAGCAAAGGAAACACAGGTGATGTGATTGTGAAATGAGGAAAATAAATTCCACATTTTTCAATTACATCACCTGTGTTTCCTAACTTTACGAATCACATTGTGCAGATGAGGTTTAGGCCTGTCCACGGACACAGAAGAGGTCTGACCTTTGTTCAAGAGTGCAGTGGACATGATTCACTTCATTGGTAGGCCTGCACATGTATTATCTCCTCTGTACTCTTCAACAAGCCTAAATTTCATCTGCAACCCTGAGTAGGCCTCACCTCAAACAAACCTCTGGATAGGCCACACCTTATCGTCATCCTGAATCAATCATTTAAAATGTTAGGGAAAGATTTATGATAGCCGTGTGCCTCTTTTGCGCCGCTGTGCGTCACTTTTGTGACGCAGCAGCGGTGCAAAAGATTTGCTATGTTGCGACATATTTACAACTTGATGCATCTAGGCAGATGTGTCATGCTGTAAAGTCCTGTGCCACATGAAACCTGCGTCAGATTTCATGTGAGCATTTTGTTGTAGGGTGGGCAGTCATTTGCATGAAAGCCCTGTAAAACTAACACAGTAAAATTAAGAAGATTTCACTGAGTCACATTTATGGCATTGCTGAATCAAGTCCTTACGCCTGTTTGAAACAGGCATAAGGAGTGATGCACCATGCAATGTGTGGCTTGCCCCTGTGCATTGCAGTAGATATGTCGCGCTTACGACGTGATTCCTGCAATGCGCCGTTTTTATGGAACAGATGCGTGACGCATCTGTGCTGTTTTTGCTCAATGGTGCTCTGCATTGTAAATGCGGCACATCATGGGTGGCAGAGCAGTGGCGCACGTTAACTGGTGCATCCCTGGGGATGCGCCAGTTAACATAAATCTGCTCCTTTAAATTTAAGTATTAGCAGGGGACACAGTGTTGGTGAGGCTTATCCAAGGTTAAGAAGAGATGAGTCCTGTTCACTGAAAAATTGGACATAGGCCTCACCTCCTCAGCATCGCTGGACATGGTTAAATAATATCTGCAAAATGTTACTCTTGTTAAACAATTTTACAATTATAGTCTCTGAGATTTGTCTCTTACTCTGCAACATCTCATTGTTGTTCTCTTTCTTTAAAGATAACGACAACATCAAGCATGAGTGATAATGAGCAATCTGTTGATCTCGATATTATCATTGAAATTGTGATTGAAACATCAGTGGAAGTAGATCCCTTGGATGATTTAAATCCTGAGGATGATGAAGAACATGATGAGGATGCCGATTTGTCAGAATTGTATGACATAGGGTGGGAAGCTGACCTGCTCGAGCCTGTGGAACTATAAACAGTTATTTTTAAAAGTTACTGGAAATGAAAAGTAACCATGTTAACCGTTTCATTTAAAATTAAACACATCTTCAAAAACAGCTTGTGTGAAGTGTCTTTAATAAAATAGGGAAATATGCTGATAAAAATTAGTTCAGATTCACATATAAAAGAGCAAAGGTCAAATGTAGAAGCATTCTATTTCTTTGCTACTATTTGTGAGTACTAAATTTGCCAATGCACTAAAAATTATTGTATGTAAAATTGACAAGTAGTGTGTTAAATTGTTGACGACTGTTATTGATTTACTGTTTGGTAATAGTGGTTAATAACATTTTTTATTATATTTTACCACAGATTCAACTGCAGATCATTTCAAAATTACAATATGCCATCTAAAGAAAGAAGCCGAAAGGCTACAAAACATCAAAGACAGCAGATTACTAAATGCTTGCAGCAGTCCTCTACAATAAAAACTCGTCAAGTCACCAAGAAAGCTCCGAGTAAGACAACGAAATCATTCCTAAGAAACATTTGTAGAAAAAAAAGTATTACTACAGAACATGTTTTACTCCAGAAAAAGAGAGCCAATTTAAACGGAAAGGAAAGGCCAATCAAAAATGTTACTGCTAGAGCAGGAGATAACTCTGTGCATGGTAGTAGAAGGAAAAATCAGTTTAGGGACATTCGTAGACGACCGTTCCGCAACAGGATAATTGGCAATTTGTTAAAAAATATTAAGAAAGGTCAACAGAAAGTGGTTTTTTATAAGAGAAAAAAAAAAGTTGAGAAAATTATTGATTAGGCATTCGAAATTAAGCGAAAGTTATTTATTTTGATAATCAATAGATTTAGGAAACTAAACAAGGCAATTTATGATTTCAAAACAAATAGTAGATGGAAGAGAACAGTTAATCGTAGTAATTTTTGTGAAGTTTTTTCAGGAGAATGGATGCATAGTTCAAGTTGTGAGGCATTTTTTAATGAGGAGAGTTATTTCCAGGATACCGATTTGGTGCATGCAGTTGACACCAGTGGTCAAGCTTATGAGGTGAAAGATCGTTGTCCAGTTGAAAAAGAAAAACTTGTGACAACAGAGGCAGAAGAGGTGTTAGGTAATGAGGTTTTAGGAAGACGTCCTAAGGGACCAGTGTACACCTGGAAGTGTAGTAGTATTTGCAGTGTGCGACAGGATTCCATCAATTTGCTTTGTGATTTTGTACGGACATTTAATAAGAAAACTTTAAAACAGAAAAAGTAGTTGTTGCAAGAATTAGATCCTTGCAGAGTGAGAGAAGTGACAGGTTTGCATGGTCATTCACTGGCTTGTCTTTCCAGGAGAGTATGCCAGAGTGTTTTTCATCATTTCAGGATGCTAGCAGTGCATCATAATAAAGTGAGGAAATTAGTTAGAATGTTGTATTATGCTAAGAGTCCAGCAATTATGCTTAAACAATTATGCACTGCTCTTTTGCATGGTTCTGAATTAGATGTGAAGAATATTTGTGAAGAAATTGAGTTTTGTTACTTTGCAAGTAAAGAGGAGAATGTTGAAATTGACCCAGAAGAAGAAGGTAATGTGGAAGATAGTGTACAGGTTTCCAGTACAGATAATTTTCAGAAAGAAATTGCCACGTTTCAGGTGAAATCAAGTGAGAGGCCTAATTTCACTTGTGTGTGTTGTCGACGCACTTATTATAAGAATCAGACTAAGTTAGTGGATTTATATGCGAAAAGTGAAAGGGAAAATAATAGTGAATGGAAGGATTTTGCAACATACTTGATGGTAGAAAATTGTTTTGATTTGGGATCGGATCAACGTGTGTGTACTTATTGTTGTAACAAATTAAATCAAAACCGGATGCCTGCTAGAGCGGTTAATAATAATCTGGAATTGGTTGAGATTCCTTCTGAATTGAAGGATTTAAATACTTATGAATCTATTTTGATTCAAAGTATCCATCCCTTTCAGGCTATTGTACGAATGGAGCCAAAGACAGGGAAATTGCCTCCATCAGATTTACAGAGAGGATTAAAGGGAAGAGTTGTTTATTTGCCTCTAGATTTGAAGAAAAACATTAATACAATTGGAGTAGAGAAAGTGGAAGAGGAACCTCTGGTTATCTTAGTTAATGGGGTTCCGACAAAGAGTAAGAAAATCTGGCAAGATTTAGTGGATGTTAGGAAAATCAAAAAGGCAACATTGTATTTGAAGAAAAACAATAAGTACTACAAGAATGTATATGTTGCAGAAGAGGAAGTAAGTGAAGAAGAGGATAGCGATGTGTGTGCTGGTCAAATTGAGAAAGTAGAAGCCTCTAAAAATGAAGAAATATATGAACATTATAGTGTTCATCCTGTGCATTCCAAGGAAGTCATGGGGAATGCTATTGAGTTGTTTCAAATGAAACAAGCCAAAGGAACTCCCATTAGTGTTTGGGAGGAAAGTTTGGAAGCTCGGTGTTTCCCACAGCTATTTCCAACAGGTCAAGGAGGAAGATATGATGAGCGACCTGATATAATTCCTGCTTCTGAATACCGGACTTTACGATTGTATGCAGAAGATCCTAGGTTTCGTCAATGCATTCCCTATTTAATTCATCTACTGTTTGAAAGCGATCTGTCTGGACTGTCATATGCAGTTAACCACAACTTGAAAAGTGGTGTACACATGCAAAATATCTCGGCAAGGGACTTTATGGATAAAGTCAATGTGCAAGACAGTATTTTGGATTCTCACCTGATTAATCTCATGGCGTGTCAGCGTGGTACTAATGAGTACTGGTACCGTCGTCATGGTGATTTAAAATGTATGCTGAGGAACTTAGGAACTCCCACATGATTCCTCACTCTCAGCTGTGCCGAGTATGGCTGGGAAGACTTACTTGAATTTCTACGAGAGGCAAATGGAAACATTGAAAATATCGAATTCAAGACACCCGGAGAACTGTGCTCTTTGGATCCAGTGAATGTATGCAGGTACTTCAATCATAGATTTGAAGCTATGATGTCTTTCATCATGAACAAGAAAAATCCACCTCTTGGAGAGGTGTTGGATTTCTTCTGGAGAAAGGAGTACCAAGCAAGAGGTGCTCCTCATATACATATGCTGCTGTGGATCAAAGATGCACCCAAATTTGGAACAGATCCGGATGACTTAGTAATGAGTTTCATAGAACAGTATTCTACATGTGCTGTTCCAAAGGCAAAGGAAGACAAAATCCTAAGAGAACAAGTTTTACGCTTCCAAAGCCATCGTTGTGGAAAGTACTGTCGTCATAAATTCAGAAACAAGGACAAGTTCTACACAAAATGTCGTTTCGCCTTTCCACGACCGGTGATTTCTAAAGGAAGAGTGAACAGTTTGATGTCTTCGCTGCGACATAATGTGATGAAGAAATCACCCAAAAATACCTACAA
The DNA here is from genome assembly GCF_964261635.1 of Lissotriton helveticus. NCBI lineage: Eukaryota > Metazoa > Chordata > Amphibia > Caudata > Salamandridae > Lissotriton > Lissotriton helveticus. Next base: position 57,084,825 of record NC_136060.1, read on the forward strand.
TTTGAAAAGGAATGAAGAGTCCAAGTACATCAACGACTACAACCCAGTGATTTTGTCCATGTGGAATGCTAACATGGATATACAGTTTGTGGCTGATAACTGTATGGCTGTGGCTCGGTATGTGACATCTTACATCACCAAAAAAGAAAAGACAGAATTGAAGGATATGTGGGAGGACATTTCCCATGAAAAGAGCCTCAGTAAGAAGTTGTACAGTTTCAGTCTGAAGATGTTGTCGCATCGAGAAATCGTAGCTTACGAATGTTCTGACCGGTTGTCTTCAGCAAGTCTCTATGCCAAATCCAGGAGTATCATTTGGGCGAGTCTTGGTCTTGCTGCAACGCGTAATCGAGTTCTGAAACCTGTACGGGAAATTGAGTATTTGGCGGAAAAGGAGCCAAACAGTACAGATATTTTGAAGACCAACATGTTGGATACATATTATCCAAATAGAAGCAGTCACCTCGAGAATGTTTGTCTGTATGAGGTTCTACAAAATTACATATTCAAGAGGAACATCAAAGAAGATATTGATAAAGGAGTGTATGCTGTAATTGGAAGTGAGGGATGTCTGGTCAAGCAAAGAAAATGCCACTTGGTAAACCATCGAAAATTGAGTGGCGAATCTCCTGAAAGAAAAGAGTTTTTCTAATTAGCACTTTTGCAACTTTTCAAGCCTTGGCGTACAGAAGAGGAACTGCTTGGAGATTTCCTCTGTTACGAAGACTCTTTCAATGCCGCATAGGAGACCATATAATGTCCTGTTTTTCCCAAATATCTAGAAATGTTGAATGCGGAAATCGAGCAGGAAGCAACGATTGCAGCCGAGATTGCTAAAGACAGTTCTCAGGACAGTCAGAGTTCTGTTTCATTGAGTCAGGATCCACTAGGAGGACCAGTTATCGAAAATGAAGCTGCCACTGCCATGATTGAAGTGGAAAGAGCCATGGCACATGCTCAGGAGGATGCGGTTAACTTAGAAGACTTGGAAAGACAACTCAACGTTGAGCAGAGGAAAATATATGACGAAGTTACCAAGCAAATAGATCATGGATTAAGTCATGAGAAGAAAGAGTGCTCATGTACGTCGTTGAAGCCTATCCGACTGTACGTGAGTGGAGAAGCGGGAACTGGAAAAAGTTTCCTCATTAAAGCAATTTCATGTTATTTGCAGAAAAGGACTGAGTCATCACTGTCTTGTGTTGTCACCGCTCCAACTGGACTGGCAGCACATAATATTAAAGGTATTACTTTGTATCGTCTACTGATGCTGCCAGTGGAGCATGATAACAAATTACAATACCACAAGTTATCTGGAGATGCTTGTTGTGAAGTTTCAAGAGTCTTGAGGAAAATGAAACTTCTTATCATTGACGAAGTAAGCATGGTTTCCAATGTCATGCTTGCCTTTGTGCATTTGAGAATGCAAGAAGTTCTCAAAACAGAGTATGATGTGTTATTTGGTGGCAAACACATCATTGTTTTCGGTGATCTTCTGCAGCTGACACCAGTGAAAGGACAACCTGTGTTCAAAATGCTCACGCATGAAGATACCAGGAAGTGCCTAGGGAGCATTGGCATTGTCATTATATGGTTAAACTTCAATTATGCTGAACTGCGTGAAAATATGCGTCAAGCGAAGGATGAAGATTATAAGAATATTCTACAAGATGTTAGAATTGGAAAAGTGACTGAGCATGGGAAAGAAGCTTTACATGCACGATTACTGTCAAATTTGTATCCAGAAGAAGAGGTTGTGCCTGAGAATATTTTTCGGAAAATTACTGAGAAGAAATCTGGAATATGTTTGATGCCAACTCTTGCAGAATGTGCCATCTTCAACAACAAAATGTTGAATTTAGAAAACCAAGAGATTGTGAAACTGGAAGCTATTGACAGAATAGAGCATATGGGAGCAACAATTATTTTGTCTGAGAATTTGAAATCAAAATTGGATTCATTAGAGAAGACTATATCTAAAACTGCTGGTTTTGAAAAGACTCTGAATGTGTGCTTAAATTGCCGTATAATTTTAAAAGGAATTTACATGTTGAAAGAGGTCTGGTAAATGGATCAATGGGTAATGTTGTTGATTTTGAGAAATACAGAAATAGAGGTGGAATTGAATTTTAAAAAATTAAATTTGATGGCATTGAGGAAGTACAGCTAATTGGTCGTTGCTCTGCTAGGTTTTTGCTTGTAAAAGACTTATATGTTCGCCGTAAGCAGTTTCCTGTTTGCTTGGCATATGCGGTGACAATCCATAAATCGCAAGGTTTAAGTGTAGACAGTGCATTGGTGAATATTGGCAGTTCTGTGTTCAAGGAGGGTATGGCATATGTGGCATTGTCACGAGTCAGAACTTTATTGGGATTGTACTTGATTGATTGTGATGTCACAAACATTTGTGCGGATCTAGATTGTGTTAAGGAATACAATAGGTTAAGAAGAGAGTATGCGCCACATTTGCCTCAATATCCTTTGTTTGAGAAACGTGTGGTAGGCCGGAAACGAAGAAATGTGACCAATAGTAGGGAGGTTGTAGCAAAAAGACGAAAACTCGATGAACCTGAAATTATAAGGAGAAAAAAAATGGATTCTGTTGAAGATGTTGTTGGTTTTCAATTTGAAAATAGTTCTGGTGTCAACTGCTATGCTAATGTTGTGGTTAATGTTGTCTTTTCTCTAGAAACTTTAAAAGAAGAGATTGTGGTCAATTCGGATCAAAGATTTTGCAGTTTGTTGAATTCTGTGTTAGAGAAATGTAGCACTGATAGAACAAAAATAGAAAGTGTGTCTGAAATTCGAAATCTGTTAGACAAATGTTCAGGTCAAACGCAATTCTCTCAAAATATTCAGCAAGATTGTCAGGAGTGTTTAATGTATATGCTTGATGTATTGCAAGATGAAGGTGTAGATGTAGATCACCTATTTGGCCTTTTTTTATCAATGGCAGCATGACTGCGAGAACTGTAGGGTATCAAGTACTACTAGTGTAGACTCAGAAAAATGTATATATTTAACTTTGCCAGACAGTAAATCAGTGTTCTTTAATAAGCTAGTAAAAGCAGCCGATCACAACATGGAGTGTAGCCAATGTAAGTCTGAAATGTTGTCCACATTATTTATACGAACATATGGCCAGTATGTCATTTTAATGTTCCAACGATGTAGGCCTGATGGAACAAAATTGACAACTTTTATTGAAAATTTGTGGCTTCGCAGTTGTCAATATCAGGAAGGACTTTTGTAACTGCAGCAATTATATATCATGACGGTCCTTCAACAACATCAGGACATTACACAGCTTATTTGAAGTCTAGAAACGGCTGGTCATTCTGCAATGATTCTGTTTTAACTTTAAAAAAAAAATTGCCTTTTGACCTTAAAAATTCTTACCTGGTGTTTTTACAACTAAAATTTTAGGGAAAGAATCTCGGGATTTGCTCTGAGGAATTTCAAGAGGTTCTAATGGCTCCTACACTATTTGGCCTTGAGGATAAGTGTAGTACAGAGTCAAAATTAATTTTTGAGTTTTAAGTAGTTACTGAAAAAAAAGAAGGTTTTCTTACAGAAAGTGGTGGGCACGGATTAGTTAAAGGACAACAGAGTATTTCCCAAAGCAAACGGTGTTCTTACCATAACACTTGACGTCATGGAAAAATAACTGCACTTTGAATGAGCTCAGAAAAACTGTTTCTTTTAATAAGCTAATTCAAGCAGCCAATCAAAACATGGAGTAGAGGTAATGTAAGTCTGCAATGCTGTCGACATATTTTGAACAAACTTTTGGTTATAATGTCATTTAAAAATTCCAACTATATAAACCTGATGAAAATAAGTTTTCAACTTTAATTAAAAATGTTGTGGCTACACAGTCGTTGATTTTAGGAAGAACATTTCTAACTGCAGGTATTATATGACATGATGGTCCTTTGACAACATCCACTTATTACACATCTTATTCAAAATGTAAAAAAAGCTGATGTTCCGGAAATTATTCACATTTCACTATGAAACAATGTTGCCTTTTTATTTAAAAATATTCTTACTTTCTGTTTTCAGAAGAAAGAATTTAGGGTAGGTAACTGGCCTATAATGATTCTAGGAGTTGATATAATTTTATGTACTGTTTTAAATTGCTTTGTGATTAAAACTGATGTAGAGAATTAAATAATTGTAGTAGTCATAGAGGTAGTGTGAGTCTGCTTCATAGTAAGCAGTATCAGTGTCATAGGAAATGTGGAACATGAGTGAGCAAGAAGGGTGAGATATTACTAGTACAGGATTGTGAAAGTGATCTTGAACGTTTTCTTTCTGAAAGTTGCGGAAAAAGAAAATGACGGGATTTGCTTAGAAGAATTCCAAGAGTTATAAATGGCTCTTACACGATTTTGCCTTGAGGAGAAGTGCGGTAGAGAGCGAGAAGTCATTTATTGTATGTAACATATTTGTCAAAACGATTGAGCTTTTCTTTCAGAAAGTGGCGGGCTGAAAATAATAACAGCACAACAGAGTATAAGCTGTTCATAGGACATCCTTCGACGTCATGGAAAGTAAGTTACTTTTGAGGAGTTCTGATTTCTGATTGGTTATGTTATATGGGTTTTTTAAACACAATCATTTTGATTGTGTTTTTTTTCCCCGCTGTTATATGATGAATACCTTCAAGTCACTGTTTTTAGTGAAATGTGATATATTCTCAGAACAGCAAAAATAAACCATTTAACATGTATAATTAATTTTGTACTTTTTGTATTTATGATATACATTTAGAACTGTGTAGGAGGCATGGAGAAACTGAGGCTTCTGTAAGTGTCAAGGGAGGTGAGTAATGTACATTGCTCTGTTTCATACAGTCCTCACCTTCTGCGTACTCTTGGATATGCTAGACTACATCTGTACAATGAGATACCTAAGCTGAGGAAATACAGGTGATGTGATTGTTAAATGAGCAAAAATATTTGCACGTTTTTCAATTATATCACCTGTGTTTCCTAACATTACGAATCACATTGTGCAGATGAGGTTTAGGCCTGTCCAGGGAGACAGAGGAGGTCTGGACTTTGTTCAAGAGTGCAGTGGACATGACTCACTTCGTTGGTAGGCCTGCACATGTATTATCTCCTCTGTACTCTTCAACAAGCATACATTTAATCTGTAACTCTGAGTAGACCTCACCTCAAACAAATCTCTGGATAGGCCACACCTTATCGGCATCCTGAAACAATCATTTAAAATGTTAGGGGCAGTTTTATGATGGCCGTGCACCTCTTTTGCGCTGCCGTTGTGTCACTTTTGTGACACAGCAGCAGTGCAAAAGATGCACCATGTTGCAAGATAGGCCTCACTTCATCTGCAACAAGATACTGTTAGTTTAAAATGTATATATTTAGGACTGTGTAGGGGGCATGGAGAAGCAGAGGCTTCTGTAAGTGTCAAAGTTGTTGCATACAGTGGTCACCTTCTGCGTAGTCTTTCATATACTAGACTACATCTGCACAAGGAGATACCTAAGCAAAGGAAACACAAGTGATGTGATTGTGGAATAAACAAAAAAAATTGAACGTTTTTCAATTACATTACCTGTGTTTCCTAACATTATGAATCACATTGTGTAGATGCCTCACTCAGTCTGTATCTGACACTCTTTCCTTCACTTCCTCTGTCTCCTCTCTCGCTCACTCTCTTTTCCTTATTCACCCTTTCCTTATATAGTTTACCTTACTCAGTTTCTTTTAGTAGCTTTCACAACTTCAATTTAGTTTTCTCTTCTATCCTTCTTTTCTGTCACTGAAAGTATCTTCCTTTTTTCTCTTAGTAATTTACTCAATTACAATTTCTTTTTGTCTCTGACTGTCTATCACCGTTTCTTTCTCTTTTTTTCTGCATGTTTATCTCTAACTTTATTTCTTTGTAAAATTGGATGATTTTCAATCTTTTCCCTTGTCTTTTCTAATTTTTAAATACATGTTTTAATATTTTTCAAATTTTTGTTCTTTCTTTCACAGATTGAAAGTATAAAAATAACAAGTGACTAAGTTAACGACAATTATAAGGTAAATGTTTTGTACTCTTTTCGTTACATTTCTATCACATTTAACTTCTATTAGTTCCACTGCTTCATTTCTTTAACCCTCAGTTTCCTTCCTTTGCTAATTCCCTCATTCCTTTCTCTATTATTTACTTACTCTACTCCTTCCACTCTTTTTCTCAGTCCCTCTGTTCTCATAGTTCGTCACTCCTGTTCACTCACTCCGTCTCTATTACTCTCACTGTCTCTGACTGATCACTCTTTCACTACTTGTTCATTATGCTTTCTCCCTGTAGTTCAAGCACACTAAGGGGCATATTATCAACACAGGCGATAAAATTATCGCTGCTTTTATCGGCAGAAAACTGCCGCAAAAGCGGCTTAGGCGGCAGTTTTCTGCTGCAAAAGCGGCTTTAGCGGCAGATTTCTGCCAATAAAAGCAGCGATAATTTTATCGCCTGTGTTGATAATATGCCCCTATGTTATTTACATTTCTTTGCTGTTTCAATCATTCCTTTTCTGTCACTTCTTCTTTTCTGCTTTCTGTTTTTTCTCTCTGTTATTCCACATGTTTTAACCTTAGTCACTATCATACATCTTGTTTTATTCCTATTTACTTTTGCTCACTGTTTCCTTAACACTTTCCCTCAGGATTGTTCTTTTAATCCGGTTCTATCCCTACCTCTCATTCCACATCCTTTACTGTTTTTCTTCTTAATTTGAACATTCACTCACATTCTCTAAGAAACTCTTGTTTATTATTCTTCTACTCTCCTTTTTTTCTTTCACTTCCTTATCTATTTTGTTTTTCACAATTATACCCTCTTCCATCTTTTCTTCGGTAAATAGATCTATTAAACAGTATCTCTGTGTTACTCCCTCTAGCTGTCTTTCTTTTAACATTACTCTCTGCTTCCTTTCCTTATACTTACTCTTCTTTTTTTTTTCGTTCGCTTCCGGTTCGCGTACCGGCGCGCGAACCGGGAAGCAAATCAAAAGAAATACAGGTTGCCAGAGTGCTAAACATTCTAGCAATTTTTTATACAGGGGAGGTAGTTCTGAAAAGAACTTTTTTTAAATTATTTTTGTTGTTTTATATTTTTTTTATTATTTTTCTGAACTTTTTTTACTTTTTTTGTATTTTTTTAACGATTTTATATTTTTTTTGTTTTTTTTGGGGGGGGAGGAAACGAAAATGATTCATTATAAAGGGCTCAACAGGAGCAACAAAAAAAAAAGATAATTTATTTTCTGGGGCGTTTTGGACAATCATGATTGTCGATAGCTCTGTTGATTAGAGTGATGCTACTTTCTCTGTAGCAAATCAATTGGCCGCAATAAACGCAGACTTGTTTGATACTCCCAAACTTCATCTGTATATTTGGGACCGTCTCCCTCGCCTCTGGTCCCGTCACTGCCTCTACATTTGATGTTCTGGCCACAGGAGGGGGGTTAGCCTGCAGGTCACGTACTTGTGCAGCACTATAATTATTAGGGTGCCACCTCTGCATATGGCGATGCATGGTATAATTGCCATAGCTATATTTTTTATATGTCCCTCTGGACAGATCTTTCTTGCAGATAAGGCAAGTTACATAGCGGGCATTTACTTTCTTTTGGCCCTGAGGAAATGAAAAAAAATTGCCATATGAAATCTTCCTTTATATGAGAAGTTCTTGGCTCCTCAGGCAAAAACTGCCTCTCCCCTTGCGTCTCTTCCTCTTCTTCCTCTTCTTCCTCCTCTTGCTGAATGATAATCTGAGGAGGTGGTCCTCTCTTCCTAGGAGGTGGTGGTGGTGGTGAGGGTGCACCAGCTGCAGCTACAAGACTTGCCATTTCTAGTAATCAAAAAAGGTCTTCCTCTCACAAAGTTGAAAGTCAGAGTGAGGAAACAAGGAGGGGTTTTCATCATTTGGGAAAAAAATAGTTCTAAACCAATGAAAAGTGTTATTTGTAGGTCACATGACCTAGCTTTACATCATTAGGAAACCAAAAGTGAAATGAACCAATGAAAAGTTTTGATAACAAGTTACATGACCTGTTACGCTTACGTTACGCGCTGCGCGCCGCGGATCGCTTCCGGGGCGCTGCGCTTCGCGCCTCGGTTCGCGCTCCGGAGCACTTCCGGGTGCGCTAACGCGGCGCGTCATAAGACGCATTACGCGAGAACGCCATACGTCGCGATTACGAGATGCGTCACGAATTTGTTTTCTAACGCGGCAGTTGCGCAAACGGAACGTTTACCGGTTCGCGGACCGGGTCGCGGCACCAAATTGAGCTAACGGGAAGCTACCCGGTTCGCGGACCGGGAGCGAAACAAAAAAAAATAATAAAAAGAAAATACATAAAAAAATGGTATTAAAAACATATAAAATATATTTTTCGAATTAAAGAAGAATACATTTTAAAGCTTTTGATATTTGCTATTAAAAAACCATTGAAATTCACTGAAAAAACCATAGGTTATAGACCATATATAGTTAGGAATTAGCATTTACAAAACCTTGAAAATTCACTGAAAAAACCATAGGTTATAGACCATATATAGTTAGGAATTAGCATTTACAAAACCTTATTTTACTCACACAAAACCATTGAGATTCGCATATATAGTTAGTTGTACTAACTATATATCGCGCACCCGCAATCCACTGCTGATCATGTCACATATTACATCATTCATGACATGGTCAGTGACATCACTGATGACATCACTGATGACATCTCAAATGACATCACTGATGACATCACTGATGACATCTAAAATGACATCACTGATGACATCACTGATGACATTACTGAGCACATCACTGATGACATCATTCATGTGATAATACGATGAACCTCTTCAGACTCTAATATAACCTTAGATACACTCAGTGTAAACAGACACTCACAGACTGTCACTCATCCATGGAGTTACTCACACACCTAGTCAGTCATGCAAAGAATCAATCACACCTCCATTTCCTCAACTATACAGTTATACACACCTTACTTATTCAAACACATACTAACACATATTTACTCTCTTATACAATCCCTGATACAATTTCAGAATGATCCATACAGCCACTCACACATTCACTGGCTCTTATGCACAGTTATTTATATATGTCAACTCTCACATGTACTGTGTTTTACATATGTACTTACTTTGACATGTAGCACTGAGATATCCATTCACTCACCAATACACTCATGCACACAGTCAACCGCCCATACAGCTGTTTCCACATGCACTTTTGAACCCATACATCTAGTGAATCAACTGCTCACACATCTATGCACAGAGTCAGACACCTGCAAGCCACTCACACACACACTCAGTCTCCCATACAAATACTTGGGCAACCAATCAATAACCCATATAGTTACTCATATAGCTACTGATCAACACATGCAGCAGTTTACAAAACAACAGACATAATGATGCACAAATTAAGACAGTTTAGTCACTAACCCATGCACTCAGTGAGACACATTTAATCACTCACTCATACAGTCAGTCATGCACCTACTAAATCCTTCGTCCAGACACTTATACATCCACTCATTCTTCAATATGTAAGACATATTTTAACTTTACAGAAACATACAGTCACTGGATGTTGTCATCAGTGATGTCATCAGTGATGTCATTTGAGATGTCATCAGTGATGTCATCAGTGATGTCACTGACCATGTCATGAATGATGTAATATGTGACATGATCAGCAGTGGATTGCGGGTGCGCGATATATAGTTAGTACAACTAACTATATATGCGAATTTCAATGGTTTTGTGTGAGTAAAATAAGGTTTTGTAAATGCTAATTCCTAACTATATATGGTCTATAACCTATGGTTTTTTCAGTGAATTTTCAAGGTTTTGTAAATGCTAATTCCTAACTATATATGGTCTATAACCTATGGTTTTTTCAGTGAATATATATATATATTTATATATATATATATATATATTTCAAGTCTGTTTAACTATGTCCCTTAAATAACACAAAAAGTGGAGCCATCTAAAACATATGCAGCACATAGTTTTGCACACGATACAATAAGCACGGACATCTGGAGAAAATATTCATCATTAATAACATTTGTTTGTGAGGCAAAAGCATGTATGGTGGTGGAAAATAGGAGAGAGAGATCGCTCATCAGTAGGTGTGGAGGGACAGTAACAAGGAACATAAATACACCCAAAGGCACAAGCAATGACAATGGTGCTCCAAACACAATTTCTCTTCCAGAGAAACTCTAGTGAATTCAGATTGTCCATATCAAATAACAGCACTTTCAATTAGTAGAGTTATCCGTCTTATTTTTATTTTTCAATTTGAAATCTTGGATCAGTCCAATAACCGGGTACAGGACATAGATGGTTCAACAAATTTTGCCAACAGATTTTGCCTGCCAAAACGTGTTTCGTCTGGCTTCATAGCCAATGAGTTTGTCAGGGCTAGAAATAAGCACATTCATTTTTAAGTTCATATGCATAAACCAAGACAGATCACGTGGTTAAATGATAGAGTGGACTCTTATAAAGTGAAAATAAATAAGTGAAGAGATAGGCCTACAGGCCCCTTATAGTTGAAATCTTTCTTTTTCATGATGTTAGATGCACTTATTTGACCACTACTATCACCCTGTAGGCCTATCTCTTCACTTATTTATTTTCACTTTATAAGAGTCCACTCTATCGTTTAACCATGTGATCTGTCATGGTTAATGTATATGAACTTAAAAACGAATTTGCTCATTTGTAGCCCTGACAAAGTCATTGGCTGAGAAGCCAGACGAAACACGTGTTGGCAGGCAAAATCTGTTGGCAAAATTTGTTGAACCATCTATGTCAGGAACCCGGTGATTGAAATGAATCAAGATTTCAAATTGAAAAATAAAGATAAGACGGATAACTCTACTAAGTGAAAGTGCTGTTATGTGATATGGACAATCTGAATTCACTAGAGTTGCTCGGGAAGAGAAATTGTGTTTGAATTTAAGGTGGAAACTTATCTATCTATAATTACAATCTATGGTAGTGGTTGTATCTTGACCTTTGAGCATATGCTTGTTGATCACAGTACGGTAAAATATTGTTATACTAATTTGCGCATCTTTTCCCTACTGCCAATTCTGTTCAATGTTTAATGTATAGGGATTGCTGCAATTAGTGTCTACCTGATTGCATAATAGAAGTTAATATGTGCTCCAGAATGGACACGAGTAAAGTGGCAGAAGATCTGTTTAAGAATCTATGTGCAGGCCAATCGATTAGTAAGGCAGTCACTCAGGGTACACATAGAATTAATGAGGGTCTCAAAATTAAATTTTTAAAGTTAGAGCGCCTTAAAAAAACAGAAATCACAAAAAGGTGGGATGGAGCTTCCCTAAAAGAATATATGCATCTTGAGAGAATTCCGAGGGGTCTCCGTTCAAATATATTTTCCACCTATGATGACCTTGAGGAGGACTTGCTCCTCACCTGGGAAAAAGAGCTTACAGGGAACTCCATGAGACTTATGAATATTCTTATTGAAAATTCGGATAGAAAGGCTACACAAGCAGCTGAACAGGCAGATATTGTTGAAAAGTAAATAGAGTATTTGAAATTAGCACATGCTACAAAGAAAAACTATGCGATCTTGGAAGGTATTCTAATAAAATATGAAGATGAAATCAAAGATAAAAAGGCACGTAAACTGAAAAGAGATGAAAATGATTACCGTAATGGATGGGTATTTACGTTTGCCAAACATTTTTACACTTTAGTCAGACAAGATTTGCAACACAGCACTAGTAAGACCTCTTTGATGAGTGGTGTAAGTTCCGCTTCATCTAGTAATGTCTCAGTGGTGGTTGAAGATGGTAATGCAGAATCAACGGCTAGTACATCCTTGGGGAACAGTTTTTTACGCGAGGTTCAGAGAATCCGAATTGGAAACAAGAAAAACAATCAGAAAAAAAAGAGGAGATCAGAGAGAAAGATAAAGAGAGGATGCAGAGGAAAGGACAAATCCAGTAGCAAGAGAGAGAGTGAATACATGCTCTTGGAGCAAGAGCAAACAGTGAATAATGGTAATAATGATATCCAAGTTGTCAATTTGTCTAGTTTTTCCTTATCTAATGATATGATTACTGTATTAAGTAAAGGAATGAGTTTTTGTCCGACAGCATCATGTGATTTAACTTCTGTTAAAATTGATCTGTATAAATTTATCAGAAATCTAAAATTGAAATACTTTTGCCTATGATGATAATGTGAATAAAAATCAAGCACCAGATAATATTGTTGGAGATGTATGTATTCAAGAAATTCGAGATACTGCCATGTTGTTATCCATCACAGAGAATGAGGAAGACCCAATCACTATGCATAAAGTTTTGCAAGACTTAGAGTATAGTAGTGATCACAGGGTTGATAGTGGTCGTAAACCTAAATCAAAGTGGACACCTCAACTTTTAAGTGGCAATAATATAGATGCATTTTACAGAATGATAAAGAATGACCTTGATCAAATTGAAAGTCGGATACATAATCATAAACTTACGATTTATGCAGATAACTTGACAACAAGGGAACGTACAGCATTGAAAGATTTGACATCTAATAAGGATATTATGATAAAGAAGTCAGACAAGGGAGGCAATATCATTATCTTAGATAAAGAATATTATGAGAGCGAGATTCTAGGCCAATTGAGTAATGAGACCTTTTATAAAAAATTATCCAGTAACCCTATTTTTAAATTAGTGAAACTAATCAATGATCAAATGAAAGTGTGGTTTTCTTCTGGTTTACTAAACGAAGATGAATTTAAATACTTAACTGTTGATAGGCCATGCTATCCTTGTCTAAACTGCCTCCCTAAGATTCACAAAAATGCTACTAGACCACCAGGCAGACCAATAGTGTCTGGTGTAGGTGGACCCACTGAAAAAATCTCTGAATTTGTGGACCCCTTTCTGCAACCCAATGTGAATAATCTTTCTTCGACTATACATGACACTAAGCATATTCTCAATATCATTATGGATATTCCTTGGGACTACTCTATGATTATGGTGACCCTAGATGTCGTTGCTATTTATACCAATACTAGCAGCCCGCCCCGGCCTTGCCCGGGGCAGAAAAGGGCTGGGGGCAGCATCGCAGCAGGAGAGGTGCTGCAGAGCGGCCGTTTTGTTGGTCCTGGCCACTTGTGCCCACGCTTTGTTTCCCCCGCCCGTCCCTTGCTGCGCACCCGCGGCTGCTTGACTTACCTCATACGCCGCTCCTCCCTGCGCTGGTTTGTTTACCGCTCCACTGCTCCTCCACTTCTCGCCGCTCCTGACTGCTTGTCCACTACCTCATCCGCCGCTCCTCCCCGCGCTGCCACTGTTCCTAAGCTTCTCGCGGCTCCTTTCCGCTTGTCCTCCGCAGCTCCTCCCCGCGCTCATGTCCTCCGCTCTTCCTGTTGCTCCTGAACGCCGCTCCTCCCCGCGCTCCCGATGTCATCACGCAGACGCCACGGCCGGCGCTACTTTCTAGGGACTACTTTATTTTTATTTGTAAATGTTTTAAATAACGTATATTTTTTATTTTTATATCGCCTATGTCCTTCTGCTTGCCCTGAGGTTTTCATAGATGTCTTGGGTGTTTAGATTGGTGGTGTACTTTTCGAGTTTACCTGGCTCAAAGGACAGACTTCTCTCTTTATAATAGTAGTATAGATATCACATGAACAGGGCCTAGAGTCGCTACACCACTTTTTATATAAAAGACCTATAGAGTTACTTGACCACTCTAATATGCTGGTGGATATGGCACGTATGATATTGGAATATAATGTCTTCCCATTCAAATCAGATTGGTATCAACAGACTCATGGCACCGCGATGGGTTCCAAATTTGCACCGTCTTTTGCCTGTCTCTTCATGGGATGGTTCAAGGCGGCGCATATCTGGGGCCGGTCCGGTGCCCCATGGCATGATTACATAGTTTATTTTGGAAGATACATTGATGATTGTTTACTAATATGCACCGGAGGAGTCTCTGAACTGAAACGTTTCTTTACATTTCTAAATAACAATGATTTTAATATGAAATTCACGATGAACTATAGTGTAGAATCTATTGTATTCTTGGAAGTCGAACTATTTATACAAGGAGGTAAAATTAAAAGTAGAATGTACGGAAAAGAGGCATCATGCAATTCACTGTTTCATGCAGATAGTGCCCATCCTAAAACCCAGATAAACTCTATTCCTTATGGAGAATTTTCTAGGGCACACAGAAATTGCTCAGAAGATGAAGAATTTAAAAATGTTACTGAAGACATGGAAAAAAGATTCCTGTCAAGAGGATATGATAATAAAGTTGTTTTAAAAGCAAAAAAACAAGCATTTGCATTGGTTAGGTAGGATACTCTCAAACCACGAAAATTGAAAGAATCTAAGTTATCACCAGTTAGACTAGTGACAATTTCCACCCTTGGTCGCACAAAATATTTAATATTTTGAAACGTCATTGGCATCTGTTAACTGCGGACGTAAAATTAAATAATTATGTCTCTAAATACCCGAGTGTGACATATAGAAAAGGTCGAACCATAGGAGATATGATTAGCCCCAGCTACCCTAAGAACGACAGTGCAAGCCAAACATGGCTGCATAGACATAATATAGGATCCTATAAATGTACAAATTGCAGCATGTGCAGATTTGCTTACAAAGATATAAAGGATTTCAGATATAATGGTTCTAAGCTCTATACCATTAGACAGCATATAGACTGTACTACCAAGTACACGGTCTATATCATTGTATGTAAATGCTCCAAGATATATGTGGAAAGTACGATCAGGAGTATGAAAGATCGCATATCTGAACATTATAGGGCGTTTAAAAATATGGATCCTAGATTTCCAATAGGGTTACATGCCGCAATATGTCCCCACAAACAGCTAGCCCTTTCCTTTCATGGATTAGAATGTATTCCTACTAATGCTAGAGGTGGGAACAGAGAACTCATGTTTAGGCAAGCTGAAGTACGTTGGATATTTAGACTTCACGCGGTAGAGATGGGGATAAATATTGATAGCGAAATGCAATACTTCTTAGGTAAATAGGAGGGTTCAACATCCCTGAGTTAAGTTAAAATGTTGACAGCTATATATATATGCAAAAAAATCCTTTAGTTAGGTGTGTGTATTACTTTTCATCTTCTGTGTTACACCTAGAAAATTATTAATTGATTCTATTATATGTAGAGCGGCTACTAAACTCGTAGAATATTAATGTATACATTGATTATAGAAAATTATTATATATGATGTAAAAAAACTGTAGAGATTGGATCGTAAACTAGCTATTGTAAATATTGAGGAATCTTTTCTCTTATATGTCTCTATATCTATTTCCTCCGTTACTGCATTCTGGATATTAACCTTATGGTGAAGGGTCAACTCACTAAATTAATTGATAGCCTTCTATCTATTTATTTCTTTATTCATTTCTTTTTTCCTGGAGTTTTTCATCACACAACTTTATCTAAAATGAGAAATGCAAGTACTATAAGTTACTAATATTATTAATATATAAGATTTAATAATATATAATTAGGGATGCTAGAATGTCGAACTATATTTACTGTATTGTGTAATTAGGACTTTAGGTAAGATTGACTATTGTTTGCTTATTCATGATAGAGTTGCTTTTAACATGAATCTTTGCTATTGGAACACGCTAAGATGGCGTCACCGTTCGTAACAATAGCCCCGATAGCCTCAAACACGTTTCCTAATATGGGTTACACGAGAATTTAATAGTTTTAGTCCTCAATAAAATAATCGGTAGAATAATTCCAAATAAACATCATAGTTGTCCTAAATAAATGGGGGGTCTTAATCTGCGATATATTATTAGGACATCGCTTCGAGTGCAATTTAAATATGCCATGGTAACACTACTTTTTAATATTAACAACTAAATTATAATTGAACTTTATCTCTGTTAAATAGTGAGTTATTATACAGTTTAGAATGTTGATCTTCCCTAATTATAATGTACGATATACCTCTGAGAGTATAGTCCGATCTCTATTTTAATCAAGACGAGAGTATATAAACCCAATTCAAGATGGCGCCAATGCTAGACGCCGATGCGTGCACGAGTAAGGACGATCGAACTTTATTCACCGGTAAGACTGCTGGAACATGAATTAGTGTTAATACTAGTATTGCTTTTAAATATTTAAGCTGTTTCCTTAGGTTAATTATAATTGTTGGTTATAACAGATTCGAAGTTGAGGAATACATCGAACCTCATCACTGGCTTGCCTTCCAACTAGAACGGAAACCGTCCTACCTAGTTGAGGAATAATTTATTAGGTTTATGATTATAGACGTTTAATTATTCAATTCCCATCGTTGAATATTGTGAGGAACGAATACTTACCTAGTTTCAGGAAATTAAATGTTTCTTCTTATTGGAAATTGAATGACTTTTTTTAAACTAAATGAAAAACTTCCAAAAAAAATGTATAGGATTTTCTTCTGTCACCTTAAGCGTGATTCATATATTTGGTGAATCATGATTTCCTGCATTGTTTTTACAAATCTATCATTGTGTAAAGGACACATACAGTTTCTTTCATATGTCTTGCTATTTGCTTATAACTCACAGGACTGCGGAATATAAGTGCAGAATTAATGCCATTTGCCATTAACAAACGACTATGAAATTATCGTATTTGCTAATCTTTATTCAGTAGTCCTTCTCAAAATCTCCCCCATCAGAAAGTAAACTTTAACAGGCACTGCCCATTTTCATCTCAAAAGAAATACAGAGCAACACATTAGACAAAAAAATATCATATAAAACATCTCTCTTCCAAGAGTAAACAGCCCACTCCATGATCAACCTCAGATGATTAATAAGCCTGGGACAAACCTATTGCCCTCTGAAACATTTTTCATACCATTTAATAGTAACACCAGAATCATAATGCACTTGACCACTGAATTTTTGTTCTTGCTATGAAAAAGTATTAGCACATATATGTATCTATTAATGAAGCTCAATGACGCCACCTTTGCATGCAAGGAGTCCTTCAGCATTTTCTTTATAAAATAAAACCAAGAGCAACAACAAAGTGTATAATTAATTTCAGATATGCTTTAATAGTGTAGTACTCATTTTACTATGATTGCAAAACGTAGTAGTTAGGGTCTGATTAGGGTTCATCTGGTAATGGAAAGAACTCCAATATTTAAGGAAACGTTACTTCCAAAAGAGATATCATTAGATGAGTTGCCTCGGTCTTATATTTGGTGTTATATTCCTTCAAGTAAGAAGTTTCCCTATTTATTTAGTAATTTCCTTTCAGGGACCCACTACGGACGGCTTAAGAAGTTTGCTGAGAGTTCTGTGGTCATGTGTTCATCAAAATGAATTGTAGAGAAGTGCTAGAGCCCAAAAGGATTCTCCTCAATTTTTCAAACCTTTACATACACCCTCTCAAAAATGGCACCATAGGGAATCCTCCAGGCTCCGGAGAGGCTCGAGAGAGAGGTCGATGGAGCTTTTCCACTATGCTCAGAATAAGAGCTCCCTGCAGAATAATTTAATCAAAACGTTTTAGTCTTTTATACCTTATGAAGAGTTAATGAAGAGAAGTTAAGATATTTTTTATTGGCTTTATTGTATTTATAAAGTTAGAATCTCAAATATCTTTATTCTGTTTAGTAATTGACTGAAATAATAAAAGAGATTAGTAGTAGTCAGCAGTCAAGACATGTGTGCCATAAAGAAACCCAATGTGCAAGATAAGGGACGTATTCTACATAAGAACCCATAAAGAGTTTCATCGGAAAAATGCGGAATATAAAGGGCAAACGTCTCAGGAAGAGTAGTTCTGGAAAACTCAGCCAAGTTTCCGACATTTGTAGTAGCAACTGTTTAGAGTCCCGAGCTGTGCAGTAGTATTGATTACAAATTAATCAAGGAAATCACCTTAAGACAGCTAAAAGGTAATCAACTCTCCAAGAAGAGTCTCGGGCAGAAGAGAAATCCAGCAGAAAGGCTACCGGACGGGTAAGGGAAAGTATAGGTGTGGCATTTAACTAGCTAGGAACACTCGTTATTATAACCTGTAACCTTTAATACATGTGTCAATTCATCGAAGAGGTCTTCACTCGATGTCCAATCAAAACAGCTCGTGAGGTCATGCTGTCAATCATACGATGCATCCTCTTCTGATTCCCACATTCCACACTCTTGCCATCTGAATTGAAACAGTTTTCTAGCAAATTGTTACGAGGAAATGTTCCCATGAGAACCCTCTTACCTAAGCTGAAGACGCACTATAAGTTTCAGTGCAGAAACAAAGGCTAGTCAGCAAATATGAAAACATATATAAAGTTAATTTGAATCAGCATTTATTAGTCTATGCCACCATTTGTTCCGTACAGTTTCAGTAAGCCTATTATTCATCGTGGAAAATATCTGACATGAGGTGAAAGGAAATACATGAACATATTATAGGTCAGCACATTTCTAGGAGGGCATTAATGCTAGGCTGTTGCACATAATACTTTACTATGAGCAAAGGTCATAAGAAAGCTTCAGTTTTAGTCACTGCACCGGCTAAAGTATAGTTGCTTGTTGCAAATTATAGAAAAACATGCAAATAAAATTGAAGCATTTCTAAAAACATCATTCACGTATACATTTGTCACAATACAAAATGTTTTTGGGCTTACTTATTTGTTCTACTCAAAAGAATTCACATATTTTGTGAGTCATTTTCAAACCGTGCACTTCATTTGTATTTAAACATGTTTTAACTTGCATTTCTAATGTGCTAAAATGCATAGGTTTTTAAATATGTAGTCATTTCTCTCAAAATCCCCCCTTTTGATGATGTATATCATACAATAATCGCTGGTTTCACCCTCACAACCAAATCTGAAATGCAGTTTCATCCTTCAATGTATCCCATTTCTTTCTCTTTACCCCCTTGCGTCTTTTAATGTCCTAATGTATTCCCCAATAATTATTCATACTAAACTCATGTGTTTATCAAAACATTTTTGTTGTTAAGCATCATGTCTCTTATACAATACATATCTGCAGGTCAAATATAGGACATATAGGAGTATCAGGCATTATCCAACAATTAGTATGGGCATCAATATACAATTTATTATCCCCTTCCCTGCTGTTGAGAACCGGTTGCCAATTGTATTTAAACCTTTCCTGAAATTTTCATACAGACTTCATGTTTTAAATTCCTGGAATTTGGGCCTCAACCTTGATATATTTCCTGCAAACTCCTCTATTTTCCTACTCTCATCTGGGATATAAAAAAGCAGTGAGTTAACATCAGCATGTGACAGACCACCCCTTCACGGCCAGAAGGAGGTTAAGTGCTAGACGTTCTTGCAAAACCATGGACCGTATAGCGATTAGTTCTGTATTAATAGGCAATTAACTCCAAATGTACTAGTTGCAATTTTGCCACCACTGTAGCTAGTTTTTGGATCTTTTCATCATATTATTTTATCCCCACTGGTGGTATTACTGCTCCAAATATATCTACTGTTAATGAAGCTCCATTCCCTGCGATCGCTTATGTCTATGTGGTTGTGTTACACTTAATGCTTCTAACTATTGACATGATACATTTTTAGGATTAATATACCTAGATAGCATGTTCCTTCCCATAAAACAGGTTATAAAAAATAAGCATTTTGTCCACAAATGTAGTATGACTCGGGAATGATGTTCTCAGCTCCCTGTAAAATTTGCCATGTTCCCCCTAAGAATTCAAAGTGTGGTCACAAATGCTAATTCCTACATGTCTTGCTGTCTTTTGTGTTCATCTCTTATAACAGCAAACCTTCCCTTTAAGTTGGGCGTCCAATCTAAGTTTAGGATATGTCACTATCTTCCTAAATTGATTTTCTCCTTTAGCCATACATTCCCTAATACATATTCTTTCTGATCAGCAATTTTTTCATGTATATGTTTCTTTATTCTAGAGTCCTACTGTATGCCCTTTCTTTGAGATTCATCAGACACATTACATTTCTCTTGTAAGATTCTAAAATGTTAAATGGTAAAGGGGGAAAGAGATAATAACAAGCTGTGTCCATTATTTTTCTTTGGGGGTGTACATTCATGCTTTTTCTCAGAGGTGATTTTGATAGTACTAAGTCATAATTGTAGTATAAATATTCAAAATGTTCTCGCCTACATACTATTGACAGTAAAATGCTACTTGAGAATGCATAAGATAAGAGTAAGAGATAATAGGTGACTTCCTCAGAAACTGAAGATGGCAAGTGTGCACAAGCCTAACAACTCTTAACATCCAAAGCTGTCATATATTCTTGCACTAACCTAGAATAGACATTAGTAGAGTAATCTTTTCCTTTAAAATTCCTGAAGTCTTTAGTAAAGACATTGTCTCTAACATTTTGTGCATAATCATTAGTAATGTTAAGGGGTTTTAGGTTCAGTTGTCAAATAAAACCCTATTATTACTGTGGGTATCATGATAACTGTCACTATGAAAACCACACACATAATGTATTTACAATGCCTTCTAATGTCACACATCCTTTTGAGTCAGTAATTGACATTTTTTTTCTTCTCTTTCTTTTTTTTCTTCTAGACAGATCTCTATCAGACAATCCTTGACCCTACTCTGTGTTCTTCTAATATGTTATCCCTAATCTTCGGTAACTTTCTTCTCAGACCAAGGTTAGTCTTCTGTAAAACAAGTACTTACAATTACAACCTTCTGACAGATACAGTTCAATGTTAAACTTGTATTGTTGGACTTCTTCCTTTATTTTTGTTAAACTTTCCAAATTGTAGTCTTAATTCTCTTTGTATGGAGGTTCTAGCAATTTGGGGTTTTCCTTGCAAATGTGTATCAAAGTTACATTCAATGCTGAGTTCACGTAGTAGAGCCATTCAGGAGCTGAATATGTTCTGCAAGGAATTCGAGTTCTCTTACATCTTCTCACCACCTGATGATTTTGATCAAGCAAATTGCCAACCTCTGTTTCGCTTTCTTCAGGTACTGTTTCTGGAATGCAGGCATATGATGAACTCCTTTTAATTTACCTTTTACTTTAACTTCTTGGCCATTCAGCTTGTCAACACTGTCTCTTAGTTTCAGAGCTTGTTTCTTCAGCAGCATTTTCTTTGTTTCCGAATTCTGTTTCAGCCTTTCTAATTTCTCCACTGGAAGCCTCAATATCCCTTAGTGATATTTCAGAAATTTGTACTTGTCTTTCGCCTTCACCCCTTACTTCTTCCTGCACTTCTGCTTCTTCTGCTGCTTATTCTCCTGCCTGCTCTCTTGCAGGTGCCACAGGTTGGCCTGGTCTCTCTACAGGTGGTGCAACCACTGATGCTCTTCTTTTAGGATAATAGACCAACGATGCTTCTTCTGGACTGCTCACTCTCCATGTTTGTAAGGCCTAAATCCAATTTTGAACTCCTACGCATTTGACAGCAGTGTTGTTCGTAAGCAAAATTTGGTAGGAGCCTTTCCATTTGGGTTCAAGACAAGTCTTTCAAATATGCTTCTTGATGATGATCCAGTCACCCGAATTGGGGTTGTGGCACTGCTTGTGATGGGGATCTGATGGAGCAACTGACACCTGATGAGAAACAGAATGAACCACATCAGTGAGAGATTTGCAGTAGTCCATAATCACGTCATCAGTGATGTTCACCATGGCATTAGTTGGAACAGCAGGTAATCTTGTGGTTCTCCCTATAAGGTTTTCCTGAGGAGATAAGCCAGTCTTTCTATCTGGCATACATTGGACACTCATCAGCACCAAAGGCAATGCACTTGGCCATTTCAATGGTGTTGAAGCACAAACTTTCACCAATCTGGACTTTATTATTCCATTAATTTGCTCAACTATGCCTGATGCGTCTTGTAGCTGCAATGTAATTTTCAATCTGTAATGCAGCACATAGCATGCTCATCACTTCATTGTTAAAGTGTGTTTCTCTTTCTGACTCAAGAAGGACCAGCATTCTGAACCTCGGAATGATTTTTCATAGTAACTGTTTGGCTACAGTGAGACTGTCGTTTCTCCTCGTTGGGTAGGCTTCCCCTCACTGGGAGACTACACAGATAATCACAAGGATGTATCTTGGCCTGTTTTAGACAGGCATCCATTTATAACCTGTTAAGAGGAACACTTGATCTCACTAAGTGCGTACCTCTGACTGTTGTCTTTTTCCCTACATTCAGTTGTTGACATGTGACACATCTCGTGCAATTTTCCCCAGCAATTATTCAGAATCTTGGATTAATGCAACTTTGTCTGAAAAGCCTTACAATTGTTTAGGTACCCATGACACTACCTTACCTTTGGAAACAACAAGCTGTCTGGTAACACTGGTCGCCCGTCTTCAGACATCCAAATGTTGTTTGGATTTTTGGTACAACCTGCCTTGATCAACCCATTTTTTCAGTTTCTGTTACAGTTTATTGTACTCCTTTTAATTCTTCCCAACTGCCAATTATTTCCATCTTCTTTGCAAGAGCACACTCTTCATCAGTTTGTGAAACCATAGTTTACTGTAAAATCTCCATTGATTTTGCTGCTAGCAAGGCACAATACCTAGCTACTGAGTTAGTGCATCTATTGCCAATGGCAACATATCCACTACCTGTTTGATGTCCCAGGCACTTCCCAATTGCAATCTCCTTAGGCAACTTTAATGCTTTCAATTAGTTCTCCACTGGTGCCCATTTTGATGGGCAATCCTGTAGAAGTTAAAAATCCCCTTTGCATCCATAATTGCTGAAAGTCGTGAACTACACTGAAGCCATAATGGATATTTGTAAATATGGTGACATTCAATGGTGCAGATAAATTAAATGCTTGGGTAAGAGAAATTAGTTCAGCAGCGTGTGTAGAAAAGTTAGATTGGAGCCAGGAGGCTTCAACCACATCATTTATAGTGCACAAGGTATATGCTGCTCTCAGTATGCCATCATTACTTAGCAGACATAGACCATCAACAAATAGGACCTAATCAGGTGGAATCAGTGGTTTATCCTTTATGTCTGGTCGTTGCTTTGTGCATAGTTCAGTGACACAGGTAATCATGACCAAAATCCTCATCTTTGTCTTCTTGATCAATTACAGGCAAGGTAGAAACATTTAGCACATTGCAGTGCCTAATGGTGACATTATCTGGTGCAAACAGACTGCTCATATTTACTGAGTCTGTTATGCATCAGTTACTGTGGCTTTCTTCCGGTGAGCAACAGCTCAACAGAATGACGAATCCTCACAATCAATAGGTGTCCCATCACTATGTTTTTGCTTTTTTCCAGACTTACACTCACCACGACCACCACCTTCAAGCAGCCGGGGAGTCCTGATGCTACAGAGCTAAGGCTTGTTGAAAAGTAAGCCACAGGTCTTCAGGCTCCTCCATGCATCTGTGTTAAAACTGAAAGTGCACACCCATCTCTTCTCTACCAAACAAGGTAAAATCCTTTGTATAGTCTGGCATTCCAAAAGCTGGGGCGTGACACAATTTTTCTTTCAGCTCAAGGAAGGCTTTGGTACATTTCCTATCCCAATGGATTGGGTCTAACACATCTTGATGTGTCAACCTCAGGAGAGGTTTTGCTGTCAGGGAAATATTTGGAATCCATTGTCGACAGTAGCCAAATATTCCCAGACACATTCTGAGTGCTCCATGTGTTTGTGGTGGATTAATCTGCAGGGTGGCTTCCACACTCGCTTATGACACCTTTCTAGCTCCTTTCATAATCAAGGGTCCCTGATAATGAAATTCTTTTTGACAGTACTGCAGTTTACCTGGAGACACATTATGTCCATTTTCTGACAGGTGGTTGAATAATTCAAAGGTGTCATTTTTGTAAGCTTCTTGAGATTCAGAAGGTATTAACAAATCATCAATGTACTGAAAAAGAGCAGGATCACAGGGCATTTGCAAATACTCAAGGTTTTTCTTTAGCATCTGACTAAAAATAGAAGGACTTCCAGTGTACCCTTGAGAGACACACAACCAAGTGATTGTTCTCTGTTTGAACACAAATGAGAATAAAAATTGGCTGTCTTCGTACAAAGGCACTGAGAAGAAAGCCTGCCACAGATCAATGACTGCAAACCATTCTGCAGTAAATGGAATTTGAAAAAGCACATTTTCAGGATTTTGCACAACAGGTTAACAAGGCACCACAATATCATGAGTTTTTCTCAAATCCTGTATGATTCTACATTTCCTGGTTGGTTTCTGAATTCCTAATATAGGTGAATTACACAGACTGTCAATTAATTCTTTCAATGTGCCTTTCTAAAGCATATCTTCAATTACAGGTTGTATCCTAGCAATTGTTTCTGTGGACAATTGATAAGGTGGTGTTTTTGGGAAGATTGTATTTGGCTCTATGTGGATATAGACTGGTTCTGCCCCTTTTATGAGTCTGATATCTTTTCCTGTAAAATCCCAAACTTCAGTATTCACTGCAGTTTTGAGATACTCTGGCAGTTCAGCAACTGTAAAAAGGGTAACATTTGAAATCACCATCCTCATCATGAGTCTAAAATTAAACACCATCTGGTATGCAATAAATTGTACAATTCAATTTGCCCAATTAGTCCCTTCCTAATAGGTTCACTGGACTGGAATCACAAATCACAAATTTGCGTTTTTCTTCAAAGGTTCCTATTCTGATGGGGACCTCTTCTGAAATTAGATTTGACATTTGTGTACTTGGATTGTTCTTCCCGAAAGAGTTAAGACTGGAACTTCCACTTTTCTAACTGTGGATCCGGTGGCTCCTGTATCAATCAAGAATGATACATTGTGACCATAGACATTTGCATCTACATAGGGACCACTTTGATCTACCTCTAGGACTGCACCCAGTACACAGTCCTCTTCCACTTTCAGGCACAGTCATTGTGAATTTTCAGAACCAAACTCATCAATTTTCAAAGAAGGGAAGTTGTACTAATATATTTGGATTCAAGTTCAGAACTTGTGGTATAACATTTTGATTTTGATTTGGTTTCATTTTGGTACCTGATTTATATTCATCTGGGGATTTCCTATTTGACCTGATACAACCGGTGCCATTTGGTTCTGACTATGCATTTGTTTTTGAAACCGTTATATATCTGCATTCTTTGACCTGTCATTCCCTGTGAATTTTTTACTTGTTCTGCAATATTTTCAGGAATAAATCAGCATTCTCGCTTCCAATGCCCCACCCTATTGCAAATGTGACAAGCGGTAACTTTCTTGAAATTGGCAGTATCGGTACTAGATCCTACACTTGTAGGAACAGCTCACCTCAATGGTTTAAACCTTTCCATATACCCACTTACAAACAGCACCATAGGGAATCCTCCAGAGAGGCCACTGGACCTTTTTCATTGTGCTCATAATTAGATCTCCCTGTGGTTTAAAGTAATCAAAACATTATGGTCTTTTATAACTTACGATGAGTCAATGACAAGAGTTTAAGATAGTTTTTAAAGGCTTTATTTTATCAATAAGGTTCAAATCTCAAATATCTTTACTCTGTTTAGTAATTTACAGATATAATAAAGAGATTTGAAACCAGCAATCAAGACGTGTTCCATAAAGAAACACAAAACACAAGCTAAGGGATCTATTTTACATAAAAACCCATAAAGAGTTTGGTATGAAAAGTGCTGAAAATAAAGGACGAACTTCTCATGAAGAGTAGTTCTGGTAAACTCGGACGAGTTCCCCTCATTTGCAGAAGCAACTGTTTCGAGTGCCGAGCTGTACAGTAGCCCTGATCACAAATTAATAAAGGAAATCACCTCAAGATATCTAAAAAGAAATCAACTCTCCAACAAGAAGAGTCTCTGGTAAAAGAGAAACCCAGCAGCAAAACTGCCAGATGGCAAAGGGAAAGTAGAGGTGTGGTGTTTAACTAGGTGGGAACACTGATTATTATAACCTTTAATACATGCATCAATTCATCAGATGCCTTCACTCAATGTCCAATCAGATGCATCTTCTTCCGATTCCTATAGTCGGCACTCTTGTCACCTTGTCACCTCGATTGATAACGTTTTCTAGCAAATTGTTACATGAGGAAAAGTTCCCATGAGATCCGTCTTACCTAAACTAAAGATGCACTATGAGTTTCAATAGAGAAACAAAAGGCTAGTCTGCAAATATGAAAACATAGATCAAGTTAATTTGAATCAACATTTATTAGTTTATGCCATCATTTGTTCCTTACAGTTTCAATAAGTATATTATTCTCAGTAGAAATTATCTAACATGGGGCAAGAGGAATTCAAGAACATAATATTAAAGTCAGCACCTTTCCAGGATGACATCAATGTTAGGCTGTTGCACAAAATGCTTTACTATGATCAAAAGTCAAAAGGAGGATTTGGACCTAGTCACTGCACAGGCTAAAGCATAGATTGTTGGTGCCAATGTTTCAAATTATTAATGAAGCATTTCTAATAACATCTTTCACGTCTATAGTTATCACCATACAATATTGTTTGTTTTTATTTATTTGTTCTTCTAAAAGGTATTCACACATTTTGTGAGTCATTTCCAAAATGTGCATTTCATTTGTATTTAAACATGTTCTAAATTGCATTTCTAATGTGCTAAAATATGTTGAATTCTAGAAATGTAGTCTTTTCTCTCAGAAGTGTAGAAATGGTTTAGGGTAGTCCTCTTCTCCTTATCCATATGCTTGGATGTGTTTTTGTGACTTGCCATTGCTTGGATTGGCTCTCCACCAAGGCCATATATTTTGATTATAGCTCCATTGCCCTAGTGTGTTACCATTAGATTGGTGATCTGGTTTTGTTAAACTTCATAGGCAAGATGACGAGTAACTTTAAATTGAGTTGCAGTGTGTGTTCTTTGCTACTTACTTTAGTGACACAACTCTATTTTGACTGCTGATTTAAAGCTTTACTGTTTTATGTTTAAGCCATTATAAAACACTACAGTGTTAACCACTAGTGGTCTTTGATCATTCATTTGTTTTACTATGTAGTCATAATAACCTGTTTTTGTAGTTACAGCAAAGTTTGCTAACCTAGAAATGATGTGGGAGCACACAGGAGTTCTTAAGTTGTAATGAAAATAACATCCATTTGACAACAGTTTACCTGCACTTGTTTCTCCCTCTCATTACCAATGGTATGGTTTATAAGCAAGGCATTTAGAAAACTATTTTATAACTCAAATATTGAATTATTAGGGGGGGCGTGGCTAGCCGATGACCAAGATGGCCGCTCTGGGGTAAAGCTCCGGTCGGCCACAGGCTAATTCCCCGAATAAATCCGCTACACAGATCCAACTGCCCGTAACTATCGAGATCAGAAGTGTGCCTCGAGCTTCTGTCTGCCCGGAGCCTTCGTTGAGGCAATTTGGTGGCCGAATGCCGACGCTAGCGCCAAATACATCCTATGGCTGCAAGACAGGGATGGACCTGGCATAGATGCCACGCGGCCTGCGTCGTGGCCCGGGAACGAGCTGAAAGACTTCATCCCTGGAAAAAGCCTCCGTCTGTCAGACCGTATTGTTGACGGAGGGCGTGGACTGGGTGCATCTTCCTGAGCCGGGAGCCAATGTGAGGGGCTCTGGATTGCCAGTAAGTCTCATGAGCCTGGGCACCCTAATCAACGTGCTGGGGCCGAACAGCATACACGGAGCATTGTTGCCTCGATGGCCGGATTAATGGGTGGCAGCAGAGGGACGACATTTACGATCCCGCGCCACCGCTTGTTCTGGGGGATATCGCGAAGATTTGTGGCTGCTCAGAGGGCAGTGAGGCCGAGCCTAGTGGTTCTGACTCTCTCTACCCCCTCCGTTGTCCTCTATCAGTTTGAAGATCTCCACTTTCAGGGAGTGGGGGGCACCATTCAACAGCAACAAAAGGTGCCATTCCCCGACATTTCTTACCCACTGTTATCAAGGCAGTATTATCCCGGGGAGAAAAGCTCTGTGGGGCCCAGGCTGCGCCTGACGTAAATTCCGGTGGCGCGTGTGACCCATCACTATAAAGACTAGAGCCTAACAACTTACAGCCGGTCTGTGGTCATCTTCACATGTCTTCAGACGAGGCTGATCTCTGCCGTTCCTTGCTTGGGGTGGAGACGTAGGGCACAATGGCCACATCGAGGGGACCCAAGCCATCCACGCTCCAAAAATGATCAAATATGCCAACTCCATATCAGCCGATTCTGAGGTGCGGCATGAAGAAACTGTCAACTGATGGAGGCCCATCTCTAGCGGACATAATGGCGGTCCGCACTGCGCTGGAGCTCAAAATTGACACTGTCTTCATTGATGTCAATTTGATTCGTACTGACCTCCGGAATATGGGGGACCGAGTCAAGGCAAATGAAGGGTTCATCGATACACTCACGACTTCCACCACACACCTGTGGTCGGTGGTTAAGCACTTACAAACCCAGGCGACTGACTTTGAGGCCCGGCTAGAGGACTATGAAGGGCGCGCACAAAGGAACGACATATGCATTTTAGGTGTTCCTTAACGGGCAGAGGGGCCGGCTACTGATCTTTTTTGTGGAGGACTTAATCCAAAATCATCTACACCCTCGATCCTTCTCTATCTACTTTTCCGTCGAGCGCGCCCATAGAGTACCTGGGGGCCCTCCGAAACCGGGCCTCCCATCCTGGTGCGCATTTTCAATTTTTGGGATTGCGACGTCATCCTCCAGGCTGCTAGGAATGGACCACCCCTAAAATTTGAGAATTCCAGTATAACCTTTTCTTCAGACTTAACTCATAAGGTGCACTTCCTGGAAGTCAAACATGCTCTTAGGGGACACAAGCTGAAATATGCCATGCTTTTCCCAGCAAAGCAACAGGTGCAGGCAGACGGCAAGTCGCTGTTCTTCCACTCCCCGGAGGAGACCTAGGACTGGTTGGAGAGGTGGAGATCGGCTCCCAGTCGGGACGCTGCCTCCCGGGAACAAGCACACGACTCCAGGGAGGCTTGGTTGAACTCATATGGTGCAGGTATCATAGAAGCCATTACATGCTGAGATACATTTTTTGTATTTTGCAAATGGCTGAGTTAGGGGCAAGAATCGTCTGTTATGCACATATTGACTTTAGTGCATATGTCTTTAAATGGTATTTTTCGCACAACTTTTGTTTATTTGTCATTGCTCTCTGGGAAGAATAGGAACGTTGGGACATGGTTTATTGATGTGCTCGGGGTTATAGACTCCCACTCACAGTTCCAGATATTATTATTTTTATTTTGTGCACATATTTTGATGTTCTGGGGAAGAGGGTTAAATCTTGGGGTATGTTGGTTAGGTAACGTTTCCCTTTGGGTTATTTATGGGTATTCAAGCGCTCTGCAAATTGGGGTGGTGGGCAGTTCTGAGTCCACGTTGCAGAGAGGCAGGGTGGGGAGAGGTTTCAAGGTGTTCTACAAAGGGGGTTGTTTGTTTTTTATTTTATGTTTTAAGCAATCTGCCTATGTAGATTATGTGCATTTATACGATGGTAGCTGATGCTTATAGGAATTCCAAATGTATGTTTATGCATTGTGCCTTATTGTGTAAAATGGTTCATCGAGCCTGGTGGGAATTGGGGCTCCGGTTTCATGGTTCTAATGGGTAACACTCCTGCAGTTTCCATGCCCCCGGGCGACTCAAATTGGTTATCTGGAATGTTAATGGATTGGGCGATCGGATCAAAAGGGGTTCGGTCTTGCAATATTTGAAGCGACACTCCCCAGACCTTATACTTCTTCAGGAGACACACTTACTGGGCACTTCATATAAGGCACTGAACCGCTGGGGTTACAAATGACTTGCTCATGCAGGTTATATCACGGGGCCCAGGGGGGTGGGTATCCTTGCAAGATCCTCCCTTCCCTTTCATGTCAAGAAGGTCACCCTTGACCCTGATGTATGATTTGTCACTGTATCTGGGGATTGGGAGGGCCATTCCCTCAATGTGTCCTCTCTATATATTCCCCCCAAACTTCACTCTTCCACCCTGACCGCTCTGGCTCACACCTGCTAAATCTACCTGAGGGAGACCTTTTATTGGGATGTGATTGTAACGCCGCTATAGCCAGAGAAATAGACCGTTTGCCATCCTGACGACCTGAGCCACAGGGAAAATTGCTATCGGACTTTTTAGCAGCCCTTGGGCAGATTGACACTTGGCGTACTCTTCTCCCCTTAGATTGACAATGCACCTTCTTTTCCAGGGTCCATGGGAGTCTGTCCCGTATTGATTATTTGTTTTGCCAGGTCTCTCACCTTTCCATGATGGGTGACATATCCTTTTTACCCAGGGGCATATCCGATCATTCCCTGATCCTAGCAGATTATGGTGGGGTTTCTCCCCGCTCACAGCAAGAGATGGCCCTTAACGCATGGTATATCCAAGTCCCGGACATACGGGCTAAGTTGATAAAGGCCACGTCTGATGATTTTGCAGAAAATGAGGGCTCCGTAGACTCAGATATAACACTGTGGGAGGCGTACAAAATGGTGATTCGTGGGTGTGGGGGGGCAGCTGTGGCAAGCCATCGAAAGGAAAAAAGTAAATGACTAGAAGATATTGAATTAGAGGTGGTTAAACTTGAATGGGATCTTATCGCATCTACCTCCCTAGACACTTCTCATAGGCTTGCAGTGAAGCAGAAGGAATACCATGATATTGCTAGAGAGGCAGCCCGGGTGCATTATCACTCTACTCAGTAAAGGGCTTATGAAATGGGAGATAAAGCCAGTAAAATACTGGCATGGTTGGATAAACGAGAGACGGTCAATTGATGGATTGCTGAAATTGTTGCTCCGGACGGAGAGAGATGTAGTGACCGGGACGGAATTGTGGAGATTTTTGCCAACTATTTTGAACGTCTCTATGTCCTTACATCAACTTCTACCCAAGATGTGTCTGATCTTGATGCCCCTCTTAATTCTGAGGAGGTGTTTAAAGAAATTGGGGCATTGCGCTCTGGAAAGGCCATGGGGCCCAGTGGCCTCACAATCTAATTATACATAGCAGCCTTGCAGGTCCTAGCTCCATATCTCCTGCAAATGTATAATGAAAGTGGAGAGCATGGGGGCTTGGTCAAGCCGCAACGTCTGGCTAACATTGCAGTTATACACAAAGAAGGAAAACCCCAAGACCAATGCGGCTCCTAGCGACCGATCTCCCTTCTTGGCTCGAACGTCAAAATCCTAGCTAAGCTTTTGGCCCTTCGCTTATCGCCCCACTTACATAAGCTGATCCACCTGGACCAATTCGGCTTTATGCCGGAAAAAAACACAGCACTCAATCTCCATCGCACTTATGGGGTGCTGGGCACGGCCTCCACCATACGGGAGGACGCGACAATTGTTTCCTTAGACACTAAAATGGTGTTTGATGTGATGGAATGGCCTTTTTTTTTTGCCTCCCTGGAGAGATACATTTGGGAAGCTACATATCTGAACCATACCGAACAACTGTGGGTCTCTCTGGGTTGTATTGTAGCAAAGAGAAATATTGCCAGAACATGGAAAGGAGGAGTTGTGCCCCGAAGTACGGATTGGGTTGCAGATATGGACTGGTGCATGCAAGCTGAGTGGGTGATATACGAATGCAGAGGCAGCCCGGGTAAATGGAGTAGAATATGGGACCCATAGAACGAATACAGAGGACTTTTGTGTACCCCCTTTGCAGATGATGCTCCTGACAATGTAGATGGAGGATCCCTTTAGAGATCGAAAACTATGATCTGCCTGAATGTCATTGTTACTGTCTATTTTAATTTTTATTGATCGCATGTATGAGACATTTATTTTCAGTGATGTACCCTTCCTGACCATTGCTTTCTGTTTATTGTTGTTTTTTTGTTGTATTGTTAGTTTTAGTTCTATAATAAAAAAGATTTTAAAAAAAGTATTAATTATTAGACATTAATATTATTACATTGCACCATACTTTACCTACCATACTATTCTTTACCTACTTAGCTAACCTATCTTATTTACTTACCAACGTGTCATTACGTGATGACCATCTCGAAACTGGCTGTAACTAACCCTGTCATGTTTGGTATCAAACATGTTGGAATCATACCCCCACACCATAAATGGTGTGGAAGGTATGATTCCAGGCACTGTAAAGGCCCTCTGTTAGGCCCTCAGTGCTCCTGATACCATTCTTCCAGATAGGGCCAGCACAACATGGCTGCTGCCGACCAGACACATGATTCTGCCCTCCTGATGCTGAGCCAAAGTCGAGTAGGGGAAGGCAGAACAATAGGCATCCTGTTGCAGGGAGGTGTGACCACCTCCGAGACAGGGTTTAGTGTATTGGGGCAGGGTGGGAGCACTTGCCAGCTCCACATAGTCTGCATGCAGGGCACATTTGGTGCCCTCCATGCATAGTCCAGCTCAAACCAGTTCTGAGAGCCATTGGCTCCCACTCTGGCACGAAACTGGACAAAGGACAAGGGAGTATCCTCCCCCTTGTCAAGACCCTCCTTAGGGAGGCCCCCCTGTATCGTCCCAACCCTTTCCTTAGGGAATTTAAGGGCTTACCTGTGGGTCGGTCTCTAGATTTGTCATGGGAGACAATACAATTCAGACATGACTTCAACTTTCATTGTCTGGGCACTCAGACTTTGCTGGATCTCGCTGTGGGCATCAAGGCTACAACAGGAAAGACTCCTGCTGCTCCTGATCTCTCCACCTTGCTTGTCAGCTGCAACATCAGTGCTTGTGCTACATATGGGAACCTGTACAGGGCGTGCAGACATCCAAGACACCTGAAGGAATCTTCTTTGAAGTGAAGGAGTCACTTCCTTGAATCCGCAGACACCATAACTAAGCTGACTGGTCAGCTAGTCCTGGCCTCATATGGACTCTGAAAGGCTCAGCTATACAGGTGGTAGTTCTCCACCTGCATCGAGGCCTGCCCTGTCTTCTCACCAAGTTTGATGCCAGTATCCCTTGTTGGAGCCGGAGGAACCGAACCCCTGTGTACCACATTGACTTGTTGGCTTTCTTCCACCAAGATCTTCAGTTTCCTAGTAGCCCCAATGTCAAGCATCTGCAGTGACCAAGATCTCTGTCCTCACCACATCACTTGCAATGTTGGACTGCTTTTTTGGTAAACTGCTCGAGGTCCTCTTGGGACTCCTGTTCCTTTGGCCTGTGGGTTCTATTGAGGGTCACCTTTGGATTTTCTGGGCTCCCCCAATTGCTTGGGTCCTGCCCTGACTCCCCTGCTTGTGTTGAGTCCCCTGGACGTTGCTGGTCCCGACATTGTACCTCCTTCAACTTCCTCATTGAGTGCAGTTGCCAAGGCTTGTTGGTGCTCCCGCCAGACACCGATCCCTCAACTCTCGACATCCGGTGTGGGACAGATCATGTACAGCTTCTGGTCTTCCACAGCATGATCTGGTCAACACAGCTTCAGTCTGAATTTCACTGTCATCTCTCCTGCAACACCTGATATCAGTGGGCATCCACCTTCCGTGCCTCCTGGACACTCCTGAGAGTCATAGACTCTGTCCCCTCTGCTTGCAAGTTCTTCACATCTCGAATCCATATTTGAGTTCCACTGGACACTTTTACCTTCTGCAGCAGCAGTATCTTTCTGAAGTCTCCCACTGAGTTCGATGACGGTTTCGGACGCCACTTCACACTTATGCACCCGGTTTCCATTTTGCAGGTATCCTGGCTCCTAAGGTATCCGCGGGTGGTGTGGCTCTCCAGCCTCTTGTCTTCCATGGGGTTTATATAGAGTAAACTGGGAGGTGTCTTCTGTCTTTAAAATTGCAACCGCAACTTACACGTTGATTTGTATGGAGAACGCTGTTGTGTTCCTACACTGCACATGACATCCGTATGGCTCCTAGATGCTCACCTTGGGTGGTTCCTTGGCTCCCCCGCACTTCTACGTCCTCTGACCATTGTCTTGACTCGAGTCGTAGTTTGCATACCACTATTTTAGTATATGGTTTGTTCTCTACCTGGGGACCACTGTGTATTTGTGCCACTTACCTGTTTCTATTGCAAAGTATTGTGTGTATTGAGTATATCTCCAGCTAGGAGATATTTAAATGTGTTACTGAGTGTCTTATAATAAATATATATGTTTATAAATGTAACGGGAGGTTCTTTTTCACTTTATCCATACCTATGAGATTATGTTCTGGTAAAACAAGCTGCTTTACACTTCTTCTGAACTAAGCCTGAAGGCTGCTCCCCATAGCTAACACTTAGAGAGCTTTCGAAGGTTGTGGGTATGTGAACCAGAATATGTATAACTCGATAGCCAAACAACAAGAGAAATGTCCTTTTTACTGTCCTCCTCAAAGATAAATAGCGGCATTGGCACCAGATTCCTGGCATTGCAGCCAGCATTTAGAACAACATCAGCTTAATTTCAAGAGTGTCTTTTCTCACTTGTGACCGCTAGTTCATTGACATCATCAATGGCAACAAACCTTGTTAGGGAAATCTTTTCAAGAGGGGCAATTGGACAATCTTACAGTCTCCGAAAGCTAAAAAAGGAATCTTTGTCAGGCAAACCAGCAGAGAGAATGGTACTTAAGTACTTGGACAAAAAGGGGTTGTCAATGAACGAAGAACAGTTGATATATTGGCAAAGGGAAATTGAGCTTTATATAGCAATATGCTGCTTTCCAATAATAGATTTGGTCTATTCTGAAACCCATGCATACCTAGAGTATATTTTTAGTATTGCTGGGGGCAATCATCTGTCCCCTGCCTGCCTTCAAATGAATAAAGGAAATCCATGCTTAAAATTAACATGTATTTGCTGCCAAAGAATTAGACAGTGCAGCAAAAAGCATCAGAGGAAGTAGAGGAGCTCAAAGAGATGCTAACAATGTATTTATACCTTTGACTGCCCATGCCACAATTGTGTCCTGCTAAAATCAAATACCTACAGCAATTACTCCTACCATAATCTTGCTTCGTGTGCAATCAGTCTGCCTGGTATGCAATCACTTTGCCAAAACTTTTGGCACCCTTTGAAAAGATGGGCTACATGGTGAAGATGTATTTTAATTTCTGGCACCAAGCTGTTTCTCTAGGCACAAAGTACAATGCTGCATCCTGCCTCATTACCAAACTTTGTCATGAATGCCAATCTTTGCAAAAAAGAATGACTAGATATTCTCTTGTGACTTTGACAATATAAATAGCTCCAAACTATGGATTATGTTAGCACCTATTGAAGTATAAGAGGCCCTGATCATCCTATGGAAGAAATGCCATATTGATACTGTAGTCCGAATTAGATATGGCCCAAATGGAAAATGTCACCTCCACTGAGCTCTGAATGCGGCATATGCTAAGACTGTATCCTAGCCTGATTCTTGCTTCTATTGTACGTTAATGGTCTGCAATCCTTTCTTGTTCAACATGGTTCTGTTGTGCCCCAGAACTGCACACGTCATCAAGAGTAATCTTGCTTGAAAGGTGAATATTAGCAAACCATTTAGACGATGAGTGGACCGAGATTATGAAATGTAAGTCACATTTTATTTGGGGGGTGGAGGTTAATAAGGTCACTATATTTAATTATTTGGTAATCATGTTTGTCAATTCGTTGCAGTGGGGACATTTAATAAATATTAGCTCACAGAAATTTGCAAGGGTGACCAAGGCAATTTTTCACTTTGCTTGGACTCAGACACCAGATTGTGATGCCACAGTTGTGTAGTAGTAAATGCATTCCAGTAGCTCTATACAAGGTGAGCACATGGGGGTCACGTACATTCTAGTGCTCTTCAAAGAGAGGAAAATACTTTTATGTGTAGACTTCTTTAGGTAGCAATGGGTTCTGCCACTCACATTTGTCACACTGAATTAGGGATCAATTACACATCCGATCCTATACGATTAGCCCCTCTATCACTATGTATTAAAGTTTGGTTTAAAACGGAGGCACCATTTTCAAGATTGTATTAAAAGATTGCTTAGAGCTGAATAGTTCACTAAAAATCCCTTGCTTGCTTATATCAAACAGTCTGTGTTAGAGCTTGGTGTCCCAGAATAAAGGATTAGAAGTGTGTGCCTAAGCCAATGTTTAAAGGAGAGGGCAGAACAATCCCAAATACATGCCGAGTGTAGCCTCGTACAGTTCCCTCATAATTTCTCCTAGTATAGAACCCTACTTGATAACTTTAAGTTATTTACTACAACCTGTAGTATCGTTGCACTGTCACAGATGACGCAGACACTTTTATTACTGTACAGGAGCTTTATTCTTTAACCACTTGTATCCTATTGTCTCTACTCTGCACTGCCCTGCCCTCTCTGTCCCGCTTCTCCTCTTCCGCCACTCGGCTCTCCTCCCACCTTCTAGCCTCATGTGCTGGTCCTAGCGCCCAGCACATATCAGGACATTACATCTTCCTCCTTCTTAAACAAATTTAACTGTTTGAGATATGTCCGAGCATGCTAAATTAACGATATTTCAAACACCATAGTTACAGTTCTTCAATCAGTCGATCTGGTCTTCAATGAGTTCGTTGCGGCTGGAGATGGGCCTCTTGAGACGCCTGTTCCCTTTCAATAGGAGCTGTGGAAGGTCGATGGCCAATTACTGACTCGGGTGCATCTCTTTTTTCCACGCTGTGGGGTGCAGTCAACGCTTCTCCGATATTGGGTGTGCGTTTCTGAAAATGCGTCACATTTCTTGTAACCCTCTTGTTCTCCGACTCGGCTGTAATCATGGTCCCTTTTTGCTTTGTCACCAGCAGCTGGCATGCATGATATCGACAGTCGGCTTTTCTTTGTTG
The DNA here is from genome assembly GCF_964261635.1 of Lissotriton helveticus. Classification (NCBI taxonomy): domain Eukaryota; kingdom Metazoa; phylum Chordata; class Amphibia; order Caudata; family Salamandridae; genus Lissotriton; species Lissotriton helveticus. The sequence continues at coordinate 57,121,694 of NC_136060.1, forward strand.
TTTTTGTTCGCACCAAACCCAGTCTCCTTCATTGATGGAAGGCTGTATCGCTTTTCTCTATTGGTCGGCATATTCTTTCATCTTCTCCTTTTTCCTTTTGTCTGTGGCTGCTGATTCTTCGTGCTCAGAGTCTTGAGACAGATCTCTAGCTGCGTCTTCCCAAATTGGTATTCTGGTGCATACAGTGTGACCCAACATTAAAGTTGTCGGACATTTGCCTGTAGTATTATGCGATGTGGTTCGGTAGGCATGTAATACTTCATTTAGGGCCACTTGCACATCACACTTTGAAAGCTCAGCCTGCTGGATGGTTTTCTTTAAAGTGGCCATAAACCTTTTCACCATGCCATTGGCCTGGGGCCACAAAGGAGTGATCTTCCGGTGTCTAAAATTGAAGTGTTTGACAAATTCAGCAAAATCTTATCCATTGAATGGGGGGCCATTGTCTGTTTTCACTACCTTCGGTATGCCCCATGCTGCAAAAACCTCATCAAGTATCGGTATAACGATGGCAGCTTTGGTTGACATTGTGAGGTGCCCAATTGGGAAACAAGAGTATTCATCCATTATGACTAGGACATACTTGCCAGATTGTAGAGGTCCAAAGAAGTCCCCTGCGACATGTTGCCAGACGCCATCCGGCAGTTCAGACATTTGAAGTGGAGCAGGGGGATCTTCTCGACTTACTAGCTGACACTGTGGGCAGTCTTTCAGTGTCAGTTCCACCAACTGATCCAGCATAGGGAACCAGACCCGTACCCGCAACGCTCTTTTCGTGGCTGCAATGCCTCTATGCCCTTCGTGTGCTAGGTTGATGACTCCTTGGCGCAACTGTTTCGGGATGATGATCCTTTTGTCCTTTAGTATGAGACCCTCCGAGGTGATGGACAGCTCATCCTTCACATATCTGAAAGAGGACAGTTCCTGATTGTCAATCTGCTCACTGTGCCCCGATTCGTCCAAATGCCTCCAACTGTTTGTTTGAATGCGACGTTTGACATTTTGTAGTGTGGCATCGTCATTGGTAGCATCAGCGGATGGCCTCCATGGGGACTGGAGGTGGTTTGGCTTGAACCACCACAAAATGGATGTATTCCTCAGCTAATGATGGATTGGATTTAGACGTTGCCTTGGGATGTCGGGACATGTAATCAGCAGGATTGGCAGCTTTTCCCAGCTTGTGAATGATAGTATAGGTGTATTCTTGAACGCGGATACCCCAGCGCTCTATTCTAGGTGGCATTTTGGCTCGGGGGTTTCGAAAAATGGTTATTAAGGCCTGGTGATCCGTTAGCAGTGTGAAGTGTTTCCCATTTATGAAGATGTGGAAATGCTCGCAGGCCCAGACTACCGCCAGGCTTTCCTTTTCCAGTTGTGAGTATGCTCTCTCTGTGTCCGTGAGGCTTCTACTGGCATATGCTACAACATACCGTTGGTCACTCTCTTTGTCATATTGAGCTAATATCGCTCCCAGTCCTACAGGACTCGCATCCACGGTGAATTCAGTCTTTCTTCTCGGATTGAAGAATGCAAGATTGTTGGTAGATTCAATCGGCGCTTTGATTTCTTGGTAAGCTTAATCACATCTCATGGTCCATTGAAATGGGTGTCCTTGTTTAGTCAGCTTTCTCAGGGGGTAGCTGATGGTGGCATAGTCCTTGATGTAGCGTGCACAGTAGCCGGCCATGCCTAAGAAGGAACGCACATCCCCCGCGTCTCGTGACCTCGGGGTATCATTCAGGGCGGCAATCTTTTCTGGGTCTGGTTTCATTCCGGCACCTGAGAAGATGTGTCCGAAGAATTTTAATGTGGATTTGTGCAATTCACACTTGTCTTAATGTAAAGTGAGATTGGCCTACAATAGAGAATGACAAACTCCATCCAGCGCTGTGTCATGATCTTGCATTGTTGCTCCATAAACTAGGATGTCGTCACTGTAATTTAGAGTTTTGGGAACGTGATGAATCACCTTTCTGATGGCCTCCTGAAAAATCTCGGTCATAGAAGAGACCCCAAAGCTGAGTCTTTTATATCTGAATAGGCCTTGATGAGTCGAGAATGTGGTGATGTATCTCGACTCTTCGTGAAGTTCCAGTTGGTGATAGCCCTTATTGAGATCTAGTTTGGAGAATATTTGTGCCCCGTTGAGTGATGCAATCATGTCGCTGATATGAGGCCCCGGGTGTCATTCACTTTCAACGGCGGTGTTAGGTGCCCTCATATCCACACAGAGGCGCACTTTGCCAGGTGAGCCCTTCTTAGGCACAACGACCACAGGAGAGACCGAGGGAGTGGGTCCTGGTGTTCTCTCAATGATGTCAGCCTGGAGAAGATCCTGCAGTTTCTCCTCTACAAACTGTTGAAGGTGAAATGGAATTTTCCCGTGATGTTGTGCAACAGGAGTCACTTGTTCATTTATGTGCAATCGAACTTGGCAGTGAGCCATCTTTCCAAGTCTGGTGAACAATTTTGGAAACTTGTGAACTATGTCAGGTTCATCATCGACTTTATACAAAATGTCTACTAGTCGAAGTCGTTCTGCTGTGGGCAAGCTAAGGAGACAATCTGTTTAAGGACCATCAATGACATGAATGTGAGCTGAAATAGTTCTGTCCTTGTATGTGAGATTGGTCAGGAAGTAACCTAAACATGGAAGAAGTTTCTTTGACATCCACGTGTACAGCCACACGTTGGCTTTATGCAAGTTTGGTGGTGTATTCATTTTCTTGTATTCTGCAACTGAAATATAGTTAAGAGATGCTCCGCTATCCAGGACCAATTTGGCCCAGTGCGTGTCCATTTTCAGATCTAGTCTAGGTACTTCTTTAACCGGTCCGGATCTGCAACCATGCAGTCTTAGGATATTGGTGACAGCGACCTTGACTCACGAGATTGTGATCGCCGGGAACGATATGTCCCACGAGACTGGCAGCTAGACTGCGAAGAACCAGCGGAAGAATCTCTGTAGTCCCACACTGCTTTGGCATGGTGGCGAGTGTTAGACTTTTTGGATTGTCTGTAATTGTCTCTATGGGAGTCTTTTCGAGGAGCTCCACAGACGTTCTCAAAGTGGTTATCCCGGCCACACTTCCTGCATTTTTGGCCCAATGCAGGGCAAGTCTCTGTGTGAGGAAAGTAATATCCACAGCGATAACATTTACGTTGTCTCTCTTGTCGTTTGTCAGTCCGGCTCGAGCTGTGATGCTGACGACTTGCATAATGAGACGGAACTTTGAATCTGGATGATCGCTGCTTTGCAGAGGAAGACTTGTTAGTGTTGCGTGATTGAAGCCGGAATGCTTGTTTACGTTTTTCACCTCTTCCAGCTTCCATTTTCTTGGCATGTTCTTCTGCCTGATCGTGTACTCGCGTAATTTCTTCTATCTCATCCAGGGAGTAGCTTTTCTTTAGTAGGCGTCTGCGTAACGACTCAGACTGACATCCTTCTATGATTCGCAGGGGAAGGGCGTCTTCCGTCGAGAAAGAGTCAAATTCACAGTAGCGGGCCAAGCGCCTAAGTCGCGTGACGAAGGTACTCATGGGCTCGTCTTTTTCTTGAGAAGCTAGATTAAATATGTATCTTTCGTAGTCAATGTTTCGTTTGTGAAGAAATTATCTGTTTAGTGCATCACGCACATTGGCATAGGACAAAGCAGCATCAGCTGGAAGCTCCTTTATAATCTGACCAACATCTTTCCCAATTAAATTGCGTAATGCAATCAGTCGTTGCTCCTCCTCGGTCACATGAGACCCTTTCATGAAGTCTTCAAAATCTTCTAGCCATTCCTGCCAGCGAAGGCCCATACCTCCTCCCAAAATGAGGACCAGGGGTGTGGGTGGGCGTAGAAAAGGGACTCCAAGCAACCCATGTCTCTGTCCACCCATTTGCGCGGTGGATGTAGGTGACTCCTGCCTGGTGCTGGCGCGAGCAGAGGCATGACGATCCGGACATCGCAGAGGAATGTGGTGGAGCAAATGCTGCGTGCTGGATAATTGAGTCACAGCGTCTGCCACCTGGTGTAGAACGCCACCGGCAGCGTCACTTCTCAATTGTGCTATGGCGGATGTATGACATTACAACGCATGCTTTTACATTGCATGCCTTTACAATGCAAGTATTACAACGCAGTCCATTACAACGCATAGTGCTTTGGGGTGCTGGATAGTGAATAGTTTAGTTTACTATTCCAACTCCAGTCCCCGTGGACACTAGGGAAGGTTATTGGATAGTAAATTAACCTATTCCCTATCCTAGAGCGCCCCCCAGAGCAATGCGTTGTAATAGTTTGCGTTGTAATGGTTGCGTTGTAAAGGCTCTGCGATGTAAAAGTTGCGTTGTAAAGGTTGTTTACCCTGCTATGGCGTGTGGTCAATAGCCGGCACCACTGAAGAGAAAAAAAAAAACAACAATAGTCCACAAACTACTTGAAATGTGATTATTGCCACTTGCATCAATACCCATCAAGGGCAGACGACCAGATGAGCTGGCAGTCCCATACTTCCCTCAATATGGCCGCTTGGCGTATTATTAGGCACCTGAAAGCACTTCTGACAGTCTTTTGCCAATACTTGTTGCACTTCTGAGCAAATGCCTGACCTCAAAATGGCCGCTGGGCACAGCTCACAGGGGATTGGTTGAGGCGCCTGACTTTAAGATTTCAGACCCGATGCAGTCAGTGAGAACAGCAGCCCATAGACGCCGGTACCTGGTAGCCCCTGACCGGGCACAGCATCAGACCTCGCACTCCTGTACAGGCGGCAGTCAATCACGGGCACTTGCAGCTTTAGGGACGTGACCGGGGTGGGCTTTGCTGGATCACAAGCAAAGGACAGCGCCGCCTCCCTTGCACACGCGACCGGGGTGAGCTCCCGGGTCGCAACGAGCCCAGACTTTCTCCGGGAATACACGCGGCTGGGTGAGCTCCCAGAGCGCGGCTGTAGATTTCCCAGCTCCAAGGAAGCGGAGCGATTGTCCAACACGGCAGGCACAACGCGACCGGGGTGGGCACCCAGTTCGTGACTCAGCAAGGCTCTGAGGCAGCAGAGCACACGCAGGATGCAGGTAAGCAGCAGGCAACAGTTCACCACCTACGTCGCCAGTTGTAGTATCGTTGCACTGTCACAGATGACACCGACACTTTTATTACTGTACAGGAGATTTATTCTTTAACCACCTGTATCCTATCATCCCTACTCTGCACTGCCCTGCTCTCTCTGTCCCGCTCCTCCTCTTCCGCCACTCGCCTCTCCTCCAACCTTCTAGCCTCATGTGCTGGTCCTAACGCCCAGCACATATCAGGACATTACACAAACCTTTTATTTGACTCACTTTTGTCTTAGCACTTTCTCTTTAGATGCAACATTTTAGCAGTGAGGAAAAGCTATAAATTAGTGGCATGATTAATATTTGCATGCTTTTTTTTATTTATTTGGCTCTCACTGACCTTGGTATGCAAAATGTGCTGATCTGAAATATTTTGTATGTGCTATTAGTAAAGGATGAACTTTTTTTGTATGCATAAGCCAACTGTATTCCGATATGAAATTGTATGTTTTTAATGCAACTTTTGTGGGGGGTTTTCTGAATAAAATTGATTGACTGACTAGAAGTAGCTCCTGAGATATACGCGGGACCCTCTACATATCCTCCATCACCCTTAGGCGAACTAAGGGGACAGGGCATCATCCCACCCCTGCTGCTGGGAAAGGCGAGAAGGGTTTTAATTCAACTCCCATTAATCCTTAACAAAGCAGGGCAGAGCAGAGACGTTTTATGGCATGGGCAAAGTGTGCTCTAGCCCTAGGCCCCAACCTTTCAGGGTACCTCCTGATAGAGCCAGCACAGTTCTTCAGACAATCGCTCTGATCACATTCAATAATTCTTAAGCAGATTATTTCAAATATCGCTTTCCTTTACTTTATTTCTAAAATGTGTGATAAGTGAGAGTCCATAACAGACATTTTCTGAGAAATGTTGTGTTTATGTTTCATTTCACAACATCCATAAAAAGGTTTCTTTCTTTCAGATCAAAACAGGACCTCACATATTCATATGTCACTGAGATTATTTGCAGTCATATTGGTGAGTCGCTGCTTTGTTACTCTATTGAAAACACAAGTCACTGTCCATAAATATTAGTTGTAACACATTTAGAATTTGGACCAGTCTACCTTTGTAAAAGAGAGCATGACAGAGCTGAAAGTGGATCATAACTTCAAAGCTGTTCCGAACAGGAGCCTACGAAATACATTTGGCCCAGGGCCCCCAAAATCCTTAAGCTGTCCCTGGGGCAGTGTGACACACCGCCCCATCCATGGGCAAAGGAATGACCTTCACAGCCTTTGGCAAGTTGGGGTTTGGTGTCTCTATTGCCCCTTTCCGTGTGGGCACTGTGTTATATTAATTACTTTCTCTATCTGCAGAATTTTTAAAAAGTCTTTCTAGAAGTTCACAATAATCAGAGTCAGGATTCAGGACAAAGCTAATGCGTGTTCCAAAATAGTTCAGGAAAACTAAGGATATGCAAAGGATTTCGGAATCGAACTGCTTGCAATTGCTTTTGCCTTCAATTAGCAAATGGGTACAGGGTACCAGCTCTAGGTGAAAAGGGAGAGAGAATTAGAATAGGTGGTTTAGGTCCACTTGCACACAATTAAGGGGGTCATCATCATATTTCTTCCTAGTCCACATCTAATGCATCTGACCAGCTTGCTTTAGGGTGGCACCTGCTTTCCAAATGCACACTGCACGAGTTTCAAAATGCAGCTTAGATAATTGAAATATTTATAATGAATGAAAGAAGTATTTATGAAGCACAGGGTAATTATCCATTCAGGGCAACTAAGCAGAAGAGCTCAGCCTTACTTGTTTTGTAGAATGATTTATGGCATTTTATTTGATGCAGCCAGAGAGTTAAAACAATCCAAAGTGAAAGCACAATGATGGAAAAGGCCCTTCCTCCCTGTCAAGATTTTTTAAAACAAAGTGGAGTCAAGAGAAGGATGGATACTGTGCTCAGAGAGTGATTGAAAGAGCGCTTTGTAGAAACATCGGGCCAGTTTCATATAAGGCTTTAAACACTAAGCATAATGGATTGAATTGAATTAGACTGGATATTATCAGACAGCAGGGGAGGCTCCTCCTCTATGGCGAAAGAGCGTTGTAAAGCAATAATACAACTGGTTTAAAACCTGTTTTGTTATCACTTTATTTTTCTTCAAAGTGACTGTGGGCCGAGTCTTGGGGGCGGGGCCAGGATGGTGACAATACTAGAGGGGTAGTGGTGGGCACTGTTATCAGTGTGCATGATGGTTCAGCAGGCCGTCTCAGGCCAGCCGCACCGTCATGCACATTGAAGATCTCTCCAACCCGAGCTGCGTTGACATGTTGGAGACAGCAGGCCCACGGTCTGTCTGGGAGCACAAATTCACAGCGCTAAGACCAAACCTGAAACTGCTCTCTTGCATGAGAGCAGCTTCAGGAATGGCTGCAGGGCAGTCTGGGAGCCTGTGCCTGCAGTGTAGAGTAGCAGAAGAGCACAATGCTAGAGGGTGGTGTCACGTAGTTACTCCTAATCTGTAGGACCTGTGCATTTGTTAGACAACATAAACTTTGGGTTAGGTACATAGATTAATTCCAATCAACCCAGCAGGAAATGTTGGCCAAGAGACCAATTAGCTCACAATGCCACCATAAGCCCCGCCTAACCTTAACAGGGTGCAAATAGTTTCTGGCAAGCACTGAACATGACAACCCTGACCCCTCAGGGATTGTGGAAACAGATCAGAATCTTTCACTCAGTCACTCTTGCTGACCTGTGCTCAGAGTAATATACAGAGAATACACAGTGGGCCTTTTTCAATATATTTATTGAACCAACGTTATTCCTGTATAGAATACATGTACAGGTATAATCATTTAGACAGAAGCAGAAGAAAGTGATTACAAGCACCAAAAGAGTAAATGGTAGATATAGTTTCAACATGGTGCTAAAACAGTGTATATATGCAGGCATATAAACAAGGCAGTAATCAGGCAAACTCCTACTATGGACAGACAATCCAGAAACAAGAGGGGATGACACCAAGGGTGAGGAGACGTGACTTGGGGCAATAAACAGGCAATACGTAACCACACTGAATTTCTGTTTGTGTCTTCCTGAGAGCCTTCTGATAGGGCTCGAAAAGGGATTCCCATACAATTAGGGGCTTAAGTGAAGACAGATTTTTACTGAGACCTCAATTACGATTGTGAGGCTGCGTTGGATTTTGGTGGGGAGCTGGTATAAGTGCTTCATTCTGCTCCTGTGAACCTCGGGCCTCTGTGAGTACAGTATTCACCCTGACAAGGGACCACTCTAAGTGGTCCTCTGTGTGCACTTTTTAAAAATAAATCTAACACTGGGATCAGTGCAGTTTTATCATGCTGAGATGTTTGGTACCAAACATCCCATATTTCAGTGAAGCCATCATGGAGCTGGGAACCTCGGTAATGACGAGTATCCAGCCCATACACTTCCTACGGCTTCCCTGGTCTCTTACAATATCCAGGAATCTACAAGGATAGTGCAGAGACATATCTGCACATTCAGGTATGACCTCACAGCAGATATAGAGCATCCTGTTTTAAGTGCTAAGGCCTGCTAGAGAGGTGACTTACCTACATCTCATGCAGTGTCTGTGGGCATGGTACACAGGGATACATGCCATGTTGACTCTTCTGTTTTATCTGCATTGTTAGATTTAGGGGTCTCTAGTTGGCACAGGAAGGTACTTGTGACAAATAGGGACCCTTGCCTCTAAGCTTACTCCTAAAATAACCCCTGCTCACCCCCTTGGTAGCTTGTCACGAGCAGACAGGCTTATCTCAGAGGCAGTGTGTAAAGCATTTGTGAACACATACAGTAGTCCAGTGACAACACTACAGATGGACACCACACAGTTGTATAGTAAAAACAAGTATTCTTTATATAGATTTAACACAAAACTACAAATGATAAAAATCCACAATACTGTACTTAAAATGGTAGAATTAGCTTAGTTCTCTTTAGATCTTAAAATGTGACACTTTGAGTCAATGTAGCTTTAGATGCGACAAACAAAAGTGTTGCAAAGATGGTGATGCGTAGAAATTTTGGTGCAAAGAAATAAAGACGGCCTCTTCTTGATGCAGCGCGCTCTGATGTTGTGAAATGTATCGACTCGATGCGTCAGCTGCAGACGAGACACCCTTGTTCAGAGATGCGACGACAGCGGGTTTGGCGGTGATACTTTTCTCCCTTGATGCGAGACGCTTCCGCTCGATGCAACAGCTGCAGCGGTGACACCGTTGTTCAGAGATGCGACGACAGCGGCTCCGACGGTGGCGCGCTTCTCCATGGATGCGAGGCGCTTCTGCGGTGCAGTGCGTCAACTACAGCGGTGACATCCTTGTTAAGAAATGTGACGGCAGCGGCTGCGATGGCGACACGCTTCTTCGATGTTGCGAGACGTTTCTTGTGATGCAGTGCAATATGTCAGATACAGCGGCGACACCTTTGTTCAGAGATGTGACAGCAGCGGCTACAACGACGACACACTTCTTCTCTGTGAGCCACGCTTCCAGCTCCTTGTGACACGCTGTCCCTCCGAAGGCCCAAAACAGCAGCAGGCTCTTCCAAAGAACTCTTGGGAGCTGCTGGTTGAAGTCTGTTGTCCCAGAGGTTTCAGCAGTAGGCAAGCTCTTCTCTCAAGCCCTTGGAGATCCTTCACAAGTTGAATTAAGCGCATACAAAGACCTTTCTCCTTTCTTTGGCAGTCAGGCAACCACTGCAGGCCAATCCCCCAAGCAGCTCTTCAGCTTAGGGATAGTCTCTCCTCAGTTTCTTCTGGTTCCTCTCCTCAGCAAAGGTTTCTTCTTCTTGTCCAAAAGTGATCAAAATTCTAGGGATCAGAGTCCCAATACTTATACCCCAAAATCGTTTGTACTCTGAGGGCAGAGGGGCCTTTGCCTAGTCCATACCAGTTCTGGTCAATCCTGGAGCACTCTGTTTACATGACTCCTTCTTTCCTTTCACAGTGCATGGCTGAAACATCAGATTCCCCACAGGAGGTGGAGCCAGCATTGTGGAGGGAAAGCACAACACTAGAGCACTCTGTTGACATGACTCCTTCTCTCCTTTCACAGTGTAGGCCAGATACACCAAACGCACAACAGGGGGTGGATCCAGCATTGTGGAGGGAAGGCAAAGTCCTCTTAAGATCCCAGGTGCTACTCCTCCCTCCCATCTAGAGGTAGATCTCTGTATTCACCAACGGGCGGACTCACCCTGTCTCCTGTAATCCCCAGCCCCTGTCACTCAAACTCCAGACAAGGAATACACAACCTAGCAGAGGCAGGCGTGGATAGTTAGACAAGAAAATACCTAATTTCCAAAAGTGGTATTTTCAAGCACAGAATGTTAAAATCAACTTCACTAAAATATGTCTTTTATCATTCTCAGTTCAGACATACTAAACTCTAATTTAAATAGTGTTCTCAGTGTCAGTTAGGATTATAAGATGTTATAATATAACTGCCCATTCTGGCCTATGGAGAGCAGGTAGCCTTGCAATAGTGAAAAACGAAAATGATTGTAGTTCACTATTAGGGCATACCACACACACTTGTCCTACCTTATACTACATTGCACCCTGCCCTTGGGCCTTCCATAGGGGTGTCTGATATGAAGAAACAGGAAGGTTTAGGGACTGGCAAGTGGGTGCACGTGCTCATACAACATGGCAGTACCAGACTACACACAGGATCTGAATTGGCAGACCTTAGATACACTTTTACAGGCTGCTTCTGTTGGTGGCAAAACCAGTGCTACAAGCCCACCAGCAGCATTTGGTTTACAAGCTCTGGGCACTCCTGGTGCACTGTACTAGGGTCTGACAGGTAAACCAAACCAGCCAATCATGGAATAACTAATTCATTCATCAATTTACAATAGGGAGAGCTTATGCACTTTAGCACTGATCAGCAGTGGTAAAATGCCCAGAGTCATAAAATAGCCAACAACAGGTCAGAAAAAATATAGGAGTGTTAGATTTGTGGGTCTCTAGCTGGCAGAGGTACGTACCAATGTCCAAATAGGGACCCTCTCTTCTAGTCAGGGTAAGGGGGATACACTCTTTAGATAACCCCTGATGACCCCCTTGGTAGCTTGGCACGAGCAGACAGGCTTATCAAAGGCAATATGTAAAGTATTTGTACCAACACTCACAGTAACACAGTAAAAACACCACACATGGACTCCACACCAGTTTATAAAAATAAAGTATCTTTATCTAAACTACAGAAGACCAAAACAACAAAAATCCAACATACACTGTTCAATAATATGATTTTCAAAGAGTTCAAGGGTTTGCGTCACAATAAACCACAGTTGCGTCACTTTTAGCCCAGAGTACCTGCAGATGCAACAAAAGTTCCAAGCGGCAACTAAAGCGTCAAAAAACAAGCGATGCGTCACTCCTGAGACCCTGGGAGGTGATGCAACACACCCCGCTGCACGCAGCGGGAGTGTTGTGACGAATCCGGTCTGTATGGGGAGCGAGGCGATACCTTGTGTGGATTCCGGAGCGCAGCTTCCCCAGTAGGATGCGTCTCACACAGGCACGATGCGACAATCTTTGGGGCGGCGACAATCTTTGGTGCAGCGGCGCAGCGCTTATCCTCTTCTGCCGCGGCACCTCGATGCGCTTGCGCTGGACTCTGTGACGATCTTCGCAGCGAAATGATGCGGTACGCAAGCAAGCGGTGCAAGGGTTTCTCACAGCAATTACAGGTTCTACGACGATACTCACAGTGACAGGAATCTTCCCGCACCAGGGCGATGCACTCCACAAGCAAACAATGCGTCGGTTCTTGCAGCGGGAACAGGCGTTGCAACGGTCTTCGCGGTGACGGGAATTTTCTTGCACTGTTGACGATGCGCTCCGCAAGGGAGCGATGCGTGCAAACTGTAGCTCTTCTTCTTTTCTTCTTGTCCAGCTCCCCAAACAGCAGGAAACAACCTCCAGAGGCCCCACAAATGGATCAAGCACTCCAGGCAGGTCAGAACTCACACAGCAGAGTTCAGGGAGGAAACTGGGGGTGAAGTCCTTTTGTTCCTGGGACTTCTTAACAGGAAGCCAGCTCTCCTCAGGCCCTTGGAGATCTCTTAAAGCAAGGGGACACAGCAACAGCAAAGTCATTCCCCTCTCCTTGGCAGCAAAGAAACTGCAGGTCATCCTTACAGCAGGTCAGTCCTTCTTTTTCAGTCTACCAGCTTTCTCCTTGGCAGAGGTTCTTTCTTGATTCCAGGATGATCTAATTTTCTGTAGTCTGGGTAGCCTTTTTATACCAATATTCTCTTGTTCTCTGAGGGCAGAGAGGCCTTGGCCTAGTCAGAACCAGTTCTGTTCAGCCCTGGAGCACTTTGTTTACTTGACTTCTTCTTTCCTTTGAGAAATAGGTGCAGGGTTGTCAGCCGCCCAGCAGGAGGTGGAGCCAGCATTGTAGAAGGCAGGCACAGCCCTATTCAGGCCCAGGTGCTATCCCCTCCCACCACTCAAGATGCAGATTGAGCTATTCAGCCCAGTGGTGACTCACTCAGCCTCTGGGAGCCACCCCACCCCCTGTCACTCACAAACCAGACAGTCAATTCACAAACAGGCCAAGGCACAAAGAAAGGTCAGACAAGAAAACAGCCACTTTCTATAAGTGCTGTTTTCAAACACAGGATTTAAAAAACATCCTTCCTAAACGGTGTGTTATTAAATTCTGAGTTCAGGGATACCAGACTTTTATTTTCTATCTTGCTCCTATGGGAAGATATGCAGGTAAACATTATACACAGCATTCCCCATTATAGCCAATGGGCAAGATAGCCTTTCAATAGTGAAAAACGAAAATGGATGTAATTCACTACCAGCGCATGTAACCCACACTAGTACATGCTCTACCTTTCACATATACTGTACCCTGCCCTGTGAGGTACACAGGGCCTTCCTTAGGGGTGTCCAATGTGTGCAGAAAGGGAAGGATTAGGCCTGGCCAGTGTGGACACTGGTCAGATCAGCATGGCAGTTAGCAACTGCACACAGGCACTGCAGTGGCAGGCCTGAGACAACATTTTAGGGCTACTCCTGTGAGTGGCATAATCAGTGCTGCAGGCCCACTAGTAGCATTTGAATCACCAGCCCTGGCACACTTAGTGCACTTTGCTAGGGACCTACTGGTAAAACAAATATGCCAATCATGGATAACCAATCACAATAACAATTTACCTAGGGAGCACTTGCACTTTGACACTGATCAGCAGTGGCAAAGTGCCCAATGCATCTAATCCAGCAAAAACAAAATCCAGCACAGCGGCAAAGATGCAGGAGGTAGAGGCAAAAAGTCTGGGGAAACCACACCAAAGATGCCAGGTCTAACAAGGAGGACGGCAAAAAGTTCAGGGATGAGCCTGCAAAAAGGGTCAAGTCATACATGCAGCAAGACATACAAGCTGTAGTGGCCGTATGCATGGATTTGGTGATGGGTCCTTTAGGGCGGCACAATTCGTGCTGCAGCCTTTAGAGACCTACTTTAACCACAAGTCTCTTGGTACCAGGGGTACGTTTTACGAGGGACATATATGTGAGATAAAAGAGTGCCAATTGTAGACACAAAAGGTACAGTTTAAGAAAGGAGATCTAGCAAAGGAGACCTTGTTGGCAGGGACTCTGTGCACTTTTAATTAAAACTACATCATTTTCTAGGCAAAATGTGGGGGCTAACCATGTCCAAAAGAGGCACTTTCCTACACATATGTTTGCTCCCATCCAGCAGTAGCATTTTTAAATCTCCCACCAAAATGAGAGCAAACATGCAAGTCGGCTCCTAACCGGTTGCCGTTTAAAAATGCTCTAGCAGCTGGGAGCAGATGCGTGCTCTGTTTCCCTGTCCACATTCCTGATTGCAGGGAAATAGAACCAACACTACTCTCGCCCGAAGATAACAAGCAGAATACAGCTGCTCCCTCTGGGTGGGAGCAATGCTGGATCCCGCACCATGAAGGGAGCCGGCACTCCCTCCCTAACACTAAACATGGTACTTGGTGCCTACCCTGGGTGGGCACCTGGGAACCCATATTTAAAGTAGAAATGCTTTGGGGATGGGGTGTTGGCTGTTTGCAAGGGGGTTTGGTTGCAAGGCCTGTCTGCATTGCTGGGAGTAGGGTTGGCTTTACATACAGTAATAAAATATTTCTTTACAAAAAAAACTAGAAATTCACTGAAAAAGACAAAGGTTGTAGTCACCATTGAGGTGTGAGTTTTTTTGTTTCTTCTTAAAGATTTCTTTATTAATTTTTTTCCAGGCAAACATTATTCTGTTTACAATCATCGTTAGATTGATCAATGTATTATTTATTTAGGATTTGTAATGCACGTAGCTGCTTCAGCGATGAGGCGTCCCAGCACAAACAGAAACCCCATGAATCCAGGACCGAACAGTGAAGCAGCAATAGTTAGCCTACCTGCGGGGGAAAGATCCAGGTCTTTAAGGCTTTTTGAAATGCCAGATGGTTCGGCATTGCTCTCATGGTGAGAGGGTGCGAATTCCAGAGTTTCACAGCCAGATAACCGAAGGAACGACCACCAGCCCTCGCTCTCCAAACGCGTGGAACACGGGCTAGCGCAAGGTCAGCAGATCGGAGCAGGCGCCCCGGCATATAGTACTCCAACAAGTGGAGTATCCCTGGTGGGGCCTGAAGTGTCAAGATCTTATGTGAATAACAAAGGGCCTTAAACTCAATACGCCGGTCAACTGGCAGCCAATGGAGCCTTGGCAGCACATGTGCAACTGAGTGAGATCTAGGCAATGGAACCAAAAGCCGAGTCGCCGCATTCTGAACCCTCTGAAGGCGTTTAATGCTCGCCTTGTTGGCGCCCAAGTAAAGACAGTTGACAGAGTCCAATCTGGACATGATGGACGCCTGAATGATAGTCTGACGCACTTTGGGGGGAAAGAAACCGAGCAATGGTCTGAGGCCACGCAATAGCCCAAAGCAGGTCCCAGCGACGGCTTTCGTGTGTTTATAAAAAGTCAAGTCACTGTCGAATTACACGCCCAGATTTTTAATCGCCTCTTTAGGGCGGGGGTGGGCTTGAGGCGATCAGGCCAGCACTGCTCAGACCAAAGCTCTTGGTCCTTGCCAAAGAGGAGAATCTCAGACTTGCTGGCGTTCAACTGTAAACAGTTAGCCGCCATCCAGTCTGAGACAGCCAAGATTTGATTTGATTGATTTGATTTGATTTGATTTAGGATTTCTAAAGAGCGTAGCTACCCATTGGGCGTCCCAGCGCTAAACATGAAGCTTGACAGAACTCCTGGGGCTGGTTTATTGGGGGAACAGCCAGGTTTTCAATAATCTGCGAAATGCAAGAAGATTGTTTTCTTTGCGGATGTTGAGGGGTAAACTGTTCCAAAGTTTGGAAGCATTATAAGAAAAGCGGTGACCGCCAGCACGAGCTTTCCTTATTCTGGGGACGCTTGCTAGAAACAGGGTGTCCGATCTGAGCTGACGGGATGATTTGTGTGGTTTGATGAGGGGTCTCAGTATTGGTGGACCTTTGCCTTGTAGGATTTTATGGGAGATGCACAAGGCTTTAAAGGAGATGCGTTCTTGAACGGGAAGCCAATGAAGAGCCTTGAGGGAGGGTCTGGCTGAACATCTGGATTTTGTTCCAGTCAGTAGTCTTGCAGCAGCGTTCTGAGTATGCTGCAGTTTTTTTATGACCGCTACAGGTGCCCCTAGGTATAAGGCGTTTTCTTAGTCTAATCTAGACAAGATGAGGCCCCGAATCAGAATTTTTCTGGATTGGGGGGGGATGAGCGGTAGGATCTTATGGGCTGCTCGCATGAGCCCAAAGCAAGTGCCGGCTGTTTTCCTTGCTTGGGCTCTGAAGCTGAGGTCTTGGTCTAGCCAGAAGCCTAGGCTTTTGATTTCTTGTTTTGGTATAGGAGGGGTGCCCATGCTAGCTGGCCAGGCAAGGGTTTTGGGGAGTATGTTTGGGTTGCCCAGAAGCATAATTTCAGATTTATCTCCGTTGAGTTTGAGCCTGGAGTCGCCCATCCATACAGAGATGTTATGCAGGCAGGAGACTAGATTATCCATTGATTGATCAGCCTGGTTGATGGAGACGACTAATTGTGTGTCGTCAGCGTACATGACCACTTTTATGCCGAATGGAGAGGCGATGTCATCAAGAGGGGCCATGTAAACATTAAAAAGAGTGGGACTCAGGGAGGAGCTCTGAGGGACTCCACAATTCAAGGGAAGAGATTTAGAGTGGCCGTGACTATCGGCCACTAGGAAGGTCCTGTGTTCCAGGTAGGATTTTAACCACGCCAGAGCAGTGTTCGAAATGCCCGATTTTGGGAGGCGGTGGAGAAGGATGGTGTGGTCGACCGTGTCGAAGGCTGCGCTCAAGTCCAGGAGGATCACTGCCACTGATCCTCCTGCGTCTAGAATGGACCTTGTTTCCTCAGTCACAGCCAGCAGGGGGGTATCAGTCCCCTGTCCCGGTCTGAAACCTGTCTGTGAGTGGCGAAGAAGGTTGTTAGTCTCTAGGAAAGTTGAAAGTTGTTCATTTACAATTCTCTCAGCCACTTTGCAGATTCCTGGGAGGAGGGAGATGGGTCTGAAATTAGAAGGGTCCAATGGGTCTAGGTGAGGCTTTTTTAAGAGTGCACGCACTACTGCACTTTTCCAGCTGGCGGGGACTGTGCCGCGGGAAAGGGAGGCATTTATCAGACTCGTGAGATGGGGAGCTATAGTAGGGGCTACTAATTTAAGTTTGCTCATGGGGGCTGGGTCGTCTGGGGATCCACTCTTCACCCGGTTGAGAGTGTCCATCAGCTTCTCAGTAGAGACGGGGAGGAAGGCTATCAGAGTTGGTGCGTCTGGGTCGAGGGGCCCATCTGGGGGGACGGTTAGGGGGTGGGTGCTGGGGAAAGTCATTATGATTTTTAAAATTTTGGCTGAGAAAAACTCTGCGAGTTAAGTACACCTGGCACCGGTGGGATCAGCGGCAGGCTGCGGTTCAGGGATTTTCAAGAGACTTTTTACCACGCGATAGGTTTCTCTGAAGGAGTTGGATGCAGCCAATATTTTCTGTTCATAATAGGAGGTGTGTGTCTTTTTGATAAGAGTTTTGTATTGTTTTATAGCCGATTTATAGGTTTCTTTGTTGTTGGGGGACCAGTCTTTTCTCCAGATACGTTCCAGTTTTTTGCATTTTTTACGGAGGTCTCGTAGTTCCGAGGTGAACCAGGGGGATTTGTATGAGTTTCTTTTACTAGGGAGCTGTTTGGCGGGAAGAACTACGTCCAGCGACGATTCTATCCAATCTCGGAATTGGATGTCTGCTAGAGAAGGATCTTGGCTCAAGGTAGTAGTGGAGGCTATGAGCTGGTGGGTCCAGGCATCAGTGTTGAGTTTATTCCACGGGCGCGAAGGCACTTGGGGTGGAAGGCTGGGCCTGGTTTGACTGGTGATAGGGCGGATACTGAAGAGGATAAGATGGTGATCAGTCCAGGGGATAGGTAGGGGAGAGGAAGTGAAGAGTTCTTGGATATTTGAGAAGATGGGGTCCAAAAGATGGCCCTTTTTATGAGTGGGCAGTAGGTTTTTCAGAGAGAGAGAGATTGCAGCGAGATCTTCCTTGAGGTCATCCGCTGTTTTGTTCCCTGGATCGTCAAAGTGGATGTTGAGATCTCCTAGCACTGTAAAGTTGGACGATAGACAGGCTAGGGAAGTTGCAGTCTCTACCAGAGAGTTAGGGAACTGTTCAAGCGGTCCCGGGGGTCTGTATATAAGTATACCCGACAGAGTTTTTTCCGGGGAGAGATGTAGGGAAAATTGAACATTTTCACAGTTGAGGATTGGACTGTCCTTGAAATGGCAGGTGAGGTGGATTTTCGTGATTATTGCCAATCCACCTCCTGATCCTTGCGGTCTATCCAGATGTTTAATTGTGTAGCCTGGCGGAAGTGCTTGAATTATATCTGGGTCAGATGCGGAATTGATCCATGTTTCCGTGAGGAACAGCACTTCAATGTCATAATTCAAAATTAGTGAGTTTATTTCGGTGCTGTGTTTAGGAAGCGACCAACAGTTGAGCAGGGCCATTTTGACTGTCCGTACTTTGGGGTTGGGCTGCGGCGTGTGTTTGTAAGTACAGTGGTTACATTTGTTATGATACTCTTCAGGAAAGATTGAATAAAGACAGAGATCCGGAGTGTTTGTTGCCAGTTTTCGAAGAGTGTCTGCCGAGTAGGTAATGGGTGCTACCGTGATAGGAACAGGGGGACTGGGCTCTGGGCTCGTACTGGCGCGGACGGGTGCAGACGGGCTTACCTTTGGTGCACCTTCGGCGCGCTGGCGTCGCGCCCGTAGCGCGCGTCCGCTGCGCGTCCGGTGGAGGCACATCCTTATGAGGACAGGAGGGGGGGCGTGGCCTAAGGGCGGTGGGCGTGGCTCACTTCCCTGCAATATGGCGGCAATTAGTTGGCAGGTCCGCGGCAGCGTTCAGCTCGGCTGCGCGGTGTGGGAGCAGCTCTAAGAAGGGGCGAGTGCTCAAGGATAAAGTGCAACAGCAGGTGATTATTTTAAAAAACAGCTATTAATTCAGTGCTCTTTAAAAAATAAACGGCGCTCGTGGCTCCCGGCTTCCACCTCAGGAGTGTTGTGTCAGGCTAATGCGGCTTGTTTACACAGTGCGTCTTATGTAGTCACGGGGTGGGGCGTGGCCTAAGGGTAGTGGGCGTGGCTCACTTCCCTGCACTATGGCGGCAATTAGTTGGCAGGTCCGCGGTAGCGTTCAGCTTGGCTGCGCGGTGTGGGAGCAGCTCTAAGAAGGGGCGAGTGCTCAAGGATAAAGTGCAACAGCAGGTGATTATTTTAAAAAACAGCTATTAATTCAGTGCTCTTTAAAAAATAAACGGCACTCGTGGCTCCCGGCTTCCGCCTCAGGAGTGTTGTGTCAGGCTCCCGGCTTCCGCCTCGGGAGTGTTGTGTCAGGCAAGAGGTCGTCCTTAAACTTACCCACATTGGTATTGCACTTCTTTGAGAAAGTAAATACCAGTTGGGTATCGTCGGTGTAAGACACCAAGGACAGCCCTTGCTCTTAGCCACCTCTGCCAAGGGTCTGATATATAAGTTGAACAAGAGAGGGCTCAAAACAGAGCCCTGTAGGACTCCTAGCTCCAGAGCAGCCTCCCGAGAGTGGTATGGAGGAACAAAGACCTGAAAGGACCTGTCTTCAAGAAAGGACCGAAACCAGGCTAATGCCACATCTCTCACCCCACTTCCTTGAGGCGTTTCAGAAGAATTTCATGGGAAACAGTGTCGAAGCCGGCACTTAGGTCCAAAAGGACCAGTGCCGCAGAGTCCCCAACATCCAGACTGCCCCGTATAGTTTCTAACACAGCCAGTAGAGCAGACTCGGTGCTGTGCAGAGGCCGATAACCATGCTGAGTTGTAGCAAGAATAGCATTCTGCTCAAGGAACTTAGCCAAAGTAAAGTTCACATGGGATTCCACCAGCTTGGCCGGGAAGGGGAGCTGGGAGATAGGTCGATAATTCTCTGGGTCACCTGGGTCCAATGAGGGCTTTTTGAGTAGTGGGACCTCTTTAGCATGCTTCCATGCCCAAGGAACAGAAACTGAGCTCAAGGACAGATTGGCCAGATCGAGACTCACTGGAGAGTTTAAGGAGTGTAGTTGGCAGAAAAGGGCGTGTGGCATAGGGTCCGCCGGGGAGCCCGATCTGATTTTAGAACACAAAGCCTCATATTATTAGCCTCAACATATTTTGCATTCTAGTTCGCTTTGTATAGCATGTTTACATTCAGTTCAAACATTTTAGTCCATAACTGTAAAGAACATGTTTCCAAACATCTTGTTTGCTACCAGCTCCTCACTCCCTCCCTTCCCCCACCCTTCCCCCACCAGCATCATCTGCCTACTATTGGGAAGGTACAGTGAGTATCTTCTTGACAGCCGTCGTTCTATTGCAGCACAGGCTCTAACCCTGTGTTTCGGCCTCTAATTGGTTATCTCTAGAGTACTCATTTTCTCCCTGGTTGTTTCTTGGGTCCTGACTCTGCTTGCGCCTTGCATCTTGTTGATTGGGGTGTGAGTTATAGTTGCCTTAGGGTACGAGTCATAGTTACTTGTGATTACTGCAACTATAACTGGTGAATTTCTGTGTTTTTAGAGTTTAAAACGTTATGTTGCTACTGAACATTTGACCTAACTATAACGTTACTTTAACCTTTGGTTGTTCAGTGAATATGTACATAAACCCATAGGCAAATAGCTAGATACAGACTGTTGGGTTTTAACCAGTAACTAAGATATTTAACTGATAACTTGAAACTTTTAACTGCTTTGCAGGTGTCCATTTTGGAGTTGTTTCCAAATCACAACTATAGTAACTATTAATATAGCTCACAACAAGGGACACATATTTTCGAATGCATATATATTTGGTTAAGAACAATGTTCTTACTTTGAGTGCCTTATTATGGGTAATTGAACATTTTTCTAGTGTGGCATTTTCCTACTTTAGAGAGAGCAATTTGATTACATAAACAGACAGAACTAAACAGAACAGTAAAAGTAACAGATACAAAATTTCATCAACAGATATATTTAGAAAAAGAAGGGAATTACATTGAGTTATAGCTGTGCAGTTCAAGACGCATGAGATAATGGGGGATTGACAGAATGCATTTAAATGTCTGCTTCTTCAAGTTATTTCTGAGGGAGTCCGAAAAAGATGTGTCTGAGACCTTATTATTAGAGTCAGGGAGTTCCAGACAGTTCTTACAGCTCTGCTGAAGGACTGGATTGATGCAAAGGACATTGTGAATTTAAGAGTTTGCAGTAATTAGATGTTTTTATATTAAGGCATCTTTGACTTCCGGAGGAGGTTAGAACTTTGGTTTGATATGTCTAATGTGGCTTGCAACGTGCAGGGCTATTTATTTAGGTATTCATAAAAGTGATCCTTAGATTAATTATTCGTTCTGACCGGGTCTCCTCAGTCAGTTGTAGCTCGGTTCCTGTGGCACAGTGAGCAAGGGACCTATATATTCTTGAAGTATGTGACAAGAAAGATTAAGACTTATGGGCAGATTTAGCAACACTTTTTCTCGGTGCTAAGTCACCAGATGTGATGCAAAGCAGTATTGATTTTTTATTTACTGTTCATCACAAAGTTTTTTCCTCTGCAAAGTTGCCTATAAGTAACAAATAGTAACGCTTTATGCTACTTTGCACTACTTTGAATTATTTCTGTCTTGGAGTGTACCATGGGTGATACATATGCATTTCTATGCTACTACACAAGGTTGTTCACAGGAAGCCCTAGCACTAACAGTCTAACAGTTGTAGACAAGGTTTAATGGCAAAAAAATAATAACTCCTCGAAGTAGGCATTAACTTAGTGAAATGCTTCTATTTCTCCAAACTTTTAAAATATTGCATGTGTTTGCACTGTACAGCCCATATAAAACTGTTGATTTTTTTAAAATTGTGTCTTACTTCTTTTTAGTTTAGCCTCTTCGGTGCTCATGACGAGACCAGCTCATCATGGGTCACGGTGGAGCTGTGCTCATGACAAACTGGTCTCGTCATATCCGCTGCGCGCCGCCCACGCGCGATTGATTCCCTGCCTGTGCAGTCAAAATAATCAGTGGGCGGGGTCGTGACAAGACCTGCTTCTCATGACCACAGCTCCACCGTGACTCATGACAAGCTGGTCTCGTCACGAGCACTGTGGCGCCCCGTTCACCCACCGCCCCCCTGCACCGTGGGGAAATTACCCCCGCAGGGAAGGGGTTAGAATATATCATAGACATTACACATTTGCAGTTGCGGCTGGTGTCAGTGGAGAGTGGTGGGCAAGCGGGGTGGGGTACGAAAAGAAAGTACATTAAAAAAAAAACTAACCTGGCACCCACCACATTGTCACCCTTCTGCTCCTCTCGGGCTCCACAGCAGCACAGGCTTCCAGACTACCCTGCGGCCAATCCAGATGCTGCTCACATGCTGCTGGCAGCATGACATCAGCAACCGGATTGGCCTGAGTGCACTCCCAGAGAGAGTGGGAGCCTGTGCCTGCTGTCTCCAACCCAGCAATGCAGCACAGTTTAGTGACATCTCAGTGCGCATGTCAGTTTGGCCAACCTAAGATGGCTGGCCAAACCCACATGTGCACTGACAGCAGTGTCCACAACTCTCTTTCTGTGACTGCCTCCACAATGGCCCTACCCCAAGACTCAGCGCTTTGTGCTTGAAAAATAAGACAATAATAAACCTGTTTTATTATCCTTTTATCTTTCAAGCTTTGAGGCTGCTGGTGGGTGGTGGTGGGGGGGGGGCACTAGGTTGCAAATGTATGTGTGACACTAGCCAGCCTGTTTGAGAGTCAGAGCAGGCAACGACAGCAGCCCCAAAGCTGTGAAAATGTAGCTCTGCGTGGCGTTTTCAAGGAGAGAGGAGCATGACAACTTTGGCTGCCCCACTGCTTTGCACAACGTTTCAGTAATCTATCCCTTGGTGTACCTTTGTGTCATGTATATTAATGGCGGGCATTGGCAGCATTGTTGCATATTCTGTCAAGCAAGAACAAGTGGATTGGCTGCCGAGGGCTAGCATAGGTAAGATCGGCTAAATACACTTGCAGAATCACTGATTTTGCAGATCCCTTTATAAAGAACAAACTCAAATAAAATAGGCTGCATCCTCATAAATATTCTCAACCCAATAAAAAAAATGACAATGCATACTCTTTCCCATGGTGCCCCTGAAGAATAAGCAGAAAGGAGAAACTTGTTAAATGTTATACATTTCTAGTAGTCATTGCTTATAAGCCACGGATGTGAGATGTATAGAGCTATATAAAACAAATTACTTGTATTTATTCTTTTCTTAGTATTGTTAGTATGATTTGCATTTTTGCATTTTGATGATTCTTTAGAGTAATCTATTGACAGAATGCAGTGGCCTTTCAGTGGCGTACGTCCCGTTAATAAGCTGAAATGTAAACAAAGCACTTGCTTGAATGCTTTGCTTTCAATAATGAGATAACATAATTGTGTTTGCAGCACATTAGCTCCACCTCGCTTTGGCTAACTGATGAAGCTGCGTCAGTAATTGATTTCCTGATGCTGCACGCGCAGGCTCACCGAGAGCGGGGTTCATGAAAGGCAGACATGGATTTCACCGCATGCACGCACCGTCATTAAAATGGCGCGTGTTTTAATTATGTTTAGTTAGGGCTGCGAGTGAAGCCAGTCCTGGCGCTTTGATTTATGGTTGGTGTCGCTCCCAGTGCTGGCGGCACTTTCATGTGTCAGGCAGTCTGGCGCAGGAGACTTTACGCACGATGCAGCTGTGTGAGACGAAATTGGATTGTAATGTTACGGAGCCCATGAAAGACCTGGCCGTGGATACTGCTGGCTCGTTCTATTAAGGATGGGATGCAGGTGCGGGGTTTTCAATTAATTATTAGTGCTGCTTGTCCTTAAGTAGTTCAGACTGTTTTTATTGTATCGATTAAGCTTCCGGGGTGAGTTAGACTGCCGCGAACAACCTGTTGCAGGAAGCGTCTCCTCATCATAGTTTCAAAGCTTTGGGACAAAAAAATGGTTCATTATGTTTTTAGTGAAGTGACATAAAACCGCATGGAGGGGGATGTTACATCTTGCACCTCACCCACGTAATGAAAAACAAGCTCCAGCATTTTACCCACCTGCAGTTGGCCACTTCGATCCGACAATTTGCAGCTTTGTGAAGTTGGCAATTGTATAATAAATCCAGTCACTTGGGCTGGCAACTTGCTTCTACTGTACGACATTTGTTTAAAAAAAATATATTTCATTAATCGAGCTATCCTGAAAGTAGACTGTCTTTCTCCGAATATATCGCACGCAAATCGAAATGAACCAGAGTGACGTACAGCGTGCACCCATGTGCCCTTATGTTTACCTTTATTGGCTTGTAGATGTATGTATTCTGTGCAGATGGCGAAACCAGGAAATGCTTTTTAGTGTGAAGACATTTGTATAAAGTACAGAAACAAAGACAATTTTTATATCAGTGAAATTTAGACAATTCTGTACATCGAAAAGAGCCAAGTGGGTTAACTTCAGATGTTAATGTATTGGTGCTCGAAGTATAATTCCTTAAATAACAGAAGACAATGCGATCCTCGGGGGGAGCAGAGCGAAGCAGTCTCCCCCCGCGGATTTTCGCCCGGGTGGACGGACCCGGAGCAATGACGCGTTAGGACAGGGCGCGCGCGTAGATTGCTGCGCAGGAGTTTAGTCAGGGGAGAGGCGCCATGGGAGTTTACAGGCATAGGAGGTAGGAGTTTTTAGGCGAGGAAGTCGACGAGAGCGCTTCTGCAGGCAGGGCGGTGTGCCGCTATTCAATAATTTAATTGGGCGTTTTTGTACAGTGTGGACTTTGTCAAGGGAAGTCAGAGTGCTTCACAGGGGAACAGTGATTTATTGTTTATTTCTTTATTTGTGCAATGTTGTGTGGCGCGAACTTGGCCCGAAGGTGTCAGAGCGCTTTACAGGGGAACTGGTTGAAAAACTTAAGGAATTTAGATTACATGCTTTACATACAGGTAAAAAAAAAATGTTTTATTGCAAATGTACAAGATGTAAAGTCACATAAGGATAAGGAGGAGATACAAATGTATATACTCTAGAAGCCTCAGAGGCAGGGTAGATAGTACAAAGGTCTATTGCATATACTAGTGATTAGAGTTAGCTCTATATACATAGAGAAGGCATATGTCTGGAGATGTGGGGGAGCATTGTAGCTGAACAACTGGCAGAAGCGAGGGTGGCATTGATTGGGGCGGGGTGACGGTCCGGATAGAACGGGGTACAGGGGTTGGCAAGCAGTGCATTACATAAGGAACAAAATGTTTTATGAGCAGGTTATGAAGCGTACTACGTACAAGCGGTGGTATACTGCTGCAGTGGGTCGGGGGCGCTCAACCATGGGAATGCACATGACATAGGCAGTGGCGGCAATGGTGCAGGTATCGTCAGCAAGCAAAAGCGGGTGGTAGACAACTGTGTTACAAGAAGAACAGTTATGTGCAGGTTACCAAAGAGTGCAGAACTCAGGTACAGGGTAGTACTACAATAATGGCAGTCTATCAAACCTCAAGGACACACTGGGACGGCATTTCCATCGTCCTTGACTTGCTTCGGATGGGCTCGGTTATGGAAGAAGACGGAGGAGCTAAGTGGCCACGGCGTGCAGCGTCTAGAGGGAACCCCGTCATCCACCTGCCACCCTCAAGTGGACATTGACTCTGATTCAATGGGGGTGGCTTGTAACAACGGCAGAGACAAAAGGTATCAGCAGGGCTCCTGCGAGGGGTAAGTATATGGCGGTTTTGACCGGAGCGGTTAAAATTTGGTGGCGGACCTGTTCCTTGGGCAGGTCCTAGTTTTTCTTTATCAACATTGCGAAGCAGGAGCGGCTTTGCGTAGGTCACAGTATTCACGAGACTTTACTAGTGCGGTGGTCTCTGCTGCTAATCCTCAATGTGGTCGCTTCGGGTGTGGGGTTACACACTCGGACGTTGGAACTGCGGTGATGAAAGGTATTTCGCAGGGTTACTGCGAAGGGTAAGTATATGGCGGTTTCTAGCTGGAGCGGTTAGAAATTGGTGGAGGACCTTGCTACTAGGGAGGGTCATAAGGTGTATTTTTACCAGTCGCGACGCAGGCAGGGACCTCTTGATGGTGTATGATGGCAAATTGGTGAGGGCGAATTGCCAAATACTACGATACTATTGCAACTTTTCTGGTTGATCAAACGGAGTAAAATTTTGGCTATGAATGAACAGTGGTGTCGATAATATGGGGTATACATTGGAAATGTGGTTCCGGTGGTAGTCAATCCGGAATTGGGGT
Source organism: Lissotriton helveticus (assembly GCF_964261635.1). Taxonomy (NCBI): domain Eukaryota; kingdom Metazoa; phylum Chordata; class Amphibia; order Caudata; family Salamandridae; genus Lissotriton; species Lissotriton helveticus. Next base: position 57,147,701 of record NC_136060.1, read on the forward strand.
CGGGGTTTTTTCGGGGTAACTTCATGTCTGCCAGTATTTTTCAGAGGTCACGAGCGGATTTCACGATGAATCAAGGTCAGCGAGTGGGACATCGTGGGCGTGATGATCCCCAAGAATTTTCAGCAGCGGGCTGCGCAGCTAAAGTCAGATAGGTAATAGCTAGTAGGCTGTGTGGGCACGACCGGTAGCGTGCAAAGTTTTGTCATTATACCACGTTTTGCGGGCTAGTTTTCAAGGCTTTCTTTTAATGGGCAGTGGTTGGGGTAGAGAGTTGAAGGGTGTGGTTTTATTGAAGCGAAGGTTCCAAGTTTCAGTAAGGGGAGGGCTCATTCAGTTTGCTTTAGCGGGAACCAATTTCTTTTGATTGGTTACAACAGCTTCTACGGTACTTGCTCGTTTGCTGTTTTGCTGGGTGGGAGCTTAGTCGTGTTCGGCTGCATATGATATTAGTTCTTTGGGGCATTTTTGGTTTTCAGATTTGAGGGGCTTAAGGGGTCCTTTGGGCAGGAAATCTACAAATGTATAGGTTCCAGAAGGTAATTTGGATTTTGGTCGTGACAGTACAACCGGATCAAAGGGGCAGGTGGGCATGGTTTTCACTGAGTGGGAGTGGTATTGGGGTTCGTTTTCCACGGCAAGAATGGGAATCCTTTTTACTACCCCCTCATTTCAGTCACGGGTGGGATTTTGTCCTGCACACTGGGACAATATTATCTTTTTCTGGTGCTGGAGGTGTTTCCGTAAATTTGTTGACGTTAGTTGTCCAGAACCCCTATAGTATGGGATCCATTTCTGTTAGACTTGGAGAGGTGAGCGGAGGCGTCATGGTTGGGATATAAAAAAAAATAAAAAATAAAAATAAAATGTGTGTGTATATATATATATATATATATGTGTGTATGTGTATATATATATATTTAAATATATAAATAAAAAAATAAAAAAACAAAAAAAAACTACCCGGTGGCTGGAAGTTTGATGGTTGTTCCCGTTCTATGCGTAGGTAGCTTGCATGGCATGAATTTCTAAGTGCAATTTGGGGCTTGAGTCTGGCCAAAAAACAAATCTGGATCAGGGGACACTCATTTGTGAAGTGGGTCGTGATTTTTGCTGACCACCAAAGCTAGGGAAGGAATTTGGGTATCCCCGGTGCTGGACATGAACTTTACTGGTGCGGCAAAGGGGGAATGCGCTGAGAGATTTTGTTCCCTTTATTGGCAAAGATCGGGTATGACAGAGGTGGCCCTGACATGCTAATCCTCCATCTAGGGGAGAATGACCTTGTGGCATTATTGGGTTTAAGTTTATTCAACGCATGCAATTAGATTTAGCTGTGGTATACGAGAATTGGCTAGGGACCAGTCTAGGGTGGAACAAATTTGTGTTTAGACAACAGTGGAGGAATGCAAGGTGCCATAGTGCCATGGCAAAAGCCAAGAACAGTTAAACAAGGCTATGCAGATTTTCTGTGTGGGTTTGGGGATACAGACAGCCCATGACAGCATCACTGGGAAGGAAGGCCATTTGTTTGTTTGTCCACCTCACACAATTGGGGATGGCGTATTACATGCTTGAAATTAGAGACATGTTATACAAACTTTCGGAAGTGGATTTGTGGGTGTCTTCCAAAAAAAAAAAAAGCGGGCTGAACTGAGTAACAACAAAGTAAGATAAGAATGGTTTTGGTTTTCGGGTGGGGTCAGGAAAAATCCAAGGTTTTTCCTGGGTGGCGGAATAGGGGGAGGTCAAGATCTAGAGCGGACTTGACCGTCCTTCATGAGAGAGGGTGGTGGGAGGTACAGGATGGGGGAAAAGGAAAGAAAAGATGGAAAAGTGAAAGATTTTGAAACATGGTGGTGAATTCAAGAAAAAGGAAGTTATATTGGTTTTGGAACAATACAGTTATAAGCAAACAAGTGCAGAAATAAATGTTATGGTTTTGGTACAATATGCAAATTCAACGGTTCTGAAGATAAATGTAAAATTACAACTGTTTGAAGGTTTACGGATATTTATAAATTGCCTGATCTAACGAATAAAAGTGGCCTTTTATGCTACCAGTGATGTTTGTCTCATTGCATTGGGTCTGGATTATCTCGGGCGATGCGATCCTCGGGGGGAGCAGAGCGAAGCAGTCTCCCCCCGCGGATTTTCGCCCGGGTGGACGGACCCGGAGCAATGACGCGTTAGGACAGGGCGCGCGCGTAGATTGCTGCGCAGGAGTTTAGTCAGGGGAGAGGCGCCATGGGAGTTTACAGGCATAGGAGGTAGGAGTTTTTAGGCGAGGCCCACCCACCCACCCTTTGATGACAAGATGTTCAATAAAATGGTTTATGTTGTTAACAAGCTTGTATGCAAAGACAGAGATGTTAGACATGCAATATGCCACTGTAGGTCAGGCAATTGATGTGTATCCTATTATCTGGGAGTGGCGGAATAGGGGGAGGTCAAGATCTAGAGCGGACTTGACCGTCCTTCATGAGAGAGGGTGGTGGGAGGTACAGGATGGGGGAAAAGGAAAGAAAAGATGGAAAAGTGAAAGATTTTGAAACATGGTGGTGAATTCAAGAAAAAGGAAGTTATATTGGTTTTGGAACAATACAGTTATAAGCAAACAAGTGCAGAAATAAATGTTATGGTTTTGGTACAATATGCAAATTCAACGGTTCTGAAGATAAATGTAAAATTACAACTGTTTGAAGGTTTACGGATATTTATAAATTGCCTGATCTAACGAATAAAAGTGGCCTTTTATGCTACCAGTGATGTTTGTCTCATTGCATTGGGTCTGGATTATCTCGGGCGATAGGCTTTTGGCAAAACAGTAACAGTTTGTTTAATTAAACAGTTCGGGAGAATAGTTACAGGCACTAAGTCTGAGGACTGTCTCAATTTACATTGGGTTTATGCTCTTCTTACATACAAAATGACTTCAAGTAAAGTTTCCGGCGTGCCATACATGGTGTGGAATATTGGTTGCTGCCTTTGAGTCATAAATGAATGGTCAAATGGTTATTACAGGTAGTCTCCACCCTACGTGGACTCAGTGTGGCCAGTGGTGAATGTATCCAGATTTCCGGCATGGGGAGCGTGTGATCACTGCGTGTGCTCTGTCCTGATTGGCTTTGTGTTCTTAACTCGTGGCATTTGACTTTATGGTGTTTTTAGAAGTGTGAGTACCTCCGCCGGCCATGTATGCTTTATTGGACCAATCTTCCCTGACCATTGGAATGTCGCTGTGCCAATCTGTGGACTTGCTTTGGAGTTTGCTGCCCGAGCGTTTGCATGCCAGCAATTCATCTTCCCACCTGTGACCCATCAATCAGTAATCCCGGGCCGAGATCACTGGGCCTGCCTGATTATAAACTTGCGTGTCGACGTCGATGTGGAGTTCCAAACTGGCGATTCTATTAATTAAGACGATAGTTCATTTTTATTGATAAACACATCCATATCCATATTAACAGTATTTTATTATTCTAATCTAGCAACTGTGATAATTATATGTAAATCCTCAATAAACTGTCACAGGCTCAAAATACTCAGTAAAAGAAGTAATTTCAAGAGCTGGAAAGGACACAAGAATTAATAAAATAGATTACTAGCTCAACTATAATTCTCAGAAAATACACCTTGACATTTTTATGTAGAATATGCTCATTTGCATGCTACATCATAGACAACGAGATACGAATGGCAGTTTTAACATAACACTCAATTTCAACAGTCCAAGCCTCGATGATTCTCAAATTTGTAACAAACCTGTGTCTACCATGACACCTCCGTTCCACCAGCCCAAACCTATCCTTCTGGCTAACAACAGTTTGTAAAACTTGATGTTTTCAACGATTTCAAGTCGAAAATTGAGAATTTCTTCTGCCTAGGGACTCTACTACCATACAGCAATGGCCATCACATAGACCTCTGCAGTCTTGTGCATCGCAAAGGGGGCACCACTCACATGTCCCCCAATCCTGCCTAAATCTGATGGCTATCTGAGAGATAAGGGAGTTTTAAGGGTCTATCACATCATTCTGTGGGGGGACCCTATTCTTTTGAGATATATCACAGCATACAATTAAATGAGTTTGCCTATATCCTCAACATTCTACATTGTTTTTCAGATGCAGATTTGACATCACATCTGGAGAGCAGTAGTAGGACAATGCATTAATAAGTACACAGAGTTCTAAAGTCAGAGTTAATTTAATAAAGTTTTGAAATACATTGTTTAGCTTCCTTAATAATGATCTAATCCAGTGGTCGAAGTGGGTGGGATCGGAAGGGCACGGCATGCCCCTACTTTTTAATTTTAACCGCATGCGTGCGGCCGCTATTTTCGCGCTGTGCGGCTTTTTGCGAAAAGCCGCGTTACATGACGAGCTGAGCTCGTCATGAGCATGCGAGCGGCGCAACTCATGACGAGCTCAGCTCGTCATGCGCATGGAAGGGGTTAACAAAGTTCGTTCCCTACTCCTTTATATTTCTAAAGTGTTCCTGGACGGCAGGAATCGTCTGAACTTGAAAAGATATTATGAGCCCTGTGTGGTGCACATTGAAAAAGGCTCTGCAGTTGTGGGACCTGCCCCCCTTCCCCTCTGTATCTATGGGAAGGGTCCTGCCCAGCAACACTGTAGAAGCAGTATTGCACTGTATGAGCAATCAAGCAGCACAAGAAATAGGCTTCCTCTGATGGCCCTGCTGCTGCAATGATTTACATCCCATTTACTGATGATGCTACCTGCCTGCCCCCACTGTGACTAATACAATTTGTCACATCAGGATGCATTGGCGGCACCGCCCTTGACCTGATCTGCCATTTATTCTCGGGCTCATCCAGACTGAGGACGCACCAAGAGAAGTAAGAGGACTCCAGTGTGGAATGTGTGGCAAACTGTGTCCAAACCTTGGTGCTATAAAAAAAACCTGTAGAAAACGTTTAATGTCTTCCTTATTTCCTTATTTTATTTGATACATTGTGTACTGCTGCTCTGTCTAAGTTCAGGGATGTGGTACTTTTAAAAATACTGTTTACCTTTTGTAACAATATAACATAAAAGCAGCCCCAGGTGTCCGGTTCTGTGACACCAGAGCACCAAAACCCCTTGTGGACTCCATCCAGGGTCAGACAGTGAAAACAAATAGGCCCAGGTACCAAGGTTGGACTGGCGTAATGGGCATCGGGAGGTAGGCTAGAGAAGTGGGAGGCTGGTTTTGTTACTGGGGCAGCAAAACCGCCCCCAATGACAAAACCAGAAGGGCTGTCCTGCACACTAAGTAGCAGATTTACTAAGATTTTGCACTGTGTTTGCATCACAAAAGTGATACAATTCAGAGCAACATCTTTTTTTCCAATTTACTTTCTAGCTGAAAAGTAATGCGAAACAGCGCATTGCTCTGCTTCGCATTACGTAGTGCCATGGGGGCGTACCAAGGGTGGAGCATGGGTGTTCCCAACTAACCACCCAGGTTTCTCAGGCTAAACCCAATTTACTAAATAAAGTAGATTGGGTTTAGCATGAGAAAACTGCGCCTTTGTCAATTAGGCGCAAGGAAGGAGAAATGCCTTCATTTCTCCTTCCTTTTCCGACATTGTATGTGAGCTGCTCTGTGCAGCACTCATACAATGTGAGAAAAATGTTGCATGTGACAGGTCATAGTATTTTGTACAGGAAGAATAAACTTCCTGTACAAATCCTATGCTGGGCTCACTCACACAGCCTAACACTATGGCGCTAAGGTGTGTATGTGTGGCGCAAAGCAGCTGTAATCAGTGCTGGCACAAGGGAAAGGGGTGGAGTGAGCCATATCTCTGAAAATATGTCTCACTCCTGCTCCCTCCCTGTCACGCAACACAGTGCTGCCTCGTGGGGGGCTGCGCTGCATTGCATGGAGATTCGGTAAATCTCCCCTTAACTCCCTTCTCAATCTCAAAAACGCATACATCACTACAGAGTTCCTTGTAAACACAGCAGTTTTCATGCAACAATAAAGCAGTCAATATTTATATCTCTGGTGGTTTCTCTTCCTGTTGAAGAGACATCGGAGTATTGTTGATTGCAAGTTTTGACTTATCTATTGTAGCCCTGAGGGTTAATATGCCTCCCGCAAAGAACGTGTACCATACATATCAGAGAACTTTATTTAATGTGCATAGCTCAGTGGGTTACTGCTTTTGTCACTGAGATCCTTTAGTTACTTGCAGTGCATAACTTACAATTGTAATAAATCTAGCACCTTGAGCTATGACCTGCTATCTAAGAGCTGCATGCAAAGTGCATAGTGCAGATTTGGAAGTTATGTTTTTTTCCCCAGCCTTATACTATCCTAATACTGCTAAAAGGAGTTTGTTTGGGTAGAAATACATTCATTATAGTCAAGCCAACAACTGTGTTACGTTTTGAATTCTGGGTTTGTGCTTCTCCAGATCTTTAAAAATGCCTACCAGAATAGATGGCATGTGAATCCTACACTGATTAACACATGTATGATTCATTGTCCCTGTATGTATGTGTGCATGATGTAAAGTTCTCTAAGTCCCTACACTGGTATAAGAGGCACTATAAAACAAATTGAATACATGTGCGAGGGGCTATGGAGAGATGGGGGTAGTGTTAGAGGGTGTTTGTGAGGGAAACATTGGAGAGCCCCAACAAGATTGTTGGAACCTTGTGCACTGTAAGGTCATCATTTACTGTGCACTAAATGTCAATACAATTGAATATATAATAAAATGTGTTATAGAATGCACCATTAATCTCATTTTTTCCAAACACTTTCTTGGGGAGAGAACACCCTCTTCTCCATGTCCCATTTGTAGTGGTCCGGCTCGCTCACTGTGTTCGCTCGCAACTCACCATACTAATGGACAAAGTGCCAGGGCTGCTTTGGGTTCCAAGGGTCAGACAGTGAAAACAAATAGGCCCAGGAGGTTGGACTGGCGTAATGGGCATCGGGAGGTAGGCTAGAGAAGTGGGAGGCTGGTTTTGTTACTGGGGCAGCAAAACCGCCCCCAATGACAAAACCAGAAGGGCTGTCCTGCACACTAAGTAGCAGATTTACTAAGATTTTGCACTGTGTTTGCATCACAAAAGTGATACAATTCGGAACAACATCTTTTTTTCCCAATTCACTTTCTAGCTGAAAAGTAATGCGAAACAGCGCATTGCTCTGCTTCGCATTACGTAGTGCCATGGGGGCGTACCAAAGGTGGAGCATGGGTGTTCCCAACTAACCACCCAGGTTTCTCAGGCTAAACCCAATTTACTAAATAAAGTAGATTGGATTTAGCATGAGAAAACTGCGCCTTTGTCAATTAGGCGCAAGGAAGGAGAAGAGCCTTAATTTCTCCTTCCTTTTCCGACATTGTATGTGTGCTGCTCTGTGCAGCACTCATACAATGTGAGAAAAACGTTGCATGTGTCAGGTCATAGCACTTTGTACAGGAAGAATAAACTTCCTGTACAAATCCTATGCTGGACTCACTCACACAGCCTAACACTATGGCGCTAAGTTGTGTATGTGTGGCGCAAAGCAGCTGTAATCAGTGCTGGCACAAGGGAAAGGGGTGGAGTGAGCCATATCTCTGAAAATATGTCTCACTCCTGCTCCCTCCCTGTCACGCAACACAGCGCTGCCTCGTGGGGGGCTGCGCTGCATTGCATGGAGATTCGGTAAATCTCCCCTTAACTCCCTTCTCAATCTCAAAAACGCATACATCACTACAGAGTTCCTTGTAAACACAGCAGTTTTCATGCAACAATAAAGCAGTCAATATTTATATCTCTGGTGGTTTCTCTTCCTGTTGAAGAGACATCGGAGTATTGTTGATTGCAAGTTTTGACTCATCTATTGTAGCCCTGAGGGTTAATATGCCTCCCGCAAAGAACGTGTACCATACATATCAGAGAACTTTATTTAATGTGCATAGCTCAGTGGGTTACTGCTTTTGTCACTGAGATCCTTTAGTTACTTGCAGTGCATAACTTACAATTGTAATAAATCTAGCACCTTGAGCTATGACCTGCTATCTAAGAGCTGCATGCAAAGTGCATAGTGCAGATTTGGAAGTTATGTTTTTTCCCCCAGCCTTATACTATCCTAATACTGCTAAAAGGAGTTTGTTTGGGTAGAAATACATTCCTTATAGTCAAGCCAACAACTGTGTTACGTTTTGAATTCTGGGTTTGTGCTTCTCCAGATCTTTAAAAATGCCTACCAGAATAGATGGCATGTGAATCCTACACTGATTAACACATGTATGATTCATTGTCCCTGTATGTATGTGTGCATGATGTAAAGTTCTCTAAGTCCCTACACTGGTATGAGAGGCACTATAAAACAAATTGAATACATGTGCGAGGGGCTATGGTGAGATGGGGGTAGTGTTAGAGGGTGTTTGTGAGGGAAACATTGGAGAGCCCCAACAAGATTGTTGGAACCTTGTGCACTGTAAGGTCATCATTTACTGTGCACTAAATGTCAATACAATTGAATATATAATTAAATGTGTTGTAGAATGCACCATTAATCACATTTTTTCCAAACACTTTCTTGGGGAGAGAACACCCTCTTCTCCATGTCCCATTTGTAGTGGTCCGGCTCGCTCACTGTGTTCGCTCGCAACTCACCATACAGGTAATGGACAAAGTACCAGGGCTGCTTTGGGTTCCCAGTTCAGCCCTGTCTGGCACCAAATTAAAAGTGCCCCATTTAGATAATGAGATATCTAAACAAGCATTAGCAAAGCCAATGGGTATTGCCTTTGGGACCTCCTAGGTTGTGAATTTTTTTTCAACGCTTTTTAGCATCACTAGCATACTATTATGTCAATCAAAAAAATAAAGTTGGATGCATCCTTCACTTCCCAAATTAGTTAGCCAAGCCGGACAGGTCCAAGGGTATCCTTTTCAGGACACTTGAATACATAATGTTGATGTTTGAGCAGCTAACTGGATGACATGAATGTTGAGAAGCCCTTGTGGGTTTCCATGAGTCAGATAAGATTTTCCTGAAGAGTCCCTTTATCTTCTGGCCCCTGCTTAACCCCTTCCTTGCTGTCCATAAGTGCAACAAAGGCACACCTTTGTACAAGAGGAGCCCTGTATTCATGTCCTCAACCTTTGAGGCAAAGATCACTCATTGATTCCTGAACTGTTAGTGTTAAAGCATTAAGGTAATCATGTTGTTCCTGCTTATATTTTGCATGCTTTACATAATCTTGCATTGCCTATGAATGTTTGCCTTTTCCAGGATGTTATTATTATTTTCCAGGCAGTGTGTAGTTTTAATTGAGTCACAATCAGGTGTTTATAACAGGGCACAATTGGATTGTAGCTGAAGGCAGTGCGTGTTTCTCTCAGTGGGGCAGAAAGGTGTTCAGGGGGAAGAGGATGTGGCACTATGGCCAGAGCTACTATATCTGGAACTGGTGAACCAGGATCAGGCTTCTTGACCAGTCCACCAGACCACTATCCTGAGGGAGCACATTTCCCTACTGGACTTTAGAAGGCGCTGCTAGGCCATAGAAGCCCTGGTCTCTTAAAACCAGCAGGTGGACCTACCAGTGGCCAGTGTGGTTTAACCTTTAAGTCCTGTCCACCACAATCCATACTGAAGTTCACATGCAGTCTTGCAGGCAGGCCTACAAAGCAGTACACCCTAGATCAACAGAGACGTTGTCATTGAGTTTATAGGACCACATAGGATGAGGCCAGTTTGCCTCATCCATTGGTGCCTCCATTGGCCTTGCTCCAACAGTAGTAGTGCAACTTACCAAGGATCAGCAATTCAGGATTTGCACACACACCAAACTAATGGGCACATTTACGAAGGACTTGCGTCATGTTTGCGCCATGGAACATGGTAAATGCATGACACAAATCTCAAAGTCATATTTATGAAGCCACGCAAAGCCACTTTGCATTGCATTGAATGGTGTCATAAATATGAAGTAATGCAAACAGTGCAAATCACTGCTTTGACTTACTCTGCACAAGGAAGGCATTGCAGTGGGTATTCCCACTCAACTCCAATGGTTTTTTATGCATTCCCAGATTTACAAGGACTTGTAAACCTGGGAATGCATCAAAATCTTACGCCTCTCCAATTGAGGCACAACAAAGAGAATTATCTTTATTTCTCCCTGCTTTTTCTTCTTTCTATATGTGCAGCAAACATAGAAAGTGAAAAAAGCCTCTCAGGATTGTTTTTTGTGCAGAAAGGTACACTGATGCCAGTGTGGGATTTATTCTAGATTGCACTCACAGGGCATCTTAGAGATACCATCTGAAAAACAGCCATCCTCTGGTGGGTTCCCTGATTGGTAGATACCAGCCTTCCCCCACGAGGCAAGTGTCTGGACCCCTGGGGTGGGAGCCTTCACTCTCTGAGGCCAGGAGCAAAGCCATTCCTGGGCCGAGGTGTTCACACCTCTCCTAGGTCAGGAAGATCCATCTGTGGCAGGGGAGCTTCAAAGGCCATGCTGCCTTTGCAACGCCACCCCCTGGCCTCTCCTGCTATTAGGAGCAGGCCCCCTTCCTGCCTCACCTCCTTTTCGGCTGGAAGACAGGCAGGCGCAATTAGAACAGCCTAGAAGGTGTGCCCACCTCTGCCAACCCCACCCCTCAGATGGGGAGGCATGGTGAAGCCCACTCTTCAGTGCCCACTATCTTGCAGATGCCAGTCACTCGCCAATCAGGGTTAGGGTTTGTGCCCACTCCCCCACGTGGGGTGAGCACACCAAGGGTTAAGTTCCCCTAAGGTCAGTAGCCCATTGGTTACTAATCCGAGACCCCTAAAACGTCCCCTAAATACTGCGTCTTAGGGACTGCCCTGGACCCAGAATGTAGATTCCCACATCTTATTTTTTATATATTTTTTTTATACAGTTTTATATAGCGCAAACCTGACCCAAAACGGGTATCAGAGCGCTTTACATAGAACCAGTTGCATTAAATGAGGACAGATTAATTTTCTTTGTTAGGCACGGTGAGATTAAGTGATTTGTCCAGAATCACAGGATGTTCAGTGCCATTGCCGAGACTCTAACCCAGTTCCCCAGATTCGAGGTCGACTGCCCTACCCGTTAGGAAGAAGAATGAAAGAAGATGCCCAGCAGAGGATACAACAGAGAACAACTGACTTGGGCCCAGCCCTACAAGCCCATCTGCAGTTTCCAGAGGTCCTGCGCCAGCAGTCGTCTTGTCCTGCAGCCAGCAACCTCTGACTGCCATAAAAAAAGAATCTCCTGTGAACAGCAACTTTGTTCAAAAGAATCTCCAAAGAAAGACTCTGAGTCTGCTGAAGACAAAGAAACTTGATTCAGTGGCACACCAGTCCCAGCGAGGTCCCCCAGTGCTCCAGAGTCCAAGTTCACCATGGGTTGACCCCTCCATGATTCCCTGACCTTGCCTGCAGCCTCTGCACGGAGAACCCCAACCGTGAGTGGCCCGGTAAGGTGAAATTCGATCTTCAAAGGCACCCCTGCATCGGCAGCCCTGCAACCTGGAGAAGAGGACCTGACGTGCACCTACGTCTCCGAGCCCCCAAACTTACCTGCCCAGCTTTTGGTTCCTACCAGAAGTCTTCTTGGACCGAGTCTACAGCTAAAACACAAAACAGGCAATCCCTATAGGATTGCAATCGACTCATGACCCCTCCTAAGCACTCTGCCCTCTGCCGCCCCAGCACCACTCATGTTGTTGACATAGTGCTGACCTGGGACCCCTTTGCCTTGACTTTAGCCCTAGGAGCTTGGCTCCAAGAACGAGTGGCCTGCCTGAGAGCAGCCACCAACCTAAGGCCCACTAGCCCCATAGGCTAACATTGGGCGTCAGCACTCTGCACCCGGCTGCCCTAGTGCCGCTGAGGGTGCTTTTTGAGTGCATCCTTCACCCTGGGGGATTCCTTGTTCTAACCCCTGAAACTCAAGATGGATTACTTACCTGCAAACCGATAACCACATTTTCCTCCATAGGATTGCATAGACTGTTTACCTCTGAAAAAGTTCTGTGTTGATTTGTGTTTGTATGGAAACCTAAGTAAATGTGTTTTTAATGTAAAAGTGTTTTACTTACCTTCGTCTAGAAAATGTCCCAGTGTGCTATCTAGGCATATCACACTGAGTAGGACAACTGACCAAGAAAGTAATCAAAAAGTAATCCAAAAGTAAGTACAACTGTTTTTTAAGCATTGTACCGACCTGTAACAAAGTACACATCATTGCACTTGCACATTCTTATCAACCTGTTTGTGAAAGTACAATTTTACTTACCAGTACCAAGTCCTGCTTGGTTCTAAAAATAAAATACAATAAAAGAAGTGGTTTTATACAAACGATTGGTCTGAGTTTATTCTTTGAGTGTGTGCTATCATTTCTTGCCTGAATGTTTACAATAAATGCTCACCACTACCCTCTGATAAAGCCGTATTGCTCGTCCACACTACTATAAATAGAGAGTAAGGTATTATCTAATTTGACCCTTTGTAAGCCTTTGAGGATCCACTGACTCTGTGTACACTATACCTTACTTTCATATAGTATATATAGAGCCAGCTTCCTACACTTAGAATTCCTGAAATGATACATTTGCAATTCTCATTGCTAACTACCTTGAGTAGTAATTACACAAACTACTAATATAGTAGTTGTATCTCATTCATCTGATATACTACATAAAGCATCTGCAAAATGAACATGTCTGGGTTGTTCTAGGTGTATATACTCACTTTTGAGTGCTACGTCTAGATACAATAACAGGAAACTAAGAGGCATCTAATGATGGCTTCATGACATGTTGCGTGAAGCACATAAAAAATTGTAGGACTACAATCTTGTATTGACCGTGAGGAACAGAATGATGTAAACAACAGTGTTCCCTAAAACGCGGGGTCTCCTGTCATAGAATTTAAACCCAAATTTTATGTTCAGAAATGGTTTGAAAAAGGGAGGAGACGTGCTGATGAAAGAAACTGCATGGCTGGGAGACAAATGGCTTATATTTTTACTTATAAGTGTATTTGGGACATTCTATGATTGAAAAAATATCCCACATTGTAAATGTATTTTAATGTCAACAACTCATATATTAACCTCAAATAAAAGTGTATCTATTGGTTGCATTAAATAAAGTTATAAGCTGTAATTAGTCAGTGAAATACCAAACATACTAAAAATTGGTATGTTGTGCTCTTTCTAGCCACACCTCTGACTCCGCCCACTGACCCAATTCTCTGGTTATTCCCACCCCCTGATGCTCTAGCCACAGTTCCCCTACTTTTTCCCCCCACTTTGACCACTGATCTAATCAAACTATTTCCTCCAATGCAACAGAGCTATGATTAAAATCGATATAATAGACAAATCTTGGACTCAGATCATGCAGCGTTGATGTGCATATATAAGCACAGAAGTAACTTAAACTCTTTATTGCATCCCTAGTGTAAACTCCTCTTCTTCCCTGCACTCAGGGCCTCAACTGTCCACCTTCCAATTTAAACAAAACCATTCTAAAACAGCAGAAGACACTGAGGATGAAGCATTCTCTTCAAGCATATCAATAACAAAGGACTCCAACACCAGACATACAATTCCAGAATCAGTTGACATCAGCAAGTTATAAATTTAAATTATCCCATGTATGATTGATTTTGTAACAGAGTGATGATGTATTGAACAGTAATAGGAAGATAACATTGCTCTCATACCTTCCTAAAATAAACATATCGATTATTTGAATTAGTTGATCATTGTGCGTACTACCAACCTCCAACCAGGACAGTCTGTGTCTTTTCTTCCCATAGAGATTCATTACAAGATAGTCTCCTTTTAGACCTGGCATACTTTGCGTGGTTTCCTCTCACTTTTTGCCTTCTTACCTCCTGTCTTGAAGACTTCATTTTTGCTGGTTTTAGGATTCCGAGCACTTTACCCCTGCTCCAGTGCTAAAGTGCATATGCACTGCACTCAAAACATGGTAATATTGGCTTAACCACAACTAGATACATTAATTTACATATAAGTCCCCAGTAAAGTGCTCTATATGTGCCAGGGCATGTAATTTCAATGGTACCAGTGGGCCTGCAGCACTGATTGTACTACCCACTTGGTAGCCCTTTAAACATATCTCCGGCCTGCCATTGCAGAGCCTGTGCGTGTAGTTTTAAACTGATGTTTCGATTACATGCCAAGTCCAAAACTTTCCTTTTATTACATGTAAGTCATCCCTAAGGTAGGCCCTAGGTAGCCCCATGGGCAGGGTGCCGCGCATTAAAAACGTTTCTTAAGTTTACATGTCCTGGTATTGAAATACTCTTAAATTCGTTTTGGCTTTTTCTTACTTTAACAATTTGCCGCCTCTGTTTGTCTCTGAATACACGTTTGGGATGGGCAACAGGTGGGATTTGTGCATTCCCTCTTGACAGTCACACAAAGGGAGAAGGTTGTGACATGTACAAGCCTGATGACCCATCACCAGGCTGTTGGGCCTTCCTGAGGTGAATTGGGAGGGAGGAGCTGACACTTGCACCTGAAAAGGGCTGTGCCTCTCCCCACACAAAGAGCTGGATAACTCCTGTAGTAAGCCTGGAGTCTGGGCAGGAAAGGAAGGGACTCTGTGATCTTCAAATTCCTCTTTGATGTCACCCTCACTTCAAAGGAACATGTGGGTAGAAGTCCCGGAAACCTGACACAACCAATTCAGAACTCCACTGGAACCAAGGAGATTCTGCCAGGAAGTAGAGCTACTTTACTGCAGGAGGGACTGCCACTTTTGTAACTGCATTAGTGTGTTGGCCTATTACCTACTGATTGCTGTGCTTTAGGAGGGACTACCACTTTGCTTCCTGCTCTGCTGGGCAGCTGCCTGCTGCTTTCTGCCTGGGAGTGAGAGAGACCAGACCTGAAAGGCTTCTTGCAACTCTGTTGGTGCTGCTGGAATCTACAATCTGTGAGTCCTACTCTTGTCTGAGGTGCCCACTCCAGTCCTTGGCATCAGGAATGGGTTCTGCAGCTGTTTTCTGCAAAAATGGATGCAGTGACACTGTGCTGATCATAACTGATGCAGTGCCCTCTGACGCTGATGCAGTGTCGATTCGACAACGATGCTGGTCCTGTCTGAAAGGATCAATGATTACGCAGTGCAATCCTTTGACACCGACTGCAAGGCTTGACTCTGACACAATGACCCATCTGCGTGGATTGAAACCGATGTAGTGAAGCTGTCGATGCCAACACTTGCTCTGGACAAGGTACTTTTTTAGTGGGCATTGGATAGGTTCTGTAGCCGGCCTGCCCTCCATTGCAATCGGCCTGAACTATGGATTTGTACTGGTCACTTGTGATCTCAAGGAACCTTTTGAAGGCTAGTGACTTCTAAGCACTGTTTTTGCATTTAATCTTTAATAATTCATATCTCAAGTTGTACTTTTTATTGTTTGTTTTTGTGCCTGCCACCGGGTGTAGGGATCAACAGAGGGGCACCACAGGTGCCCTAAGGCCGCCATTCGGCAGCCTCGCACCCATTGGGGCCCTACTGGGGACCCCCAAAGACAGTTTCTGACTGCCTTTTCGTGCCGTAAACACCGGCACAAAAAGGCAGTAAAGGTTGGAAAGAGGCGACCGGGGGAGTACTGAACGATTTCCAGACGGCGGGCTGTCTCTCTGAGCCTGTTGTAAGTCATCCGGAAATCCGAGTCAGATTCTTTTCCGACCGATCCCATCGGAATAGCACGGTCAGAAAGGAATCCGGCCGGCACTTTCCCGATTCGGGCGGAAGGGCTCTGACCATCGTTCCGAGCCCTACCGTCCGAAATCAGAATCGGCCCCGTAATGTGCCTTTTTTGTGATTCAGTATTGCATGAAATACTTGCACAGCCCATCTCAAATACTGGTTGTGTGGGTGTACAATTCACACCATTGTAATATTTGTTCACTTGTGTGCAGGAATGCCTTTGTGTTTCTGTGACATATTACTGAAGTGGTTTCAGAGATAAAGAGGTACTAGGTAGACATAATAACTGTTTCACAGTTAAGAAATGTCCCACGTTTTGCACAAATGTAAGTATGCTTTTGTAAGTTGGTTAGGGTTGTCTTAGGAATCCTTCTGACATCCTTTGATAGTTGGGGCTGATAGCGCGCGCAGGTCACCCGACTATAATTTTTTACCATATGCACATTTTGGGCCCATAAATTCAATGTACCATATTTATTAATCGGGTAACCTACACGTTACTACCAGTAACCCTAATTCATTCCTACCTATTTCCTATGTACCTGACTTACCAATTGTCACAGGTACCTATGATCATAATGGATCAAGGAGCTAGCTGCAAAAGATAAACAGTCACCAAAATACAATAACATTTATAATATGTGCACTCTTTATAATAACCACAGACTCAGGAAGTTTTGAAAAACCTTTATCTAGTCTTCATTAGAAGTAGTAAGCATAAAGTTCACAGTGAGTAGACTATCAATGACCAAAATCATGAAAATCTTATAACCATGTAGAAAATAGATTATGCCAACCATTGGAATTCTAAAGGAAGGTAAAAACAGGGAACATGCTAATAAGAATTTTCAGAAATTTGACTTAGTATGATGTATCTAGAGGACGGGAAAGATAAGGAACATGCTAGAATATGTACCACTAGCATGGAGAATCAGGAAAAAGGGACTTGATTGATAATGACGAATATTTTGAAATAACCATGTAGCTGTAGGAAAGGTACGAAAAATGGAACACGCTAAAATTCAGAGCAATCACTTGAATTGGACTAAAGGAAGGTAAAGAAAGGGAACATCTATATTTTCATGAACAGTGTTTCACAATTGACTTATAGGATGGGGAGAAATGGAACACGCTAATAAACAGCAAAAGTGTAAAACTTTATTTATTGGTCAGCACAGGGAAGGTGAGAAGATGAACAAAGTGCAAATAAGACTTTTAGCAGTTTCAGGAGGCAAGAAAAGACGTAAGTGTATTTCCCTCACAGATTTATATTTACCTAGAACAGTGTGGAGACCAACCCTGGCCACGGGTTAGTTAAGGACAGGAGAAACCCCAAGGAATACAGTCGCCAGTAGGCCAGCAGGTGCAGCATGGAAACCCAGGACAGGAAAACCAGATTAGGATCAGGACAGGATCACCAAAGTAAGTCCAGCACCCGCAGTTCAGTTGCAACGCCTGCGCTACACCTTCTCTGCAGCTTTGTCAAAACCCCGATTGGGTTCTCGAATTCCCCAGCAAAGTGCTTCGCCAGCACTTAAGGTTCTCAAAACCCCGATTGGGTCTGTGAGTTTGTTGGACAGAGTGCTCCTCAGCACCTCTGTTTCAAGCAGCTATTGAGTGCGTAGGGTCAGTGACAGGTCAGCTATTCGGACAAGTCGGACAATTTCTCTAGCTAAACTAGGCTAGTTATACTGTTTTTGGATCAGTGTACCACCCCCTCCAAATGTTGCAAGTGTAAGAATCCCCAATTTCGATTGGGCAAAAGAGAAGTCAGGTCATAACACCTCCTAGGATTTGACTTTCTCAAGCCCCTCATTTGAATCTTTCATACCCGCCCATTGAATTGCGGGTTCCCATGACAAGTTCCTTACACATAACAATGGTGAATTTAACAATGTATACAATTGTGATACATTTAGTACAAATCAGCTTCTTCTACTCGGTGAAGATGCCTCTTCCCAGGCGCATCTTGGCTGGGACTGCCACTTGGTATGGTTCCAAAGGTCATTGCTGTGGAGACTCGTAGATCTCGAGCAGACTCAGTGTCAAGCAAAATGGAGTACAGCATGGGACATCAGGCCATATTTCGTAATGCATCATGAAATGGAAAAGAAACAGTTTTAGAACACAGAAAAAATGAATGCACTGTATACCAGGAATCCCTACATTATTCCCATTACCTTATACTAAACTATAGTATTAAGATTAGGCAGAACGAACAGCTTAGCAAAAGCAGCGATGCAAGCTTGCAGGCATGTGAGAACACAAAGTGGCCATTTTAATTCTAGTGCGCAAGTGCAAAAGATTTCCCACTAGAACTGCGAGTACGTCACATCACATGGGTATGACCGACGCATGCGCAGAAGAAATTCCCGCGTAGCAGCAGCCATCTTAGTAGCAAGCGTATTAGGATTAGTAACCACATAGGCAAGCTTCACTGGGACACCCCGATGTCAGAATAAAGGGAAAATAATAAGACAAACAAGTTGATTATTACTATTAGGGTTATTCGAGGTTCATGAGTTAAAGCAAGTCGCTGTACGTGCGAATCCTTGCTCCATCAATCCCCTCTTTGATGATATTTTATATCCTTACAAATTAATAGAACCAAATGCCAACTTTTTCACATTTTACCCAGTTCAATCTCCTCAAACATTCTGTTCAGCTTTTTCTCAGTTTCTTTATTAGGGTGAGAATTTTTAACCCTTTTATAAATCTGATTATTTAGTTCTTCTAATTCAAGCTCATCAACATTTCGTTTCACACCTCTCTTGTTCACAGTATACTTCTTTTGGTGTTTTCGATATTTAAAGCAAATTACTATTATAAACATTACTAACCCTATTCCCGCAATTGGCATCAGTACTTTACTCAAAAGACTTTTTCCTAGGTTAGAAAACCAATGTCCTACAGCATAGAGACCATCAGTCAGTCTCTTCCAGGCACTGTCAACCTCCAGTGGTTTAAGCTATTTTTCCAAATTAGTAATGTTCCTCACATACCCCTTAATTTCCACACTTTTGTCAGGTATGTTGGTGCAACAATGCTGCGCTTTCAGCATTCTGCAGACTCCGCCCTCTTTTGCCAATAATGTATCAAGTGGTACAAAAGGGGGTGGTGATGGACGGAGCATCTGAACCAATCAAACACTCACGCCCAGTCAACAGATCTGGGTTTAATCCATCACCATTCTTTAGCCCACTCTGCCACCCCAGACCAGACATGGCAATATGCAAATCAGTCTGACCCTGTGCCTCATGGGAACAGTCCAGCCCGAACTGCCAAGCCATGCCTTCCCTGGACTGGAAACAAGCTTCCGAGGACCGGTTTCTGGCATTTCAGCCGTGTTCAGCCCAGCTTGCTTGAATCCAGTGGCAAAGTGAGCAAGGGACTCACGTCTGAGTATACCCTGCCAAGTTATGGCGAACAAAGTGGTACAAAAGAGGGTGGTGATGGACGGAGCATCTGAACCAATCAAACACTCACACCCAGTCAACAGATCTGGGTTTAATCCATCACCGTTCTTTGGCCCACTCTGCCACCCCAGTTCAGACATGGCCATATGCAAATCAGGCTGACCTTGTGCCTCATGGGAACAGTCCAGCCCAAACTGCCAAGCCATGCCTTCCCTGGACCGGAAACAAGCTTCTGAGGACCGGTTTCTGGCATTTCAGCCGTCTTCAGTCCAGCTTGATTGAATCCAGTGGCAAAGTGAGCAAGGGACTCACGTCTGAGCATACCCTGCCAAGTTATGGTGAACAAAGTGGTACAAAAGGGGGTGGTGATGGACGGAGCATCTGAACCAATCAAACACTCACACCCAGTCAACAGATCTGGGTTTAATCCATCACCGTTCTTTAGCCCACTCTGCCACCCCAGTTCAGACATGGCCATATGCAAATCAGTCTGACCCTGTGCCTCATGGGAACAGTCCAGCCCGAACTGCCAAGCCATGCCTTCCCTGGACCGGAAACAAGCTTCCGAGGACCGGTTTCTGGCATTTCAGCCATCTTCAGCCCGGCTTGCTTGAATCCAGTGGTTCGCCATAAGTTGGCAGGGTATGCTCAGACGTGAGTCCCTTGCTCACTTTGCCACTGAATTCAAGCAAGCCGGGCTGAAGACAGCTGAAATGCCAGAAACTGAGGGATGTCAGCGCAGCTCCGCAACTGACTCCCTCCTTCACAAGGTATCGTAAACTCAATTCTTTTAATTAAAGTGCAAGTGCTTTGTTTATTTTACAACGCAAAAACATTCGCCACTGTACTCGAGTGTCTAGAAAGAAAAGATTTGTTTCACTGCAAGTAAATCCCTTTTGTTTACTTTTCATATACTACGAGTAGATCCCTTCTGCCTACTCTTCACACAAGCATTAGAGAACCTGCTGCTCCTTCGACTCATCCACTTTGGGTTATATACTAAGCCAAAAGTTTCACCAGTGAACCCCTTTGCTAACAATCAAGCTCAGACGAACCTGCTACTCCTTTCGTGTGACACTTACTAGGTGATATCACAATAGAAGTTTTCCCAGCGAACTCTTTGCTACCATGCATTCATACATTTATACAGAAACCCTAATTAGTGCTTCCAGTTCTGCCCAACCTGCATCAATTTTCCTTGAGCAACTGACCTCACTGCGACGTGGCTTCTATTCTACCACTTGCTATTCTGCCCCCGGGGATTCCAGACAACATATAACATTCACTAACGAGTTGGTTAGAACATTAAATCAATATAGCAGCATTTCAAAGAATAATCAAAACATTTCAATACATTTCAAAACAATTTCATTTGATCGATCGATACTTTTAGCAGCAATAACATTTTCACAGTTTAGCAGCAGTTTATTACCTATCTTAACTAGTCCTGCCTACCTTTAACTAGTCCCTAACCATAGCTCTGCTACCAGAAAATTACTGATAGCGCGCGCAGGTCACCCGACTATTATTTTTTACCATATGCACATTTTGGGCCCATAAATTCAATTTACCATATTTATTAATCGGGTAACCTACACGTTACTACCAGTAACCCTAATTCGTTCCTACCTATTTCCTATGTACCTGACTTACCAATCCTTGTCACAGGTACCTATGATCATAATGGATCAGGGAGCTAGCTGGAAAAGATAAACAGTCACCAAAATACAATAACATTTATAATATGTGCACTCTTTATAATAACCACAGACTCAGGAAGTTTTGAAAATCCTTTATCTAGTCTTCATTAGAAGTAGGAAGGATAAAGTTCACAGTGAGTAGACTATCAATGACCAAAAACATAAAAATCCTATAACCATGTAGAAAATAGATTATGCCAACCATTGGAATTCTAAAGGAAGGTAAAAACAGGGAACATGCTAATAAGAATTTTCAGAAATTTGACTTAGTATCTAGAGTACGGGAAAGATAAGGAACATGCTAGAATATGTACCACTAGAATGGAGAATCAGGAAAAAGGGACTTGATTGATAATTACGAATATTTTGAAATAACCATGTAGCTATAGGAAAGGTACGAAAAATGGAACATGCTAAAATTCAGAGCAATCACTTGAATTGGACTAAAGGAAGGTAAAGAAAGGGAACATCTATATTTTCATGAACAGTGTTTCACAATTGACTTATAGGATGGGGAGAAATGGAACACGCTAATAAACAGCAAAAGTGTAAAACTTTATTTATTGGTCAGCACAGGGAAGGTGAGAAAAGGAACAAAGTGCAAATAAGACTTTTAACAGTTTCAGGAAGCAAGAAAAGACGTAAGTGTATTTCCCTAACAGATTTATATTTACCTAGAACAGTGTGGAGAACAACCCTGGCCATGGGTTAGATAAGGACAGGAAAACCCCAAGGAATAGAGTCGCCAGTAGGCCAGCAGGTGCAGCATGGAAACCCAGGACAGGAAAACCAGATTAGGATCAGGACAGGATCACCAAGGTAAGATCAGCACCCGCAGTTCAGTTGCAATGCCTGTGCTACACCTTCTCTGCAGCTATCAGTCAAAACCCCGATTGGGTTCTCGAATTCCCCAGCAAAGTGCTTCGCCAGCACTTAAGGTTCTCAAAACCCCGATTGGGTCTGTGAGTTTGTTGGACAGAGTGCTCCGCAGCACCTCTGTTTCAATCAGCTATTGAGTGCGTAGGGTCAGTGACAGGTCAGCTATTCGGACAAGTCGGACAATTTCTCTAGCTAAACTAGGCTAGTTATACTGTTTTTGGATCAGTGTCCCACCCCCCCAAATGTTGCAAGTGTAAGAATCCCCAATTTCGATTGGGCAAAATAGAGGACAGGTCATCACACCTCCTAGGATTTGACTTTCTCAAGCCCCTCATTTGAATCTTTCATACCGGCCCATTGAATTTCGGGTTCCCATGACATGTTCCTTACACATAACAATGGTGAATTTAACAATTTATACAATTGTGATACATTTAGTACAAATCCGCATCTTCTACTAGGTGAAGATGCCTCTTCCCAGGCGCATCTTGGCTGGGACTGCCACTTGGTATAGTTCCAAAGGTCATTGCTGTGGAGACTCGTAGATCTCGCGCAGACTCAGTGTCAAGCAAAATGGAGTACAGCATGGGTCATCAGGCCATATTTTGTAATGTATCATGAAATGGTAGCAGCAGCCATCTTAGTAGCAAGCGTATTAGGATTAGTAAACACATAGGCAAGCTTCACTGGGACACCCCGATGTCAGAATAAAGGGAAAATTAATAAGACAAACAAGTTGATTATTACTATTAGGGTTATTCGAGGTTCATGAGTTCAAGCAAGTCGCTGTACGTGTGAATCCTTGCTCCATCAGGGCCCTGCCCATTTTTAAAGAGTGGACAGTTATTCGTGTAAAAAAAATCATCCAATTCCATCTTTTACAGCTGTGTTCTCTCCAGTGTAAGTACTAACTTTGAGTTTTCTTAGCTCCTGTGCTGGAGAAAGCTGGAGCAGGAATCAATTTAAATTAAATGGCATAATATCTCTATCTTACTCAAACAGGGTTAACCCCTACTCGTTCATTGATCTTACTTCTCTTCACCAGACCTCTCCCATCACGTATGAGAAGATTAGGAGCTTAGCATCACAAACCATCATAATCACAGTTCTATTTCTACGTTCAGCTTAGTAAAATCTCTTATTCAGGTACTTCAATAGATCAGTTCAATAACATTGATTATAAAAATATTGTTAGATCAAATCATATCAATAATTCATCAAGGGCATTCCATAAAGGAAATAATCCATATTGTAAGAATGGGGCAAAAATGGTGTTAGGAGGAACCCATAAAGGGTTCAAGTTTGAATGAAAAGAGTAATTAGTGCATGAAGCTCAAAGTCACTCAATAAATGTCAGCAGAACTTGCCCTAAAGAGAGGTTCATGAATGCCAGTAGAGATCAGCAAATAAGACAAAAATAATAATTTACAAGCAAACTGCAATCAGCAATAGGTTTGGAAAAAGGGTGGTAAATCAGTGTTCAGCCTTCAGCATAAATTAGTTAGGGTTTAGTTTCAGAGTGGAACAGGTAATAGTCTAACGGAAAATGGGAAGCATTAACCTACCCTTAATATAAATAGTCTAAAAGAAATGTTACAGTTCAAGTTGTCTCTTTTTCTCCTCTTGTCTGAACAGCTCTCGGTATTCTTCTGCGTTGAGTCTCTTTTTCCTTTCCTACGTTGTGGACAATGGACTACAGTCACTAATCATGAAATGTGAAACATTATTACAATTGTCTTTGTAACCTTCTACTAAAATAAATTGTATGTCAGCTAAACAATGGACTATGTGAAATAGAAACATAAACAGCAAAAGAATATTATTCAGCACCACGTTTTTTCATTATTAAATGAGTTAAATGTGGTAGAAGGGTCAACATTTCTATTCATGCATTGTAACTTTGTGAAATAAGTTTTCATTTCATATAACAATAAACAATTTTTAGCAAAGACTTTCAAAAATGTATTGTTTTTGATCAGAAACATTCTGCAGTGTTATGTGAAGCTTTCATGAAAGATATATCAAGGTAAGGCCAGCTTTTAAATAATTTATACATGTCTTAGCCCATCTACTTAGGCCACTTGTAAAATGAAGCTTGCTTTGTCAATTTTTAGGCCAAATACTTAATAGTATAGCTACATGCTACATTTGCACATTTTAAATGTCATGCCAGTTCAATATAAGGTGCGCGTAGGCATTGCACATAAGAGCTTAAATAAAACCCTCCTTTAACAGTCAGCATTTTGTTCGGGAATTGGAAGTTTGGTCCAATTTGCAGCAGCTTTACAACTTCGGGTTGCACACCAGTACAGACCAGGGCTGTTCACCTAATATGTATTTGGACAAGAGCTGTCTACAAGGCACACGTCCCAAAAAAGAAGTGTGGGAACTAACCAAGTGAGGCAGTATGCAAGTGGCATAATTTGTGCTTGATATTTTGTGTGGCATCACATGAAGCGACATCACAACTTTACAGGAAGTAATATCATAAGAGGTGACATCAGATTTTAAGACCTCACACATATGTTTAACAGGTCTATCATGAGTACATTTGAGAACATAGGAAGATTTAAACAATTTAGCTGATTAGTAGATAAGCCACTTGAGTTCCCTGTCTGAAATAATTAACAGCACAAGTGAAGATGATGTCTGATGTCTAACTAAGTACACTAATCAAGACATTAGGGGCCAGATGTTCAAATCATTGTGTCCAGTCTCAAATGGCCTGGTTCACAGGAATGGGCCATGAGTGAGTGGAAAAATTATTTTTCACATATACAAAATGCTAATTTAGATTCAGTAACGTGTTTTAGGCTTCCCTTCCAAGTACCGAAACCTTATGATATGTATTACTGTTTTACAATTGAAGTCTGGTTGTAATCCATTTGCAAAAGGTAAGAAGTCCTCTTGCGATCCCTTCCCCTTTGACAATGTTGAAAAATATTTTTTTATCAGCAGATAGTTTTCTTTGGGACCACTGCCCACTCTTAAAAAATTCAACTTCAAAGTTTTCTTTTTTTCTTTTTAAACACATCCCATTTTCCTTTAGGAAAACTAGTTGCATTTAAAAAACAAAAAAGATTGCTTTATTATAAAGCAATATCAGACATGGTGGTCTATTTACCTCAGCAGGCCACCATCTGTGTGATGGCTGGAGTTTATTATGGGTTGCAAATTGCAACCTGCCTCATTAATATTCATGAAGTAGGTTGATTTGCGACCTACTAGGATTTTCAATTTTGGAAACAAAATTATACCTTAGCGATACAGATTCCCTAATTACGATTCAGAGATAATTGCGATTAGGAAATCAGTATTCCTAATGTCTGTACATCTGACCCTAAGTTATACAAGCTAGGTATACTAAACCTTTGGGTCGAGAGTCTCTGCTCTCTGAGGCCAGAAACAAAGGACATCGTGGGTGGAGGTGTCACATCTCCTTTTTCCAGGATGAGCACAGTGCTCAAGAGGGAAGCTTGAAAGGCCTTGCCGCCTTTGTAAATTGATCCCAGCCTCTGCAGCTAGCAGCAGATGGCAGCTCCCTGGTTCAAACCCCCACTTTTGGCAGGAGAACCGGTGTGAAAACTTAGTAAGAGTAAGAGGTGTGCTTCCCTTCACCAACGCCTCCCATCAGGTACAAGAAATGAAGTGAAGCACATTTTACAGTTCCCACCAGCTTGAAGATGGTGGTATTCATGCAATCAGGGCTAGGGCTCTGCCTCCTCCCACAGCAGGGTGGCATCATAGAGGGTGCACTGTAGACACCCCAGGTAAGAGAACCATTGGTCCCTACCTGTCACTCTCCCGTAGCGTCCCTAAATCTAGTATTTAAGTGGCACCCCCAGACCCTGAAATCAGATTCTTGATGACCTAAGAAGAGCATAACACTACAGGGTCACACCAGCATAGAAGACTACAGACATCAACTGAATGGCCCCAGCCCTACAGGTCTGTCTGCAGCCCTTGATGATCCTGCATCAAAAGATGATCCATCCTGCAGCCCAGTGACCTCGAAAGCCTTAGGAGGGCTGCCTGCCTTCAACAAAGACCAAGAGCTCTTGTGGACAGCGGACCGTTCCAAAAGAAACAAAGTTTAATGAACAAAGATCTCTACCCTGAAGCACGGCAAAACCACTGCCGGTGCTGATGCCCACAGCCCAAGTCTAAGTGGCCCACCTGTCCTGTGAACATTCTCCAGCACTTCTGAGCAAGAATCCACCGAAGGCTGACCCCTGCTAGATTCTACCTCGATAGCTGCAGCGTCAACTCAAAGACTTCCCCTGTCCACGACCTACCTGATAAGACGTTTCTGATGCCTAATGAGACCCCTGCACCCAAATCCACTGGTCCTTGGGGAGCATGACCAATGGTATCCATATGACCTCTAGCATCTCTTCTTACTTGGGCAGCTATGGGTTTTCTTCATCCGGCCTTCTGTCCTGAGTCTGTAACCTGTCTTTAAAACCGATTTTCCCCATTGGTTTGCATTGGGCACCCAACATTCTGATCGCACTCTGCACCTGGCTGCCCCTGTACCGCTGATGGTGTAAGTTTGGTGCTGCCTTGTGAACCCCCGCCTTGTGCTTACCTTATCCCCTGGAGACTGTGTTACTAGGCCATATAACTCACCTGTGAGCAGCATTTCTTTGATTATTCCCTGTCTCTATTGGATAAACTCTGCACCCAGCCGCCCCTGTGCTGTTGAAGGTGTAGATTTGCTACTTACCTGAACCGTGCCTGATGCTGATTCTTCATCCTGAAAACCAAGACTTTAAGTTGTAAGCTTACCTGCAAAACAGCATTCTTGTTTTCCTCACATAGGTTAACATTGCTGAACAATGATGTCTCTCCCGTGTGCTTTGGTGCTCAGGTGTCTGAGATAGCCCCACAAGCACCAAAGCAGTAAAAGTGAAATGAGCCGATTGGCTCATTTCAGTTTCACTTTCAATGTAATGATGCCAAGCATGCAATCATCATTTCATTAAAAAAAATCACCCGGAGGGCTGGGCAAGCTCTTCTCCAGCGCCTGAGGCTGAAAAAAAAGAAGGAATTCTCTGAACTATAAACAAAAGTGATGTGCCAAGGACGTAATGGTTACGTCCTCAGCACACCAGCGCCACAACCGATGATGTAACTATTACAAACGTGGCAGAGAAAGGATTAAAGCCATGTTTTCTAAATATTTTTTAAAAACCTCACTTTACCAATGCATCAAATTTTTGTAAATATTAAAAATAGCAGATTGACTGTGCTATTTGAATTTTAATATTTTTTGATAGTACAGCACCAGCCCTAACAGTGAAAATAACCTTTGGGTGCTAGCATTTGTAGGAACATGCCAACATTAAATTCTTGCAGATACTACTTGTAAATACTAGGCACCCTACCTTGTGGACTGAAGGTCCTACTTTTCGGTGACTTAGAAAAAGAATGTCCTTCTTCTCTTAGAGCAATCATCATGCTGGTTCTGCTCTGCCATGCAAAAGATGCCTAACAGGAAAGCAATATATCATCATTGTACAATGGATGTCCGAATGCTATCCTGTCCTGGCAACTGTTCTTTAGAACAATGCTGGTGCTGTAGAAGGAACAAGTCTGAACGATGTTTTATGTCTACTCTGAATCTCTTTCACTGGCCCTAAAACTCAGTACAGTAAAAGACTAAACACTGGCAGCTTGTTTATCCACAGGTTGCTATGAAGCTTCAGTCTTTTGTGCTTCGCCCCGATCAGGCTACATTTTTTTACTCTTTTAAGTCCATAGGAACAATAAATCTTTTCATTTTCTAAAAACATCCACTGGGGTTCTCAGCACTTTTTTATTGATGTTGTGTTTCAAGATATTTTGTAAAGTTTTTTACCTTATTTTCATGTACATATTCATTAGTAGGTGAGTGGATCTGGGCTTTCTACTATCTCAAAATTGACGATATCTGATTTAACAAGGGCAAGGGGCCTCCCCCTCCCACCCACTGGTCACTCTAAGTATGCTTTGACAACACGTCTTTTGGATTCTAATTTCATTGCAGGGGAAATAGGACTATAGACCATAACAGTTTGAGGATCAGTGAAAAGGCTCTCCCTCAGTCCCCCTACACTTTGATGGATAGTAAAATTGGACTTCGCTGGTTCTCCCTCACTTAATGGAAACAAACAGAGGACCATATGTCTGTTTTGGAAGACCTCTACTAAAGAGTCGGCCATCTTAGACTGCCATCACCACAGTGCTATAACCCTTAGTTTTTAAGAGCTAGCGATGTCTCCTCTCTCTCACTTCAGGCCAGACTTTAGTAACAATCTTCCCTCATCTTTTATCCCCGTTCTCTATCTCTATGGCCTGTGTGTTTTCTTTTATTTTACCCCACTTCCTACCCAGCACCTGGTACCCATGGTGCAACCATCAGTACATCTCTGATACAATCCCCCGTCTCCCCTTCATCCCTTAATAAATGAGTCACAGCCGCAGCTGCTAATTTCACCCTTCCCCTAACCGGCCGCCTTCCCAAATTCTTCTCACCGGATTCCACAGATCCCTCTTGAGCCCTTTACACCCATACACACTTTTGCGCCTCTTTCACAGCACCTACCTTTCTGCGCATATCATGGAACTCACAGGCACACATACTTACAACATCATTTATCCCCACAATTGCTCAAAAAAAGCTGCCAAACGTTTCAAGCACAATTTTATAAAATCGCACCCTGACACTCTCTTCGCTGATCCCTATTTCTCACTACACTACGGGAACACAAGCATTGACATAATTTTCCACACAAAACGAAGAGCCCAAGGGAGGGAAGCATTCCTAGCCACTTTTACAATATCTTCCACTAGGAAATCTGCACATGGTCTAGTCATTTCTATTGCCCCATCCCAGCTCTTCCATGCGACAGCAACCATCACCATCTACAATAACGGAACAATCCTCATTCAATCCATGGACCGTAGTTTAAATCTCCTGGACAACAACTTCCCCATTATTAAACAACAAATGTCTAATCCCCAAATTACTACCCAAGCTATTCCCACCTACAACAGACAAGATGTCACATCTCCAACCCCCTCTGACAGCCCCCCTACACTACCACGTCCACTATGGGCATCGGTTCCATATGCTTCTTCCACCCTGACCACCCCTTCCACCAACTCTCCCCATTTCACCTCACCTAACCCACGTACTTTAACTCCACCTAGCACGCCTGAGACAACATACACACCGCCAATAGATATTGAACCAATAGAACCTGAACCCCTTCCGGGTACAATCATAGCTCCCGCCCCACCTGACATCACCCCTTCCATAATCATCTCTCGCCCACCTCATCCTTGCTTCACAATGACACTCCTAATACATACTCCCCCATTCCCTTACTGGTACAACGTACACACCTACAATAGAAACTGAACCCCCTCCGAGCATGATAATAGCTCCCCCTAACATCACCCCTTCTTTAATCAGCTTTCCCCTTACCTCATCCTTGCCCCACATTAACAATCCTAACAAGTACTCACTCCATTCCAGTCAACCCCCCACAGGTCAGTTGTGGGCACACAACAGAACACCCCATTACCACTCCGAAAACACACCACCCTATGAACACCCACCACTCCCAATCACACCTCCCACACCCACTCAGCAGCCAGCTACACTAGCAACTCAGCCATCTACATCAACAACTGTCCCAGCTGCACACACAGCAACGCCTCCAACCCTACTCACTCCTGCACCAGATCACACTCCTAACCATTCCACTTTCCAGCCATCCACATTCATATCACAACCACCTACCCCACTCATAACCGCTCCAGACACAAGACTCGCGGAGATTATGTCCGCACTTCACCAAATCAAAGAGGAACTCCAAGCTCTTAAAGAGATGATATTGAGACAACCATGGCACACTAGATCTTCAAGAACTTCTATATCTTCTGTAGTGTAGTTCCTATTATCCCAATAGGCTCTGCGCATTGGAATAATACCTTCAATAGTATAGGCCTAGACCAGACGTTAACTAGGTCTTCTATTGTCGATATTAGACTTAAAGTTTTGGGTTTGCCAGCTAGCTCAGAGTTCACTAGAAACTTTCTCGAATAGGCAAGGAGGAGTTGAACCTCCCTGGATAGACAAGAAGGGATTTACAGCCTGATTCATGTACATGCCGTTTTGCGTGTCCCTAATAGCGAATCATAGCGATTCGCTATTGAGGACACGCAAAACGGCATTCATGTAGGAATTGCTACTTAAATAGCGATTCCTACATGTTCTTTATTTGCGAGTAGCAATTTGCTACTCGCAAATACTCCCCATTCATTCCTATGGGCCAAGAGGCCCATAGGAATGAATGGGGATTTGCGAGTAGCAAATTGCTACTCGCAACTAAGATAGCGATTTTAAGGGTGCCAGGGGTGTCCAAAGGACGCCCTGTAGCACCCCTAAAATGCACTTTTGGACAGGTGTTGCGCACACACATGTCCAAAGGACATGTGTGTGTGCTACATGCAACTTTGAAAAATGCTTTTAAAAGCATTTTTCTGAGTTTTTGCTATTTACCGACAGGTCTGACCTGTCGGTAAATAGCGGCCCCAAAAGTCCAAAATCGCTATTTTGTTTTGTGTCATGAATAGCATTTGAGGAATCTCTATTAGAGATTCCTTAAATGCCATTCCACGCAAATATGCGAATTCTTACATAGCGATTTTTGCATTTGGTATCATGAATACCAAATGCAAAAATCGCACTCGCAAAGGGCCAGATTCTCAGAATCTGGCCCTTTGCGAGTGCAATTTACCTACATGAATCAGGCTGTTAGTTTCTGACAACCATAGAACATGACAACTTTGCTCTCCCCTAATCAAGAGTGTATCTCTAGAGTCGTGTGAAAACAAAAGACAACTTATTTTACTCAGTCAGTACGTGCATTCTTAGTCTCACCAGATTGTAGAGAAAAGGAAGAGACGGGCGTGTTCAATAAAAAGATGGTATTTATTGATCAGTCTCTTTTCTCATACAAGAGAAATGAATCGATATTATCGCAATACTTATGGTTAAGTAAAGTGCATACAATAAAAGCAGAAGTATAAAATAATACTGTAAAAACATTTATATGGTTTCTAAGCCATAAGGTGGTTTAAAATGGATAAAATAGATACATACACATATACATTTGACTAATCGTACTCAACTGGTGTTTCTAACTACGCCTACCCCAGTGTACCTGACCTAAGCCTAATACATGGGCGGGAATAGAAAGTAGCAGTTTAAGTTAAGTTTGTTTTGCCAAGTGACTGACTCAAGAATTCTCTGCAAGGGGTTATTCAGTTCTGTACCTGGAATTTAGGATGAATGAGGGATGGTATCTCTCGTCTCTGGTCTCGATATTCCAAGCTGCCTGCGAGGGCTGTTCGGAAGCGCCGGAGCTGGATTTCTCGGCAGGAGAAAGCAGCGTCTGGTTCTCAGCGCGTCAGGAAGGCGGGGCTGCACCAGCGGGGTCTGCTCTGCTCTGGGCTTCGGCAAGTCTGGCTGCTCCGATCTCGTCACCACCGCGTGTGTTTGCTTAAGGCAATACCGGTAATATTTATACCTGTAAGGTGCCGAGATTGACGTAAGGATGGACATAGATACGTCAATAAGGATGTCATACGAGCTGGTCGTTAGCACATTCTTTTGCTGAAGTTCTCGGTGAAATCAAAACAATGGCCGCAGGGTTTTTCCCAGGTTGTCATAGGTTTGATTTGTTTTGAGAACTCGGTATGCCTTATCAGGGGCTGGAGGAATATTGCTTGTCTAATTAGATGGCAAGCGTTATGACCTAATCAGATAACACGTTCCTGTGCCGTGGTGTGGCTTAATCAGATAACGGTTTCTGCATCATGGGATGGCTGCTAGTTAACTTGTTAACCAGAACAGGGTCAGGAATAGGGGGATCGATACAGAACCTATAGGAATACATCACACCCACTCCACGCTAACTATGGCCATATTTACGAATCTAGGCATAGTAAAACATACTGTAGAGTATCGTGTATACCTTACCACCCCAAAATACACATAATGCATTTCGAAATTATCTAATATACGGAAAAAGCAGTCATATGTATTATATGCACTCACGCTGTAGAATAATGCTAAAGTAATCACGCATATGTATACACTATTGCTAAGTTGTATATGAGAATTTACACATGAAATGGCTCTTAATACAGAAAAAAAGTTCGAGACCATTTCATCACAGAATAAACATAATTATGAACATACCAGCGGGCAGCTAATGTCTATAAAGTTTCTAAAAATAGAAATTTTAGTTCTCTAAGAATAGTTCTTACTTTAAGCAGATGATTAGTGTCCCGAAAAAATCGTAAAAATATTTTGGGGCTGCCGAAAAATTTGCTGTCCGTGAACTGGAGGGAAAATTGTTCATGTAATTTTATCATTAAAGTTGAAGGCCAAATTCAGGGTGTTTGGAACGCCGTGTGCTAGCTTGCTCAAAAGTCTCTATTTCTGCTCTGGTGAGAACATCATATCATTTAGACTGTCGAAAAAGCTGTCAACAGCTTCCTGGGAGAGTTCCACTAACTCGGAAAAAGGTGTAACCATGCATTTGTGCGCATGATTGTGTCCATTGACGTTTTGATTAGTATTGCTGACAGAAGGTCGTACCTGATCGATGCTGCTTTCATCTTGAACTTCACTACCCCTAAATCGTAGTGGTGAAGTTTCCACGAATGCCGTCATCAGGATTGGTAGCCGTTGAGGGCAGCACAAAGCATGAGCCGTTATTGGACTCAACAATGTTTCTGCATCCATTGGCGCATCTGATTGTAGCGTCAGACAGGTGTCCAACACGCATTCTTCTCCGCACAGCAAGCACCTTAATACAGGTAAAACACATCAATGCCATATTGGTCGAAATGAAAGAAACCAAGTCATGTTCAGGTCTCTAAGCCGGGAAAGTCCCAGGATTTTTGATATCCGGTCCCGGTATCCAATGGCTCGGATTGTTTCTTCCCTTGTCGCAGGTGTTTTGTCTGTGACATGGTTTGCCATAACGAAATATAAGGACTAAGAATAGGATTCCTGCAATTAGTCCCAAAATGAGGGGAAGTCCGCCAAAAATCGAATGGACGAAATCAGGAAAAATACCCAGTATGGCTTTGAATGGTGTTAATGCCATTGAAAATACTGTCTTAAATACTTTTGAGACTCCACTGGTATCAGAAATATTTAAGATTTCATTCAGGATTTCCGCGAAATGTATGGGGGAATTAGTTGATAACAATGAGTGAATCTCTGCAGTCGTCCTTGCGACTAGGAGATCATACGTTTCTTTTGATGACGTGAGCCTGGTCGGCGTCTGAAGAAGCACTGCTTTCATTCTGCTTAAAGTATCTATTCGAATAGAAGTAATTTTCAAGTTAGGCCATGCCCTTGCCTCCCTGTCTGGAAAGGAGCTGGGGAACAATAAGCGTCCACAGCACTTGACCTTCGCAGTCGTAGTTACGAGATAAGGAGTCCCGGGCATAAGACTACAACATCTGTGGTCCACAATTAGAATGTAACTCCCATTATAGAGTCTTTGAAAAAATGGTTCTATCTCTGTTGCAGGTGTGCCTAGCTGGTGACATGAAAGGTTATTTGAGTTCCCTTCACAGGCTCCATGCAAACTAATTCCATTACACAGAAGTGTACCGCTTAGTGACATCGCACAATTATTGCCACTAAGAAACACTTTCTGTCCTTTATTACTGACACATGCATGTGAATAGGGCAAATTCCATGTTGTCTTAATGTACCCTTTTCCCAATTTTTCGTACATGCCAGCCTGTATATATTTTTGGCAGTATTGAAACCTGAAGGTTGATATTGGAATATTAATTATCCCATGTATTATCCATTCACTGACAGGTCGTTCTGACATTGTCACTGGTAATCTATCGAGTTTCTCAATGCTCAGGATTGTATAATCAGCACCCTTCTGTGCCATACTGATTTGTTTATCAGTAAGGTTAAAGATATTGAATAGTGACGTTGTGTTGATTAAACGCCAAGGCACATAGCCTGAACGCAGATTTTGTAACGTCCAGCCAAGCTGTGCAATAGAACGCAATTGAGACTGACCTTGTTGTAACAACAGTAAGTCTTGCGATATTATGTCGATTGCTGAAGACACAATGCTGTCCAAAGAAAAAATTCTGGAGGACAGAGTCATTAACCCATTGTCCACTACAGAAAGTGATTTTTCCAAATTAATACGGTCAATTTCCCGTATACTTTCCGCTGTCTCAATTTGAGTTACCTTCCAGGCCTCGTTGTAAGCTGCATATACAGAGGCTGCTATGAAGCGTTTTTGACGCTGTTTGCGCGGTCCCATAATGAAATCACGCAAGTCAGCACCATCTGTAAGTAAAGTTAGGTGTTGCTTAATTTCTGTCAGTGTGGAAGTTTGTAGCCATTGAAGGCATAATTTGCCCACACTGTAGGTGGTTATTATCCCTGGGTGTTGTCTTTGGGAATATCTAGGGTCTGGCCTGGTCAATGTGAACCCCTGTGTTTTGTTCAGGAATCTATCTTGACAGTTATTAGTATCTGTGGGCCAGATCAACCATTGTTTCCAATCAGGATGTGTTCTGTTTTGGTTTAATACATAGTTTACGTCTATCTCTTCATCTGTAGAGCTATTGCTGTTCATTGTTGGCTTTGGAATAGACGGTTTATTTAAGTCTTTGATTTTGGCTAAGCCAAGACAGGTGGTTTGTTGAACAGTGTCATTAAAAAATATAATTTGTTCTGGGATCATGCAGGCTCTAAACAATGATTCTATACCTTCTACTTGCCATTCTTTTGTACCCCAAACACTTTTTACTTCATTATTTTTGTCCCAATAATCAAAACCAAAAGTATTCATTTGTTCAAAAAATGAGTCTGAATATATCAATTTCGTGTTTGTAAGCATGGTCTTTGTCCCTGTCTTATTTGACAGTTTGAAATAAAATGTTTCAGCATTACTTGTGTTGAACCCTGAAAAGTATGAATATTTGTCATAAAAGGTTCTTGAGCTTCCTTTTGGAGGGGTTGCACAATGTTCCCATTGATTATAATTTAAAACATTTCTAGGTTGTGCCGATTTATGTAAAAAATGGGTACCATAGTGGTGTTAACAGTACATACTATCATAATTAGTCGAACCCTGCAAATAATCATGTTTGGTAAATTTAGCAGACATCACTAGGTCAGACATCATATTATTTATACTTTCAAAGTCCCAATCATCAGCAAATGAGCTTGGTTTTACAAAGTCACTCAATGAGATCTTGATTTGGTGTGGATATTTCAGGATTTCGACCGGACCATAAATTTCGTAGTCAGTATTGTCCCATGCTACCCCACCCGGTATAGGATTGGCTGTGAAGTTGACTGAAGAAAGTTCTCTTTTCTCGACGTGTGAAGATGTGTGTGGTTTGAGGATCAAGTTGATTTTCTGACTTGCTGTGTCCATTTTAGCATATTTTCCCTCAATGAAGCGTCCCAAAGTTAGTACCATGATGAGCCAAAGTATGAGGATAAATGCACCAAAGCCCACCCAAAATTCAATCCATGGAGAAATCAGATAGGTTTCTTTCAGTTGTTTCAAAAGTTCTTTAGCTTTATCTTTAAAGGTTTTTGTTGATGGCTGTGTTTTTGATTCACTGAGGTCTTCAGAGGAATCATCGAAGTTTATGAAGTAGCCGGATGCAGTTCTGTCAATTGTTCCAATTGCTTCAGGATTACTGTTTCTTGCATATTCGTTTGTTACTTCATTGTAGGTTGGTGTGTCTTTACTAAATGTTTTTATTTGGGTTTTCAGAGGTTTAAGTTCCATTGCATTGTTGCACAGTCCTTGTTGTTCTTCTGTAGGCGTTTCGAATGTGATTAGCCTCTTAGTTAGGACCTCTGTATTGGTAGCAAACCTTGGTGTTCTACTACTTATCGGGAGTCCACTTGGCCTACTGTTTGTTATCGGCCACATGATTGAGGTTTTACCAGGTCGATGGATACAACTCGGTTCTCCTTTTTACCAGCAAGCGGCGGTAGTACAACTGATCTTGTCCCGTTGATAGACAAGACAGGAACTGCTTTTCTGTAAGAAGGCCCAAATTCCTTCTTTACCGCGATCTTTTCTCTGACTAGATCCCCGACTTTTGGAATCCAGACAGGTCTTGCTGGGACAGGTGGTGGTTCTTCAGTGGTTGTTGGCTGCTGTTTCAACTTTATGTTGCTCAGGTCTTTTCTTGTTTTGTTTAAGTCCTGCAAAATAGCCAAACGATCTTTGATATCAAAGCATTTTTCCTTCACCACTGAAGTCTGACTGTCAAGATCTAAGACTAACATCCTAGTTCCAAACAATAATTCGTACGGACTGAATCCCTTCAGAGAATTTCTTGGCAGGTCGTTTAGACTACGTTGGACACTTATTAGATGTTTGACCCACCCAGCTCCCGAACCTAATATCCTTTCCGTTATAGATAGCTTTATGCCTTGGTTTTTTCTTTACACCATCCCGTATCCCTCAGGAAGGAAGTGAGAAGAATCCCGCTGTGCTATGCTCATTTAGCCATGTTTCCCCACAGGCTTGAGGGCTAAAGTGAAAACATTGGTCAAACGTAGCATGCTCCTAGCGTATATGCCATTTAGACTCGCAAATCTTTGTATAACAGTCCAGACGTCAGCCGAGTGCTGGGGATCTACATTATAAGTGGAAACTAGCCTGTATATGTTAATCGGACGCTTGGCTTATTACTGTTGATCCTTTCTGGAGTGAAACGCCACAGTAGTATACCGTTTCTCTCGCCACTGCGATTTCTGTTGCAGTTCGGGCAATTTTTTACAAAAATGTGATACTTGGCCACCAGTACACTGATTGTAATTCTTCCAGAGAATCTTTTAGTTTGAGGTGTCTGAGACCCTCGCCCATATGTGCATCTGCTATTAACAACGTTCTCCTGTCCTTGTTTGGAATTACCCTATCCCCCACTCCAGGGATTCGAGCAAAAGGGACGGAGTTTGCATCGATTATGTATGTATAATTGAGTGGATAGTTGATCGGTAGCGCTGAGCAGTCGCCTTTTGATGACGTTTTCACCGCCAGCATTGTTTCACCGTCAATGTATTTCACTGTACGCTTTTTTCTAGCTACGGAAGCCGATTTAGTTGCTACCGCTGTGGCTGTCTCAGCCAATGAATTCCCTGCAACGTGAACGCCATGATGACTCAGTGAGTGTATCACGTGAGTCTTTGGTAGTTCTTTTTTTAACAGAACTATTTGTTCCCAAAGCAGTTTTTGCTTTATTGTTGCACCTGTGTCATCTTTGTAACCGTTTTGAATCCATGTCTGCAAATCGTTGTTATATGATTTGATGCAGTAATATGAATCGGACACTATGAGTGTCGGGAATTCGCGATCTGCATTATCTAGCGCCATTTTCAATGCTATTATTTCAGTCTGTCGTTCTGAATTAGTTTCTACTGAGTGTGTTTTTGTTAATAGAGGTCTTAGTTTACCTCCGCGCCACACTTGTTTTGTAATCTCACATGTGGGGTTGTATGCTTGTTCTCCCCAAACGGAGGGTTGAGCATGTCCGTCTGTATAGATTACACAGGCGTATTGTCGTAAGGGCAGAATGTCGATTGGCAGAGGGAATGTTCTTTCATATTCTAGATTTTTCAATTCTTTTAATTCTGGATCAAAGTAGTATTTTACTTTGTCCGTTGTAATTAAATTCACCCATTGTATCCATTCCGGATTCAATGCTGTTGTTGGTAAATTACACGGTGTTGTTAATGCCTCAAAGGCTGATTCTGCTGTTCTGACTGTAATACGTCTACCGTCAGCTTTATCTTTTTCTCTAGCTATTGCGGTTTGAACTGCATGAACAATGTTTTCTTTAATGCTGAACTTGTTTTCAGCTTTTGTGTACAAGTGTGAGTTGAATGCAATTGGTACCTTTTCTCCCTCATTAGAGGTCAGGTATGTGAATCCGCATCTTCCTGGGATGACTCGAATCACAAGATTGCGTGTGTTATCACGTGTTTCTAATTTTGTTTTTATTAACATGTCTGTTTGTAAGGATCTCAGAATTTCTGTGTGTATTTGAGTCCAATTGGTTCTTTTAAAATCTGGTTTTATTAGATCATAAAGGGGCTTGACCCTTTCTGCGTAATTTGCAATGTATGTTCTTCCGAAATTTAGGAAGCCTAGAATTGACTGTAGGTTTTTTACTGTTCTAGGTGCTTGGAGTACGGCACAATTCTCGAGGAAATTGTCAGCCAGGCTTTTGCCTTCACTTGATAATTCATATCCTAAGAACAGGACTGTTAGATGGGCAATTCTAGATTTTTTAAAGTTGAATTTGTAACCCTCTGCTGCGAACCCAAGTATTATGGTGTTCACTCTCTTCAAGTGAGTATCCAAGTCATCATCTGTCAGGTATATGTCGTCGACATAAGATAATGCTTCGTCATCATATGTTTGTAGTAACTCTGTTACTCTCGCTGAGAATAATCCTGGGCTGTTCTTAAACCCCTGGGGTAACCGACAGAATTGTTTTTGAGCGCCATTTATTGAGAACGCGGACAAATATCTGCTCTCTGGTGCTATGTTTTGACAAAAGAATCCATTAGAGATGTCTAATGTTGTTTTGTATTTTTTGCGCACTATGTTATTCATTAGTGCAGCACTATGCGAGTTTTGCACTGCAAAAGTTTTGCAACATGAGTTAAGGTGTCTGTAATCCAAAACTAGACGATATGTATTGTCTGGTTTGGAAACTGGAAACAAAGGGTTGTTCATTTGTGAGGTGCAAGTTTCAATCACCCCCTGGTATTCTAGTTGATCTAGGATTTCTTTTACCTGTTTTTTAGCTTCTTGCTTAATTGGGTACTGTCTTTGTGCAGTAGGTTGTGTTTTTAACTGGATTTTGTGAGGAGGAGAGTCCTCATCCCATCCTACGTGATTTTTATATAAAGCAGGAGCTTGAGCTACTGCCCACTTTCTGGCAAGTGTGTATTTTTTATGAATTGGGATATGATTTGAGAAGGCAGGCATAATTATTTCTTCACCATGAGGGCAGTCCCTGACAAACTCTGGTGGCCAGTCTTTTTCAGCTAGAAGGATGTAATAGCCCTTGGAGAGATTATCCCAAAATAGTCCCCTTATTTTTCTAGTCTTATCCCCTTCTATACGTAAAGTTATTTCATATATTTTGTGAGGTTTGCTAACTCTGGTGTCTGTAGTTTCCACTTGAAGATATTCATTCGTGTCCACTGTCTCCAGATGATTCATAAGGACTTTGCGAGCTATGCTCACTTCTGCTGCGCTGTCTAGCATTGTCTGAGCCCATTCTCCGTTTTTCAGTTGTGTCCTCAGTATTCTCGGCATTGTTAACTACTTTAATACTGGCTACCTTCTTTTTTGGAAATTGTAATTTCTTTTTTTAGATGAGCAGGTTCCTTGTCTTTGGACTTGGCGTGCTCTTCTCTTTGTTCTGATCGTCCTCTTCTTTCCGATTTCTGCGAGGAAGTCTGAAAAGATTGAGAGGGGCGTGTATCAATTTCTTGATATCTATCAGGCTTCTTAATATTATCCCTATTTCTAAGATTGTATCTTTTCCCAGAGGGCTCACTTTGGGGAGACCTGTGTCCTTGGTTTGGAGATCTTTCTCTCCGCCGAGGAGACCTTCCTCTGGACTGGAATTTCTTTTCTTTAGGATTGGATTGTTTGTTTCCATCCCAGCTCTTTTTTTGTGATGTTAAATTATTAAAAAATACTTTTTCAGGACTTTCAATCAGTCGGGATTTTACCGGTATTCCACCTAAACTATCTCTACCTAGTTCCTCATAGGATTTTTCTATAATTCTGGCAATTTCAGCTGGTTGGTCTGCTATATCTGTTTCTTTTAACCTTTGGCGGATCGCCACGTTTGCTGCTTCTCCCTTTATGTTGGCTAATAGTATTGCCGAGACCTGCTTGAAGTCTTTTAGTAATTTCATACCAAGAGTTAAAGCGGGTTCTGGACCGTATTCATCTTGAATTTGTTTTAGCACATCTGGTATTACCGAGATGGATGGAACACCATGCGTTTTTGTGTAAATGGAAGCAAAGACTGTACCCCAAGTGTCACAGTCCTCCACGTGTGGTGCGATTCCCATTGGAAGACAGATAGTCAGAATCCTGTGTTTTTCCAACGGGGTGGTGTCTGGAAACACCGCCTCTATTTGGGTGATTTTTTGTGCTAACCAGAATGGTATTTGTTCCCGTTTAGCTGGTACTTTACCTAGGCAGGACTGTATGTTCTGTGGTGTAATTTTATTTGTGTTCCCCTGATGAGGGGTCAGCTGTGGAATTTTAATTGCTGGTTGAATTGTTGAAGTCCGCATTACATATTGGACTAATTGTCTATGTACTTTTATTAATTGTTTTATTTGTATTAAAAGATCTGCTGCAGACATTCTTTCGATGTCTGGATGTGGTGTGTATCCGGCTAGGACCGGCCACGTTGCTCCTGGTCTACCTAGTGGACCGAGCCTGGTGATGTGATTATTATGTTTTAGGGCGCCATTAAACAAGAGCAGGTGCTCTTGAAATTAAAGTGGTACTTCCACCTCCTCGAAAGGAGTGTACTCTTCAGGAGGTTCCTCTGTTTTGTAATAGTGGAAGTGCTTTGTTACAGCGTTTGCTGCTGGAAAGTGTATCCATGAATAGAATACCTCTGTCTGCCGATATTCGTGTGCCTCTATTACGAATATGACTGTGCCACCTCTAGGTGTCAGTCCATTTTCTATAAGTTTTAAAGTTATAGATTTTCTTATGTTGACCGGGATGAGTATTATATCCGGGTCTGCTTCTTGCATAGTAGTTTCAGCTGCTGCGAGTTCAGCTGCTATTCTAACTGTTTCTCTTTCTTCATCACTGTCTACCATTTTACCGTCAGGAAGGTTATTCCGTTTGTTTGCAGATCAGGTTTCTTATGGAAACAAAGATTAGATGCACAATATTTTGGAACAGTGTATCCTTCAACGTTGACTAAACCAAGAACCATACATAGGAGTTTCCTCCTGCGAGGTTTGGCGGATATGACCTTTCACCCACTCCAGACGTCTTTGGAGTATTATGGGAAAAAAGGGGTCTGAGTGAAAAAGCACGACTGAGTTACTCTAATGTCTTGCGTTAGTTTTATCGCCTTTCCAAACGTTTGGGCGCCATGTAGTGTAGTTCCTATTATCCCAATAGGCTCTGCGCATTGGAATAATACCTTCAATAGTATAGGCCTAGACCAGACATTAACTAGGTCTTCTATTGTCGATATTAGACTTAAAGTTTTGGGTTTGCCAGCTAGCTCAGAGTTCACTAGAAACTTTCTCGAATAGGCAAGGAGGAGTTGAACCTCCCTGGATAGACAAGAAGGGATTTAGTTTCTGACAACCATAGAACATGACAACTTTGCTCTCCCCTAATCAAGAGTGTATCTCTAGAGTCGTGTGAAAACAAAAGACAACTTATTTTACTCAGTCAGTACGTGCATTCTTAGTCTCACCAGATTGTAGAGAAAAGGAAGAGACTGGCGTGTTCAATAAAAAGATGGTATTTATTGATCAGTCTCTTTTCTCATACAAGAGAAATGAATCGATATTATCGCAATACTTATGGTTAAGTAAAGTGCATACAATAAAAGCAGAAGTATAAAATAATACTGTAAAACATTTATATGGTTTCTAAGCCATAAGGTGGTTTCAAATGGATAAAATAGATACATACACATATACATTTGACTAATCGTACTCAACTGGTGTTTCTAACTACGCCTACCCCAGTGTACCTGACCTAAGCCTAATACGTGGGCGGGAATAGAAAGTAGCAGTTTAAGTTAAGTTTGTTTTGCCAAGTGACTGACTCAAGAATTCTCTGCAAGGGGTTATTCAGTTCTGTACCTGGAATTTAGGATGAATGAGGGATGGTATCTCTCGTCTCTGGTCTCGATATTCCAAGCTGCCTGCGAGGGCTGCTCGGAAGCGCCGGAGCTGGATTTCTCGGCAGGAGAAAGCAGCGTCTCGTTCTCAGCGCGTCAGGAAGGCGGGGCTGCGCCAGCGGGGTCTGCTCTGCTCTGGGCTTCGGCAAGTCTGGCTGCTCCGATCTCGTCACCACCGCGTGTGTTTGCTTAAGGCAATACCGGTAATATTTATACCTGTAAGGTGCCGAGATTGACGTAAGGATGGACATAGATACGTCAATAAGGATGTCATACGAGCTGGTCGTTAGCACATTCTTTTGCTGAAGTTCTCGGTGAAATCAAAACAATGGCCGCAGGGTTTTTCCCAGGTTGTCATAGGTTTGATTTGTTTTGAGAACTCCGTATGCCTTATCAGGGGCTGGAGGAATATTGCTTGTCTAATTAGATGGCAAGCGTTATGACCTAATCAGATAACATGTTCCTGTGCCGTGGTGTGGCTTAATCAGATAACGGTTTCTGCATCATGGGATGGCTGCTAGTTAACTTGTTAACCAGAACAGGGTCAGGAATAGGGGGATCGATACAGAACCTATAGGAATACATCACACTTCAAGAACTACTATATCAAGCAAGTTCCAGACTCACCTACCACTCCCCCCAAAACGTATCCTACCCAGCTTGAAATCAGTTCCCTCCCGTAATTTTGCTACCCACCCAATGCGAAGCATCAATCCTTTTTCGGAGAACTATCTTCGCTCTCTTCTGTACTCCTACGAACCCTCTCTAATGATCCCCATATCTCCCGCCCACATGCCCATCCATACTATCTTCCCCAACCCTCACAGATCCTCTACACACAACGATAGAGGAATCATTGACAATTATCTAAGAAGAATCCCACTCAGTCATGACCACAATCTTTCCCTCATCACACTCGTTTTAAATGCTCACTCCTAAATTGTAGATCGGCCACTAGACACACTGCTGACATAGCTGACCTCATTATCTGTTATGTTATGTTATATTAACAAGTATTTATTGACCGCGCGTACACCCTTGGGTTTCATGGCGCTGAGAGGAAGGCTGTTATGGCCAGAACGCTTAGCCAGCCGCTTGCACGAATAGCCATGTTTTCAAAGATTTTCTGAAGATGATAAGGTCTTTGCAGCTTCGGAGTGCCAGAGGCAGAGAATTCCAGAATTTTGGAGCCAGGTGGGAAAAGCTGCAGCCACCCAGACGTTTCCGTCTAAAAGACGAGGTGGTAAGCAGGAGGTGGTGGGCTGAGCGTAGGCAGCGCCTCCGGATGTATTTGGTAAGTCGGCTGCTGATAAATTTGGGGCAGTTGCATGCACAGATTTGAAGGCAAAACAGCCAGTCTTAAAGGACACTCTATGGGCCAGCGGGAGCCAATGGAGTTGAGCAAGGCAAGAGCTGGCCGAGGACCAGTTAGGGAGTTTGAATATCAGTCTGACTGCTTGATTTTGGACCATTTGAAGCCTTTTTAGCAAACCAGCAGGGAGGCCAAGGTAGATGGAGTTGGAGAAGTCGAGCCGTCAGAGTATCAATGCTATTACCACCTGAATCAAGGCGGAGTGAGTAAGCAGGTGGGCAATCGTCCTTATTTTCCGTAGCTGATAGACGCTGGAAGAGATCACAGCGCCCACCTGCCCGCGAAGCGAGAGGTCAGCCTCAATAATGATCACCAGACTTATCACGGGGGAGGAGGGGACCGGGGGAGCCCGAGTTCAGGTGGCCAAAAATGCGAGCCCCAGCTGGACTTACTATTTCCAGGCAGGACCAGCTCATTCTTGCCTGGGTTAAGTTTCAAATGATTTATGTCCATCCAGCGCTGAATGTGGAGTAAGATGGCCTGAAACTCGCTTACGGCGTTAGG
This sequence comes from Lissotriton helveticus, assembly GCF_964261635.1. NCBI lineage: Eukaryota > Metazoa > Chordata > Amphibia > Caudata > Salamandridae > Lissotriton > Lissotriton helveticus. The sequence continues at coordinate 57,191,301 of NC_136060.1, forward strand.
GGAGCTTAGGGAGAAGATGATCTGGAGATCGTCGGCATAATTGAATAATGTAATGTTTCTGATTTTGAGTGAATGAATGAGAGGACTGAGGTAGATATTAAAAAGCAGCGGGGACAGAGAAAAGCCCTGTGGGACCCCGCAGGTGGAAGGAAGTTTAGGAGCAGTAAATTCTCCGAGCCTGACTTCCTGGGTACGGTCTGCGAGGAAAGATTCAACCCATTCTAAGGCGGCTCCTCACAGGCCGGCCTGCTCGACACGGTTAAGAAGGATGGTATGGTCAACCGTGTCGAACGCGGCCAACAGATCCAGGAGCACCAGTGCTTGATGTTCACCTCTGTCTGCGTTGGCCCTCTTGGTGTCCATTACCGCTAAGATCACAGCCTCCGTGGAGTGTGCTGGGCGAAAACCAGCTTGGTTTGGTTCTAGGTAATCCGAACGTTCAATGAAGTTGGACACACAGCTGGCCACGTGGGCTTCCAAGACTTTAGCGAGGAAGAGCAGAAGGGAGATAGGATGGTAATTAATAGGGTTACTGGGATTTGCCTCAGGCTTCTTTAGAAGGGGGACAACCATGGCGTGCTTGAAGGCACTAGGGACCATGCCTTGGGACAGAGACTCATTAAGAAAAAGAAGCTCATTCTGGGGCAAGGTGGTAAATATGTCTTTGTCGATGTACGGGGGACAGCAGTCGTCGGGGGAACCTGATTTAACACGAGTCATAAGTGCTGCTAAGGTTTTAGTACAGATGGGTTGAAGCGTATCTATGGTACTTTGGTTACTTGCAATGTCTTGTGGGGGTTCCCAGTTAGAGGTGTTGGGGAGAGTAGCTTTAATGGCAGAGATTTTATCGAGGAAAAAGTGATTTGAAGAGTTACAGAGCTCTTGGGTAGGAGTCTGTGTCAGCGTGGTTCTGGTGTCGTTGCACAAGTCGTTAACAATTTTAAAGATCACTTCAGAATTATTGGGAGCATTGAGTAATTTAGAGGAAAAATAAGCTGCTTTTATGGAAGAAATAGCAGTTTTGTACTCTCTGCGGGAAATGATAAAGAGTTCCCTGTCTTTGACAGAGTAGCTGGATCTCCATTTCCTCTTGGTATGGCGCAGTGCAAGTTTTTGTTTCTTAAGGTCCTGAGAGAACCACCTATGTGCCTCAGAGCGGCGATCGCAACCAAATTTCCAGATCATGCAAATATCTTACATGATCTGGACCTGATAATGTTAACCGAAACCTGGCTAACAGAATCCTCCATGCCACTCATCGACATTCTAGTACCCTCAAATTATGACATCATCAGATTGGACAGGAGTGGTAAGACAGGGGGAGGAATTGCATGTATACACCATAGTAACATCGCCGTTAACAGAGCCATATCCCCGGTATTTCCCTCCTACGAATGCGTATGCCTCGACATCAACAGCAATGGCAAACCATTATGCTCTTTACACATCATCTATCACCCACCTGGGGACAATCTCATCTTCACCGAACACTTCATTGATATGGTCACAATGAACACCGTATGGCAAAACACCTAAATATTCCATGGTGACTTCAATCTCCATTGGAACAACCACAACGATACAGTGGTCAATAGTCTCAAAAACGTCCTCGTCACCCTAGACCTCACCCAAATTTGCAACAGCCTTACACAGACAAAAGGCTCAATCTTGGATTTAATAATCTCCAAAAGTTATACCACCCAGCTTGAGGCAATCCAACCCTGTGATTGGTCAGACCATCATATCATCACCTTCATTAAGGAAACAGTGAAACTTAATTCGGTTCAATCCACAAAACCAAAGGTATGGAAAAGAGACTTGAAAAAACTCAACCCTAAAAATTTGCCTTCTTCCAGCTACAATCTACTTCTGCCCCCTACTGGTTCTTCCAACGTACATGATCTCACCAACCACTACCTCAATTCTATGACCTCGATAATCAACGAGGTAGCTCCCATTCAACTAAAGAGATTCTCCACGAAAGACTCCCAACCCTGGTACAGTGGTCTACTTAACGAGGATAGACGCTCTCTTAGAACTTCGGGACGCAACTGGAGATCACTCCCATCCGCCAAGCACCCTAAGATTCTAAGAAAAAAGAGAAATGCACACTAAAGCCAACTTCTTCAGCCACCAACTAGACCAAGCAAGAAATCGTCAAAAAAACTTTTTGAATTAATCAAAACCCCATCTAAGCATGCACCTCAACGACTACAAGACATAGCCCGTCCACAACCCACTTGTGAAGAATGTTCTACTTTCTTTAATCTGAAGACTGACAACATCAAGAAAGATCTCCTCAATGATCTAATCCTACACTCCTGTCCACACACCAAAACCTCTCCATTTCTCCCAACGGCGTCACAACAAATCACTTCAAAGTTTGACCCAAAAAATGACGCAGCTTGGTCTTCCTTTGATACTTACACTGAAGAAACTATAGGCAAGATTCTCAGTGCTCTAAAGCATGCTAATCACCACACCGACCTTCTCCCTGCAAACGCGGTCAAAGACTTAACCCCATTGCTTCAGCCTCTCTGGACCAAAATCATTAACAGTTGACTTCAACAAGGTTGCATCCCGGACACCCTCAAAGTGGGACAGGTATCACCCATACTAAAGTAACCCAAAGCTAACCCTACAGACCTAAACAACTATCGCCCGATTTCCAATATACAAACCTTGGCCAAACTATTGGAAAAATGTGTACAGCTCCAATTGACAAAACATATTGATCACTTCGACCTTCTTAACAAATACCAATCAGGCTTCTGAGCATATCACAGCACAGAATCAGCCATGACACACATAATTGACGAAGCGCTACAAATCCTTTATCAGAACAGTACAAGCCTTCTCTTCCTTTACCTTAAGATCCACACCCTAGAAGACATTAAACTGCTTAACACAACGCTTAGGATTACCCAGACATGGCTGGCAGAGAACCATCTCAAATGGAATGCTCTAAAAACTGAATTTCTCCTAATAACGCCACCTGCCAAAGTCCCCATAATGCATGACTGGTTCCAACATCTTAATGCATTCAATGTTCAACCAACTATTGTGAACTCAGCAAAATCATTGGGTATAACCCTTGTCTGCAACCTCAATATGCAGAAACACATTAGCAACGCTACAAAGGGAGCAAACTTCCAGATAAATACTCTGAGGAAGTTGAAACACTTCCTGCCAAGCAATGACTTGAAGTTGGCAGTTCAAGCTCTAGTTATCCCTCATGCAGAATATGGAAGTATCTCTCTCTGCGACCTTCCTAAAGCTACAACAGCACCCCTAAGAGCCTCTATTATTGCTGCAGTGAGACTCATCACTGGCTCGAAAAGAAGGTCCCACATATCTCCAGACTTAAAATCCTTGAATTGGCTACCATTTGAAGCCAGAATTCACCTGAAAATAGCGTGCATGTCACACAAGGCCATACACCACAATGCACCCAGCTATCTGACAGAAACTGACAATCACTGTGGTCTAAGATCCACAAGAAGTGCCGAAAACCTTCTTCTGAATCCACAAATATTCCACAAGAAGAAAACGTATAATCGCTCCTTCTCTGGGATGGCACCCAGGATATGGAATGCTCTACCCCATTAAACCAGACTGAATTCCTCCACTTCATCTTTCAAAAAGGAAGTAAAATCGATTCTCATGGCTAAATTCATGTAAACATAAACTAAGGAAAGTCTGAGAACATTCATACCCTCAAAAGGATTCCTTACTATGGAAAGGCTCCAACTATACAACCTAGTCTTTATATTTGCCATTTTTCATGACTTAACAGAATTTTTCTGTTTTACACCTTATTGCTTTACATTGCACAAGATGTCATGTATTCTTGATTTACCTGCATTTATTCATTGTATAACTAATCTTACCTATTATAAAGCGCTCTGATATCCGCAAGAGTCTTGCTCGCGCTCTATAAAACCTTCAAAATAAAATAAAAACATTTTATGATTCTGTTAATTTAAATGGTTTAGTCAAGTCTGCTAGAACAGTGGCTACCAAAACTTACAAGGATCTTGCTGCCGTGCAGGACCACTGAAACCTGGTGTGATGCTTCCAAGAATAAGAACTGGATGTTTGAAACAGCAAACTACCCGCCCAGTAAGGCTGATCAAGCTTAATCCTAATACTATTCTCCCACTCTTGCACATCTCACAAGATGTGAGGGCTGTGAGTCCATGAAACAGATGTAGGTGTGGTTCTTTAGGACATGGCTGATCTATGTGCATGGCTATTTACTCTTTAAGAACTCTGCCAAACATATGCCCATGCTTCAGTTCAGTGACTCATGAGTGCATGGCCTGATATTTATTTCATTTTCATGAGTCATTAGGCCTCTGAGCATAAATGGAAGCAACCCTGAGACCTGTGTTTGGAGTGGACCATCCCACAGGCCTGGAGAGTGCTTTGAAACTTTGCTGGAAAAAGAAGCCCTGACTAAGCCCTAGGTAAGAGCTTTTACTGGCCTGCCTTAAGTTCATGCCCCACACTTGCAGTGTCTTAGAGTGCCCAGGACATGCTTTTGCTGGCCGGGAAAGGGCTTTATTGGACTGAAAAGCCTTGTCCAGGCCCTGCATCAGGCTGTGGTGGGGCTCATGTGAGGTCTCAGGTTGCCCAGATTGGGCTTTCTCAGGCCCTGGAGGGATCCTCTGCTCTGCTGCAGTGAAATGCTCTGAGCAGACCAACGAGGGAGTCCCTTTGTCTGGTGGGATCTCAAGTCTGACCGAGGGCCTGAGCTGTAGCCTGCTTAGCCCCAGAAATATAAGCAGAAATGGATTACAGAAGGCATGGCTCTAGCAGATCGCCATCCTCCGGGCTCAATCGTCTGTGCTATGCCAAATAGGAGTGAATGGTTTGAAGATACGACCGGGCTGCCCTCGAAGTCAGTTGAGAACTCATTTAATCTTCAAGATCAGAAAGGGCTCCAGGAGTTTGGATACATTTTTTTTCGGATGTCCTCCTCTGCTACCCAGTGTGCACAAATTAAAATAATTGCAAATGGGCAGCCTTCTTATTAGTAAGGCAAGTGTGTAGCTGTGCTGCTGCTCATATGGTTAATCTCCTCGAATGGTGCAATGTTTTCCAAAGCCTCATGCAAGCAACAAAATCGCCAGTCTCTGCTTTTTGGAGTAGTGGAAACACCTGCCAGGGCCCCAAGCCAGAGCTCTGGTGATCTCATGAACCATGGAGTCCATCCCTTGACCTGCCATGTCTCAGAATTCCCAGGGCTCACCATGTCTCAGAGTGCCAGGAGACTAAAAACCCATGGAGGTCTCCCCAGATTCACCAGAGTGAAAATATTTTGATCAGGCCCATGTCAGAGCTCCTGCAGTCATATGAAAGGGAATCATGGGAACTGTAGTGCCCAGGACAGGCTTCCTCAGGCTCAGGAAGGGCTCACCTGCTCTGCTGTGGTAAAATATATTTTCCAGCTTGGAGCTCTGTGGTGGTGCCCATGCTAGGCTATGCCTCAGGCTGGGTCTTTGTTCAGAGTCCAAGCTGATGGAGTCCCTCTGTGCCCCTCCAGTTTAGAGAGAAATGCTTTAGAGGAGGAATTCAGTGACCCTCCTCTGAGTCCTTGTGGCATACCCAGTGGGAGAGACGGTCACTACCAGATTGCCGTGTTTCCTCGTAACTCTGATGAGGACTTATTTGAAGAGTTAAGCCTGGTCCCATCACCAGGAGGTTGGATACACTCTCTTGAATTTCACTGTCCGTCACTTGATGTCCACAAATAACAAGAAAGGCCACAGACTACTCAAAGCCCTCGCAATACATCTGCCTGAGTGGCACTAAACCCAGTGTGACGAGGGGGAGAAGTAGCTAGACCCTTCAGTGGTATTTAGCACCACTTCAACTGCAGCTGCCTTGAACACCACAGTTTTTGTTTTGGGACTCCAAACCCCACAATAGATCATGATTGAGTGGCACCAACACCTAATGAGGAGAACGAGAAGCTTGACCCTCCAGCGACGTTGAGCACCACTTCAACACCCGCTGCGTGGGATGCGTGCAGGCCATGCCTTGGCAACACATGGGCCAAGGGTGATCCTGTCCTAAGCCCGTCACCGCTCGGAGGAGGCAGGGCTGGGCCACACCTTTTTGTTTTCTTTGTCTCTGTTTTGGGGCTCCCTTTCTTTTAACTGAGGCATTATTCATGCTTTCCTTTTCTGAAAGGAGAGCCATTCCTCGAAATTCAAAAACAGTGTTTCACCTGAAACACAGTTGGACAAATTTCTGTCTTTAATTATTTTCTGCTTTCATTCTATTTTCATTTATCATTAGTAATAAAGAACTGGCTTTTTCTTGCATATAGTTGACATTCACCCTGAAGCTATTGTCTACAGTTCTTATGGGGAAGAGAAAGGCAGAGGAGGTTCCCCTTGGATCTGGTAAGTTAACAATAATTGCTGGGACATACAGCAGAAAACTGCACTATTATGGAAATCAAAACCCTTTTTGAAGAGGTTGAATTACTTGTTAATGATGGCACGACTCAGAAGGGCACCACATCTGCATCTAAGTTTACCCACATTTTTATACAATCCGAAAAATGAACTTCACCTGCCACGCCTATACCATTAAATAAGCCTCCCCTCTTAACCCTTTGGCTGAAACTTGTCTTACCACTCCCTCCCAAGACTCCAATGCACACATGGAAAAGGAAACATGTAAACACCCTTTTCCTTGTAGCAATAGGTTTGCTGTGTTTAAGAACCACATGGGCACACAGATGTCAAACTCATAAAATCCTACAGATTATTTTGTTACTCGACAATCCATCCTTAAACATATTCCCTTATAAAAATATATTTTCTATGCCACTAGTAAACTTAAAGATGAGACAGGAGAGCTCAAATCTGTACATAATTGTCCAAGAAGCTGCAGGACCTTTTATTAAGGGGTCCCCCCCCGGGGGCTGTCACATTGCTCCAAGAACCATAATGGAACAGTATGCCATGACTTTTGTTCCACTTGTGCCCCCAATGAGTAAATATCCAAATCCTGTTGTACCGTCAATCGAGCCTCCATTGATCATTAATCAACTTCATTACAGGAGGATGGGGAATGAAATCTCTAATGGCAACAACATTAAACTGGGAAAATGGCCAGCGAACAGGAACTTTTTATCCCCTCTCCAAGGCAAGACAGGCCACATTCAGGAAACCTCTCTGGGACACTAATCTATACAGTTCTAAGAAAGTTCATCAACACACTACACTCCTTCATAATTCCTCTTTCTATTGTAGAAAGGGTTTTAATCTTTACGTGGTCAGTATCCCTAAACTTAGGTAAAAGTCTCAAGTGAAGTTATATTTTGTGATCAGCAAGGTCATCACTGGATCAAGTTCCAGAGGGTTGTGTATCTCTTATCCATTCTGACATCCCCTTTTGCCAATGTATAATGTGAAGATCTAACTCTTTAGAATACATTAGATTAGATTTTACTCACCAGAACTTGGCTGAGGGCTTAATGAACCTGGATGCTTGTTTGATTTCACCATTAGGTTCTACCATCCAATTAAAATATAACATCCATCAATACATAGCACCTGATTGTTTTCAGCTCTCTTGCATGCTCTCTATGGTGGGACATTCTGATGTGCAAAAAAGGTCTATTGTTTCCCATCTGCAATCTAACTGCCCACTTGACTGTCCACAATCTTCAACAATACAATTTGATGAAGATCATCCTGCTGTGTAAAAATGTTTACCAGGCCCCCAGTCTCATCTCAGCAGCCCACTATAGGATATTGGCTAACTGAGTTCTGCTGAGATTGCTAGCATTATATACACTGATTCCACATGTCATCTCCTTACAAATACTTCTCCCTCTCTTTCTAATCCACTGCCTAATCCAGCCTTTCCTAACGATGATTCTGCATGTGTTCCTAACATTTGTATCCTTTCATTCAATACTGCTGGGGTATGCCACAAAAGTCACTGATCTTGCATTGAATCATTTTATGGACACATTCCATATTGTCCTAATACTGGAATCTTGGGCTACGTCCCCAGTTCATAGAGTAGGGTACATTTCTTATTGCACCAAAGCTATTTCATCCAATAACGGCAGGCTCTCTGGCAGATTGATTATTTGGGCAAAGATTTCTCTTCACCATTGTGTCAAAAAATTAGACATCTCTTATCAAATCAAATCAAACTTTATTTCGATTGAGTTTACAATCATAAAAGTTCATTATAAAAAGTTTTACAGCAGTTAAAAAGATGATATTGACTGGTATATACAGAAACATAAATTGAATCTTTCTAGAGGTCAACTGTACAATGATATCCTGTGTGGCGAAAGAATGAAAGACATACACACACTAAACAAAATATTTTATATTTTAAGATGCAGAAACAGCGAATTGTGAGCGAATTTTCAAGCAAGCCTTTAGAAAGCAAGCTATAGATTTGGCAACATAAGGAGTATCTAGGAACTGTAGTGCCAAAAGAGCAGGTCTGCATCTTCTCAGCCCGATTTGTCGGAGTAGTGGGACCAACCAGCGTTTGCGCGGGGTCTCATACAGGCTACAGAATAATGTTACGTGCAAAGTGGACTGGATGGAACAATCGTCGCAGGGACATCTGCTTAGTTCGCGGGACCAATCTAAGGGCTCGGGGAACAAAACAAGACGAAAAAAACAGTCAAACCGAAATCTGGTTAAAACATATCTATCATAGTTTGATAAATAAAAAGACAGATATGGTTGAATACCATAGGAGGATTGTGCCATCATTAAATGGTTATTTGTATGTTTGCCGCTTTCAGAACCCAAGCGTAGTTCTCTTAAGTGGGTGGCACATAGATTCTTCAGAGTCTTTCTTGGGATAGACGTTAGTGAGACGGGATTTGTGAAAAACGCTGGGCAATTCAAGTCATTCAAAAAGTTAAAAACATACAAAAGCCAGGGGATCCTTTTCCAGTAAGCCAATGTCAAGCAATCGGTAATTAACAACCGAGTAAGGAGACATTGCTCCTTAGTCCAAATACGATGCTAGAGGAGGATCGGTTGGTATCTAATGGTGTCAGAAAGATAATCCCAACCGAGCTCAACATGGCTACCGTAGTTAGGGGCACTGCGGGGAAGGGCTAATACATATTTTAGGAAATCGTTTTCGATTATTTGGAGCTCATTAACAGGAGCGTAGCCCCATACACCCGCTCCATAGGTGGCCACGCTCAGGCATTTAGCTTGATATATTTTCATTAGTACAGCAGGAGCGGGTTTGCCCAGCTTCCTTGAAAAAGAAGACAGCGCCGTTGTTGTGCGCTGAAACTGCAGTGCCTTACTAGAGGTGGCAGGTTTCCAGGACATATGGTCGTCGATAAGGATCCCTAGGTATGGATATTTTCTGGCAGTTTCTAGCCTAGTACTGTCAATATAAAGAGGTTTACATTTTAGAGCTTTCTTACCAATTTGCATAACAAAGGTCTTGGATTTGTTGACTTTTAAACCAAGAGAAAGCATATATTGACAATACTTATCCAGTTGGAGCTGGAGTTGGATTGGTGTTCTCGCTAGGATGACTGAATCGTCGGCGTACAGTAATGCGGGTATTGGCCGGGTGTTAATACAGGGAAGATCCTTATTGTCTACCAGCATCGCTTGCTCCAGTCCATTTGTATAAATATTAAATAGAAATGGAGCAAGGACACACCCCTGCCTGACACCTTTTGTGATGTTAAAAGAATCCGAGAGCTCACCATTTATGCCACATCTCACACGTGCTTTGGCATCCGAGTAGAGCTCGCAAAGGAATTTCAGGAGTGGAGGATCGATGCCCAGATTATGCAAAATCTCCCAGAGTTTAGAGTGAATTACGCAGTCAAAGGCGGAGCTTAAGTCCACATAGACCAGGTAAAGCTTACCGCCTTTAGCCCAAGCGTATTTGCCCATAAGTAGCGTCAAGTTAAGGGCCTGCTCAACAGTACCCAATCCCTCTTGGAACCCGAACTGTAGGTCTGTCAAGATCTTCTTCTCTTTAGCCCAATCCTGGAGACGTTCCAGAATTAGTCTCCCAGCGACCTTACCCAGCGAGTCCAAGAGGGAAATGGGTCTGTAGCAAGCCGGGTTATCGCGGTCACCCTTTTTGTAAAAGGGTAGGAGCACGGAGGAAGACCAGGAATCGATAAGACCGACTTGTGAAGCTGCAGATATCACTTGCGAGACAATAGGAGCCCACAAATCTAAGTTGCTCACAAAGATGTCGAGAGGGACTCCATCCGGGCCGGGAGCTTTCCCGGTCTTTGAGGAAGTCAGTGCCGCAGTCACCTCCACAAGATCGAAGTGGAGGTCAATGGGATAAATGTTATCCTCAGTGATGACTGTCTCCTCAGAACTAATGGTGGGGAGTATTGAAGGGGAGTCCCCAAAGATCTCTGAATAATGGGTAACCCATTTTTCAGCGGGAACAGCCACGTCTAGGTGGCGGACAGCTGAATCGTTCGCTAGGAAAGGAGACCTAACTGTTCGCCAAAACGACGTGGAATCCTTGTTCCTGGCACTCTCATGCAGTTGAGCCCAGAGAATGTTTTTTAATTCCTGCTTACGAGTTTTTTGGGCAAGCTTGTAATTCTTTCTTAATGATGCTATTAGGGCCAGATCTCTATCTTGGCTATGTAATGCACGTTTAAGTGCGCTAAGGGCCTTACGGCAATGGGAATCAAACCACCCCCGGGTATCCTTATCATTTTTCTTATGTTGGCGGGTAAGCTCCAGCCGAATGGCTACTAGGATGTTAGCAAAGCTTGAAAGGATCAGCTGAGGAGAAGAGGACTCCACCAAACAGTTTGATATTGAGGGAAGGGTTTTTTGGATTATGCTACTGGTGACCTCGGTAGGGTTAATTTTTGACCATTATACTGTAAAACCATTAGTTTTACTCATCTCCAGGGAACGCTGTGTTAAAAGACTGTCCCTGGGGTGAATAGACGGAGCTGAGTTGAATATAATAGTGATACTGTTAGAGTAGTGATCACTAGAATGATCAGTGCCAGTTATAAATTTTTTTAAGCGGGTGTGGAAAGTTTGCGAACAAAGAATGTAATCAATGGTAGTATTGAGACCTCTGCCATGAAAAGTCGGTTTAAACTCAGCGGCAGGACACACTAGTTCATTCGCAAATTCAAGGGCTAGTGAAAAAAGACAGTTGTTAAAACCAATCCCAATACTAGAGTGAGAAAAGTGGGTGATGGGAAGATGATGCTCATCCTGAAGCCCAAAAATACCTTTTTTGTAGTCATTATGTGGTAAATAAATAATTAATTACCGGTTCTATTTTTCAGGATACTCTATAAACAGGTAGCTCAATAAATAAGAGTCAGGATTCGAGGTATCTTCAGTCGTCAGGCTTTAATAAGCATAAAGGACAGTAACAGGACAGCCTGTACGGAAAAGGAATGAAGGCAGCTGCCGGGGGCAGGATCTGGGAATAATGCGATAACTTTTAATATGGGTATACAGTATATATACTTTAAACAAATACATTACATTCAATACAGTAGGCGTAGCAGTAGGCGTGACTCGTAGCAGTCGCGAAAGATAAGGACAAAATGATGTAACAAGAAGGCGTGTACAGGGCGTATACATAGACATGTGATGTAAACGTAACAGAATATGTCATAAACGGGGCGGAAACATGGAGGGGGCTACCTGGGCAGCTGGGACCTCTAACCTAGTGGTGCGCGCAAATGGGCAATGACGTATTACCAGGGGGAACTGGGGGCTATGACTTCTGCGCTAGAAGAGGAGACTAAAGTCTGGAGTGTCAGAGCGACATGTACCCAAGGCATATCTAGTATCTGGTGTTTAGAGTACATGTTGATAGAATCCAAAAGTTATCAGGGCAAAGGCTAATAGACACTAAGACTGGTGCATGCATAATTCTATATGTATTGCGTGTGCTAGGAATATTAATACAGTATTTCTCTTACTTGGAGACATAAAGGCTAGACCATGACGGAAACTATTGATGCGATTCAGTAGCTTAGGAATGCAGAGAAGGAGGGCTGGACTGATAACTAGAAGCATAACATAATCTTGGCAGACTCGGAGGCAGAGCCAGGCCGGGCCGGGCACTGCGTGGCAAGAAGTAAGCGAAGGGTCAGGGATGCAGGTGGGGGCTGTATCGCTCCTCGGAGAGGGTTCAGGAGACAGGAGCTGAATCTGAGTCCGGGCCCTTTTGAGGCCTAGAAACGGGGACAATTCAATGAATTAACGTGCACACTGTAAAATGTGGCAACGTAGGTTTACATAGGCCTAATATTCGTTGCTTTCACGAAGACTGGAAACTGGCATACTGGAGATGGACACAACTGTAATTGCGTCTTTAATCGATCAGAAGGGAATACATGCATATCGATCATGCACATATAGCATAAGATGGGGAACACGTAGGCACATATGACATGGCAAAATTTACTTTTCCACATTCCCTCCTTGTGCCCTACGTTTCCATCAGGAAACATCAATATTCATGATACCATCTATCATTTCATATAGCATCATTTGCTCGTCTCGAATTGTCTTGGAACGGGATTTAGGACTAGGAATACAAGAGGTAGCACACATGCCGCAAATCGCAGGGCCACATTGTATACAGAGGCAGCAACTGAATATGATCATTACTGCAATACCTAGGAATGACAATACTTTCCATCCCCAGGCAGATATGATACTCCAGAGCCAACCGGACCATGTCCAGGTGCCTGGATTCTGGTGTAACTGATGGGCAATTTTATGAAGTCTGGTTATAGCTGAATAAACAGACGGCGCGTTATTAGGAATGAAAATGCAGCAACTAGATCCGATGACTCTACATGCTCCTCCTCTATCGGCCAGTATGACGTCAAGAACGAGACGATTTTGGAGCACGACAAATCTCATAGCAGATTGCTCTTCAGTTAAGTTACCTAGAGCAGAAGTAGTCTCATTCACTACTGCTTCAAGGGTTCTGGTTAACCTACGTATTAACTTACTATTCTGGATAGGTCCTATAAAGAAGAAGAAACCTTTATTAAAGTCTTGATACTGTTCTAGAGTAGTTTCAGTTTGATCGACAATTGGGGACTCGATCTCCCTTCTAGGTCTGACGTATACTAGACGTGTGTTTCTGTGATAATCAGATGGGGCTAGAAAAACTGGTGGCAGTAGGAAGGCAATGTAACATGTTCCATCCCAATCGAGGGGCAGACGAACATATGCGGTCTGACCACAAACAAAATAAGAATGACGTGAAGCTTTGAAAATGGATTTCCCACTGTCACTATACTCGACAGTAGTAGTACAATCACTATGTCCTACATGTGCGGAACCATTCTTTCTGACACATAATTCGCCTTTGACTGGTAGTACTGAAATAGCAGGCAAATCTGGAGTAGTATCAGACTGAACATTCGGGACCATGAAATTCGAAGAATAATTACCTAAATCATATACTTCATTTTCTAGATCTAACCCTGTTCTATGGGAGAGACCTTGCTTGTCTGGAAAACAAGTTCTATTCAGAAGGGACATATCATTGGAGGATGACGTTAACGTGGACCATGCTCCACACGAACCATTATGTGAAAATGGATAAGGAAAGAGTGGCAGAACTCCCTTCGGTGTCTGGAAAGGGGGGAGTCGTTGCGTCAATATTTATCAAGGACCCCCTGAGTGCATGGAAATAGAGTTCCTAGACCAGGGAAAAGCAAATAATTTGATATGAATCAATCTAGGCAACAGAGCGTAACGAGAGGTCGAAATGAACTGAGCTAAAACATTGGTTTTTTGTAAAAAAGGGGAGTTCAATTTTATTCACAAATTATTAAAACACATTGAAATAATAATACACATTTACAATTTACATTAAACACATGTAACTCAATGAATTGAGAATACACAACAACACTGTTAAAAAGAAGCAAATAATTCAACGAGGTAGAAGTTACATAAAATGAACACAATTTTTAAGAGAAAAATGTGGCTAAATTAATCTCTACGCGCGTTTCGGCGAACCAGCGCCTTCTTCTGGAGCAGCCACGATAGTATCTACAAAAAGGAAAATATCATATAAAGAAACATTATGTACAATATTACTCTTGTTGTGTAACATAAAAACACTTCAGAACAATCCAATGTTATTGTAGTAGTCTCAGACTTTCCATTTTGTTTTGACCAAACGTTTTTATATTATAACATTACTATTAAGGATTTCGTTTCCTTGCCTTGAAGGTAATCATACATGCGTAACTGTGGTAGATCATTGAACCCATAATCTTTTATCTGCACTAGTGGTCACAGAAAGAAGACAGTGTCTTATAGTCATAGATTGACTATTCCCAATGTTGTAAGTTTAAAGGGTTTTTACATTGGATGGTTAATAAAGGGATTCTGATATTTGTATCTCTCTAGTTGAACCTCTAACTAGCGTGAACGATGAAGTAGAGAACACTAGAGATGGTCGCAGTTATCAGGAAGTTATTCTAGCATGACCTAAATAATAATATGCAATGCATCTATATCATAAATAAGGTCACTTACTTTAAAAACACGAAATATATTGCTGTAATTCGATGACGCAATCTGGTCTGTACGTCCAACGAGTACCCTTTCTTTTGTTTATGTTATGTAGATATTCTAAACCATAAAGAAACAGTAAATGAACATTTGAGCCCTTATTATTATAGCCTAGTCTTATGATTTCTTCATGGCCAATACTTAATAGACGAACAAGATTGGTGTATTACCTATTTTAATTGAGGTTTGCAGATGGATATTCCATAAACATTGATGTGATTCGTTGGTCTCGAATGTTGATTTAAATTTCTATATTTCCTAAAGAAATTATAGGATCTTTCAATATATTCGATCTTTCAACTTTTGATTTTTTAATTTTAACTAAACAATTAGTAAGGATATAGTTTTTTACTTTAGAAGATGAAGGTACCTTAATTAAGGAGTAGGGGTTCATTTAGACCCGCCGCCCGGAGTTAAAAAGTAGTGGCCGCAGTAATGCGTATTTATGTGAAACTGGAAAGGTATGATCCTCCTGATGTGGGGATAGTTAATTGTGATGATTGCCTACAGAATGGATAGAAAGAAAACTGGCATAAACATCTATACTATATAGTCACAGGATAGCAATTTCTTAACTAAAACTCTTAAGGAGATGAAGGACTGATGGTTACCTTTTTGGTTGCGCTCAGAGGCGGTTGATTCAGATGATTTTAAAATAACTCCCTGTCTGTAAAATAGAAAAAATGGTAGGGAAGTTATGTTACTCGCTCATTATTTAAAACTAGCGAGTCAAAACTAGCTCATTATTTAAAAGGGGGGAGTCGACCACACACCCAACAATTAGTGGCATTGCTGGTCTGGTGTGAATAGTGTAACATTCTGATAAATGTATTATTTCGCATAGCAAGACGATAGGATAGCTCGTGAGGAGGCAGATCACTAAATGTGTGCTCTACTGTAGCATTAGAAAACTTGTTTACATGTGAAATTGGAAAACATAAATGTAAAGCATAACTTGTGCAGGTAACCATAAGACTCAAAAATAATATGAAACTGAGAAAAACGATACATCTTATAGAGTTTTGACTAACTCTCTCACTATGGGGGTCTATCTCATACATGTCAGGGACCTGTCTAACCGTTTCACCCGAGAGGGACTTAGACAATTAAACTGGCTGACTTATTTTACTAGACCTGAGTTTCAGTTTATACTCCTGTTGCGGAGTTTTCTCTAACAAAGGAACTTTGAGTCCAGAGTCTGTTTTTAGGCAGTCCTTAGCAAAAGTCTTGTCTGGTAGTCCATGGAACTTCTTTATATGGGACAGATGGACCCATCCTTTCCTGCCCTCGAGCTTCACTGCAGTCCTTGTTGTTAACAAGACGAGGCGGGGCTCCTTCCAACGGGGCTCCAGCGGACTTGAACGATCAAAATTCCGCACCAACACCAGATTGCCTGGAATGACCTCATGCCGTTTCACCTCGGTGTTGTCTGGAAATGCGGCGGCAACCTGTGAACGACAAGAGTGTAGGGCAGACATCAAGGAAGCTAGGTAATCTGTCAGCATATTACTGGAAACATCTGTAATACTGCGGGGTCTAGGTGTACCCCACATGTTTGGGGGGCGGCCGAATACGACCTCATACGGGGACAGACCTGATCTGGAATGTGCCACCATCCTCATAAAAAATAAAGCAACTGGCAGGGCAACTAGCCAGTCTACACCTTTCTCTTTACATATTTTGGCAATGCGAATTTTCAGGGTTTGATTATGTCTCTCTACGAGACCGGCTGCTTCAGGATGGCGCACACAATGGAACTTCCACTGGTACCCTAACAGAAGGGAAACATGTTTCATAAGTTCAGATGAGAATGGCTGGCCGTTATCAGAATACACGACCCTAGGGAGTCCATAGCGGGGAAAGAATTCACGAACCAACTGCCTGGCAGTGGTCGCGGCTGTGTAATCTGGGACTGGATATGCTTCTGTCCACCTGGACAAAGCGCATACAACTACGAGGACATACTTGAAACCTCGACATCGCTCCATCTGAATATAATCCATCTGGAGGACTTCAAAAGGGTGGTCAGGAGGTTGGAATCCACCTTGTTCCACCGGGACACTTTTACCTGGATTGAACTGACAACATATCATACAGGTACGGACTTTCTGCTTGGCTGCAGCTCGTAAGTGCTTGTTGAACCAAAGGTTCTGAATACTGTCTAACATAGCTTTTTCTCCTAGATGTGCTGGACTATGTGCGGTATTAATAATGACTTGAACCATAGAGTCGGGGAGAAACCATGTGGCTTTTCCCTTCGTCAACCATCCTTGATCTGTCTGGACCCCTCCTTGTTCGGACCATTTCTTGATTTCTTCGGGAGTAGCATGTAACTGTATGTCTATGACATCTTGTGTAGGGTCCTTGACTGTCATACAAATAGTCGGATCTGGAGTGAGTGTCTGTGTCGTATTAACTGGAATGTCTGGAGTCTGAGCTGTAAGCTTGGCCGTTCGATCTGCTAGATCGTTACCTTGGGAAATGATGTCAGTAACTTTCGTATGTGCCTTGCACTTCATGATAGCAATAGCTGTCGGTAAATGTATTGCATCTAACAAAGCTTGAATGAGGAGACCATGCTGAATCTTGGTTCCATGAGAAGTCATGAAACCTCTCTCCTGCCAGAGCACTCCAAAGTCATGTACGACTCCGAATGCGTAACGTGAATCTGTATATATGTTTACTTTCTGGTTCTTGGCACGTATGCAGGCTTGGGTCAGAGCAACAAGCTCTGCTGCCTGAGCAGACAGGGTGTCAATACGATGTGTCTCTATAACTTCAGTTTCAGTAGTCACTGCATACGCGGCTACTAGTTCTCCTGTACTAGTTCTCATACATGAACCATCCACATAAAGTGTCAGGTCGGGATCAGGTAATGCAATGTCTGTCAGGTCTTGTCTTGGCTTTGTCATAGTGTTAACAATTTCCACACAGTCATGTGTGGCAGGATTTGAAATAACTGACGGTAACAGTGTAGCAGGATTTAGAATGTTGCAGCGTCTAATTTCTATGTGTGGCTGGAACAGTGTCAGTTCATAACCTGTTAAACGTGCAATTGTCAAGTGTTGAGTCTGTGTTCGGTTTAAAAGAACTTCCACGGAGTGTGGAACTTGTACTGTCAGGGAGTGTCCTAACACTATGGAATCACTTTGTCTGATAGCTAGAGCTGTGGCTGCAACTGACTTGAGGCACGCAGGCAGAGCCTGGGCTACTGGATCTAGTGTGCTCGAGAAATAAGCACAGGGCTTGTATTGTCCTGCTTGATCTTGTGTGAGAACAGATAATGCAGTACCATCACGTTCTGTGACAAAAAGTGTAAAAGGCTTACTGTAGTTCGGAGTTGCTAGAACAGGTGCTTGACATAAGGCTTTCTTTAACTCATTAAAAACAAGTGTATGTTCCTGGGTCCAAGGGAGGACAGTCGCTACGGCTGCCTCCTGTGTCGTTAACTGTATCAGTGGCTTGGCTAGAAATGCATACTGAGGAATCCATTGTCTGCAGTAAGAAGTGAGGCCAATAAAAGCTCGTACCTCCTTCTGTGTCTTGGGCTGTGGAAGACTCGCTATTAACTGGATACGGTCTGGTGTCAACTGCCTACCCCACTTGGACAGTAAGTGGCCTAAATAGATCACTTGCTGTACACAGAATTGTAATTTGGAAGGGGACACCTTGTGCCCCTGCTCGGCCAGGAAATACAGAACCGTAAGTGACGCACGCTCGCAGTCACGTTCAGAACGGGCTGTGATCAGTAGATCATCGACATACTGGAGCAGGGCAGTGTCAGTTGGCATGTGAATATTGTCTAGTTGTCTCTTGAGTGCTTGACTGTAAATACTAGGGCTTTCTGTGAAGCCTTGAGGAGCTCGTGTGAATTTATAGCTCCTTCCATTTAAACAAAAACCAAAAAGGTACTGGCTATCTGGATGAATGGGGACACTGAAAAATGCATTCTTGAGATCGATAACTGTGAAAAATGTAGCTTCAGAATCAATGGCTGTCAATAGGGAAGAAATATCTGGGACTACTGGATACTGGGGTATGATACATTTATTAAGCTCTCGTAGGTCAATCACTAGTCGATATACTGGAGGTGCATTTGGATCAGTACGTTTCAGGACCGGAATGATAGGAGAATTACATACATTGGAGTCAGTTTCTACAACCACTCCTTGAGCAATAAGCTCGTCAATAATTTTGGATAAGGCTGCTACAGCCTCAGGTGGCAATCTGTACTGTCTGATTCGTGGCAAAACTATACCTTGTTTGAGAGTCACACGATGGGGTGTGATGTGCATACATCCTACATCAGTTGGACCTTGCGCCCATAAATGCTGTGGTATATTCAGTAATCTTGGATCAAAATCACGTAATACATAGTGACCTTTAAAGTCACGTAAAAACAATCGGACTCCTTCTGGGGAGCAACAAATTACTGCACCTAATTCTTTTAATGTTTTAATGCCTAACACATTTTCTGGACATGATTTCGTAAGTAACAAATCAGTAGTTCGGGACAATGGACCAACTTCTAGGGAAACTGGTTTCGAAATTTCATTAACAATCGGTTTTCCTGAAAATCCAAGGGAAACATTTTTAGAGCCTGAGAGCGGAGCCCCTGGAACCTCGTCATGACTGATAGTAGTCCTACTTGCCCCTGTATCAATCAGAAACTTTCTGTCTTTCCCTAATACTTGACTGTGTACATAGGGACCCTCTTGATCTACAGGTATCTCGATGAGAGGCAAGCCTACCTCCCTCTCTAGGCTGTTTCATGAATACTGTTGATACTCTGGATACTCTGTCTGGGCATACTGGTACATTTGCTGTGTAACATGCTGTGTTGCAGCGATAGGCTGCGGTGCTGGAACTGTCTGTTGTGCATTCTGTGGCCGAGAAGTCTGTGAAACTTGTTCTTGTCTAGGCGGACGTGGTCTTTCTTTAGTCTTACCAGTAGCTATGTTGTGTTTCAGAACTGCACACTCGTTTATAAAATGACCTGGCTGTTTACAGTAATTGCAAGTCCCTTTAACGGGAGCTGCAGGATGACTGGCTTGATTCGGACCCCTCTTCTGACTGTCTTGTGGAACAGATTGTGCAACTAATACTTTCATTTTCGTGTCTTTCATACGTCTCCTTTCGTGTTCTTGCTCTTCCCTGATTCTATTCTGGTGATACTGGAGCATTTGTAGCATTTGTGGCGGAGTATTAGCTTGCCAACTACTTTCTACTTTCAATACTCGATTTTTAACTTGTGGACTTGAATTCTCGACTAGTTTGGTAACAAAAAGATGAGGGTACGATTCACTACTTGTCTTCAAACCACTGTTAATAATAAAACATTTCTCAAATCTAGAATAGAAATCACTAGTGTCTTCATCCTGTTTCTGCTTACAAGCTGAGATTGCATCCCAATCTTCCTTTTTCGTGGCTAGTAATCTTGGCAAAACCTG
Organism: Lissotriton helveticus; assembly: GCF_964261635.1. Taxonomy (NCBI): domain Eukaryota; kingdom Metazoa; phylum Chordata; class Amphibia; order Caudata; family Salamandridae; genus Lissotriton; species Lissotriton helveticus. The sequence goes on from NC_136060.1 coordinate 57,211,339, forward strand.
TATCAATAACTCGGGCAATTCTTTAACTTTACCCCCTAGACCGGTACCTGGTACTCGTGAAGTATCTTCAGCTTCTAGAGCTGTCCAATCTATCTTTTTCTCTCCCACCTCCCATTCTTTTTCCTTGAGTTTTTCATATACCCCTGCGGGCAACAGGACCTTTAACATTTTAATGATATCAGGATACGTGTATTCTCCCATACGGAGCATGTCTTTTAATTCTCGATGGAACCCTGCTGGATCTTTGTCGTGACAGGGAATTAACTTTTTCATCTCTAAGAGTTCCATCTTTGTGATAGGGGTGTAAACAAATACTCGTTCTAGTTCACCACCCGCTGTCCTAACTGGGTGTACTTCTCGTAAAGGATGCTGTCTATCTATGTAAAATGATTTACTTTCTGGAGGTGAGACATGAACAAAATGCGGATTCAGAAACGTTCGATATTTGTGGCGCTGTTCTAGAATGATACTAATTAAATCGGTACCTAGACCTCTCCATCTATACTGGAGTAACTCGTTCAGAACATCATGTAACGGACCTGGATCAGAATGCTGTCCCTCATATAGTGTAATGAGGTGCTGGATCATATACATACCCACCAGTCGCTGCTCGGCTGGGGGCAGTTTCAGAAACATTTGTGCCACTATTTCGTCAGGAAAAGTGGTAGAATCAGTAGTCCATCGGACTGCTGATCGGGCTAGTTCTTGTTCATGCATGGTACTAAGTTCACTATAACCGATTCGTGATTTCAGAATGTGATCGGTAGCTTGAAATACTTGCTCAAGAGAACCTTGTTCTGGTACTGGAGGAGGGAAAACTTTCTTGTGTTCTAGGTGTGAATGTCGGTCGGGAAGTCTAGTTCTACCTACATACGCTATTCTGGAGGGATTCTCGTCGTCTACCTCTTCGGTATCAGAGTCGTCCTCTTTCTCGGTTACTCGTGCTGCTTCCCGTTTCTCGTGTAACTTTATTATTTCCCTACGGATTTTCTTGTACATACTTTCTATACAGTTCTGAGTCTTGTGTCTTCCCTCGGCTATATGGTCACTCCATCTGGTCAGGACTTTCATTTCTTCCGGATCTTTATCCGGATAATCTTGTTCTCTTATTAAACAATTAATTAGAAACTTCAAAAGCATGAGCTGAATCTCGACTTTCCTTTGAGCCATGGCGTCGCCAATACTTCCTGGATCTACTCCTGTACGGATGAAACAATATATATTGTCTAGATAACCTTTCATATTCGGTAGGGTGTCCAAATATTCGGTCACCCGTCTTACACGCAATGAATACAGGACCATATTATCATCGCCTGGGACTGGATCATAACGGCATTCGGTAAGAGCTCGCTTGATATCGGCAACTGACTGATTTTTGGGCGAACGCTGTAACGCTCGTGCATGTAGCTCGAGTAATGTCACACGTCTGTGTTGAGGCGGGGTTCCAGGAGGACTTTCCCCCACGGCCCCTAGACTAGAATCGTCGGTGTGTACTGTACGTGCTGGTAGAGTGACTGATGTAGCGGGTACATGTACTGTAGGCTGGACCGGGGGTACCGTAACAGGTGCTGTAACGGGTGCCCCGGTGTCTGGAGGAACAGGAATTACATTATTTACGGGAGCTGGCGGAACAGGATTTGCATAGGCTGGGACTGTGTCGTCCAAATAGGACGAGAGGAAAATATCAGCTGCGGTCGGTTTGTGACGTAGCTTAATCGGAACTAATGGCGGCGGAAAATTACATGGTGCTTCCGGGGTTGCTTTCGGCAAGCCCTCGGCAAGAAGAGGATACATACCCTTAATAAGGGCATTTCTCTGTCTGTCTGACTGTTCGGCTTTAACTCGTTCACCTACTTCGATTAATTCCCTTTCTTGGGCTCTTTCTAAGGATTCTCTACTTAATTCTGTCTTTCTGATTTCTTTTTCCGTTCTTCTGTGAGATTCTTTGCGCCATAACTCGATGGCATCTTTCTGGGACTGTCTAGATTTCTTTTTCCATAATGCTTCTTCTACTCGCATGATGCACTCGGCATCCCATGTACCTGATACGGGCCATCTATATTTCTCTTCTAATTCCTTGGTGTACTCCACCCATAAGTCTAGATATAATATGGCACTTAAGCCATGCTTATGATACATAAAATGACCTGGACTGTCCCTAGGCGGGACAGGAACTGCTTCCTCTAATAATCCTTTTCTTGTTTTTAACTGGCGTAACTTCGAGAACAGAGGCATAATTTAGGCTAGAGTCTGGACACAATACAATACACGATAAACACAATAATAACTGAAAAACAAATCACTCATACCACGACATTGAAAACACATGAAATAACATTTATAATAACAGTTCGGACAGAATACATGAATTTTTTGAGAACAGAACTTACTGGAATGACTAGATGCACTGCTAAAACAGCACGAAACTTACCGGTCCCATAAAGAGACACGTCAGGACCCGCGTCCACCTAGGTGAACACTTCGTGTTGGATCTGCGTACCCAAACCCACGGACCAGAGACAAATCAATTGACCCTGTCTAGATACTACCCCAGCAACGGTACTCACCGGGCAGCAAGAACGGAAGGCCTCGGACTGGACTGGACTGCTACGACGACGGACTACGAACTTCGGACTTCAGTTACAGGTGGGCCTCCGGATACCTCGGACCTTGGACTCTCGGCTTGGGCTCTGGTCGGGACTCGCCGCGTTCCTCACCGCCTCGTCTGGACGCTGGACCGCAACCTCCGTCTCCTCCGTGGGCCTGAGGGATACTTGAAGCAGAAATATCTGCACGTGCACGGTATGGTTCCGTCACGGCTGCAGAGGATCAGGGGGCCTGCGTGGCTTCTCCGGCGCGTGGGGAAAGGGCAAGTCCCTATTCGGGCGCCATTATGTGGTAAGTAAATAATTAATTACCGGTTCTATTTTTCAGGATACTCTATAAACAGGTAGCTCAATAAATAAGAGTCAGGATTCGAGGTATCTTGAGTCGTCAGGCTTTAATAAGCATAAAGGACAGTAACAGGACAGCCTGTACGGAAAAGGAATGAAGGCAGCTGCCGGGGGCAGGATCTGGGAATAATGCGATAACTTTTAATATGGGTATACAGTATATATACTTTAAACAAATACATTACATTCAATACAGTAGGCGTAGCAGTAGGCGTGACTCGTAGCAGTCGCGAAAGATAAGGACAAAATGATGTAACAAGAAGGCGTGTACAGGGCGTATACATAGACATGTGATGTAAACGTAACAGAATATGTCATAAACGGGGCGGAAACATGGAGGGGGCTACCTGGGCAGCTGGGACCTCTAACCTAGTGGTGCGCGCAAATGGGCAATGACGTATTACCAGGGGGAACTGGGGGCTATGACTTCTGCGCTAGAAGAGGAGACTAAAGTCTGGAGTGTCAGAGCGACATGTACCCAAGGCATATCTAGTATCTGGTGTTTAGAGTACATGTTGATAGAATCCAAAAGTTATCAGGGCAAAGGCTAATAGACACTAAGACTGGTGCATGCATAATTCTATATGTATTGCGTGTGCTAGGAATATTAATACAGTATTTCTCTTACTTGGAGACATAAAGGCTAGACCATGACGGAAACTATTGATGCGATTCAGTAGCTTAGGAATGCAGAGAAGGAGGGCTGGACTGATAACTAGAAGCATAACATAATCTTGGCAGACTCGGAGGCAGAGCCAGGCCGGGCCGGGCACTGCGTGGCAAGAAGTAAGCGAAGGGTCAGGGATGCAGGTGGGGGCTGTATCGCTCCTCGGAGAGGGTTCAGGAGACAGGAGCTGAATCTGAGTCCGGGCCCTTTTGAGGCCTAGAAACGGGGACAATTCAATGAATTAACGTGCACACTGTAAAATGTGGCAACGTAGGTTTACATAGGCCTAATATTCGTTGCTTTCACGAAGACTGGAAACTGGCATACTGGAGATGGACACAACTGTAATTGCGTCTTTAATCGATCAGAAGGGAATACATGCATATCGATCATGCACATATAGCATAAGATGGGGAACACGTAGGCACATATGACATGGCAAAATTTACTTTTCCACAACTACATAAATAAACATTGAAATCCCCACCCCACACAACATAACATTGCATATGTGTATTCTTAGCCTTCTGATCTTGCAGGTATGAAGAGACTTCGATCAGTGACTTTACACAGTCAGTGGGTGAGGTGTTGTTATACATGTTAACAAAATAGTAATTGGAGCTTTTATCAGGGGTGAGCTTAAGGATTTGGTAAGTTGGGGACACCAAAGGTACTTTATTAATCAAAAATGAAATTTGATTGGAGATATAGATGGCTAAACCTCCCTTGGATCTTCCATGGGTAGACGGACTGGCGGTAATATGAAAGGTTTTATAACCCAGGATGTGAATTGGGTCAATAGCCCAGGTTTCTTGAAGGCAGGCTAGTTTATGCTTGTTAATCACGTCTAACCAGGATTGGAGAAGTATCTTAGATCTAAGCCCCGCAACATTCCAGTAGATTACTGGAAAATCCCAGGTTGTTGGTAGGGTAGGATTTGCCCCTTGTGTGTGAGCTAAGGGTGGTAAGTCGCCAGTCAGGGTAGATGGAAGAGAAGTAGGGAAAGTGGGATTGGTGTCAAAAGAAATAGAAGTGGTGTGTTGGTGCCGTATATCTGTCTCCTCAGAATGGGTTGAATGGGCATGATCGAGATCTTGCACCCGAGGGATTATTGGTTGAGAAGATAAATTTAGCAGAGGGGTACAGGGCTCAATATGAGAGCCAGGCGAGGATATCGGAGTAAATTTTGACGGCGAAATTTTCCTGGTTATAGGTTTAAAATGACTCTGAGTGTTAGTGATAGCTTTGGTGATTGCGGAGGGGACTGATGGTCAGTCGACCATATCTAAACAATCGTATCTATTGGATAACAATGGACCACGCCAGTTTGAAAAATTCCCAGGCGCTGAGTTACTGTATCCGTAGCTTGACCAATGACCACGGTCTCCTGACCAGTGACCACGGTCTCTGTTTCTTTCCCAGTTCCCTACTCTTGACCAGCTCCAGGTCGGGCCAGGATTGTGTATTGGCAACGGGGGGTAGAAGTAAGACAGGTTATGGGTGGTTATCCCTTCTGTGGAAGTGTGATCACTCCAGGAGCAAATGTGCTCAACAGTATTCGGGTCGGCAAAGTTCACTATAACGCAGTCGCCTTTAAGAGTTTTAGGCACGGTACCCAACCAGGGGACTCTGCGCACTGTGGTGACTCTATTGTCCATAAAGTTAGGTAGAGGTCTATTGTTGGACAACCAATAAATGACTTTGTTTTTTAAAGACCAAACCAATTCATTCTGATTAGGAGGGAGTTCCGGAACACCTGTCATGATAACCACAAAGGGGGATGCCTCAGGCGGGAGGTGTATAGGATGGCCCCTCCTCTTTCGGTTGCTCGGGATGTTGTTAAATCCGTCGAAGCTTTTGGGGAGGGTGGGGGCCAAAGACTGAAGAGCAGGTGGAGGTTTTGATTGAATAGGCATCTGGGACTTGGAGGTAGTTAGCGGTTGGGACACTAAAGGGTTAAATGGAATAGATGGTGCCTGTGGCTTGGTGGAAATTGTGGGTAACTTCTTCTGTATAAGTATCTGTGGAGCCTTTTGAGTAATAGTAGCGGAAGTAGAAGCAGTCGAACCGCGATCAGGTTTTTTCGTGGTGTCAATAAGGGGTCTCGCAGGGACTGACTTTGAGTCTTTAATAGTACCCTTACTTGGGTTCAGGGCTAAGGAGAATTGTGTTAGCTGGGATTGGACCTGGTACATTATCTTTTCTATAGGCTTTAAATAGAATTTAATTAATTCTTCAAATTTACTAAGCAGTTGGTTGTCGTTGCTGCGAGGGTTAGATATTAAGATATCGTTCTCGATCGTACAACCCTCGTCATCACTACTACTAGGGCAAGGGGAACTATTGTTTGGATTGTCTGTAATAGGATTTAATACGATTGCTGGTGGAGGAGGGGGTGATTGATGGGGAGTCGGGACAAAATTTGTAATTGGAGAAGGAGGGGGATGAGAAATGGACGAGGTTGTGGAATTGGATAATGGGGGAAGGTTAGTCGTTTGTTGAAATTTGCTGGTGTTCCTCTTCCTTTTTTTGGGAATTGCGCCCTCGCGTATGCCCCTGTCAAAAGTTGGAGAGGGGGCAACAGCGGATTGGCTACCAAAAATATCAGGTTTTTTTTCGAGTGACTGGTGTAAATCGGAGAGATCTAGAGTTACAGACAGATCCACAGTACGAGGGACTGTATGCAAATCTGCGGACACTAACAGTGGCTGGGGGAGCTCAACGGGGCGCTGGGGTGTTTTGGCAATAGCCAGTAGGCCCAACGAGGAGCGTCTGGCAATATACAGGTCCTGCGAGACTCTCCGTTCCAATAGAGTGATACCCTGTTCAATAGCCTCGTTGGCTTTGGTAATAAATTGATCTATCGGACCGATAACCTCAGCAGCAGACTGGGCCTGTTTTTTCACAGTGTTTCTAGTGGTTCTAGGAGACATGATATACAGTAATATATTATTATGAGGTAAAAAACTATAAATATTAGGTACGAAATAAGTGCAAGTTAATTACCAATGCGTACGGTATCAGTATAAATAAGGGGTAAAACAAAAGTTAGTAGGGTGGCCCAGTCCAGTCCTGCCCAGTCTTGAACGGACATCTCTTATATCATGGGGATAAATATCAGATCCCCTAAAATGCTATCAATCAATATATTTAATATTTACAGTCAGTAAATAGCAAAGAGTCAAACATCTTAGCCATTCTTGATAGTTATCTTTCTTCTTGCAACAACCCTCCTCCTATGATTTTAGCAGGAGATTTTAACATCATCTATGAACATCTTGACTGTATCATCAGCATAATTCAATGGGAAGATGAGACCTCATAAATTCCCATTTTAGAGCACGAACCAATTAAAATCTGGCATACAGCTGCATTACAAATAGCATCTTTAACTTTAACATATGGGCTCAGAGCCTGTTATGGGATGTCAAAATCTGATAGGGGCAGGACTTTTACATTCAAACGGGAAATTCAGAAAAACGGAATTGACTACTGTATCTTGGATATTAGGTTTTACGGGGTACTCCGAGACTTCACGGTGATATCTAGGTGGGACAGTGAACAATGACCATAATGCTCTTGAAGTATCACCTTCCGATAAACATTTGATGATGAGTCTAATCTAAGAAGGTATTCTCAATTCTACCCATTCTTGCAAACATGCATAACTTGGCCATGTATTGCTGGCAATTTTTATTACTGACTAAAATCAATGCTGTATTCTTGTCTATCTTGGCCTCATTAAAATAATTATCTAACAAGAATTTATTAGTGTTAGACAGACACAAGATTTTGTTCACTTCTCTAAAAGTTCTTTTTAATAGGCCTACCAAGGAAAGCCTTAACAAGGGATATACAACTACTCCATGGTTTGTCAAACAATGTAATCAGGCCAAAGTCAATCTCATCCCGGCCATCACATTTCATAATGTAGTTGCTGTAAGAGAAGATAAGTAAATTTATAGGTGAATTTTAAATTTAATACGAGGCTGAGACAATGCCAACTGGGAGGACCTTGTAGTGGCTACCCAGAATGGAAATGATACAGTGTTCTGCATATATCAGCTAATGTAGGTGCTAACGCCTATGCTGATTAATTTGTGCCACCTTATTTTTGGGGAATTTTTTTCCAGAATTATACTCAGATAAAGTCCTAGATCTTATTTACCCAGTAAATACCACATTGAATGCTATGGCCCAAGCAATTCCTGAAGTTGATCCTCCAGCTTTCTCATTGGCTGACACAAGGGAGACTATAGAGTCTTTCCACCCAGGTCCCGACACAATCCCAGATATTAAATGGAGCCTTGGCTGGGTACTACATCAATCCAATGTACAAGAAAGGTAATAGGAACACCCAAGGAATATACAAAGGCTAATATACCTATTAGCCTTCTTGATAATCTACAAAATATTTTTTTCTCCCAGCTACTTGAAAAATGGATGAATGACTCTAAAATCCTATCTCCAATCCAAGCAGACTTTTGCTGGAAGATCAATACCATTAAACAAACATTTAGATGCTCTCTTGGAGATATACCGTTCTGCAAAAAGACCACTTGTATATGGCCTTTGTAGATTTGAGAGCAGCCTTCAATCTGGTACCCAGAAATATCTTATGGGAAGTTCCCAGAGCAATGGGTGTTCCCTGCCATAACCTAGACAATATTATTAGGTTCCACCAATCTACTTATGCCCAAGTAAGATAAGGTAGCTCAGGAGAACTGACTGACTCAATACTGATCCACAGGGGTGGTCCCCAAGGTTATCTCAATCGGGGAAAAACTCCTTCTGGTCGGACTCCTGGTGGCTGGCAGTCAGTGGTCCTCTCCCTGCTCCGGTCAAGTCAGCAAAAAATCCAGGGTGCTTTTTGATGATGGTTGGGCTTTGATGCACAGGTCAGCCACACAGTGATTACTTGTTTTTATGTATTGAGGATTCTGAGAAAGATTTTATCTTTCATTCCGGCCGAACTGCATCAGTCTATCAGAATCGCTCTAGTCACCTCTTGGTTGGACTATTGCAATGTCCTGTACCTAAACATCTATGTGGTCTCCCTTAACAAGCTGCAGGTGATACAGATCACAGGGCCACAGCTGATTATTAAAATTCCCAGTTGACAATCCATCAGGAATAGGATTTGCTCCTTGCATTGGCTCCCCATCAGGAAGCATATTTGCTATAAGGCTTTCAGCATGTTATTCAAGGCCATGCAGAGTAAGGGTACGCACACCTGAAAACTTTCATCCAATGGTACACCCCTGGGAGGTTTCTGTGATCTTCCTTAAAGATAAAACGTGTGACTCCCAGATTTCACAGGACTAGATGGGGAGGTCGCTCATTAAAAGTAGCGGCCACCAAGCATTGGAACTCCCTGCCCTCCTTCATTTCCAATGCAGACTCTTACCTAGTTTTCAAAAAACATCTGAAAACCTGGCTCTTAACATCCTAAGTGGCTGTAGATGCACTTTTGTTGCTGCAGCATGTATTTGTCCGCTTAGCGCCTTAACACCTTTGGATAAAGGTGCGCTTTTTAAATTTAATCCTATTCTATCCTACTTATAGGGACTCCACAAACATTAAAAAAGCAGCCTAGTAATTCAGCATAGAGCTGCTGCTTTCATAAAAATGCACAGATCCTCCCAAGCCAAGGCAGTCTCCCCAGCTTTAAAAGTAATCAGCTGTGCTTTATGGGGCATTTCTTATGTAAGTATTCTGGTGGCATATTAGCTCAGCTTCCTTAGATCATTACTCAAAATTCCGTCTAGCTCTCCTAATTTACCAATAATATTTGTTACTGCCCCAAAGGGGTTGACCATCTAGCTGTCTTTAAACCTCTTCTGTAATGGATGTAAAACCAAGTGATTTTCCCACTAAAAGACATCGTTTACTAAACTGGGCCTCCAGAGATTATACACTATCCCGTCTTCCATCACACCAAATACTAATACATTTAATTAACGCCTAGTGGGATTATGTTGCGACCCAATAGCACTGTTCCTCTAAAACTGGGTCACTTTCTGATCTGTTTCTAACTCACAAACCGCTCTCAAAATTAGCAGTGTTCTTAGATGAGATTTTTACTCCTTTGCCAAAATACTTTTTATCAAATTGAGACTTGGCATTTTACCCTTAAATGTGTTCCTTCTAAATAGTCCACTGTGATTCAAGGCTCTCTGTTTCGTAAAAACTGGTAGAACAAAAATGAGAATATCGAACAGTTTGTATACTTTTGCCCCAGTTACAATAAAACGTAGACGGATATGGATTCAAACTTTTTGTCATCAACTTGGTTTAACATATTATCCAGCTTCCCTTAAGGTCTTTAAAACTAACACCTTAAGCAGTGTTGGGTGTGCACTTAGTAAATACCCGTTTTTGGCATGGATAATTAGAAACACACCTGCCCAATCTCTTGAAGATGCCCCATTAAGCACTGTAATTTTCTCTCCATTGGGTTCTGCACTATCCTTTTTAATTTTTTACTGTCGCTATTAGGATGTAATATTTTATATGCACTGTAGCTGTACTGTGTCAGTACACTTTTATACTCCAAAGTTTTATATTCACTTGATGTATTGCTTGTATATGTTGTTTCTGAATGTATCTCATGCTGCTTGGAAACCTATTACAGAGGGCCAATTGTCAACTTACAAACTACAGATCCTACAGATTACCGTATGCTATATTCAATTGATCCAATTCAGGTATGCGCTCAAACTATATCAGCCATTTAAGCTGAACCTACTACTATGCAATCTGTGGGTATGACTTAACATTGCCCATTCGCTATTAACATTTGCCCATAATTTTGTTTGCATTATAACCTCATTTGCACATTCATTTTGTAAAGCATTTTGGTTCATATTTATATAACTTCTTAATGACTGAGATGCATTTTTATTTCCACTTTTATGGTAAATTGACTGAAATAAATAAATAAATAATAATAAGAGAGGCTAGCAGCCTTCCTTTTGGTGTGACATGGTGTTTCAGAGCTTTCAGTAATCTGTTCATGTTCCACGGGTGCTACAAAGGCCTGAGATGGCTCACCAAAGACCCCCAGAGACCTAGGCCCCCACTGACTTCCACCCCTACCTGATGAGCCTATTTGAGAGCCAGATTTTCCAAAGAACAAGAAGGGTTTCCAAAGAAAAACTATCCTGGGCCATCCCAGGCGGCCTGCTTGGGGAAGCCTGACCATCTAGATAAGGTCTCTATTAAAGCTTCAAGCCCAGACAGGGTTAGCCGAGGCAGGACACATTTGCTTGAATGAACCCCCTCTCTCACCCTGTGTGCACGCTTAACAAGAAAGACTAGTGGCCTTCCTGCATATTAGTAGAGACATGGTTCTCAGGACATGTTGGTCATCTATTTGTTTTCCAGGGGCACTGCTAAGGACCTGGCCAGCCTGCTCTTGCCCCGAATTCTCCCTCCACCCCTGCCTGAGGTGCTCGTTCAGGAGCAGGCTTCTTGGAGAGCATGTACTAAACTGAGTAAGCATCTCAGGCAGAGTGATCTGCTTGGAGATAGTCTAACCAGCACCATACTATGATTGTTCCGGCATATTTTGTCCATTTGGGAATGGACCGCTGCACCAGCCTTGGCTTTTGTTTGCAGGAAATTGCTTTGACTGTACCTGTGACCATCTGATTCAAGTTCAAGTTCAAATAACTTCATGTGAATCATAAAAGTATCACATTCATACATACAATAATTAAACAAGACTTGAAACTTTCTATACAGCAATTGGGATGAGTACATATATTAATTTGCAGTTTAAAATGTTAAGACAGATTTTAATAGTATTCAACATTTTCTCAGTCTATCACAGGTTTACAGAACAAATTTAAAACCTAAAATCACTCGAGGCCCAGGTCCCCTATCACAATTCATATTGTTTCCTAATTAATAAAGCAGTTCTAATGAATTGAGCACAGCGCTGCAGATAGCAGCAGTAGACAAAGATCGTAAATAATTAAAACATTCTTGAACAAGGGCAAATTTCCTTCAACATAGGCATAATAAAGCGTGCCCTTATGTCTTCATATAGCATGCAAAACAGCATAAGGTGCATTGTGCTTTGTTGGGCTAAATTATTGCAGGGACAGGAAGTCAGTCTTTCACACCAACTTGCCTGTTTAGCAAAAGCCACAAGAAAGTGCAATGTGCAAAGACGAAACCTGGTCAAGAGGAAACATGATTGTGTATGAATAGTAAAAGACAAATAAAAGACAAATAAAATTGCTGATAGCATGACAGCCTGTAAGTTAGTTTCTCATTGTTCCAATTGGACATTCTTAATTCATTATAATATGCATTTTTTATAGTTAATTTCATGTTAGATTGTATGCCATCAAGATTATCATAGTAGTTTCCCGATCCAATCTTATTAAAAGTATCTTTGACATAACAGAGTCAGGGAATAGGCAGGACCTTTTCCAGACTCATACAATCTCCAATAATCGCCCTGGTGAATGAAGTCCACACTTTCACCCATAGAAGCAGTGGGGCGATGTTTACTCTATTTTTAACATAGTCCAATTTCACTTCAGAGTGACAACATTTTGTGATAGAACTAATGAGAACCATCAGCAATTTTTCAAGAATTTATTTTCCAGAATTTGTATCAGAATTTGTATCTGGCTGCTTTTTGATTGCCCCATACTCCTGCCCCATAAGTTGCTACTGACAGGCTTTTTGATTATATAGAGATTTCTGCCACCGACTTATGTCCCAGCATGCACGCAAAGCGGAACAGACCCTCTATGATTCTACTGGTGTGTTAAACCCTGGCTGCAATCAAATGATCCCAATTCAGTTTGCTGTTAAAAACATTCCCCAGATATGTGAAATTAGATACCTTATCAATAATCTTTTCTTTTACCACAAATGTTCTCGTTTTTGTCTGTTTTGGGCTACAAACCATGATAAGAGACTTACTGAAATTTACTTTTAGGTCCAGTGTGTCATAAAATCAGTGAAAGCAATCAAAGCTTTTTGGTGGCTATTGGCTGTTAGAGCCATAAAAACCGCTTCATCAGCATATGACAATAAGGTAAACGGCTTACCTCCTATGTTCGAATAATCCAACTACTGTTCTAGTAATAGTTTCTCCACCCCCATTTGTATATAAAAGAAATTAAGAAGGAGCCAACATACATCCCTGTCGTACGCCCTCTGTAGATGCAATAGGCCTGGTCTTCTCTCCTCCTGGTACATAACGTGTAGAGACAGTGGGTGACGCATGCAACCTACATAACAGGGTAATAAGGCTTCCTCAAAGCCCATTTTTTCCATAAGTGTCCACAGCTTCCCCCTGTTGACTGTGTCGAAAGCACTGGATAAGTCCATGAAGGCCCTTGGCTTTCATGTACTTACCCATGACTAGGGACAGATTAAGACATTGTTCGTTCGTTCCCATTTCCCTTCTGAAACTGTATTGTGTGTGGGATATAAGACCAGAGTCATTGGCCCATGATTCCAGGAGAGCAAAAATTACCCTCCCAGAACTTTGCACGTAGCATCAATTCAGGAAATTGGCCTGTAGCATACAGGATCATTCCTATTACCTTTCTTATATATTGGTACCACCACTGCCTCTTTCTATGAACTAGGGATGAGGCCCTCTATTATTGCTCTAAAAACATTTACCATCAACGGTGCCCATAGTTGGGGGTTGCCTTTGAACATGTCCAGGGGCACCCCATCTGGCCCTGGGCCTTTTGCAGGAATACCCCTTGCCAATGTGTCTTCAACCTCACCAAGGGAGATAGATAAACTGAGTTGGTTCACAGTTTCCAAATGAACAACTATTTTATCTCTTTGATCTTGTGATGAAACACCTTTTGGGTTGAATATATTAAAAAAATAAGCTACTCAAGCTTCCCCTGTTATTGTTGATTCCATGTTCCTTACATCATTTGTGAGTGAAAAGGAGATGATTTATAACTTCCCAGAAGCCCTTAGAAAACTTGAGAGCGCTAGGTTTCTCCAGATGTTCCCAGGCAAGTCTTCCTAATTTGTCCTTCCTAAGCCCAATTGCTTGTTTATAAGTTTGTCTCGCAATCCTAATTAAATCCTTACCACGGGGGACTATGCGCAAGGCTTTTTAAAGATCTTTTTGCGACCTGGAGCACTCAGCATTAAACCATCTTGTTTCCTGTGGTTCATTTCTTCTTACTGATCTTGTCAAATTATTGGCCACATCTTTACAGAATTCTTTGAAACACTGTATGACCACCTCCGGGTAGAATCATCGGATAAGCATGTCATATCTTGACCAAAATGAGATTTCACAATCACAGGCAGGGAGCAAGTATCTGCAGAGCCCACGCTGCGGGAGCCCGCGTCCGGTTTTTAAACACCTCCTGGCGCTCTGATTGGCTGAATTGCTGGCAGCAAATTCAGCAGCAATGGCCGCAGGAAACACCAAACACCAGGCAGGGAGAAAGTATCAGTTGGATCCCTTGAACTTAAAATACACAAACAGTTAAATGGGTATTAAACTCATGTTTATAAGCAGCATTTCCAATGATCAATATTTCTTCTGGTATTTTTCAATAACCATAAAGGCTGTAGCCTCCCTTCAATGGAAAGCTGTGGCCTTGTAGTTCAGTTAGGGTCTCGGGGGGACCCCGCTGCCGCAGGTTGTGCTCGAGGGTGGGAGAGGGAAAGGAAGCGCAGGCAGCAGGCCCGGGTGTGCACTCTCCAGTGAGGGGCCTCACCACAGGTCAGATCCGCCTCCCCCTTGTTCTCTCAGCGTCGTCCGATATTCCCCACAGGCTCACCTGGCCCAGCAAGACGCTACAGTCTCTCGACCATCTGAATCAAGTGTGTATCTTTTGTGCAATTTCATATTTCTCTTTTCAAGTGATCCTCCCCATGCAGCACAGTAAAGGCCAAACTTAAAGGCAGCTTTACCTTCAGTGGTAAAGCAAGAGTAAATGGGGGTTGATGTCAGAACTGGATGCAGTCTGGTGTCACAGTGTGCCACAGCATTGCCCTTTCTCCTCCCAATGCATTTCTGTAGCAGCTAGGAATTATTGTTCCGTGGGTGCCACCACTGTCTCATGTTGGTGGTGAGGCCAGAACTCTTGAGTCTTGCTCAGTCAACACTTTGTCCCAGCCTCTTCATTCCATCATCTCATAGTAGGCAGGACCACCAGTGCAGGTTGACTCACCTTGTCCAGGTAATCTCTGCAGTACGTAGGGCCTCCCTACCCATGCAGGTTTATGAGGGGTGTAAAGATTGGTCTGGGATGGCCATGCAGCCTCTTCTCCCGGAGGGGCAGCTACCTGGGTGATCCTGGCAGCAGCATATGCTTGTCTCAAAGATTAAGCCATGATAGTGTAAGTACACATGGCCAGTACAGTGAAAGTGCAAATAGTTCATTAAATCAGTTATAATTCCTTTACTCACTCAATCTGTCACTTGGACATCTGTGGTAATCATAGAAATAATGCAAGTCAGCAGGCATTGACCTCCCAGGTTTTATGAATTTATCAGGACAAGACCATTCCAGGTCCACAGGCCAATTTTGTGACTCTAGATATCCTCAGGCCTATTGCATGTCCCAATGATGGTGACAATATTTTTCAAATTCTGCCCAACCATCTTTTAATGGTAATTTCTGTTTCTGCTTTTGTGATCATGGGTTATGGCAAATCAGTGATCGATTCAAGAGCCTCAGAAATGGGTGCCACATCCAAGGAAAGCACCAGTCGGGCAAATGATCCACTACCGATGCAGAGAGGTACCAAAGAAAAATACAAATACAGGACTCTTTTAGGCCCTGTAATTGGGATGAATAAACTTTAAGTCCTTTATTGAGGATCAAATGGAGGGAAGATCTGGTGCCATCAGCCATGGTAATTCCAGCTCCAATAGCATATATTAAAGTTGTTTCAGTTAAAAAGCTTGTAGTAGAATCTTGGGATCAAGCTGGCGGTCCACCCCTCCAGACAAGCTACCAACTGGCCAGCCCCTGCATCTTGGTATCCCCTTAATAATCTTCACTAAGTGTCCTAGAGGTCAGAAGCATTTACTTTGAGAAACGTACTGTAAATAGGACTCTGGTTCTATTTTGTTGGTTATCTGAACTGGGCTATGATTATAACGAACAGTCAGTGACTATGACATTGTGCTGCTAAAGGTGACTCCAAGAGAGGAAGTCTGATAGGGTGCCTTACCTTCTCATCTCACCGGCATCAGACATGTGGTTTGCTTTCCACCCACATCTCCTCCGCCCACAGGTGGGCAGATGTCACAAATGCTGCCTGTAATTCTTGGTGGTTGATCTCTCATTCAACGCATCAATGCTCAGGTAAGTCAGACCTAAAAAGCAATAAAATGGAAATGAGCAATTTCAAAATGGCATAAATTACAATGAATAAATTTGTATTCATAAACGTACCAATAAAAAAACACATCAGGTACTTCTTGATTATTTACAATATACATTCAATTAAGCCTGCAAAATTGAAACAAATTGCAAATTTCACATTAAGCAAAATTTGTGAAATTTCCTCAGATTCAAGAACATGTAGTAGGCTTTCATTTGCATTTGAATAAACATCTGTTCAGCCTCAACTATTAAGAAATTGCCTTCAAGTACCAGTAATCCACATGATATTAATTAGGCCAAAGCTGAGTTGTAAAAAGTATAGTGTGCGTCCTGGTTTCCAGGGCTTCTCCAGTCACGTTAAGCACCTGGCAGCTGGCAGTACCTCAGTTGCTCCTATAGTCTGCCAGAAGTTAACTTAGATGGGGATAGAGGAGGAGACATACGAGAAGCTTACATATCCCCCTGTACTTGAACCAGTGCAAGTAATTTCCCTTACAAATAATACATCTTTTAGTAAACATTTTATTTTTGCCAAAATGTAATGGCCACATTTGCAGTTATAAAGAAGTTCAGTATCAATGTTTATAGTGCTGGCTTAGAATATTTTTCCTTACATCACATATGTAATCCATTTCTGTAGTATTACTGTTTATCTTTCTGCCACAGACACACCAGAATGCATCACTACAGTCAAATTTGGATATGTAGTGCAGTTCAAATTGAAATCTCACAATGACACTTACCAGTGAAACCCAAAAAGAAATTGAAAGCATAAACTGCCAATTATTTGCCTGAATGGCTTTTATACTGTAGAGTGTGTCAAATCACTGGCCCAAGAGAGAAAGAAAAGGAAAGGGTAAACAGCAGGTACTTTGTTTGAAATAAACCCACTCTTTAATAGCTTATCGCCTGCATGACCTGTCATGCCAGGTGGCTGCTGAAAGATGTCAGCAGTAATCCAGAAATAAAACAAAGACCCCACATCTCACACAATTTGAATAGCAGCCCCTTTCAACAAAATAATGTAATGGAATATCTGTGGGAAACAAGTGTCTTTTTACCCCAATTTAGTGTCTCTTTCTTACAGGTTCAAGAATGTCAGCAAGACACTCCCATTATCTGGGAACATAACCTCACCTTGACCATAACCTTGTGCACAGGAACAGACTGAGGGGAGGGGCTGGCACAAATGAACCCACAGGACTCAGTTACTGTGCTTCACTTATGCATACAATGCACATACTACACTGGCCACATACACAAACACTGACAACATACACAAATACTGACAACATACACTTTGGATTTTATGTGCTCTGCTGTGCCTTAGAAATGATCTACAATGGGATTAGGGCACAAAAAGGTATAAATCTGAATGCACGGCGAGATGCTTCCAGACAAAGTTAAATAACTTATTTAGTAAGTGAAACTTCCTTTCATGCAGAATAGTTTGAGATGACCATTAAATGAGACTTTCCAAAGTGGATATCTGCGCACCTTCCCTTGGGCAGTGTATGGACCCTGCACCAAGCTTGGGATAAGCCTGACTATGTTTTAAAGGGATGCCCTAAGCTTGGCATACAATATGTTCCAGCTTTTATTATTTAAATGAGGTGTAACCCTGTACTTGAATGTCTAGGCTGCCTGCCCATGACATGGAACACTGTATGTACTATTTCTTTCTACAGCTTACATTCTTAGATTGCTGGCTATCTCATAAAGCCATCTACGATACCCCTAAAGCAGGGCATAAAAAATTGAACTTGATTTCCTTCAGTTTGATTTCTCTAATTTCTTTCTTTGGAGTTACCCTCCTCTTACTTTCAATACTCTGCATGTCATCTATTTTTTAGTATAGTCTCCCCTAAGTCTTATGCCTGTCTGTCTCAGTTCTTAATATTATAATCCTGCAATTGGTTGGCACCTCATTCCATAGACAACATCCTCTACCTCTTTTAAATCCTATCCCTGCAACCTAACACTAATCTCCACCAGCCTATCTATCTCAATAACCATTCATCTGAAATCACATAATTCTTACTAATGATCACACCTAAGTGGTATTATTATGATCTATTAAAAAGTAATTGAAGTAATTGCATGAGCATTTTTTGAACACACATAACTGATAAAAATAAAATTAATTAGAAATGATCACAAAATTGACCACTAGTGTTGGGTTCCAGAGTAGTGTGCTACTCACTGTACAGTGCTTTAATGCCTCTTCAGGGGTAAAAAAGCAATATATTAATGCAGCTACAATTACAATAAGTATTGCTATCTTCAATCAAGCCCATCTGCCACTTTTATTCATAGACTAATAATATTCATAAATTAGTTTATTGTATAAATCAAGAAAATTGATCCCCCACTACAATGTCCCTATCTCACTGATTAATTCCACTGTGAGGATTATGGGTCGAGTTCTGTTGGACCATGTATAGCTTTGGGCCGAGGAATGTAACACATTTTCGGACCTTCAATTTGTCTTCCATTCCGACATTGGCACAGTCGAGCAGTCCTTAAATCTATATCTGCTAATTGAAAAATACAATGTTGCTAAGGTTGGCAAGTTATATCTGGCTTTTATGGACTTGAGTTCTGTGTTTCACTCTGTAAACAGATCCAAATTGTGGGACATCATGATTGAGCTCTAATCATTAAGTTTCTCAGAGATCTGCACAATTATGCCACTGCCAGCTTAAGGTACGGACTGCCACACCATCTTTCAGCCTGGCTAGGGGCGTATGCTGTGTCCTGGCTCCTTTTCTGTTTTCCATTTCCATAAACAGCCTGGAGGAGAAACTGTTTAATATTAGGGGTGCTTGCCCCTGTGTAGGTGCTCAGAGCACTCTGATTTACGCAGATGATACAGAATTTCGTTGCGCGTTCTGCATCGCATTTGGGGATGCAGTTCACGCAACGAAATTCATCTTATTTATTTATATGTTTATTTACCTGTAAAGCTCCGTAATCCATCAATTACTACCCCCACCCTGCCCCTCCCCCTCCCCACGTCACCGCCCTGCAGGTACACCCATTACAGACCGCGGCTGATTACTGGGACTGCAAACGGTCTACAATGTCTGATTGATTGTTTCTGTGAATTTATGGCAAGTCTAGATCTCATGATCAACCAAAACAAGACCCATATAATGATTTTTGAGGAAAAGGAGATGGATAATTTTTCCTTTGAAGTGAAAAACAAGAAAGTTATCTCTCTTCCAACCTTTAACTACCTTGGCATCCCCTGTGACACTCGACTCTCATGGGGACCACTGAAGATAAGCTGAGCTGCTGCCTTCTCCAAATCAGTAGAGGCCATCCTTAATTTTGCCCGCAAACTTGGTCAGAAACATAAAGGAACTCTCAACAGTATACAAAGACTAATCCTGTGCGATTGCTTCATATGGCCATTACAAAAAATGGGGTTTCCCAATACTTGTCATGGACCTGGGTGCCGTATGATACTAACAGCAGTGGTCCTAACCTATATTTCTAGACTTTATCGAGTCTACAAATGTTACTTTTCAATGATTTAATGAGCATATAATGTTTAGCTAACTGTATTTAATACATTCACTTTTAAATTAAAAGAGTGCTAACAACCAATTTCCGTTTCACCGAGAATTTATTTGTTATCATCAGGTGAGCAGTATATTATTTACTGTTTTAGATAAGGAGAGAAGGAAAGGTTGCTCCAATGGAACGTGCGAAGAAAGGGAGGGGGTGCTCTGGTGTGGGGGATGTGAAAAGGAATTCAAGTAGCGTCATATGGGATGTTTAAAGACATTTAAACGTTGGACTGATACACAGATCTCAGTCTCTTTCAACCTGGTCACTTAGAAACAGCCCGAATTCCTTATTTATATATACAATTCACAGATTCAGTAAATGTTTCTTTAAGTTGCACGTCAAACTCTTATTTGATGAGGCTTAGGCTTTGCACAGTGCACTTTCTCACTGCTTTTCCGTCACAAGGTACTTACTTTCCACAACTTCCTTTATGCCCATCTGATGACCTATCAGTGCAGACCACCTTACATTTTTATTTAATTCTTTGTAAATTGAATGCATTGTTGAGGAAACGCTATCTGCTGCCTATCTTTAGGCCAGCCAACATTAGTTACTGTGGAGGCGCTTTTATTTATCTGCAAACCTTACCCACAATCAAGATCTGCTGCTCCATTGCCACTTATATTGATCGTGCTATTAAGCAGAGGGCTACAGTACTTATATGATGTTTTATGAATCTTATGTGGTTTTTATGGATTTTATTTTATTCTTATGATAGATCGTTATTCTTATGATTGTAGTATTGACTCCCCTCAATATATTTGACTTTCTGCTTAAGATAACCCAGGGGGATATAGCGGGCCCCTAACAAGTTTTTCTTCTAGGACTCCTTTCAAGGCTTTTGTTCCTTTGGTTTTATCTGAGCTTCGTGAAATTCCATTTGACAATTGTTGCTGTATGATAATGTAATTATTGCTATGAACTGGGATGAGTATTTTAATGTTTTAATTATATATATATTGCTCTGTACTGTGCACTTTTATGGTTCAAATGAGCCAAAATAAAGTTGTTTTGATGATGATGATGATGATGATGATGATGATGATAAGGAAAATCGACAATGTCATAGTTATGGGCACTCTGAATTTTACCTTAAAGGCTTGGAATGAAGTTGATTGGTCTTGGAAACACCATTTCAGGTCTAATATCCCAAGCCAGATTCTTCAATGTTTCGTAGTCTATGTCATGCAACTCAGATTAACTTTTAATCACCTCATAAATTATTGGATAAGCATCCCAAGGTTAGACTCTACTGCATCTAAAAGTTCAGTATAGCTAGGAAACTATATCACTATTGAATACAATACACATATCCTCATATATGATATCTTTGATGACAACAGATATGACATCTTTGGCCATGGTAAAATGGCTCGGAGCTCACAGTTACACACTGCACCAACTCCCCTTGCCCAGAAATCACGAAGCATGACAAAGGGCTGTGCTATTCCGGCTCGAAGCACAAAATATACCTTCAGACGTACCTTGTGTCCAATCTCCCTATCCTCAATAGCAGTTATGAATGACCATGTCCCCATTCCATCAGAGTCTCCTTTGTTTATCCTCCAGTCAAGTAGGGACTGGGGATAGAGTGTGTCCTTCAATCATGCCATGCTCTGCACACAGTGCAACTGTTTAGAGAGCACAGTAAGCTAATTATTTAGTTGTTCTTAGGTAAAACAGTGTTTACAACGCTGTCATTACATTGCAATACTATTACAACGCGGTCGTCCCAACGACAGCATTGTTAGTATGCAATGCATTTACATCGCAAGTCATTACAACGACTTGCACTAGGGGGCACTGAGATATTGGAAATTATTTCCAACACCTTCCCTACTGTTCCGCAAACTAGAGTCGGAATAGTAAATAATATTATTCCTAAGTCCCGCATGCCCCCTAGTGCAAGTCCCTGCAATGACTTGTGATGTAAATGCATCACCTACTAACAATGTGGTCTTTGGAACAACGTGCTGTAACGATGACGTTGTAAAAGCTTGCGATGTAATGCATTGTGTTGTAATGTACCATATTTGTTTCTAGCGGTCACAGGGAACAAGCTACACCTTACACCTATTACCCTGTCACAGGAACTACCTCTATACAGCCTTAGCTATTCCCAGCAGGGTGTGAGCACAAGGTGTGCTTAAAGCCAAGCCTGACACACCAATTCCAAGCCACTCACCCTACAGAACACGGCATTTTACTACACTCAGGAGTTTATGACCTTCAGCTATACTTTATACCCAGTGCCACAGTGCTCAAAGTCTGCTGGCCACAGCTGCACGTTTAGTCCTCCTATCCTAAGAAGCTATACGGTCCATTATCCAGCCATTCCCGGAAGACTAGTACATAAGTTGGGTTTGGGTCATACTCTGTACAGAGTTACCATGACTTCAGTGTGTGCATACCGTGGCCATTTACCCAGTTTTCCTGCCAAGAGACTGTGGTGGGAATCCTTCTTCCAAGAGAGCTGTCTGCATAGGCCATGCTCCATAACATCTCCCAAACTCTAGAACCGTATTGCTAGGCAAAGTGTGTGTGGCACTGATATATTGTTCTACATCTTTTCAAAATATAATTTCTCATTCTATGTGAGCTAAAATATGTTTTGTATCATATGGAGAATTTGGTTTTCTTTTCTACTTCACACTGGAGTCCTTACTTGAGTACTGGTCGAATTTTGGCATTAAGGAACCAGTAAACCTTCAACATACCATATCTGCACATCAATTGCTCTGCCGTGTTGCGATATCCGCCTTTGTCACTCGATCTAGCCTCTAATCTACATTTCGCATCCAAATTTACTGTTCAAGGAATAAGCCCGGTTAGGAGCTCCGCCCCATAGGCCAAGGTGGCGGGAGTTGATGGACTGACTAGCAGGAGGATACAATATAGCTTGGATTTTTCTCAATGTCATTCAAGTGGTAGCTGTTCGGGAGCTGCATCCATGAAATGCAAGGATCCCCACTCCATCATACCAACATTAGACAGAACATCTTATGACACAATCTTATGATTCAATATGGATGCTAAACTCCGAGGCACGTTTTTGGCTAAGTGAGCAAAGGCTAGTAGAGCTGGCGTGGCACTGTCTCTCTGCAGGTCAGTAACATGAACTCCTCATGCGCTGTGTGCTTATGATCAGGCTTTCTCCATTATGAATTGTCTCCAAAGAGCAGCGATTAAAGGACACAACAAGTGTGCAGTATACCACAGTGCAAGATGATGTAATGCTTGGGCTCTTAAGAGAGCACTTGACCACTTAAGGAGAAAGGATAACAATCAATGCTACTAACTAGCACAAAGAAATATCACAATAAGTGCTGCAGTTTTTCAAAAAATGAATTGGGTGGACAGACTGATACAGTGTAGAGTAGTACGATTTAAGAGTTTGGGCATGTTAATCATGATAATTGGCATTATTATAATTGACATTGGCTGAATCAACATTAAGAAAACAGATATGCTTTTAAACATTCAAAGTTTCATTTATGCATGGTGTTTAAGCGTGTGGTGTGTATGTGTGTGTCTGGGTGATTTAGGTTTGCCTTGTTTCTTTATGTCCAGGAGTTACTTACTTATAAAATGAAATGGAAATACAGAGCCTCATTAAGCATGTCTTACTCTTGAAAAATGTATGAATAAAACATACATAAGTAAGTACTTAGACACAATTACTTAAAGAAAACGCTGCCTGAACCAGGCATGGAAATTAAGAAGTAATCAGCACAAGATAGGAGTAAAACACGACTATTTTGAGAAAGAAATCCACGAATTAACCCCTCACTTAATTTCTGCTAAATGAAACAAATGGAAGTATTGTTACTCCATGATATTTATCCATGGTTGTAGAATTAAACGCTGGCGAACAGCAAGATTATTGCAGCTGAATCCTAAAGCCGTTATGTTTCTGTAAGGTGTGCAAGAACTTGAAAAAGAACTCATTATCGCCAAATATACAATATCAACATCCTACATCTAAAATTCAAGATAACAATAATCCATGTATTCCAGGGCATTAAGCATAAAACAAAAAATTGAATAGCCAATTACAATATCTCTCAATCTACAGAAGTTTTGCCTTCATGCTTCATGAAAACGATTTTAATAAGTGGGTGAGGAAATTACATTCGAGAGCACTCTCCTTTGATTTATTATCTCATAATGCTGGCATTCAATGAGCATACAAAGCGCAAGCAGTTTAAATTGATAAAAAACTATTGTTTGAAGCCAACTAAGAAGTTCAAGCTATTAATGGATTTTTAGATTAATGGAAAGGGTGTGAAAAAGAACACTTTTAAACTTTTTCATAGCAATCCTTCATTAGTCTCTTTTTTTATTCTTCATTAAAATAGCCTCAGAAACATAAAATAACACCCATAAAATCTCTTCATTATGAGCCTCGTGTGCTATGCTCTTTTGAACTGTAGGCCCTATCCCACATAACAGGTGCTAAATCCGCTACTGTTAAACACAAGATGTGTGTTGCAGTTTAGAGCTTGAGTACCATTAATGAATGCATGGTGGACACTTTTTTCCGCCCAGAACATTTAATCAACAGTTCAAATCTAGGTGTTACAATAGGGGATTATGGCTCTTAGGCAATTGTGCTATGAGAAGGGATGTATTGCAATACGTTTCAGTATTGCGTTAGCAGAAAACGGCATTGACTTATGTGGAGAATCTGGTCAATTGGATGCATTTGAGGGTTTGTAGGTACTGCAGTTTGTAAACGAAGGACGCCAGAAGTTTTTGCAGGACCAGATAATAAACGCGATTACCGGCCCCAAATGTCACGAATACATGTTTCTAAATGTTAAAAAATGTCCCTTCGAAAAGGGAAAACAAACGAGCTGTTAGGTGTCGTCTAGTACTTGTCATCATGTTAGCTGGCATGCATTAACAGAGAAGGCTTGGTTCAAATTCTATCATCAGATGTTGAAGCAAAAGTCTGGGTTCCTGACAAAATCACAGGACTGGGGAAAAACGCCCTCTCTAACATCCCCCACGCCCATGTGACCCCGCACACACAGAAGGAATAACACGATGTCGCAGTGGGAACACTAGAACAGCAACAATAATTGAGACAAGGAACGGATTTGCTTTACGAAATGTAGGAGAAAAGTGTCAGTGGCAAGTGAACTCAAACCATGGTGATAATGGTTGTAGAAGTGAACATTTTAAGAGTTTACATATATATGGCCCAGTTGCCCTCAGATCTGCCAACAATAATAATATGTTGAACGGACACCAAGCTACATTTATTTATATATGAGGAATCGCAGTGCCAATTCCTCTCTTCTATCCATTTCTGAGGTAACGCATTGTTTACAAGTATACCAATAAACACTCGTTCACTCATTTATTACTACAGCTCAGATTCCATGTTACTACTAGAGTAAAGTCAAATAAATTGAAAATAAAATGGTGTCATAGATCTTATTCAGAAATGGGACCATTCTCACAAGGCCACGGCATTCTGTCTATATCTCACTGCATGTATTTAACCTCTTCTGCTCTGGAAAGGGTTTCATATATACTTTTGTTTATAACTAATGTACATGATAAACCATCATGACAGCAACCATATGGATAGATGTTCCACTGAGTGTAACATGCTGTTTATTTCCATTGTTAAAGGTAGGGGGGGCAATCAGCACCAACTAGAGGCTTCACCTCTCAGGATTAATGGCCCTCCACACATTCAGCAATTGTAATGAATAAATGAATATTATATTTTGCATATTAACAATAATGTCCCACACCGTGTACACCATTTCCTGTTGTTTTCAACCAATCAAATAAAAAAGGAGATCAGGAACTCAGGCTACACCATCCAAGAAGCAAAAGAATGCCATGGCTAGGATGTTGGCGCACTCTACTAGGTAATGGTAGAGTGCGCCAACTAATCAAAGTAGTCTAATCAAAGTCTTATTCAATCAATGTCCAAGTGTTATCTGGTGCCCTGAAGAGGGAAGAGCCATCCAATCTTTCTAGACTGAAGAGGTTTCAGTAAACACTGTTCTTCAGGCACACAGAAATAAGGTTGAGGTCGTGGTTTCAAATGTAAATTTATTTCTTTTGTAGTTTCAAATGTCCTTTGCCAAAATGTGTTTAACCCCTTGGCTGCGGCGGTAATTCCGCCGTAGAGCTAGGGGGAAGGGGGGCCACGCGGCGCTCCCATGCTCATGACGGAACCGCTCCATCACGAGCCTCTGGCGCGCTGTGCTTGTGACAAGTGATTCCGTCACGGCCCCGCCCGCTCAATAGAACGCGCCGCGCAGGCACAAAATCAGCGCCGCGGCGGAACCACTCCGTCACCAGCACAGCGCATCCGAGGCTGGTGACGGAGTGGTTCCGTCACCAGCATAGAAGGTGTTAATCACGCTATATATTCCCCAAATGCACACGGCATGTCTGGGGCCTCCTGTCCCAGTTTCTGGGCCACTTATTAAATCTCAGTAATCTCAACAACACCCAAATCGGACTATGACCTTTTTGTAGATGCTAAGCCCTGATGAAGTCTGCTGAAACTTGATTAGCCTGAGGCAAAACACATGTTGGCAAAGGGCGTTTGAAACTACAAAAGAAAGAAATGAACTTTTCAAACCACGACCTCAAACTTATTTCTTTGTGCCTGAAGAACCGTGTTTACACCATCCAAGAAAGGTGTCATGGGCACTCATGCAAGTAAAGAAAATGGGTCTTCCCATGTTACAAAGGGCAGCCGGAACTCTACTCGTTACAAAGCTGGTGGAATATCTTGTGATAGCCAATTATTACTCATGAAGTTTTTCATCCTTCTTGGATATTTGCATCATATTTCCTCGGTGTAAAATATATGTCGAATGTTTCTACTTTAGAGGTTTTAAAGAGGTTTTATATGAAGAATGGCATTGTAGTGGAGATACACACTATTTTCTGCTAACTATACACTATGCAGAACAGTTTTTTAATAACATTACATAATTATATGAGCAACATAAATAGTGACACAAATCACCATTTTTGCCTGATGTATTAAAGTGAAAAACCTTGCAAAATGGGCAAGAATTTCCATTTTTCGATTGATATTGGAAACGGTTGCAGAGATAAAACTTCCCAATTTCTCACACCCCTACAGCTTTCTGATACTATGCTATATTGGTGTACACAAACAGATAATAATACAACTGTACCACAGTATATAAAGAAACTTTGATCTTTGACTAAAGGCACCAAAAGAAATGCCTTAGGCTGCTCATGAAGGCATTCCTCTATTAGAAAACCATGTACATAATCTACCAGAAGGACAAATGCAATGACTGGTCAACCAACTATGGCCCTGATTATAAAAAAAAAATCAATGCTTAGTCAGCTCGATTTTTCATTCAGATGAATTTTTGCATGGCTGGTTTTGTCCCTCTTAGGGCTCATCAGCCGGGTATAGCCTGGTTCCAGTGGCACAGTGAGCACAGGACTCAAGTGTGGGCCTACCTGTCACAGTAAGTCTATAAATGGAATGGTTGAATAAATCTCAGCCACTGGCAATCCAATCTATCATTGTTTGCCCACCATGCCACCTAAGTTTGGACACAGCCATATGCAAATCAGTCTCGATCCTGCCCCAATAGGAACAGTCGAGGCCAAACTGCATTACATGCTCTTGTCCACCCTGTCTCTCAACTAAGGGTTGAGCAGGGGACGGGAAATGGCTCCAAATTGCAAAGTGGCCCTACCCAGAGAAAGTTAACTGACTGGATTTTACAGCCATTAAAATCAGGTCTGTTGTTTCCACACCTTGGAGAATTTGGTGCAGGAACACAGACAACATATGATTCTGCAGCCCAAAATTCCACAATGCAATTCTGCTCCACAATACATGAAACGGAGCCCTATAACATAGGATTAATACCTACTCTTAAAAATGTATTTTTCAACATTCACAAAGGGCAAGGGATACCTTGGGGAATCACTTTTCATCTACAAATGGCTACGACCTTCTTTGATGAAGTCATAAAACATGAATCTTTTGTAAACGGAATTAATTCATAAACAATAATACATACCACTGGGAGTCGGTATTTGGAAGGGCTGCTCTAAACACACCTCCTCAAAATACTGAAGAGATATCGTGTCGTAAACACTAACTTTAGTTTGGTAAGTTTTTACAGAATCACAATTTGTGGTTTATACATAAAAAAGCACCTTTGAGTCACAAATGGCCCAATTCTGTGAACTGGGCATTTTCTGAACGCAAAAATGTATCCTACATCTGGCTGTGTATTATGTCATTTCTAACATAAGATTTTCAAGAGCATTTAGCTGGAAAAATGTCCAGTAGGTAGAAAAATAGTAGGACTACACTATCCCTGCATTCTATATGGTTCCCAGTTTGTTGCCTTCCATGTCAGTAATCACATCAAACTCAAAATGGAAACCTTAATTGGTTAGCTGAAATCACTGATGAGAGGTAGTGGCTGAATGTAGAAAGAGAGCAGTGGGTATGTTGTAGTTACCTAGATAAAAGCAGCTCATATGAACAAATACAACAATCAACATTGTGAACCAGAGTGCCAACAAGACCCAACCGAGAAAATGTTATGAATAATGTGTGGTTTTTACAATTTCCGTTGTATAAAGTGAAAATTGTTCTCTTTAGTGTCAGGTGTCAATTCACATTGTTGCTGTTGGCACTATAGCCCTGTTTTTAATTCTTGGCAGTAAGGGTACTCCATCACAATACTAAGAGAGTAGTCTCACCCCCAAGAATGTGGTCTGCCCACTGTATTTAAATGGGGGTGGAACTTTGGGTAAATAAGAGTAGCAACTATTCTGTGGGTCTATCAGCCTGGGAAGCAAGGACCATTGGAGAAATGATTTCACGTTTGCCCACACAATTGGGATGGGAAAACATGTAGTCATTTTTTACTGTTTCTTACCGCCAGGTAAAACCTGGTGGTAAGGAACAGAAAAAACACTTTAAATCTCTCTCTGCCATAGGAGAAGCCTCTCATGGTGAGGGAAGTCTTACTGTTTTTGTTACAAAAATAAAATCCTGCTTTGGGATTTTGAGAAGGAAAAAAATATATAGTGTCTGTTGCAGGGCTCCTTCCTTCAGGCACAGCCATGTAACAAACAGTAAAATGCATTGATTGGAACCACCGTGACAGCGGCTCATGCCAATATCCTTTATAAAGGACTGACTCTTGGCAGTTACTTATAAATCTTACGGGTAGAGTAGTCATGGCCTGGCAAACGTAAATCCCTCCTCCTTGCCAATGGTGAATATTTCATACGCCAAAATATAAATCTGGCCCTATGTGAGGCACAATCATGTGTGCATTGAATCCCTGTTATCAGAACTGCCATTCTTTGTTCATTTGACGTTGGGTGGGTAATTAAAAGACTATCCCTTTGTTCCTTCATGTGCATTACCAGTTGCACAGATTGTCTATCTATTACTATGCGAAGTGGGTGTGCATGAGCACAGATGAGATAATCTCCTCATGTGCGATGTGTAATGTCTTTGAGCACATAACCCGAATGACTATACACAATGAGGGATTTTGAAATTTTGCCCTAACACTGTGTTGTAAGACCAGGAAAAAGTAATAATTCTTACACGATGTAATGCATGCTATTATTTTTGGCAAAGGCATATGATATATGTTTTGTACTTTCCAAAGAATTGACCACTGTTTACGTTTTTTGCTTTTTTTGTGCTTCCCTTGCACATGCTGGAAGCTGCCAGTTGACCACAGCTTCTACAACAAGCCTTCAAAAGACCAGCTGTGAAAATTGACACTTCCGTTCCCTGGTGCACCAAATTACCATCATGCTAGCATTTGAAAAAGGCTAACTGCCAAGAAAATGTGCCACCACAACCACTGATTAACCTCCTGCCTGAAACATCACAAACAAATTTACTCATGTCTGTATGGAGACTAGACGGGTTCTTAAAAAAATCCAATATAATAATGCAAACCCAGATATGATCCGAACACTCCTACATCAAACTTGTGCTCATTGAACTGTTCAGGTCCGTGCCAACATGGACATCCAAAACCTTTGTCAATGACACACACACATATCCTACCATTATTGCAATACCGCAGTATAATTAGAATAAGTGTTAAGAACAACATTACAGAGTTTCTGGTGGGGGCGTTAATTCTGAATCTCACGAGTTACCAATACTTGGGGCGTTTTTATCTCAGGGTGCAGAATTAATAGAGACACTAGGTCGAGTCCAGAGAATCTCCTGAGTAAATCAGGAATCAGTGATTACATGTCAGGCTACCTTGGAAATTCCTGATTCTCTTCCTCTGACTCCACAAAAGATTGGAGCTGGATTTACTTGCTGAAGTCACTGTGAAAAACTCATGGGACTGCGTTATTCGCAATATAGTTGGGAATTATGCATGTTTCATAACGAGAGCTTAAATTGAAGCTTGACATGAACACACTCAAAATGAAAAGATCGTAAATTCTAGCTTAGCAGGAACAGTGGACATAAATCAGGGAACTTAGCAGGACTGCCCATTGCCACCGTACTGTTCACTTTCTTTTATTGAACCACCGGTTGTCATTATCAGGGCAAATCTAGGTATAGAAGCACCGATCGAAGAAATGTCTAAACTAAAATTCTTTGCATTTGATATCATTTTATGTCTCAGGCCTGAAGAACAAAATATTAGAAAAATGCTTGCAGAATTTGCACAGTTCCAATCAATTGGGGGATATAAAATTAATCACAACAAAACAGAAAAATTGATGTTGAACACCTTTTGCAGTATCCTCCTAAGTACTATTCTGCAGCAAGTTCTTTCCTCTAACCCAATCCGATACCTGGGGATACATGTAACTAATTGCTATGCAGAGCTTCACAAAATGAACTATGAGGTTATGTTGAAAAAAATCAGAGATCTACTAGATAGTTGGACACTTCTTCCTCTTACACTAATTGGCTGAGTCGCTCTTATAAAAATGTCAGGCCATATTATCAAGAACGGGCGATAACATTATCGCCTCTTTAGCGGCAGGAAACTACCGCTGCAGTAGCAATAAGGGGCGTGATAATATGCCCTATAGAATGCCAATTGAAGCCCAGGTTTGTTGTCCTTCACACCAGAACCTGGGCTTCTATTGGAATTCTATAGGGCATATTAGCAAGCCCCTTATCGCCGCTTTAGCAGCAGTTTCCTGCCGCTAAAGGGATGATAATGTTATCGCCCGTTATTTATAAAATGGCCCATCTAGTTTACCTTTTCTTTTCACAAATGTCCCTATCAGAATCAATATGACATATTTTACAGAACTTGAAGCACTTTTTAGACAGTTTGTCTGGTACAAGAAGGGACTCAGAGTTAAATATTCAGTGTGCAACTGGATATTAATCAGGTGGTATTGGTATTGCTCCAGATACATACATATTATGAAGCCTCTACCATAGACTTATTGGTTCACATATCGACTTTAAGGGATCCTAGGATAGTTTCTTTTTTTTTTTAAATGGTGAAGGAAGCTGAATCTCTGCTTTCAGTCTTCATAAAGACAGCTAAACTCCCCCAAAAAACTAGATACAAGACACTACAGGAGTTTCGTACCATACTACAGTCACTATATTCCGTAAATGCTCATGCTGCAGGGTATGAATACTTGCAGCTCAGAGAATGTAAAATCCTGGGCCTACACATTCAAGGCAGCTATTTAAGGTTTTGAAATGCAAATGGCCTTAGAGACCTTGGCAATTTTTTGGTGGGATGGAGATGCATTACTTGGCAGGAGCTCCAAGCTAGGTCCAGGGATCGGTGCAAACTTTTCTTTTCGGGATAATTACAGATTACGCATCTATTGAAAAAATATTGTCTCTAATCTAGCACATGCTCATCACCAGTAATGCCTGCCTATTTAGAGCAAAGTTAAGAGGGTTGGGAAATAGGTATAGATTTCTGTGGAGTCAAGGGGAATGGCGCCTAGTAAAGATCTTTTTAGATAAGATTACTCAGGTAAAACTATGTTCCTTCTCTGAGTTCGAGTGGCAGGCGAGCTTGCAACTTGGCAACAAGGCCTTAAGGGTCGCAAATTTCGAAAGAATGTCAATTTTATCACACTGAATGGCATACTATACTCCTCAAGCCCTCCATAAAATGTATCCAGAAGTAGAGGATAGATGCTTTCGCTGGGGGAGGAGACTACCTGCATACTTTTTTCACCTGCCCAATGCTGACCCAGTTCTGGGAGCACATATTTGTCGCTCTTAGTATTGGTTTGCAGAAAAGAGTTGAACCAGACACCGTTGTGGCGCTCTTTGGTTTGTAAAGCAGAGACAAACATTGCCAAAAGGTAAAGAGGGGGAAACATTTATGGCGATTGACTCTCTAGTTGCACGATCCTTGATTCTGCAGGACCGGAGGACAGATAAAGTATCAACGTACTTGGAATGGTATAATAACACAATGAAACACATTTTTTTAACCCCTTCCACGCTGATGACGAGCTGGGCTCGTCATGAGGTAGCCTCCTCGCACGCTGATGACGAGCCCAGCTTGTCACGTAAAGTGCGCTTTTAAAAATCTCAGCGTACGAGCAGAATTCCGCCCGCACGCATGCGGTTAAGAGGCCTATGTAAAAAGGAATGAAGCAGTGAAAAGGTTTATTGCTGTTTGGACTCGTATGGATGAAGTAGAAAGAGCAAAGTGTAAGACAGAGGTAAAGTATACTAGGCTCTACCAAGCCCACAGAAAAAAACAAATTGTATGTTAGGAGGGGCAGAATGTGAATTGAAGCACTCTATCTAGGTTCGAACAGGCTGCACTTATGAGTAACATGAATTTATATTTTAGAAGTCATCTATAATGGAGTTTTGGCACAATGCAATTTTTCTAGTTTTGAGAGAAGCACAGCGGATCGACGTTATTGTTCTAGAACTGTATGTTTTTAATTTAAGAAGTTGTATCTTGAAGGTATTTCCAGTTTATTTCACTTTACTATGTGTTTAAGAATGGCCAGGAAATAGAACACCAAAGCAACCACCAATCCCAGTGTTTTAATGATATTGTCTATTTAAGAAGAAAACATTGCCAATGGATTTTTATTCTTTTGTCTTACATAATGTTATGGATTGTCCTATATTTCCGCTCAAATAAAAAATAAAAAAAATGAAAAGATGAATACTTGGTACTAAAGAGAGGAAAATGTGGTACAATTTAGACCTGATGAACCTGAAAAAAGTAAGGCGCTACCAGGAATGACAATGGCAGCACTGCAAATTCAAGGCAGACAGGGCTTTTTATAGTACGACAGAACAGGCTACTATGTAGCAATTAACAAAGCAAAAATAGAACACTATACCAATAGCATCAATGAAGCCACTAACCTCTTAAGATAAATCAGCAACATTCCTTTAGAAAGAACAAACATTGACACCACAGACTGACCAAGAACCATGTTATAACGGCTTGAGGAATTCCATATCATATTTGATTCAAACAAAGCAAGAACCTTAAAAATAAAAATGCCAATACTATTCCATCACTATAAACCCACCACTAGCCCTACTGATCATTCATTCAGCTCACTCATTTTGTAAATCCATGAAAGAGAAAGAAATGAGAAAAATTGGTGCGCAGTCTTTTATAATAGAGCTGAAATGTATCCAGCATCATGCCTCAACCACCACCCAAGGTTAGCTCCATAAACCACAAACAACCAGAATGCATCACATATAATAGTGAGAATCTCATCCTTTGAGAAATCAATAAAAACCCCAGTACTTAAGACAATGTCATGGGCAGCCAGCTCTAAGGAACCAAGAGGGATTTGGACTGTAGTAGTAAACACATGTGATGACCTTCTTATGAGGTTGGATTATTGGAATAGCACAGTCTACATTTGTGTCCCTTGCCGATCTATGATACTTGTGAGACCGTTAATTATTCAGTTGGATGGTAGACTACCACAAATAATAATGCCACTATCTTGTTAAGTCTAGACAGATATTTCAGTAATTTAATCTTGAGTTCAAACCCTGGCAAATATGGCTCAAAAGAGACAGGCGTAACTTAATAAATTGTGAAAAGCATCCATAAGTGCCAAAACTGTGAAAAAGCAAAAAACACAACAGAATAAAAATCTCACTCTAATTTACAGAAATAGAAGATAATTTAATAAACAGAATGACAATAAATGGCAAGTGTTCAATTAGGGGAATCTGAGATATGAATTTTGAATGATTTAACTAAAAATGTAGTTAAAAAATGCAAAGCACCAATGGGGGTCAATAATTGTGGTAGACTGTGACCGTGGTGCGATTTCAGTCAAACCTCGATGGAATGCCGGTTGGTTGCACCATCAGGTTTAACCCAGTCAGAGGTTTTACCTCAAGATTTAGGGCCTGATTTAGATCTTGGCGGATGGGTTACTCTGTCACAACAGTGACTGATAGCCCGTCAGTCAAAATATAAATCCCATTATATCCTATGGGATTTAAATTTAGGCAGACGGGATAACTGTCACTGTTCTGATGGAGTAACCCCTCCGCCAAGATCTAAATCAGGCCCTTAGTTTTTTTTCAGGTAGTTACCCCTTCAGAAGTGCAAGGCAGCAGGCTGTGTCCAGGGAGTGCTCCATGACCTTTGATAGATGTTGGACAAGGTCACAGTAAAGGGGAAACATCCATTACCCGCAGTCACAACAGGGATTTGTCTTTATAACACAGTCTCTACCACAACTGCGACATCACCATGCATTCCTTTAACCCTCAAGTTATTAGAATGACTTACTTTAGGGGCCGCTTTGTTGGATTGGTGCTGGAGTCCAAAACATTCCCTACTGTTGAATAGACTGGAGCTGGAATAGTAATTTATACCATTCCACAGTCCAGCATCCTCTAAGGTAAGTCGTTGTAACAACGTGTGTGGTAAAGTAATGTGTGTTAACGCCGGGGTTATGATTGAATTGTAAAGGTATGTAGAATAAATGCATGTGGGGTTTCATCATACAGCTGTTTTTGACAGTTCACACCCAGGGAAGTCCCCTCACCAACTGGATAATTTTTACACCATTACCCGGTGAAGATTTTTCGCATCTCTTTAAATTGGAGCTCAAAATAGTCCAGCTGGGCAAGGCTGCAGGTTATATCCGAAGAGGGCGACACACAGCTGGATACTTTCTCAGCATGATCCAGCTGAATTGGATTTGCTGCTGTAGAGGTGCTCCAAGAAACCTGTTTCCTCAGCCCAGTGGCAAGGCACCCTGGGTAGATCAGCTTGGCAGTTTTGTCTCGGCCCTCTGGTCTTGAAGTCCATAAATGTTCTAAATCCCAGGTTTTTCAAGGATGCTAGGAGAAGTCCAGTTAGATACGGCAAACTGTCTCATGACCTAAAGAGCTGCACTTGGGGGACAAGACTCACTCTATATGTGGCCACCAGCAGGGACTGGATCAAGTTCAGTTAGTGCTGGTCATTTCAGGTAAAGCCATCTTGCAGCTAGTTGTTGCTGTGTAGCCTAAACAAGAGGTTAGCCAACTGGCACTTGCAGCCCACTTCTTTGTCATGGGTACAATTGGGAGAAGGCTCAGCCCTTCAGGTGTACTCGCAGGTCTCAAACAGCAGGTGAATTTCTTCTGCTCTTCCACATGTCCTGTAGTGCTCTGAGGATGGTCACAGGGCATGCTACATTTTATGACTAGAACTAGTTCGGGAATGGGAGTGACTCCTGGCCTTGCCCTACCCATGGGATAAAGTATCTCAGGGGTAACCATATCCCCTTTACAAGAAGATATTGCATGCTATTCTGCAAACAATCTTATAGTGCCCCTCATTCTATAAACCCAAGAGGAGAAACCCTTCTCCCCAAGTTTAGAGCCTTTGTTCCCATCTAGATAGGTGGCCAGGGTAATGAGCAGTCACTTCCTTCTTGGTCATTCCAACCCAGTTCTAGGGCAGCTTTCCAACCACTGAGTTTAGTGCAGCCTGACTTGTTGGGCAATAGTGATGGCCTGTTCAGTTGTGAGCTATATTTGGGTCTGACAGGGGAGGATGCTTTGAAGCAAATTAAGTTCCTAGGCACTGCCCATGTAGTCTTCATACTAGAGGAACAAAACCTCTGAAAACACTCAGGAAATTGTATCTGCTGTAGGATCAGTTTTCATACCTCATCAGGGTCATATAAAAGCTGGTTGGCAGTTAGAAGATAATGAAAGTAGCCTCATGGAGCTTCAAGCAGTCAAAAGGTAACTTTCTAAAAGTCTATTTTCCTTCATATGTATGAAGAACCGGGCTTCACCATTAACTTGGTTTTTTAATAAAAATTAAAAACAGTCCTTAGATTAAAAATGTTGCTGATCCCTAGCCTTAGATAGTAGAATTAGAATTGATATGTATTCTTTCTTCACAGTCTTTGTCTATGGACCCGTCAGCCTTCCTACAGTAAAAATTGATTTTGGGGGCAAGTCACTATATAAAACAATGTTAACTTTAAATTTCTGCATCGCCACTTTTAAATACCATGCACCGTGCCTTGTGGGCTACAATGCCTACATCGGGTGGCTCATTAATATTTATAAGGACAGTTTTCTCCTGTCAAAAGGATTTATTTTGACAGGTATGGTAAAGGTTTTAAGGCTCAAGTAGCCCGGCTACAGTGGTAGGCCTGGAGTCATGTCTCACTGGTAGATGGCACAATAGTGCATTAGTCTAGTGTTTCCCAAACTCTGGGTTGTGACGCTCTTTTAAGTTGCAAGTCAATTTTTGGTGAGTCGGGAAAGCAATAAATTAAGAAGGCTTTAAATTCTGTATTCATTTTGTCACATTTGCGGTGCTTCCAAGAGTTCAAGTATCAGGCCTTGTGTTCTGAGAAACTTCTGTTTTTTGTCACATGGGTTTAGTATTTACAAAGTCCTCTCAAATTGCAGACAGAGAAAGAAAAATAAAGTGAATAATGTGGATATCTTGCTGGAGTACAGTTTGTGAAAGGAAAGGCTGTAGAATGGCATTATTGGTAACAAACAGCAAAATGTAAAAACCTATACATTAATTACACCCATTCAGCAATTAGAAAAGCAAAATTAAAGCAAATTTTTTGTGATTCAGAAGTGTGATGGAAGCAAAGAGTTTGATAGGATTAATACAAATCAAGAAACATTACCTGGTGATGTACAAATGGAAAATATTCACTGACACATGGTTTACACACATTATCATTTATTATTGTTTGCAAATGACAGTGTGCTACCACACAATGTTTTAGTAAAAAAAAAAACTACCTGCCTTATAGGCAGAAAAGCCATGTGGGTCACAATGTTTGTTCTTCTAAAATATGTGATGTGGTTCTAAACATTTTAGGAAGCACTACCTTAGTCTATAGATGATGCTCAACTTTCAATGCAATGGGTGTATTTTGAGACGCCATATGCTCTGGCCCTATAGGAAAGTTACATATATTCCAATTGGCATGAGCATCAGAGCACATGCACTGGGGCCTGGTCAGCAGTGTCCAAGCGCACAGTCAAAAAGACAGAAGCATCAGTGCAGAACAAATGGAGGTAACCAAGCAAAAAGAAGCACGTCCTCTCAATTCTGTAGAAAATATGAATACTGATTACAAACCAGAGGGATTACCTTAGCATGTTCCAGTAATTTATCAGAATCAAAATATGATCATTGGCGTTAGATATTTGATTCCAAAATGAGCCGTCACTACTCTCCTATTTAATATTGAAATGCATGAAAATCCTAACAATATGTGATCTAAACCAAATAAAATTATGTATACATGCAGTTGATATACAAATCCACCCCCATTTGGAATAAGAAACCAGGAATCAGGCTAACATTTCAAACTGCCCAGACCACACATGTTTCTGCTCGAGGTGAAATTCCAGGTAAACACAAATACACATCTTAGTGAATGAGTGCAATGACTATAGTCATATTCTCACCTACGATTA
Source organism: Lissotriton helveticus (assembly GCF_964261635.1). Classification (NCBI taxonomy): domain Eukaryota; kingdom Metazoa; phylum Chordata; class Amphibia; order Caudata; family Salamandridae; genus Lissotriton; species Lissotriton helveticus. Next base: position 57,248,818 of record NC_136060.1, read on the forward strand.
TATGCATGGGGATTCCTGTTCAAGCACCTTTCTTTGGTGCAAAAAGCTGGACCTGTTAAAGCTCCAGGACATCTGCAAAAAGAGAACCTACCTATGAAAAACCTTCAGCATTGCATCAATTGCCCTAGTATCATGTACTGGCCCTTACAATACACCCCTTGGTACCAATAGCTGTGTGTTCAATGTTTCAGTCTCCACCAAAGGTTCCATGTCAGTGTGTCAGCATCCATGAAAGTCTTCTGAGACACAACCAATAAATGTATCCTGCTAGACTGATTTTTGATTCCAACGGATGATTACATTAAAAGGTAAAATCTCTCACCAACTTTTGTCTCTTTCATTAATAAAGAACATGCAATTGATAGTCAGCCTTACCTGCGCCCTAAAATCTGTAATAGTTCCACATGGGAAATGGGAAAACAGTTAACCTTTCCATCAATTTCTTTGTAAACAAATGGCTTGACGTGTTTTTTCTTCCTTGATCACTAATGTCCGCATTTCTAGTTTTTGAATGCCAGGTAACATAGTTTTACTTGCTGTAGTAGAACTTTTACCATACTTTGGGCCAGATGTATGACCTGCCAAATAGCAGCTTGCAATTTGCGAGGCACTATTTGGCAAGTACAACAGTGTGTTAAACACGGTTTGCGATTCCCAATGGTGTTGCAAATTGCGGGGTTCATGAATATTAATGAGCCTCTCACAATTTGCGAGCCCATTGGGAATGACAGCCCTTCCAGGGATGCTGGCCTGCGGGGCTCAGCAGACCACCATGTCTGGGACTGCTTTTAAATAAAGCAGCTTTTTTTTTTTAAATGCAGCCTGTTTACCTTAAATAAAACCGGATGCATTAAATAAAAAAATATTAACATTTCGGGGACCACTGCCTGCCCTTAAAAAATAATATTGCATTACCACCTACTTGAAGTAGGTGGTAATTTGCGAGTGTTTTGCGACTGCAATTGAATTCACAACACATTGGTACATAGCTTTGTGGTCGCTATTAGGAAGGGAACGCTGCTTTCTGATAGCATGTTGCAAAACAGTATTTTACGAGTTGCAATTTATTTGCGACTCGCAAAATACTGTTTGTACATGCTTTTTAGCGTGCGCAAACGGGTCTAAGAACAGTTTGCGCACGCTAAAAGGCGTCGTACATCTGTCCCCATGATGTCTACCAACTGGAAATAGTAGTGTTGTTTCAAATGGTATTACATCAAACACTCCAAGATTATCTTAGAGAGTATCTGTTGAGTTTGTCAAATACCCATGAGTAGAGCTTCAGGATGAATACGAATTTTTGTTTACTCATGTCTGGTCACTCTGAACAGGTTTTGCTGTACTTATTAAGTGAACGCATCAAGTCTGTGACCTTTATTCTGCTCAGCCTGCTTTGAGGATGGGTTATTATTCACAGTTACTCTAGTTGGACTCCATTTTTGATTAGCTGTCCTTTCCTTCTATTGTTAAACAGAAGTAAATTAGAAAAATGGTAAAAGTCTCAATGTATTATTATTATTATTATTATTACTTTCATCAGCAGCAGAAGCAGAACCATCAGCATCATCGTCATCATTTGTTTCAATAACTGAAAAGATAATATTAAGATTGACAAGCTCCACAGTAGTAGTAACATTATTATTATTATTAGTATTAGTAGTAGTAGTAAATAATAATCATAACAACAGTGGTAACAATACTACTGTTATATTTGATACTAATAACAATAAGAATACAAATATTAATTGTAACAATAACACTGATCACATGACTTTTATAATATCATAATTATTATTTTATTCTCTTTATTTGTGTCAATAATAATACAAATAAAGCTTCACAGTAGTGGTGACAGCAATATTATTATTATTATTATTTGTATTATTACTACTAATAATACTAGGTATACTACTACTGATATTACTAGTAATAATACTTATAATATTAATGGTGACAATACTACTACTATTATGGATAATATTAATAACAATAAGAATACAAATATTAATTAGAGCAATAGCAAAGATCACACTATACTTATATTATTAATAATAATAATAATAATAATAATATTGCTATTAGAATTAATAATATTAGCAGCAGCACCATCATTTCTTTCAATAACAGTAAAGATAAAAGCTTCACATTAGTGGTGATAATAATATTACTATTATTACTATTGCTACTACTACTACTACTACTACTACCACAAATAATAATAATAATAATAATAATAATGATGATTATACTAATGAAAATATCACTACTACTATTATGATTATTACTAATAACAATAAGAATAGAATTAGTAATTATAGCAATTTAGAGTGACTCAAACTACACCCAATGGAAAGAGAGATGGGAAATGTCTTCTTGCAGTTTGGATGTAAGGATGCATTCAAATGGATGGAAAGAGTGCCATAAGCTTTCAGTGTTCATAGAAATCAGTTGTGGAAACAATGGGGCATATTTACAAGGGGATAGCACCACCAGAACCCCTTTTAGCGAAGTTCTAGTGGCTCTATGCCATTCTCCATATTTACAAAACAGCCCACTTTTTGGAGCTTAACTCAGCCTTGTAAATGCAGCCCCTATACATGCATCACTTAGCGAGAAAGGGGTGTGCAACGATGTTGTGGTGGGCGTTCCACTGCAACACCCATTGCTTTTTGATGCTGTCCAAGATTTACAAGTAGGTGCAATTCTGAGAGTGCGCTAAAACTAACACCATGCAAGAGCAGTGTTAGAAAGCCGGAATGAGGAGAAATACTTTTATTTCTCCTTGCTTTTGCTTTTTCTATGCGTGCTAAATTCTGCAGCAAACATAGAAAGAGCTAAACTCCATTAATAATTGTTTATGTGCAGGAAGATGTCACTACCTGCACATAAACAATCATTGTTAAATAATGACATTTTGCTACTTTTATGTGTGCTGCATAATGCAGCACACATAGAAGAAACAAATCACCATTATGGATTGTTTATGTGCAGGAAGGGACACCTTGCTGCACAAAAACAATCATTCCCTGCAACACAGGCACACTTGCACTTTGTGGTAAGGGTACCTGAGTCTGGGCTAGGCAGCTAATTTTAGCGTCAACGCTAGGGAAAACAATGCGGCACATGCCTGTATGTGCCATATTATTATAAATACGAGGTATCCCTGCGATTTGGAAATGTTGGAGCGCTGCGCTGCCAAATTTAGTGCAGCTCCGTCCGATGGCATTTTATTGTAAATATGGCCCAATGATTTCTGCCATTAATAGATATTTGTGTTGGCTTTATTTACTCATGTGTTGTGAATAAGATATAGTATCCAGCGTACAATGTTTATATAATCGAAAAAAACGTATTCAACACGTTAGCTGTGCACAGTACAGGGTAGAAAATGTAAAAAAAAGCTGTCGATTTTACATTTATATGTCCACTGGGAACAGTAATGATAAAAGTGCATATTATTCGCCTTTTTATTTACATGTTCAAACATTGGGGAATAAGGTATCACATATTTACCAATCATTAAAATCATATTTCTCTCATTGCTTGGCATACATTAGCGCACTTGAAGTTTTGGTGGAATGATGTGTAATGTAGCGCAAAGCGAGGCACGAGAGATTTTATGCCTATGTGAAGTCTCATCAATTCTCTAAATGTGATAGATTTGTTAACTCTAAAATATACAGTGGTGAATTATTAAATCCAGATATTGCATCGTATTTTTTGATTTCTTGAGTTGTTTGACAGAATAGCTATTTGAGCAGGCTTTACTATTCTTTAGCTAGATTTATAAGATTCGATGAAGACTTTTCAAAACACGTCATCTGCAAGCCTATACTTATGCACATGTGTAAGAGTTGAACTAATTACAAGTTGCGATCAGATACACTACACATACGGTGTAAAATATCGAGTGAGAAAAAGAGATAGTGCTTAGAACAAAATAATATAGGAAACTAAAAATAACTCCCACTTCCCGTTTGTCAAGAAAAGTTGACTATTTACATGAAATACTGACGAATCCTGTCATTTAATATACAACACATAGAAATATCTAGAAGCTACAGTTATTTCCATTTGAAGATGTGTTAGTGACAAAGCAAAGAATGTTTGTGGTAAAATCGTCAGGAAAAGTCTTGGAAGGTCTGAAGAACTGAAAACCATAATTGCAAATGAGGCGGGCTGGCACCCTCTAAATGAAAACCCTGAACCCATTGCATAATTTGAGCTGGTGGTTACTGGTGGGGACAAACAATAATGCAGGAACCTGCACCAGTGAGCTAAAGGGACAGGGATTGTCTGGTAGTGGATTAAAGAGAAATGTGGTGAGTTTAAGACTAGGCAACTTTGGTATTTAGCTCGCCGACATGTAATTGCACCGGCTATTAGCTTCTAAGTAGAGTTTTGGGCACCTGTACTTACTCTTTTACAAATCAAGCACCGACTGAGCCAAGCAAGCGTGGACCTCTAGCTATGGTGCACATTTCTTCACCGGTCTGCAAAAAGCTAGCATTCGCCCCATAAACCTGTAAATTAGGCTAACTAATGTGTAAGCTGAAATTTCATACATTTTTCATTGACACAACGGGCCTGATTACGAGAGGGTCAGTGTGTTCCGACCTGTGTGTTGGTTGCCAGTGGCGTAACGAAACTTGAGGGGGCCCCTCTGGACACAATCAGGAGCTCTCCGCAGGCCCGTAGCCAGAAGGATATTTTTAGGGGGCATGGCCCTCAGCTATGACGAAACATAAAGCTGTGCACAATACGTATATTCTTTCCAAAGTAGTATTTGTAGGGGAAATGTACAGTATGTAAGATTTGAAATTGCACACTGCGTTTGGGTGCTTTTTCAAACAACAGAAATTCTATCTTGGTTGGGTTGAGCTTCTGCTAGGTGCATGGCATCCAGGTTTGCATGGTTTGCAGGCAGTGTTTGAGGCACTGGATGTTAGAAGTGGAGGAGACTTTCAAGTAAAACTATGTATCATCGGTGTGTTGAAGGAAGCGGAGAGGTCCAGAAATATCAGGAGGCAGTGGTAACTTCATCTGGAAGTGCATTGTTTACGACGTCTAAGGTAGTAGTTTCCTAGCTACTGCATGATCTGAAGCCAGACTGGTAGTCGTACATAGGTAAATGGCTTCATTTTCAAGTGCAAGGCATTCACAAATGGTGATCATGCAATAGTTAATCAATTTAATTTAGCACAGACCCTTGGCTGGTGTTAAAGTCTACTTCTCCTGTCCCTAAACTGCAAGAAGTGGGACTCAGAGCTCCTGTCATTGATGTCAAATGGCCTGTCGTGCTGGGATGTGAGGCAGTGTAATCCCAACCCCCCTTCTGTCAATCTCGACTTTCTTATTTGCCCCATTGAACGAGATATGACTTATAGAAACGTTTCTAAGTCTGAACGTAGAGAAGGCCACACCAGGATTCATGTCAAACAGCATCCGATCAACCTTGAGGCCATGCGGCATGGACTACAAACTTCACCCACTCGCTTTTCCGCCTTCGTCAACAACCACACCGTGATTCCGCTCACAAGCAACCCACCGTCATCAAACACCACTTCAGATCCAGCTTGTCTCTTCAGAGACCACATTTTCCCCATAAAACTTTCTAAGTCAGAAGGTAAACCTTCCACGTAAACCTTCCACTGGCAGGAACCTAGTCCCTGCATCCGACCCTAGCTCCATCACGGTCATCCTTAACTTTTGATTTTGAACTGGTCTAACACGATCAGATGACCATGATTGACGCTTATTCGTATCTCCTGTTCTACTTATTGGATTTTTATCGCTTTGGTATAGTCTTGCTCATTAAAATGTACTACATTTTCCTAAATTGGCTTGGGATTTTTGTTTTGTTGTGTTTTCACATTATTACTGTTTTAGTACTGCATAAATAATTTACACATTACCTCAAAGGTAAGACTGACTGTTGTGTGGCAAGCTACCAGAGAGTTAAGCATAGGTTTAGTTAGTGACTCTAGTGGTTTATGCTGATAAGGCTTGTGATTATTATTTGAGGTGGGTTTTCACTCTCTCAACCAATACTCCAAGTTCTTACAGCAAGCAAAACCGGGAAACCAAGGCTACTGAGATATTGTTAAATTCAAGCATGGGTAGGTATTCAAGGCACTGTCTTAGCAATGTTGGTTTAGACTGCCTTGAATACCCACCTCTGTAAAATCCATTATGACAGATGTTAATTGTGAATGATGCAACCAGATTGAAAAGAATGTGGACACTGACAGCCAGCATACACCTCTCCTCTCATGTTACCCAGATTCAACAGCACTATCAGCCCCATTCTATGGTGTAGAAGAACGTCTGCATATACATGACGGGGAAAGCTTATTTTGAAATGGGAAAGAGAGAAATAGTGTAGTAGTTGCAAACGTCTATCGTATCAAGGGGTCACTTCATTTTCCTTTCCTCTCCCACTTTCATTTATTTCCTCCCATATTTACCTGTTGTCCTGCCTCTTCCTTGACGGCATTGTGTTTGTTCTTCTCTCACAACTTTTTCTCTGCAGTCCATCACTGTGGTCCTTCAGCCCAGTCAAGTCAGTTTCTCACCCAGATTACGTAGTGTGTTTGAGTGTATATAGCTTAATGGTGTGGGGGCAAAGAAATCACTGAAATATTGGCAACAGAATGTGAAAGCAGCAACAAATAAGGTTTCTCTCATAGGGAGCAGGGGACAGAAGCAGCAGCATTTTAAACTTAACTCAAATGCAGTAATTGTACTGCACAAATAGCAGCATTGCAGGCTTCTTGGCAACACAAACCAGATAGAACACAGGCTAGAAGGTGACATTTCATCACACAGAGAAGAGGTATACCTTAGGCAGCAGGACTAGAAGCTGCGCTCACACAAGGAGTAGAGGTAAAACACAAAAGTACCTTTGCAAGTTTTCTTCAAACATAGAAACATTGGCAGATGCAGTGCAAGTTTTCCTTAGACTAGGACAAAAAAGGCAAAATATAGACAGCAACTATAACAAGCACTGGCAAGGCCAATAGGTCTTGCCTATACAAGAGCTATTGGCTTTGGCAATGTGGTTTTGCCATGTTGTACGCCAGTGTGGCTGCTGTCCAGGTTGGCTACAAGTCAGTGGCACGGAGTGTCCTAGAGTGGAGTAGGGGGAGTAGAGTGTCATAGAGTTGAGTAGAGTTCACTGGTTCAGTGGCAAAGAGTGTTGTAGAGTGCAGTGTCAGAGTGCACTACCGTAGAGTGGTGTGGAGTGTGGTGAAATAGGGTCGAGTGGACTGAGGTAGTGGGGTGGACTGGAGTAGATTGGGGTGGGTTGGATTGGGAAAGAGTGGGTTGGATTAAGTGGAGTGGAGTGGGGTGGGGTGGATTGGAGTGGGTGGACTAGATTGGCATGGGGTGGATTGGAGTGGATTAGATTGGATTGCAGAGGGGTGGATTGAATTGAGGTGGATTGGATTGGGTGGGGTGAACAGATTGGGATGGATTGGATTGAGGTGGATTGAATTGGAGTGGGGTGGATTACATTAGAGTGGGGTAAATTGGATTTGGGTGGTATGGATTGGATTGGATCGGGGTGGATTGGATATGGGTAAAGTGGTTGGATTGCAGTGGGTGGAATGTTTAGAATTTGGAGTGGGGCAGATTGGAGTGGGGCATATTGTTTGGAATTGAGTAGGGCTGATTGGGGTGGGGCAGATTGTTTTATATTGGAGTGGGGCAGACTGTTTTGGATTGGAGTGGGGCAGATTGTTTGGAGTGTAGTGGGGCACATTGTTTTGGATTGGAGTGGGGCACATTGTTTTGGATTGGAGTGAGGCAGACTGGTGGGAAAAACTGTTTTGGATTGGGACTGATTGTTTTAGATTGGAGTGGGGCAGATTGGAATAGGGTAGATTGTTTGGGATTGGTGTGGGATGGATTGGAGTGGGAAGATTGTTTTGGAGTGGGGCAGATTGTTTTGGATTGGAGTGGGGAAGATTGAAATGAAGGAGACTGTTTTGGATTCGAGTGGGGCGGATTGTTTTGGATTGGAGTGGAGCAGATTGGAATCGGGTAGATTGGAGTGGGATGGATTGGAGTGGGGCAGATTGTTTTGGATTGGGGCAGATTGTTTTGGATTGGAGTAGGACACATTGTTTTGGATTGGATTAGGACAGATTGTTTTGGATTGAGTGGGGCAGATTGTTTTGGATTGGAGTGGGGCAGATTGGGATAGGGTAGATTGGAGTGGGTTGGATTGGAGTGTATTGGATTCTTTTGGAGTGGGTTGGATTGTTTTGGAGTTGGGCAGATTGTTTTGGATTGGAGTGGGGCAGATTGTTTTGGATTGGAGTGGGGCAGATTGTTTTGGATTGGAGTGGGGCACATTGGAATGAAGGAGACTGTTTTGGATCGGAGTGAGGCAGTTTAGAGTGAGCAAATTGGAGAGGGTCAGATTGTATTGGATTGGGGCAGATTGGAGTGGGAAATATTGTTTCAGATTAAAGTGGGGTGAATTGGTTTGGAGTGGGTGGATTGGGTTGAGGTAGTTTGGACTGGAGTGGGGCAGTTGGAGTGGGGCAGATTGTTTTGGATTGAAGTGGGGCAGATTGTTTGGGGCTGGAATAGGGCAGACTGTAGTGGGGCAGATTGTTTGGGACTGGAATAGGGCAGATTGCTGTGGGGCAGATTGCTTTGGAGTGGGACAGATTGGTTTGGATTGGAGTGGGGCAGACTAAAGTGGGACGGGTTGGGAGGATTGAAGTGTGGAGGCATGGAGTGGATTTGATTGGGGTGAGTGATTTGGATTGGGGTGAGTGGTTTGGATTGGGGTGAGTGGTTTGGATTGGTCTAGTGTGGATTGAATTGAGTGGGCCGGATTTGAGTGGGGTGGTTTTGGGTGTCTTGCACAATTATGTGTTAAAGTATCATTTCAGAAATTTCACATAAGAAAGAAAGGATGTCGCTTTGCAATAACATAATCCCAATTTTTTGAGAACAGCGCCCATGATCAAAAATAACATAAAACATGAGTGCAAAGTGAGAAAAGAAGACTTGCCAAAATAAAATAAAGTTAACTATACAAATTAAACTTTTGCATTTTTATTTGTCCTGCTGAGTATTTTTTTGCCAGTCATACGCCGTCTGTTTGCATGGCACTAAAAGTTAAAAAGAACAAAATAGTACCTCAGTCAGGTCAGGAGCAGCAACGGACACTGATTAAGTTCAATCAATCAGTGCTTGGTCCCTGCTCCACAGATATGAACGGAAATTATGTTAGGCATGCAGTGATGAATTACTAGGCTGTAAAGAAGAGTGCTACACAAGCCAAATGGTAAGAAACTGGCAGGCTCCAAGACCTTTTCTCTAGACAGAGTGTCTCGTAAGCGAGGCGCATGCTCTCGCAGGCTGGATCCTAAAAATTACTCTTAGGAAAACCAGCTGATCCATGGAAATTAGTTGGGCAGGCATCTCTCCCACAACATGGTGCATCACAGAAAGGAGTTGTGCAAGTGTCCTTCACATAGTTATATGAAGTGGCAGGAGAACGCTCCCTCACAATATAGGTAGAGAATGGTAGGAGATGAGTGAAAAACTTGCACAAAACATGAGCAGCATGTGCAGCAGCTCTTAAAACAGGTAGGTCACTGGAAGTAAATGTTATATCATGCATATCTGTAGAGCGCACTACCTCAGGGTTTTCAGGTGCTGAAACTCACTTTACAAAATAAATACCCTAGATGACAACTGTGCAAACCTCACTAACATTTACAAAATAGAGAGACAGGAAGCAATCATCATTTCAAGACTCCTTCACAAAACATGTACATACTGCTAGCAGGGACAGGTGTGCAAATCTACCAAGGAGCATTAGGTCATGTAGCAGGCTTTAGAGCCGTCCTTGATTTCCTGTAACAGTATCTTACATGAACTGATGTTCACAGGCATGATTTTTGTGGTGAAATAGAAATTCAAAGTGCGATTGGATTAAAGGTTTGAGTGGTTGATTGCGTTACACATAATAGGGCCCACTGGCATCACTTATAAGTGTGCAAGCATCAATTCTGAAGTGTGAAAGTAATACCTGATGTTTTGGGAATACAGTAAAACACCAATTGCAGTTATCATCCTGACAGTGAAGTCGATTGTTGTTATTTAAAATGTAAATTAGTGCTCTAAACTATAACATGCATGGATTTCTGGCATGCGCCTGCAGCACTAACTATGCATTTCAAACATTACTTTTGTTGTATTTGCTGCTCATTGCAATATATCAGGAAAGTTGTCCAGTGGTTCCCTTTCTGCAAGAGAGTGCATAAGTGAAAGAAATGCAAAACTTACCCACACCACAGTTTTAAAGAGGATGTCATGTCTGGGGAAAGATTCAGTTCCATTTCCTGTGTGGCGGAAAGATTCAGGCTACAGGTAAAGAGAGAGACTTTCCGTCCCTCTTTGGAATTGGCCGCTTTTTTTCACTAGTCAGGTCAGACTCCCAGCACGCATGCAGAGACAATGCTGGGGGGAGTTAACTAAACTTTTCATGCACGTGATCTATCGTGCGTCCGCCTCTCTCAGAGGTCATACCCTGGACAAATCGCCTTCCTGCTTCTGCAGCCTTCTATCAGCAACACAACAACTGCTGTGTTTTCGAAGGGGCCTCATTGCAGAGATTTTTCTTTAGTAAGGCTGCATTTCAAAGGTTGAATATTTTCTTTTTACATTGTGCACATTTTAATTTAAAGAGTTGTAATAATACTGCTCAAGCTGCCTGTGTTCAGGCTACGGCCCTGGCTCTCCGGCCGGAGTACTCTGCTAAGGGGCCCCCCCTGGAGCTTGGGGGCCCGAGGCCCCCCCGCACCGCGGGGGCTGCGTGGGCCTCTGTTACGCCCCTGTTGGTTGCAAGTCAGAATTGCGAGTTCGGAGATATTAAACCTATCTTAAATTGGCCAGATTTGTTAAATACTTCAACCTTCATTACGTTTCAGCAAGTCAAATCTGCCGAAATGCAACAGGGGAAATGTGTATGATATTTGCTGTATAATCCGCTTGTTATTTTCCAAAATTTCGTAATTAGGGTTAATTATCGCACCCCGAGTATCATTATTAATGAAGTGCGATAAATAGCACCTTCACTCATTCAAGACTCCAAGAATAGAAGGTTCTTTTCCACTAATTCTGTTGTGAAAATGAGTGTACTTACATGCATTGAAAATTGGAATCACTGCTTGGAAATCCTAGATCTTATTCCCAAAGTCAGGCCCAGCAAAAATTGCTGACTGAAGAATGAATTTACATCTATAAAAAATTTGCAGGATAATAAATTTAGCTTGATTCATAAGTGTGCCTAAGCTGTGCAACGTAGTGCTTTATTACAGATGTAAAGTTTTATTGTGCGAGAAAAATCTTGCTTAGATCCCTGTTATTGGCCGACCCACAGCCTACACAGTTTCCCAATTTTCATTGATTATGGGCCTGTCCTTTTTTCAACTATCTGCTTTTATACACCAGACTAATTCCAAGGCTTTACGACTCAATATGATAGTCATATTGCAGACACAAACACCCACCCACAAAGCATACACACAGACACACTCATACATATACATGCACACACACAAACATATACTTACATACAAACACCTATAACATTCTATGGGGTCATACATGAATACAGATTGTCTTAAAGAATTTCATGTGGTGGACATTAGATGTTGGGAGTATTGTGGAATCGGCCTGTACGCTACCTTATAACCCCAGCATGACAGCAGTACGCTTTAATGTCTCAGAAGGAATTCCCTTTCTATTGAGAACTGTATCCAGTGTGAGAACCTTTAGTAGTAGAGTATGGGGATAGACTGGCCTCTTTGCCGACATGTCTCTGTAGTGTGACAACTGTCCGTAGCAGGATATTGGGAGGAACTGGTATCTTTGCTAATGATTCTCTCCATGCTGACAACTGGTTGTAGTGCAGAGTAGAAGGAGACTGACATGATGAGTCTGCTTTGTATTGTGTGTAAGAAGAATAACCTCGCCACTGAGATCCCTCCTTGGGGAGACAATTGTATTTAGTAAGGTGTGGGAAGTGATTGGCTTCTACACTGACAACTGTCCCCCAGTGAACATGTGCACATGGTATAATAGATGTGCATATTAGGCACTGTGAGCACACTGGCCTCTGTGATGAGATATTCCCAATGAAGTCAACTGTATGTGGTAGTGTGCAGGGCAAGGCTAGCCACTTCCTTAGACCCCCTTACTGGAAGATGTGAGGGCATAGTAGTGTGTGGGGTGAGAGCACACTTTTTCGCTGATTAATGTTTCCAGGGAGATGACCATGGTTAGTAGAGTGCAATAAAGCACTGGATAGTATGGAAGGGTACTGTCCTCTCTGCTGAAACCTCTCTGCAGGTGTGTGTATTAGAGTTCAAGTCGGAACTGGCTTCTCTGCTGAAAAGTCTTTTTTGGACGATGGATATAGAGAGAATGATGCAGGTATGGACTGGCTTGTCTGCTCAGACCTTTTCCTTGTATGACGGGTACATATAGTAATTTGTGGAGTGAAATTCGCATCTCAATGAGACATAATTTCAATGTGATGGTGGTGCATAGTACTGTTTGAAGAGAGAGTGGTCTCTCTGCTAAGACGTCGGCCCAAAGTAAAATGATGCATGTTAGAACATTAAAATGTTGAGAGCTCCATTGAAGACAATGAAGTGGCTCAGAGCTAATTATTATTGGTATAAGACTTTGTCTCCAACATTTCAATGTTTGTCCTCATGTTTCTCACTCTTTTACATTTAGAACACTCTATCTTTAGTGAGTGTAATGTTCTTATAGCCTTATAGCCCTTCTGCCTACAGCTTTACTGGTTGTTAAAGGCTTCCCCCTCATTATAACTCAGGTTCAGGGCCGTTAACAACTGGTATAGTCCTTGGTAGCGGGCAATAAGCCTATAGTATAGTAATATTAAGAGAGACAGTAGAATATGAGTTAAAAATGTGCCTCTTGCATGAAAAGTGTGGATGAGAAGTGTGTGAAGCTGGGTGTGTTAAGAACTGGTCTCTGTTTTGCATTAAGGACGTTTGTAGTAGAGTAAAGAAGTTGCCACTGCTTGTAGCAGGGTGTACAAGGGAACTCAAGTTTTGAGTAGCAGTTCTTTCTTGCATGAAACCACTGTAGTAGACTGAAATACGTCAAATAAGTATTACTTTCGTACACACTTATTTCTTGTGAGAGAGTCCTCCTCAGAATGATA